>NC_046607.1:12218234-13652273 GCF_011750605.1 Drosophila busckii
ATATATTTTTTTTTAAATTTTGGTTTTTTGTTTTTTTTTTTTTTGCATTTCATTCACAATATTTGCTTGGTGTTTGTGTTTGCGTTTAATATTTATGTAATATTTTTTCAGTTATATATTTATAAGTAGAAGTGCACACATACACATATACAAATGTATGTATTATATATTTGCAAAGGTGTGTGAGAGACAAATAATTGAAAAGTCAGTGAAACTGGATGGTAAAGTGAAAGAAGAATTTAAGCTTCTCTAATGGCCAAAAGCTGAAACTTTGGAAAGTATGAATTTTCAGGAAAAGATTGCACCAAAGCTGCGCAATTTGCTTTTCGAAAGTAGTAAGTTCTTTTTTTGAAGTTGAAGGGTGGCGACGGCTGCGACTGCGACTGGGACTGCTCAGTTTTAGGTCTGCAACAGTCCACGTATGTGTATATCGGATACGGTGGCAGTAGCCGGCGTGCACCCGCCGGCAGTGGGCGCACCGTTGCTGCTGCTGCTGTTGCCACCGCCGCTGCTGTCAACAAACAGCGTCGAGGTATCGATGCCGGATGTATTTGGCGAGTTCATTACGGACGATACAGCGTTCACTAGCAGATCATCGCCGCCGTCGAGAAAATCATTAAGAAAGGCGCTGTCATGCGCCGTACTGCCGCCGATTGTCTGTTGCAGACACTTGAGGTTCTTATCAGCAATCTCGAGCGCTCGATCCATTGCCTCGCACTCGGCTTGTTGCACTGCAGCGCGTCAGCAGAGACGGCGCATGGAGGGGTGCACATATTAATTAGTATAATTATGAAAAGCATAATTAATTTTGTTATTATGAAATACACACCGGATTGAAAAAGTTCATTAAACGCATCCTCCGGCAGCGTATCAAACACATTTACCAAATCATGCTCCTCCAGCAAATGGGCGCCATTCAATGCAATGTCATCTAAAGAAAACAAAGAACAGATATATCAGTTATGTTGTAATTGTAATTGTAACTGCTGCTGGGCTGAGCTGAGCTGAGCTACTTACCAGCATCATTAGCGCCTATCAGCTCCGACTCGCTCAGGCCGCCCAGGCCTGTGTCCTCGGAGCTGGCATAGGCCGAGCTGTTCTCGCATATGCCAAACATATGCTGGCTTAGCAGGCTCTCAGTGTTGGCCAGCGTTGAGTTGCCAACACCGATTGCATTGCCAAAGGCGGCATTGAATGAGGGAAAACCGGAACTGATGCTCATGTTGCTGCTGCCGCTATTGCTGTTGTTGTTGCTGCAAAAGTTTGTGCTGTTGTTGTTGTAGGCCAAATTATTGTTGTTTAAATTTGCAGGTAGATGATCTCCAGTAGCTGCCGCTAGTTGCGCTACAATTTGGCTTATCTCTTCTGCTTTAAAGTTGGCAATAACGCTGGCATCCAACTGCTGTGGCTCCGGTTCAAACTTCAACAATTGCTGCTCCTGCTGCTGCTCTAGCTGATAGTTGCTGAGCGGCGCCAAAGCTGGAGGTACAACGGGCAGCTGTGGCAGCTGCGGCATTGTGGCCATGGGCATGATGGGCGTATAGGGCGGCAAGGCCGAATGCGACATAGCTGAAGACTGTGAATTGCTGGCAATCGACTCCAATGATGTGGTGCTGCTCTTGCGCTGCAGCACGGCAGACATGGGCGTCAGCACGGGCGTGCTGGCAACTGTGCGTACGTGTGCTTGCTGCTCAGGCTGCTTCTTGGCACGCTTCTGCGGTCGACCCACTGGATTAGCATTGGGATTCACCTTGCGCTTGCGCTTGCTGGTCACAGCTGCTGTAGTTTGCGTTGTGGCCGCAGCTACAGCCGCTGATATTGGCCTGGAAAGCTGTTGCTGCAATTGCAGCTGTTGTTGCAAGTACTTCTGCTGCTGTTGCTGCTGCTGTTGTCGCGACTGCAGCTCAATGCCTGCACGCAGTTGGCTATGCTTGGTGCATAGAGCCAGCGTATGCAGCACATCAAACACGGGCTGCTGGCAGGCGGTGCCATCCACACGCCAGGCGGAGCACGACTTGAACAGCTGCTGCGTGGTGTCCGCCACCATGTGATGCTCACAATGATTCGCCAAGCTAATTACACGCTGCTTGCAATTCGCCGTCAGACAGAGCTTGTTCACGCTGCTGCAAGTGGAAAGTGGAATATTAGTAGAAATAAATATGAATGAGTTTAGGTTGTGCTTACTTATCCAGCTGTTGCCCGGACGTATGATCTTGATACTTGATCAATAGATTTTGTACGCATTCCAAGCGCTGGCGTGCTGCTCGCAGCGGCAACTCCTGCAATGAACGCGTCGATAGCAATTGCAATGCTTGACGACGCAGCAGGCCTTTGCGCACGGCTATGCGCTCCTCACGGTCTCGATTGCTGGCGGATAGCAACAATGGCTCGACGGTTAAGTCTTTGCAGCCACCGGCAGCGCCTAGCCAACGCTTTTGTATGCAGTATGGTGAATCATCGGTTTGCCGCATAGCTTCCATTTCGCTTAAGATTAAGCCAGGCTTGGTGGCAGCAGACAGTTTGCGACGCCGCGAAGGACGATCCTCTGTTGTTGCTGCTGTAACTTTGTTGTTGCATCGCTTGCTTGCCGATGCTGAGGAAGCAGCTGCTGAAGCGGACGCGGGCGCTTTACGCTTGGGAGTGTTTGTTTTGGAAGACATTTGTTCTTGTTGTTGTATAGCTATAGTTGTTGGTACTCCTGCTACTGCTGCTGCTGCTGCTTTTTGTGTATTGAGGGCGGGTACAGTTTTTGCTGTTGATGCTGCTGCTGCTGCTATTGTTACGGGCAACGCTAGATTGGCGTTTGATGCGGGCGGCGTTACAGGCGCCACCGCTCCGAGTTTCACAGCTGTCGCTGGGTCGCTGCTAAGCGGCATCGTTACAGGTGGCTTGCGAAATATGACATTGACCGGTATCTCGTTGAGATCGTTGTTGTCATCATTAGCATTGGTGGAATGTTTCTTCGTTGCAGCGGATGATCCTGCTGCTACTGCTGTTGATGTTGTTGCTGTTGCTGCTGTTGTTGTATGGAACACAGTTAATGGCGGCGGTTGTGTAAAATTGTATGCGACCAGCGGTTGCATCAACGTCTGCTTGGCCACCTCAACCACTTGGCTGCTGCTGCTGGTGTTGTTGATGGTGTTGCTGCTGCTGCTGCTATTGCTTGTGTTCTGGCATGCCAGTGGCAAGGATTTCTTCTTCTTCAAACACTCCACCTTCTGCAAGTGCTGCGCCAAGGTCGTGTGATGAAACTTGGACGGCGGCAGCGAGCCGCCTTTGGGTGGCGACATGGATTGTGGTATAGCAACTAAAGCTGTAGCTGTAGCCGTAGAAGCAGCAGTAGGTGGCAGCACTATGGGCGTGACCATGGCGGTGGCAGGTGCTATTGGTGGTGTTGCTGCTGCTGCTGCAGATGATGTTGGTAACGAGGCGGGCGGACTGATCTGCGCTGTGGCAACAACATGTGTTTGTTGTTGCTGCTGTGGTTGCTGCTGCTTCTGGCTAGTGTCCAGTATAAGCGGCGTTTGCCACAGCGAAGGTGTGTGCGTATAAAGTGGCGGCGGCGGTGTTGAAGACGTAAGCGCGGCAACATGTTTGGTAGACAATTTAAGCTGTTGTTGCTTCAGTTGTTGTTGCTGCTGCTGCTGTTGTTGCTGCTGCTGCTGCTGTGGACGCACCACGCACACATTGTTGGCGCGTTTCGGCGAAGATTGGGGCTGCAATTGCAACTGCAACTGAGCTGTTGGCTGCCTTTGAGATTGCGTGACATTATTAAAATTCGTTGTAGTTGATGTTGTTGTTGTTGCAACCAAAGACGCCTGCGCCTTTGTTATAGCTGTTGCCCTCGCTACCGCAATAGCTCTTGTTGCTGCTGCTGCTGTTGTTGTTGCACAGCCATTTAGTTGAGTAGCTGGCGGCGTTGCTGCAACAGTGCTCAACTTTTTGCATGCGATTGCAGCTGCTGCTGCTGCTGCCGCCGTCTGCTGCTGTTGTTTACTACTATTTTTAATGCAGTTTCTATTGTGCTGCGCTTCACTTATGCGGGCTCGCGATTTCTGCAATAGTTTACACATACATATATAGATGAAGTATATACAATAAAATTTCCAAAATTTACCTGTGCATTGAATAAAACTGGCGGTGTCGCTGCAACTGTCTCTGTGAATACATATGGATCCTCAGTTGTATTCGTTTTGGCGGCTGCAATTCCAATGCTCTCCACATTTACAACAACTGGCAATGCTAGCGGCGTCGGCGTCGTTGTTGCTGCTGCTGCTGTTGCTGGTGTTGTTGTTATAGTCGCGTGTGTTGCTAGTTTACTTTTAGTTGTAATGCGTTTTGTTGTTGTTGCTGTTGCTGTCTCTGTAATGAATCTTGACGCTTGCTGACATGACATGTCCAAACTGAAGCCGTTGCAGTTGCCTTCTTCTTGTTGTTGCTGCTGCTGCTGTTGTGATTGTTATTGTTATACTTATTTTTTCGTTTTATACGTTTGCTGCCCATATATTTATATTTTACACGTATAACTTTTGCTATTTGATCTGTAAATTGAGATATAGAGAGACGTTAGCTGGAGAAAACTGCGATTGGAAAGACCCCAGAGCTTGATTGTCACGTGAGACACACACACATACAAATAAACAAACGCACTCATTCCTTTCATTTAAACTCACACACACACACACATAGCGCCAGTTGAAATAATTTAATTGGAACTCATTTAAGAAATCAAAAGAGTATACTATGCTATAAAATTCGCTGCCAAGATAAAAGCTATAAAAGACATACATACATATGTGTTTGTATTTACTTTATGTATATATATATCTCTTGCTTTCTTATTACCATCTGTGCCCCGCCCGCCCGCAAGCTCCGCTCCACCTTGGGCAGCATTCAATAGACTGTGGGAGCAAAGCAGAGCGAAAACACAAAACAGAATTGCTGATAACAAAACACAAAGCAAAATTTGCAGTCATTAACAAATAATAAACATACACACACACACGCATATGTATGCATCATTTGTATGTTTATGTTTACACACAAGGCCAAGCAAAGCTGAGTACGTGTGTGTGTTTGTTTGTATGCAATACGATAGAGGCGCTGACAATAATTAATATTTTTTTGTTTACATATTGATTTACAGAACTAAAGATGTATTGATTACCATTTCTATGGCATTACTATATAGTAAAGCATTTGCTTAAATGCATTGTGTTTACATTTCCGAGAAAGAAGGAAATGACAATGCAAATCATTAAATAAGCTGCCCACGCTTACGTATGCATAACTTATTATTGATGGCTAGCCTGAACGTGACACGTTTTGTTTATAGACTATACTACGAAGAAGAAGGAGAAGTAACACAAAGTGAAGCTGACAAAAGACACCGAGAGGGCATAGAAGACAAAAATGATAATTTGGCTAGTGACGACATTGAATAAGTTAAGGTTAAAAGCTTTAGCGAATGTGCTTAAAGCAAAACTCCAAGAAAAATACACACAAAACATAAATACACACATACATGTATGTTTATGTATATAGCAAAGGTGATTGATCCTAAGCTGAACAAGTAGACATGTGAATAGGGAATAGGTATTAATGCTAAACTCACAGTTTATTATATGGCTATAACAACGTGTTATACAATTGATAAGCATTTAAAAAACATACACATAAAAGCTAACAAATCTTTATGTAAAGCTTTAAGACAACGAAGCTAGGAAAACATACAGATAATTGCAAATAATGACTACAATCTTGTACTACATACATATTCTTGATTTTGTTGTTGTGTTGTTAATGTTGTTAGTGGTTTCCGCTGTGGTCTATGTCCATCTTTTCTTGAGCGGTCTTAGCCTTTTTTGGCATTAAATGTTAACTGGTTTGTGCCAGAACTACTACAAACAAAACTAATGCAAGAGAATTGCCAAGACAAAAGAAACAAGTGGACGCATTAAAGTTGAGCGCAAACAACTTTTATATACACTTTAGCTTCGTTATCAGTCAAAAACATGACAAAAGGGGTAACATACATTTGCACAAGTTTATGATACCTCTATGAATTTTTTATAACAAATGTCAAAGTGTATAAAAAAAACAAATGAACTTCACGTTCTTTTAAACAATTGTGAAAACATTAGAAATCGCTGTGAAGGCTAATACAATAGCATAGCATTAACGTCGATTTTTTGTTTAAAACTGAAGCAGCATTGGGATCAAATTGTATGTTCTAGAAGTGCTCAAGAGAAGCCTTGCAGACGCTGGCGTCGTCGTCGTTGATGATGATGATGATGCTGTGTCTATGGGAATTAAAGGTTGTTATCTAAAGAAACCACTCAAAGACGAATGCGGGTAAAACGAGCAACAAAAACAACAAACTAAAGGTTGGCCGTCGTCAGGCAGTCAACCAAGCTGGCAGGCAGGCAGGCAGAAAGCCGGTTGAGAGGTTAATTATGAGAGCAAAGCGCTGAGCGTCGTTACGCTTAATGCTTAACAACAACAACAAATTGGTTCAACAATTAAATACATGCTATGCAGCCAAACAAACATATTTAGTTGCAAACAGTCAGTAAAACATGCCTTTGTAATATTTAAAATAATTTCCGAAGCACACACGGGGAACGGGGGCAATCAACAATGAATTGAATTTGTTCTTTTATAAGCGTTTCTATAAATTTGATAGCATGGAGTATGGAGGCAGCAGCTGAATAGAGACGTGCTGTAGTTATTGACGCACAACTGAAATTACAATGAAGCGCACACACATTGCAAGTGCAGGAAAGCGAACCCGTTCGTTTCCTTCATAACCGGAAACTGAAGGCTAAATTTATAAAAGAAAATGTATGTACGTATGTATGAACTAATGTAATAATGACGTTCGCAACGAGGCGAGGCAAGAAGCCATGCTGTGCCAAATGGCAGATGCAAGCAAAACAGAAAAAGAGGAGAAGAGCGCCAACAGACCGACCGACCGACCGACGGACGAACAGACATACAGACAATCTGTCAGTTATTTGTGTAGGCTGCGCGCCGTGCCCCGTTACAACTTCCCACTTTAGTTTTCAACGATATGGCTTTAAATTTATTTTTGTTATTTGAAACTCAGTTTTTGTTAGCTTATAGACAGACGCGCGCGTTTTGTCAGCCCACGCATACAACTACACTTTACATTTACTATGCTGAGTGCGTCATCAACAAATGCCGTTATCGCGAGTTTTTGGCAACACACACATGCGTCAATACAATATACAGCAGATGTAATAAAAAGCGCCAGGGCACAGAGCTCACATATTCACACATGAAGAGCGCTGCGCTTGTTTTCGTATGCGTGGTAGACGTGCTAATAAACAAATCAACAAAACAAAACAAAATGAAATTCTCGTGTAAATGAACTTTCGGTGCACACAACACAAAAGGAAAGCGGTTTGCACAATTTTCTATGTTTACATTGCCGCCGTTTTTAACACACGTATACATATACATATGTATTTATATTTTTGTCGTTGTTGTTAATCGTATCTTTTTACAATTATTGTTATGCATGCATATTTGTATAGCGCACTTAAGGTTCGTTATAGCCGGCTTGTTTTTTTTTTTTTCTTCTTTCACTATAGCCGTTAAGCAGAGACTTCGCCCTTTTTATTTCTTCTTTTTCTTTCACTTCGGCTCACTCACACAAACACACAGTGAGACACACCCATACTGGGGCACTGTCAGTGCACTTTAGTGCCTTTTAACTGCACTTGCACTTTGATACACTTTAAGTAAACTATTTAACATTATTTTAGTTGCCGTCGTATGTTTTGAATTTTAGTTGTAATCAACGCGTCTTGTTGCTTTTGTTATATGCGCCGTTTAGTTTGTTTTTAACATTGACTTGCTGCAAAACAAGAATGCGTCACGAACAGTGCAAACGCAAACACATTCACTCTCTCACACACATACACACATATATACATGAATACAGAGGCAAAAGCGAGCGAGAAGAAAAATTTACCCAACCGTATGGTGAAGAGTCAAACGTCAAACTGGCGCCGCAGCGACGCGCGCAGCGTAGTTGCTATTGTTGTTAGGTACCCTCCCAAATAGAGTTGTCAGCATTTTATTTGGCTTGTGTCTTGTGAAACTACTTTTGAATTTTAATTTTTAAAAGTTTTAGTTATATATGTGTAGGGGCATGCTCTTATTAATCGATATTATAGAAAGACCAACTGTTACAATATTATTTAAATAGCTAATATTTTGTGCTTAACGCATACGTTGGCAACCCTATTCAACGTTTGCTTTTCCCGCGCTCCTGCCCTCTCTTTTTATATACACAGCGCGCGCACACACATACACACCAAGTGTTTGCTTTCATATATACAATACATACACATACACCCCAAGTATTTGCTTTCATATATACAACACACACACACACATACACTCGCACAGACAACCAGATACATTGCCAATTATTTTTTCTGCAAAAAATTTTCTTCGCACCGTAATCACAATTTCAAATGCAATTTTCGACTTGAAATCTTGTAGCTGCCAACTCGAAATAATCGCTTAGCTGTAGATATATATCTATTGTTGCACTTGATTGTGTTTTGGTTAATTGGCCATCAATATAAATGCGATTTCTATTTAATTTAATTTTTTTCTCACGCAACTAAGATGGCGGACAGCTCAGTGCAACTGTATTAGAGACGACCGATATTCACGACCCTGTTACTTGTCACAACAATCGCCAAATAGTGAGTCACAGTTACTACGACGAGTCAAACGAGTCTGTGACGTTAGCGAAGCCAAAAATGTACTTAAATAATTCGGATTTAACGGTCAAAGATAAGAGCTTGACTAATTCAAGCTTTCATGCCTAACATGAAATCATTTTTGTTCTAATCTAAAATTTGGTAGATGTTTTGAAACAACAAGTGTTTAACAATAAAATGAATAACAATACATGCTTTTGTATGTACACATGTATGTGTGTGCAAATGGGTTTAGTCACTTGAATTATCAGCGCTCGCATTAAAATAGGCAGTCTCAGTCTTAATTTGAAGGCAGGCGCAGTCATTGTGTACCGCTTTTTTAGATTGTCTGAGCTTATAAATATTCCAAAACAGTCATGCGAATTTATTTAGTGCACAGAGTTCTGACGGCTGTAGTTGTTTACTCATTGGCATTGGGTGCAGCTGGTAAAGTATGCTGATCAAGACACGTATTTGCAGCTAACCCTTGCCTTACTAACAGGTCACCAGCAAAGTAATTGCGTCTCAAGAATTCCAGAAGGTCGGATTACAGGTCATTGCATATCCATACGACAATGTGAATACTTTCTCCGTATATTACAAAGACCGGATATTTCGCAGGCTGAACGTAATTTGTTGCGTGACAATCGATGCAGTCGGCAGGAAGATGTTCAGGTAATTCACATATTTGCTGACTTAATTTTAAAGTAATTAAAAACATAAAATCTTTGTAGGTCTGCTGCCCTGTTGATGGCTATTTAAGTGGCTTGGGAGCACTTACGAATCCACTGCTTCCACGAGAATGTGGAGTTGTAAAATGGACACGCCTCAATGAAACTGATACCCAAATCGATGAGTTCCCTTGGATGGCGCTAATAGAATATACTAAACGTGAGTGCTGGCAATGACACTGACCTCGCATAGCTCTTATCTCTGATTATTTTCCCTAACACAGCCGATCAAGAAAAACTTCACGCATGTGGCGGCGTTCTCATCAGCGATCGCTATGTATTAACAGCCGCTCATTGTGTTTCTGGTCACTCAATAAGCAGTATGGGCTGGCAAGTGCGAAATGTACGCTTGGGAGAATGGGATACACTCACAAATCCGGATTGTCAAGTTTCGAAAACAAGCAAACAACCTGATTGTGCCCCACCCCATCAAGATGTTGCTGTTGAAGAGATAATTGTGCATCCAGTTTATAATAAGGATGGCAAAAGCCAAACAAATGACATTGCTCTAATACGTCTACGTAACCCGGCGCAATTGAATGATTATGTGCAGCCAATCTGTCTGCCCAACAAACAGGTGCGCGCTGATGAACTGGAGGATCTTGTAACCGAAGTCGGTGGCTGGCAAACCACATCCAGCACGCGCATGCAAAAAAGCGAGGTCATTATCACGTCCATTGAAAACTGCCAGAGACAGTACGCCCAACAGAATGTCCAGATTTTGGCATCGCAGCTGTGTGGTGCCGCAAAATCCAATGAGTGTCGAGGAAATAGTGGCGGTCCGCTTATGTTGCTGAAGAACAATGTTTATCTCTTAGGTGGCATTATGTCTTTCGGACCCATACCTTGCCCTAGTCCAGGCTGGCCAGATATTTACACACGTGTTGCGTCTTATATTGATTGGATACATGAAAATCTCAAACCATAAAACAAAAAAAAATTAAAATTGCATACATTTTATTGTAAATCTAAAAAAAAAATTGTCTAGTAAATACTGCGGTTCACTCCATTTACTACTTATTGATTGCAAACATGAAAATCTCAAACCAGAAAGCAAAAACAAAGTATTGCTTTCATTTTATCTTAAATCTAAAAAAAAAACAAAATTTACATAGTAAATACTGCGGTTTACTCCGTTTTACGACATACTCCACATCTCGCCTGCTATTTGGGGTCCGGATCAAGAGTACTCTGAGCTACACCCAAATAGTCATTTTCCATTTTGATATCAAAGTTGGAACATGGTGAGATTGATCGCGGTACCATCGAAATCTTATCCGTGGTTAACTCAGACTGCGGTTCAATCTTCACACGACCGTTGATAAGGCTCTCTTGGAGAGATTTAATCAGAGACGCCTGTTCTGCCATTTGCCGCTGTAGTTTTTGAAATTTTTTATCATATTTGTTAAGTTTACTTTTGCTCTTGTGATCAATGCTGTCAGTACTATCATTGGAGCACTGCTCATCGCTGTCACTGATGACAATAGGTTCCACAGGTGGTGGTAATATGACGCTGCATTCTGTTGTGTCTTCTTCAGTTGCACTGGCCTGGGATGTGTTGCAGCATGATGAGTCAGTAGTTGTCGGTCCCCGGCGGCTGCGAAACCGTCTGTAGCGCACAGTGAGCTTACGATTCTGTAGAGTATTGGTTGACAGCGTTCTGAAAGCTTCCAAAGCCAGCTCGGCATTAGAGTAACGTGCATATGCATAACGCGCACGTTTCTGACGCTTCATGACGCCAATATCGACGCGCATGGCATTCAGAAATGTTTTTAACTCAGCGGTCTTCATGTTGAACGGTATATTGCTGATATACAGATTACAGGGATCAAGGGCATCCGCAAGTTCGTCGTCGGTGTAGTTCTTTAGCTCAGCATGCAAATTGCCGTTGCCGAATCGAACGCGATTTATGTCCGCGATGGTGTGTTCTATATTCACGCCGGGCTTCAGATGTACCATACACTGGCGCGGTGCCGTAGACACAGGAAACACCACCTCTCTAATGTTTTGTGAAACGTCCAAGACGGTGGAAGCGTTAATCTCTGGATCTGGAAAACGTATTAGCAGAGTGGGGGTTGGCGATATATTGGGAGCCAGCTCACGCTCTAATGCTAATGCACGCAGCGCATTCTGGTGGCGCAGCTCGTGTTGTTGCCTACGATTTTGCTTGATAATCTTTCTTGTTAGTTTAACTTCTTTGGCATTATCATCAGACTTATTTGTTGCATCTTGAGGTACAGCATCTGTGGATATCATCTCTGAAAGCGGCTCGGGCTCTGCAGGCGTCTGTTGGAAAAAATACGGCTCCAGCCCGCTGAGTGTTTTTTGTGACTGACTTGTGGGCGACAGACTCCCACGCTCTGCTTCCATACTCATGGAGTCACTGTCTTTATCCATTTCTTTTTCTTGCTCTGATGGTCCGACAGCGTTGCCTTTATGTGGTGCTAATTGCTCTTCATCATTTTGATTTTTATGTGCTTCTCGTTTGGCGTCTGGTCCGTAATTTGATTCGGCCACACGTTTTAAATCCATGGCTATTCATAAAATTGTAAACAGCTTGCAAAACTTCTGTGCAACAAGGCGAACCAGGGCTGGCGACACAATAATACAGCACAGTGGTACATATTTTTGTTAAATGCTATTTCGATATGCCGATATAAAAATCGATTTATTATCAACTGCGTTGAATGCAAGAAAAAAAGGCTTATTAATTAATGCAATGGCTGAAACAACAAAAGCAGGCAATGTAAATCTATACTATGTTGCCTGTTTATAATTAATAAAATATATATTGCAGACATGTCTCAAAGACGCAAGCACAGGCGGGGTAAGAAATCAAAATTGGTGCCGAAAAATCCCAAGAACCAATATCCACCATGGAAGCTGGATATACTACCAGATAATACAGCAGCGACTGGGGTGGGTGGTGGTAGTGTAGGTTCAGGTGCTAAACTTGTGCGGTCCCGTTCATTATTGGTGCCGTACAATACCAATCGCTTTCTAATGGAGGAGCATATGTCCGAGGTGACCAAGGACGACTCGGATGACAATTGTTTCACTTCCCAAGCTGAGGATCAGGAGTTGTTTCTATCAAAAGAGTTCTCGAATGTTTATGAGCGAGCACGGTTGGAGCGGTTGGAAACTATGAACAAGCAGGAGCTAATACAGGAGTGTTTGCAAATCGAAGACCGCTATGCAAAGGATCAGGGACGTCAGCGACAGCAAAGTCTCAATGCACAGCAAATAACAAAAGATTATGGCATGAAAGTACGTGCACTGGAGGAAAAAATACGCGAACTCTCGCGGGAGAATCAAAGTAAGCAGTAGTTGTATGCTTTGCTTTTAATTTGTATTAAACTTTTATCTGCTATTAGTGCTGCGATCACACATTATGCGATCCCGTTCGCCAACTCATGTCGCCGCAGCAGCAGCAGCGGCATCTCCACCTTCAGCAGCCGTGCCCACGGCCAGTACCATTTGTGAATTGCAGGCGCGTCAGCAACTGCCGCTGCCTACACCTATGGACTCTTCTAGTGAGGATAGCGAAAGTGATAGCAGCTCGTCTACATCTAGCACCACATCTAGCTCGTCATCTGATGGTCACGAAATGGGCGTGGCAGGACTTAACATTGCCAATGGACATGCAGAACGCAGTCGCAGTCCATCTCGTTCGCCTAATGCGGAACTCAATGGGCATGCCGACGAGGAGGAAGAGCGCCTGCGCTTGCTGGACGCCAATCATATGGACGAAGATGACAACTCCAGTGATTATGCAAAGCAAAACGATATCGACGGTGGCGTGCCCAAATAGAAACGCAGCAATAACATTTACTGTGTATATAAAAGACTCATTATTTGTGTTAGGACAGTTGCAAGATTTTCTAAAATCTCCCTTTTCTAATTTAAGCTATATAGTTACTTAAACTTTCTGTCTGGTGTCATTTTAGTTTGCATATAAGTGAAGTATGAATTTTTACGCGCCACAAAAAAACGTATTGTAGTATAATTTTTTATTAAATATTAGTATGCGCAAAGGCACTTTTTAACCTGTTCAGCTTCTTAAAAAATAAAATGTTAACAAATCAATGTTTTCTACATTTAATTGGTTTTGCCTACTTTTTTTGCAATGCATTTAACAAATGAGCTGTATTCACTGGCATAAAGACCTTTAGATATATTTGAAACACCAAGTAGATTCTGTTCTGTTAACGTTGTTGTAGTTGACTGTACGTTAAAGCGTTTGGGACCGCGCACTGGCATCCAACCGCTTACAGGGGCAGCATTGGCTACCATGCAGCCGCGTATGGCAGTATTTAGCGCCACCAAAGCTAGGGTATCATCGCGGTACTCTTGCAGCAGCATATCTGCCAGTCCGATATCGTTGACTGCATCATTGACATGGGCAATGTCGCGGAAATGTGGCAGGTAATTGGCATGTATAAAGTTAACAAAGTTTCTGGGTTCCGAATAGAATGCTTCAGCCAATTCCTCGGGATTGTGCTGCAAACGATTGTCTTCATCTAAAAGAATACACTTTATTAACTAATCAAATAAAAAGACATTGCAGCAACCTACATTTGGGATTAAACACACGACCCAGCGCATGCATCATGGTAATGGACTCATCGCGTCCAATGGACTTTAAAGTGTTTGTTGCTTTGCGTTTCCGCACTGTGGCGCTTGTGCTTATATTCAATTTTGTAGTGGCTATGCTGGGCGCACCGATCAGCGAACCAAAATGTAGATTTATAAGCGCATTGCGTATGTCACCCTGAGCACACACCACAATGGAGTCCACAACATTTTGCGAAGGCACTTTGTATAAGGCTTTGTGTGGTTGCTGCTGCATAATACTGCAAAAGCGCTTCATGGACTTTTGCATAATAGTTACGGCTATGGCATTAAAGCTAATATGCTCTATTCGCAGATTAGTTTTCAGTTGATCCGTAAACAGCTTATAGCTTATGTTAAGCATGCGCGATTTACTGTCGGCTACTATAAAAACCAGAGGAGATTTTCCATATTTGGTGTATTCGCTGGATAAAGAAAAGAGCGTCATTATTAAGCTACATTTTAATTAAGCCTCTAACTTACATTAACAGTTCTTCGAATGTGGAAGTTGCATCCTTTAAAAGTATATTTGGTATATCCTCAACCAGCAGCAACCTTTTGCTTTGCATTGCCAGCAAGGATTTATAGCGGGAGGCACGTAAAAGAAAGCTTTTAAATACGTCCAATTGTGATGTTGCATAGCAGTTGCCACTTGGTTGATCGCCCAGCGTAGAAATTTCCTCACAGTCAATGGGATTAATCCATTCCTGCAGTTCGTAACCAAATTCTTTAGCCTGTACTCTAAGCGCAGCAGTTTTGCCACTTCCCGCTGGCCCTGTAAGGAGGCAAATTTGTGCCGGAAATTTCTTCTGCACAGCACCGCAGTGGCGAAACCAGTCACGCAGCTCGTCTAGTTTCTTTGGGTGCACAGCCAGCTCATCGCTTACACTAGGTGCGAAACTTTCCATCCAATTGTCGCTTACGACCGGACACGCTGGGGAATTATCACATACATCGTCAACAGCCGTAAGGTCCACAATTTTTGATGCCGTTGCAGTAGCAGTTTTTGAGGCCCTAGCTTTTGTACTTGCGGATCTTGTGCGCTTTGCAGGCACCGACACCGACGCTTCATCAATGCTTGAGCTTTGTGATGCATTTAATTCGCTAAAAGCTGAACGCACCCAGGGTTTCTGTGTTATGTTTAGTATAAGAATTTATGTTTAAAAACAAAATAATATGTTTGTTTACCTTTTTCGCGCTCATTGTAGCTATTTATTATTATGAGACCGTATCTGCTATTTTGAATGACAGTTGTTTACGCATATATGGCGTGCGAAGAGTACGACTAGTGTTTTTGTATTGCCGCTCGTTTTTCTTTATTTTGGTTGAGCTTGTTATCGATAAGCTGTACAGCCTAGTTATCATTTTTGAAATTCGTTTTGCTTACAAGTTTAAATAATATAAACAAGCTGATTTCTTCGTGTGAGCTGTGCAATATAAAGACTTTTGTGGTTAATTGAGAATATTTCCTTATTTATTTGATTTTAAATATCGCAAGTGCGCTTTACAACTGTACACGCGTCAACATTTAATTTAATGTGCACTATTTGCATTGAGTGTTTGTTAGCGACGTAGTTTTGTGACAATTTGACTTCTTTGGTTTTTATTTACAACAGCAAATATCATTATACATAAACAATTACACATGCGTGTACATAATTTCAAGAGCACGCACATAATATAACTACATATGGTTAAAAATAGTCATTGAGATACTAAAAAACGCACATTCATTATCGTTTTAAGCAATTAAATTAAACAACTTCTAATTTCTAACTAGAGGGACATTTATAAAGGAATGAATATCAACGATGCAACTTCTCAGCATCTTGGGTAATCAGTGCCAAATGAACATTAATCATATGTAAGCTAGCCTAACTTATAGTTTACAGTCATAGTTTTTTTGTTTGTAGTCGTTTTGAGAACTATTTTCGCTGCTCGAAACGCTGCGTCAGCGTTGCTATGTTCGAGGACGTATTGACGGTGGGCGGCGTGGGCGCGGTAGCCGCAGTCACCAATCCAGCAGAGCCCGGCACACGCTTCGGCAGCCCGCCGCTAAATGAAGGCTTGGCCGACAGCGCTTGGCTTTTGTATCGTTGCAGACGGAGCAGCTGTTGCACCATTGGGCAGCGTTTTCGCTATCTTCGTAAAGGACTTGGGACGTGTAGCGACGACAGCAGCACTGCTACGAGTGGCCTGACTGCTGGGAGCTGCTGTGGCTGTGGGCTTGCTGCTGTTGTGCGCCAGACTCGCAGGCGTTGGCTTGAAGCTGGAGAAGGCGCGCGTAGGCGAAACGTCAGCACGTGTGGGTGCCACACGTGCCACAGGCGCATTCACCGGCGGTGCACGTATATAAGTAGGCGCCACGTTGGTCTTATCAGTGTCCTCCGCATTGGCAGCACTGCTGCTGTTGCTGTTGCGATTGCTGCCCGCTGGCTTTGGCGGTGCGGGTCGCTGTGGACTTCTGGGCGTCTGTGCAACTAGCTGAGGCTCAGCCTCATCAGCTGCCACAGGCGTTGTGGACTTGCCCGAGTAGAGTGATTCGCCGCCGTTAAGCTTTTCAAACTCGTTGACAATCTCGCCCAGCAATCCCATGTCGCCGTTACTTGCCAGACTGGCGACCAGCTCGCTGCGCTTGAGCGTCTGTGCAGCAGGTGGTATTTCATCTATAACCGAGTAGATGTCATCGTTGGAGGCACGTGTCTCCACAAACTCGCAATCATCGTAGGTGCTCTCCGCGGTTGACTGAGCGCTGGCTACGGGCAGCTGATAACCTGAAGAGGTGGTAGAGTTGGTTTTCTTTACCAGCGCCGGTGGACGTGGTGGCGGCGGCGATTTGGGTCTGGTGCTGGGTGTGGCAGCTAAGTTGTTGGCTGTGCTCTTGGGACGCGCTGCACCTGGTGGCGAGCGCATGGAGCCAAACGTTTGCAACTGCGTCTTTTTGGTGGGCGAGCGCATGGACTGTGTGCGCTTAACCAAATTCTTGGTTTCCTCCTCGCGTGGCGTAGTTTCCGAGTCGGAGTTGGATGACTCTGCCTGTACAGGCGTCGGCACAGGCATTGGCGCGGATATTTCGAGCGTGCGCAAGCGTTCGCGATCAATATAGGTTTTCTCCTTAAGCGGTGGCTTCTCCTCCTTCTTCAGGAAGGAAGTAAGGCGTCGTATGGTGCCGTCACGCTTGATGTTCAGCTTGGGATCCGCATGCAGTGGCACAGGCGGAGCTGGCGCCGAGCGCTTCGGTGATAAATCGTTTTCATCGGCGCCCTTTAGCGGCACCATGGTCAAGGTGCTGGAATCTAATGTGGGCTTTGATATGATAGGACGTGCTGTGGAGCCGGGATTGGGTGGAGGCAGCGCAGGCGCTGTCCGTGTTATAGTTGCAGCCTGCTCTGGTGCAACCCAGCCAGGTGGCGGTGGCGCTATGCGCTGCGGCACGCCGGTGGTCTCCTGTTGCACAGTGGGCTGCACAAAGGCCACATTGGGTGCATTATAGTTGCCAGTGGGCGTGGTGTCGTCGTTAAGCGGGCGCAGCGTAAATCCTTTAAATTTGCCAAACATGCCAACGCCATTAGCGCCAGCAGCATCGCTAGAATCGCTGGGCGACTTCAACAGCGCCGAGTTCATGTCATCCGTGCTGCTGGGCGTTGACTTGGGCAGCACATTGACTCCAGCTGGCGGTCCAGCGCCATTTGGTGCTTGCCGCACCGTTGGCAGCTTCTGACCACTGGCAGTTTTCAAGCTGCAGAAATAGAAAGAGAGTAATATTAGTTAAAGTACAGTGAAGTCAGCATAAGTAGAAAGATGTGTATCTTGTGTTACATACCAGACAAAAAGAAGAACGTGCAACATTTACCAACACCAACAGTTAACTTAACATTTAAACTCATGCAAATTCAACAAATTAATTAACATAGCAATACAATATAGATTATTACAACAAATGAGTATTTATTTAAATTATACATAAAACATAAACGTAAATTAAAATTAAAGCGCAACCAAATACCAAATTCAATGATAAACCAAAGCAGTGAGTGGTGTGTTTAGGGTTGGTGAACTGGATAGAGTTGAGTTTTGTGTTGAGTTGGGTTAGGTGGTGTTGTATTGTAATTGAGTTGAGTATAGAGTTTAAAAAGGCAACATGCACGCAGCCAACTGGCAACAATTGTATATTGGTTTTGTTTTTGTGTGTTTAATTGTTAATTGTTGTGTGTTTATTAAGTTTTGTGTGTTTTTCGGCGCACCTGGCGCTGGCAGTATCGCTTTGTATGTACTTGGCGCCATGAGTGAGCGCCAATGGATTTGTGGTTGCATTCAGCTGCGGCGCTGTTATGTCCAGCTTGCGACGCATTTGGCTCTCAAGGTTTCTGTGTGGCGGCACTGGAGGTGGCGGCGTTGGGGGCGTAACTGGCGTTGTGGGCATGGAGAGCTTGCGTCGCAGCGTGGGTACCTCAAAGCTGCTCTTGCTCTTGGGCATAGCAGGCGGCTGAACAGCGCTGAGCGTTAGATTGCTCTTTAGGCGCGGCAGCGTGGCGTGTATGTTAGTAATTGTGGCAGTGGCAGTTGCAGTTGCAGTTGCAGTGTTAGTTGTTAGTTGTATGGGAGTGGTGTTTGAAGTGTTAGTGCTAAGTGGTAGTGGTGCTAAGAGTGGTGCAGACGATGCATAGGCATTAGAGCTAGCAGTGGAGCAGCCGGAGGGGCAGACAGCTGGCTTGTGGCTGTGCGTGCTGTCGCTGCTGCTGCTGCTGCGGCTACAGCTACTGGACGTGGACGTCGATACATACATATTCTCGGCGAGCTTTCCACCGCTGAAGAACTTGTTGTTGCGTATGACAAAGCGATAGCATAGCCAGAGCGCCACCAGCAATGGCAGCACCAGGAAGAACAGAATGCACATGAAACGCTGGAAACTTAGCGCACCTGTATGGGAATAATTAAATATAAGTATAATGTGAATAGCATATGGAAGCTGCATGCTTACCACTTGGATCGGTGGCCGGACCGCTGTCTGGTGAGCCGCCATGTCCGGGCTTGTTGCATGACTCGCCGCCAAAGCCAACATCGCAGTGGCAATGGGCGCGACTATTGCAGATGCCATTGCCATTGCAGTCCTCGGGACAGCGTGCACCCATGCCCATCTGATGCACTTGCTGCACGGCCAGACACTGCTGGTTGACGCACATGCTGTTGTTGCCACACTTGGCACCGTTTGGCGTCAGGCCCGGATCGACAGTCTGCAGACCCAAATCCACAATCGCTGTGCGGCAGGCGATAATCTTGCGATCGTGGCTAACATAAGAATGCGAGAGCACCGCAGCCGACTCCATGCCAAACTCAAGGCGTTCATTCAGATGGGTGCAGTGCAGCAGGCCGCACTTGACATGCTGCATTGCGCACTTGACGTGCGTCTTAGTCAATCTATTGAAGCCGCAGTTGCCGCCACGCGAGCCTTCCACATTCTTCTCATAGCAATGCGTCGAATCCTCGCCCGTGGGTCCCCACAGTATGCGACACTGATTGGCGTGCGAGCGACAGGTGCCCAGGAAGCAGTACGCCTGCTCGTCATCACATGGCTCCGTATCACGTCGAAATACATCCGCTGGACAGTACTCCGACTCGCCAGTGCAATACTCCGGCAAATCGCATTCATTCTCCGCCGGTCGGCAGGAGCTGCCCGCCAGCTTGGGGCGACAGGTGTTCAGATCACAGCACTCGCCGGTGGCACAGGAGGCATTGGTATGCAGCATGCAGGTGTCGGCATTGCAGCAGCTGTTCTGGCAGTGAGCGGGCAAGCCGCAGTCGCATTGCTCGCCGGGCTCGACGAAGCCATTGCCGCACTGCGGCGAGTCGAACAGATGCGTGGGCTTGTTGCGCAGACAGTAGTTCATGCCGCGCGAGAAGGCAATGGTCAGCTGATCGATGCTGCAGCTGCTCCAGTGCACGGGCACGACGGCGGTGCTGGAGGCAGCCATGACGCACTTCTCGTCCGGGCAGTTGCAGTCGCTGGTGTCGTGCTCCATGCCAAAATTATGGCCCATCTCGTGCGCCATGGTGGTGGCCACCACAGCCAGCACCTGGCTATGCTGCATGCTGACACCGCCGGAGTACTCAAAGGTGCAGATGGGACCCTTTAGCGCCTTGCCCACAACGCCATTCGAAAAGACCTCCTTGGTCAGCAGCTGTGCATTGTCGTTGGGATGATCCACGACCAGCTTGGTGCTGCGATAGTTGAGGAAGTTGCGCAAGGTAACATCGCCATCGCTGCTGAATTCTATTTCATTCGCTTCATTCCAAATGACCACGCCCACCAGCGCCACAAATATGTTCAAGGGCACATAGAGCTGCAAAGGAAGTGACGCATTTAATTAAGTTATGGACTTAAACTGATTTGGACTTACGGCATTCACAATGTTGGCCAAATCCTTGCAATGCTGATGCACACGCTTCTCGCTCTCGCCGAAATGCTTAAACACCTTGTTGTCCACCACAATGACCAGCTCCACATAGCTGGAATATCTATCCGCATTATACGGTCCACGTATGCGTTGATTATCATCCGTCTGGCGTCGCTTGCGCTGCAGCACGCGCTGAAATTCGCCGCCATTCAAACCAAGCGGCACGCCCAGCTGCTCCACGCCCAGCTGCTCCAGATGCTGCCAGTGCAGCTCATCATGACTGTGACTATGGCTGTGGCTGTCATAGCCACAGGTAGCGTTCTGCTCTAGCATGTCAGCATGTCTACAAACAAAAACACAACCAAAACAAATTTGGTAATTTGATATTTCCGTTAGGAAGTGCGCGTGTTTTCACGGCGTAGCAGTGTAGAGCGCCTTTAAGCAAATATTTATGCAATACAAATGGGCGCAAACATTGAGGCAGGTAACTAACGCTGCTCCAGTTGATTAGATAAGGTTTTCAAAAAAAAAACATAGACAGGCGCAAGTGTTGAAACACACTCAACAGACAAGATATGCAACTAGCATTGGGTACTTGTTGATTTATATAATTTATAAACAATTTATTGCTTAATGTTTTTGTTTTTTTTATTTAGTCTTGACTCTGTGCTGTAATTTATGCAAAGTCAACAGTTGCTGTTTGGTGAGAAACGTGCGTTTCAAACTCACCACACTGCTGAGTGGAAACATTCGCTAAATGGTGAATATCGTTGCCACTTTGCTTAAATGCTACGCTTTTATTTAAAGTTGCTGTTTAACTAAATCAGCGCTTAAAAATAAATAAAAGTACACGACTAAAATGCAATATATATTTTATATTGCGCACAAATAAAAATCAGTTGTTGAGCTTTATTAAATTAAGCGAAAAATAAAAGAGTTCATAATGATTACGCATTTGTGACTTAAAGCGCTAAATTGCTCTTGGTGTGAACACACTTCAAGCTGCTGTTTAAATGTTTGCACTGCTATAACTCACCTGAACAGATAGTGGTCATCCTGCAGTCTGCGTCCGTTGCCACTGGCCTGCGGATGTATAAAGTACGTGTGCTCGCCGTCAAAGACGACGCCATTGAGGCTGCCATCGCAGGTGGAGAGCGCCACAACAGAGTCTGGCTGACCGCTTATATGACCCTATAACAGTAACAGTAAAAGAGAAAGATAGTTAAAACACACACGCACACACACACACACACGAACAACAATGACAACTTACCTGATAGTGACATAAATCAACCTCAGTCTTGGTGAAATTGCGCACCACATGGCCAGTGGCGCCGTCAAAGCGATTGCTGGCATTCTGATAGCGCACAAAGTGGGCGTCGGGCAGGAGGCGATCGTTGCGCTGCAATTCGATGTGTACACGTTTACCTTGGTGCGTGTAGCTAAGCGTTATGTGCGGCGTATGTAGACCATCCTATCAGGGCGAGAACAGAATACATATTCATTAGCTTTATTATACAGTCACATGCAAAGAGCTGTGCGTGGACGGACATGCGCCCAGTCTAAAGCTGTAAATGGCAACGCCTTTGCTGTTGCTGCTGCTGCCACGCGCTTGTTGCCAACTAATTAAAAAGGCTTTAGCACCTGTTTGCGCCAGCTGGACGCTCCCATTGGCAACAGCTTGCCCCCTTTTATTCATTAGCGTGTTAAAAGACACACACTGTCTAATTGATTAGTTGAGAGAATGAGAGCGCACACACAAAGGCTGTAAATTAGCCCTGGATACAATAGCTGCTCAATCATTAAAAAGGGTTAAATATTCCACTGCGCAGTGGAATTTTAATTAACAAAATATTTAAATCTCAATGCGCTGCTCTTTGAGTAACATGAGTTTGAGTTTGAATTAAAGCAACGTTTATTTTATATTATAAAGCTATATATAATACAATTGTAATAATTTAAGCAATTTGAAACAGAGTTGCTGTCTGCAAAATTATAGTATAAACTCTTTTCTCATTATCACATTTTTTCTTCACTAACTTTTGCGTAGAATTTATTATTTAAATCTTTAAAAGCCGCATAATTTGATATTCTGGACATTATATTATATTATATACTCAATCAGTAAATGTTTATCATAAATTAAATCTTAACATTTCTAGCTCTTACGTATTTTTACAATTTTTAAAAGCAGAAAGCAGCTACAACTTAAATATTTAATTTAATAGATATTAATATTTCAAACAAAGGCAAACTTTATTAGTTAAATTAAAAGTTCTGTAGTTAGTAATTGTCATCGCAAGTTGAATAAATACTTTAAACTTTTTACTGCCATATATAAATGAATAATATTTAGTAGCTGCTACCATACTTAGTTCACAGCTTAGCTTAATTTACTCACCGTTGCATCCAAGGTGCTTTGCAGTGAACGTTTCGTGCGTCCATGTTGCACTTGTGGCAGTATCGTCGCGTGTGTGGCAAACTCATCAAGGGCAGCTGTAAGTAATAACAAAACGAAAACAACAATGAAAACAAAAGCTTAAGTACACACCCAAAAAAACAAGAAACTTGTACACACAGATTGTCAAAGCTAAATCCGCTATAGCGTCAAACGGTGTAGCTAATGGAGCTTAAGCTATGGAACAAGCCGCCAACAACTACAACAAAAGCTGCTGACAATTTGAGCTTGTAATTAAGCCAAGGCAGCTGATTATATATATATGTTATATATATATATGTTGTCACAATATTTTGAGTGTTATATGTGTGACCATGGATGCTGCTAAAATTAGCGAGCTCATAAATAAGGCGCTATGTGTTACAGTTTTCTTAAGTATAATTATGTTGCTGTTGCTGTTGTTATTGTTGCTTGGGCCTACACTTATGTATTTAGGCGTGTTCTTGGAACAATTTTCAACATCAGCTGGGCAGCGTTAAAACACACGTCTAATTAATGCGGCAGAGCAGACAGCGCAGATGTTTGACATGCTGCAAGTAGCGCTTGTTTCTCATGTATCTTGCAGATACATTTTAAGACATTTCGCACATGCGTGGGCACAAGTGGCGGCGTCGGCCCCAAAACAAAAATAAAATAAAAACAATTTTAGTTGCTGTTAAGTCTGCTTCGGCTTTGTTATAAAGACCACTGGAGAGTCGCTCGCTTTCCAAATGACACACGCGTCAAGAAAATAAAAAAAAACATGATTTTTGTTATTGTTGTTGCCGCAACGTTTAACGCACAATGCGACAAAACGCAATAAAAAACTGAAATTTTAAATTGTTTTAGTGAAATATATTTGAGCATAACATAATATACACTTTGATTTGTAAAAAGGAATAAAGAAAGGCGTAGCAAAGCCTATAAAGCATATATATGCTTGAACAGCAAGACAAGCTGAGTCGATTTGTCTGTATGAGCAACAAGAACTTAAAGACTATAAAAGCTGCAGCTACCAAATTTGTTTTAAACAACGCTTTTATTTTACTTTTATAATATAAAATTATTATTTTGTATATTTGTGTATCATTGTTATTTATAAGAGTGCAAAACAATTGAAATTTGTACAGCTGCGAACAAATTGTTGTGCTAATTGCATATCAAATAAAAATGTCTAAGGAATTCAAATTTGTTTATAAATTCGAGCATATTGTACGTGCTGCTGCTGCTGAGGCGTAAAAGTTTAAACAAATGCAAGCAATCACTCAACAGCCAAAAATAAGAGCTAATGACTTTTGCTGAGTAAATGTTATAAGCCCCAATGGAGACATAAAGCATTAATAAAGTGCATATGCTAACACTAGGCTGAAGTAATTAAGCTAGCAGCAAAGCTGAGTGATTTATAGTCTAAGCGACTAATGAGCTGTGCCAGCAAATTTAATAGCATAAAGCAGGAAGGATTTAGAGCCTTGAGCAAAACATGTGGCAATGCAAGGAGGCGCGTCTCTAGGCTCATTTTGGTGCCAGGCGCGGACATGCTGAAGTGCCTGCAATAAAATTTCAAACGTCTTGACAAACAAACAAACAAATGTTTGGCTGTGTGTTTGACGTTTTGACGAACGTCGCAACACTTTGATGTGTAAACTGAAAGGATTTAGATTTATGCTGGCAGAGGATAAGCAGCTAAGCTGGCTGCGTATGTTTGAATATTTGAATTTATTGCCTGCCCGCATTTGGTTTTCAATTGGTTTTTTATGCAAATGCCTAACAACCCCACAGACAGTCGTATAAACATTAACAAATAAAAAACTGTACAGCTCGTAAAATAATACTTGAGTCTAATGCAATTGTCAATTGTCGCCATATAGTTAAAAATAATGCATTGAGTATATATTTCAATCATTTGTGGGGGGGTGCGCGCACTTTATATAAATAAAGCGGAATGTAAAACTCAATTAAAAATTCCTCGTTTGTTGCATGTGGCAAGCTGCTCATAAAATTTGTAACACTTCACGGTAAAGTTTTGTTCCAAAACGAAAAAATTATAAATAGAAAAGGCAAGCATAACATAAATATGAAAAAGCAAAAAGCTTTGGCAGCAGCTCCATAAACAGATTAGGGGCAAGCACACACAGATACACACACACACATACACATAAAAGGGCAACGGATATAGCAAATGCATTACGCATGCAGCGCTCAAAATGTTTGTGTGCCTAATTGATAAACAAGACAAATAGACAGACGAGTCGAGTCGAGTTGGAGCAGACAGTACGTTTGAATAAAATACATACATACACATATTTATTTGTCTGCACTCAGTTTGAAGTTTTATGTGACTGCGCATAACAACAAAATCAAAATCAACATCAAAATGAGTTGACATTTAAATTATTATAATTAATTATGCGCTGCCGCTTGTAGTGGCCAAATGAAAGTTTTAACAGCTGATTAAAATCAAAAGCTACTGTAGCATGCCACATAGACATGCAACAATTTTGCTAACGCCATTAACAAGCTAAAAATGCAATTAAAGTGTGCGAAAGAGAGCGAGTCAATTGATATTGATGAACTGCTGTCAAAGTTCAATCTGCAGTAACTTTTGCCTTGCAGCTGCTGCTGTTGCTGCTAGACGTGCGCTCATTGAATTATTTATAAGCCAATGGACATGGGGCATAGCCAGTGGCCAGGCCAACGTTAAACAAACAACAAGCAGCGGGAGCAGTCAGACAAGCAACAGCAACAACAACAACAACTGAAATCAAATTGTAACTTGAGCGCGCTGGCAGCCACAAAAGGACGTCACGTTGCTATAGAATCGTGCCCCCACTGCCAGCCACATAGCAAAGCCGCTTTTGTTTGACACGACTGTGAGCCACTTGAGCCTCGCTCAGATTTCCAGACATTTAACTCAAATGCAATCAGGCGCAGTTCAGGCTCAACTCAGGCTCAATTCTATGGCGCTCAGCTATCAGTTGCTTTGACTTTCATTTAACAGACTCTCTAGCGTTTAATGCGTGTGGTCTAATTTTTGGGCGCACCTGTCTTCATTAGCGGTGGACGCTCATTAGTAAAATGGCTCAGGGGCTTACAATAAAAAATTAAGTTTTGGTTGCAACATGCTTAAAGGCTTGAATGTCAGCCCAAGTGGCAGACACAGGGCATTGTTGCAATAATATATATATATATATATATAGCTTGCTACCCCAGTTGGTGGCAACAGTGGCGGCCGCTGCTTCCAGTTGATGTTTTTTTATTTTTGTTTGTTTTACAATTAGTTTGCTGCTATAAATATGCCAGGGCTGCCTGCTGCTGTTTTATTTTTGTTGCACTCTCAGTCAGTCTGTGTATCTGTATGTGTATGTGTGTCTTTGCCACTTGGCGCAAATTAATTGCCTTGAGCATTCGTTTGTCTGTTGTAGTTAGTGTTATGCATAAATTATGTTTATTTCGTTGCTGCTTGCAACCGGGAAGCGCATGCAACAATTTGTGTAAATCAATACACTCGTACTTGTTGACAGGCGCCGTGTCGTCGAGACGCAGCTACCCCCACCTCACTCCACCCACTCGCATATGCAACGCTTGCTACCTTTCAACCGTGACCCTATTTTTATGTGCGTCACTGTGCCGTCGTCGTCGTCGTTGCCACTAGTTACAGCTAAGCAAATGTTTAAATTATTTAAAGCAAACCAAACACAAACAATATGTAAAAAGTGCATAGCGCATTTATTTAAAAACAGCGAGTTGTTCAGTTCAGCGACAAATCTTTGGCTCGTTCGAGTTTCAATACCAAAGTGGCTCATAAACTTAGCAGACTAATGGAGTTTTAACTCTGAACATCCAAACTGATTGTATTTCTATATTTCTGCTGCTCTATACAGCGCTGTAAATCAATTAGTCTCGTTCATCGCATTGCATTTAAATTTGTACTCTAATTTTATAGATTTTCATTTTGAAACGTTTGGTTTATTGTTAATAATTATAGATTTGTCTTCACTTTAGTAATGTAAGTACTAAAGTAAAGTTAAATATATAATAAACCAAACGTTTGTTTCTTTCTATTTAAAGCTGTTTTATAATAAATTTAGTTAAATTTTTCTACTTCGTTTATTATAATTCATAGACTTAACTTATGTAAAGCTTTTGAATTTTGTTTTTGATTTTAAAAGTATTAAAATTGCACAAAACTTCACATGGTCGTTCAAACTTTAAAGCTACAGTGGGAAACTTTAGACTTTTGCAGCTACTTAATCATTGAAACTCTTTAGCCCAAACGAGTGTCTACTAAATTATTTGTTATCTATTCAAAGCTATATAATTAGTGTAATTTATAAATTCTTCAACTTTAAAATTGGCTGCATTTAATGTTAGACTCCCAAATGGCATCTCAAGCGTTTGAATTCAAATGTTGTGCGTTCCGAAATAATCCCCAACTGTCTGTTATATACAAATTTGCATTTGTTCATTGTATAAACAATGCATAGAATTCCAAGCTGCAACAAATCAATGCTGCCTAAGTATAATAAGCTGTTGCATTAATTGCAGGCGAGTAAATTTCATTAACAAACACAGCATGTGTGCAACTGCAACTGCAACAAAGCAGCGGAGATTCCGCATAAACAAAAAGCAAAATTGTTAACTATACAAAGCATTTCATTTTGCAGATTTGTGTTATCTCAGGTGGAATAAAGTCTGTCGGTCGGTCGGTCGGTCGGTCTGGCGGCCGTTTGTTGTTAATGGCATTGTGCAAAATCAGCAAGGCATGCAATGCTGAGATATATAGATATAGATTATAAATCTGCAGCTGCCAGCCGACAGACTGAAAGGCACAGCGGTGGGCCACATTGAATTTTGCACAAATCACAAATAGGAAATAGACAAAGTCCAGCTACGTTTCAAGTGGAGCGCTATGGGCGGGCACTAGGCTATGATTTGACTGAGTTGCAGGTGCAGGCAGCAGCAGGCTGTGGCAAGGTTAGTTAAAGGCAAGTGCCTGTTAACTAGCACTTGCACTTGCAACTTGAACAACCAAGTCCTTGGGCTCAGGTAGCAGCTTGGAACTAAAAACTAAGCCGTGAATTTTCACACCCGCTGTGGTTCAGTTCGGTTTTTATGAAGTGTCTTGTCACAGGTAGCGAAATACACTTTAAATTCGTCAACTCATGGCTATTTATTGTTGAAAAGCAAAAGCAACAATAACAGCAAACAACATTTCAATTCGTAGTCCGTTGAGCCAAAGCAAACATGACTAACAAAATGTTTGCTTCTCTTTCGTTAGACTCTGTACTAACAAAGTTACAAGCAGTCTTTTAGTGCATTTACTAAATTTATTGATTAATTTTATTATTTAATGTCAACTTTTATAGTCAAAAGTCAAATTAAAATAACAATACACACAAGTATTTCAAATTATGTGAACACTTCACAAAAAATGAAATAAAATGAAAGAGCACAAAAAGAAAAAGAAATTGGCTATCAATTCAAATATTTTTAGTAATTAATAATAGAATATTTAATGACAGAAACAATCTAAAACTAGCACATATAATAAAAATAAATATTTTTAAGTGTTTAGATTGTTAAGACTTTCAACATAATCACATGCATAGCTTTGAAATTAAAAGTTTTATTTTTAAATTTATATTTCAGAGTCTTAAGCTGTCGACTGCGCTTAGCTGCAGTTTTATCTGTATTATATTATTGTATTATAATAAATTTAATTTGTTTTTAGAGACTTATACACTGTCGACTGTGTTTAATTCATTTTTCACATTTAGAAATAAGTTTGATTTTAAATTTATATTACAGAGTCTTACGCTGCCGACTGCACTTTGCTCATATTTTTATGTGTGCCTTAATGTAATTTATTTATTATAATAAATTTAATTTGTTTTAGAGAGTCTCATACTGTCGACTGTGTTTAATTTTTATTTAGAAATAATATTAAAGAGTCTCCATATGTCGACTGCACTTTACTTATACTTTTTATATGTGTCTTGGGCTTTAAAGTTTTGTACACTTTTTTATCTGAGCAATTGCTATAAAACAACTTTGAACTGATAAGAGCGAGCAAACGCCAACGCCACGCCAAACACTAAGCCAAGTCATAAAAGAGAACAGCAATTAAAGCTGTTGACACATTAGCTAAAAAGGTCAACAAGTTCAAGTTACTGCTTGCCTTAATTGTAACTGGGTTCGCATATAAGGCAAGAGCAAGAGCCACAAGTTTTAGCTAAATGGGCGTCTGCACGCCTTTTGCAAATGTCATTGTCATTGTCATTAATAAATAAATAAATAAAGAAACGTGTTTTTTTTTATATACTTAGAAGACAAAGCAGACATCAGCTGGCTTATCGCGCATTAATCAAAATCCCAGTGTGCATATAGGAAATGCATTTTTGTTTTATATATAGCAAGTAATCAAGTGCGATTTATATGCATATTGGCCGACTGACAGGCTGCCTTAATGTGAAGCTTGCATTTAATAAATTTCAATTGCTGCTAAATGGAAATGCGTCAACAATATAAAATAATAAAATTAAAATGATTTATGGCACAGTGGCGCCACCTGTTAAAGCTTGATAAGCAGCAGCAGCGGCACTTAAGCAATTTTAAGCAACTTGCAACACATTGTTGCAGCCGATTTTGGCCCTTGCAACTGCTGTTCGCGCTGTTGTGCGTTTATTTATAAGAATTTTTCCAAGAGAATTTCAGTGGCATTAATGCCAAAAAAGGAAATAAAACGCATGGCCAGCATGTTGATGTGTCTGCGTTGCCTGTCGATGGTCACAACGGCTTTTTATATGGTCAATGATCCTTAAACAAATGTTGCTGCTGCTGCAATTTGCTTTGTTTGGTCGTGTGTATGCGGAAATAACAAAGCGCAAAGGATAAAGACAAAGATTTCTTAGAATTACATGTCAGGCATTGTTTGCTTGTTGTTAACGAAAATTGGCAAGTTGCCATATTAATAATCAATGCTAAGCATTGTTTAGTTAAGACTGTAATAATTAAGAGGCTAAAACAAGTTGGTAACAGCACTTGAATTAAAATGCCATTGGCAGCTCTTAAGCCTAGTGAATTTGCATATTGGCCAGCTCATTAATATGTCCGCAACGTTTGTCGCCATTAAATCATCGCCTGACTTGACCATTTCGGCAAAGTTGTTCCATTTTAGCTACGCAATGTCAAAGACCCTAGCCCAAAGCCTTATATAGACAAGGCCAACAAAAAATCTGCTGACTTGGCTTGCAAAATATACTAAATCCTTGCAACTTTTACACAGCTATTGATTTTTATTCGTTTTTTTTTTGGCAAGTGTGCAAAATTTTAAGCCTGGCCATAACTTTAACTTTCTTTCCATACATAATATTTGGCAGCTGTGTAGGTGATGAATACACAAAAACAAGAACATATGTTGCTATTTGTATTATAAGCCGACTGCACATTATGCTGATGAGCAGCAGTTTTGTCAGTTTAGCCACAGTCGAGTAATCAAAATGTGAATAAGTCTATTGAGGCCAAAAGCATTTTTTGCTTGACATACAGTGGTTAAAAAGCAACAAAAGTTAATAGAAAATAGTATTGGTATTAAAGTTATACATATATATTTGAGTAGCTGCGCTTAGTTAATAAATTTTATAATTTAATGGCAAAAATTTAACAGCGAAACATTTTCTAATAGCAAACTAAGTTTTTAAAAATTAAACTAGAAATTTTGCTAAAATTCAACACTTAAACAAAAGAATTTACATAAGAATAAATTGAAAATATTTTATTATTATAGTGCAATTATTTTTTATAAGCTTTAACTTCACTGCTCTGTCTCTTGGCATAATAATTTGGCCAAACGTTCCACTGTATTGATATTGATACTAAGCAAAGCTGACACAAATTTCGCCAACATGCAATGCAAATTGTTTGCCAAAGATAAAGCCTATCTATAGCCGCTGATAAATTCGAAATTTTAGGCGCATGACTCACTGCAAAGTGGCCCCTAAGCCTTTTAGGCGCCTTACCTGAAATGCAGATAACGAGATTATTAATTAAGCAGACAGTCCAGACGTTGAAACGTTTAAAGCCACAGCGAAGGCTTAATGCAATTACAATTAAGAAAGCAGACGTTGCACTCTCCTCTGTCTCTCTGTCGCTAATGCACTTGAATGGGATCAAATGCGTTGCAACTTTCCCAACTATAAATCAACAAAATTGCTTGCCACAGCGGCTGACAGACATAAATATGGCACAAAATAGGCAGCAGCCTGCTCTGGTCTGGGTTACAAGTTTGGACAAGCCAACGCACTTGTCACCACTTAAAACTAAACAACAAGTTTTTCCCCCATGAGCAGTTGTTTGTCTGTCTGTCTGTCTGGCTGGTTTTAGTGAAATCGATATTATATTTTCATATGCGGTTTTAATACATAAAACTCGTAATTGAAGCCCACACAAGGTCGTTTGTTTAACTTTGCCAATTAAGTTCACTGTCAACAGCAGCAGCGCATAATTATTAGAAAAATTTAAACAAGCACAAAATGAAAGCAAATTTAGTTTAATAAAATGCCACGCGCCAGACCTTGAAATTATTTATTAGCGCGTACTTAAAAGCGTTTACTAAATATTTTTAATTAAAATTATGTTTGCACTGCTAACAGTTTTTAATAAAAGCCAAGCAGCTGAAATTTTCAGCCAAAGACAAATTTAAATTGTTTATAATTGTTGTTACCAAATTTGCATTGAATGTTTGTTACAAACTAATTGCCTTGCTGCCCAAAAATAACTTTTTGCCAAAGAGTTCAATGTACGCATTTAATTGAAACGAGTAACGAGCAGCAAAAATGAAAGCAATGTAGACAAACAAGCGTCTGCGTCATTTAACTGACATAAGTTATTTTATTATGTAATGCAAGTTATGCGTAGTTAACGCATTTAGTTGATTGTTACTTGCCTACAATGGAATTGCTAATGACGTTAAGTTTACAACAAGCACGTGCAGTTCATACAGCAGCGGCTGTTAAGTCTTTTAACATAAGCTTAACAGCAAGTTTACAGGCTATGTTAGTTGTAAAGTTAAACTGCAAGCTGAGCACTCAGATTAAGACTCTCTCTCTCGCTCACACTCTTTGCTAAACTATTCTTACTAAGCAAGCTATTCTAACTAACTAAAATTTAGCACACGTATTAGGGTTAAACCATAAGCCCTTATATCAGCGCTAAAGTCTAGAGAGACCTACAAGCAAATTACAACAGAAACTTTCCATTGACTCATTAATTTTTGTTACTCAAAGGCTTGCATGCAAATCGTACAATAATTTATATAGTAGTTTATATTAATTAATATATTTTTTTACAAAGCAAATGATTAACTGCTTGCGTATATGGCTGATAAATATGCAGAGTGCTCCCATTTCTAAAAGCAAAACAACAAATTTCCTAGATTTAATCTTAAAAGGCACACAACACTTCAATTAAGTATTAGTAGTTTAGCTATGGTTATATTTACGCGGATTAACATAAAGTTATCTTTATTTCAAAAATCAAAAAAAAAGGTCACCATGTACCTTAAGGCTCAGCCGCAGGATACGAGTGTTAAGTGATTTAAATAAAATGCTTAACAAATTGCTACTGTTAATTTGACAAAAAGGAAAAACTGAGTTGCTTGCCACTTTTTAAGCAAATGCAGCAACTTTTAAACTTGTTGCAGCAAGCGTTGTGTTGGCTTAAAGAAAATGATGCTGTGCAGGATGCAAAATGTAATAACGTTGCATGCCAAGGCTGTGGGGCGGGGTAGGCGCTGCTGTCGGCTTTGGTTGCTGCCTTGGCAGCGACTTAAGTGCAACATTTATGAGCGTTTTTTTTTCAACATCATGCATGGCAGGCGTTACTAACTTACAACAACGAGAAGAGCAAAAACATTTGAAAGTTAAATTGCAAGCCACGCCCAAGCAGCAAACACACCTCAACTCAAGTGTTGCAGCTTGTTGTTGCAATTTACACAGCTGAAGCATTTGAACTTCCATTAATAAATGAATTTATTTGTTGCTGCTGAAATTTGAGCTGCTCTTTCCCCATTCAAGGCCGACGACAACCCTTAGTATCCAAATCCTGGCACTCCTTATGTAAATGACGTCAGCACACACACACACACATGGGCACACACACTTGTAGCACATATTTGTATTTATTTTGTTGTTGTGACACAATCGCTGACAAAGCATCTTTGGCTTCGAAATTAATTGCAGCAAAAGACAAACAACTAATATGTTCAGCATTGGGTTACATTGTCTGCAAGTAATTCCCAGAATTTCCACTCTCATTCGCTTGCACTCTCTTTGTTCTAGGGGCTGTCACGTTAACTGTTTGGCTGCTGCGGGTTAAGTGCCGGCTGTTAAAATGCTTATCTTAAAGATGCGCCCCAGCTACGCGCTGACTGATAAAGCAGTGCAGCAACGGGAGCGGGGTAAGGCGTGACAAGGACGGCAATTAATATGCATCATTGTTGCCAAGGCTTTTGTTTGCAACTTACGCCTTTTGGGGTCAACTGCAGGCAGCAACAACAACAGACCCCAAAGCTTTGCCACATGCGTTCTAAACAAGAAAGTGGGTCACACTTTTTACGCTTGCAAAAAGTTTATCACAGACTTGAGCTTTTTAAATTGATAAGAATTAATTATGCTATCAATTATAAAATTTTATTAGAAACATCAAACTATAACAAATATTTTTAGCTATTTAATATGCTGCAAGTATTTTAATATTAAACCCAAATGAATGAACGCTTAAGATTACTCAAATGCTGCTTACATTAATTTAAATATATAATTAACAAATAAATTAATGTACATGATATTAATATTAATAATGTAATTTAATTTAAGCATAACACATAAATTAATGTATATGATTGTAAAAATAAATTGCTGTATCATATTAAAATCAAATAAATAAATGCTTAAGCTTATCAAAACTCAAATGCTGCTTAAATTAAATTAAATTATTAACATTAATAACAAATAAATTAATGTATATGCTTAAAAAAATAAATTGATGTTAATTCGTTTCAATAAATTATTAGAGGATTGTGCGAAAATAAAAATAAAATTTATTTATAGCTGACATCATCAAAATTTGTATCAAAAATTTCTATACAATTTATACAAGCCAATATAGTTTATTTTTGCCTTAAATTTCTCGCAGTGTAGTTAAGGAAATGTACAACAAAAAGTAACATTTAATGTGCAGCTCACAATATATAAAAAAAAAGATATATGTATCGTATCGAAATCAATGCGTTTGCCTTTGCTGGACTTTCTTTTTGATAGCCATGGCAATGAGTGAGCAATGAATGAAAGCTGCGCTAGCTGAAGCATGACGAGAGTGTACACTGTACTACATAAGCGATCGCAGCAATTATGGCAGCTGTTGAAGCTTGGCGAAAACTGTTGCAAGACGGAACTCGTTGTTGTTGTTGCACAATTGAAGCTAATTGGGTTATAGCTTCTAACCCAATGTCTTGGCTTAATTAAGCGCAAAAATACAATATATATATAGTAAGCAGATAATGTATATATAGCATGACGTGCGCGAATATATTGTATAGAATTAATTTTACTTTCGGCTACTTGATCACCGGTTTGACCAGTTCGTCAGCGCCAGATGAATCATGGCAAAGGCACAAAGTAGCTTCTGCGATTCCACGAAAAAAAAAAACAGAATCAACTAATTGTCATGTTAATTGAACAGTCAGAGCGAACTAAAGTGTACTCTGACTATATTTTATGGTTTCAAGATGCTAATGCTATTTTATTTTTATTTTTTTTTGCTGCTTTTCCAATCATTGCTAGCGCGGGAGACGAGACAGAGACCCCCGTTGACCTAAATTGATTGAGCAATTTGCTACTTGAGTCGACTTTAGTTTATTAGATTGAGCGCTACGTTCATTTGCATTTGTCTCGCTCTGTCTCACTCTCTCCCTCTCTTTCGCTCAGTCTCTGCTTGCTATCAATTGCTAAAAGCTGCGTGTTGAGCTTAAGTTGCTTTGAATTCAGCTTGTCAACAAGTTAGACCAGCATTTGTTCTAAAATGTAATTAAAGCGATTATCTTGTAAGGTAATTTATCAAATTAAGCTAATTTACAGTTACACAGCAAACAGGAAGCGAGTTCCAAATAAATTTACGAGTGGTTAAAACGGAAGCAAAGCTTTCACTTTTTTTTCTGAGCATAAATTCTTAAAAAATGCTAAAAATATATGAAACTAATTTTGCTGCATTTAATTTTATTATGTTACGGATTTCAAAATGTGTTTGGGGCCCTGGGGCTGACAATCTGGCGACTATTTGTCTGTCGCATATAATAAATAAATAAACAACTGCAAACAGACTGTGCCTGAGTATACAAACAAAATACACTGCAAACAAATGTTGGTCATTGACCAGTTTGGGGGGAGCAGCAACATTTGTTTACCCCATGCAATTAACAACATTTTTCACATACATGTGTTCAAATGGCAGCAAATAAAATGCATCGATATTGTTTGTTTTGCAAACGATGTGGAAATTGACATTTTATGCAATTAAATTGCAAATTGCTATTTGATTTAATTGTTTGTAACAATAGAACAAATGCTGCTGACTCAGCTGAGGGCTGACTCAAGTTAAATGCCGCCCCTAAGTTTAAACTTTATGACTAACTTGATAACTAAACAACATTAATTTACTTAGCAGCTATTACTTAATGCGGTAATTTAATCACTTGCCACACATATGTGTGCTGTTATTAAAATAAACTAACGAAATTTGCCATAGCATTTTAATTTTTATGACATTTTTATTCAAAAGTAACTTCCGTTTTATATGCAACAAAGCTTATGATTATACAAACATATTTTGTGCACAAAGATAATGCTTAAGGAAATCAAAACAAAAGCTAAAAAATAACTGCAATTCACTATTTATTTTATAACGATATATAAACAAACGCATAAATAAATATTTAAAGTATTTAGTTGCCAATTTTTTAAAGCCAAGTGTGAAAAACACAGACCTAAAGCGCATTAAATGCAGCAGCAAGCCAAACGTAAAACTAATCTGAGTAATATAAAACTAAATCTAAAGTACACACACACAGATGCATACATATGTAAGAAAAAAAAAACTTTATTAACACTCCCTCGAGACTGTTGTAAACAGCGCAAAGTAAAGTAATTAAAGTCAGAGTCTTGCGTCTTTGTTTTGCTTTTCGTTGTTGCTTTTTTGTTTTTCTTTTTATACATTTTATCAATTAACGCGTCTGAACAATGGCCACGCACTCAAAGAGCGCAAGAGAGTGAGCGAAAGAGAAGAGAGACGCTAATCTAAGTCCCAGCAGCGCCCCAGCCTCGACGATCTGGGGCTGGCTACTTAATGGTTCGTTGCCTTTGCAGTTTAAGTAGCGCAGACCGACGTCTGCTTATCAGGCAGAGTAGCGTGTCTTATGAGCTTGGATAAAAGCCAAACAAAGTGCCAGAGAGTGAGAGCCCAGAGCCCAGAAGCTTACAAAGTGCCGGTAACTGCAGCTGCAAACAAACAAATAAAATATATGTGCAGCTGCCTTAAAAATAGAAAAATTATTAACTTCAAGTCATAGCACGAGCAGACAATAAAAAATACTCAAAGGCAGCAGCAGCAAATAAATAAAAAGTAGTACGCTGGCCTTCAATATTTGAAGCGTGTTTGTTAATTGAATTAACACTTGGCGCTCATTGGGTTTTTAGCTTAGTTTAAGTTACTTTAGCTTTATGCAACTCGCACACACACAAAACTATTTTGAAAGTAAACCAAAAAAATAAAAACTAAAATTGTATTACAAAAACGCGTCAGCACAAATGCGTTGCAGTTCACTGAACCTGAAACGTCATTTTGGTGGCTCTGTCGCCATAAAGTTTGCTGCCTCTTGTTTTTATTTAGTTTTCGAAAATAAGCACACCTACTACAGAGAGAGAGAGCGCAAGAGAGAGAGAGAGAGAGAGCGCGAGAGATTGCAGAATTTCTTGTTTGCTGCTTTTTGCAAATGACTCATACAAATTAACAACTGCAGGGCTGGGCTCTGCCTTTTTATGAGCCCAGCTGAGCTTCAGCTTCAGCTTCAGTCCGGAAGAGAGTCAATCCGCTTGGCTACTCTAGCGTGCTGTCGCATTTCCGTTGCGAATATCCCAAATAGCTAAAGCCTCATGCACTCTTTGCTATGCTGATCAGCCTAGAAATCTATGCAAAACAAAAGACATTAAGTATGCTCTTTATAGTCTATAATACACTTTGAAATTTATGTTAGGCGCAGCACTGCATATTAAAACGATTTGTTAACATATATATTATATATATACAAAGTGAATTTTATGTGCACTCATAAGCATATTAAATTGTTTTATTAACATTATTGCTGATTTTTTATAATTATAAATACAAAGCATTCCACTCTTTTCATTTTATTCATTTATTTATACATATGTTTCTATTATTTCTTGTCCTAGTGTCTCTATAATTTAAAAAAATCATAGCTATGCATACCCCTATGGCATTTTTATATTTTTTGATTATTCATTGTTGACTGACGCTTCAAGAATTTCAACTATTCCATTCAAGACGCTGCCATTGTGTTTAATTTTTATTTATTTGTTTTGATTATAACAAAGGTAAAGACAAACAAAAACCACAAGTGCATGCATATAATTTAAAAGGAAAATCGCTGCTGCAACAAACAATTTCCATAGATTTTTATACACTTTAAGTGCTGGACAAACAAAGTTAAGCTTTTACTTCCTTTGGCTTGATTGCTGACTAAGCAGCCACCACCAAAAATGAAGTCATAAATACCACAGGACGCCCCCTTAACAATTCATTTGAAAGCAACTACGCGTGCTTTGTTGCTTGCAACATTTGGTTGTATTCAACATTCATTTGGCTATAATCCCCGCAAATACTTGAAATCAACCCTATTGTGTATCTAATTACCAAAATCTCACTTTGCTATCTCTAATGGTCGCACGTGTCGCAGTCAATGACATGCTATGTGGCACGCCCCAACAGCCTGCAACAATTATGAGCGAATTTCGAATTTGTAATTTTATTGATTGCAATTTATTCAATTTATTTGGGCTTATATGTTAATATTTGCAGCTGTAGGGCACGGCTTGGGAACTGTGGCAGCTACGCCGCAGACATGTTGCAAGTAAAAAACACGCCCTACAAAACAGTTGACTGCATTTAAGGCTGTCTTGTTTATTCATGTGGCAAAGCAGACACAAGACAGGGGCATCATTAATATGCGTCACTGTTGTGGTCTCGGTCTGGAGCTGGAGCTGGGGGCTCTAGGTCTGGTCTGCTCGCTGCTCTCGTGGGAGCCAACAACCTGAGCTGCATTTTATATGCCACACTACTTCTTCAATTTGTTCGTAAGACATTTCTAAGCGCTTGTAATACGATTCGTCAGACTGCGCTTAATTGAAATCCAACACAATTTACATTTTACAAGCTACGGACTCTCTTAAAGCTGCAACAAGCTTCTCTTGATTGAGTCAGGTCAAAAGAATTTAAATGGACACACACACACAATTCAAGCGGAAGCTCAAGCGTGCATGCAACATTTGCATATAAGTTTAGTTTTGTTGCAAACGTGCCCCAAATGCTGTCAATTGTTGCTAAAGACAGCGTCTAAGTACAAATTGCAAGCAAGTCCAAAATTGTGGCAGGAAATGACTAATTGCACTATCTTTAGTGAATGCTACTTAAGCTGCGACTTTTCTTTTTGTATAACTTACAAATATTAAGACATTTGCATGATTTTGAATTCTTCTATTAATAATGCTATTTTTAAATTATAAATGTTGAAGTTTGAAGCGCATTCTTTTGCTTTAACTACTCAACTCAATTTGGTAGCAACTTTGCTTAGCTGTTTAGGCCATGTGGCCATGGCTTGTTTAACAATTTTTGATTGTGTCATTGCTGCTGCCAACTTTAATTGCGCAAAATACATAAAAAAAATTATTCAACAAAAAAGTGAGTTGCCCAAAAAAGTTCGCATATGCTTTTTGTACTGACAACTGTGACATAAAAATTAAGCGCGCTCAAGAACTCAACGCACATATACACTTTGTTGTTGAGAAAAAAAAGTGTCATTATTTTAATGACAAAGCAAACAAAGCCGACAGCAAAAAATCATAAATTATTTACTTGTAAGCACAATGAAAGTTTTTTTTTGTATTGCACGAAAGAAAGAAAGTAAAAGTAGCTCGCAATTCCGCACAGAATATAATTCAGACTATATGTAAAATCGATTTTTTGCCACAGCAACTCACAAATTAAACAACAAAAGGCAAAGCGCCAAGTACGTGAGTGAAGGTAACGCTTGTGCTCCAAGACTTGCGGAGAAAACCCGTGAAAAAAATAAAAATAATGCACTCAGACTACGCAGCGCCTTCGTATCAGCGAACGTGATATTTTGATTAAACTGACGCCTAGATAAAGTTAAGTTAAAACATAAAACCGCAAGCCAACAACAAAACCACGATAACCAACAGTGTCAAGTGGATGACAAGTGGCAAGTGGGCTTGGGTGCAAGGAAGAGCAGACCCTTAAACCAGTTGGGGCGTATGCAAGAGTGATTATGACTAAGCGAGAATGCATATTTAAAAGATTTCATTTAAAAGATATTTTCGAAAGCCAATAAATTTACAAGTAGCTAATAAGACTGGTTTACCCTTTTTGTAAGATACTGATCGTTGAATAAAAATGGTAGCTGGTTTGCCTCAAGCTCAAGGTTGCAACACTGGTTGCATGCCATGTAAAAAATGCAAATATAAATTTGAGCTAAGCACAGTTAGCTCTTTGTTCAGTTTATCTTTGACTAAGCTTTGGCTTTGGCAGCTTTTTTATTTTTTTTGCTTCATTTGGCACCACTGTGCGCAAGCTTTTTGCTGGAACTCGTTTGCGCTTTATTGTTCTTGTGCAAAAACTGAATTTTGATTAGATAGAGCAGCCACAAAGTTAGAGAGTTGGTTGGTTGGTTGGTTCGACACTCACCTTTTGACTCCCAGCTGTCAGCTGTGGCAAGTTGCTGTTGTTGCAAGCAGCATATGTTGAGCAATAGCACTAGCAGCGCAGTCGACAGCAGCCGTTGGAGCTGTGTATGTAAATGCGAATGCAGCCGCAGCATTATTTGTGTCTTAGGAATCCGCAGCAATTTCAAATATGTTGTTCTGTTTGTTGTTGTTGTTATTTTGTTTCTGGCAGTTGTAATAGTAGTAAAATTTATTCCTCTGGAGTGCTGCAAGCAGATGTGGTGACATCACTTCCCGTGTCAGTCAGCAAGCAACAAGATGCACTCAAAACTCAAACGCTGCCTTAGGCAGCGGCTTTAATTTGCCACATTTTCTGCCCCCGTGTGTACTCAATTGAAGTTAAAGTTGAATTAAAAACAGGATGCGGCCGCCGCACAACAGGAACAACCACAACAACACTTGCAATATTAATAACGAGCAGCACTTGAGCACACACACACACAAGCACACATAAGCGTACGCACACACTCGCACTCCCCGTCGCGTTCAAGTGTAAACAAAAGCTGATATCTATATTTGCATTCACAAATTATAACGGCATATCATCTTTGTTTGTGTGTGCATGTGTAGTCTATTCTGAACTCTTTCTTCACTTTTCTGTTGTTGCAAGCTTCAGCCACTGTCTAACGGCAAATCAGCATAACACTTATGCCTTCTTTTCGGTTAGCTATTTATATTCAGAACTATAATTCAATTTATGTATGTGATTCTTTTACACGCATACACACAAGCTGTTGAATTTTTTTTTTGCTTATTTATATATTACAATAAATTGATTGCAAAAACAACACTCGCGGACACACGTTCTACGCTCTTGATGCCGATTCGTATTTGATGGAATTGCATTATCTACTTATAGCTTAAATTAAAAAAACAAAAACATCCGCGACACAACCTTCCCGTCCAATGTATATTTTGTTATTGTTATCGTCATCGTATTTGTCTCGCTTTCCTTCTTCTCAAAAGTTATTTCTTATCGGACTTGGTAATCGTTATCGCTATCTGTATGTCAGGCCTTTGAGTCGAACTTACTTGCATCTCGCTCGCACTTATTGCATTTTCTTGCTGCTCTTTTCGCACGATTTTGAGAGCAGCAGTACCAACAAAAAACGGTCACCCTATTATTCATAAGTAACGGATGCGTCATTTTAATCTACCGTTTATATTTATTACATACAAAATAATAAGTTTTTATTGTTTTATTTTATTTTTTGCATTTAAATGCAGTTTCGATTGAGATTCGGAGCAATTTCGATAATTCAAATCAGCTTAGTAGCACCTTAAGGAACCAGTACTCAAAGTGGACTAATAGCGTAGCAAAGAATTTAAAATGTATGCAATATAAGTGAAATACATACATCTAGTCTTATTTATCATTTATCTTTATTTTTCTTTCTGCTTTCTAAATAATGACAATTTTTATTGGGGCTGACAGCGTGTTGCGCGTTTGACGCGCTTGCCAGCCACATAGACTCCTATGATATTGCGATCATCACCCGTGTAAATAAACTTCTCCAGCAGTTCATCCACAGAAAGCTTGCGGTGCGGCATCTCCATTACGCTAACATCAACCAATAGAGCATCAAAGTCTTTGCCAACAGCAAAACTTCCAGTAATGTGATCCAAAGACAATGCCTTGGCACCGCCCAGCGTGGCCAAGTAAAATGCTTGTTTATACGTTAACTGCTGATAATATTCATCGGGAATGTTGGCTGATCCTGTGCCGCGAATGTTCTGCTTCTTGAAAAAGTCCAGATGCTTTGAGATTTCCAAAGCGCGTAGTATGCATGGCAAAATAGACACGGAATTGCCACCGGCTACATCCGTGCCCAAGCCTACAGTCAATCCATTGTTTACTAGCCGCTGCACATCGCAAATGCCTGAATTCAAGTTGGTGTTGGAAGTGGGACAGTGGATAACAGCTGTGCCACGAGCTCTAAGCAAGGCCATCTCACTATCTTCCAAATGAACAGCATGCGCCATAATAGTCTGATTTATAGAAGTATATTAATATTGTGAAAAGTTGATGGGGTCTGGCAACGTACCTTACTTGTCAACAGACCTGCATCATCGTAGGCTTCAGCGTAGCTTTTTTTGAAAATATCCTTCACTACTTGAATTTCCTGGATATTTTCGCTAATATGGCTCTGAATATGTGCATCATGACGATAGGCAATGTTTCCCAGTTGAGCAAGCAGCTCCTTTGAGCAGCTCAGCGCAAAACGTGGTGTAACTATGGGAAGCACTAATGGATTATTCAATTTGCGCACGGCGGCAATAAACTGCTCCGTGCCAGCAACAGCTTCATCTGTTGTCTCACTGTAAAAACAAATGTGTTTATTAGCTGATAAAGAAGTTCACAGTTATATATGTCTTACACATAGTAATCGGGACTGTTGCAATTGGAGCAGACCTTTCCAATCAAAGCGCGCTGACCCTGACGTGCTACTTCCTCCGCTAAGATAAGCGTCGACTCCAAGTTGTTGGTAGCGAAATAGGATGCCAACGTGGTTCCGCAACGTAGCGTAGCTTCCTAAATATATCAAATATCAAGCATTCACTTTACAATTGTGAAAGTACAACCCATTGCGAGAGAATGTGTGCTAACAATATTGCTGATAAGCAATCTAAACTAATTATAGTAACGTTTAATCTAAATTGACTTACGACAACGCTTTTGTAGACTTGTGTCGCAAACTCTGGATCTTCGAATTTGGCCTCCAGTGGAAAAGTGTAAGTATTCAACCAGTCCAACAATGGCATATTCATGCCCAGGCCGTACTGTGCGTACTGTGGAGCATGTATGTGGGCATCACAGAAGCCCGGAGAGAGGAATTGACAGTCAGTGAGTTGCACTACCTTCAACGTCGTGGCATCAAATTTTTGCTTAGCCAGCCATTGGTCGTAATTGCTGCCGACGCCAATGATCTAAAGTATACTGTAGACTGTTAATTTAATTCAATTAACGTATGTACGCGTGTTTGTCACCTTTCCATTATCTACTGCCAGGAAGCCCTTCTCGAACGACTCAAATTCATTGAAGGACTTTGTGTGTAAAATTGTTCCACGATATACAGTCGGCATGCTGACTTCTTTTAGCTTGTTTCCTATTAGACAAACACCTGATGATAGAATAAAATACCTGACAAACAAGTATTTAAATAGCCTCTGCGCGCTTTATTATGATACACTTGCTAAAAGTCTTTTAGTAATGACAGAAGATATGTAACCCATTGAGAGTTGAGTTCTACAAGTGTTTTCACTAGGGCTGTTAATATAATATAAAGATATCGATATTTTTATTTTGCGCCATGTTCTGCTTCTTCAAAATTGCATGTCTTATTGTATTATATTTTGCAGCACACAGCTGTTGTCAATCTAATCAGATATCAGAAACAAAATGCCATTAAAACTCAGAACAGATATTAAATATACCGATAATTCGGTTTTGGAAATACAAAATCGTCAGTTTAAATATCGCACCGTGTACCAGTGCTGTATAATTCAAGACCAATGTAATTATTTGTGTAGTCGATAATTTGTTATTGAACATCGAATACTTTTTGCTGCTAGGAGGAATTTACCGTGTTTGTTAAAAGTGCGCTGGTAATTAATTAAATTAAACGCCAAACATGGCAAATACAACACAGCCCATTAAAATTGAGGATAACGACGCTGATGACGCATCGGGAGAAGTCTTTGAAATAAAGGATGACGATGTAAGTGTCTTTTTTAGAAACTTGTACCCACACCATGACACATTTCCCGTGACATTTTTCACAAGTTAACGCACACATGTGTACCACATATAGAGCATACAAATAACTAAGCACATAAGCTTAAGAATGCCCAAATGTGATTTGTCAAGCAACAAATATAAGCTCGTAACTTATATTGATTAACCAACACACACATGTAAACTATAAACTTTTTATTTCTGTATGTATATATAGGATATCTGTGAACTGGAGCATTTGCGTAAGCTTTTTATTGGCGGCCTAGCACCCTACACTAGTGAGGATGTTCTCAAGGTATTCTATACGCAATGGGGCAAGGTAGTTGACGTTGTGGTAATGCGAGATGCAGCCACAAAACGCTCGCGTGGTTTTGGTTTCATTACCTATACAAAGTCGGCAATGGTTGACACAGCACAAGAGAATCGCCCACATATCATAGATGGAAAGTAAGTAGAGTGTTTATGAATACATATCCTATACAGTTTACTTATTGCTAACTATTTATAGAACCGTCGAAGCAAAACGCGCATTGCCGCGTCCGGAGCGCGAGACACGCGAAAGTAACATATCTGTGAAAAAGCTGTTTGTGGGTGGCTTAAAGGATAACCACGACGAGGAATGCCTGCGCGAGTATTTCATGCAATTCGGAAATGTTGTATCTGTCAAACTGCTGACAGACAAAACGACAGGCAAACGCAGAGGATTTGCCTTCATTGAGTTTGATGACTACGATGCCGTTGACAAAGCCATTCGTAAGCATATGTGAATCATTTTAATGCAGTTAGTTAATTTATTAATTTTCACAACAGTGCAGCGACAGCATTCTATTAAGTATGTCCTTGTCGATGTCAAAAAGTCCATCTACAATTTGGAAAAGAAGGAACGCTCGCAGCAGCCGCCACTTGCGAACGGCAACAAAATGCAAATGCAACAGCAACCGCCGCCTAAAGCAAATATGCCTCCAGCCGGTTACCGTCCCCCAGTGCCTCCGCCACAGCAAATGCCGCCGTATCAGCATCAGCCTCCTCCGCCCATGTCAGCGCCGCCACCTAATTACAATTACTGGGGACCACCACCGCCTATGCAATCGTATTATCAGCATCCGCCTCCACCTCATATGAATGGTTGGAATGGCTATCCACCGGCGCAGAATGGCTGGAATGGACCTCCACCGCCACCAGGAGCGCAACAGTGGCATCCACACAATCAATGGGGTGGCGGACCACCACCAGGCGGCGTGCAGCCTCCTGCTCCAGGTGTACCTCCGCCAAATCATCATCGTAATGGTCCTCCACCGCCCGTTGTGGGAAATTGGAATATGCCACCAACGGCAGTGCCACCCGTACCTGGCTCAATGCCATTAGCCCAAGGTCCGCCACCGCATCAGCCACCAGCCCCACAACAAGTGCCACCGCCCAACTTTGGTACCGGCTATCAACAGAACTATGGCGGCGGTCCAACCAAACATAACATGAATGGCAATCGCATGAATCCTTATACATCTGCACCGCCCACCACTTATCGTATGTAGTATGGTAGCAACAATTATTGTTTAAATAACTTTTGTTGCTTGCATTACAGATAATGCGCAGCCTCCGGCGCCAGGCTATGCACCCTATAATAAATCGGCGCCTCCACCCACAGGTCCACCATCAGGTCCGGTACCGAAAGGTGTATCCAATGGCTCCGTGGCCACTGGGGCAAGTGCAAACAGCAAATATCGTCGTTAACTCAGGTAAGTTGAAGGCCAATACTCTTTTGTCTTTACTGTGGTACATTTAAGCATTAGTACAATTAAAAGTCAAGAATAAGGTACCAAATACCAATTGTCCTAGAAGTCTATATATTCCCACGAATATATATACTCATATAAGTATTATCAAAATACTAATCTTTAAAATTCTCTTTAATTTAGATGTTCAGAATACAAGTTACAAATACAAAAATAGGCGTACTGTAAGCTATTGACACACAAACAAACACTCGCTTAGTAACTTAAAACAGGATTCGTATTATAGCTGCGTTGTCTCCCTATCTATTTACCTAACTGAGCATAAGGCAACTAACTAATGTTTTAAACTAAACAACTTAAGTACTAATGTTATTTATTGAACAATTGATACACCCATCTAACTATATTTAAGCCACACTGAGTCAAACACAAATGAAGAAATTATTTTAAGATATTTGTTGAGCATACAACTTAAAGTTGTAAACTAAATACGTTTCATTTCATTGAAGAAATCAGAACTTGCCATGGTTTAATTTTGAAGCATTGATATAAATATATATTGTACAAGTAAATACTAGTGCTCTCTATTTCTCCATAAATATGAATTATATATGCATATATTTATGTAAAATGCAACTAGGACTTTGAAAACAGACACACACACACACACATCAAACGACCAAGTGTAAGCTCACCAGCTGTTAATCGACTTGATTATATTTTTGTATTTAAATAAAAGCAATAAATTGATAAACAAAATAGCAGTTTGAAGCTTTAGCCTGAGCTTATTGAGCTATACTAGTATATAGCTCGCCTATTATCATAGTTATTAGACAACTTTAAAATACGCGCATTATATAATTACAACATTGTTGGCTGTCTAGCATAATACAAATATCAAAATTCGTCCAGTCAAGTAATTTAAAACCAAATAATAATAAGAAGCTGGTGAGTTACGCAAGGTAGTTTAAGATCTAATAACCAATTGATATGCTTATATGTATACCTAATGAGAGTCGAGATTATATCAAAATTATTGTCAATTTTTATAAAGATTATTGTACATAAATACACACCTCTGACTAACCGTTCAAAAATTTATAATTTTTAGTCGAGTTAACAAACGGTTTCCAAACTTTTAAAATTATTTTGAGTTGCGAACGTTGCACTATATACTATTCATACATATGTGAAGCTTGAAATTAAATCTTATTTTGTGACTTTCAAAATTTATTATATTTTTGTGTGTGTAATCCAATTCATGACAAGAAAACCCAATATAAGTTCAACTTTTCTATGACTGTAACTAAGTTCTTGTATTTGCACGCTGAAGGCTTTAGAGGATTTGCAATTTACACGAGTTTATAATTATGTATTTGCGTTAGCATAAATAAGAGAGTTTAGTCCCTAATTTGAGAGCTTCATTTAGCTATTCGTCTATATATATATACAATTATATTATATATTAATTTAATAATAAAAAGAAAGAACTACATAATATAAATTGATGAGAAACTTACTTATTTTTAAATAAATAAATCTCTAAAACCACACTATGTATCTTAATATTTATTTGAGCTACGCTAGAGCCGCAAACTTAAGTAAGTCTCGTTTAACTATCAAAGCAAACTAAGTAATTAGCACAATAAATAAATAAATAAATTAACTATTAGTTATTTAGTTAATCGTATGCATATTTTGAAGCGCAAGCAAGTATTTCCGTTAGCTTTGTATATACTATATCGCTTAATATGTAAAGTCGTATGCCTATTTTAAAATTGAGCATAATGCTTTAAGGTAAGTTAGTAAATTGTAGGATTTTTTTTTGAGTAGAATTTAATGTTGCTTAAGTAATTGCTTAAGTACTCTAGCCTAAACAAATTTATCCATCAAAGTAAATTATCTTCTTTTCAAAACAAATAACTCAACGAGCTACAAGCCATGAGAATTATGGAAGTTTACACGTTTACAAGACTATGCGTTGGTAAGTTGACAACATATTTTAACAATATCTTTGAAAAATATGAAAATAAAAAGTATTCGAAAAGAAAAGTGCAGCGTTTTTAATTTTTTGCTATCGTTAAATGTAATACTATAAATTGTTTAGCAACATGTTGCTATAAATGGTGTGCAACATGTAAGATCGATTATAGCAGAAGTTGTTATCGATATTTGTGTTTAGGCGCTTTGATTCAAACTGCAGTTGTATGACGAAGATAGTCAACAAAATATTCATAAGCTTAGAAAAGATACAAGTTGCATACTTGAAGAAAGGACTGAGAGAGAACGAGAGAGAGAGAGAGAGAGAGCATTTTTGCCACCCACTTGGCGATATGTGGTACAGACAGTGGCGATCTACATAAAAATGCTGGGGAGCACTTTATCAGTCCAACAGTCAACAGCAGTCTGCCGTCGCGATTGGACACTATAAATCAAAAAATTGTGCTGACTGAAATAACGTAAGTAGCATAACATAATATATACCAAGTATGTTCATAACAATTTATACAAAATGTTTAAAATAAAAGTGCAATAGCCTGTGGCTAAACATAACTCAAATTTCTGCAAACGCAGCTTTAAAGCTCGTGTTAGTTATTCAAGTTCAAATATTTGTGTTAAATGCAAATTAATTGAAAACAAATTGTTCGCATATTGCCTTTGATTATGTCAACTGGTATACAATTAAGTGAAACTGTCAGGCTGTGTGATAGTTAAGTTAAAAATAAAGCACTACAAGTGGTCATCATCAAAGCGCAGTTCCGCAAATTCGTCTGCACACTGAAAAAAATTGTCTAGCAATGTACAAATTATGATCTATTTGATGTCATTTAATATAGATAAGCTTTGAGCTTCTACTTTTTTGTTGAAGTGAACTAAATATTTTCTCGCAGTGTTCTTTGCAATAAGCAAAAGCAGACTACTCGTTCACTGGACGCTATATGCGTTGGATCACGTCACTCTTTGTCGGGGTTTTGTTAAAATTAAACTGCAGCTACAACAAATATTGTTCTTGTTGCGCACACTCACACACACACTCCCACACAAGTGCACATTAAAGAATTTCAAAACATACAGCATCAACAGAAATATTCCTGGAAATTGTTACACTGCTTAGTTGTTGAGATACAAATGCGCATATGTAGTGTAGTAATATGCATATAGATAGGAATTAGTGTGCCACAAAATCTGAAATATATATACAGAATTCAATCCAATCCCAAAACGGAAACCATAACGACAGATAAGCGCAGGCCAAGCTTACATGTGTATAAATTTGATAAGTTTCAGTTTGTCGTTGCTCAACTTATGTATAATATATTATATATAATTCTATGTGGACTCTGCTGATTATAGTACTAAGGCAGCTTGACAATATTTCTAACCCATTTTCCGTACTGTTCGCAGCATTAAGGTCAAGCTTTAATCAAAAGCAAGGGAAATGCTGTTAACGTGGATCTTAAGATTCGTATTTAGAAATGATTTCAGCAATGCTGCTACTATGCCAAGGCAACAATTATAAACAGTGCTCTGATTGCGGAGAACATAAAAACATGTGTGCAACATGCTAGCTGCCTGCAGTGAATACTCGCTAAAGTAAACACACAATGAATGCTCTCATTATTTTACAGAGTTCGTAGCTACAATTTCAAAAATAGATTTAAAATTTATTTCCATATTTCAGCTACTTTGAATTTTTTATTTATGCATATTATTTGCTATATACACAAGCCATTGATATTGCTGTAAGATATTGCAATTTCCTCATTGGCAACAATAGCTATGCATTGTTTAGCTTTAAAATGCGGGAACCGTTTCAGCGTTGCTGACCTTTTGAACTCTGCCACACGTAAGATTTATGCATGTAACGGCATTTTCAGACGTCTTTAGAGCGTTATGTAAGTCCACCCTTAAAGAGGGGTTGTTCAGAGTCACGTGTACAGTAAGAGAAAGCGTATTCGAGAATAGCCCAAGTGAGGTACAGTCACAGGCAATGAATAAACTTACTCAAGCAATATAACTGTTAGTTGAGCTAAAGGCGCCCAGCATTGCCAAATTTAATATCAGCCAAGGCCATATTTAATCGCGTGCGCTTCTGACCTCAGCTAGATTAGACCGTTATAGCATTTAATTTAAAAAAGATGGAACCACTTGTACACTTTTTATTTCAGTTGAAAATATGCGTTCCACTTGGTTGCTGCTCTGCTTGGGGCTGCTGGCACTTACGCTAGTGCGTGCCGAAGAGAATGAGATTGAAGATGCTCTGAGTGATATTGACTTGGACGAGAATGATGAGGAGTTTCTGCTGTTGCTCGAGGAGAAGAACAAGGTGCGTAGTACCCAGAGTGTTCGAATACTTAATTTACTATTAAAAAATATTGAACTTAGAACCACGATGTGGAGCGCGAAAACGAAATAGCCCAGAAGCTGGCGGAAGCACAGCATAAACTGCTGAATCCCGTCGTGGAAGTTGATCCTTGCGAGACCATGTTCTGTGGTGCCGGTCGTATTTGCCAACTGAACAAGGGTAAGCCCGAGTGTATATGCATTCCCGAGTGCCCAGAGGAATCGGATACGCGTCGTCATGTATGCACCAACAAGAACGAGACCTGGTCCTCGGATTGTGCCGTTTACCAGCAGCGCTGCTGGTGCGACATCAAAGCCGAAGGCTGCCGTGATCCCGACAATGCTCATTTGCATATTGATTATTATGGTGCCTGCCATGAGTCGCGCACTTGCGATGGTGAAGATCTGAAGGACTTCCCCAGACGCATGCGCGACTGGCTCTTCAACGTCATGCGTGATCTGGCTGAGCGCGATGAGCTAACCGATCACTACATGCAAATGGAGCTGGAGGCGGAGACAAACCACTCGCGCCGCTGGTCCAATGCTGCTGTGTGGAAGTGGTGTGATCTTGATGGTGACACCGATCGCTCCGTTTCACGCCACGAGCTGTTCCCCATTCGTGCTCCCCTTGTCAGTCTGGAACATTGCATTGCTCCCTTCCTGGAGTCATGCGACTCCAATAACGATCATCGCATTACGCTTATTGAGTGGGGTGCCTGCCTGGAATTGGACGCTGAGGACCTAAAGGAGCGCTGCGATGATGTGCAGAAGGCTGCGCCACATCTGCTGGGTTAAGCTTTTGAGCGCAACAGCACCCATCACATATACACATAATGCTATAATGTAATTTTACTTATTTTGCGCACAAAGTTTATTTCAATAATTGACTAATAAACGTTCCAATAACAATTTGGTGTTTGTTTAATGTTTTATTAAATTTTTTATAAATTTATTTGTGTAATTTACTTTGCTCTAAATTAAGTTTGCTTTAGTTTAATGCGTATTCACTTTAACATTGCATTTTACTTGACAATTAATTAAGTTTACAGTTTGTATGCGTGTGAGTGTTTATGTTGGTGTCGGTGTTGATGTTGACGATTAAATTGGGGTTAGATTTGCTTAAGTTGGTTGTAAATTATATTAATAATGCTTCAAGGCTGCATACGGAGCTTGCACTGAATTGTTACAACACGTCGATTTATTTTTTTTCTTATGGGTTTTGATATTAATTCGAAATGGTCAAGGTAGAAATTAATAGGCCTGCGACAGGATCACATTGCCCTTTCGCTGTGGGTCCTGCACGGTGTCCTCCTTCTTACCAATAAGCGACTTGTGTATGTGCGGAATGACGCCGCCACCGGCAATGGTTGCTTTAATCAGACTGTCCAACTCCTCATCTCCGCGAATAGCCAACTGCAAATGACGCGGCGTTATGCGCTTCACTTTCAGATCCTTCGATGCATTGCCTGCCAACTCCAAGACCTAAAATACCGAACACCATAGATTAAAATCCGTAAGCACAGCTATTTCATTGTGGCGCCAAAAACTTACCTCAGCAGTCAAGTATTCCAAAATGGCTGCAGAATACACAGCGGCAGTGGCACCAACACGTCCATGGGATGTCGTACGGCTCTTCAAATGACGATGAATACGTCCAACGGGAAACTGTTTGTCAATAAAGCACATAAAAATAAAACGTATTAGAATATATTGTTCTCTTGTTTACATTTTGCTACCCCCAAATGTAACCAGAAACAGTTTGACATCTCTCGGAGGCAAACAAACACAAGCGCACCCTGTTTTTTATGTGCGTGTGCACTCTCTGTGTGCCTGTGTTTGTGTGCGTAAAAAAGGCGCCAAAATGTTTATTGTTGGTACAGACAACAGCAACTCACCTGAAGACCCGCGCGCGCCGAGCGTGATACGGCTTTTGCCTTAGCTTTACCCGAGTCTTTTCCTGCTTTACCGCCAGCCTGTGAAAAAGAATTATATGTCAAATTGGTTAAAACTCACACTAGCAAATCGAAAAGCGCCGTCAACACAAAATGGTGGCGGGACCAGCAAGCACATTGAGGTTAAACACGAAAGTTTTGCCGCAAAACATTGGGCAAGTTTACGCCATTTCAAAGAAGACGCGAACAGTTAGAAAGCAACGGGACCACAACACTAATGCACTTTGCTAAATTGGCCCGCGAAACCATTAATATTTGACTCCGGGGCACGCGCAATAAGATTTGGCAAACAGCTTGCAGCGACGCAGCCGCTGCTCCTTGTCTATTTTAGTAATTACCATTATTGTAGTTCAATCGATTTTTCGTTTTGTTGAGTTTTATGTATAAATGCTCAAGGCACAGTTCTTGTTTATTTGCGTGGAATGGTTTTAGCGACTGTTTCGAAGATTTTCAGTCTTCTTGCGTGCGTACTGTATAATATTTTTTACACGAATGACGCTAGAACTAGGGTTGTCGAAAAGCTATCACAACATCAATATATCGATAGTTTTCAAAAATAAATAATACATAAATATATCTTTATATATTTTCGCCGTTAAAATTATATATTGTTACTTTACTGTTACTATAGTAAAAGTATACTTTTAAAATTATATACACTGTTTAATAAAGTTGAAAAGTTTTGATGGAGGAAAATACATTTAATCTACTCAGCTTATATATGTATGAAGTCAAGGCATCTTTGATTCTGAACAAAAAAACTAGTTAAGCTAAAGCCTGTTTGATGCTTTGGAATTAGAGAATATCAAAATAAACGCATAAATCGAAATATTTATTCTCTGGTATATTAATAAAAATATGCACGAATCATCGATACGATATCCTAAAATTATGTTGGCAGCCCTACCCAATAGGCACGTTAATGAGTATTATCTGGAATAATATTGTGAAAGCGGTCAACAATAAGTGCGAGCGAGATGCAAGATCACAATTGAGAACGTTTAGAAATTGTTTGCATTGCTGCTGTATTTGTATTTTTATAAATAAATAAGTGTTCGACGGCATAAAAGCTTAAAAATGAGTTCGGGGCCGATGCGAACGCCCGTGTCACAGATCATCCACAGCAAGGATGTTCAGGATGCGGAAGAGGAGCCCAAGAAAAAGTCTCGGGAAGATTGGCGTAAGGCCAAGGAGCTGGAAGAGGCTCGAAAGGCGGGTACTGCACCTGCCGCGGTGGATGAGGAGGGTCGGGATATAAACCCACACATACCGCAGTATATTTCGAATGCCCCGTGGTATTACGGCTCTCTGGGACCCACACTTAAGCATCAGCGGCCGCAGCACGAGGATGAGCAAGGTCAATTAGACAACAGAGCGCCTAAGGGACTGGACACGAGTAAAGTTGTGACCAAGTTTCGAAAAGGAGCCTGTGAAAATTGTGGGGCAATGACGCATAAAAAGAAAGACTGCCTGGAAAGGCCGCGCAAAGTGCAGGCCAAATACGCCGAGTCCATTGTGGTGCACGATGAGCATATTGTGCGCGATGCCTCGATTAACTACGATGAGAAACGAGATCGCTGGAGCTCCTACGATCCGTCCAATCATCGTGAAATCATCGAGGAGTACGAAAAAGTGGAAGAGGCAAAACGACAACTTAAGGCAGAAAAGTTAAAGAATGGTTTGTAGTCAATGTAGTCAGTCTACAATACTTGCTATAAATTGAATTTGTTACTTGCACAGATCCGGATGCCGAAATTTCCGATGAGGAAGGCAATGAAGATAAATATGTGGATGAGGTGGACATGCCGGGTACTAAAGTGGACTCCAAGCAGCGCATTACAGTGCGTAATCTGCGTATACGTGAAGATACTGCAAAATATTTGCGTAATTTGGATCCTAATTCGGCGTACTATGACCCTAAGACACGCTCTATGCGAGACAATCCCAACCCTGCAATGCCAGCGGAAGAGTATGTATAGTTTCGCTTAGCACAATAATATGTATTAAATTTATATCCATTGTAGATGCGAATTTGCGGGCGAAAACTTTGTGCGATTTTCCGGAGACACTACAGCTCAGGCCACAGCGCAATTGTTTGCTTGGGAGGCGCACGGCAAAGGTGTTGATGTGCATCTACTAGCTGAGCCAACAAAACTGGAACTGCTGCAAAAGGAGTATGAGCAAAAGAAGGAGCAATTTAAATCTAGCGTACGTATGCAAAGCTTATATTTAAATCGAGGCTGACTATTGTTTTTGCAGACAAAAACGAATATTGTGGAAACATATGGCGGCGAGGAGCATCTACAGGCGCCGCCCAAATCATTATTGCTGGCCCAGACAGAGGAGTATATTGAGTACTCGCGCAGCGGCAAGGTAATCAAAGGCATTGAGAAGCCCAAGGCACGCAGTATATATGAGGAGGATGTGTACATTAACAACCACACTACCATATGGGGCAGCTTTTGGAATGCCGGCCGCTGGGGCTATAAGTGTTGCAAATCCTTTATCAAGAACTCGTACTGTGTGGGCATGCAGGAGCCAGAGGGCTACTCTGAGCAGCAGCAGCAGCATGCCACAAGCTCAAGTGTGTCAACAGCCTTGCCTACGGTTGAAGCTGTGCAGCCAGAAACAGCTGACGTGAATACCGAAAAGACGTCTGAAGTGGATTCAGCGCCAAGCTCAGAAGAATCGTCTGAAGAAGATGAGCCCGTGAAAGAAAGCAAAAAGTCAAAAAAGAAATCTAAAAAGCGTGAAAAGAAAAAGAAGGCCAAGGAACAACGCAAGGAGAAAAAGAAGCACAAGGCGGCCAAGGAGAAAGTGGCAACGCAGCCTCGATCCAAAGATCGTTCTGATGAAATTGACGATCGCAAGCGGCCCTACAACAGCATGTACGATGTGAAGGCACCCACCGAAGACGAAATCGAGGAATGGAAAAAGAAACGCACTCGCACTGAAGATCCCATGTTGCAATTCTTATAAATGTAAATACTATAGACAGCTTAATTTGTTGAAAATTATATTTAATGTCTGTTTAAACAATGGCATACTGCTCATAAAGAAGTTCGCGTATTTTGTAATAGTCCTCCGAGAGGCAACCTTCCATGGCCACTTTGCCCACGTCGACACGTCGCAAAGCTAAGGTACCGTTACTGCACCAAAGAACGCCGCCAGAGAATTCAGAGTTTATGTTGTTGCGCATGAGAACTTGCTTAAAATCAGATAGTTTGAGCTCGTTAATTAAGACTGAGCTGTGCACGGGTATTTCATCCTCATCGAGTGTCTCTAATGTTAGTGTTTTGCCCTCTTGCGCAACGACATCCTGCTCTACAGTAACTTCTTGATTGGGTGCATCAATTGCTTGCAGACGCATGCCCAGACGCCCATCAATCCAGGCCACCTCAGCGTCTTTGCCTTTTTGGAACTGCAGCTGTGATACAAGTCCCTCTGTGAGACGCACTTGATAGATGTGAATTTCCGTTGTTACATCAATTATTTCTCCTTTGAGTGGCGCAAATACACGTGCGCCCACATTCTGTTCACAGTGCCTGGCCACCAACTGAGTGCCCTCGGCGCTGCCATGCACAACAATTACACGACGTGGTCTCAGCTGGGAAAGAATCTTAAGCATAGACTCGCCATCAGAGCGACCTTCAAAGTCAATGCGTTGTATTTGCGCATTGACTTCAATCGTTTTGCGTTGACTTATCAGCTTGGTGGGCTTCTCCAGCAGTTGCATTTCACTGTCCAGTTGACCGTTGCTTTGTTGCTCCGCATGCGGCTCTTCCTTTTTGACATTCTCCTTATTTTGTTCTCCATCCTGGCCCATGTACTCGTAGTTGCCATTGTCCACAATGCGATAATCATCCAGATTGATAACTTCGCCATAATCATCGTATTTAACTTTCTCTTCATGAAAGGGAAACATGACATGGTGGCGTTTGTTTGACTTGAAGAAACCGGCATGATGCCGCCCTTCTGAGCGCACCACAATATCATGTTTACCTGTTATTACACTCATTTCAATGTCATCCTCAGACTCTGAACTACTCTCTTCCTCAACTTCTGGTTTGACGATGAGTGGATTAAGTTTCTCGCCCTGCGTACGCAAATATTCGTCCAATTCGGCGCCTTCGAGATCAACACGGCGTCGTATATCCAACTCAATTTGTCTGCCAGGTGTGGCATTATCCGCTAGCTCCATAGCCAGCGAGCCCGGTGAGGTGCGCGTTGTGAAAATAATGCTATTATTTGGGTTGCCAGCCCACTGCATAAACAGGTCACGAGTAAATCCGCTTTCCAGATCTGGGGTGCTGGCCAACACCACCTTAGGGCCTGCTGGCAACTTGTATACATCCGCAAGCGAATGACAAAGGTTTATATGTTTAAACTGAAAGGGATTATTGCGTGCTCCTTCGAATGCTTTCGTAAGCTTGTCGCTCATCCACTCAATCTGCGATTTAGCGAACTCAATAACATTGTAGCTCACGTTGTTGAGCAGTGCCAATGAATAGGCCATTAAGCCGGACTCTTTGTTTTTCCACAGCTGGTCAAGCATGTGCGCTAGTTCTAGTACGCGACCCGCTGTATCCACGGCAATCAGGACATTGCCATTGTTACGCACTGTTTGTAGAATGTTTGTCATTAGTTTTTCATCACGTGCTCTGCGCCGTGCCTGCTGGTACTGTGCATTGTAGGCATCCGTAATAAGTAGCGATGGGCGCTGCAGTCTGTCTAGTTCGCAGCCGCTCAGATGACGTTCCTTCTTGTGATTGAAGTCGATGGCATATATAATATCCTCCTCGCCCACTTTGACTATCTTCCAAATAGTGCCACCAATCATGTGCCCAGCATTGAGTGGTGTTATGGATATTCCATAGCCCTTTCCTTTCAATGAGACTGTTTGGTTGTATTTTAGCTGAGTAATCTTTTCAAAGGCACTGTCCACATCGTCCAGTGAAAAGAGATCAAAATCGTACATATTAAAGTGTGACATGTACAGATCATACATAAACATTTGACCCATTTTGAAGACAGGAATTGTTGCATATATTGGGCAATTAAGTCCCAGTTTGCCCACCAGATATGGCAAAGCACCTAAATGATACGCATCTGGATGGGAGAGCAGAACCGCGTCTAAGGTGTGCACTTGCCTATAGTGGAATCCAAAGCAATTATCATATATAAATTGCAGCCGGCATTACAAGAGTCTCACCTCTTCAGCTCCTTTATAAAGTTCTGGTCAAACTTTTCATCCCATCCACAGTCTAAAAGTATCCGCACATCATCAATCTGTAGTATGTAGCATGGCGGCGACTCGTCCATGGCGCCAGAAATAGTGTGCAGCTTAATTATTGATGTCATTTTGCTTAAGAATTAAAAAATTGCAAATAAAATTATTGTAAATAAAAACCGCGCAGATGACAGTGTGCCGCAATATAACAATGTGTTGCCGTGTTCAAATTATCATAATTTGGTATCGATAAGTATTCTTAGGCGCACAAATTTAAATACATAGTACTTTGGAATTGTTTAATTTAAATATTAATTATAAATATATTTGTGTCCTATTATGCTTAAACGATTATTTACATGTTTAAGTTTGTATATTAACTATTTTATGACTTAGCTGTACACAGGATGCGTATCAGAAAACGTCATATCAATGTCGTCGAATTCTTCAAGCCGCTGATGCCTAGAGCGTCTTAGTTTCAATCGACGATACGCCAATTTACTACGATTTATTGGACGAAGTATGACCAAACCGTAGAGAATTAAAACAGTTATGATTACTCCAAGCAAAACAAGTACAATTGCAATTGCTAATTCGTCTGTCTTAGCGGGCAACCGTGTGTAACTGATGGAAGTTGTATTGGACGCGCCGCGTAGACAATAGTCTGTTAAGGGGTGCGCTGCTTGGGTCCACGCAGGATTTAAATGGAAGCCCTGCCAACAAACACAGCCCAAGTCATCGTGCACTTTCGTGCAAATAGAGTTTTCCGGACACTTTTCAGTTGCTGTGCAATTTTTAACTGAAATAATAGGTATGTATTTAAAAATTCCGATAAGGATATTTATTAATTGGTTCACTTACAATGCCAATAGGGACTTTCTGCATTCACATTAAATTGCATAAAATAGCTACAGCAACTGACAACGTAAATAAAATATTTACACGCGTTACACATGGCCTTGTTTACTTAACACGTTCAGAAAGCTACTGCTGGTATAGCTGGCAACTTAAGTTCGCATTTGTTCTTATCAACAGCTCTTTTATCTATAGTTTATAAACGCTCTCTTTTACATACAAATGTTTTTAGCAAATTTGGCAAAGGCAACAATAGGTCAAGGAAGTTTTAGCAAGAGCGCTATCAATATAAGCATTTTAAAATCTTATCAATACCTAATTTAATTTGTTATGAGAAAGATAGCACTTCAGTTAAATTTATTAGTACACAACGTAATACATGCGGCGATGGTGTGCGAAAGAAAGCGCTCCTACAAAATTTATTCTAATTGAGCAAAATAGATTTGTGTCACAAATGTATTAATAATAAGAAATTCAGTTAAAAGTTTGATATTAGATATTGCTCTGCGTAAGTACTACAATTTTTAAATTTATGACAGGGTAGTCTAATGTGAAAAAAGCAGGTAGTGTTGGTAAACATTGATAAGCTCGCTTGTTATCGAAATTTCACAAACCCAAAGATTTATAAAGATTGTTTACATATTTGCGGATTCATATCAATGCAATTCTTAAGTGGTGCAACTGCTAGATATGAATTACAGTCTTCACTTAACGTCCAGTGTCCACATACCCGATAATAATGATAATAAGGCTGTGCCAGCATAGTTTTCATATTTATGACTTGCTTATCTTCAGTGGTGCTTTAACACTGTTGGTTTACCTTTTGCTGCCTACACGCTTTGCCACTCACTATGATTATATCAATAAGGATCACATGGAGGCATCGCTGGTGCCCGGAACTGTTAAGTATAGTAACGTGACTGATCAACAGGAGCACGAAATCGATTGCGATTATGCGGAGGTGATAGACAGCAGCCGGTAAGTCTCAACAATTTCCACAAGCACTATGTTGTATAAGTGTGTTGCTTTTGTTTGTTTTAGATATATTTATGATGTGTACCATCGCGAGACGATACATCATGCTGAGCAAATACTGTCGGGTGGTGAGTTCCTGCCGGAATGCCGTCATCGCTATAGCACTGCCATTATAGTGCCATATCGAGATCGCCAGGACCAGCTAGCAGCATTCCTTAACTACATTCACAATTATTTACGACATCAGTTGATTCATTATCGAATTTTTGTAGTAGAGCAAAGCGATCATAAACCTTTCAATCGCGCCATGCTCTTCAACATTGGCGCAAAGGTGGCAGTAAGCTATGGTTATCCGTGCTTAATATTGCATGATGTCGACTTAATGCCTCTTAACTCAGGGCAAATTTATGCCTGCTCTGCTTCGCCGCGCCATATGAGCTCGGCTTTAGATTGGTGGCGCTTTCATTTACCTTACCGCACACTCTTTGGAGGTGTGATAGCCATCACCAGCCTGCAGTTCCAGGAGATTAATGGCATGTCCAATTTGTATTATGGCTGGGGTGGCGAAGATGATGACTTGTTCGAACGTCTTGATGTAAGTGGCATACATATTTGTCGCTTCGATCCGGCTTACAGTGAGTATACAATGCTCAAGCACAAACAAGAGACTCCAAACAAAAATCGCTTGGCTCTGCTGAGAGCTGCTTCCGTGCGCATGAACATCGATGGACTCAACACGCTACGCTACAAGGAAGTTGAGCGTAGAATGCACAGTCTGTTTACTCATATACTAGTGGAGACCTAAGAGAGCACAATTGCTCAATTGTTATGTAGCTTTTAGTGCTTGATAGTCTAGATATAATCTCAGAGTCTGCACAAATTTTATGAATATATTAACATATATATAAGATATAGATGCAATTGTAATCTGTAAGTAATACAGATATTGTTTAAGAGCTAAAGTACACGCAAGCCTCATAGAAATAAAATATTAAAATTGCAATAACTCTACGTTTTAATTGATTAAACGTGTGTAAGTATATTTATTTTATCAACGATACACTAAGGAGCAAATTGCACAATGCATGTATAAATATGTAATTGGTTTGTCTAGTCTAACAATAGTTTATACACATTGTATATTTGTGATATAAATGATATTTGTTGTAGGTTACAACATTTAAATATTAAATAATTTAAAAACACTTTAACTAACGCATATACACACTTACAAACATATAATCGCACACACACATACACAATTGTCATCTATAATTAATAGTTTATATATAATATGGAATAGTTGATTTTTTAGCATTGGCTATTTGGCCTAAATAGGGAATGTTCGTTCTTTCTAGTTAAGGAAATTAAGTATATCTTGTTGTGATAGTGTATTCAGATTCTTGCTATCGGTTGACTGTGCCGCTTGCGTTTGTGGCATGAGAGGAGGTGCGGCTGTTGGAGCTGAGCCCATAAGTGTATTTAAGCTCATGCTTTGCTGCATATTGTTTAAATTGTTTGCCGTATTATAACCCGTTGGGTATATATAATTAACTGTGGGCTGCTGCAGTGTATACATGTTGGCACCGTTTAAATTATTTGGCTTAGCAGGCTGATTGCTGTTTCCACCAGCAGCGCTTCCACCACCAAATGGATCCAGATCGTCCAGCGATGAAAAGTTATTATTGCTGCTAGCTTGTGGTGATGCGAGCTGGTTATTCATCACCAACGGATTTGAGCTGTGCCAATTGTTGCTGCTTGTGCTGTTGTTGCTGCTGCTACTGTTAACAGGGAAACTAAGTTGAGGTGCAGTTGCTGCCGCGCTTTGTGCATGGGACAAGCCGCTCAAATTGTTTTGCATAAGTGTAGAGAAAATATCCTGTTTAGCTGCACCTTCATTGGATATTCTGCAAAAATTTGTACTAGTTAAAGTCTGCATAAACGCTTGAATTCTTGAGTTTATCTACTTGAGTTGCTCCCTGGTTTTGACGGCTGATAAAGTTGGCACAGTTTTAGTAGCTGCCTGAACTGTTGGCTGTCCTATGGTGAAGCCAGAGAACATGTCATCGTCACTTTTATTGCCATTGCTGCCTGTAGTCGAAAGTGTTGCACTCTCCATTTCATTGGCCAAGATTTCGGAAGCATCCTTAGGTCTAGAAAAAAAAAACAATAGATATATTATGAACTCTTTAAGCAAAATAGTAATATACTTACTTATTGTCTCGCTGTATGGTGGACAGCTGTTGCAGCTTTTCACGCTGCTCCTGCTCAACGCGTCCCAACATTTCTTTAATTAATGCAATTATGGTATTAAATTGTGCTGTAGTCAGGCCATTTTCCACACTTAGTGGCACTAGGAATGGTATGCATTTGTGCGCCATTACATCCTTGGTTATGCCCAGTTTGGTGTTGGTCATAGCAATCTTATAAATACCTGCAAGTCAGTAAGATAATATATTAAACAATAATCGCTCGATTGGCTTCAATTTACATACCTATTATAGCCATGACAATAGCCGGCTCGCGACTTTGTATCTGCTGCAAAAATGGCAAAATCTCGTCCAGCACAAGCCACTTGTCTAGATTTTCCAGCAGCTTGCCAATTGATATAAGACAATTTACTTTTACCGAAACATTGTTGCTATTAAGGCAAAGCTTTTTAATGCGTGGAATCACAGCATTCTTCATAGCATTGTAGTCGATAAGTGAGGAGAATGTGGGCAGCACACCCAGGCAAAGTTCCTGTATTTGTGGCATGTCACACTCCAGCGATCGATAGAGCAGCGGTAGTACACTCTGCTTAACATCCTCTGCCGGTGTTAGCTTAAGCAACAAATCCATCTTTTGCATAAAGATCAGCAGTATTTGAATGGGATCAAAAAGCTTGAATATAGGCTTTAGATGAGGCAGTATATGATCGCAGTATTCGCGCTGGTTGCTCATCTCGGCTATTAACAGCACATTTGGTAGCACAAATGGTATCATGGGCGAGTTTACAAATTCCTTAACCATCGTCGGCAGTATGGAATGCAGATTGACGCGATGCGGCAATGTTGGTATAATCTGTGGCAAACCTTTGTAGAATTTGGACTTTTGTAGATTATCCCATTGATAGAGTGAATCCAAATAGCTCAGTGTCTTGACACCCACATCTTGGAAATAAACAATTTGTTTGAGCTCATGCAATTTTGGTCGCATATTGGCGCTTGGATGCAACAAGGCCTTAAGACTGTCGGTCAACTCATTGGGCACTGCACTCATAGCAGGATACTTTCGTTGATTTAATTCGTTGGCATAGCGTCGAAAGCCGCTGTAGTCGCTGCCAAACATTTTAAGCGGCTTGCCAGTGTAAATTGTAAAGATGAGCACACCTAAAAAGCAATATTTAAGTGAGCTACATATTAAATAAGGATTTGGCTACTTACCCAAGGAAAACAGATCACTGTCTGGTGTGTTAACACTGTTCAATGCCAGCTCGGGTGCTGTATACTCTAGACTAGGTTGTGCTAGCACATGCAGTGCTGTGCTATGTTCCCGACATGGCCAATGTGGTGTGCCATTTGTTGCAGGCTGATTGGCTATACAAAAGTCGAAACCAAACAGTTTCCAGCTGCGATTCTTGTTAATAACAATGGTTTCGGCACAAATGTTGCGGTGCACAATTTTAGCATCGTTATGTAGAAACTGCAGACCATCGAACAGCTGCAGCAACCCATGGCGTATCTCAACGTCATATAGCTTTTTGTCGGAGCGCACATTGTCCCCCACAACATTGGACAGCGATGCAAAAACAGGCTCTGTGGCAAATGCCAGCGAATCTCGACTTTCCTCCAGTGGATGCTGCACAGTTAGCACATGCGGATGTCGAATCTTTGTTAGCTGTTGTACACCGCGTCGCAGTGTCTCCAGCATTGTTTCTCGATCATCTTTTGACCAGCGCTCCAGTACCTTTTTTTCAAACACAAACACTGAGACCTCTTGCTTCGTGCTCTTCTTGTGACCACTGTATACCTTCCACATGAGACCTGCATAGCAATATTGCAGTCAACTGGTTGATTCCCATTAGTCACATATGTCAAAGTCTTACCCACACCCGCAGTGCAAACCTGCTCCAGCACTTCGTATTCCCGGGTCACATTGTTTCCAGGCAGTACACCAGACAGCTGCGATACAGTGTGCACAGCCGAGGAATAAAATTTATTAAATACATCCATGCTGCCAAAGATAGCTAAACAAGTTTAAAAAATCTTTGCAGCAATCAACTTTTTGTTTTAGTAATCAATAGTGATTTGTCACTAGTATGTTAAAGTTACTATACGTGCCGCATTAAAGTAACAGTAACACTTACAAAATTGAATTGGATGATACACGCTTAGCCAGTGTTACGAAACAATAAAAATGCGCAAGCCTGGAGTAAGCGCGAGTTTGAATTGTGTGCTGTGCAACATTTTTAGCCGTTAGAAGTTTGAAACTTTCAATGCTATATATAAATTCATAATTAAAATCTCATTACAGTTAAATTATAGTTTTTACCTGGTTCAATGCTGCGTTAGCTAAACATTAAAATACAAAATTAATAAAACGTAAATGTAGCATTTAAAATTTATTATAACGTTTAATTAGTGTTCTTTTACTTTTAACCTATTTAACGCATCTTCTATAAACGTAAAGTATACGTTTGTGGTAATTTGAACCTTATTAGAAAACATCCATGTCATTAGTAGTACATACTCTCCGGATGGTAATAAAATGGGTAATTTATTTGGACTCGGGTAAAAGTCCTTTAGATATTGCCGACCCTTTGAAGCAATAAAAATTAAATTTGCTTTTTTAATATACTCTTAAAAACAAACCTCATATGGACATAGATGATTTATAGATGAAAACTCCTTGAATTGCTTAAAAGCCATTTTTCCTATTGGATTTGAGTGAGGGTTTCGCAAAAATGCACATACATCAAATGTAGCGTCAATAACCCAAGGCTTATAGCCACTGGCTTTCTTCTGTACTTGTAATCGTAAGGATATGGAGTTTGCCGGATGTAGCATTGTAACTATAACATTCAGTATGGTCTTGTTTCGTTGTATTGCCCGGAGCCGACAGGTGTTGACAACAATCCAGGATTTATTTCGGGACTCGCAAACAGCGTTAGTCATTTTAAAGACTGCCTCGCTCTGTAAGAAATAATTAAAATTAAATTTAAGATTGCTAAATTTGTACATATTGTAACTTACTTTTGCCTTCACTATAAGCATCATTGTGATCAGGACTAAAATAGTAAAATGTTTACTATACATATTGTTGCTTCAACGAGTTACAAAGTTTAAATGAATATATAATTGATTGGCAAACTAATTTACAGCACAAATCGTAATGAGATTTCTATTTTTGGGAGTCATTAACTTTGTTTTTACATACTATTATAATATAACAACTATAAAAATGCATGCAAATGGTTTTTAAATTAGCTTTTTATTTTAATTAAAATTTCTCAGCTGAAGAACAGGCTTTCAAAATTTTCAATTCAGTCATGGTTTATTATTAAATTTGGTTTATTAAAGATTAGTAATAAAATTAGCAGATATCTATTAAAGAATTTGATTTGATTAATCATTTAATGGTCTTTTAATAATTCTCCACAAATGTAAAATAAACGTTTGTAGTAAATGCAGGCTTATTATAAAATATCCATGTCATTAGCAGTAAATAGTCTCCGGTTGGAATTGGCAGAGCTAGTCGATCAGCTATGGGATAGAAATTCTTTATACCCTGTAGACCCTTTTAAATTGTGAATAATTAGTCTTTAATTCACGTGGAATTTATAAAAACATACCACATAAGGACACGAGTGATTAAGCGTTGAAAAATCTTTGAATAGATTAAAAATTACTTTTCCGATTGGATCTATGTTAGGGTTACGCAGAAATTTGCAACAATCAACAATGGTGGAATCGAGTACCCAAGGCTTATATCCATTAGCTTTTTTCATTACTTGTAGTCGTATTGAAACATTTTGTACCGGTTTTAAAAATGTAACAAGAATATTTAGTATAGTTTTGTTACGTTGCACTGCGCGTAATCGACAGGTATTTATAACTACCAAAGATTTATTACGGGACTCGCAGACAGCATTTGTCATTTTAAAGACAACTCCGCTCTGCAAGAAATTGTAAGATTTAATAAACAATTTGAATTTATTAATAGATAGCGTACATTTTCCTTGAATAGATATAGCAATGTTATCATCACTAAAATATTAAAATATCTGTACATATCGTTTCTACTTTGGAGTACTAACTTTAAATGAGCACACAATTGATTAAAAAAAGTATAAAAGCTACTAAGCGTTACAAATAATTATTTGATATTATGCATTAACTTATTGATTTTTAAGTAAGCTCTACAAACAGATATATAAAAAAAAAATTTTAATTAACTATAAATTTATTTGCAGTCATTATATGTGTATTTTATTTTGCAATAGCATTTAGCTTTTAAAATTTATTGTTATATCCATCAATCATAAATGGAGAGCTTGATTATCTTAAAACCCAAAATTTTTAATTTGTATTTTGCTACTCTTCACCATCGCAGCACAGTTTTAAAATATTTCATGATTTTAATTACTCGTTTATTAATTTGAGCTATGAAACTAGAGTACGGTAAAAGCTAAAATCTTATCATTAATCATAATGCCCAAAACCAACAAAAGTGAAACTAAACTGCCATAAAGGACCAAGATATTAATCTGACTTTATTAAGCTGTCTCAGTTACTAAGTAACAACGTAAGTTCAAGAAATAATAAAAGATACTGTAATATATTCTTGAAAAATTTGCTTTTTGGTTTGATTGGCGCAATTTATAATCTATAAGTAATCCTCAATAAATGTAAAGTATACGTTAGTTGTAAATTGAATCTTTTTATAAAACGTCCATGTCATGAGTAGAACATATTCCCCAGATGGAAACACTAGAGATAGTCGATCAGCTATTGGATAAAATCCCCGCAGATATTGTTGACCCTTTAGAAAAGTACAAAATTATTAACTGACAAGCAGTAAAAAACAGCAGACTTACCACATAGGGACATGGATGGTTAATTGAAGAAAAATCTTCGAATAAACCATAAACCATTTTTCCTATGGGATTTATTTTAGGATTACGCACGAATTTGCAGGCATCAAAGGTGGAATCGATGATCCAAGGCTTGTAGCCGTTGGCCTTCCTCAATATTTGCAATCGCAGAGTTACAGAGTTTGTCGGATGTAGTATAGTTAGCTCAATGTTAAGTATGGTCTTGTTGCGTTGAACTGCATGCAGCCGACAGGTGTCAATAATCACCCAAGATTTGTTTCTTGACTCGCAAACCGCATTCGTCATTTTGAAAACCAAAGCGCTCTGCAAAAATTCGTAGACTTTTTAATAAACTTATGCCATTTGCATAGATTGTGCAACATACGTTTGATTGAACTATGAACAGCAATGTCACCAGTACTAAAATTAATAAAATGCGGGTAAGCATATTGTTGCTAAAATGCGATGCTTGTTGGAAATGAAGATATAGTTGGTTAATTGTACGTATATGTTTATTTTGCAATAAATATTTGACGCAGTTAACGAGCTTTTAATTAACTGATGCTAATTAGTTTGTGTATTTGCAAAACTAAATAATAGGTGTGTGCCTATAAGTGAAAAAGAATTTTGTAACGTGCTGTGCATAGTTTAAAAATCCTCAACGAATGTAAAATATATATCGGTGACAGCTTGTGGTCGCTTATTAAATAACCAAGTTAGATGCACTAGATATTCGCCAGAGGGTATGGGTGTGGGCAGCTTTTCATACTTTAAATAAAAGTCCTTGACGCGTTGCAGGCCCTGCGAATTAATTCGATATATGCTAGTTCATTTGAAGCCTGAGTGTCGTGTCTACTTACCACATAGGGACACGTATGATTGATATTTGAAAACTCCTTAAAGAACTCCCAGATTAGACGTATAATTGGATTATTTCTGCGGCGTATAAATTGGCAGCCATCAAAGTTGGCGCTATAGAGCCAAGGCTTGTAGCCATTCGCCTTCTTCATGAGGTCGCCTTTGATGAATGCATCGTGCACCGGATGATGCAGCATGGCATCAATGTTGAGACACACCTTATGACGATTCACCGCACGCAGACGACAGACTGGAAAATCAATCCAGGTTTCGTTGAGTGTTTTGCATACGGCATTTGTCAATTTGAATACCACTGCATGCTGCAAATTAGAACTCGGAATTATTTGCATAAAACACTTTTTCTTTTACAATAATTACACTTTGTTGCAAGTTCTGGCAGAGCACGAGCAGCAGCAGAGCAGCCTGCACCAATAACATTTTGAATGTGAAATATTTGATTAACTTGTTATACAATTGGTTTTTGTTAGCTTATTATGTGATTAGCTAGTCATGCAAATTATAACTGCTAATTGCTTTATAATCAATAAACTAAGCAATTAAATTTCAATTGTTGTAAGTCTAGCCATAATTATTTTAATGTCGGCTTAATGTGCTGTTAGATTTAATTTCAATTTGCCAGCCAATACGAATTTTTCATATAAATTTTAAAGCTTGTTACAAGCCTTGGGTGTGAAAGAAGCAAACAAATTCAGCTTAATTGCACTTGAGTTGCATTTATTTAACTGTGCAAATGAATAGTTACCATGATATTTACACCTAACTCGGGGGCTCCCTTATGGGCATACACGTGTAGCACTCACGCACACACCAGAGCAAACGCTGTTCAATAAATAAAACACTCGAATGCATTTAGAAAAATCGCATTTGGGACTTTATTGGCGCACACACACACACATGAATACTCACACGAACCGCTCACAATCGAGAAACATTTGGGAGCTTAGCTCAGATCTGAGCGCCTGGTGAAAGATGGCGTTGCCATGAAATGCATTCGAGTTGTTTGCACGATTTGTAGCTGTGGCCGATGTCGAACTCGTTCTGAATTTAAATGGATTTTTTGTGTATATGTGTGTATAGGTAATTTTTGCGTTCTATCATGACAGGAGCTATTTTTATATATAGGGAATTAAAGTCGTACGTCGTATGCCGCATGCCGTCTGATGTGTTGAGTCATAAAATAAATCAGACAGCTTGACACAAGCGTCAATGTTAAATCACGCCAAATAGCATATCCAGAGGTTCTGCACCATTGACATGACCAACAGCACTCCACCCCCTCCCGATGTTGCAGTCGGGCTATAATTATGCGGTGACAAGCAAACTACTTTTGTTTGTATTTGCAACCAAATCCGCAACAGCAATTACCCCAATCTGACTCTTATATGTCTCGTCTGCCAATCATTTTGTTTATTCACCTTTTTTTTAGTGCGCGCTGGTATTCAAAAGATTCAGTGACTTGCCAAAAGCAACGACGTTGTTATTCATCACAATTGAAGCTAGACTTGGCACGCAGTTTAAGTTTGATTTTTGGCTTTTTGGGTGGGCTTTTCGATATAAATAAATGTAGCTAATTTTATGCTAATGTGATAGACAACAGGCTACATTTAAACGACATAATTGGCTATCATATAAATAGCAAACTGATATTAGTTAAATGCGCATTATTTATTAGGAGAAGTAAGCGTTGCGCATGTTGCGCATATCTTCAGAATTTGGTGGATGAACATGTGCTACTTGATGCTGTACAATTTGAGGGGCGATTCTCTTGTTCAGCGCTTCCCTAGCATGCTCGGCTTGTTGACACTGCATGGATGCGCGTGGAATCGGCGTTCTATAATAAGCGGTGGCACGCCTATGTGGATAAAGTTCAGCTGCAATCTAAGGAAACATGTTAATAAACAAATGTAAAATATTTGCTAAGCCTACAGCAACTTACAGGCCTCATTTTTATTTATTTTTTTTTTATATTTTGTAAAAAGTTGTATTTGTTCTGCTAATAAAACTAAAAGTAATGAAAGCTTACAGTAATTTTATATTATTCAGTTTGTTGGCAAAGCCTGCTTACAATATAAAAAAATGATTAATAATGGCAACTTACAGGCTTAATATATTACATACTTATACAAAGTAAATTAGCAGATTGTTTTTAAGTTACAAACATTATTGTTTTTCTGCTTACATGGCGTATGAGCGATTTCAAGTAATTCGCTTGGCTTCAAATCAATTATATATTATATCAAACATGCATATACATTATTAAGCGCTTATAATTAAAGTACATTGACACATGCATCAAACGAATTAATGTGTCTTTTGTTCGCCATTTATATGTCTTTTGTTGCTTTTGTTGTGCTGTGTACTGTGTGTGCGAAAAAAATAAGTATAAAGATACAAAGACAAGATACAGATACAATCGGCGTAACAAACAAACACAAACACGCTGGCAATTACGTGATTGATTGCTGCGTTGCGATTAAAGTAAAAAGAGAGAAAAAACAATAAATGTCAGTACACTGCAGAATAAGTACGGGTATAAGTTTTTTTTTTTTTTTTGCGTCTGTGGGGTTCACTAAGGAAAATTACAGTATTGCAAAAAACAATTTATGGCGCGACAATGCAAGCATAACAAGTAGGACTACAGACTGACGGATGTGCAGATGAGTCAGTTGTTCTTGGCTACAATTAGAGATCAAACGATCAAGTAAGAAAAATAAAAAACATGCAAAGCTCAGCTTTTTGGCCTTTAGATTGTTAAATAAAAATATAAACGCTGAAATTACCACTCGAACAACTTGAGTGCCTGGCTTTGTGCACTTAATTCATTTACAGCTGCTGCGCTATTGTGCAGCTCCAAGTGGCTTTTGTATCTCGCTGTCTGTCTCTCTGTCTGTCTGTGTGTATCGACAAGTTGCCTTTTACTGTAACAGAGACAGCGATGTTACCGCTCAGCGCTGTGACTGTGACTGCGACTGCGACTGAGACTGAGACTGGCGACTGTTCATAATACCCTAACCCGAAAGCTTAGCTTGACTGGCTGCACGTCATAGGCAAGCGCAGCGATCACGTCAACGCCGGCGTCGCGGCTGCGGTTGCCGCTTTTTGGGGCCGCCGTCAGGTGTTGTCGTTTTTGCAAGCCGCGCTTAAGCTGAGTCTGTTTTCGTCTGCCTGGCAGCGCGGTTCTGGAACGTGTGTATACAAATCGCCTTTGGTTAGTAATAGTATCGTGTACGCTCGCTGGCTTTTGTTGCTTTCATAGCTGCTGGCGCGCAAAAGCTGCAAAAATCGCGTTAACAAATTTCAAGTCGTTTTTCCTGTAATACGAATTTTTCAAAGTTGCTGGTTTGTCTTGGTGCGGAAAATAGTTTTAATATTAGCCGCTGGCCAGCTGATTGTGCAACATTGTTGTTGTCGTCGTCGTCGTCGTTGTTGTTGTTGTGTGGCACGCTGCGTGAAAAGCGTTAACAACAATTTCGAAAGTGCGCAACCAATTGGATATAAACATAACATAACACACAAATCTTGCTCAGCCAATTTTAGTATTTCGAAAAACCAAAATTGTTGAAATTGCTAATTGCTGGACTTTTGTTGACTGAGTAAGCCAAATTGTCTAGACGTCATAATCAAACAAATTATATGCAATTTTTTTCTACAAATTAATACACTTATGCACAGCGTGAAGTAATAAATAAAAACTTGGCAAATATATAAAAAATATTGCTAAAGCTCAACAATTACGCTGTGTAAAAAAATTGCATTTTTTTACACTAAAGTGACAGGCTAAGATAATAAAATTTGTTTTATTTGCTTGTTGTATAGAATTTTAGCTTACGCAAAAGGGTACAAACAATACAGCTACTTAGTATAAAACTTAAATGCATAAGTTGCGCATACGCCCTGTGCACTATAACTTTAATACTTCTGCTTTATTTTATTGCTTATTTGAAACATTGTTTTGTGAAAAACACGTTTAACAACTCAAATCAACTGGCTGCAATAATCAAGTCCAAAAATATTTATTAACAACTGCATTCCAAAATGCAACTACTACTAGTCTATGTATATGTGAGTGTGTGTGTGTGTGTGTGCGACTTTAAGTGCAATTACGCTTATATTTGTGTATACAGTAGCCACGTTCTCACCATTAAGTTTTCAGTTAAGTGAAACCTTGAACAAAAAACAACAACAAACTTAATCGATGCAAATATTGAATCAAAATCAAATAGCATTAAACTTGCCGAACTTTGCTTAGTGACTGACTTGCAAAAAAAATCGGAAAACTGAAAAACTTTGCTACTGCTGCTGGCGCTGGCGTTAAAATTGCATGAGCTCTTGCTGGCTGGCAAGACAACACACAGACTTTGACATGGCGAAGGTTGAGGTCTGCTTGCTCAAGTTGCCTTGGCTAAGGTTGTTCTTTTTTGGATTTTTTGCTGCTGCATGAGCGCAGCGTAGCGCAAATATTTGACAAATCCCGCGAATGTGCTGCTTACTTATGTTGTCGCCGTTGTCTAGCATCGATGGGTCAGGCAGCAGCTGATGAGCATGAGCAGCAGGAAGCGGCTGAGATGTTACTTAAGCTTACATTCTAAGCACATACGTCTATGCAGTTTGTGCGATTAGCTTGGCATTGTCGCTGCTGCGATATAAGAGAGAATATAAGGAAATTCAAGAACTAAATTTGCATGCACTTATGTTTAAGTACAACGAGGGCAGCGAGGGGAGCAGGCAGTGTGTATAATTTATATTTCGCACCTTGTGCAGTTTTCATTTCGTTTGCCGCGTGCTGCTGTTGTTTATGCAATTTGCGAGTGCAAAAGCGCAAAGGAAAGAGAGAGAGAGAGAGAGCGACATATCGTATATATATAAGCCGAAAAAGCGTTGCCAACAAACGCTAACGAGTGCAGCCTGTGTATCTTACGGATAGCTCTGTCTCAGGTAACACAAACACAGCAAAAGCGGAGCGCTGCTGTTGCTGCTGCTGCTCAAATGCGCCAATTTGTATGCAAGTGGCGTTAATCGTGTAATCCGGCAGCGATGCATTGCGCACAGTTGGCAAAGCACCTTATATGTTGCCCACCATGCTCCGCTGTGGCCCCTGCTCTGCTGCAAGTCGAGGTCAGCTTGGGTAAAAAGCTAGCCAAAAGCAACGTGAGATGCGCAATTGTTTGAAATTGATTTGTAATCGATAAATGTGTGAATATTGCGCTAACATTTAAATCAACAAAACACTGCGCAACAAAAGCATGTGCACAATATGTGATTACACTTAAAGCATGGCCAGTTCTTGCCTGTGGGTTGGCTTTAGTAGCTGCTGCTAAAAAAAATTTAATAAAAAACAAATACAAGGAAAACCACTTGAACCACAACAGCAGCAGCAGCAGCGGCAGCGGCAGCGCCACTGCCAATTGCAATTGTATTGGCCATATATATGTGTAAGCTTGTATATTTTGTGGCAGCAGCAGCAGCATTGACAAGGTCAGCATATGTGGCGTTTATTTGGGTTTGGTGCTTCGCATTCTAAGCCAAGCCAAAGCTTCTTGTTAGCTTGTGGCAGCCGCTTGGCATTAACAAGTGTTTAATTGCAATAAATGCAGCTTGTATACCTTGGAATCAATGCCTGAGCTTGAGCTTGGCAATCTCTAGTAATAGTGTCTGTGTGTGTGTGTGTGTGTGTGTAGTCTTTGTGTCTAGCTGGCTATTTATTTACCAAGCTAGTGGCCACAATTTGCCAGCTATCTTTTGTGGCCAACAGCTGACCAAGGAGCACACTCACAATTTAATTATTTATAGCCATGTCTGTCTGCAGTGTATGCAAAGGTTAAATGTTTTAAATTCCATTTAAATTGTCGAACATTACACACGCTCATAATAATTTTATTGTTTTGTGGTCAAAACGCTTTTGTTTATAACTCATCTTTTTTTTCTGTTTGTGTAGCATGCTACGCGCTTTAATAAGCCAACGCGCACTTACTGCCGCTTTAATTATGCATATTGTCGTAAAGATTTTTTGGCAGCATAGGCAATTAGGTCATTACCACGCAGCCTGGGCCAAAGAGCAGGCTAAGGCCTTGACTAAGCGCGCACATAAAACAGAGATTAACAGGCCATCAAATGTGTAAGCCTTAGATACGTGCTTAGAGCCAAGGTAGCAATTGCAGAAGAGTTTAACCAAAACGTAACAGCAACAATTGCTCGACTGCATGTTTATTATGAAGTCAAGTGTCATAGCTGATCATTGTTAATATAGCTAGCCATAATGAAATTAATAATTAAACATGTAGCTTAATGTTGGCATAATTAAGCAATAAAACCCAGCGCTTTTTTTTCGCTGCTGCTGTTTGTAGTTTAAATGTTAACTGCCACAATTGTTGTTGCTGTTGCTGCTGCTGCTGCTGCTGCTGTTAACCTTTCAACTTTCGCATGCACTTAAGCTGTGCTCGCTAACATGAGTGCGTTTGGGGTGTGAGGCTTTGAATACTCATTAAGTAATCACATGAAATATTTCCGCAGCCAATTAAACCTGAAAGCCACAAAAAGCTGCAACGTGCCACACAATCTGACAGCTGCATGTGGCGCGGTCGCAGTTACAGCTACAAATATAGTTACAGTTACAAACTTGCAGTCGCTGATAACGCTTTACAATTAAATTCGTTTCAGGAAAACATTTATGCAGTTTGCATATGTAAATATTTTTTTGTAAAAACAGCTTCATATATGGCCAAACTTGCTGCTTTTATTTAAATTTCTTGCCACTCATTTTTTGTTGCTGTTGTTTTAAAAGAAGCATTGTTGTTGCTGTTGGAAATTGTATGTAAATATAATAATGGAATTTTCATATGGCGAGTTACTTTAGCGCATTGTTCTACGCTAATTGCATACGGAAACAATTGATTAAGCCGGTTTGCGACTGAGCCAGGCTATTAGCGCACAGTGTATGGGGCCATTCTGCTGGCTTTTTTGTTTTGTTTATGTTGGTTTTTATTTTTTGACAAAACTTCCGCAAACAAAAGTTTCCATGGCGAATTTTTAATGAGTGCAGTTTTAATGATGCCACATTATAAATAGTCCGTAAACAGTTTGAGTTTGTATTGCTAGTTGCACCACTAGTGCTGCCACTAAATACCAACGTCCAAATAATTTACTGTCAATATTTCGCTGCTGCTGCTGTGGCTGTTGGTTAAGTTTCAATCAAATGGCAAGCGGCTGCCAGTTCGGCTGTCAGTCTGTCTGACTGGCTAGCGAGCCTGTTGGCCAGGCTTGTGTTATATTTAAACAGGTTCGACATAATTTTATGTTTGCTGTGCAAGCTGACTAACTGACAGTCGCGTCATCCAACAGGTTACAGCTTTGCTGGCTGCATAAACGTGCCACAGCCAAAGCCACGCACAGCAGCAGCAACAACAACAGCCGCAGCGGCTTTGCTGTCAATTTTTTTCTGCTTTGTATTTTTAGCAAGTGCTTCGTACTTAATGCTAGGCTAATATGTCTGCTATTGCCTATTTGTATCTTATTTTGTTTATGTGCATGTGTGTGCGTGTGTACGTGTGTGTCGGCCCACTACCATTTCGGGTTTTTCGGTTGTGTTTGCACAATTTATGCGCAACAGTCCCCAAATGCTGCCGCACCTCTTGCCTAGCCTCTCTCTCTCTCTCTCTATTGCCGAAATGCCACACGCACCGCCCACCCACCCGCTGGCCGCCACACTCTCACTGTCGGTTGTCCATTGGTAGCCACTGGCTGGCCAAAAACTTTGTATCTTTTTCGAATTTCTAAGCCAAAAAACTGTGCGTGTGTCTGTCTGTCTGGCCCATGGCTGTGTGCGCATATTAGCCACAGCAACCACAGCCAAAACTATGCATGTATGCATGCCACTCTATGTGTGTGTGTGTTAGTATTGGTGGCAGCACTGATACTAACTAAAAGCCAACACCATAGTAGCTACCAACTTTCAGCTCGTAAATAAATCAATGCAATGAGCTGCACTGTGGGGACAAGTGCAAGTTTTTAAATCAAATCTACATTGAATTCAATTTAAAGTTCTGCTCATCGAAAAAATATTTAATAAGCATGCAAATTGTATTTATTAATTACGAAGTTATAAAATATTCTCATTGCTCCATAGTTTCACAATATTTGTGCATTTTACACATATTATAAAATAATTTCATTGCTTGTTGCATTATCTCAAAATATTTCTATCAATTACTTTACTTTTATTAGCAATTAAATTGTGTTTACTAAATTACAACAATTTTCAAATGCTTTCAATGATTTTAAAATAATTTGATTAGTGACAAATCAATGAAAATATTTGTTTTATTTTTAAAAGCTGTATTGTGTTTTTTTTTAACAAGTATAAAAGCTTACTTTGCCCACCGTATTTTGTATATTGCCTGCTAGTTGAGCTCCTTCTGCCTCTTTCGTACATATGCGTGCTTCTTTTGCGCTTTGGTAATTTGTTTTAAATATTTGTTTAAAATATCAAAACGCACGACAACACACGTACACATTTGTACGTGGTATCTAACAGATATATGTGAAAATAAAAGTTGTTAGCCACTATGTGGCTTGAGTTGTGGCGCTGCTTAGACAACATTCTCATAATAATAATAACCATAAACACACAAGCTCGTTACTAACTTCCCACACAACACAGCACAACACAACAACAAAAAATAAAACGCAAACCCTAAATATGCGTACGCAAATAGTATTTCGAAAATGTTTGGGCTTACCCATAAGAAAGTGTTATACGATATATAGGGGGTCATTCTGAATGGCAGCTATCAAGCTTTAGCTGGATTTCCATAAGTAATATTATTATGCATTACGTTGCGTAGCAGCAAATGTTGAAACGTGTGCGCGAGTTTTCTTCCTGCGCTTTGATTACCAATCGCGACCCAGTCCCAATTTCGAAATCTTTCATTTAACGTTTTCGTCAATATACGTGATAGCATTTACGTTGAGCTCATGCTCGAAGCCAAACCGCTGCGTACACTTGAACTTGAAGCCGAGCTATACAAGTGGTTTATGTTCATTGAGCGATCTTGTTCAAGTAGAAAGAAATTTTATACCAGCAGCAAATAAAATATATAAAGTAAATCTCTTTGAGTCGTTGGCCTTAGTAGCTAGCACGCCATCACGTTAGTTATGATATAATAATTAATCACGTAAATAAATAAATAAAGTGAATCTGAACAGGAACTGCTTTAATTTAAACAGAACTTTTATGTTAACTCATTTGGTTGCTAGACTGAGTTCGAGGTGTGAATCAAGCCGGTGAATGTGTTCGCTATACAAATAAATATCATGAGTAGCAATGCTTGGTTAGAAATCAATGAGAATTTGAAATGATTTGAGCAAACGCTTGTATCAACAAGATTAATGCTAATTGGCCTTAAGTTGGCGCGTCTTATGCCATAATAGCTGCTTTGCCGTTTTGGTCAGCAGCCACAACTAAGTAGCGTTTGCTCGTTTGTCATGCAAAATTGTTTAAATCTTTACTTAAATTTAGCTGTAAATTTTTGTCAGCCAGCTGCACTTCAATTGCATTTATATGTGATTGGATTTGTGCTTTCATTTCATTTGATATGTCTCGTATTTACATATTGGGTTGCGGTTGCGTTTGCGTTTGTGAGTTTAAAGCACGCACGCGGCGTATACGTATTTATTTTTTTTCACAAAGCTTTTCATACGTATTACATACAGTTATGTTTGCCTTTATCAATATTACGTTGCCCTGCAAAGTGCTCGCAGCCAAAGGCACATCCCCGCCCCTTGCGCCCGTTCGTTACTTTTTTATAGTTTGCTGCGTCGCTTATAAGTTTACGTTTCTTTGTTTTATTATACACTAGCTTAGACTTCACTCTAAGTTTAACATAATATTGTTTTAAAATATAAACATTTACAATTTAATTAAATGCACTGGTATTAATTGTTTAAGTGTATAGCAGCTGCTAAGAACTTCGCTTATTATCGATAAAAATTCAGCTTAACTTATCGAGCTAAAAGACGCTAGATTAGCCGCTAAATACTTCAGTGTAAGCGTGTGGCTGCTTCGTTCTCAATAATTTAATTTATATTTTGTATGTTTTTTTGCAAGTGTAAGCGATAAACATGCGTGGGCGTTGCCTATCTTTGGGCGCACTGCAGTCAAAGGAACAAGCGCACACACACTCATATAAAGTAAGTGCTGGGGCTTACAGTAAAGACGCAGTTGAGGGGGCATATAGCAAATATAAGCGTATCACAAACGCTCCGTGAAATCGATTTAATCATAATCCAGCTTTTACTATTTATTGTTTTGAGCTATAGTATAAATATGTGTATACATTAATACAAGCACAAAATATTATTCACATGCCTTTTGTTGTTGCTGCTTGTCGTTGCTGCTGCTGCTGCTGCTACTGCTCTCTGGACGACTGGCTGGCTTGCCGGGTGGGCTGGGTGGTGCCCATTGGGCTGCTTGGTAGCATATTTATGGTTATACTATGCATAACTGCAGGCTACCATAAAGCAATAATCCCTCCTCCAAGGCCCCCGAAACAGGCGAAGCATGCCAAACGCCAGTGTTTCAATATATGTGTATCTTGGGGGCTTCTCTGGCGTGTGGGCGTGGCTTTGGCTGTAGTTCTAACAAGTGGTGCTCTTGCAATCATTGATTTTGGTTCAGCTTAGTTTTCTTATGCAAATACGCAAAGAGTTTTTCATTTTATCGCAACATAGTGGCTTACGTATACGTAATATTTCTATTTTCATGTTGCCTGGGCATTTATTAAAACACAATGGGGCACAGCCACAATAGCTGCAAGTGTAATTCAAGCCAATGCCTTTCAATTGTTGCTTTTCATGCCTGATTGCCGACAATTTTAAATCAAGCAACGCAAATAAATTTTCTCTGAATTCTCGAGTAAAATGCAAAAGAGTTTTATTGCGCACAGTAAAATTCAACTTACAACGGAGCTAAGCATCAAACAATTTGCTCGCAATGGATGATTTGAAGCGTTTGAGCGTACAAACATATATAAAGCTTAACATTTTAATTGAATGTAATAATGCGGATTGCTGTAAAGTGCATAAACAAATCCAAGCCGCATGAAAGGCTGAACAGGCTGAACACAATGCTCAATGCATTTGCATTTTTGCAAATAAATGAAGTAATAACTTTTATGCGGCATTAAATATATTTATATGAGCTTTTCGCAAACATTGTGTGTGCCAAACATTTTGTGATTTTATGGTAATTTTTGATTTGCAACAAGCAAAATAAATTGTATGCAATTTGTGGGCCGCATAAAAATGAGCCGAAATAAATTTTGCCAGCCGGCCAAGTGCATGTGGGCATAGAGCATCAGGTCAGCAGCCTGTACATATCGCAGCTGAAGTATCTGAATCAAAAATTGCATAATTATATGTTTGTGCAGTTGAGCTGGGTGGGCTGGAGGGGTGGGGCCTGTTGCTTGTGGCCACATGATTTATACAAAATATAAACTTTTGGCTCTGTGGGCAATTATTGTTGTTCTTGCTGTTGCTGCTGCTGCTGCTGCTATGAGCCCATGGTCTATTTGCAGTTCGTTTGGGGCTTTGGGGTGCAAACAGCAATGCAATCATACGAATTAACAATGGCAAAATCAGTGCTGCAGCTATAAAAACACAATAGATGAACAACAGTAAATGGCAACAGAAAAAAAAAACAGATATAAACGAAAAAAAAGGGGCAACAATTTTGCTTAAGGGGCTAAAGGCCAGAGCAAGCGAAGAGGGAAGCGTCTGTGATAAAAAGTAATGAGCAAATTGTAGCAACAATATCTGGCAGTAAAATATCTTTGTGTTACTTTGTCTGGGTCAGTCGGTTGGTAGGTCGCCAGGTCGCTGCTGGTTTTGGCTGTGGGTGGCAAGTAAGGGCTTAGGCTTGGGTTGGTTGTTGTTGTTGTTGTTGACGAGCTGCTTGAGGGCGGTCAAGTCAATGATTTGGGCGTAGCGACAACAGCAGCAACAAATTGTCGTTTAAGCGACACGCACACACACACACACAGGGACAAATAAACAATTGACATGGACAGACACAGACATAGGCAGACAATTACAAAAAGCTGTGACTGTAACAGGGCCAAAGAAAAGACGCACATTGATGCTGAGCGACTAAATAACATGCACAATGTGAAGATAAAGTGCCAAAGATGAACAACAGCAACAACAACAGTAACAACAACAGCAACAACACTTGGCTCATACAAAGGCCTTTTGTACGTGTCGTTGCTGACTAAAGCATGCTGCTGCTGCTGCGATGGCTGCTGCTGCTGCTGCGTGTTGACGTTGACGTTGACGAAAAGCCAACGTGTGGGAAAACAAACTGTAACACTTGCGCTGACGTTCCCTGCTGGGCAGCTGGCAGCCAGGCAGTCAGCCAGGCTCGTTTTAGGGCCAAGTGAAGTCAACTCGAGCAAAGTCAAGCCGACTAGACGACGGACACAGCCGTGTCAGAGGTAGCTCATCCATTCATTCATTCATTCACTAGACACACACACACACACACACACACACACAGACAGGCGCCCCAGCTCCAAAACGGCTTTTCATCTCTGTGACGCGACCGACACTTGAGCCAGCAATCAGGCTCAATCGATGTGTAGGCAACCCTATAGTCTGCAATCTGGCACCCGCAGTCAAGTGTTCGCACGTACACACACACACACACACACACACGCAGCTTCACTACATAGAAACGTACTTATGGCAGTCAGCTTTGAAATCTGAGCAGCGACAAACAATAATAATAATAACAGCAGCAGCAGCAGCGGCAGCAGCAACAACACAAGCTACAACAACAACAACAAAGTATATAAATCGTTAACAATAAATAATCGTCTATAAGAGCGTTTTGGCGTTTCGTTATTGTAGGCGCTGTATTTGTTGTCGTATTTGTAATACAATTGTTTATGCTATTGTGAGCTCTTGTTGTTGCGGCTTGTTGTTGTTTTGTTTTTATGGTTTGCCGCACTTGCACACACATACACATATATATATAAACATAAATACAGCCTATGCAGCAGAGTGTGACATAGTTTATTGTTATTTTATTGGGGCCCTCACTTTTGGGTGCTTTCGCTTGCTTTGTAAATAATTCGTGCTGGCCACGTTTATGACGTGATTTCTTCTGCTGACCACCTTAGCTCTGCGGTCGGCCCCACTCAGCTCTCAAACGTGCCTCTCGCATTTCATACAGAAATTCAAGTAGCTGCAATTTATGTTAATTTTGTGCACAATTCATTTAAGGCTTTGGACTTATGCAAGCAAACTTAAGCTGCTGATAACATTTAAAAACTTTAACTATTTCAAGTGTCAAACACATTAAACCAGCATTGAGAACTTGCGTTTAATTGCAGCTGCTTAGCTTTAATAGCTTACTAATTATTTAGTTTGCTACAAAAGTTCAAATTTAAGTGCAATATTTAAACATATTTGCACAGCAAAGGTGTTAAGTGTGTTAATTAGTTAAAGCAATTAATGGTTTGGCTAAAGCAAATGAGAATTCAAGTTGGTTAGATTTAAATGCAATTTAAATAATATTTATGTCATCTAGCGCATAACTGTAACAAATACTTGCATAAATAAATGTATCAATAATGTGCAATAATAATAATAAAAAATTCAAATTACAAACCGCTCAGCCCTTGGCAATGCAATTAAATAAATATATGCACATAACTATAAACAAAACAAATGCTTGCTGCATAAGCATAAAAAACATTATATTGGCAAAATAATCAAGTGAAAATAAAAAGCGTTCACAAAAAAAAAATTGCAATTTCAATTGCTGCAAGTTGAAAAGTTTACTTATATTTATTTTATGTGGAAAATTTTGTAAAATTAACTCAGCGCTTGGCACATGTACATAAATATTGCATTAAGTTGTTAGCTTATTTATTTATATTAAATAGTTGCTTGAAGCGTATTTAAACTACGACTTGTAGTGCATAAATTTGCAACGTTGTTGCTCATTTTAAATGGCTTACGTCAATTGATGGGGGGCGCTTTGATTTTGGTGCGATTGGTGCGATAAAAAAGCGATTAATTAATATAAATTACGAGTATAACGGGGGCGCGTACGTGTCTACATAACAACATAATGTAGTTTGTGCTTTTTTCGTGCTTTTAATTATTTTAGTTTTGTAAGGTCTCAATGCAATTGTTGTTGCTGTCATTGATAATGCGTATAATTATAATAAAAGTGCGCAATGGCTTTGCCTCTAAATTGTTGTTGCTTTTAAATAATATATTGTTTGGTAATATATTGGTCATTAATGATTTAGTAACTACTTGAATAAATTATATATAATAAAAATGAAATTTAAATTTTAGTACAAATTGAATTAGTTCAAATTAAAAAGCGCATACCAAACTTGCATGTTTATATTTTAATTTTATGTTAATAAACAATTATTAAGTTGTGCACATGTGTGTGTGTGACACCAATTAGTGATTGCGCATATAATAAAGCAAAATATTTGCAGTTATACAACAAGTGAATTTAAAGCGCTTTAAGTTTTAAGCTGATTGGCCCTTTAAAACGTACAACGTTGCGTATGCTTGATGTGTACAGCTGCTGCATGCACTTGAGTGTTTCATAATCAACTACTATTATAGTGTCAAAATTGAGACGGGCAATTGAATTAAGCACACAATATGCAAATAATTTGGCTGCGCTTAAAGCCAAATCCACACACGTCAACAGCAGCAGCAGCAGCAGCAGCAACATGTTGGCTTATGTGATTTGATGTGATTGTTATTTTGGACAATTTCGGGTATTTTGGACTATGGCGCAAGTGAAACTGATGCTTATTAATATTTGCACAACTTATGCATAAATGTTATGGCCAGGCCCATTAACAGCAAAGGCAACGGCAACGGCAACGGCAACAGCATCAAAGGCAACAATTTGGTTACACTCAGCTGCGCATAGCACATGTGTGTGTGTGTAGTGAGGCGTGGCAGCAGCAGCACCGCAACCGCAATGAGAGTGCGCCTAACAACAATGTGACATTGACGCCGCCGCCAATGCTCATTAGCCGCTGCTACTGCTGCCTGGCCCCAAACTCTTGGGGCCGCAAAGCTTTGCGCATGCGCAATTATTAGGGCTCGCAAGATGTAAACTGATAACAAGTTAAGGTTAAAGCCCCCCAACCAGACAGCTGCCGCACGTAGCTGCCGTAATTGCAAATGTTTGCCATTTGCATGAAACTCCTCTAATTACGAGTAGTAGGCATTCGAAGACTCAAGTTCTCACACGTGCCAGCAGAACTTTGTAGTAGCCGTAGTTGCTGCATTTGTTGTATACATAGCTCTGAGATTGCATAATTGCGCTTCAGCTGCAGTTCACACAGTAGCGCTAATAACTGATAATATTAAATGCTCAAACACTGAGCGCTGAGCTCCATCAAATATAATTTCGGTTGTGTTTAATCGCAAACTAATAATGCAGCAGCCCCCAATGCCTAAGACAATATGAAGTCGAGCTACAAATAATTACGTATACGCAGCTGTAGTCGTTGCTCATATTAATTAAACGCAACCACCCACACGCAGACAAGCAAAGCAGCATAGTCATAGTATAAAGGCACTTTAAGCAGCTCATAATTGGGGTTTCAATTGCGCTGGGACCACCACTATGCATAGCTTATTGGCAGCGGCGGCCCAGGCGCACGCAACCATTAATGTGCGGCCATAAACAAGAAGCTGTCACAAACCACTCAATTTCAATACCATTGCGGCTCATAAAATGACACATCAATATAATCAAAATTATCATTATAATAGCAGCGGCTCTTAGCGCTCAGCCACATTGGCATAAAAACTATAATCAATATCCATATCCATTAGCGTTATCGTATCAATGGGCTCACATAATAATGCATGTGTATTTGTGTGTGTGTGTATGTGCGACCACAGGACAACAGTCCGACTCTTCGAGCACAGTTCGCCGTAGTCGTAGCTGCCATCCCCTTTTCGCCTCCAGCCGCCATTCATTTGTCTTCACGTAATTATCTTTTAATAGATTTAACGAACATTTTTCGCACTGACTTTGCTTGTGTCATCTCTTGGGGCGATAGGCGGTTGGCGGTTGGCTGGGTTGCCAGTTACAGACACAGACACAGTGAGACAACAACAAACAGACTAGTAAGTCCACTGCGATTCAACAGCAACCAGGAAGAGGCAGAGGCAGAGGCAGAGGCAAGTGAGGCACGGTCAGCCAACGGAAGTCGGAAGTTGTATGGCCATGGCACATGCGGTTGCTCGCATCAAGCCAGAAGCGCGAGCAGGAGGCTGGGTAATAGCGTTGCCACCAACAACAACAACAGCAGCAACACCAGCAATGGCAACAGCAACCATTTTCGCTTTATGGACTTTCAAACTGTTGCTGTTAATTATTTCTTCTTCTTTTAATGTGGCCACTGCTGTTGCCATAGTTCTTATTGCTCGTGTTACAACTCGGCTTGTTGTTGTTGCTGTTGCTGCTGCTGCTGTTGTTGCCGTTGATGATGATGTTGTTGATATTATGCAATGGGGCCTTACCACTTGGCTGGTCCAGCACCAACGCTGTTTGCACTTTTTCAGCATTTTACACTTTATTACAAAAGCATTAAATAAAATTCAAAGCGAATGAGCCCCGCAAATGCGGCCAGCCCCAAACGTTGGAGGCAGAGGCAGAAGCAGAGGCAGTGGCAACGTTGCTCTGGACGCTTCGATTCGCATTTGGTTTCCATTGAAATATGCGCTGCACTATTCTTGCATTACTTACTGCTGCGATTGTTGTTATTGTTGCGGTTCATACTTTTGTGTTTAAGCCATTGTTTCGAGTTTTCGCTCGTAGTAGAAGTTGCAAGTAGTACTAAAAGTGCCAACAGCAGCATAACTATGGTTTGCTTGCAGATAGCGACAGTGGAGCAAAGCTATAGTAAGCTTACAGCTGAACTGTAATTAATATTTATGCTAGCTAGGCACACTGTGCGCTACGTTTCAATTAGCTGCGCTTCGATGTGCATTGATGCTGGGTGTGGACAACAGCAGCAGCAGCAGCAACAACAAATGCAAACGCAGCGCTTGCAGCTGTGGCCTATAGTTAAACAATGTATAAATTCGTATTGCAGACAATATCAGCAGCAGCAGCATCCTCAATCACCATGCAACGGCAGCAGCAGCATTGCCAAAGTAGCCAGAGAATTTTGTACTGCAGTTTTGGTTGTCATCGTTGGTGGCGTTGGCGTTGTGGTCGCCGCTGTGGTGGAATCAGTTGCTGTGGCTTTTTGGCCGAGCTAGTCAGTCAGTCAGTCTGCTAGCCATTGAATGCGCTTGTCAGTCAGTCAGTTTGGTGTGCCCCCCCCCCCCCCCCCCCCCCCCCCGATCGACATTCCACCTGACGCTACCCCCAAGCAACTGTTTTCGTCATTCATACGATTGAGTGCGCGCCGAGCCAAGCGTCCAAGTGCAGTCTCCCCCCAATTGGTGTGAAATGCAATATGACCAGCTGACTAACTGACTCACTGACAGACTGTCTGGCTGTCTGCCTGTTTGGTTGCTTGACTGCTTTTAGCTGCAAGTCTGTAGTAAATGTAGGTTAATTGTGCGAAACTTCGACACTCGAATTATTTAATGTGCAGTTTTCATTTTGCGTTTAACTGCTGCGCTCACGTTCTCATTGTTTGTTTGCAATTAGACTACGCTATTTTTTTGCTTAATCGTAAGTATGTCTGCAGTGTTAACATTAGATTTTCATTGAACTTGCTCTCTGCTGATAAAGTAATTAATTTCTGCTGTTGTCATCGCAGTTGCAATTATCTTTATTAAGTAATTCGCCGCGTCGCTTTTGTTTGTGTGCACAATTTAAATGCAGCAGCGTCAACAGCATTAGCACTTCAATTAGATTTTATTCAAGACCATTGTACCGTCTGTTAGTTGTAAACTAAACCCTGCAAGTGCCTTTAACATTTAATAGTCAATTGCTGCTGCAGTAGTTAATTAATTAGCAGCTTTATGTTTAATTCATGCAGTTTACTGACGTACACTGTGCCGACAATATTTGTTTTATAAACAGCCTATAAACCGGTTGCAAATTAGCTGCGTAATATTTAGATGTTTATACGCTGAACGTTTTCTAATTTATGTTAAATGTTCAGTTGCATATTAAAGTAAGTATTTGTTTGTATTGGGCTAGGTTAAGTTCGAGGGACATAAAATGCGCTGCTCGCTGTAAAAGCAAATTAAAAATTGATTGACAATAGAGTGTTGTGGAAAGGCTGCGCATTTTTCTATACTGTCCGCTTCGCTTGAAATATTTTTTACATTTTTTATTAAAAGCATTTTACTGACGCTGCTACTTTGTCAACAGGTGCGTCTGGCACTGTATTAGAGCTTGTGCCTGGGTCCAGTGTGCGCAAAGTCAAAGCCAAAGCAAAGTTTTAATTAAATTTTTGAACAGAATTCACTTAGATTTGATTTGATGTTGCCGTGCCACAGTCGCTTGGCGACGCATGATTGGCTGATTGTAGTGAACTAGCAATTTCTGATTAAAACAAGCGCTAATTAGCAGCAGCTAATTAAATTTATATTTATATACAATTTTTGTTTATATAGCATGCTAGTTTTTTTGTCTACTTTAACTAAATAAAATATTTTTTTGTTGTTTGTGTATTGCAGCTTTCACTCACGGACAGCATGGAGGCTGCCAAATTCATGAACATGCGTAATGGATTTAGCAAATCTTTGGACGATCATTGCCAGCTTATAACTGGCCCCAAAGGTAAGTGACCAACTGTTTGGCAGACAGGTTACTGCCATTGTCACGGCCACGTGGCCTGGGCTGTGCTCAAAGTCAGGCAAAGACAATAAACAACAGCAAAAACCTCAAGCAAACAAGCAACCAGTTCCGTTCAGAAACAATAAGCATTTATGAAGAATTACATTTGTGTGTGATGAGCGCGCGGGGGAGTTGCAAGCGCGAGTGCGAAGCCAAGCAAAATTGTTGAAATTGACAAATTATGTGACAGACTTTTGTCTGCGAGAGACATCAACAAACGATGATGACGATGACGATGACGACGACGACGCAGACGACGACGACGACCCGCAAATCCAAAGCCAACACAATTGTTGACAATTCACTCAAAGTGGCGCTGACGCTGTTGTTATTGTTGCTGGTATTGTTGCTGAACAAATGCCCCAAAGCGCTCAAAAGCTTTAAATGCGCACGCCGCACTCCAACTTAGGCCACGCGCCAACGTGTTGGGGGCAATAGGGGAGGACTGCTGCTCAATTCCGTAACGCTCATAAACAATGGTAGCAATGGTGGCAGCGTGTGTTTTGGCAGGGGGTTGCACTGGCGGCAGCGGCTCAGTTTCGGCTTGGCGCGATGAGAAGTGCGCTTGAGTTGCATTTAAGCCAATTAGCATAGGTAAACAAAACATTTGAGTGAGCGCGCGCCAAGTGCTATTCGTTGAGTGTGCCATTGAGGCGGGGTGGCGTATATGGTGTCATTTGTATGAATATGAATTTATGTGCATGTGTGTGTGCTTGTGTGTGATTTTGACGCCTGGGTGTAATAACGAGAGTTTAGTTTAAGGGTGAGGTTAAGTCCTTAACAATGTTGCATTTATTATGCAATTATCAAGAGAATTATCGAGGCCAAGTGCCCTCACACTCAGTCTTACGCCTCACTCGCTCACTCTGTCTCTACTATCTGCCTATACAACTCATGCAATGACAGTGATTTACGTCGTCGATTGGCAATTAGGCCACAATGTACGGACCGTAGCATCACCACCTTGAAGATGTCAGCCGTACAATGCAGCAAACTGCATTCATACATACATATGTGTCTATGTATGTGTGTAGCGCTTTATACGTTAGATGAATTGCTCGACGAGCTGCTAACTTGCAAATATTTATGAGTGGCCCACAAGTGGCAGACAGAACAGCAACACCAACAACAACAGCAACAAAAGCTGGCAGGCGGTAGCAGCAGCCAGCTCGACAACAATGTTGGCATCGGCGTTAACTTTGAGTGTTGTTGTTGCCATTTTGACATATGGCCAAAATGCAGCCACATGCCAAACGCTCTTTACGTGTGACTGCCTCTGACTCTCTGACATTGCGTACGTGTGCGTGTGTGTGTGCTCTGCCTGTCTGTATGTGTGTGTGTGTGCGTGCTTCTATGATGGCGTGAATTATGCGCAATTCAAGTGGCTTTTGGGGGCGCGCATTTAAATTCGTGACGCGCGCGTCAAGTGGGTGGCAAACAAGCCTCGAGTGCTAGCTGCCACAGCTATTTTGAGATACGATTTCAAGCACCAGTGGCAGTGGCAATGATGCGCATCAAATTGGCTAATTGTTTAATGGCTGTTTGCATTGATCTTTACAGATGAGTCGCCCATGCAAATGTTTTACAAGGATAAGGGCGTCTTCCTTACAGGCGGCACTGGCTTCTTTGGCAAAAGTAAGTTGAAATTCTTTGACAACCGACACGTGACTTGAATAATGCTCTAACAAATTACCAACAAATTGATTTGTTCACACGCACACACACACACAGTTATTATTGAGAAGCTGTTGCGCGTGACAGAGGTGGCACAAATATATTTGCTAATACGCACCAAGAAGGGCAAGGATGCCCATGCACGCCTTGATGATTTATTCAACGATCCAGTGAGTAAACTTATTATAAATACTAACTTATGCTTTATGCTTATGTGCCAATCTTTTGCGTCTAGGTGTTTGCCAAAATGAAACAGTGTAATCCAAAGTATCGCTGCCAAATCACAATCATAAGTGGTGACTGCTCACTGCCAGGCATGGGCATTTCGCCGGATGAACGCGAAACCATTAAGGAGAATGTTAACATTGTGCTGCATAGTGCGGCAACTGTGCGCTTCGATGAGAAGCTTAAAATGGCAATCGCTATAAATGTGCATGGCACCAAGGAAATCATTGAGCTGGCCAAAGGGATTGTCAACTTAAAGGTGAGTGAAAAGGATTTTTGCAATCAAAACTCAAGTCTTAATTGCTTGAGTAAACTTCGTATTGTAACGTTTATTATCGTTAATGCTGCTTGCGCTAAGCTTCGATATCGATAACAATACGTAAGGCAATCAACTGACTGTCATCTTAGCACAAAATTCAAATTTAAGCGTTTTTCAACTCTCTTTTAAGGCCTTTGTGCATGTTTCTACGGCATTTGCACACTGCAACATGCGATATATACAAGAGAAATTCTACAACGGCATGATGTCTGGTGATAATGCCTTCAAGCTAACCGAGTGTCTGGACGAGCATACGCTTAACGCTTTGACACCCACGATTATCAAAGGCTATCCGAATACTTATACCTATACCAAAGTGCTGGCCGAGGATGTGATACAGCAGCATGCACAGAAATTGCCCGTGACCATCTTTCGACCTGGCATTGTGATCACCAGCTATCGTGAGCCAGTCACTGGCTGGATCGACAATATGTACGGTCCTTGCGGCGTTATTGTGGGCATTGGCTCGGGCGTGCTGCGCGTTTTCACAGGCAATATGGACAACAAGGCGCACATTGTGCCCGTCGACTTGTGCGTAAATGCGCTGCTGGCAAGTGCCTGGGATGTGGCACGCAATACGTAAGTTGGGCGCGCTAATAAATTAAAAAATTAATTGAGATTTGTTATTTTTCGTGGCGTTAAGTTATGAGACGCCGCCTATATATAACTATGTGCCAGATGCGGATAATATGGTCACCTGGCGCAATTATATGGAGACGGGCTTTAAGCATGCCAACGATATACCAATGCGCAAGTCAATTTGGTATCCATGCTTCACCATTGTGCCGCACATGTGGCAATATCATATTTTATGCTTCTTATATCACACATTGCCCGCTATGTTTATGGACTTGATAATGGTACTGATGGGCAAAAAGCCGAGGTAATAAAACTTTATTTTAATTTGCCTTTTGGGTTAATCATTAAGAGCTTTAATTTTTATTAACAGAATGCTAAAGATTTATCGCAAAATACACAAATTTAGCAATGTGCTGAAGTTCTTTAGCTCCAACGAGTTTCGCTTTGATAATGAAAATGTGCGGCGTCTGGCTGAGAAGCTGGACGAGCGAGACAAACGTTTGTTCAGCTTTGATATGCGTGAGGTGGACTGGCAGCAGCTGTTCCTGGTCAGTCTGTATGGGCTGCGCTTGTATGTGGTCAAAGATGATCCCAGCAGTTTACCGGAGTCTGTGCGACGCGTTAAGCGGTAAGTTAGCAAACAAACTGCAGCATTAATTGTATGTATAATAACTATTTGCTTTTATTTATAGCATGATGGTTTTGCATTATTGCACACTGGCCATTGTTTATTCGCTGACGGCTTGGGCGCTGTATGGTTTGATGAAGTTGTTATTCTTCTAAGCTCGAATTCATAACTGTATTTGGTATAATCATATTAATTTTATCTGTCTATCTTCCATGCATTAGGCTAAGGCTTAGTTTTTAGTGCATTCTTTGCTTATGATTATGTTCAGTCATACGGTTAATGCGCTCTATTCGAATTCTCTGTAGTTTAGTTGATCATTTAACACACACTGTGTATATATAATACTTATGTACTCTATTTATGTATAAAACTAAACGAATTGTAATAAAAATCGCTTCAAACCTTTTGGGATTACGTTAAGCGTTATGACTTTCACTAAATAAGCCCATAAATATGCTAATTGACTTATGTGCAATTAGTTTACTTAGAGCTTGCTTACATATTTTCAATACGTCGATAAATCGTTTGTATAGAAGCTTGAAGCAATGGCCAAGATATATTTAGATTTATGTTGTGTATGTTAAACAGAAAGGCTGGCAGAAATGTAAAAACAATAAGATTCACTGATTTACACATTGGCTTAGTATTGATATTTTTATTGCATACTTTCTGGCGAGTGGCATGTCAGAAATAAGAAAATGTCGTAAAAATAATGCCATAGAGCTTATCAAATTGCAAACAGCAGTTGGCCTTGCCTACCAACCCAGCCATCATCCAAATCCTGTAAAGCGCTTTATCGTATCATGCCCACACATGCATAGACTGTCATATGTATACCGTATATAAATGTACATACATTCATAGATCCGTGCACACACACACACAGACCCACACGCCGCCCAGAGATATTCACACGTACAGACGCACGTATAAATAAATAAATCCGCATGTATCGCTTTGCAGTGCAGCACTTGTATGATTTCAAAATTAAAATCAGAGCATAACCCAATCACCCAGTCGCAATCCTCTCAACCCGCTCACACACACACACACACACACACACACACAGACCCACACTCACACTGCTGCCTTTTACTTCTTCGCTACTTGGCATTTTAGTCTGCTTGAAGCTGCTTGCCAGCTCATTCCCAATACAGTAATAAAACTCTCTCATGCTCATCAAACATATACAACAGCAGTTGAAGCACTGTGTGCATGTGTGTCTGCTTGTGTGTGTGTGTGGCATTGTGGCATGGCGCTGTCGCTGTCTCTGGCTTTACACACAGCGAGTGAAAAATGTTTGTCAAACCGCAGTGAGCGCTGCGCGCAAATGATTGAAGCCATTGCGACGCGACGCTTCGCATCGTTATCATTGAGATGCGGATTCGGATTCGGATGCGGATGCTGTTACTCAGCGTATGCGCGCGGGCCAAGTATGTTATGGAGATTTTTCAAAAAATTACGACAGCGAAACGCCCGCGCGTACAATTAAAGTAAGCGGCATACGGGGCGCATGAGTGCAGGGCGCACAGCACAAAAAGCGGCGTCTGAGTAATAACTCCCCAATATGTTTCACTGCATAGCAAGACAGACAGACAGACATACATATTTGTTTGTTTGTGTGTCTGTGTGTGTGTGTGTGTGTGTGTGTGTGTGCATGTTGCCACATAAATATGTATTAGAATGATTGCCATTGTTGCTGTAGTTGTTGTTATGGTTGGCCAAAAATTGCAAGCGTCGCAACACGAACGAGCAAGCATTGAAAGACCAAACAATCTCAATCTCTCAAATTAGATTTTCAGAAAAATGCACCTCTGGGAAATGCACAATGAAAAAGCATTGCACACAGACACACTACGCACACACATAGACCGATAAGAGTCAAACCTAATACATTGAAGCCCGAACGAACTTGTAGCCGATTTGTTACGAGGCTGCAACTTTGTCGTTGCTTGTCGTTTATGCCTTCGGCTAAAATTCAAAAGCTTTCGGAGCATTATCGCTCTCGGGCTGTTGTTGTGCTCTCACGCTCACGTCGCAAAGCAATAATAACGGTACATGAAGTGCATGGTTATTCAAGGGTTGTTCATTCGTAAAATTAATATTGCGCCAGCCTCAATCTCGTTGCAGCAGTGAGAGGGAAAGCCGTTTGGAAGCTGAGGCAGCGACCAGCACGCGCGCCACAATGTTTATGTTTGACGTCTTGCTGTTGTTGTTGTTGTTGTTTTTGTGGTGGCGCCAGCGTTGCAGCTGCATATTGTAACGGTTTTTTATGTGGCCTCTGCTTGGCAGCGTTTCGCTTCGCCTGCACTCCTTTGCTGCCGCTGCTGCTGCCTTTAGCTGCTTGCATATTTGTTGTGTTTCAATTCCAAATGTTCCAGCGCCAGTTGCTCTCTTTAATGTCGCTTTGTTGAACATGTTCATGCTCTTAGCTTAACGTTCTGCTGGCCTTAACTTCTATTTTTATTGTTGTGATTCTTATTGTTGCTCTGGCTCTGTGTTTTTTCGTCTTTGTGTGTGTGTGCGTGCGCCAGCGTCGGACTATTATCAGATTTTGTAATAGCTTTACGTTTATTACTTTTTTTCAATTTCGTCGTCTTCGGCATTTTTGGCATTTGCCGCACTGTCTGCTGCGCTTATGCATGTGTGCTTGAGTATGGCTATGTGTGTGTTTTTTTGTTGTCTATGTGTGTGTGCGCCTATTTAGCTTTTTGTTGATGCTGGTCTGGCTTGTTGATTTGTTGTTAGTTGCTGCTTGTCGCGTCAATTAAAAAACTCGACTCAAGCTGCGTTTTAATTTAGCACAAATACATTTGAACATTGGTATTTTATTGTTATTATTTAATAATTAAACAAAAGCTTTTAAAGCTATAACTGATATAAACAACTTAAATTTCAGTTTGCAGCACAAGCTTATAGCATTTAAAGTTTAATTATTGACTTAAACCATGATACTGCAAATTGTTCAGCATCAGTAAACTCAACTGAGTTAATGATGTATCAAATTTTTTGCCATACACATTTCTTAATCAATATTGCTTTTGAGCTTGACTAAATAAAAGCAGCAAACTAATAAATATGGTTTTTCATTTTCATTGTGAATAAAATAAATAAATTGATTTATTTGACTTTCACCAGTGCGTAAATGTATAAAAAGTTTTTGAATATGAATTTATTACGCAAAGTTGCAGGAGTTTATTGAATTTTTTTTTGTTTATTTATTGTCGAGTGTAGATAGTTTGGCCAAAATACTTTACACAGAACCAATATTTGGAACTAGGAAATTCTGTACAAAAACTTAAGCAAATTTGATGGCATTGTATTTGCAGCTAATTAGTTATGACAATTTTCAGCTAATTAATTAAGAAAGAGCATTTATTGAGTAAAGTTTAGTGTTACAATAGTTGGTCGTGCAATAGACAGTAGAATGTTTGCTTCATAATTTTGAAATACTCTTAAATTATTAAGCTTCACTTATTAATTATAATCCGTGCAAAGCTGTTATTTAATATCTTTATATTTCCAACAGCCTTGACTCAAAATGTTAGCAAAACTAACTAACTAACAACTAGCGCTCGGGTAGCTATTACTAGACTCATAGAAATTTGTATACTTGTAGCTAAACACCATAGACAATTTCAATACATGTGTGTGTGCATATGTATGTGTATTCTTTGCCTGTCTGCATGTAATTCTATGCTATGGCTATGGCTATGGCTTCGGCGTGTTTGCTTGTTAGTTTGTTGTTGCTTGTCTGGGGCTTCGTGTGTAGTTCGCGTGGGTTATAATTATTTAGCCAAGTCTTGTCACTGTCTGCCCGGCTACCACTACTGGCCTTGGCTGTATGTATGTGTGTGTGTATTTGGAAGCTGCTGTTGCTTACTGCTTTGCTTGTGTCGTTCTTTAGTTTAGCGCTCGTGCGCGCTTGTGATAATATTTTAAATTAATTACAACAAACATGAGTTGGTGTTAGTGTGTTACGTATATGCTTGTGTGTGTGTGTGTGTGTGAGATTCGTGCTTTTGTGCTGCTGCTGCTGGTGCTGTGTGTTGTATGAAAAGTGAATTAAAGCGAATTTAGCGCGAGTCGGCCACGTCCAAAGTGCATTTGTATGTCCTGGCGCTCACTGCTGCGACTGTTGTTGTCGTCAACTTTATCCTTGGCTCACACACACACACACACACATACTGAGACACTTTCGCTAGCCCAGTGTGTTAGTGTGTTTATATGCCTCCCCAATTGCAGTTGCATACACATGCAAACAAAAACATAGTTCTATACACATAGTATATACTGTAGTTAGAGCTGCATGCATATGAATATCTCTGGGCTTGGTTGGCCATGCGCTCCCCTTAACCAGTTGGCTTTGCCATTGTCTATTAGTATCTCGTTTGCGCTTGTGTTTTCTCGTTCTAGTGCTTCTTTTGAAGTTTTCGCTTGCATTCGCATTTTAATTTGAAGTGCAGCATCTCAGTTGCGATTGCCGTCTGCGTCTGCGGCCACAAACAAACACACAAACAAACAAACGAACGAAGCCAACGGAACTAGCAAACAAACAAACGGGCCGAGTGGAGTCGAGTCGAGACTCCAGCTCAGCGATCCAGTGGAAGACGAGCACACACACAAAACAAAAAAGTGCTTATGCTCATTCATTCATTTCATTTCCCATTACATTTTACCAAGCGCAGGCTTCAGTTTTAGCTCCAGCTTCAGTTCCAGCAGCATTCATTGCCGCCATCTCCAGCGTAAGCTGCGTTTTCACCTGCGCACGCCGCCGCCGCCGCCTAAAGGGAAAACGCAAAGACCAAACAAAATGGTTAAAAAGCAAACGAGCCCAACTCAACCGCTACACACACACACACACATCCATGCATACTTACTACGTTCGGGTACTACTACCAACCGCTACTTGCCACTACTTTATGCCACTTCAACGCAACTCAATTGCTTTCTTTGCCTTTTACAAAGTATGCATGTGTGCGTGTGCGTATGCGTGTGTATGAGCGGCTTGTGGTTTTATTAAAATACTCCCGCCTATGCCGCTTGCTTCCGCTTGTCTGCCGCTTTGGCTGCTTTTCGCTTTTCTTTGCTGTTGCTGTTGATGCTGCAAATAAAAATAATGAAAAGTGCCGGCAAATAAAATTTGCACAAATTATTATATTTTTTGCGCGCATTTTACTTCTTTATTTGCACAAAATGCATTGAGAATATAAATAAAATTATAAATGAAAGCAACGCGTGCAGCGTCACGTTATACCCTGCAAAAAAAATTGAACTAAAGTGTGCTTGCAACTTCAACACTTATATTTATATACTTTTTTTTCTATAGTTGCATTTATGCGCACGCATAAAATTACAATTTTTATAGCCGCAGTTTTTTATGGAAAATTGTTCGCACCTCATTTTCCGGCACTTTCGAACGCGTTTTAGCACTTGACTTTACAGCCCACAATTTGTATTTAACGCTTATCGAGTTTGTTTCAAAAATTGCCAACTTTACAATAACCCTTCAGTAGCAATTGTTGCTTTTATTGCTGACATGCACAGAGTTTAGATCTTCGAAGACGAAACAAACCAAAAGGATATTGGCGAGCTAAGCTAATCAGCTAACCAATAAAGTTACTAACTGTTCAACAATGAGCTGATTTTATCATCAAATTGCATATAAATATATTTAATACAGGGTATCTAATGCTTTCAGCAAGCAATTGTTGTTGCTTTTCTTTTAGTTGAGTACATACGAGCATTTTGTTTGCCTTGGTGTTATTTGATAATTTTGGTGCTGCAACTGTTTTCGTTTGCGTCCTTACAAGCCAGAAAACAATAAAAAAGGTGACGCACAGCCAGGAGGAATAAAAACACACAAACAACAACAACAACAACAACAATAACACAAACAAAAATAACAAAATATTAAAAACAAAAGCAAATGGCAACACTTGTGCGTGTGTCTCCGACTCAGAAGTCTAACTCGAGCCAAGTCATTGGGGGGCAGGAGGGGGGGCTGCTGGGTAAGTAACAAATAGTGAAATAGCCCAACGTACATCGTAAATATTTCAACTGCAACAACTAGGGAACAGAGGCAACAACAGCAAACAGTAGCAGCAGCAGCAGCAGCAGCAGCAGCAATAACGAGCAGCAGTGAGAAGCTGGATAAGGAGCTGTAGCTAGGGCAAACAGCGAATCGATAGATTGCACCTGGTACGTACTACGCAGAAATGTCTCAAACCCGAAGCTCGGCAACCTACGACATCAACAAGCGGCAACCAGCAACAACAACAATCAGCAAAAAACAATAAAAGGACCAAAAGCAAGTATTGTTGGTGTTGCTGGTGGTGGTGCTGCTGCTGCTGCTGCTACGGGTACCCACTGCAGCAATGCCCCAGCATTTTCTTCTACTTACGCTTCCACGCTTTGCAGCTCTCGCTCTCTCTCTCTCTCTCTCTGAGCGTCGAGCTCAGCACATTTGGTTCGCATACTCTACACACCCATGCCCTAACAAGAGTCGCAACCGATGCGAAAATTTGAAGCGATTTATTTACTTTTTGCCATTTCCATTGCCATTTGCCACACAAATGCTACTGACGGCTTGCCAAATACACTGCACTCATATATACATTAAAAGCACTTATGGAAGCATAAGCTAACTAGCAACTAACAAGTTTAACTAGCAACTAACAAGTCTTTTGAGCGCCATGTAAATATTAGCCAATTTTTTTTAAGGGTATTTATTTAGCTGACACAATACACAAAGCAGTTTTTCATTTTTGTAGCCTTTTTCGTTCTTGTTTTCTATTTTATTGCACAAATGAAAATGGTCTTGTTTTTCATTTTTCAAATATATATATGTACATATATACAACATTTTTTTTTCCTAGTTGTCGCCGTCCTGTGTTTTTTTTCTCGTCTCAACATTTTCATTTTATTTGAACGCATTTGCAGCGTTATGACAAACAAGTGTCCATTTATTTGCCAAATTTAATGCTTCACCATTTTCTTGGTAGTGACAAATTATGCCGCTTCGATTTTCGACAAAAAATGAAAATAAAGCAAAAGCAACAACTGTGCTGGAATTTAAAAAAATAAGCTGTGAAATCGGCTAATGGGTCACATTCAGTATGCCTTTGAGGCAATGCCAATGCTAAGCTCATACCGCTCTCCGTTTTTGGTGTTTGCTTGCTGCTGCTGCCTGACTTGGCTCCTTGGGCTATTGCCGGGCATTACGAGCTTATTGCGACGTCGACTATCTCTCTTAAATATTTAACAGTATTTTGGCTGCTAACGTTAACGTTTAGCGTTCAAGTCTAATGCATAATTTATACAAAAATTTGTCATTGCCATTAAGAAAATCGCGTAGCTCGTTTTTCACTAATTGGGCAGGTGTTGGTCGCTGCTTGGCTAAAAATGTACGTTAATTAGCTGCCATGTTGCTGTTAGGTAAGTATAATATAAATATTTGTATATTTGCTTGCCCATTGCTGCTGCTGCTGCTCCTGTTGAGCAAGTCCGCGATGCTATCTAAATTTCCATGTAAAACAAAGGTTCAAACATTTTTACATTTTGTGCAAGGGCAAGATTTTGGTGACATGTCAGCTACTTGGGTCTTGGTGGCGGGGGGACAGCACAAAATTAATGAATAGATTATGATTAATGAGCGGCGACATCATTAAAATGTATTTATGTATTCAAATTGCGGTTGCTGACCGACCAAACAGTCCAACCGACTATGAATGAAATCGTTGCGAACTTGGTGCCTGCCACAACTGAAAGGACGTCGCTTGCTGAAATGTCAAAGCAAAAATATAAAGCCAAATGTTGCACACACACACACCTACGCACAGACACACACACACACACATATAAAATATTAAATCATTAGTTTGAATTTCCACAAAAAGTTTTTGCAGCACATTTTTAACGCTGCTATTTACAACATATGAAAAACTCTAAATAGCAAAATGTAATAAAAAAAATAAGAGAGTGAGAGAGAGAGAGGGAAAACAAGTTGAAAAGATAAAAGCGCACGCATCCTTGAAATTTTATTTATTTATATCTAGCTTGTACCGAGTCGTTGTTGCTCCAGCTTGCCTTGCCCAGCCTTGCGTTATGTTTGTTTGTTTGTTTGTAAGCCACGAGTCCAACCGCAAAAAGCTGGTCAGGCAGCAGCAGCAGCAGCAGCAGAAGTAACAGTGCAGCAGCAGAAGCAGAAGCAGCTTTGACGAGCAAGGAGCGAGGATTTTGGTCAGTCTGGGGCTGCTGGCATTTTGCATATTACCCATACGCAGCGTGGCCGCCGCAGGGCAAAAGTTTGCTCAGCGGCGTTTGCTTTATTAAAAACTAGGAAAAACGAAAACTTTGCCAACGAATTATTTCAATTCTAATTTATTTTGTTTGCAAAAGGGAAATATTCTGGTATTTTTTGATCGTTGTCGCAGTTAGATAGCATGATAATGACGCTGACCAACGAACGACGATGCCGACGACGATGACGACGACACTAGGGAGCGAACACTAACTTCAAGTCCGCAAGTCCCACATCCCACGTCCCACGTCCTACTCCAGTGAGCAATCTAAGGACTATTGCGCCAGCAATGGCAAATGAGTTTTATGCGACTCGTAGTTACACAATGACATGCACATAATTCAAGTTTGTAACAGCAACAAATGCACAGTGTACTCGCTTTCTCTCTCGCTCTGTCTCACTGGCTCTGTCTCACTTTCTGTGAATGACTGAAATTAACTATCAGTTGAGTGGTCTAGTCTGTGGTGCCACTCGAACTGCCACCACTCGACTGCGAAGCAGCAGCAGTAGCTTTAGATTGACAGCAACACAAAACGGAACTAGAAACAGCAACCAGTCGCAGCAGCAGCAGCAGCAGCAGCAGCGGCAGCAACCTCAACACATCAGATTCTAAATTTTGCCTTATGTAGAGAGCTTAGCAATATCAGTCGTTTATACATACGCTTAGTGCTTTAGCAAGTTTTTAAGTTACTTTTTGATATTGTGTCCCTCTAAGTGGATTTATCACTAAACTTCTTGTGGCCAGGAGTGAGTGTCAAAAGTGATTTTAGCAATTTGCATTTAAATTGCGCACATTTGGCATTGCCTGAGCTCATGAGCTTAAGTTGCGTTTTTATGATTACGCTCACTATATCAATCAGCAACGCCATTCAGACTTTGACTTTACCTGCAAAATGTAATTCAACTTTTTCCATTGCAACTGGAGCAGCAGCAGCTCAATGGCACTAATTTGACTTGACAGTTGCACAAGCGAATCTTTTGCTAATAGAACAATGTGCGGTGGTCCCTTCTCACTCTTTGCTTTTGCATTCATATTGCACGCACATTTCCGTTATGATAACATTTACAGTTGTTGCATTTAATAATCAAACTTGTTACTTGTTCTACGTTGGGCTTAACGTCTGCTGGCGTTCTCTTGTTGCTCATCAAAGTTTACCCCAACAGTCAGCGCAGAGCAGCCGCAACAAAATGAATGAGCAATCCCCGCTCGCTCTCCGATTTCCAGCAGCAACATCCAGGCAGCTTCTCCCCGCTTGGTGCTTAGCCGTTAAACCGACTTCAGAATTAATCAAATCCAAGTCAGATGTTGCGCGCTGCCAAAAAACTTGAGCACAATCATATTAACAGCCAACAGCAGCAGCAGCAGCAACCAACAGCAACAGCAGCAATAACAACAACAGCTACAGCAATTTGTTGTTAGTACTAAGAATTTTCCCAAACCCTAAATAAAAACTTGGCTACTCGTCCACTTGCTGTTACGTGCCAGCCCTTCCGTATTTTTTAGCCAACGAGTTGGCGAGCAACTGGCTGGCTGGCTGGCTGGCTGGCGTCCTTTTCATTGTCATAACGCACATTTACAAAATTATATTTGTAAACTTTTCACACCCACACTTGTGCGCTTTCCCCCCTAACATTGGCTTTAATGTACAATAAAATTGGCCAAAAAGTTGGCGTGTACATCACACAAAATATTAGCGTATAAAGATGATGACATGATGACGATAATGAGGCCCTGCACCAACCAACATGCGCATAGGCGTGGCATTCGTTTGGTTTACTTCACTGGTTGGCATGTTAATGATATTGTACCAGCGATTTGCTGGCCGCAACCAATATGCCAAAATTCATTCGGCTCGTACACTAATGAACACTCAATTACAATGATGTACTGCCAGCCAACCAGCCAGTCAGACAGTCGGACAGACTGCAGGTTAGACCCCCAAACTGTAGTCAGTGTGCTCTGCCCGCTGATAATGCTTGAACGTAGTGTTCATTACCATTTGTTCATAGCCAATATATGAGAAAGTTACGTCCGCCTGTCTGCCTCCACTGCCTGCTGGCTTTTGCTGATGTGGTGATGATGACAGGCAACCACGGGGTTGGTTGGTGTTGGGCCAGGATGTTGTCGGCATACAGTTAATGAATCTCTATCCAAGCGGCTGATTTTGGTGCTTAAAGATACCCACGTCTGTGTCGGCGTGTGCTTGTGGCGTATGCCAAAATATTTACGACACGATATTCGAAGATAATTCAAGTTAATTCGCTGACATTTGATCCAGTCACGACCGAGGCGAGGCAGCAACAAAACTTACTTTAACTTTGGCCCGGGCCTATAGACTTTCAATTTGCTCCAAATGAGTATTAAGTATTTATTGTTATTTGATTTACTTAAGACTTTGGCTTTGGCTAAGCCACACCCACAAAGTGCTGTGCTCATAGAAGAGTCTTTAAGCAAAGTATTTAATAAATTGTTATTTACTTTTGCTAAGCATAATTTAGTTATTAGTAGTGCATAAGTCAAACGGCGGTTCTAGTGTGACCAGCTCTATTTACGATAACAATCTATTATAGCTTATCGATAACACCTAGCAAGGCAGTTAATATTCAATTTTCAGCACATAAATTATTCATACAAAGGCCTTTTAATAAGCATAAATATTTAATTAATTAGTTAAAATAATTGAAAGTGTATTTCCTTTGTCTACATTCTCAAATTAAATGCATATCATGATACGGTATGCCGGACTGTTTCGTAAACGAAATCCTTTTGTTGTTGTTGTCCTTTTTGCAAATTGACGTTTAATTCGCGTAATTAGTGCGCCGACATTTTTCGGCTTGTTTTTACCATGTCGAGCGGTTTCAATTTGTTTCCCTGCCATTTTGTGCGTTTTTTTTTTGTACGTTTTTCTGCTTTTTATTTGGTGTTTTAATTAAATTCATTGCCATATTTATGAAAACTTTTTTCATTAAATTTGGCGCATTTCCTTTTGCACAATTTCGAACCCTTGGAAATATTTGTGCCCAGCCAAAGTGACGCCCACGCCCATCCCGAGACCCATAACCACGTTAACCCACTGCTGTCCATTCAGCGTGATTCTAAATATATATATTTTTCAGCGGGCCTTACGCATTTCGTTGGCCTTACTGGGCTGGGGCTGGGGTACGGCGTAGACTGCGTCTTTGGCCAAGGAAAATGTTATAAAAATAAAAAATAAAAAATTCTGACACCTAAATTGCTGTGACATATTTGATTTATGAGGCCACCTATTTGCCCCCAAAGTGTGCTGCGGCAATAAGTAAAGCAAGGCAAGGCACAAGGCAAGAAAAAAACATAAATAAATAAAAATGAAACACCATGAACGTGAACGGTACTGAGGAATAAAAATGAAAGAAAAGGGATCAAGTCGAAAAGGAAGCGGGCGACACATAAAAAACACGAGAGGAAGTGGCACTAAAACAATTACAAAATAAAAACGATTACATGCCACTTCCGGCAACATAAAAATGGCGCATGATGCTGACCAGCTGTGAGGCCGGCAGCCTGCAACACACACAGAGAGAGACGCAACAACTTCCTGGGCGCAATGGGACGCAAAGGGTTGTCAATGTAAGTGCTAGTCACACACACACACACATGCACACAAGCCGAAACACATACATATATTGCCATACGCACTCAGAAGCATTTCATAAAAGCGGCCACTAAAAGGCGCTAGCAATACAGCACCATAATCTTGGGTTAAAGACCATTAAGAATTTTTATTTTCAATTAAACCCGATTTGCCTTAATGCCCCACAAGGCCGAAAACGACGCAGGCAATGGCTTTGCCGATGTCGCCAACATCAACAACAACAACAGCAACAGCAGCAACAATAACATCAACATCGTGTGGGTTTGCTGGCCAGCAGAAATTTATATGCGGCACAGACTCTGAAAGGGTCGACCGGTCGCGTCGTTGACTTAACGCGCTGCCCAAAGTGGCGCGTTGAGGCCGAACCTCCCTTGATGTCGCTGTACTCAGCAGCAGCAACAACAGCATCAGCAGCAGCAGCAGCAGCAGCTTCATCATTGTGCGGCTGGAGTGGTAGTGTAGGTACATTCAAATGCGATTTTTATGCTATTCTCAATACGCCTCCTTATGGCTAGAAGCAGGGACAGTTCTCATTTTCAATCTGTGATGAAATAAAAAATACTGAAGTTTGGGTAGTCGGTAGCCGCTTGTGCTCGCTGGCTGCACAGAAATCTCCAGATCAACCAAAGGCAAACACGTTGAGCGAACGATATATATATATACATATAAATATATATATATGGCTGAGTTTGTGTGTGTGTGCGAGTGGGAGAGAAAAACAAACTGAAAAGTGCAAAAGAAAAACACAAACAACTCGCAGAGCAACAAAAGTTTGCCGATATAAAAAGTGCGGAATGCTCGAGTGGCCGCCGCCGCCGCCCTTACCGACATGGAATAAAATAGAACAGAACTAAAGCTGAATAGAATAGAATATAACGGAACGGTGCAGCGGGGCATGTAGCTCAGCTTAGCCTGGTCGGGCCCAGGCCATAGCTGAAGGCGAACCGACCGTGTGGCTGTAGTATTTTTGGTATGGGTACAAAGTATATTTAAGTGCTTAAAGTAAAATGATGTCGTACGAACTCGAAACTAAAAACAAGTTAGTATGGTAACTTTTGGCCTAAGGCTGCACACACACACACAAACACACACTGCTGCGACAGTATGTGTGTGTGGGTGTCTGTGTGTGTGTGGGTTGTGTTTGCAATCCGCACAAAAAATCGCTGTAGCGTATCTTTGAGCTCGCATCTTTGAGATAGTTTAGCGTGAAAATAAAGTAAAGTACGGTAAAATTGTTGGCAGTTGATTATTGAATCGCTTTAGGTCAAAGCTCAACAACAGGCAGACAGCCAGACAAGCAGCCAACCAGCACCAACAACAACAACGAAACAAGTCAGCAACAGCCAGAGCCACACAGCAGCAGCAGCAACAGCAGCAACATGGCAGGCAAGCAGAGATTAAAGCGTTTATTGATGCGCAGATTGCGCGCATTTTAGCCAGAAGGAATGTAGGGGTAGTAGAGCGGTCTGGGCAGGCAAGCAGCACAGACAGGATGCTAGTGAATGCCTTCTTGTCGCATCCTGGCTGCCGTTGCCGCTGCCGCTGCCGCTGCTGTATGTTTAAGTGTCTGAGTATGAGTGTGTGTGTGTGTGTAGGTGGGCCGCATCTGGAACTGAAATTGTCGGTGACTGTCGTTGTTGTTGTCGTTTGTTGCTGTTGCTGTTGCTGCTTACGCTCAAATTGAAATAATTAAATTGATAAAATGTGGCAAAGATTAAGCGCCGCACTTTATTTGGCTTAAAGGCATAGCCCCAAATATATATAAAGACAGCAACAAAAAATAAAAAAAAGTCCAAGAGCTTGGCTAAGCCAACTGTGGAGTGTTGATTAAATAAATAAGCCCACAGTGCCGATGGCATTGCGTATGTGTGTGGGTGTGCTTGTGTATGTGTGTGTGTGTCTGTGAGCGCGTGTAACAGGTAATGTTATTTGTCTTTGGCATTATTTTCAAATCGCTTTTGAACTGGCATTTGTACGCTTGCACTTTGCTTTGCTCGTTTGGCCCTCGGGCCAACTTTGAACTGTTCATTTTGGCATTTGGCATTGTTAAGTTAACAATCGCATTAGACGACAAGCTATTTAAATTATTTGCTTAAGCATTTTGCTCCACACCCAAACACACACACACACATACTTACATGCATACGCTTGTGGCTTAAACGTGCTTACAACAGGCGTCAATAAGGCAATTTTCGAATATTCGACATTTGTAACAATTCCCAACAATTTGAAGCACATTTTAATCTGCGTAATACTCGTTTGTGCAGCCAACGATATCCAGACACTTGATTTAATTGTTCACTGCTGTTGCTCTTGCTGCTACTCGGCGTGTCGAGCTGCATACATAGGTAAGTGGTTTCTCATGTGTACACACATATGTCTGTGTGTGTGTGTGTGTGTGTGTGTGTGGCTGCCGCCATATGAAACAAATTTGATTTGTGCATTTGCATGCATTATGTGGCTGCATGTGGCGCTTTTCTATATATACACACACACACACACACCATGCATATTGCATGTCGCATTCAGTGTGTTTGACAAATATGACGCATACGCCTCGTGTTTCAGGCTTAGCTACGCAAGTATGCTATATTGGTAGCTTAGCTAGCTGCTTAAGCTCCCTCGGTTGCATATACAATTTGACGCACTTGCTTGGCTTTTACACGTAAGCACATTACGCATACGCCACGTAGCACAAATCAATATTCATACAAATTGCTGTAACCCAACGCGCGAGAGCGCAGCGACCGTATGAAACAATGGCACTTTGGCTTCAGCCATAATGTTTTGAATCCATCACGTAATCAAGTTTTCAAATACAATTGCCTACATTTTCGTAGCACAGTACAAATAGTTAATCAATGCCAGCCAGTGGCAGTGGCAGCGGCATCGCTGGCGTTAAATTTGTTTCGCTGGCTTATCAATTTACCGAAATCATCATGTGCATGGCATTCACATAAGCCATTCGGATCCAATTCGAGACGTAGGTGGCGTTCGGCTGAGGTTTGAGGCTGAGCCTAATGGCTTCAGCCATTTCCGGCGCTCACCAACAGCGTTACCCACAAATTAGTTTTTGGGCCGTGGCGTCATGGCCGTACAATTGAAAAAGCCAAAATCGAATCTTTTCAAAGCCGGACGCACATCCTTCAACGGAGTCGGCGTCGGCGTCGGCTTTGGCGTTGGCGTCGCTTTAGAATTCATTAAACGGCCACCTCTTAATGGAAATGGCCGATAACGTTTGTGCCACGCTTCGATAAGCGTCGTCCAAATGCATGAAGCGTAATGGCTGGCGGCGCATTGTTTGGCCGTTCACCGAATCTTGGGCTCAGTATCAAAAAACGATCCATAATTCAAAACCAAAGAACAAAGCAAACCAAAGCACAACAAGCAGAGAGCACAGAGCAGAGCAGAGCAACAGCAACAGCAACAGCAGCAGCAGACGGCGGCGGCCTGTGGCAGCAACAAGGAGCCGTTGCCCGACAATAACTTCAAAGACCGCAAGTAAATTAATGTTAATTTTATGCTAAAATTGGCAACGGGGAAAATGTAACCAAGAAAATGCTACCACAGCCACCGCATCCAGCGTCTTGCCAGCATCCTAAGCCAACATTCAGTCCAATACCAATCAACATCAGCATCACCATCATCATCAGCATCAAGATGAGGCCTCAACGCTCGATTGGCATTTTGACACGGCGGCTTGGACATCAGCTGAGCTGACGCTGGATTAGCCGACGAAAATTTAAATTTATGCCGACTGCGGCACATAATTTAAAAATATCAATCAACTCGATAACGCAGATTATATGCCAAGCGGCAAGGCGAGCAACCAAACAAACAAACAAACAAACAAGAGCGAAAGCCTCGGCTCCAGTTGCGAGAGACAGCAAAACAGATAGAGCGAGACAAAGAGAATGAGTGAGCAGAGCAAAGTGTGGCAAAGGCAAAGTAAAAACTTGGCAAACAACAGCAGCAGCAGCAGCAGCATCGACGGCAGCAGCGATGGCAGCAGCATGGCTGTGGCAGTAAGAAAGGCAACAAAAGTTGCTGCGGCTGCTGGAGCGGGCAACAACAAGTCGCTGCAGTCCGCATTGGCTCTTAATGCCGCTCGATAGCCATGCATTGGCATACGCACTGCTGGCATGCTATGCAGCCCTGGCGTCGTGTAAGAGGATGTGGCTGCAAGCGCTTGGCCTCCGCTCGGATCAACTGCTAAGGCTAAGCGCACAAGTAAAAGTTTGCCAGAGATGCGGCAGTGGCTGCTGCTGCTGCTGCTGCTGCTGTTGCTGTTGCTGTTGCTGTTGGTTGCCAGGCCTTAAGCTCAAGCTGAAGCTCAGTCAGCCTTAAGAACTTTAAATGTATTACATTGCGCGTAGAGTGTGCGTATCGGGGTATGAGTATGAGTATGCATTATAGTCATAATGCTGAGAATGGTGCTCGGCTAATGCAACAGCAACAAGCAAAATAACGAAAGCAGCAACAGCAGCGAGCAATGGCTAAAGCAATAGCAAAGGCAAAGCCGCCGGCAAACAGCAACTGCTGAACAAGTAAACAAGTTTTCATCTTTGTTTCCATGGCTGTGGCGCAAAAGAGCGCGACCATTTGCAACTACAAACAATCGCAATACAACAATAACAATAGCAACAGCAACAGCAGTTACAGCAACAACAACAACAGCAGCAGCAACTTGAAACTACAATGAAGCGCTGTTAGTGGCAGTCAAAGCGCCTGCTCAAAGGATACCGCCAACGCCAGCGAACGGCAAAAGCAGAGTGCAACAGCAACAACAACAACAGCAGCAGCAGCAGCAACAAACTTCAAGCACTTGCTACGCACAACCTTTAACGGCAATTACAACTCTGGCAACTGTCATTGAAAAGGTTTTATGCAAAAAAGCAACAAAAACTTTAGTTGCAGCTGTCCATAAAAATAAATCATGCAAATTCAATTCAATTGCATAGACTTAGCTGCTGCAGCAATTGATTCTTAAATTTATTATGCTCAATCAATATTATATTATGTTGGACTAGTTTTATAATCCAATCTCTTTTACTTACTTATTTACACTTCAGAGTTCAATTAATTAAGCATGCCAATTATGCTTAGCTTATTACTTGCTCAGCATTGCAAACAAAAACTGTATAAGTTGCTTAAAAGCCTGTTAAGCTTTTAAGTTAACGGCTTCATACTTTGAGCTTGGCATAGTTAGCCAGCAAGCATCCATTATGGTTTAAACTTTTTAGTTGTTTAAGTTGTTATTTAAATTGACATTTATAACATTATATTTATTTCAAATAAAGCAATCAGATAAATTGTAATAATCAATTAAAACAACAAATAATTGAAATGCTTAAATATTAAACTTTATGTTTAGTTTTATATATTTAACAAAAATACTAACATTTTGCTTAAAAGCAGCAGTCAAAAGTTCAATGCAATGTAACTAATCAATAAATCTAATAAAAAATCTATGCACATATTTATTTAAATTCAATTTCGTTGCTGTTTTAGACAAGTTTTGATTTTATTATTTGTGCCTTGCTGTTTTTGTAATTACATTTACGACAACTCTCAGCACATGCCAATGTAACATGTGTGAATTATGAGAATTGAATTGGTTTAAAGGTTAAAAACAAAAAAAAACAAGACACACACGTATCAAATACTATTTGCAATTTAGAAAATGCATATTGCATTAACTTGGGCACAACAAATATTAGCTGCACACTCGATAGATAGTAAGTGTGTGTGTGTGTGTGTGTGTATGTGTGTGTCAATTTAACTTAATTGCTTTATTGAATAGTAGAAATTACTCGTATACGGAAATGTTTTCCTTTGAAAGATGGCAATTGGAAATTTGTGTTGGCTGTTGGCAATGCAACTGCGATAAATGTGCTCGCAACACCTCAGCTTGCTCAATCAGTCGTCCTGCGTCCTTGTGCGGAGGCAAAGCATTGGACCGGACCGTTTGTTGCCCAGGCCATTGAAACGGACAATTTTAAATCGAAAAATCAAAACCAAAAACAAATTCAATGTCCTGTTTGTCTGGCTGCTCTTGCTCTCTCTCTCTTTCCTTTATTTCTTCGTCTACTTGTGCTGTCTCCTATGAGGCTGGGCTGAGTATATGAGCTTGGCTGGTGGGTTTGTTTAGGGATGTGAGCTACTCGACTCGCTTGGATGGTGGGAGGAGCTGCGATGGTGCACAATGGGCAAAGAGTGCAATATGCGGTTGAAAACCGGAAGTTTTCTCGATTGAAGAGCTTGAATATAGTACTTAGTTGTGAATGAGAAAGCAGCCTGACAGCAACAGACCACCGGACCCAATGCAACATCTTAAAGGCTTTTGAAATTGTTATGTCGGAAGCTGATTATGACTTTGGCATCGAGGCGAGGAAATGAAGTAGCGTCATAAACCCAAACTGTTGCAAGATTGAAACCAAGCTTATAAATTAAACTGGCAGTTGCATGCAATATGCAACACGCAACATAATTAACTTTATACACAGACACACACAAAAAATTGCAATATCCGGGCGCTATAAGTTTATTAAATAGCAAGTCAAACGCAGCCTGGGTCAATCAATTTATTCATTAAAATATGACTGGACATTAATAATGCAATTAATTTGTTGCATGCCGCACACACACACATACACACACACACAGCCACGCATTATCTAAGCTATGCTAACTTACAAACAGCTATCCATAGTAGGATCGTAGTTGCTGACAGCAGCAGCAGCAACAACAACGATAACAGTAACAAACAGCCAATTAATGACAGCGAACAACTGCAATATCTGTCCACATTGCCAAAGGGCAGTCAATGAAAATCAACTAAGCAATTGCCAATCGGCCAATGCTCCAGCTACATCTCCAACTACAGCAGCAGCAGCAGCAACAGCAACATGCACAGCTTCAGTTTTTAGCTTTAGCTTTTGCTTAAAGTCTGAGCATAAAAATAAAAACTAAAACCAAACTCTGTGTGCACATATCAAAGAGCTACTTGCAGACAACGTGCAGCAGTTGGACTGGCTGTCTGGCAAGTGTTTCTAATTAGTTGCCGTTGTCTGTATGCACTGCATGCCAAAGGACAGAGAAATGAAAACTAAAATATTGGCACGTTAGCCGAATGTCGAGCAAGCAAGACCTGTGTCAGAAGAGGTAACATAAATGTAATACCATTATTAGTTATCGATAGACACAGACACAGACACACACACATACACACACACACACACTTAGACAGTCATAAGTCAGTGTGTGCACTTGAAGAAAAACTTTTATCGATATAGCTGGTCTAGCATTGTTTTGATTAGAAAACTTTGCAACTTTTCAGCTCGCATTATCAATAATCTAATTTTATAAAAATAAAAGAAGTTATGTGTTTGTTTTTGTTTTTAATTTACATAGTAGCTACGGCCTGTATATTAGGCACATGTGTATAGACAAACTTACACCGTTTGGCATCCGGCGCAGAAAACATTTGCCAAACATCCGTTAGAAAATTTGCTAGCTTGTGTGTTTGTCTGTGTGTGTGTGTGTGTTTGTGTGTGTGCTTGTTTGTTTATTTGTTTGTCTTTTGTTGTTTTCCTTGTTGTTTGTTGTAAAGATTGTTGGCAATGCGATTGCAGCAAATCAGAAAATACTCGCACAAGTGCGAATGTGAATATTGATGCTAGACGCTACCCAAACTCCCAACCCTACCCCACTAAGCCTCTAAGAACTAAGCACGACTGCAAGGCATACGAGTAGTTGCCGCCCAAATACAAATATATGGAGAGAGTGAGCGCCAGCAGCAGTAGCAGCAGCAGCCAAAAACTGCGATTGCCACTCGACTCTGCAGCCAAGCACTTCGCGATGCTGCTGCTGTTGCTGCTGCTGCCGCTGCCTGCTTGCTACTTGCCACATCATCTTTGCCAGGCTTCAGACGCACTCCTTACATAGAGCCCCCACACCCAACCCAAGCAGCTCGTCCGCTCGTCCGTTCGCTCGCTCGCTCGCTTACTTGCTACTTCCGCTTCCGAATCCGTTTTGTGTGCTGTCGCCGCAGAAATTTAACGAAGTCACACGTTAGTCGCTGCCAACACCAACATTGTACTACGACTACAGCAGCAGCTTTTCTGTTTGCTCTCGCATTGCTCTTTGTCGCGCGCGCTCTCGCTCTCTCTTTCTCTTTGACTGACTGTCGGCAGCATCGGCATAAAGCATCGGCAGCATCATCGTCGTCGTCGTCTCCAGCATCCTTACATGCTGTGTAAGCTGCTGTTTTCAGTTTCAGTTTTGGAGCGTTCGTCGTTGCAATCGGTCGCATTGGCGGAACAATTGTCAAAACAGCAGCCTGTTAAGCGTTAAGATCCTTTTTCGAATGCGGCAACAACGTGCGGCGTGCTTTAGTGTCGCGAATTCGCGCCTCTGTTTCAACTGAACATTTTTTCAGTGCATTTGCACATTTGCGGCAACCCCAAAGCCGAGACACTGACTCACAACTGTGCATGTGTGTATGTGTGTGTGTTAGCCTGTTAGCCTTTTGTGAATGCGCGTATTTGCCGGCATCATCATTGTTGTTGTTGTTGCTGCTGCTGCTGCTGCCACTGCCACCAATTGTAGTGACTGTGACTCTGTGTGTCTGTGACTCTGGCTGTCGCGGTCGCGGCACATTCTGAATACTTGACGTTTTCACCGCCAAATTGTGCGATTTACCCAAGCAGCAGTTGTAGCTGCTGTTGCTGCTGCTGCTGCTGTTGGCAGTGACGTTGCCACTTGCAAGCGAAGAACTCGAAGCAACGATTGACTAGCAAACAAATTTTGCAATTCAATTTCTATTGTGCATTCTGCACTGTATCTCACCCTCAATTTCGCTGTATGTGTGTGTGTGTGTGTGTCGTTTGAATTGACGTATTTCGCATAAAAATTGAAAATTGTATGCAAATTAAATAAATAGACAGCCGCAATAGCAGCCATAACAACAACAACAACAACAACAACTCAGCAACAACAACGTTAGAGAAAAAAGCAAAATAGACATCGCTGCACACTTGTGAAAATGACAGTTTGAAGTTCTGGTCGCAATCAAAGCAAATGTCATTAGCACACGCGACACTGGCAACGTTGCTGCTTTCGATTGATAGCAATAACAACAACAACAACACTAGCAGCAAGAAGCGAACCAACAGCAACATCGTCAACTGGATCAGCAGTGAAGGCAACTGGCGACATTTGCATAACTTGCAGCAAGTTCATCGCTTACACACAGGTAAAAGCCTTGCCAAAGTCGATTTCCGTTCCGTTTTAAGCCACCCCAACCCCCAATCCCAATGCCAACCCCAACAATCCCTACTCACACACACACACACACACACATCTTATACGCCTCTAGTTAGTACGTAGCAATCCTGGTCTTTAGCCTGCTATCATCATTTCTATTTTGCCATTTTTACTTTTGCGCCAGTATCAACTTTACTGCTGCTCCATCATGCCACGTTAGTCCAACTTTTAGTTATGGCTTTCGCTTTTCGCATAATGTCAGTTTTATTTGGTTTTGGTTTTCACTGGCGGCGGGCAACCCAGCACTGATTCATGCGCCACTCCCCCCACACCCCGTCAAGCTTCGACACTGCCCTGCCACAAGACCATTCGGCACCCAAGCAAGATTTATTGTGCCACATATACCCGCGTGCTCATACACACACATACCTACTGCACCTCTAACGTTTACGTCTCGTAGCACGCCTTGTTACTTATACGCCAGCGTTGCCGCCTTATTCATCTGCAACAGCAACATCAAGAGCAGCAGCAGCAGCAGCGCCCATAATCTCTACTATTTGCATCGCAGACTTTGCTTTGGATTTGGCGATGGCGATGGCAATGGATTTAGTTATGGTTTTTCTTCCTGTTACTGTTTTTCTACATTTCTTACGTCTTGACTCGATTCGGCTCGGCTAGCGCTTTTTATCAACGCGCCAGTTACACACTGTGCAAAAACTATGCCACATTTACATTTACTCAGTTATGGCTTAAACAACAGCTGAGCTAAACTGAGCTGAGACGCTGCCTTGGCTGCTGTGGCTGCCCACATGACAAGCAGTTTGCTGATGGCCGCCTTGAAGCCTTAAGAGCATTGCTAATGAATGGCCTTAATAATCTAAGGTAAAGCTTTGGCATAATCTTGAAAAAGGTTGTGCTCATTAGTCATGATCGTTAAATTTTAATGCCCAACTATTATCTCTGACTAAGTAAAGAAAAAAGTATTTATAGCATTTAATCGCCGCCAGCCAAAGAAGCGTATAAATTTTTCATTTAATAAGCAAGCTCGCAAATTTATGCAACGACAATTCTTTGAAAAACATTTTAATTAAAATATTTCCTTTTACCAACTGTTGTAAGATATAGTAAAATTTTGCTTTTGGCATTTCAATAAAAAAATAAATAAGTTTTCCCACTTTAACAGCAGTTCAATTTATTCAATTCAATTCAATTAAATTCCCAGCCCATCCTATCCCATCGCTGTCAACCAGAAATGCGTATGAATTATTTATTTTAAAAGCAGTTTCAGATTCAACGACAAAATTCTTTGAAATTCATTCTGTATAATTTAATTTGAGTTTGTAACAATGCAAAAATTTTAAAATACAAACATACTTTTATTTATATTTGCAGCATAGAATTTGTTTATTATAATAATATTTTAATTTACTTTTTTAATTATTCTATACATTCAATTTTACGTATGTCAAGTTTTTTGATAAATTTTTTGTTTTTTATGGCACATACTAAAAAATATTTTAGTAATTTCTTTTTTGCGGTCACACAGTTGACATAAAATAAAGTAATAATAAGCTTTATCCCTGAGCTATTTTCTGTCAGTTTTACAACTACTATTTTGAAATTTGTTCTTTTATTAGAGCACACACAACTTGGTCGAAAACTTCTTGCCGTAGTGTATAAATCTGGAGAATGCTCTGCTAGGCCAATCTTCACCTCAATTTCTTTATTGACACTCAGCATTAAAACTTCATGTTTATCTGCATGCACTTCAGCTTATTCGAGGTGTCAGCCCCGCCCCCCTGCCCCCGCACATCGTCCTGCAGCCGTATAAATATTTTTTTTGTTGTGTTTCGCACGCCTAAGCCAAACAGGCGTGCCAATCCATAAAAGCCGCACCATCCATTTGTTGGCATTCCAAAAGTGCCATAACGGAAAAAGTTTTTTTTTCTCGACCGCACTCCTTTTTCGGCGCCGTGTAGCTTCAAGCACACCTTTGAGAAGCCGCACACATGTGTGCGTGTGTGTGTGTGTGTGTGTGTGGGTGGCAAGTTTTTTGAGGGAGACAACGGATATGCGGACACGGACTACTGAGAGGATTTCGCATAAAACGGAAATGGTATTATCCTCGCACATATTGTTGTGCGGATTTTAGTTTTTATTACGGCCGCAGCAGCAGCAGGAGGAGCAGCAGCAGCATCAGTACTGATGCCCATAACAAGTAGAAGACGCACAAGACGCTGCGCTGTGTGTGTAGAAGAAAGTCTTGAAGCCCATGAACAACCCAAGGCAGCAGCATAAATACATTTGTGTCGGTTTTTGGGTGATACATCAAGGCCAGGCGCAGCGGTGAGCTCCAGCTCACCTGGTGGTTGCAATTTATGTGCGTACCCCCTTAAAAATTCGCACATATTTTGCAAGCCAGACGCCTCGACTCGGCTCGACGCTAATAGTTTCGTGCATTTTGCTGGCATTGTCTTTAACGCCATCAAGCTGGGGGTAGCCGTTGTAGCCTGGCAGAATGGGGCTTATTGTTTTGGGTAGTAGGCAAAGATTTATGTTGCCGCTGGCCGAGAACAACAAGACACGGCAAATGGCAAATGCTTGGCTATACGATGCCGTACAGTCCGTTCGCTCGTTGGTCCGTCCGCTTGTCGTTCCGTATTTGGCAACCTAAACAAACACTTGAGGTGTGTAAAGTTGGCCTTGTCTTTGCCCATTGACTTGGCTGAGCAGCTCAGCTCCGCTCATCTCAGCTCGCTCGGCTCGGTTAGGTTCGGCTTGGGTTTGTTTTGGTTTCACATTTTGTGCGCTTCAACTTGCGGTTAGATTTAGGTTTTAGGTTTAGGTTAAGCAAATCTCTATTCGTCTTGCTGTCTGCCTGTCAGTCTGACTGCTTGGTCAGGTCTGGCTTGCGCCTGGCTCTCGGCCTGGGCATAGACTGGCTGGTGTGTGCTATTGTGCTTAATCACAGCACGCACATTTACATATTGGTTACCGAAAACTTGAGCAATCCTTTAAGACGCAGCCATGCGGGCGGACAGTAGGCGTTTGGCTCAACCCTTTTTCTAGCTCGTTCGCTATTTTATCTGCCTGCTTGGCCTATTGTTATGTGTGTGGTTGCGAGGTGGCGAAGCTTAAGGGCGGGTGAGTAGCTTACGCTTAAGTAAACACATACCAAGACACTCACGCGCACACACACACACACTGAGATTCGGTTGACGGTCGCATCCCTGGGCAGTCATTGCCCAACCATTTGCGAGTTGGTCGTCGCCTCAGCATTGTTTTCACTTTTTTTTTTTTTAGACTATTCAACTGACTCACTGACTGAATGACTGACGGACTGTAGGCGCGCTGCTGGGGAGTGGGAACGGTTGGTTGACCTGCTTGACGGGCGGTCGAGTCCCGTGGCTCGGCTGCTACATAAAACATACAGCAAAATCTGAAATTGATGATGGGCAGTGATTGCGAAAGTTGGCAGTCAGTTAAATTGAGTTCTGTCCCGGTTCTAGCTGCAGGCTTAAGGCTGTTCGTGGGGGTGGGTGGGTGCTTGTGGCTGTAAGTTCTTCCTTGGGGCGCGTTAATTGCTTCGTGAATGGTGTCCGCCTCGGCCGGAAAGTTAACATTTAACTTTAGTCTATTTTGGACTTTAATCTATTTATAATTGAGGAATGCATAAAGCATGTTAAATAGGAACTTACACAAATTCTGCTTTGTTATGCGCCCTAATCGGTCTGGGGATTGAGTTAAGAGTTTTGGGGCTAACTTGAAGGTTGAGGATTGGGCTAAAGAAGGCCAAAAGTAAGCATTGTTTTAAATACGGATTGCTAGCTTAAACTGAAGCTAACGATAAAGCTAAAGCCAAAGCTGATGCCTGCTGCTCTTATAGTGTCGCTTTTGTCGTAATTGTTGTTGTTGTTGTTGTTTTTGGTATTGCTATTGTACTTGGTAGTTGTTGTAGTTGGCGGTTGACTGCTTCCGTTGAGGTAAAGGCGACTCACATAATTTGCATAACTAATTTGTGGAAACTTTGGGCATAGGAAGTTGTTGAAAGTTCCTGAAGGAGCCACTGCCACTGCCATTGCCACTGCGACAGCTGAGCTCTAAGCCAACTGTGGCTGCGGTAATTTCTTAACAGCTGCACTGCTGAAAAGTGCTTAATTCTTTTAAATGAACGAGAAGGACAGAGCCAGTCGAAATATGTCCTAATTGAATACATGAGAGCATAAGTTAGCTATGTGGTACTTTGATACCAACTTTGATTGCTTTATGGCACTTGAGCGCAAAATTTGAGCTTAGTTTTGGTAGTTTGTCGTTGGCAGTTAAGTGCTGCTGCTGCTACTGCTGCTGTTGGTGGCCACGGTCCACGGGTCCATGGGTGCCAGCTCGAAGCGTATTCACTTAATACTGAATGCAAGCTTCATGCTCTGTCTGGGGACTTGTTTGTTAGCATGCATTTGAATTTGAGCAGCTTGCATGGCAGAGCAATAAATGATGATAATGATGATGATGATGCTGATGATGTTGATGCTGATTAATTGAGCTGTTTTTGCTTGACAAGCATGATGTTCAATTAATTAACATTCTGCTTGACTGCTTTTAAATGCTTGGACTGTGGGTCCAACTTTCGTTTAGCCAGGCTATGCTATTAATTAGCCAACTTTAAGGTAAGTCACTTAACAATAATTGCTATAATAATAATAATAATAATCAACAACATACTGTCTTTCGCTTATGTCAATACACACACACACAGCTATGTATATATATGCACATTATGTTGTGATTTATTTGTGTGCGTGTGAATTTTTCAACCTTTGCTCATTGCTCGCAAGTCAAAACTTTGCGAAACAAAGTTACTAATTTAGTTTGGTGTTATGAATGAATAATTAAATTTCGAGCGGCAAAGTTTGTGGCTAAATTGTTTTCCCAAAAATGTTGGTATTGAAGTTTGCATGCGGTGCATTTAAATGTTGTTGCAGCAATGCTAATGGAACGTGCGTGTTGTTGTTGCTGCGCTGAATTATTGGTGTTTAATATGCGCTTTATTTATAAAACTAATTTAATGCTTTACTGATTTATTCAAATTTAAATTAAACGCTTGCTTAGTACGAACGGCAGCCATTTTGCTTATCGATAACAGCTATCGTTTGCAAGATCAACTGACTATCATCCTGCTACAAAATTCAAACTAAGATAAATAAACTAACAAACTAAAGCTTCATTGTGTGAAACTCTCGTTTTATGAGCCTTACTAAGTCTCTATAAAGCTGCTTAGCTATGGAATTTCGTAGCTTTATCTCTTGTGCTACGCATTAATAACATGAAAAAGAAGTGGCTGCTGCAATGTTGCCCAGTTCGGTGCAGGCAACAGAATTATCCGTTCATCGAGCTGCCTTTTTTCTCTTCTCTGTGTAATCATTCGTTGGGCAGGTATTTTCGGAAAACTGCAAGCTTGTTAAGTGCATGCTTTACAGACAACTAACATTGTGTACATGACAAAAACCAATTAGCATGGAAATCAAGATCTGTGGGGCTTTTAGCTATTGACGGCCTGTTAGCAAAAATTCAGCAGTAAACGCACGACGAGCTTTGCACGTTAACAGACGTAATCCAAGAGCAAGCCGAGGCAATTGGTTAGTTAGAAAGCAGAGTTGAGCAGCGCCGTCACTGAATGGCCTCAGTTAAATGGGCAGCTGTTGGGAAATTTTATGGGCGGCAAGGCCGCATGCGGCCCACATGGCGTATGGGCAACATTTTAACAAAGTGTTAAACTGAGAATTTTATCTGCAATTTGGCAACTCAGGGAATACACTGACCAAACCAAAAATGAAACAAAAAGAGCAGCATAGCAAAAAAATGCTAGTGAATAAATGAATAAATAGAAGAATGGCCAGCCAGAAAAAAAAAACACAAAACAAAAATGTGTTAATTTTTGCGCTGGCCGGTGCGCTTAGTTAGCATTACGTATACGAGAGTACTCGACTGCTCACTCACTGACCTCAGCAATTACTCCACGCCTTTATTTTAATTACACGGAAACAAGAGCAATGAAAAGTAAAAATGCCAAGCAGAAAAACAAGCAGACTGACTGCCAAACAGACAAGCGAACAGTGCGAGACAGAGAGAAAGAGAGCGAGCGAGCTTGGCGTAAAATGAAGAGCAAAACGCAAAGGCACCAAAATTAGGTTATAATCCCGAGGGCATAGTTTTAATTCCCAATACAAATATCACTATACGAAAGTACAACGTGCATAAATTTCAATGACGCTGCCGCTTGTAGCGATGCTGGCTCAGCGCTCCTTGACGTTACAATTATACGCACAGTCACACACACACACACACACAGGCACACACAGACACATGTACATGTATATGAAGCGACTGATAACAACGCTCATTTAGCTGTACGCTGCTCAGTCAGACAGTCAGTTAGTCAGTCACAGAGTCAGCGACGAGTCAGTCAATTGAAGATGCTGGCTGCCTTGGCTGGCTGCCCAACACAGAAAGTCAGGCAAAGGCAGCAGCGTCAGCCGCACACACACACAGACACACACTCGCACACACAGATATAAAGTCAAATACAGACATTTAAGAGGGCACAGACAACAGACAGTGGCATTTTGGTGGCATCTCAGTGGCTGCTCATTTAAATAAATAAAGAAATCTGTAGTAACTTCTTGAAATTCCAACACATTCCATATCATTACTGAAGGAACCCACAAAAATGTGCTCAATCCTTGAATGCGGCGGGTGCACAGACACACACACACACACATACTAGCTAACGCACATTTGTAGTAAGCGAGTGTGTGAGAGAGAGAGAGCGTGCGAGTACAACCGCAAAGCATCTCAGTGGCTGCTGCTGTAGACGCTGGCGTCGCTGCTGCTGCCACGAAAAGCATCAACATCAACGTCAGCACCAGCAGCAACAGCAGCAGCGCCAGCCGTTGTCGTAGTCGTAAAAAATTGTAACGGATGTTGTGGCCATGTATATGTGCGCTGCTCACACACACACACACACACACACACAGCAAGAGCAACTGAAACAAGTGGAAACGAGTCTAGTGAGTATCAGCTGAGCTTGAAGAGAGTCAGCGCAAAAAAAAAAAGAAAACATGCAAAGAGCATTTGCGGTCCAACTTGCTGCGCTCTCACTCTCTCTCTCTCTCTCTCTCTCTCTCTTTTGTAATCTGAAACTGCATTGTGTCTGTTGCGTGTGAAGCTGTGCGAGCAGCGCTGCCTGCAGTTTGCTGCTTTAGTTGCTTGGTTTGGGGGCCTTTATGGTTGGGTGTTGCAAGTAATGCAGAGCTTTATTGTCTGTTGCGCGCTACGAAGTGCCCGCTACTGTTTGCGGCTTGCCGTCAGCTGAGTCGTTGTTTGTGCTGCTGCTGCCGCTGCTGCTGCTGCTTGGCCACAATGGACCTTTGGGCAACTGCTAGAGTAGCTGGCTAGGGCTACATTTTATTAGAAAGTTTCAAAGTTAGTTTGGCAGTATAACAAACCAGTGCTGTGTTGGATGAAATGCTGCAAGCCTAATGATGGCGCTTGCCAGCCTGACAAGAGAAATTGCCCAAGTTATATTGCCGCCGCCGTCGCTGCCGCCACCGCCAGAATGATTGATGGCCCCATGAATGGCAACGTGTATATTATATCTACGTTACTATTGTGTTCATGATTTTTTATAGTCTAGCGCTCTAGATAAGCAGCAGTTTTAATAAATTAAATATTGAAGAATTTGAAAAAATGCTGCGCGCTTCACAAAATTAAGTTGTAAATTGTTTGCTTACGCTTTGATGTGCGTTGCCATGACTAGTGAATTTCAAAATTCAATTCAATTTGTGTGCTTATTTTTTATTTGACTGGTCAGTATCATTTCGGCACCTGCATTGACTTTAAGTCTCTGCCTGGCTGCCTGCTGGCCATTTTGGATTTCGGCTACACTTTTCATAATCGTAATAATAATCATAACGCAAGCGAAGGCAATTTTCTAGCTAGTCATAAAAATAAAATCCAGCTTATGCCGCTGGCAAATACCTCGATTAGGCAAACTAACCAATTTGGCAGCACACACACACACACACAGAGCGCTATATGGAAATAAGCAACCACATATCCGCACACACACAGAGAGGGAGACAGAGCTGTAGACAAACACATATAACCACACACGGCCCACATATTCGCATCAACATTCACATTCACATTCGCATGCATAAAGTGGGCAGGAGCCACAAAAAAAAAAAGGCAGCAAAAAAACAGAAAAACGCAAGAAAAATGAAATCAAAAACAATAACTTGTCTCCTGACAGCATTCCACAAGCGTTCTACACACACACACACACACGTACAGCTTTAGCTTCGGCATTGATGTCTTCGTCTGCGCCTTTTGCTTAGCCCGCCCCTCTCTCTCTCCTTCCCATCACTCTTTAATGCTATACGCTTAGCTGTGACGAAGCGACTACGCTACGCTCTTTTTGCTTTCTTTAGAAAAATGTTATTACGTGCCGCTTTCCCTGACTGTGTGTGTGGCACGACAGTCGTGCTCTGCCAAGTTATGCAGTGTCGCCCGCCCAGACATGCCTCGGCATGTACCCCCCGCCCTCCCCGCCATGCTGCTTAGGCTGGGCGCGCGCCTCGCTTGATTGTGTTGTTATTCTGCTTTTGTGTCCTTGTCGTTGTCGTTGTCGTTGCCTCAGCCGCTTTTTGTGTATGCCACTACACATTTTTTCGATACTTCGTCTTAATGTTATCGTCCTGCTCGATGCAGCTCCTTTCGTTTGCTTCTACTGCTGCTGCTGCTGCTGCTTCAACTGCTCTTGTTGTTGTTGTTGCTGCTGCTGCTGCTGCTGCTGCTGCTATTGTTGCTGCCTCTGTCGCAACAATTTTATTTGAAGCTGGCACTTTTTTTGCTGCTTCATTTTTATACACAATTTCAGTTTTTTATGGCTTGAGCTTGGGCGGCTTGCAACATTTCACGTCTTGTGCCAACAGCTTGGTCTGCGTCTTGGTCTTAGTGCGGCTCCCACTGCTGCTGCTGCTGTTGCTCTCAATGGCATTAGGGGCTAATATTTGTAGACTTTTTCAGAGTTGATTGAGTGGCACGCACTGCCACACATCACACACATACATACGCTCGTGTGTGTGTTGGAGGTGGCAAAGTGTCGTTGGATACGTGCGCATTGCTGAAATGCCTGTGGCCATGCGGCTGCCATGTTCGTTGGCCATGTGCTTCACGTTGTTTTCACAGCATTTGCTGTTTTTAGTTTTGCCGGATTTTTGAATTGATTACGATATCAATTATGTTTGCTTTCGCCATCGATGATGTTGGCATTGGATGCCCAGATGTCCAGATGCCCAGACGCAGCGCCCAGGGTACACTTGTTTGCTTTTATGCGTATAATTTGGCATGCTCATTGCCAATGTAAGCGTGTGTGTGTTCGTGTGTTAGTGTGTGTGTGTGCACTAATAGAATAGCCGCAATTCCAAGCTCAATGCCTAGCAGGGTCGAGAGTTCCTTTATGCTCGTTTCATTTGTACCGCCTGTTATTTGCGTCCGAAAGTATGCTTTGTCTTGCTACGCTATGTATGCATGTATGTGTGTGTCTGTGTGTGTGTGTGCATTGTGTTTTGTATGTGCGCGTTACAGCGTTGATTTGGATTTGTATACGCTTGTTCCGCTGCCGCAGCGTATTGTAGGCATTGACAAGCCGGAAAACCATGCGCTGCGTATGCGAGTCAAGCGGAAGCGAATTCCACGACTGCTGCACTGACTGCTGACAACAGCCAAGCGCTACGGGCTGGGCAATTACGCAGCGTAGACTGCAGATATTAAACTGGTTGTTGTTGTTGTTGTTGTTGCTGTTGCCGTTTGTTATTGTTGTTGCTGCTGCTGCAACCACAACCGCTGCACTAAAATTTCAACTTTATTTTGAGCTATCTGCTGTCTGCAGTTATGCAAATATGAGAAATTGCATTTCACGCAGCTAAAGCAGGACAATAGAGGCAAAGGAAACAAAAGTATATTGAAGCAACTGCTACCATGCTCCAGCACTTATCCCGAAAAGCTAACCACAGCGACGCGCTCGGCGCACAACATTGACAGCGAAAGTTTTCGCATTATTTGAAAATACAGCGCGAGAATTTTATAGCAAATTGTGGAACATTTTCGTTTTCGTGCTGTTTGTGCATTGGCTTTTGCTCATTGCTCCCAGCGTTTGTCTTTGTGCTTGCATTCTCATATATGCGAGGTATACGCAGAGAGCGAGTTGCTGCCATTTGTTGGAGTATCATCTTGTAATGGCTGTTGGCTGTACCATTTGCACATATTTTTCACAATTTCAAATTAACGAGAAGTAATTTAACGGCTTGCCAGGCAGCAGCCCCAGCTCCAGCTTCAGCTCTAGCACTTGCCAGCGGCATAATAAACCGAATTTTTTTGCGCTCAGCTTGTTTGCGCTTTTGTCTGTTTTGTCTGTTGCTTACTTTTTGGGCCAAGTTAACAAGCGGAAATATGAGCTGCCAGCAATTAGCCAGCTTAGTGTGTTAAGCTAATTGATTGGGTAAGTGTGTGCTAGGGATTTAATATGCATTTGTGTATTTCATTTGTGTATTTCATCAATTAAATGTTTGACAAGTGCTAAAGTATTAAATTACGCAATTTATGTTGCATACTTTGCGGCATTTTGGTGCTGCACGAAAAATTTGCAAATGCTGATTGCATTTCCATTGAAGTAATTAGCTAAATATATGCATAAGCCTCATGCATTGCACATAACATTAATTGTGGTCTGGTCATCAATTGTTTTTGGGCTATTAAAGCTCACAAATAATAATAGACAACCAATATGCGCTTATTGAAATAAATATTGCAATTTGACCAAACGATTCGATTGCGTTCCGTTTTGGCCTGTCATGCCACTTAATCAACATGAACGCAGTGCAGACACAGTGATAGAGACAGAGAAAGCAAGCAAAGCTTTATTTCTAATTACGCGTGCAATTTGTCAGCTCTTTTGTTGTTGTAATTGTTACTGCTATTGTTGAGTATGAGCAGCCGATTTGGTCTCTCTTGTTGAGCAGCGGAAATCTTTTGAGCATCAAATAGTCTGAGCATGCCTCATTTCCAATTAACAATAAATCCGTTGCAGTCTGAAGTGGAGTTGTCATTGGCGATGCTGCGCTACTGCTGCTGCTGCTGTTGACCAACTGAGCGAATGAGTAATTTAATTTTGCTACAGCTTTTGGCAGCAGACACAGAGTAGACAGCGTGCTTTGCAAAACTTGGCGAATGAAAATGTGAAGCAGTAGCAGCGCCGCCAGCGGCAGTAGATAAATGTCCCAGAGAATGAGAGAAAGAGTGCGAATGCAAGAGAGAGAGAGAGAGAGAGACACTGATAGCGAAAGACCAAAACTGCACGTTTTACGCAATTAAAATTGTTGCCAGCGATTTTGCTCGCCATTTGCTGTGTAACTAAAAGGCATTTAAGTGTGTCCGTTACAGCGTTTTCATGTCTTTGGCCGCTGCCGTTTCCTGCGGCCCGGATGCGACTAAGGATGCGGCCCGGCCGCCGTACTTGTTGTCGTTGTTGTTTCTGTTGTTGTTGTCAGCGTCTTGGCAGCCCTTTTACTTTTCATTTGCAGGTAACTTGCGTTATAATTAAAAAATAGCAAAGCGCATTAGGCAACAAAAGCTGCCAGTGCCAGGCGGGCCAGCCAAGCAGCCCAGCCAGCCAGTCAGCCACTCGGAAGAAGGCTGGTCAGTAAGCTGTAAACGGTGTGTGTGTGTGTGTGGCATGGGGCGTGCCCCGAGTAAAAGGCGCCACATAAAATGCTTTGGCTAATAGCCATTTTTACTTACTTGAGCGTCGACTCGAGCTCCAAGTCTCACCTGAACGAACGGCAAGGCCAAAAAGCCAAGTAAGTGTCTGGGCGAAAAGTTACGCTTGTCCACTTTAGCAGAGGCGTGCAGGCGAGAGGGGGCGTAGTGGGGTACAGAGTTACGTTTCGAAATCGTGCCGTGCGTGCAATTAAATGCGCCGTTACATTAACTTTTACTGGGTGTCTGCGCCAATGTCTGCTTCTCTCTCTCTATATGTGTGTGTGTGTGAAGCAGTGTGTATTTTGTTGATTGTTGACTTGATTTGTTTTGCTGCCTTTGACGCCGCAGCGCCCGCAATTTTTGGGCACTCAGGCCAGTCACTGGCGCCCACTGACCCCACAGAAAACAAATTGCCGTGCTGCCAGCTCAGGACAGCAGCAACAACAACAACAACAAGAGCAGCAGAAAACAGCAAATTGTTTTGCTTAAATTTTTTGTTGTTTTGTTTTGTTTAGCGCCAAGTTGCTCATTTGCTGCGCACAGCCCGCTCCTTTATGCGTTTCTTGGCCAACTTTGGCCAATAAATGACTCGAGTTTCGTTGCTGGCCATAGACCAATTCGTGCCACGGCCCCAACTGTCTTAGTTTCAACAACCACGTAAACAAATGTTAACTTTCTCCTTTGCTACGTTTTGCCTGCCAGTCCGACCGACCGTCCGTCCGACCGCCCGCCCGCTCGTCTGTTGTTGTTGTTATACGTTGCTTCTTTTTTTTTTGGGAAATTTTTTGATTTAGTGACTTTAATTTACGCTCTTCTCAGGTGCAGCAACTGTTGGGCCCCCACCCCAGCCCAACTGCGCGCAAGCAGCTGTGACCACTTCAGTTCACCCAAGCCAAAGCCAAAGTCAAGCCAAGCGGCTGCTATCGTCGAGCCCCAAACCCGCACGCACTTCAGTCGATAGGAAGCGTCAGCTTCAGCTTCAATTCGTTATTCGTTTTCATTTTTAGTGGTGCGGAAAATTGATTTATTACTTGGAAAATAAAATGTGCTACGTGTCGCACACACACACAAACACACCAATACCAATACAGTCAGCCATAGGCACTCAGCCTCACCTATGCCACAAGACTTCGCATATAATGCGGGCGTGGGCGGACGGGCGCGCATATATAAACGGCGACAGCCACTTGTGCCTTTGTATGCGTATGCTGCTGTATGTGTGTGTGGCCCGTGGCTACGCACTTAGACGCGTCTTGCTGTCAGTTTGTCTGTCAAGTCACAAAAGGCGCCGCCAGTCGCAATCGCAAACGTAAACGCAAACCCAAACGCGCTGCCTGCCAAGGGCCATGCTGCGATTGCTTTACGCACCTTGTGCCGCACGCACAAACAAATAAACATATCGACAGTTTGCGTATGTATGCGTGAGCCAGCAGCAGCAGCGACTGCGACAGCGACAGCAACAGCAGCGCTGTGTATATATTTGTGATAGATCAATCAATCAATGCGCGTTTTTTTTTTTTGTTGCCTTCTCTGGGCTGTCTGTTGGTTTTTTTTATTATTATTTTTATATATTTTTTTAGTATAATCTTAATTTGTCTTTCAGTCGCGCGAATGGCAACAACTGAAAGGCTCTGATCATTCTTCTTGTATGTGCGTACGTTGTGTTGACTTGCCCTGCTGGAGACTGTTGCTAGACATTAGCTGGTGATGTTGATGAATTTGCTGGATATTTCCCGCGCTAATGGTCTTATTATTTCACTTAATTTATCAATACAGTCACGCGGAAGCGAGCGAGTTGGGTTTCTGTCAGTCTGTCTGGGTCCAAGACATGTGTCTGCTGTCTCTGTTTCAGACATTCAGACAGACCCCGAGCACCTGATGAATTGTTGCCTACTTTTGTGCGCGCCACTCAAGCGTAACTCGTAATTGCAAGCAAGACAAAGCGACTGCATTTGTTCCAAGTCGCAACTGCATTTGTTATGCCAACAATTAACTTGGGCTGCTTTAATCAGTCTGACATATGCATGTGACTGTAACTGTGTGTGTGCTTGCATTTGTTTACAGTTTACGCTGGCAATTGTAAAGTGTTAACGCAGCCACCGCAACCGAATTTAACTGTCGAATTTAGATGCTGCCAGTCAAACCAACCAAACCAAACCAACAACGAGTCAGCCCATCCCATGACAGTGTTATTGTTATTGAGGCTGGCGTTGACTTTGGTTTGTTTTTGTGCGTTTTAATATATTTGATTTGTTGCTGGCATTTGCCGCTCTTTTTGTTTTATTTCTATATATATATAACGTATGTATGTGTGTGTGTGTGTGCCACTTGTTTATTTATTTGGCTTGACTTTTTGTGGGTTATGTTTCGATCAATGCCACGCACTGTCAAGCAACCAAGTAGCGTGGGCACAGGACAATGCAATAGGCCAGACGAACGAGGCGAGACGAAACGAGGCGTCATTGTAATTGGCGGCTGTCGAATGTTGTTGCTGCTATTCAATATGCTTATTGTTGTTGCTATTATTGCTGGGAATTGCTACATTTGAGGCTGTTTTTGCCAATGGCATGCTTGTTGTTTTGGCTTTGGCTTTGGCTTTATGTTTTGGCATTTTTGCAATTATTTCTCGCACAAAATGTGGTTTTAGCAGTTTAATTGCTTTTGGCAAGTATATGTATGTCTGTAGTTATTTTGGCAAATTTTCACAACATCAGCAAACGGACGGCATTGGCATCAGCCATCGATTTATATGCAGCACACACCACAGACGCTCTCACACACACACACAGAGAGAGACATATATATATATGTGTGTACACATACATTTCCATTGGGGGTCGCCCATATAACAAGCGCGAGTAGCAGCTGCTGCTGGTTGCCAACACGCACTAATTGTTGCTGTTGTTGTGTGTTGCTGTAGCTGTTGCTGCTGTTGTTTGTGGCTCTGCAATAAAACCTGAGCTATGGAGCCCGCTTTTCCGTTTCCGTTTCATATGGCAACAGCAGTCAGGCCCTATGACTGCCGCTTCTGTTTGTTTGTACGCATGTTATACGCGTCGTATGCGTGACATTAATTTAATTGCAATTTCACATCTTATGTGCTTATGAGTGTTTTCGCTGTGGCAAAGCCAAAGGCAAAGTTATAAAAACCAGATTTACAAAATGTTAACTTTGATTTCATTTCTTATTTACGAGTATGTGTGGGTAACGCTTCGGTTAGCAAACTGCTACTGCTCTGCTACCCTCCACACGCAGCTGTTGCTCAATTGCTGGCACAGTGTCTCGGATTACGTGCGCGCTTTGATGGCTTTGCCTTCTGTCAGCATTGCCACATCCTGCGGCTGACGTTTCACTTTAATGAGTTAATTATAACCGAAAGGCGTCGATTATGCTCAGTTATGCGCACACGAACTGTTGCCTTTGCTCTTTCACATGTGTGTGTGTGTGTGGCTCATATCGCGTGCTTCACTCAACCAGAATAGCATGTAGGTAAAGCTGTCTGCGTGTCTGCAACGTCGCCACAGCGTCATCGATGTCGACTTTAGTTGTCGCACATCGGCATCTTCTTGCTCTGGCAGCGTCTTGGCTCTCTGGCTCTCGTCTTGCCAGCGCATTATGATAATGGCTTGTTTGTTTGTTTGTTGCTCCTCTGTTGGTTTGTATGTGCATAAGAACAACAACAAACAGACAACCAGGCAGGCGACAGGTGCGCGTAAGCTTTAAGTTCTCAATGTTGCACAGTCGCTTGACAGCCAGCACAAATAATGCCGTTTATTGACTGCTCTAAGTATGACTCTGTGTGTGTGTGTGTGTGTCTCATTCGCCTTGGTTTTCTTTCTGTGTGTTCTCTGTTGTTGCTGGTTGCTGGTGTTGTTTGCTTTCGATTATGTTTGTAATTGGCAGACTGTCAGCTCAGTTTGCAGAGTTTTTAATTGGCAATTTGATGCGATTTTTACATGCGCTGTTCAGTTCTGTTGTAGTACGTGTCGTATGCGTAATATGCGGGCTTTGCTTTAAGGGTGTCGTTTAGGATTAGGTTTGCGTTGTCATTTGCGTTTGTGGCATGATTAATTGATGCTCATCAATGCGATTAAACTCCATTAAGCGTCAACTCTCGCGCCTCGCCAGCTGTCCAAAACTTTTACCGCAGATCCCCATGAGCAGCAGCAGCAGCAGCTAATGCTTCTCTTACTGCTGCTGCTGCTGCTGTTGTTGTTGTTGTTCGTGTACGTACGTAAATTGCGCAAATTTTAATTAATTTTGTATAATCCTTTTGTAATATTCACAAATGAATACAAATTGTTATTAATTCTCAAGTGCCTGACATTGACGGAAATCCGCTTGTACGCCGACATATCTACCCCTACGCCAAGGTGTGTCTGTGTGGCATGGGTAAGTGAACGGGATTTATTTTTCATTGACGCCGTCAGCCTTTGAGGCACGAACAACACTTTTGCGCCAGCAGCAACAGCAGCAGCAGCAACGCACGAAATACGCTAATGGAATACATGAATTATGTAAATAACTTATGCACATGCAAGCTACTCTACTATACCTATGCGTATATATATATAGGCAACTCACTCAGCTATAATATAATTAAAAAGCAAAATGCATTAGTGCGCAGCGTGGCGAAGTTTACAAAAATATAATAATTATATATGCATATCCGTTGGAATAAATCAATAGATCATAAATTATATTTAAGCACTTTGATAAGTAATAAATCACGGCTCGCTGTTTCCTTTTGTAAACATTTTAGACACTTATTGTTTGACTAAAAACAATAACTGCTTCATTTACATAATTATAATGTAATTAAATGTTTGCTCAACATGTGATTGAGTTGAAATTTTAAACAGCAAGTGTCATAAATTAAAACTCCAAGCATTATTGATAAGTGATTATATAAAAAAAATGCAGTAAATAAGCTGGCGCATAAGCGACAAATTGAGACGCTGTAAAATGAACAGCAGGTAATTTAGCTGAGATAAGAGCGGAAATAAGTTCACAGCGGTGCTTGCGAATGAGAAATTACTTAGCAATACTTCAAATTGAACGTTTAGATACCAAATGAATCTAGAAATGCAATATTATTAGAGCCTATTATGTTATGATTTATAGTATTTCCATGTTCATTGCCAGTATGTCATTTTTGTTGATTGGAGAAAAGCGATGCATAAATATTTCTTAATATATTTAGCAGCAAAATGTAAGTTTTGGAGCAGCTGATAGAATTTATAGGAATTTTAATGTATGTCGACTTAATTTATATCAAACCGAGAGTGATTACTACTACTTTTATATATAGAGCTGAGGCTTCAATATTTTCGAAGAGACTTAAATGTGTGTCGAGCTGAAGCTTCAAGAGTTGTTAAAGTTGTCTCAAAGTTCTTTTTGCTGTTCTGATTTTGCTGTATGCATATTAAAAAAATCAGCAAAATCAGTTTAGGTTTTAAAAGCAAGTCAAATGTAACTGAACTAAAATCCCCGCTATACATTTTTGTACAGAGTCTTAGAGCTGCAGACAAATATGCTTAAGCAGATCAAATTGATTTGGAAGCCTGCACAAATCGTAATTAATTAAATTTACTTTCGTGCACTGCATAAAATGCAAACGGGTAGCAGATAAAGCGAGAGAGAGAAATGGAATCACATTGCTTGTCAATTAATCTGCTACGTAATGCATATTTGCAATAATAAACTTGCTGCATATTAACCAGAAATGAAATCAACAAATAAGAGCTTAACTGTAAAGCTATGCAAAATATGCTTGTAAATTTAATAACCATTTGCTTGTATACAACTACTAATTCAATCTGTATGCCAAGTATTTGCCATTAAAAGGCAATTTGCCTTAAATAGATGCGTATGTGTATATGTGTGTGTGCATTGATAATTGTCTGATATGCTTAGCATATGTATTTGTAAGAATTTAGCAGCATGTTGCTGCTGCTGCTGATGCTGCTGAGATTTAGCACATCCGCCTGTTTCGATAACAACAGTCTATGGTTTATAAATAGCATTTAATATGCAAATTTCAAAAATTCGTACAAAATATCTAGCTGTTGTTGCAACAACAACAACACACACAAATCATGCCTAGGGGCTTACTTTTATGTTGCACACACACACATGCTAAACATTTGCACATTATCAATGACAAATTTGATGAAATAATAATGATTTATTTGTCGAATTGCTCAAGCGTGCAAATGTTGTTGTTGTTGTTGCTGCTGTTGTGGCTGTAATTGTTACAACTTGTAATTGCTGTTTGACATGACATTAATATTTGAGCTAGAGAGCGCCAACGCTGGGCGAGCAAATGCATAGCATGATTTATTTATTAAATTGTTTTAATGTATGCAAAGCATTTAGTGCAGTTTTTGGTGACAGCGCTTAATTTGACAACATGTTAAATTTAATATGCAGCACAGCGTTGGCTAAAACTTTTAAATACATAACATTTTTTGTATGTTTGTGTGTGTGTGTGTGCAAAAGTTCATTAAACAATTGCCATAGATAATGCAGCAGTTGTCTTTTGAGAACTTTAATTGTTTGCGGCACACGCTGCGTATGCGCGCTACATATATGCCAGCTGCTATAGCTGCGATAACTGGCATATGCAAAGCCTCACGCCCATTGTGGAGCCCTCTGACTCTGACTCTCGCAGGCAACAAAGCCAAACCGAAAGTGCCGCTAATGCGCTTAACTACTTGAAATATTTGTCGCCCGCTCTCGCTCGCGCTGCGTGAGTGAGAGTTTGGGTGTGATTGTGTGTGTGTGTGTGTGTTTGACTGGCATTGCCACACAGTTGCCATTCAAATTAAATATTTTAATATTTTATGGTGGGTGGGCGCAGCTGCTGCTGCCATGAGTGACATTTATCTCTTTATTTGACTGCTAATAAATGTGCTGCTTATTAATTTGGCACATAACATGTGCATGTGCGTGCTTATGCGTATGTGTGTGTGCGTGTGCGTGTGTGTGCATTGAAACTTTTGCCACTTGAATGGGCTGGGCAGCATTACACGTGGCGTATGCGCAATGCGATAGAGCCTGAAATAATAAACTTGTCTGTCGTCTATGTTTATTATCGCTAAAATGCACAATTAGTTGATGTTTTTCCAGCGCTAATGCCTTAATGCTCACACACACACACACATACAGCAACAGACTGTATGTAGCGATAAGTGCTACACTATCTAGCATTATAATATGCACAAGCATGTTTGCATGTATGTGTTTGTTTGTGTGTGTTGAGTTCATTTTTGTCGCTGCCGCGCGCTGCTGTGCGGTCAGCCATTGGGCGATAATTATGTAGTGTATTTATTGTTTTAACCGCTAATTACATAAAATGCATATTAGTATGGAAATTATTTATAAATATGTTATTCGCCAAATGACACAGTAGCCCAAAACCATAACCATAAACATTGCTACTCCAGCTGCAGCTCCAACTCCAACTCCAACTCTTTCTTTTTTTTTTTTGTTGCATTTGGCGACATTCTGTTTTCATGTTTTTAGAATAATTTGTAATTTATTGCCTGCTTTTAGTTATCGATCGATTTTTCGCAGCAAAGTTTTGCATTTGATTTAGATGTTTAGTTGTTGTTGTTGTTGCACTCGACCAAATTAAATGGCCAATGGCATTTGGCTGATTGTAGTGCAGCTATTCTTAATTCATATGTAAATCGGCATTTTAATTGTTTTGTGTCATATGGCGGGACTTTGATTGCACGCATATGCGAGTGGATTTCAGTTAATTGCAAACGCATGACAAATTTACAAACAAATCGTAGCTTTGTCGAAATAGCATTTCAAATGAATTTTGTGGCAGCAAATAGAGAACACAGCAGTGCTGGGAAACGAGTAAATAAACACAAATAGGTTACTTGTTACTCAGAATTTGCTGTCGATAGTCACATTTGAATTAATTGCAAACTGCTGAAGTCCGCGCTCAAAAACTTTTGTAATTTCAGCTCAAACTCTACAAATATGAAATGTTTTTTAGACTAACCTGTATAAATTGCGCATCTTGGCGCTATGCAATAACTAAATGTAAACATAGCGTTATAAATTCAAACTTTGTAGCTGCCAGCAGCAGCAGCAGCTGCTGTCCAATATTTTGGTTTAACTTACACAAAACGAACAAGCAATGAAATCTCATAAAGAACAAGTAACAAACGCAAGCGAAGCTCAAGCGTAAGGAAAAAAATGTTATATATAAAACAAGAAAAAAAAAATGGGTAGCATAAGAAACTCCTTTTTCTTCACAGTTTATTATGAGCTTAACTTTCCATTTAAAAATATAAATCCCACGCCACGAGCAACAGCAGAAGAAATGCCAAATGTTGGCCTCAGCCATTCGCTTGTAGTTTTTTAACGGCTGAGCGCAAAAAATGGCACAACAAAGCACAAAAAGCTGCAGCAGCCACCAGCAAATGGCAAATGTGTATAAATTTGAACAAAATATCTTCAACTTAATAAAAGTTTTGGTGCCTTTTTTTTTTCTTTTGTTTTTGTTGCTACTTTTGTTTTGTGTGTGTGTTCGTATTTTTTTTAGTTTGACTGCTGAATTTCGAATACCTTTCAACTTTTGGCTAAATAATCTAGAAATCCGCAGCCAGTGAGGCAGCCACCTTATGCAAATAGCAGCAGCGTATCAACGACGCCGCCGCCGTTGCCGCCGCCCTTCAGTCCGTTCACATACGAACATGTGTACATTATCAATTCATGGCGAAGGAAAAACTTCATTTTTGCCAACTAAAACCCCTCAGAAACAGCATAAGCAACAGCAGAACATCAACAATGGGGCAACAACAACAACAATGACAACATGGTAGGGGTGGCTGCTGATGATGCCGCCGCAGATACTGCCAAATGGGCTGGCAGTGGGCAGTGTATTGGTGTGTGTGTGTGTGCAACGACACACTGACAACTCCCTAGATGACTTTACTAGTAGTATTGTTGTTCTTTGTTTGTTGCTGCTGCTGTTGATGCCTGACATCCGAACCGAACTTGCGCTGATGCCTCAACTCAAAAGTTTATTTAAACTTGGCTTGCTTTGTTTTTGCCAACCCACACACACACAGTCGCTTGCTTGGCAGCGCTAAAGGATAATAAAAATTGTGCATTAAATATGCAGCGTAACAGCAAATGAGCCTGACTGCTGCTGATGCGTTCCAGCAACGTCCCAACCCCTGCAAAATATTCAACCAAGCTGATCAACACAAAATTTGTTTAATCAAATTGAATTACAGCAAACAAGCCCCAAGGCAGTCAAGTATATACCAACAACAACTGTTCAACAACAACAACAACAACTGTACAACAACAACAACAACATGTTGTACTCAAAGCTGCTACACTGCGGGCCGTTTGTTTAAGGCAAACACTTTTGCTTGCTCCCCATTGTGCGTGTCGTGTCTTTGTGTGTGTGTGTGTTTGTTGACTAACGCCAGCAAGTCATCTATAGCCTTAAATCGAAATTTGCATTTGCATTTGAATTTGAATTTGTATGCTTATTTGATAATTAAAATTGCATGAAATTTCGACGACTCGCGGCTACCAAAATTCCACTAAATTCAGGTCAAAGCAACATTGTTTACAACACGAACAGACTTGTTAATTTAGCAGCAGCAGTGGCAGCAACAACAAAAAATTGCAAAAAATAACGGAAACACAACAACAAACCAAACAACAAGAAAAATCACACAAAATGTGATGATGCCTTGCCTCCAACCTCCAACGCTACAAACAGCTCTTGGGCTAACATTGTCTGGGCGAGTCATAAAAATATGAGCATTATTAAAAGCCATGCATGTTGGATGGTAGCAGAAGTGGCAGGCAATGGAAGCAGTGGCAGTGGCACATCCCCTAGGGAAACGGCACGTAAATCGTAAAAAAGGTTGCCACAAGACCCAATGCGTGCGAGCATTCAAGCAAAGCTCTACGTGAGAGTCTAGTCTGAGCGCACAGACAGTTGCATTGGACAAGCTACTAAACGATTAGTAGTGACTTTAACTTTGTCTACATACATATAGCGCTGGACATAGGCAAGCTACGTGCCAATGTCTAAGCTCAGGCACAGACAGTTGCATATGGGAGCTACTTAACGATTAGTTTAGTTTAATTTGTCTACATACATATAGCTTGCTTTCAATCCGATTTTGATTTGTTGCTTTAATTTTAGCGCTAGCAAAAAAAAGCAGCGAAGTAAGCATGTTTACAACTTTGTTCATTAATTTTAAACTATCATGAGACTATAGACGGTCTAAAGAGCAGCGCAGAGTGTACGAAAGTTGGGAACAGCCAACACTATGAGGAGCTGTAAGCATTAAAATTATTGATGCCTAATTAGAAGCCAATTGAGAAACTAAATAATGCAAACAGAAATTCTAACATAAACTTGATCTACGTAGAATAAACATGTGAATAGATATAAAGTTGTATTAAGTTTCAATAAAAATTTCTAAAATTTATAGCTATAAGCTGCTTACCAATTTTGTAAACTATTCCATTTGCGCTCTACACTGAATTAAGCTCATCACTCATTAAGCTAAAATAGAGAACTGTTTCATAAATTTATTGTGTACAGAGTCTAAATGCCGCTCTCTCTCTCTCTCTTTTAAATTAAAAATCATGGAGTGAAGTATTTAGCAAATTAAACTGTGCAACTGTGAGATTTTTGTTTACACACATTTTAGTTGTTTGCTCAGCGCTTTAATTGGTTTAATCTAGCAAATTAAAATTTAACTTTTTTAGAAATTCAAATTTTATGCAGTGCTTTCATTTCAATTGAATAGTCATCATAATTAACTGTATGATACGCTTTCTAATTATGAATTCTAATTAAAAAGTTTGCATTGATTAAGCGAATTTTTACATGTAAACTGTTATAGTTTGTGCTTTAAACAACTTTGGCAAGTTGTGCGCTCAATGGCATTTAATCCGATATTGGCGACTTAGAATATGAGTAAACGTTGCTGCCTTTATGGATTGATAGCAATCCGCTTTAAGCGTAGTTTACCCGCATGCATGGCATTTAAATTGTTGCTGTATGCAGCTAAATGGAATGAGCCAAAAAAAGCAAAGTGAAGCACGAAAGCCGCAGCTATGTGGCTAACTGACTGTCTAACTGACTGGCTGGCTGACTGACTGACTAACTGACAATCCCTGGGGCTGATATATCTTTGCTATTGCATATGAGTCATGAGTCCACTTGCTTTTTACGTTGATAGTTGCAGCTTTTTTAAGCAACGGCTTATGCATATAAGTCGCTTATGGTTGTGCTTGGCTCAGCTACAACCAACTAACTCTGCACATGTGTGTGTCTATGTGTGTTGTTGTTGAAATGACTATAAATTTGTTACGCTGCTCCATTGCTGCAACTTCATGTCCCTGTGTCTTGTTTATTTGTGTGTGCAAAAACTTTGCAAACAAAATGAAAGCAAAGTCACAATAACAGTGACAGTCATCAAAGAAAGCAAAGAGGGGGTAGCACAAGTAGCACACACACATAGAGAAAAGTATCAAGTGTTGCTTTTGACGGCTGCATATTGACTAAACTGTAAAAATAACATACACATGAGCAACTGTAATGGCAATGACAGGTTAGAGGCAGGCAGATCCAACAGATACAAGCAACTTCAGCTACAGATACAAGATGTATGCAGCAAGCAAAAAAAAAAACACATGAAAGATGGACCAATGCCCAGCTGCGAGCAACTGTCAATTGCCAGCAGAGAGTTGCTGTTGTCGTCGTCGTCAACGTCAGCCTGGGCATGGGCATGTCCTATGCGCGTGTTGCAAGTGTTTGGATTGAGTTGTTAGGCAACTGATTTGATTTACTGAATAATAAAAAACGAAAACATGCACAACAACCAACAAATAAACAAACAAACACACACACATGCATAGCCGAGAGCCTTGGCTAACTGACGGGCCATAAACAGTTATAGACACTTGGACATACAGCTACAGTTACAGACTCTGGATTGGCACACGGAACGCAAACTTTAGTTGCTACAATAAGAAACTGTGACGAGCAGCAGAGCAGAGCTGAGCAGCAGAGCAACAACTACAAAAATAAATAAATAATAAATAAAAAAGCAAACTTTCTACAAGAAAAATTTGCAGCCATTGCTATTGTTATTGTTTGCTATATATATTTTGTTTGTTATTGTTGTTGTCTGTGCATGTGCGAAAAAAAATGCAAAGCAGCAGCACAAACGAATGAAATTAAATTCGCTTGTAACAAATTTGATAAAAATCTAAAAAAATAAAAAGCACATTTTTCAAGATCCAAATATTTATTTTTCTCTAAGGGTGTCTGTGTGTGCGTTAGATTGACAGCTGTGCTACATACGTAGCTGTCAATGCTTTGACAAATGTGGCACATTGATGTCGAGTCTATATGCAAATATACTTAGAGCTAAAGCTTTAAGATAAACGAACTTTTAAGGCACAGGCGACTAATTAACATTTAACTCTTTTAACGAAGAATGCACTGCATTGTGCAATAAAACAAATATGCTTGCATACCAATGCGCATTGCATTTTCTCTCTCTGTCTGTCTGTGTGTGTGTGTGTCTGTCGCTGTTTGGGCAGCGATATGGAATTTCTTTCAAAAAGCTGACACATTTAATTTATAAAGGAAATACAGAAAATACGCATAAATATTACGAAAAATATTTTACATTTGTGGCACGCCATGCCGATTGTGTATAAGTATAATACATGCATAAACCACATACTTACACACAGCGCTGGGAGCTGTGTGTGTGCGTCTGTGTGTGTGCATGCATATAAAAATATAAAATATGGGCTTACATGACGTATGCGTAACATAAACCAAAGACAAATGAACAATTGGATATAAATAAGCGACACAGCACGCCAGCTCACACACACACACACACACACACATGCAATGTAAACTGAGCCCAAATTGTAAAACGTTAGCTGAAATGCCAAGCCAGCGGCAACAACAACAACAAATTGCAACAGCGGCGCCCGAAAAATTAACAGCAACAGCAGCAGCAGCAGCAACAGCAATATGCATTTTATACGAAATGGCGACATAATAGCAACAAACAAGAGCGAAGCAAAATGTGTGAAGGGCGTGGGAAAAAAAGGCTAAAGAAAAGCGAGCGCGTGTGTCATGTAAAAAGCTTTTCAATGCATGCTGCATACTTTTAGGCGTTGCATGCTATATGCGCCTGTGTGTATTTCTGTGTGTGTTTGTGTGTATGAGAGTCGCGTAGAAAGCGCGATAAAAGCAATGCATAAAAGAGCAAAGAAATGCAGCTATGAAATGAGTGGCAAAAAGGCAACACGTCCAAACGATGGGGCCACAAAAAGTGTTCGCACACTACCATTCAAATTGATTGCATTCGTATGTGTGTGTGTGTGTGTGTGTGTGTGTGTTTGTGTGAGTGTGCTTGTGTGAAGTCTGGCCAACGTGCATATGGTTGAATGCGTGTGTTCACACTTGCATACAAAAAAAGCAACAACAACAGCAGCAGCAACAGCCAAACAAGTTTATATACATAAGTGTTTGTGTGTGTGTGTGTTTGTGCTTGTGTGAGTGTGCGGCAAAACGAGTGCAAGTGGGTAAAAAATAAAACATTTTTGCAATTAATTGCGCTCAATTTAAAATGTTGCAAAATTAATTCAAGAGTCATGCCAAATGCACAGGCGCAGTCATTTATGCAAACAGAGACAGAAGGCAGCCCACAGCAATAGCAACAGCAGCAGCAGCAGCAGTAGCAGCAGCAACAGTGGAACGTGAGGGTGGGTGGCAAATGGGGGGCAACTGATGTGGCAATGGTACAGCTGAATTGCTGCTTAAGCGAGCAGACAAATGCACAGTTGAAATGCATGCGGACATGGCAGACAAGCGGACTATTAGACTACGGGGCAAGGACAAACACAGAGCTTGCAATAATGGCAAAAGCCAAGCAGACCAGCCAACAGCCACCAGCCACCAGCAGCAGCAGAAGCAGCCAAAGCCTGGCAAGCAAAAGGAGCACATAGCACACACAGAGACACACACACACACACACACACGCAAATGTGGCGTTGATGAGCATTTGGTTGTCGACGCTACAAGGTGGACGCTGCATGCCGCACAGCCTCAAGGCAGTACACACACATACACAGCGACACACACACAGACACACACACGTGCATACATGAGCAAGCAAGCAAACAAGCAAGCCGAGCTGCCCAAGCTGCCAGCAAGCGGCAGCTTCAACTTCAGTTGAGCAACAATAAAAATAACAAAAGGCAGTCAGAGCTGCTGCTGCTGCACTGGCAAGGCACAAGGCAAGGCAAGTCCAAAGAAAGCCAACCAAATGAGCAGCAGCCAACACAAAATGCACACAAAGACTCACACATACACACACACAGACACACACATGTATGTGTGGCAAGATTGTAAGTCGAATGAGTTTTCTTGTTGTCGTAGTCGCCGGTCCGGAAGTCGGCAGTTGAAATTAAGCCAACAGCAATTATGGTAACGAATTCAGCAAGCAGCAGCAATTACAACTCTGATATTGTTAAACATGTTTCTTTACACCATGGCCAAGGCGCATAGCAATAGCTTAAAGCCTTTGCCCACTTGCTTACCTCGGCTTTCAATTAGACTCACCTGAAAATCTGTGAAAATGATTGAGCAATCTCGACTATGCGATAACACATGTCAAACAAATAGAGCTCGCTACAAAACCAGCTGGTTTTTATCTTATCATTGACTCGCACACACACACACACGCACACACATGTACGTAAAAATAACAAATAAAACACGCACAGTGCCTGCATAGACGCGTGCCCAGTTCAATGGAGTTATCGCTAAAAGCGTTCAGCACATGCGTTTATCAAAACACCCACCACACACCCCCCCACCACACACACTCCCTAAAGCTATTCCAGCAGTTACTTTTTTTTTTCGTATTTTTGTTTTGAGCTAAGCGAAGTTTTTTGTTGGAGCGGGCGGCTTGGGTGGGGGCGCATCATGTCTCGGTGCGGGCAAATAAATGCCAAGTGCTACGCAAAACCAAATAAAGTCGAGCACACGCACACAATCACAGCTGCCTATACATGTGTCTGTGTGTGTGTGTGTGTACGCACATTTAACAGTAACAGACGTTGGCAATGAACGCAGTAACAGTCGCACAGTGGGCTACACTATGCGCAAAATTGCGTTACAAATTTAATATTTATATTTAAAATTTTGAATTCAGCGACGCCAACGATATCTCTAAGGACTTGATACTAAAATCAAATCGTAGCAGCCGCAGAGACTCTAGAGAAATTGTATTATTCTGAATATTTAGTTGCGTTAAAAATGAATTGCTGCCGTTCATAATAAATATTGTAATGCTTCTCAAGAGGAAACTGTGTGCAGCTGGAGCTGAGCTAATGTAGCTAATACTTCTTTTCCCATTGTATAAAAAAACAAAATATTTTAGCTTAAATGTCTTGTCACATGACTTGAGTTTCGATTAAGATAAAGAGAGTTATTAATATGACATGGCACAGTGGAATATCATTATCGATAATAATTACGCTAGTATATTATGATATTGCTCGTGAATCAATTGCAAAGTAATTCTGCGCAATCTTATTTAATGCGTTTTAGCTAACAACTATTTATTAAACAATAAATTTTAGTTTATCTTGAATTTGATTTATATACAAAACGCTTATGAGCAAATATGTTTAAATTAAATGAAAAGATTTTACAATTTAAGTAAACAAAAACGATTTATGTGCTTCCTTCTGTATATTTACTTATTTTATTTAATATAGCTAAATCTACTGCTGCTAAGCAAAAGAGCAGTTGTTGTGCAAATTGCTCTGTAGCGCATTACAAATTAAATAATTAACAACATTAACTAGTGCAATTCATTTCGCCTTGCATTCTACACTTTATTTAACTTCATTAACTAAATGAATACAAGTCTAAGTTATTTTATTTAATTGCAGTGCATAAAAATTGTTGATAATATGCTACATTATTTTCGGCACGCTCTTAAACATTTGTTTGTTATTTTTCCTACATTTTTGGTGTTTTTAATTTGCTTGCAATATTAAGTATACGCATTGTGTACCAATGTTCAAGTAGGCAATGGCAACTGTTGGAGTCTTTTAGTCTTTTAGTTGCTCAATTTCAGTTTCACACTTCCGTCGTCACACACACACACGTGTACGTGTGTATGTGTGTGTGTATATACAAACAAAGCTACATACATATGCTGATGGGTGTTCTTTGGCTGCAGGCGTAAAACGTGAGGCGTACAATTTACGCCAAAAGAACAACAACAACGACGATGATGATGACGACGCCGCCGTCGAGGAGTGCGCAAAAGGACATGCAACAACAATTAAAGTTTGAAAGAAGCAACGTCGCCCCGACACGGAAAAAGTAAACCGAGCAAAAGTTGTTAACGGCGCATAAAAAAATGAAAAGAGAAAAAAACGAAAGAGTCAGAGAGAGAGAGAGAGAGAGAGAGAGAGAACTGCACAAGACCTCGAAGAAGTGTCGTGGCAAATAGATGGTAGGGGAGCGGAGCTGGGGCTGGGGCTGAAATTTTTCGGGCAAGACGCTGCACGGCGGGGCACACAGCCAACTGGCAAGTGGCAGTCGTGCAGTAAAAGGCACGCGCATGAAGCCGTAGGACAGACTGAATGCTACGGACGGACTGCATACGTAAAGCGTAGAGCCGCAACGGACGAGGTAAAGTTTTTTTGGGCGAACAGACAGCGGCAAATTCGCATGCAAATTGTGCGCAAAAAAAAAAAAAAAAGAAAGTTCAAGCAGCGCCAAAATGAAAGAAAACTCAGCTAGCTAAGAGGCAGGGGGGACAGCTAGGGGGGCGGGCTGGGCCACAGAGTTAGAAGATAGACAGCGGTGTGCATAAGAAAGTTTGCGTACACATGCTGCTGGAACATAAATGTAAACAATAAAATTGTAGAATAAATAGCGTGATGGGGTTAAGCACACATACAATTAAATAGCAAGACGTGTGTGAGTGTGTGTCAGTGTGTGTGTGAGTGGCAGCAAACTGCCAACGGAAGAGCTTTTGCTTGTCATCATCATTTCACAAGCCGCCGCCCCGGCCAAGGTGTGAGACAACGGCAATTATTACAATTGTATGCCCTGCACTTCAGCTACAGCCCCCGCTGCTTAACTGCTGCTGTAGCTGTAGCTGGCTACGGCCATTGCTATTCATTCATTCATTCATTTCATTCCAGCGCGTATTGCTGTTGTTCCCCAGCCCAGCCAAACTACAAGCCAGCCAGCAACTGAACAACTGACTGCATGCAGCGCACTTTGCTCATCCACAAGCACTTACATTTCCATCTTCATTCATTTGGTGCTACGCATTGTTCGTGCTCGTCGCCTTGCCGGCCTTTTGTTGGCGCGCCTGTGTTTACATTTACACTTTGCCAGCATCATTTTCATCGTAGCGCTAATGCTTCGGGCTTAGAGCCAGACTCAAGGCTTTTGCTCCCTCTCCCTGCCATTTCCGTTGCCTACTTTTGTGGGCGCATTTAGTTAAATTGTTTATTTGCGTCTCGCTGACGACGCACGCACACACACACCCACACACACAGTCGCACACTTTTCACTTTTCAGTGCGCGCTTTTCAGTTTGTTCACAATCAATTAAAAGTAAGGCGCCAATGTTTAATTAAGCTAAAATGCAAGCCGCCCATGCTATGCACCCAGAGCAAAGTTAACTGACAGCAAATTTTAATTAGCGGCCCTTCTAACATTTTCAGCCGCTGCGCGTTTGTGCAAATTAAGTTATTAGTAGCTCATTATTCAAGTTTTTAATGCACTCAGTCAAATAGTTAGAACTTGCTGACAGCGTATATAAATCGCTGTCAGTATGGCAATCGAGCTGAGTTCGAGCGTAAAAAGTCGCCAATAATTGGCTACTAATGGCGCTGCATAAAAAAAACTTTTACCGTTGGCAACAAAAAAAAAATAGAGAAAAATCAAAATCACATTGCGAACTGTTGCAAAAGTTTGCAGTTTGCGCAAATAAAACAAAATTAAAATGTAAGCTAGAGACAACAGCGACAGATGAAGCGTAAGCGCGAGAGCGAAAGAGAGCGAACGCAGGCGAGAGTGCAACAAACAATTAACATTTTCATTTTGTGATTTTCTGCTTTAACTTTCGCTGAAGCAATTTATTGCACTTGTCTATGTTGCTGTTGCTGGTGTTGCTGCTGCTGCTGATGTAGCACACAACAATTGCTGCTGAAATTCATTAACGCTCATGGCAAAGCGTGTGGGTTGCTTGTGGCAGCCAGGCAGGCAGACAGGCATGAGCACCTGCAGCGTCTGTTGTCAACTCATAAAGGGTAACCGTTGTTGTTGCTGTTGCTGCTGCTGCTGTTGTAGATTGAGCAGCGACTCAGTTGGCACGCGTATTATTGCAAACAATTTGCCCTGTTTGTGTAGTGGACAAATGACAGGCAGGATAGCAGCACTGGCAGGAAGTCAGGCAGGAAAAGGACAAAGGACAATGGCAGCTTGGCGTCTAAAGCCGGCGTTGGCAATCGGAAATGTTGCCAAAGTTCTATAGCCAGCCGCACATACACAGCAGCTGACGCACACACACACACACACACATGCATACAATGTGTGTATGTTGTATGCACTCAGGCATGTTGCTGTTGCTGCTGTTGCTGTTGTGTTTATGAGGGAGTTTAGGAGTTGCTGCTGCCGTCGCATTGTTTTGCCTTTTTGCCTGCAGTGTTTGTTTTAATTTAAATAAATGAGCTTAAGCTTGATCCTTTAAAGCCGCTGCCACTGCCACTGCCAGCCCAGCGAGAGTTGCCGCCATGCGCGACATTATTTAGTTGACACGCCCGCACGTCATCAGTCTGCTCTGAATGGGCGGCGTCGGCTGGGGGGTTGGGCGCTGTGCTTTCGAGTGAATATGCAAGTGCTCAGCACTTTTAAGTCAAATTGCTTTGTCGCTTAGCCGCGTTGGTCATTTGCCATTTCCCCGTTTGCCATTTGCCATTTGCTGCCAGCTGCCATGTCCTTCCAGCGTCCCGCAGTCCGCATAGAGTCACAATTTCAGGACATGCAGCGGCTCAAATTCGTGCCTGCGCTGCTGTTGTCAACGCCAACAGCTGACAGTCGCTGCTTTGCTCTCGACGCTCGTGACGTTTGCGACCCGTTCAAGTGTTTGCCCATCTGCTAATTGTTGTTATTGTTGTTGTTGCACCTTGGCACGCCTTTTAGCTGACGACGACGACGCCGCCGCCGCCGGCTGAGCTGCCACTTTAGCCTTCCGCTCTCCACCTCTGGCCAGCTGTTGACTCACCTTTTAGTCAGCATCAACTGCGCTGATTTGCAGTTTTCTTGCTACTTTTCATTTGTTTGGCGCAGTTTTTCGCCATTCTGTTTGTTTGTTTGCCTTATTCTTCTTTCGTTACGTTTCCTTTTTGTTTACACAGCAAATTTATTTATGTTCGCGCTGTGGCACATTTTTGGCTGCCCAGGAGCGACGGCAACGGGATGACGGCGACGGGATGAGCAGCACACCTTTGCTAAATATTCCCTTTCTTAAGTGCTGATGCAAATTTCTCTTGTCTCGCTGCTTTTCACGGTTCGGACAAAAAGGTGCACGAAAAGTCGCAAAATGTTGAGCTGAAATTCATACCAGAGATTTTCAAGTGCCCTAATCCAATTTACAATGCAGCAAAGCACAATCGCGAATTCCGAGCTGCTGCTGCTGCTGCTGCTGCTGCTGCTCCCGCTGCGAGATTTCGCTATTGTAATCTTGACTTAAAGTTTGTCATTTGACGACTAAACGCTGACAATTGAATGCCCAAACTTTTATGTAAATATTTAAACATGAAATTTATAGAATTAAAGCGCTAAAGCTTAACTTTATTATTGAAAGCACTCAATGCAAATATTTATTTCATTTAATTAAGCATATATATTTGATTTACTATTTTCTATGGCATAGCGCTTTGTTTACAATAGTTGCATTAAATTAATATAAACCAATTTGTCGCTAGCGTTTGTTGAATGCCCCAAGTGCAACACAGTTTAGCAGCAGTGGAAGCGGCAGCAGTCGTCCCTTGTCTGCGTTGTAGCTAATTTAATAAGCAAATCATATTTCCTTCGCTGCACGCCAGAGCCAGAAGCCAGCGCGAAGGCGGAGGCGACAATTCAACGTACTCGTGCCCAGTGGCATCTTTGACACCTCGTCGTCAAAAGTTTGCAAGGCACACGGCTTAACTCCAAGCGCCCCCCTGCTCCACCCCCACTGCTAGCCTTGCCACTGCCACAATGTTGTGCATGCACTCTGCTGAGTTTACTAACTGGTTTAGAGCAAATTTAGTATTAGCAGAGCGCTCAATTTCACATAGAAATTAAATTACAGACGCGTCAAAGTGCAGCGCTATGCGCCAAACAGCGAGCGCGCTCTCTCTTTCTTTCTCGCTCTCTCAGTCTGTATGTGTGTGTGTGTGTGGGCGTGAGCACAGCAAATGAGCGAACACCTCGTTAGTTTCTGCGTCTTTGAAAACTTTTTTAATATTTACATCCATATTTTGCACCTTTGGCTTTTGCTTGAAACTCTTAACTTTTGCTTTTATTTACTTGCCTGCCCGCCTGCCTGTTTTTTTTCTCTGTTTATTCGCGGCCTGCAAGGCGGCGCCACTGGCTGCTGCACATAAATTCGTGTTTGTGTTCAAAATTGCATTTGCCTTTACTCTGAGATGGGCGAGAGATAGAGTGTGCTAAGGCCTGGCGGGCGCCATATTGGCCGCGCCTAAAAGCAGGCAGCGTAAAATTGTAAAACTCGACGCTGCACATAATCAAGTTAGCAGCAGCTGCAGCAGCGTCGGATGTGGCTATGCACAATCCCCATTTTCCACTTTCACCCCGCACAGCCCGTTGTGCATCCTTCATTGTTGATTGCTGCAGCACTTAACCGTAAACCGTTTTGTTGTTGTTGTTGCTGACATTTGAGAGTGCTGCGAAATAAAATTGAACCAATTTTTGATGTTTTGTTCACTTGTTAAATACATTGTTGTCATTGTTGTTGTTTTTTTTTGCTGTTTGCTTGCAGATGTCAACAGCACTTGCAATTGGGAATGATGCAGCTGCAGTGAAATCAAAGCCTCTTGCGCAATTTTCACAAACAACGCGTGCGGCAAATAGCAGCAACAAAATCGAACCGAAACAAAAAAAATAAGTCTACCAAATAGAAATTCAAATGCAAATAGCAATGCTATAGAAATTGCGGCGGCCCAAACAACAAGCAGCAGCGGCAAAAAATAAAGAATTGCCATAAAATAGCGAAATCAACAACAAGTCTATATATACTATATAGATAGAGGATATATACATATATTATATATATACATATTGAGAATTTAGAGAATTTATAGCAGCGGCAGCTGCAGCAAATAACAAACGTCAGCTGCGACGCGCAACAACACGCCACAGTCGCAGTCAGAACAATAACAACAAGTACAACAAAGATGAGCATGAAAATGAAAATCCATTTAGGCTCACTCTTTGTCATTTTGATAATGGCCACCAAATGCGCCAATGGCGGTCCACAGAGCCAGCATCATGGTAAGTGAACAATCCTAAATAAAATGAGCTCAATGCTAATATAATCTAATCGCCGCCACACCCACACATATATACACTCATACAAACAAACAGATTCCAACTCACAGCTGGATCCAGATCCCGAGTTTATTGGCTTTATCAACAATGTCACTTATCCGGCGGGACGCGAAGCTGTGCTCGCCTGCTCTGTGCGCAATCTGGGAAAAAATAAGGTAAACCCAGCAGCGAGCTAATTATATATTTTTATTTCAATATTTCCTTTTTACAAACTACAGGTGGGCTGGCTGCGAGCTTCAGACCAAACGGTGCTGGCGCTGCAAGGACGCGTGGTAACGCATAATGCCAGGATCAGTGTCATGCATCAGGATATGCATACGTAAGTGTAACGCGTAGAAAAGGATAATTGTTTTAAATGCATGTAAATGTAAAAACTGCTTTATAGAGAATTAATTTTAAATTGTTTCAATATTGGTTAATTAATATCTTAAAAGCGATTTCAATTATCCGTTAATGGCAACACATGTAATTGGTTTGAATTTCATGCCAAGATGATAGTCAGTTGAAATGGCATTCACACAGTCAGCTTTCGATTAGGAAACTTTGTTATCGATAAGTATAGCTTGGCTTAGCTGCATGAATGAAGTTTATTTGAAGTGGAAACAATTGTTTTAAGTTGTTAGTCTTTTTAATTTTATTTTTTTTATTGTTGTGTATTAGAGCTAATCATATTAATAGTACTGTAATCAACATTAACTTTAGTTGCTTGCGACTCTGCCAAGCTGCGACTCGTTTACATGGTAATTAATAATTTTATTTATTTTCACTTAGTTGGAAACTTAAGATTAGCAAGCTACGTGAGAGCGATCGTGGCTGCTACATGTGCCAAATAAACACCAGTCCGATGAAGAAACAAGTTGGCTGCATTGATGTACAAGGTGAGTTTAAGCCCAAAGCATTTTTAAGCAAACTATATTTTTCGATTTACGAACTTGCAGTGCCACCGGACATCATTAACGAAGAGTCCTCTGCGGATTTGGCCGTGCAGGAGGGCGAGGACGCAACGCTAACATGCAAAGCCACTGGCAATCCAGCACCGCGTGTCATCTGGCGCCGTGAGGATGGCGAAATGATACTCATACGCAAGCCAGGCAGTCGCGAGCTTATGAAAGGTGAGTATCATGTGCAGAGCAAGCAACTGGGCGAGGTTAACACACAAAGAGTTATTTCGATAGTGGAGTCGTATAATGGCTCATCGCTGCGACTGCTGCGCTTGGAGCGACGCCAAATGGGTGCATATCTCTGCATTGCCTCCAACGATGTGCCGCCGGCTGTGAGCAAACGCGTCTCGCTTAGCGTGCAATGTAAGTGCCCCCCACTGGCCCATGCCACACGTTTCGCATTTAATGTAGCTCCGCTGTTTGTATTGTAGTTGCGCCGATGGTGCGCGCACCCAGCCAGTTGCTGGGCACACCGCTGGGCTCGGATGTGCAGCTGGAGTGCCAGGTGGAGGCATCACCCTCGCCCGTTTCCTATTGGCTGAAGGGTGCACGCACCTCGAATGGCTTTAGCAGTGTGTCCACAGCCAGCTTAGAGTCCGGCTCACCGGGACCCGAAATGCTGCTCGATGGGTGAGTATATCAAAGCACTTGCTACCTCGGGCCATATCACATGGCTGCACTTGTTCATTCGTAGGCCCAAGTATGGCATTACAGAGAAGCGCGATGGCTATCGCGGCGTCATGTTGCTGGTGGTGCGCTCCTTCTCCGCCTCCGATGTGGGCACATATCACTGCGTCAGCACAAACTCACTGGGCCGCGCCGAGGGCACCCTGCGACTCTACGGTGCGTATAAGCAATCTGTCTATGAATGCCAAACACAAGTCTCATGCGAATTTTGTCATTGCAGAAATCAAGCTACATCCGGGCGCATCGGCCAGCAATGATGATCATCTAAATTTCATAGGCGGTAAGTTGAAGTTCGTTGTAATTGGTGTGTGCGTATGTGTGTGTGTGACACTTTCTCGTCTCTCGTGTGTTTAGGTCTAGAGGAGGCGGCGCGCAATGAGGCTTCGAGCAGCTGGCAGTCCACCAAGTGGCTGCTACTCCCACCAGCGTTAATGTTGCTGCTCATCTGGCCGCCAATATTGCTGCAATTTAACGCGTGATACACAAACTGAGCGAGAGCCGGCAATCAAGTACCACGAGTATTATTCCTACAGGTGTTGAACCCATGCTGCCAAACGATTTAATATTTTCGCTTATGCTCCCGCTCCCGCTCTCAATGAACAACAACAATACCACAAGCGCTGCATGGGGCTTGTGTTTTTTTTTGTTGTTGTTGTGCTCTCTCAACCCTTTTGTTTTCGTTTTTATGTGTGGCATCGATAAACGCATCGCAACGCATTCGCTATTGTCAAAACATTAAAGAAAATAGGAGGAAAAGCAGCAGCAGCAGCAAGCGCTATGGGCGCTATATACCTATATCATTTACGAAACGTATCAGCAACGCGTGTTTTAAACCCTTACCACCAAACCAGCAGGCGGAGCCCCTCCTGGTGAGCCAGCCAGAATATCAAAAAACAAAAATGGTTAAGAAACTGAAACGCATAATGTTATATTGCATATATATATATATATAATTAAACACACAAAATACTATAAAATAGTGCATAAATATAAATAACGAAAAATTATTGAATAAATTATCGCAAAAAAAGAAAATTGAATTTAAAGAGATGCTTTCAATTTAAATTGTTTCACAGTCAGCAGCCGTTGGTCATTTGCACCAGTCAATTGTGTGGCCACTAATAACGCAGAATTAAATTAATTTAAATGAAAAGAAAATGAAACAAATTGTATTAATTGTGCATGTGGACAGCAGTCATTAAAACAGGTAAGAGCACAGCTTTGAACTTTAATCGGTTAGAGCTTTGAGCCTTAATCAATATACAAACTTAATATCCTCTTTATGCTAATGCTGACTATCTGGACTTTTTAAGTGCATTCAGCTCCTTCAATATGTCAGCACGCTTTATGTTCAAGAGTTGATACAGTGACTGTGATGTCTGCTCATACTTATCCAATGCTAATTGATACCAGTTGCTTGCCAGCTCGCGATTGTCCTGCTCGGCAAGATGTCGCGCCAAGGCTAAACAATCCAAAGAGTTGAGTGTAGCGCTGTTAAATATTCATATTCAGTTAGTTTCTATAGCTTATTTCATTTAGCTAAGCATTACTTGTATTGCTTTAGGCCCAGTAGTCCATTGGCCATGTGCTCCGCTTCCAGATCGTAAGTGTTTTGCACACGCAGCAGCCCATTGACTGCATGATCAAATTCCATCTTATTTATTATATTTAATCTGTAGCCATGAATTCCATCCAACTCTGCACCCGCATCAAATTTCACAAGCTCTATTATCTTGGGCGCATCTTGATGCATGCGTCGCATCATGGGCAGACTGTGTAAGATATTGCTAACATAGCCCTCAGGATTGAGCTCGGCCTGACGCATTCGCTGCGCTGCTTCGTCTGCAAATCTAAACCAACTTTATAGATTTGCTCAATTTTATTTAAGCAAAGCTACTTACATGCGTATGATGTCCAACTTTTTTTGCAGTGCTTCCACTAATGGTCTTAGATCGCTACGAAGATCATCCTCTCCTTCCGCAACTCTTGCCATTTCATAAGTGGACGTGGCAATCCGGCTTTCCTTAGCGGAAACTACTTTTAAAAAGAAAACTAACAAATAGTAGTGTTTCATGTTTAACAAGCTGACTGCAACTAAATCGATAGCGCTGTTAAGCTGCAAGACTTGAAATTGATTGGTTACGCATACGTTGCGCGTTAGTATTTAAATCAACGCGCTAAAATGCTCAGTCGTTTTACAGCACTTCTAGTATACGATAGTTATCCGATAACGAGCAAACCAAACTGCAGTGCGAGCGAGAGGTTCGATGTTTGTGCTCGACTCAAATGCTCGATAACGAAAAGCGGCCCATAGTAACGATTCATATAACGATTATTAAAACTATAGCGATAGTCTCGGCAGCAAAAACGATATGCTCGGAAAATAATGAAATGAAAAAATGAAAATAAAGCGTTAAAATGTCGGAATTAATAGCTAAACAATTGTGAAAAGTGTTTATAAATGTTGTGTTAAGTGTTTGTTGATTGTGTTATATGCAAAGTCTAAAGAAAATGTAATATAAAAGGCTAAAAAGCAGATTTGTGAAAAAGCAGGCTTTTTTCTCGTCGTAAAATACATACAGCGACGCACACATATGCACATAGAGAAACACGCATACATGTGCATATGTATATAACGCGCGGGCGCGAGAGAGGCGAATGCGAGAGCAAAGCAAAAACCAAGAAATAAGTGAACGAAAATAAAAACGAAATCGAACAAGTTTTGAATTTGTTTAGTGTGTGCATGGAGCAAATTATGTTTAAGCAGACAAGCGACAAATTGTCAACCTCAACGAGTTGGATACAAATACACGATTATTGCCATTGCTGCGCTCTTGTGTTAAATAACAAAAGGTAATTAAAGCACTTGCATATGTAGTACATATTCACAGACAGACAAACTCATACGCGCTTGCGGCAGATGAGTCAGTCGCACACATTCCAGACATGCATACATTATAAGTACATTATACATTAGATTCATTGCATTTATCGTTTTTCTAACAACAATTGCATTCGAGATACTAACCACACATTCATCGCACAAATGTATGTCAGTGATGAATATATGCATACCATAGATACATAGTTGAAAATGTAGTCATGTAGTCATGTTGTTATTGTTGTTGTACTTTGAGCATTGACATTTGCAAAAGTGAAACGCAAATTACGTCCAGCAGCAAAAACAAAAACCTCTACAACTTGTACTGTTACTAGTATCTACATAAAACGATTTTTATCTACGCCGTTTTATTATTTACTAACCGTGTGAGCACAAATAAAATAATACACATACACAATTAGTAAAGCGGGAGAGCGGAGCAGAGAGCGAGCAAACGCGACAGAATGCGAGAGCATTCGAGAATATTTTTGCGAATAAAACAGCATCAATAAATAACGTTTAATGTATCTACAGTTAATTATTTTTGTTGGCGGCTCACTTTTTTTTTAATTCGCTCTAGGCTATGTACTCTGCATATGCAGCTGTATGTGTGTGTGTGTGTGTGTGCTTGTGTCTCTCTCACTCTTACGCACAGCAGCAGAGACGTTCGGTCAAGTGTTTGTATTTATAACTATAATTGCGCTGATCGTTTGCGTTGCTTTTGAGACTTTTAATAAATTATGTACACATGTCTATATAACACACCACACAAACAAACAATTGTCAGTATGTTTATTTAAAATAAAATGAAAAACTGCCAGCTAAAATCGATTGGCCCGAGTAGTTGTTGCTGCTGCTGCTTACGACAGCACGATGCTTGTTGTTTTTGTTGTTATTGTTGTTGTTGCTGTTAATTTGTTTTTGTCGTGGCCGGTCGCGTTGTTGTTGCTGCTGCTGCTGCTGGCGTTGCTGATTTTAATGAATAATTACGAAATTCAAACGTTTGTGTGTACTATTTGCATAAATATAATATTTGTCTCATTCTCGCGCTTACTTGACGCCATCTGTGTGATCGACAGGCCCAACAACAAATTTTCAATCTGATATGTGTAAGCGTGAGAAAAATTAAAGAGTAATTGCGCAGATAGAGCTCTGTACATACGTTCAATAATATTAAAAATTTGCCTTTTTAATTGTTGTTCTAGCAGCTGTTGACAGTGGGCTCCGGCTGCAATTATTAAACACATCAATTGTATAATTTTCTATTTTCATGCTCTGATGCACGTAGGCAAAACCATCAAATGTGCCAAATTTTCAAATTGTTTACATTGTCAGTTTACCGGTGTGAGCAATGCATACATACATATTTATATATAAGTTTTCATTGCTAAGCACACACACACACATACACTTATATATATAAATATTTTGCTTAATTCATGCATTGTGCGTGTGGCAGCTGCTACTTTGGCGTACTCAAAATCCACCACCGCCACCGCCTCTGCCACCAGCGTTAAACAAAAGCAAATAACAGCAGCATTGGCTTTTGCTCTTCTTCTTGTTATTGTTGTTGCTGCTGCCTCTCGTGCGTTCGTGGCATAATTAGGCATCAATCTGTGTTTAATGCTTACACACACTCACACATACTTATACACACACACACACAGGCATTCCTTGTGGCCTGTGGTTGTGTGTGTTAAGTTGTTGGCTCTCCAACATATTGGCGCGCACTTTGTCTTACACACATTTGTTGCCATGTTTTGATTTAAATGTCTTTGGGGGCCCCTTAATTTACCTTCACAATCAGCCTCGCTCTCTCTCTCACTCTTACACACATACACACACACACCCCCGCAACCGCATAAAAATTTACACGCGCTCTCGCTAGTTTTGCTCACCTTAGTGAGGCTCCCAGTGTTGAGCCCCCAAATAAGCTAGAAAATCTCGAAACTTTTCTAGTTTGTGCGTAAATTTTTGATGTTTTTGCAAGCTTGACTTTTATTTGATTTTACAATTCCCTCGTTTATATGAAATTCACGATTATATCGAAGAAAAGAAGCTTCTATATTGTATAAGGCTATAAGCTTAAAGCAATTGCATATTGAATTATGCCAGATCTAGCCTGAAAAAGGCTAATCTGGCAGCACAGTTGGCTCCCCAAAAGTCAAGCTCTCATTCTCTCGTTGTCGCGCTCTCCTCAACAAAAACATAACACATTTGTTGCTTGCCAGGCCAGGCCAGGCCACAGCTTTGTTGTCTTTGCTGCTGTTCGAACTGAACTTCTTTAGTTGTTCCCCCTCTTGTGGCTGCTTTCTCTCTCTCTTTCTGTCTCTCTCTGGGGCGCTCTTATTTACATTGGCTTTGAAATAACTTGTTATTGTTGCGGCCGCCTGTACTATTTTAGGCATTTTTGCATAACTTTATGCAAATTAATATACACATACATACAAAAGTAAATTATTTTGTCGCGTTGATTCGATTTTATTTTTTTCGTGGCACACAACTTGTCAATCGTGTTTACACATACATATGTATATATATAATTATATGCATGTATTTATTTTATATGTGTGTGTGTGTGTATGTGTTGCTGTTGTGATTGTCGTGCTCACGTTTTTAATCGTTCGTCAGTCGTTTCGGTCGTTTCAATCGACATCTTGGCATCGTCGTTGCCTGTCTGTCTGTCTGTCCGTATCTCTTTCTCTCTCTCTCGCGCGCGCTGTGTTGTTGTTGTTGCTGTCACTGTCGCTGCTTGACTTTAATCTGCTCAATTACTCGCAATTTGCAAGTTGTATTCGCCTCTCAGTCGTTTCTTTACCTGTCTGTCTGACTGAGTAGCCATATAGGTGTGAGTGTGTATCTGTGTGTGTTTGCATGTATTTCGTTTCATTTTCGCTGCTCATTCTTCTTATTCATTTTTACGTACGTTTTGTGTGCTTGCTTGTTTTGATTTCTTAATCTTTTTACCATAATTGATGGCAATTAAATTAAAGGTGTGTGTGCGGCCTCGCGCCTAGTCGTTAACTTCGGCTGCCGTGTTTCGTTTTAGTTCGGCTCTACTCGTTACGATTCTATTCGGTTGCTGACCAGTTTGTAGACCATTCACAGCTTCAGAGCTCTATGCTTTGCCTTTGGCTTTACGCATAACTCACACCTCTTGTTTATTCAAATTGTGCTCTCAGTCAATTGATCTTTTAGTTTTCGCAACTTTGCAAAAAGTTTTCTCAGCTCTTAATGCTCAATTGTCATTTAGTCTCTGATGTTATTGATTAGTTCTCTAATCCAAAGTACAATCTACTATTGTCAGTCATATAATGTACTATTGTATATAATTGTGTACATTTGTGTGTGTGCAATTATAGCGATTTATTTAATTGATGTCAACACACAAAGCCGTTAATAATTCTAGTTGCTTCGTTTGTTCTGTGCTCAAATTGCAAATTGCTTCGATGTCAACTTAGTTTGTATCTGTGTGTGTGTGTAACATTAAATTGTTGACAATTGTTTTGAGCTTGAGCAAATTAACTTTTATTTTGTTCTATTGTCTATGCCAAGCATTTTGCATACAGTATGTGCATTTATTTATAGTATTTAAATAGCTATAATACTATAAAATTATTCAAGGATATTTTCAAGACTGCAGTTCAAAACCACATACATTGTTTTCGGTTTTAAAAAGTGATTAATATGCTGTGGTTTGGCTCTAATTCATTCACAGTTTCTTCAATCTAAGCACAGCTATAAATATAAGAATTGTAATAACTTACAAAGTAGCTAATACCAAGGTTGTAAACTGTCTAATTAAGTTAAACATTCTGATCGTAATAAGCGTCAATTACCATACGCGTGTGTATATATTATAATTGTATAGCGAGTCTGTTTGTTGATTTGATAGTTGCTCAATCAAGTTAAACTAATGCTTACATCATGCTCGCTTAAACTAACTGACGAGAGATAAAATGAAAAATCATTTTGACGCGCACTTTAAGCCTTAAGCGCAATTACAATCGCAAACAAAGTCAAGTATGCATGGCAAGCTAAATTATTGGCGTTGTTGCTCAAGCTTAACTAACTGCAACAATAACAACAATATTGTGGGGGAAAAAATGAACAACAACAACAACTAAGCTTTGGGAGTACAGTTGACAAGATTGACTAGCCAACTGCCAACTTACTAGCCCAACTACTCGCTGTAACTAACTGGCTGTGGCTGGAGACATGAATACAAACAAACATACATGCATAAAAAACGTACAAATGAATGCGTATGTGTGTGCATGCTATACACAGTGAAAAATTAAATTGAATTTTTATGTTGCAATTCAAGTTTTATCTATAATAACCTGTAATATTGATTTCGAATTATAATGTTGAATGATATGATTAGTTTTAATTAAAAAATGATCTAAAAATTACGATCAATTACTAATTGATTACGATTGCAAAAAAATATTTCTGCCATTCATTTAAATATGTATTATTTTAAATATGGAATTTCTTTAAGAATCTGATATCGATATATGAGCTTTCCCTTTTGAGTTTGAACAACACATTTATACCCTTTTTTTGTACTAAACTTTAAAAACCTTTTTTTATTTTTTATAAAAGAGTATGAATTTATATAAACAAAAAGATACACAACTTCAAGCCTTTTATTTTTAATATTATTCAATTAAAAACTAAAGGATTGACTAGTATCCAAACAGAGTGTTATTCCAAACTGTATTATTATGTAATTTTTTGCTGTGTACGTGTGCATACTTGGCTAAGCTGACCAGTGGTGCCAGAAACAGTATTTGTGGTGGTAATTGTGCCGCTAACGGGTCGCCTGTCACAGTCGTATGTCTCCCATTCAAATACAAACACCTTATGCGCAAAAAAAAACAACAAATAAGTATAAAACTAAAGGAACGAACGAACGAAAGAAAAAAATAAATAAACACAATCAACTAGGCACGAACTGAGTCATGCATGCAGCAAAGCCATTCAATTGCAGTAGCTTGTAAATAGAAACTTAAAACAACAACAGCAACAACAACACGCGCATTAGTTTAGTTAAGAGAGGCGGGAGCTAACGTTTTTCACCTCATTCTCTCATCATGCGCCTCATACCAACATCCATCCAGCCATTAAGCATTTCACAAAACATGGTTAACCGTCACATGCAGCTCCTGCTGCACACACACACACACACGCACACACATATACAAACATGCACTCACACCCACTCACTCATGCACACACACACACACCCAGAAAGTAAATTCTGAACTTGTTTGCCAACTGCAACGAAGCGAACTAATAAATTTCTACTTTGTTTTTTTTTTTCTCCCCCTCTTTCTCTCTCTCTCTATACACTTCTCTTTTTTCAATCATTTTTCCAGATTCAAGAAATCTCGCTAAGACACAAAAATTCGCGCATTTGCGAATAAACCTGATGCGCAAAAAGTGCGCTAGTATATGTAAGTGCCGGTGCTTTGATAGTGTTAGTGTATGTGTATGTGTATGTGCATGTGTGTGAGTGTGTAATGATGTAGCTGATGATAATAGTAATTATTATCACAATGATAATGATGTTTGCGCTGCCGTTGATATTGATGAATATGAGTTGAGCCACAGTACCGCGAAAGTACAGCAATGTGGAAAATTGTAAATACGACGAGCAAAAACTCAAAACGCAGAAAAACTAAACGCGCAAAAAGAAGAATTTTCATACTCGCGTCGTCGTCACCATAAAGAAACGCATACATATACATATATATATATATATCTAAAGAAAATACTGTCGTAAAAAGACAGTCATAAAGGGAAAACCCACCACTTAACGTTAAGCAGTGGGCAACAACAACAACAGTAAGAATTTCAATTTCTAGCAAAAAAAATACAAGAACAACAACAACAACAATAGTATTGGTAACACAATGGAAAACAAGAAAATCCTGCGAAGTAGAAAAAGTTCAAGTCTGAAGTTGAAAAACCACTTAAAACATCGATGAAACGCTGACGCGCTTAACGCGGCAAGAGCGAGTGAGAGCGAGAGAGTAAAAGAGAGCGTAAAAAAAGGAGTCTGCAAAACCGAAGACGCGAGCGAGCGCGTGCTAAGAAGTTGCTGGAGAGGTAAGCAAAGGGCATGAGCGCCAGTTGTTGTGACGATTTTTTTCCTTCGATGTTGTTGCAGCGGTATATTTATGTACATTTAGTGGTAGCAAAGGTGGTGGTCACGCAAGACGTGGCAACAACTACAGCGAGACAAAGGCCGCCAGCTGCAATTGCAGCTTTAGTGCTCAGGAGAGCGCAAACAAATGAGAAAGAGCAGAGCGCGCAAAAGAGAGCACGCTCGTCGTAGTAGTGGTAGTAGTAGTTGTGAGAGCGAGAAACAGTGACAGAGAGAGAGAGAGCGCGCGCGAGCATTTTCAGAGCCACATTGGCTGGCTCATTGCTTGGAACGTCATCTTCGTTTTTAGTAGTTGTAATTTGCGCAGCAAGGAGCGAGGAACGCGCGCGAAAAAAAGCAAAAGAAAAAGAAAAACAGGAACGCGAACGCGAACGCGAACGAAAACTAAACGAGTCGCAGTCACAATTTGTGGGCAGCTTAAACGTCTGTTGGGGTGTGTGGGGAGTTTTGTGTGTTTGACGCATTCCAAGACTCGCGATTCGGTTTTGTACTTGCTTTAGTTGCTGTCCAGCACTATTGTTGTTATTGTTGTTAATACCGGTCTTTGTTGTATACATTGTGTGTTTTGTTATTTTTTTTTTCGGCAGCAGCCGTTGCAACCAATTGTCGCGCCAGGAAAGTGAACTGCAAGCGCAAATGCAAACGCTATATAAGCAAGTGCGTATATTATGGGCCGCTCCAAGTTTCCCGGGAAACCATCCAAGTCGATTAATCGTAAACGGATAAGTGTCTTGCAATTGGAAGATGATGAGCAACAGCAACAGCAGCAACAGCAGAGCGAGCAAAGCGCCGCAGCGGCAGCGCGCGAAAAGGGCAACAATTGTGATAACAACGATGATGATGATGGTGCAGCACCAGGCGGCGGCGGCGGAGTTGCTGTAAGTGGCAACAATGCTGCCACAGCGAGCGCGACAGCTGCCACAGGCAACGCTGGCAATGGTGCTGGAGCTGGTGGTGCAACAAATGGCGGCAACGTCAACGGTAGCAGCAGCAGCAAGCAGCAAAAGTGCGCGGAGCAGCAGCTCAAGGAATGTAAAAATCAAACAGCTAGTGAGGATGATATTGAGGAGGCGACAGCGGCGGCGGAGGAGGATGATGATGAAGAAGACAACGCTGATGAGGACAAGACAGCGTCGGCGTCGGCTGCGGCAACTGCAACAACAAGCAGCACAGCGAAGGGTCTCAGTGCGTTGCAACGTGCTGCACGCAAAGGAGGCAATAAAAAATTCAAAAACTTGAATCTGGCTCGAGCGGAGGTGATGTTGCCATCGACATCGAAACTTAAACAACAACAATTGCAACTTAATTGCCCTGCAACAACAACAGCAGCAGCAGCAGCAGCAACAACAACTGCGCCTACGACAACAGCAACAACAACAGCAGCAAATGCGACAGCCGCAACAGCAACAGCGACAGCAGCAGCAACAACAACAGCAGCAGCAGCGTCGCCAACAAATGCTGGGGTCGTCGTTGCAAGCAGCAGCAACAGCAGCGTGGTTGCAAGCACAAACCCCTTTGCTGCCGTTGAGCCCAAAGTTGTAGTCGAGGCTGTTGCAGGCGAAGATGTTGCAATGGTAAGTTGATTTCATTTAGACGCTTGTTTTTTACTCTACACGCTGCTTCGCCCTATGTCAGGCTTCAAAACAAAAAAAAAAACGAAAACGATTTTCCTCACTGATTTTGTTGGTGTCTGGTCGCCTTTGTGTTGCGTGTTATTTATTTGCTTGCACCCCCCTCAACCCACACCCAACCCAAACAAACAACCAACCAACTATATATGCATATGTTTTGTTATATATATTGTATAAATAAGAACCCCATCAAGTCGGGCGCTAAATTATGCGCCCTGACTTGGCTTTAAACTAACTTTGCTTGCTTACCTGCTTAATTGGCTCTTATGACGTTTTCGCGCTTTGCCTTTGACGACGACTGTCAGCCAGAGTCAGAGCCGAAGCCAGCCTATATGTATTTTAATACCTTTTACCTTACCTGCAACACATAACTTGTTTTTCCCCCAAAAACTTGCCTGCTTACTTACCTGTTTACCTGTGTGCCTGCCTGCCTGACTCTCCAACCCTTATGCCTTGCTTTTTGCTTTTGCACGCTTTAGCTTAAGTTGCTTGTTTTTTTTTTTTACTTTTTTATGTATGCATGTAGTTGCTGCATTATTGATTAAGCGAACTGCAAGTGAACCGCTTCCTTTTGTTGCAGCTAAAGACGGCAATTGAAATGGAAACGCCTGGCGCGAGTAGTAACAATGCAACTGTTCCAGCAGCGGCAGCGCCTGTGGCGGCGCCGCCAGTGAAGCAAAAGAAGACAGTGACGTTCAAGAACATACTGGAGACCAGCGATGACAAGTCGGTGGTCAAGCGTTTCTACAATCCGGACAATCGCATGCCGCTCGTGTCTATAATGAAAAAGGATAGTTTGAATCGAGCGGCAAACTATTGTCGCGGCAGCGAGTTTATAGTGCGTCCCTCCATACTCTCCAAGATACTCAACAAGAGCTCTAACATTGATAAGCTCAAGTCGCTCAAGTTTCGCTCGGCACCGGCAACAGCAACTGCCAACGAAGGCGCCGCCAGCAGCAGCAGCAGCAGTAGCAGCACAAGTCTGTTTGGCACTGGATTATCGCGTGCCTTTGGTGCACCGCTGCTAGATGAAGCGGCGGACACGGGTGGTGTCACCTTTTGTAAGCAGACAGCAGCAGCAGCAGCAGCGGCTGATGGGTAAGTCTCTAAGGCGCTTAACTATGATTGAAACTAAATTGTTGCTGCTTTTAGTGCCAGCAGCGATGACGCTGATGATGATGAGGAGGACAATGAGGACGATGATGATGAAGATGAGCTGTCTAGCAAAGACGAGCAGGATGCAGCAGCCGATGAGCCTGAGCAGGATGAACGGCAAATGGTCGTGGACAAGCATTTTGTGCTGCCCAAGCGCAGCACGCGCAGCTCACGCATTATCAAGCCCAACAAGCGGCTCATTGAGGACGGCAGCATTAGCAGCAAGAAAAACATAACCAACAACAACAACAACAACAACTGTGATGCAAGCGGCGCCAAAGCCGCCGCCAAGCCCAAGAATTACTTTGGCTTGGGTGACTTTGGTGCTGAATCCTCAGCGCCCAGTTTAAAGCTGCAGCAGGAGAGTTTTCCCAGCTTTGGCAGCTTGAAGTTAAACAGCAGCTCCATGGGCTTTGTGCTGCGCCAGCCACGTTTACAATTTCAAACAGATAAGAGTGCCACATTTGGGGGCGTTGCCAAAACGCTGGCGGCGTCTGCGCTCTCGCCTACAGCCAACTCCAGTGCCATAAGCTTTGGCGCGCTGCCCAGTCTCAGTGCAGCAGGTAAGGCAGCCATGGCTTATAAATTGCCAAATAAATTACTAATTATTGTTTTGTAGCTGCCGCCAGCACAGCTTGCGCCATTTGTGGCACGTTGCTGAGCAATAAGGATGCACCACAGGCGCGCAAGTATGGCGTGCTGGTCTGCGATGTTTGCCGCAAGTTCGTCTCCAAGATGAGCAAGCTAACCAAGAAGACGCTCGCCAGCTCCACGCCCAATGCGGCTCCACAGCTGCAATGCAAAGCGGCCGAAGGTAAGTTAATGCTATAGGCTGCCATAATTAAAGCTAATTAATTGCTTTATATTTCAGCTGGCAGCTGCAGCGTCTCTGCGCCCAAAAGTCAATTGAAGAACTTTAAGAAACTGTACAAGGAACGCTGCCTGGCTTGTTGGCTTAAGAAATGTCTGACTGCGCTGCAGTTGCCCAATGGGCATCGCAGTAGAATAAACACGCTGCTGCCTGCAAATATGCAAGAGGATGCGGCAACAGCAGCAGCAGCAGCCAAGGATGAAAAAGTTGCCACGGAGCTGCTTTCACCCACGGCCAGTTTGCGTTTTGCTACGCCAGCAAGCAGCAGCTCAACAGCAACTGCTGCTAGTGCGAGCACTTCAGCTATTAAGTGGAAGTCAAGCGCCGAGACTGCAGTTAATTCGATAAAAGCGAATCCGCTGGCGGAGAACAATGTCACATTTGGCAGCATGCCGCTCTTAAGACCAGCGATACTGGAGAAGCCTTTGTTTCTTAAAATTGGCAGCGAACCAAAGCTGGCGGCAGCAGCAGCTGTTGAGACTGCTGTGGGTCTAAGTCCTGTGCCCAGCACCAGTGAAGCAGCCAAAGTGACGACGCGCAAGTTGAAGCAGGAGAAGGATAAAGAAAAGACCAAGCCAGAGCCTGAATGCGAAAAGCCACTCAGTCCGGCAGCAAAGAAGGAGACGCCAGCAACAACAACAGCAGCAGCAGCAGCAACAGCTGAGAAGGAGGCACAGCCTGTAGCAGCAACAATTGCTGCAACAACAACAGCAGCAGCAACAACAGAGGCAGTGGATGTTGCTACAGATGCAGCTGCGCCCGATAATCTTAAGCGACAACGCATTGATCTGAAGGGTCCACGCGTTAAGCATGTTTGCCGCAGTGCGTCCATTGTGCTGGGCCAGCCACTTGCTACATTTGGCGACGAGGAAGCTGCTGAGACAGCAAGCGAAACAAGTAAGCCCAAATCTCCCGAACCCGCCGCCAAACTGCTTATCGATGAGAATGACAACTGTGCCACATGCAAAGCGCCGCAGCTGCAGCCAACGCCTGTTGCAGCTGCAGCGCCTGCAACAGAGTTGCCCAGCAAACCAGCAACTGCGCCAACAGAAGCTAAAAAGACTGTGTCCAAGGGCAAGCTAAACACGCGACAGGCAACAGCAGCAACCACAACCAGCAGCAGCAGCGGCAGCAGCAGCAACACGTTGCTGGCCAGCAAAAAGCCACGTGGCCAGCTGGAAAGCAGCAGCAACATGCAACTTACAGCTGCCACGCAGAATCGTCGTGCGCTCGCCAAGGAGCTAAATCGCAAGAAGTCCTTGATAAGCATCGATTTCTGGGAGAACTACGATCCGGCTGAGGTCTGCCAAACGGGCTTCGGTCTAATTGTCACCGAGACTGTAGCGCAGCGTGCCTTGTGCTTTCTCTGCGGCTCCACGGGCCTGGATGCGCTCATCTTTTGCGCCTGCTGCTGTGAGCCGTATCATCAGTATTGCGTGCTGGACGAATATAATCTAAAGCAGAGCAGCTTCGAGGACACGCTGCTGGATAGTAGCATAAGCAATGGTCTCGCTCTAAGCACCAGCAACAATACAGCGCTGAATCGCCTAAATTGGCTGTGTCCGCGCTGCACCGTTTGCTACACTTGCAACATGTCCTCGGGCTCGAAGGTCAAGTGCCAAAAGTGCCAGAAAAATTATCACAGCACATGTCTGGGCACCAGCAAGCGGCTGCTTGGAGCCGATCGTCCGCTTATATGTGTGAATTGCCTGAAGTGCAAATCTTGCGCCACCACCAAAGTGTCCAAATTTGTAGGGAATCTGCCCATGTGCACCGCCTGCTTTAAGCTGCGCAAGAAGGGCAACTACTGTCCCATTTGCCAGCGCTGCTACGACGACAATGACTTTGATCTGAAGATGATGGAGTGCGGCGACTGTCGCCAGTGGGTGCACTCCAAGTGCGAGGGCCTCAGCGATGAGCAATACAATCTGCTGAGCACGCTGCCCGAGTCCATTGAGTTCATATGCAAAAAGTGCGCGCGACGCTGCGAAGTGTCGCAGGCCAAGGCGCTGGAGTGGCGCCAAGCGGTCATGGAGGAGTTCAAGGCGAGTCTGTACAGCGTGCTGAAGCTGCTGAGCAAATCGCGTCAAGCTTGCGCGCTGCTCAAGCTCAGTCCACGCAAAAAGCTGCGCTGCAACTGCGCCGCCAGCAGAGTCAAGCTGCAGCCCAAGCAGCTGCAGTTCAGCAACAACAATTACCAGCAACTGGGCAGCGATGGCGAATCGCAGCATAGTCTGGACATTTACGAGTTCAAGGAGCAGTGCAAATCAAAGGCGACTGCCGCCAGTGCATGCAACTGCAACATGCAGCAGCAGCAGCAGCAGCAGCCACTAACGCAAACGGCGCAGTCAACGCATTTTAGTCTCGTCGACATTAAGCAGAAGATAGCGAACAATGCTTATGTCTCGCTGGCGGAGTTCAACTATGATATGAGCCAAGTGCTGCAGCAGAGCAACTGCGATGAGCTGGACATTGCCTACAAGGAGCTGCTGAGCGAGCAGTTTCCTTGGTTTCAAAACGAAACCAAAGCATGCACCGATGCGCTGGAGGAGGATATGTTTGAATCCTGCAGCTACGAGCAGCTGGAACATCAGCCCTCAAGCTTTGCCGACCAGCAGCAGCAGCAACAGCAACAGCAACAGCAGCAGCAGCAGCAGCTGCATCACACGCAAACGCAAAGTCGCAACAGTTTGCTGGACATACCGCTGGAGGAGCTGGAGCAGTTGGCGGGCTGTGCGCTCAAGACGCGTCTCGATGCGCGCGTTTGTCTGTTCTGCCGCAAAAGCGGCGAAGGCTTGTCCGGCGAGGAGGCGCGTCTGCTCTACTGCGGCCACGACTGCTGGGTGCACACCAATTGCGCCATGTGGAGCGCCGAGGTCTTCGAGGAAATCGACGGCAGCCTGCAGAATGTGCACAGCGCTGTGGCGCGTGGCCGCATGATCAAGTGCACGGTGTGCAACCAGCGTGGCGCCACCGTCGGCTGCAATGTCAAGGCCTGTGGCGAGCATTATCATTATCCATGTGCGCGCAGCATTGACTGCGCCTTTCTCAGCGACAAGAGCATGTATTGCCCGGCGCATGCGCATCAGGCGGCCAAATCCTCGCCAGGCGTCAGCTACGAGTCCAACTTTGAGGTAGCGCGTCCCGTCTACGTGGAGCTGGATCGCAAGCGCAAGAAGCTGTTGGAGCCCAGCAAGGTGCAGTTTCACATTGGTGCACTGGAGGTCAGACAACTGGGCGCCATTGTGCCGCGCTTCTCGGACAACTTTGAAGCGCTGGTGCCCATCAACTATTTGTGCAGTCGCTTGTATTGGTCCTCGAAGGAGCCCTGGAAGATTGTCGAGTATACAGTGCGCACCAGCATACAGCACAGCTTGAGCAGCACGCTCAGCTTGGATGCGGGTCGCAACTTTACCGTGGATCACAGCAATCCGAACAGTTCGCTGGTGCAGCTGGGCTTGGCCCAAATCTCGCGCTGGCATCACAGCCTGGCGCGCTCCGATCTGCTGGACACGGACTGGTGCGAGCTGCCGCAGGATGAGAACACCGAGGAGGAGCCGCAGCAGCAGCCAGATCTGTTGCCGCCAGAGATTAAGGATGCAATATTCGAGGATTTGCCGCACGAGCTGCTCGACGGCATTTCGATGCTGGACATTTTTATGTACGAGGATTTGGGTGACAAGACTGAACTATTTAACATGGACAATGCCAACGCCGCCACCGGCACCGGCAGCGGCATCAGCAGCTGCGATGAGGATACGCGCAACTCCAGCAGCTGCAGCAAGCAGCAGCTCGACATTAACTGCTGGCCGGCAAGCAATCCAGTGGAGGATGCGCTGCTCTCAGCGGCGCGCAGCAAGAAAAGCGCGCAGGCGCAAGCGCAAACGCGCGCCTGGAACAAGCTCGACGGCAGCAGCATGGCGGCGATCAAACGTCGCAAGTTGTCCAAGAATCTAACCGAGAATGTGCTGCTCAGTCTGAATCAGCAGCGCAGCAAAAAGGAAATGGCCAGCGTGCCAGGCATAACCAGACGCCAATCCAACAGCGCCGAGGCAGCCAACTTCACCTGGAGCGCAGCCAAGCGCTACTTTGAAAAGAACGACAGTCGTGAACTGAAGATTATGCAAATGGATGGCGTGGATGATTCCATAACCGAATATCGCATCGATCCGGGACAGTTTACGGGTCAGGTGAAGTGCGAGCGCTGCCAGTGCACCTATCGCAACTACGATTGCTATCAGCGCCATGTGCCCAACTGCGAGCCGACGCTGCTCAGCAACGACAGCGCCGAGCCCGACAACCAGCAATTGAATGCCGACGCTTTCAACGAGCTGCAGAAGCAAGCGCTGGCCGCAGCAACGCTCAACAATGCCAATGGCTTGAACTACATGCAAACGAGTTTCCCACAAGTGCAGAATCTGGGAAGTCTAGCGCAGTTCGGCGTGCCGCTGCAGCTGCAGCCACAAAGCCTTGGCAATGGTTTCTTCCTCACACAGCAGCAACCAACTGCGGCGGCGAGCAACAGCGCAGCCAATGATGAACTGCAGCTTTACGCTAGTCTAGCTAGTCAACTGGGCGCTAGCTTTACACTAGCGCAGCCACAAGCGGCGCCAGCGCAGGTGCAGCCACAGCTCATAGCGCTGTCCACCAACGCCGATGGCACGCAGCAGTTTATACAATTGCCGCAGAGCAATGCAGCAACAGCAACAGCAACACAGCTGCTGAGCAGCAATCAGGCGCCGGCCAGCGCTTATCAAACGCTGCAGGCAACAAACAGTGATAAGAAAATTGTGCTGCCGCTGCGTGGCAACAACAAGCCGCTCAAAACGGTGGCAACCAAAGCAGCGCAGCAAGCAACAGCAGCAGCCAAGCAGAAGCAGCTCAAAAGCGCAGCTGGCGTCAAGCCAATACAAGCAAAGCTGCAACCACAACAGCAGCAGCAGCAACACCAGCAGCAGCACCAGCAGCAGCAGCAGCAACATCATGCACCCATTACAGTTAATGGCGCACAGCTGTTGGGGCAGAATCTGTTGCAGCCACAGCTGCTGTTCCAGAGCAATGCCACAGCGCAGGCGCCACAGCTGCTGCTGCCGCAGACACAAGCGCAAAACATCATCAGCTTTGTCACTGGCGACGGCAGTCAGGCTCAGCCGCTGCAGTACATCTCCATACCCACGGGCAATGAGTACAAGCCGCAGCAGCAAGCAGCAACACCAACGTTTCTTACAACAACTGGTGGCGCTGCTGGCGCCACCTTTCTGCAAACCGATGCCAGCGGCAATCTTATGCTAACCACCACGCCAGGCAATGCGGGACTGCAGATGCTGGCGCAGCCACAAGTCATTGGCACGCTGATACAGCCGCAGACGCTGCAGCTGGACGGCAGTCAGGGCGGCAATGCAGCACAGCAATCGTTGATCCTCGGCAGCACCACTGGCGGCGGCGCCACCGGACTGGAGTTTGCTACAGCAGCAGCGCCGCAGGTTATACTCGCCACCCAGCCCATGTACTACGGCCTGGAGACAATTGTGCAGAACACAGTGATGTCCTCGCAGCAATTTGTGTCCACTGCCATGCCCGGCGTGCTCAGCCAGAATGCCAGTTTCTCGGCCACCACAACGCAAGTGTTCCAGGCCAGCAAAATTGAGCCCATTGTGGATCTGCCCGCTGGCTATGTGGTGCTCAACAATGCCGTCGACGCCGGCAGCAGCAGCAACAGCTTTCTGCTGCAGCAAAGTCAAACCCAAACGCAGACAACAGATGAGGCCACCACGCAGCTGCTGCAGAACGCAGGCTTTCAGTTTCAAAGCGTGGCAACGCCGCAGCAGGCAACAACAACAACAACCACAACAACTGCAGCAACAACTGATTACAGTGCGCCGCTGGTGGTGACAGCCAAGGTGCCGCCAGTAACGCAAATGAAGCGTCAAGTGCCCGCGAGCAAGGCCAACATCACAGTGTTGAGCAAGCCGCAGCAAAGTCAAGTGGTCAACAAAGTGCTGCCCAACAATCTGGTGCAACAGCAGCAGCTGCAGCAGCAACAGCTGAAAACCGCCAATGCTTTGAAGCTAAGCACGCCCTATGCACGCGTTGGAACGCCAACTGGTGAGCTGAAGCACAAGCCCATGGCTGGCAGCAGCGGTGGCGTGCCGCCCAGCATTGCATCCAAGCCGCTGCAGAAGCGCGCCAATGCCATCAGACCCATGCACAAAGTGGAGGTGAAGCCAAAGCTTATGAAGCAGCAGCAGCAGCAACAAGCAAAGCCAGCAGCAGCCATGCCACAGCAACAGCAGCAAGCGCAGCAATTGCAACCCAAAGTAAGTTTGCTGCAACAGCAGCAGCGTCTGCAGCTGCAGCAGCAGCAGGCACAGCAACAAGCGCTGCTACAAACAGCACAACTGCAGCAGCAACAGCTACAGCAGCAACAACAACTGCAGCAGCAGCAGCAGCAGCAGCAACAACAACAGCAAGCGCAGCAGCAACAGCAGCTGGCAGCAACATTGCCGTTGCAGCTGCAGCTACCAACAGCAACACAACAGCTGCCACTCATAAGCATCAGCAATGTTAGTGCAGAGCCCGCCGCAGCGCAGTTCATAACACAAACGCAACCAGTGCAGCTGCAACTGCTGGAGCAGCAACCAACAGCAGCACAAGTAGACAACAGCAATCGCTTGCAGCATTATGTCAGCAACACGCTGCCCACCAATGTTGTTAATCCGCTGCAGCAGCAGCCACAAACTGTCAGCACCACAGTGGCTACAAACAGTCGTCCGACCAATCGTGTGCTGCCCATGCAACAGCGACAGGAGCCAACGCATCTTGCCAGCGATGTGGTGCTGCAATCGCCAACACCCCCCAAGCCCAGCACAGAGCCAACGCTGCCCAGCAGCAACGTTGCAGTGAATGCAAAGGCAACGCGCAAATGTTATGAACAAAAGTCGTCGCCCAGCTATGAGCAGGAGCTTAAGGAAAATAATCTGACGCCAGCAGCAGCCATTAGCAGCGTGTTGCAGTTGCCAACGCAAACGCAGCAAGTTTATCAGGAAACGCTTTTCGAGAAGCAGCCAACGCTCAAGCAAACCGAACTAATGCTCATCGATGCCGCCAACTGTCATCAGCAGAACGAGCAGCAGCAGCAGCAACAACTGGAGCTGGTCGCTAATAACTTTCAGCTGTCAAGCAATGAGGAGCAGTGTCTGCTGCAGAAACAGGATTATCAGCTGGATGTGCCCATGGACACAGCCGAGTCGTATGGCAGCCTTAAGGCCGACATTGCCGACGACGTTGATGCTGATGAGGATGACGATGATGACTTTAGTCTTAACATGGCCAGCTCGGCTTGCAATGAGCATGACATGTCCGACAGCGAGGAGCCTGCAGTTAAGGATAAAATCAGCAAAATCCTTGATAATCTTACGAATGATGATTGCGGCGATTCAATTGTCACTGCCAGCACTGTGGAGGCCAATGCGGGCTATCAGCAAATGGTGGAGGATGTGCTGGCCACCACAGCGGCCACAGCTAATCCCACAGCAGAGGAAACCGCCGCAGTTGAAGCCGCTGCTAGCTACATTAATGAAATGGCCGAGGCGCATGAGCTGCAGCTGAAGCAACTGCAAGCAGGCGTGGAGCTGGAGCTAAAGAAACCCAAGCTAGCGCTGGAGCTGGAGCCGACTGTTAATCATGCGCTGCCTACAGCGGCGGCACCACAGCAGCCGCCTGTGCCACGTGATCCGAAGAAAATAAGCGGACCACATTTGCTGTATGAAATACAAAGCGAGGATGGCTTCACCTACAAGTCCAGCTCCATAGCAGAGATCTGGGAGAAGGTCTTTGAGGCGGTGCAGGTGGCGCGACGTGCGCACGGACTGACGCCGCTGCCGGAGGGTCCGCTGGCGGACATGAGCGGCGTGCAAATGATTGGACTGAAGACCAATGCGCTCAAGTATTTGATAGAGCAGCTGCCGGGCGTGGAAAAGTGCGTCAAGTATACGCCCAAGTATCACAATCGCAGTGCGCAAGCGAACACGCCGGCTGCGCTGGCAGCTGGTGCTAGTGGCGCTGCAGGCCACAACGATGGCCACAACGGACTGCTGGACTACAACTCGGATCAGGAGGATTTGCTGGAGAATGACTATGACTGTGCGCGTTGCGAACCGTATGCCTCACGCTCCGAATACGACATGTTCAGCTGGCTGGCCTCCAGACATCGCAAGCAGCCCATACAGGTGTTTGTCCAGCCGTCCGACAACGAACTGGTGCCCAGGTAAGTTAACTGCGCATTAGCGTTGGCAACTTTAATGCAATGTTGGTTTATGCTTTGTAGACGCGGCACTGGCAGCAATCTGCCCATGGCAATGAAGTATCGCACACTGAAGGAGACCTACAAGGATTATGTGGGCGTATTCCGCTCGCATATACACGGACGCGGTCTCTACTGCACCAAGGACATTGAATCGGGTAAGCAGGCAACTCGCTGCTCAGTTGGCCTTAACTAAAGTTTATGCTTTTGCTTGCAGGCGAAATGGTTATCGAATACGCCGGCGAGCTTATACGCTCCACATTGACGGACAAGCGTGAGCGCTATTACGATAGTCGCGGCATTGGCTGCTATATGTTCAAGATTGACGATAATCTGGTAGTGGATGCCACCATGCGTGGCAATGCGGCGCGCTTTATCAATCACAGCTGTGAGGTAAGTACACTCAAAAAATGGCAAGCTGCAGTTTTGGCTTAAACTTTTACTTTCTTAACAGCCGAACTGCTACTCGAAGGTCGTCGATATACTTGGCCATAAGCACATTATCATCTTTGCTCTGCGTCGCATTGTGCAGGGCGAGGAGCTCACCTATGACTACAAGTTTCCATTCGAGGATGAGAAGATACCCTGTTCCTGCGGCTCGAAGCGCTGCCGCAAGTACTTAAACTAGACTTAACGTGAGCTGGGCAAGCAATTAGGCCCAGGCACAACATACTCAATGTGTAAATCAGGCAGCCAGATCGGATCTGAGATCAGCGGAGTTACAATTATAGTACATATGTGTAGTTAACGGTTATTTCGATCTTAATTTTGGTCAATCGTGATACAAGTACATTTTAGAGCCTAATATTAGAGACATAAGAGTTAAAGCGTTGATATTATACTATATATACATATATGCTTATGTCCTACACACACACACACACACACATACACATTATATACATCGGTACATACTTATTGTGCAACGTGCTCATATAGCCCATTGATATATTATATATAAAACTATATATTAAAACTATAATTCGTATACCAAGTTGATGTAAAACTCGATGCTTTTCAGTATTCAGCGATGATGAACTTTTTTAAGTGTATATGATATATGTATTCAACTAATATACATATATGTTAAATCCACTATATTAAGGCTTGACAGATTCTATATTATTAACGCAATTTAACACTAGGAATGAGCATGTTGCTAGCAAAACACAACAAAAACAAAAACAAACAAACAATTAAAGCGATCAAGATATATATGTATATGTTACTAATAGCTATGAGACGTTTTGGCCTATTTATCAATTGAGTATTAGAGGCCAAAGCGATTTGTAAACTTTCAATGATTATTTACAGGGGCTTGTGTTAGTTTTGTAAATATTTAGAGTGCTTGGCAGCGCGTTAGGTAATGAATTAATTAAACATTTTTATATTTAAGATGAAAAACAAGAAAAACACACACACACACAACAAATCTCTAATGATTGAAACAGATGAAACTATTTTATGTAGAAATTATGCACACGCCTGCAAATTGAGTATTTACGTTTGTTGCAATTGAAACTAATTAACAAATACTACTATTACAAATAATAATAATTAATTAATCGCTGCATAATTCACAACACGAATGATTGCAGTTAAAAACGCAACTAAGCATCACCCTTTGAAATTATTTTGTGAACAGACAACAACAACAAGTATAACAACAATTGCATATATGTATACATATATTTATTAACTTTCTTGCTTAGAAACAACAACAACAACAATACTTTGAATTGTAAATTTGTCCATTTTGTTTAAGTCTTGTGTTCCAAATTGTAAGCTACTACTGTATATTTGTTAATTTTATAAACAATTATTTTGTCATATCACGTCAGCCTGCGATTGCCGACCTATTTTTTTATAAGTACTAATTATTTATTAAGCAGCTCCCCCCCCCACACCCCTCCTCCCACTTGTATTCTGTTAGTTTTATAAGTTTACAAATTGGCGCGTTTTATATTTTTTGTATTCGTATCAAAGCTAACGTATCTGTATCTGTTGCAGACAGAGAAGAGAGTTCCATAGCATTTTTGGCAGCCATTCAGACGCGTGCACAATATTTTTTTATGTGCGCGACCGTCAAGGAATTTTATATTTTTATTCCCTAAAGAAAAAAACGGTTTAATAAACAGCAGAAATAAATTATTTTAACAAATTTGATTTGCATTTAATTTTACTACCATTGATTAAAAATTGTAATAAACTCACTGTTCACTGTTTTTCTTTTTTATAATTGAGAGAGAGAGAGAGAGTAAACGCTATCAAAATATAAATTAATAAAACACAATGAAATGTTGTTCAGGTCGTGTTGCGATTGCTTGTGCGCCGCTTGGCCTCAGTTGCCGCCGCCATTGCTCTGTTGGCCTGGCTCTTGGTTTTGTTGTAATCATGGCGTGCATCGCTTAGCTGTCGCAGCAGCATTTCCACGCGATTCTGAGCCGCCTCCACCAGCGCCGCCTTGTCGTTCATCGAGTGCTGACAGACAGTGGACACCTGCTCGGAGCTATCAAAGTTCTCACGCGCCAGCTTCAGGCCCGCATTGAGCAGCTTCAGCTCCTCCTTGGCCTGTTGCAATGCTCTACATGACAGCTGACTGTTGTATTCGGCTGTGATTAGCTCATGTGACTCCTCCTGCACCACAATCTCCGCCTCGCGCACCTCCATTTCCAGCTGCTGCAGCAGCTGATGCTTGGCGGCCATTGCTGCCAGCGCTGCCTTGGCGGCGATGCTTGCCTTCTCCGCATACTCCAACTTAATACGCTCAGATGCCACTCGAACGGCGCTGGCCATTTCGTCATTGGCTTTCGTTGCCTCCTGTGCCGCCTTTGCTGCAATGTTTGTCACCACAAACTTTCCCTGCTTCGCGGTTACAGGTGACTTTTGCTTGCAGTCGCTCTCGGTTCGTTTGCAACTCTCCTGGCCATCGCTATCTTCTGCATATAGTGACATCAAACGCTTGTGCCGCAGCATGTGCCGCCTGCTGTGGCTCAATGCAGACAATTGTACAATCAGAGCTGTGAATATAAAAAGCCACATGACTTTATATATTGCTCGCATTTTCCGTTATGTCAAATCAAGATTTACCCTTCAAACAAGCGCCTGACATTTGGCTATAACTCAAACATGAATCCATAAAGCTGCGCCAAAATGCTCTCGACTTATTTAATCGCACTACTGCTCATCAGTATGGTCTGCTTAACCGAGTGCTTTCGCCTGCGACATCACCACAACAACAAGGTCAGTACAAGGTCGTCAATTAAAAGATTCACAACTTATATTATTTGCTAGATTTATAGCAAGCGCGAGCTTGACTTGCAGCCGCGGCTGGCGGGTGGCTGCTCGTTCGATACGAAAACCTCAATGCAAGGAAACGTCTGTGAAAAAATTGGCCAAGATTCAAAATGTAGCCAAGAGCCAAAAGGTGATCCTAAGGCCAAGGCAGCAAGTATTGCAGTAAAGGCAGCGCAGGAAGCTAAAGCCGCTAGTGATGCACAAAATGCTGCCGCAGAGGCAGCCGCCTCGCAGGTAAAGACGGAGCTGGCCGATAAGGCGATGCAATCGGCGCGTGCCGCTGAAGCAGCGCTGGCGGGCAAGCAACAAATCGTGGAGCAACTGTGTCACGAGCAACACGAGGCAGAGTCTGTGGTACAGGAGGTCTCCTCATCTCTACAGAACACGCAGACGAATGCAGAGCTGGCCCAGACAGCTGCAGGCGAAGCTAAGGTGCAGGTTGGTTTCCTAGTGCGACTTATCGAGGCTGCCAAGCAGAATTTGGGCAATATTGAAAACGTCGCTGTTGGTGCCCAACAAGAGCTCACCGAAAAGGGCCAGCTGCTGGAGGCAGCCAAGAATCGTGTGGAGACCATCAACCAGCAGCTTATAAGTGCCAAGCAGGACTTCGAGAGGACCAAACAGGCGGCCTACAAAGCAGCCTGTGCGGCAGTGGAAGCCAAACAGAAGGCACAGAAGAATAGACGCAGCGCCTGCTACCCAAGCGCCGAGTTAGGCAGCCTGGAATATATGTAATATTGTTATTTATATTTTCTGTTTGCTTAAATATATTTATACGAGAACAAAGGCCATACCAGAGGACCTAAGAATTCTATTCGATTATAGTTGATTTTTGCCTGTAGCCCAACTAAGTGTGCTATGAATTTTTAAAGTCTGTCATATCAAACTTGTTTCAGATCAAGTCTATCAATTGTTGTTGAAAATATGTATTGCCAAAAAGTGTTTCTTGTTGTATGGTTATGTCTTATAGCCTTGTGGGCCATCAAAGCCGACTGTCCAAGCGAGAAGAATGAGAGCCAGTCGCAGCCGCAGCGCAAAAGTAATTCAAGATCCAAGGCTTCCAACATTGCGCAGAAGGCAGCAGAAGAGGCAAGGGCTGCGAGTGATGCACAATCAGCCGCCGCAGAAGCAGCTGCCACACAGGTCAAAACCGAACTGGCTGACAAGGCAGCACAGTCGGCACGTGCCGCTGAAGCCGCGCTGGCGGGCAAGCAACAACTTGTGGAACAGCTACTGGTAGAAGTTAATGAAGCGGAAGCTGTGGTGGCTGATGTAACGACCTCGCTGCAGGCTACACAAACCAATGCCAATGCAGCCTCGCAGGCCGCTGTGGAGGCGCAGAATCAACTTGCGCGACTAAAGCGCCTGGTGGCCTGCACGCAAAACAGTGTTGCCAATATAGAAGGTGTGGCGAATGGTGCACAGCAGGAGCTCACGGAGAAGACACAGCTGCTGGAGGCGGCCAAAAATCGTGTGGAGAGCCTAATTCGTCAATTAAAAGCGGCTAAGCAAGACTTTGAGGTCACCAAGCAGGCGGCATATAAAGCTGCGTGTGCTGCAGTCGAAGCCAAGCAGAAGGCTCAAAGAAATCGTCGTATGATCTATAAAGCTAAGCATTGTAAAAATAAAATGTTCAATTAAAACAATAAGAAGCCTCCGTTGTAACGAAGGGTCTCCAATATCTCAACAAATAGCTTTATCTAATTCATCTCCACTTAGATTATAACCTAGCAAGGCTATGAAAAACTTTATTAGCTTAGTAAGGCTCAGTAAGCATTAAAATAACTTTGCTTATTGTAGAGCTTCAAAAATGAATTCTCGTTTTTTGATATTTTTTCTAATTTATTTACTGTGCCCATATACAATGGCTCTTGGTATGGACAGTATGGACTGCAGCCCCAAGTCTAAAGACAAGTGTCCTCCCGAGACAACACAGCATTTGAGCAATGGAAATCCCAAACAAAAGGCTTCTAGCATTGCGCAGAAAGCAGCTCAGGAAGCAAAGGCTGCTAGTGATGCACAAATGGCGGCTGCTGAGGCAGCGTCCACGCATGTCAAGCTTGAGCTGGCCGAGAAGGCGGCACAGTCGGCTAAAGCCGCCGAGGCAGCACTAGCGGGCAAGCAGCAAATTATGGAGCAGTTCACACAGGAAGTGGCCGAGGCAGAGTCTGTGGTAGGTGAAGTCTCGAATTCGCTACAGAGCACACAAACGAATGCGAATGCTGCAGCGCAGGCACTGTCCGAAGCAACGGAGCAGCTAGCAGAGCTGAAGCGTCTAGTGGCCGCCGGTACCAGCAATCTAGCTAACATTGAAAGTGTGACAAATGGAGCGCAGCAGGCTCTGACTGAAAAGACACAGCTGTTGGAGGCGGCCAAGACTCGTGTAGAAAGCTTAAATCGACAGCTCTTAGAAGCTAGAGATGACTTTGAGAAAACTAAGAAAGCAGCCTATAAAGCGGCTTGTGCAGCAGTTGAAGCTAAGCAAAAGGCACAAAAACCTTAAAAACAAAACACGTATTAATGCTGACAATGCTTTTGCATACAAACTATGTATAGTTTGAATTTTAAAAATCCGTTGAATAAAGTTATCGTTAAAGAAAATAAATAAGTAAATCGATAAGTATAAAACGTGCCGCCACAGCAGCAGCGAACAGCTGATTTGACTCTGGCTATCAACATTTTAAAAAAGCTAAACATTTTAAGAAAGAGTTTACAACTTGCAATTGATTTAAATAAATCACATGGATACAGAAGTTGGTCAAGCTGATGGAAACATACATTTCTCTCAGCTAGAGTTTAATCTTGTTAGCCGCTTTATGATAATTTCACATTCGTCCAAACGTCAGATCTGTTGGTTAAAAGCTGAGTTGGCATCACTATTAACCGGCAAAGTGTTTTTGTTATGCATTTATAAATTGTGTTTATTATTAGATAACGTTATGTTAGTAAGAAAAATAAATTATTTCCGCCTATTGGGCACACGACTAAGCAGCTCTCATTATGTGACAACACCAATATTCTATGTCAACGCAGGTGAGACAATGTGAGATATAACTCAATCTAAGAGCCTTGTAATACCCTGTAATGTGAAATGTTTTTTAATGCAGCGCCGCATATTGGTCATCTATACTCTGCTGTTATAGCTGATGCACATTGTCGCTATCAGCGACTGCGTTATCCCGACAGCAATGTGCGTCTCTGCACTGGCACGGACGAGCATGGCACGAAGATTCAACAGGCGGCAGCCACACACAAAGTGCCAGTTGCACAGTACTGCGATGAGATATCGGAACGTTACCGCCATGTGTTTGGACTGGCGGGCATAGCGCATGATGACTTTATACGCACCACAGAGCAGCGACACAAAGAAGCTGTTGCGCACTTTTGGGTAATGTTAATTCATTTATTTAGTTGCTTGCCCATATTAAACACATGTCGTTTAGCAAAGGCTTCAGGCACGTGGACACATTTACTCGGCTGCGTATAGCGGCTGGTATTGTGTATCGGATGAAACATTTCTGACTGACTCACAGCTGCGCCTGGACGAGAGCAGCGGCATACGTCACTCCCTAGAGTCCGGACATCCGGTGGAGTGGACTGAGGAAACTAATTATATGTTTCGCCTGTCACAATTTCAAGATGATGTGCGCCATTGGGTGCAGCAAGAGGCGCGCATTAGACCAGCCAAGTTTGAGAAAATATTGCTGGACACGCTAAGCGAGCAGCTGCCCGATGTGTCCGTATCCAGACCCTCAAATCGTGTGCATTGGGCTATACCCGTGCCCAATGATGAGACACAAACCGTCTACGTTTGGCTGGATGCTTTAATAAACTATCTCAGCTCGCTGGGCTATCCCAATGAACAGGTGAATTGATTTATTATGCTAAAATATATGCTAATGCCAACAGTCTGTTTTTAGTATCTAGCACATTGGCCGCCAGCACAGCAAATCATTGGCAAGGACATACTTAAATTTCACGGCATTTACTGGCCTGCATTTCTTATAGCCGCTGGCTTGGAGCCACCAAGGCAGCTTTATGTGCACTCCCACTGGACAGTAGATGGGCAAAAGATGTCGAAGAGCAAGCATAATGTAGTGGATCCCCTGCAAGCTGCCCAGCAGTATACGATGGAGGGTCTACGCTACTTTCTGCTGCGCGAGGGCGTGGCACACAGTGATGGCAGTGAGTAGATGCAACTGAAATCAATCTTGGCTGCAGCTGTTGGACAGCCGACACTTGGGCCACACTCATTCATACCGAAACATACAGAGACACATGTGTATGCAAATATGAATGGACCGCCCTCGTCACTTGGTTGATTTTGTTAGTTTGGCTCGTACCTTATTTCGAATTTGCATTTCAATTTTATGCCAGCATAATAACAACAACAACAACGACAACGATGAAACTTTTGCGTCTGGCAGCAGTAGCTGCTGCTTCAGCTCGTCAGATCGACTTTTGTTTATTCGGTAGCAAAGTTTTTGGTATCTTGAACTTGGCTTAAGATTCGAGGCATTTGCATAAGAGCATCAACTGGGCTCAGGGCCAGCGCCCTCGACTAAACAAAGTTGTAAAGCTAAGGCAAGTTTTAGGCAAACTATGATTAGTTTATTGTGCCTTGGCTAATAAGTAATTGTAGCATACACACAATTTCACAAACTTTCTGCTTATCTAAGCCCTTTATTTGCAGCAGGCAGCAACTTATGTCAATTCCTGTCTTAACGGGCGGGCCCACAAAATTTTAACCAAAAGCAATTAATACGCCTCAGTACATTGCCAACATGCTATTGTTGTGGTTAGCTGTAGTCATCACTTGTCACGCACACACAACTCTTTGAATTTGATTGATTCCTTAACCTTTTTGACTGCGTAATTTGCATACGCCGTACACACACAGCAGGATATTTGGCTTGGCTTTGTTTGCGCCGAAAATTCAAATTAAATTTTCAATTTTCAATTATTAACAGCTTTAGCTTGGCGCCTTCTGCACTTCATTTCATTTAATATACACATATTCAATTTGTGTTTGCAGTTTTTCGGGCACCGTTGATGAGCTGCTGCTGCTGCTGCTGCTCGACGAGCTCTTTGACTTCCACTTTGTTGCTTCCATGTTTTTTTTTATGGCCTGTTTCACCTTGCGGCTAATTTAATTGCATTTTTATTGCATTTTGCCAGCGTCTCGTTAATATTGTGCATATTAAAAATTGCCAAGGGCGCTGTGTCTACAAAATTGAATTAAGCAACTTTGGTGCACGGGCGTGGGCTTTAGCGTTGCTCAACATTAAGCATACGCACTGTTGTGCCCTTGGGCAAAACACATTTCAATATTCATTTCAATAAAGTTGTGCAATGTGCTCGATTATTCCTAGCGGCATTGATTGGTGACATCCGCTGCCAGCAGAACATCGTTTGAACATTTTTATGTTGGCCACCGCTCACGTTAGCGTCAACAGCTATCATTGGCATTAAGCGAGAGAGAGAGAGAGCGAGAGCGAGAGCAACATCATTAAGTGCGCAACTTTTCATTATCAGCAATTTAATTTTGAATTTGCCGTTGGCGCACTTCCGCTAAGCGCAGGCCAAGCAAGAGCAACAAGGATACACTGAAACTGCATTTGAAAGTGTGCGTAGCGAAAAAAAAAGTTTTATACAATGAGCGCTGTTGAATGCCACCCAAGGCGGCAATCTATTTAATTGGCATTTGCTTTAAGAATTTAAAGCGTGCAATACTTTCAGAAACTTTTATAATTCTGCATTTATCATGTCTTAATTATCAAAAGGCAAAAGTTGTGCAAGTGTTATGAGGTCATAAAGCCAAGATTAATATAATCCAAGCACACACACAATTATAAATTGAGCTTTGGCTTAAAGTCGCATCAACTCTTGATTGCCTGGGGCGAATTCACAGCTTGCATTAAATATTTGACGCCTGCAAGTTTGCTCTGCAACCCAGACAAACAAACGAACACACACACACACACATTAAAAAACTAAAATATTTTGAGTCTGACGCCTGCGGGCTGCGTTAAATTTTTCAGCAGTGTGCAAAAAGTTTTTGTTTGGTTGACAAGTAATTCCAACAATTTAAGTTGCAGCAGCAGCAACAAGCAACAAGAATGTGCCACGTAGGAAAATATTATTTATGTGATGCCAAATAAATGCAACAACATTTGTTATCAAAGCGGCCGGCAAGTTGGCTCTGCGACTCCGACTTCGACTGCGGTACGTGTAGCTTTGCGGAACTTTGTTCAAATTGCTGTTGCTATCGGTCTACACGTGCCCGCAGGAGTTGAGTGCACTTGCAATTTGTAGTTGCACACGTAAGCAGTTAAAAGCAACTTGGCGCGCTCTGCTCGGCTAGAATTGAGATTGCAATTGCAATTGCTGTACTCGCGGCAACAACACATGTTGCAACTGCCTGGCTTGATATGTAATTGCATTAAAAACTAACGCTCAGCTCGGCATAATTGTGCTGCCAACAAATGGCCTTGAAGTGGGGCCAACTGATGCATGCAAAGTGCATGGCCCGCATTACAATTTACACACACACACACAACAAATTTTACATGTGCAATTTCAATTTCAATTGCAATTGATTTTAGACGAATGCCAAACGGCAACAGTGCGCAGTGCACTCAAAATCAAATGTCGCTCAGCTCGAAATGAAATTCAACACTTGTTCAAGTATATTGCATAAATTTGTTATACGCGCTGCTCGCTAGAAATTCAAACAAAGCGGGTATTTACAGCAGTTTGCATTAAAAACAGAAATTAGCAAATTGATTGCATATTTTTAAAATAGCAAAAGTTTCGAGCATGTTAACAAGCGAAGGCTTTAACTTTAGTGCAGGATATGCAACAAACTAGCAAACTGCTCAATAAAGTTTCACCTACAACTACAAGCAGACGTGGCCGCCATTCAAATGCAGCATGTTGGCAACTTGACTTTTGCGACGGCTGCTTGCCAAAAGTTGCAGCAGCAGCAGCAGCAGCTGTAGCAACGACATGCAATACAATTGCATTAATGATGTCGTGCGCTGAGAAGTAGGCAACAGTTTTTGGCAGCTACAGCTGCTTTGGCTCCCAAAAACTCGTGTCCTAACCAAACCTCAGGTTACATTTGCCAACAAGCAGACGCATGCATATGCATTTGTTTTTATGGTTACTCAAGTTCATGCAGCATGCAACTGCCATGCCCCCGACCACATAAAGTTTAAATAACAAGCGCAATTGTTTCAAAAGTTGAACACACGCAGCCACTAGCTGCATAAAATTTGCTTTGGCCCCAAACTAATTAGCACACAATTAATTTCGTCGCCGGTAACCGCCAATCAAGTGTCAGCTACAAAAGTTGAAGAGGTGTCAGAATATGTGTTTTAAAAATATTTGCGCATGCGACAAAATTTTAATTACCACCGAGCGCGCCTACAATTGACAGCAGCAATTGTTGTAAAATTTGTGCAACGGCCACACTTGATTGCCGCCCATTGTCATTTGCGGGCTGCAAATCGCTTGCATATATACGCATAGTATAGTGTAGTGTGTAAATTAATTAACGTTTGCGAAAATTTGACCAAACTCAAATGACAGCTGCCAGTTGCTCCGCATAATGAAGCCGATAAGTCCCGCCCGGCGCACAGTCAACAATTAGCCATAATACGACGCAGCAGGTAACTCTCTATGGCAGCCACATAGCTATAGCTAATTGTCGTTCATTTATTCATGCAAATTGCTCTGCATGCACTTAGAGCGCAACTAGACTGCAGCTATAATTGTAGCGCTAACTAAAATCTATAGTTATTTTATTAAGTGAACTTGCTTTTTTTTTATATATTTATACAGCCTTTTTAGCTATGCAAATTGTTTACGTTGCTTAAATCCGCTTGTTTCACTAAGCGACTTAAAATATTTGCCGCAGATTTAGTAAATGCGATTTTTTCAAGCTCGAACAGCAGCAACAGTTGCTACCCACAACCCTTTTGGCTGTTCACTCGATTCGATTTTGTTAGCTGCCTGGCTGCGTGGGTTTATCTACGGTCAACCTTTGAACGCTCTAATTCCCAACCGACCGACCCACCCAACGACCAAGTGTTCTTCTTATTTTATTTGTAAATTTTGTGTGTGCGCTCTAATCCCTTTAATGGTCAGGCTGCTTGAATGGGTTGAATGCTTAGCCACAAAGTCACATTGCTCATTCGCCATGTGCAACATAGGCAAAATGTACTCTAATGAGCACTGCCGACTAAAATGAAATATGTATATAGAAATACAGGGTGTCGCTACATGTTGTGTATGCACTTCAAGTGGCTGCATCGATTGACTTTCCAACCAAATTTTGAAAGCATTAATTGGAAATTACATTTCATTTAAGCAAATTTCAATAAGCATTTGCTTACATTTACTTTTATAATTGTTTTAGACATAAATAGATTGCAATTTATTCATTTTAAAGTAGTACAAATTACTACTAAAGAAGTACTAACTTTAAGCTAAAGTAACTCAGATAACTCAGAGATGCAGATTAGATTATCAAGATTTGGGCTTGTTGTGCAAACGGAACTGAGACTTAAGCAATTATTCACATTAAATAAGTGACTGATTTTAATGGCAATTTAATTGTTTGGAATGATTTTCATAGAGCGATCATTGAGCAGTCGGCAATAGATAGTAATTGATTAATTAATGCCACTCTTTACAAGAAGATTGTAGGCTAGGCTTTCAGCTATCGCTTCTCAGTATTCATTTTGGGCAAGAGATCATGCGACACCCTGTATGCCTGTAAGTCGGCCGACTGCTTTGCTAACAAGTTAATATCTTTGCAGATTTCAGTCACGTGAAGGCGCTGCGCATACTTAACTCGGAACTGGCGGATACCTTGGGCAATCTGTTATCGCGCGCCTGTGCCAAGACGCTGAATCCGCAACAAATATATCCTAGCCCACATGTTGAGCACTTGACGGCGCTGCTGCAGGAGCTGGATGCGGCCAAGCGTTTGCAGGAGCTGCTGCTGCAGTTGGCGGGTAAGTCAGCGTGTCAGTCATTTTAATATTTAACCAAGGCACACACTGAAGTGGCTGCTGTGTCGGAGCGAGATGTTGTCGACAGGCAGAGGCAGGCACATACTTCCGGCCAATAACTAAGCTATAAGTGCACTTGTGAGTGCGGCGAGGTATAAATATGAAAAGTAATGCCTTCCATTACCATTTGCATTTACAGCACGCTGCGAAGAGCACTATGAGTGCAATCACTTCCACTTGGTGGCCGACACGACCATCGCAACGCTGCATGCTGCCAACAATTTCTTTGAGTGCGCCAAGCCCTGGGAGCTCAAGCCGGGCGGCAAGGCACCTAATGCGCCACGCCTTCAGACAATAATCGCCATCACAATGGATGCGTTGCGGCTTTGCGCCATTGTATTACAGCCAATGATACCGCAGCTAACCAGCCAGCTGCTCAATAAGCTCACTGTGCCCAGCTCCCAACGCAGCTGGCAGCATTTGTGTCTCAGCTCTGCCAGCAGCAGCAGTAGCAGCAGCAGCCACAGTCGACAGCTGGATGAGCAAAGCAATGCGTTGCTATTTCAGCGCATTGTGGAGCAGCAGGACAAGTCAACACAGCAGAAGCAGCAGCAGCAACAGCTGCCAGGCAAAGCGAAAAAGCAACGCAAAGCGACAGTTAAAGCAAATTCTTGAACTGAACAAGCCGAGCACGTAACCGTAATAAACTCCTACCCAAACTCAAGTAGTTACTCAACTTGTTTCTCTTTCTCACTCTATTCATATATATATATATATTATTCATAGCTATGAGCATTGTGACATTTATGAAATTGCGTTGGGTGGCCACGCAGCGTATGCTTAATCTAAATAGGCAACACAGTGGCCACAAATCAAAATGCAAGCAAATTTTATTGGCCGCACTTGGGAGCAACACGCTCATTAAAATCTACTTAATTATGACGCCAGCGCTACGAGATGCTGTCTCAATGGCATTCCGGCCTTTATATCAGCGCGCCAAAAATGTTGGTTATTTATTACACAAAATTGACATTCACTTGGATAGCAGACACAATATTTATGACACGCTGTGGCATGAGTAGGCTATTTAGAGCAGCTTAAAGCGTAAAGTGCTTGAGAACAAGAATTCTTAAGAGCTTAATTAGTTGTTGGCAAGCAAAGCGAACGACGGGCAGACCAGTTGTTAATTTATTTCAATTTGCCAGCGGGCACAACGCAAACGTCAAATGAGAATAAATGACTCAAATGCAAGCTGGCAACAAATATAAAGTAATGTAAGTATTAAGAGTGACTAAAACAAGCGATGAAAGTGCAACTGCTGCAACATTACGTATACGCAATATAGCATGTGTACTTTTTTATTATTTAATTGAATTCTCTGCATTGTATAAGTATTTAAAGCTTAGGTTCTATTAATTAACTACAGAATATTTGTTACGCCGTAGTCTCGCCTGATTGCTGACCTGGATTAGTTCACTAGCCAGGCTGCTCGCTTTGCAAGTTTTAAGCAGCAGTCAGCTTTAGCCAGTTGTTAGTTCGCTTTAATTGCAGCTGATGTGCAGCTTAACGTCTTGTCCCGCTTGTGGCCAACTGCATTTAGTGCAGCCTGGCAAACACGCAAACATTCTGACAGGTGAGGCTGTAAAAGCGCAAGCAATTTGCTCGAGTCTGTGCTGTGGAGTGTGGAGCGAGTTGTAGTGTAAACAGATTTGCAGGCGCGTCGTCTAATTAGCAACGTGCTTAAGCTTTAAGTGCAACTTTTATCAATCAATTAACGCAGTTGTACAAGTAGTTGAGCTCAAATTGAAATTAAAATTGTGCGTTCAAAAGCGGCAGACCGTTAATAAAATGCAAGTTGCTCGCGTATTCAAGTGGTTCGCCAGCTTGACTTGTTACCTTTTGCATAATAAATTTAATTATGCAGAATACCAGGCGCCTGCGGCAACACCAGCAGCAGCAACAGCAGTGCCAGCAACTCTTGTGGTAATATGGTTAATGATTGAGTTTTAATGCTGCTTAAACTTGAGCGCAAACATTAAGTGCCACATTGTAGCTGCTGCTGCTGCACTTTGATTAATTGCATATCTGCCTGGGCGCCCTCATGTGCCAGCGAATGCCGAATGGTTATAAATTAATTGCTTTGCTTGTAGCACTGGGCGAATGCGCAATATAGCGAACTTAAATGAATTAGTTTGTGCGCTAGCTTGTCTATCAATTGCAATTGAGAGTTACAGCTCAAATTGATTTCATTCATTGGCACTGGCAATGGCTAAATGCAATGCTATAGCCAAAAATGCAGCAAGGATTGTATGCGAAGTAGTTAAAGCAGCTGCACTTAGTCTGCGTTGATTGCTTGATATCCTAGTTGCTCGCCTTTCATAACCGAGAGAGTGTGCAGCTTATGGCGCTTTGATTAAAAACAGCAGCAGCAGCAGCAGCAGGAGCTTTAAATTTTGAGCTGCTGGCAACTTGATTGCTTAGTCAGCATGCAGCTGCACTTTCGACTGAGTGATGTTGCATGTTGCACATTTCATGGCAAAAGCGTGCGGCGTGCCATTTGTATTATGAACTGAATTTTAATTTAATGCCGCATGCACATTATAAATATTTGAATTATGCACATATAAAATTCGAGGCTTATATTTTATTATGCTCTTGTTATATTTTGGCAACACAAACAAAACATTTTGGCTTGCCCACACATACAGATTTCTAATTGAATAATTTACAAAATAAACACGCGCTTTGCGTGAATGCGGTTGCAAGTGCAACAAATTGCTGCGGCAAACAAGCACAAATACAAGCACACACAATGTTGCACATTAAGTAATTAAATGTGTAAAATTTAATGAGGCATATTCGAGTTTTAATTGGAATGCCGCGCTGTCAGGCTGCCAAAGTCGTAATTACCGCAGATGATAAAAATAAAAATTATACAAAGCAGGACGAGCGGCTTTGCTTTTCAATTGCACTTGAACTGCTGCTCGTTGGCTAGTCTGAGTCTGAGTGCTTAAAGACCCGAAGAAAAAAAAAAAAATGGGGCACTTTTGAACTGTTTTGCCGCTTCACATAATTTGTAATTAAATTCCACTACAAAGTGCTACAAAAATACTTAATCCTTTAACGCTCACTCACACACACAGACACACATACAAACTAAATACAAACTGATACACATGGTTGAGCAGTAGCAACAAGGACCAACACAAACTATGCCAGTCATAGTCGTAGCCAGCCATTTTATTTAAGGGGTGGCCAGCGTTTTATTTAAATATTTAACATAGCTGAGTGAGGGCTTAACGAACGTTTTGGTGAAAACTAAACTTACTGTTTATGCAATCAATCAAGTTTAACTTTTATACTCAATTTAAATTCAGCTTATGGTTTTTGCTTTATTGTGTTCAATTGATAATTAAAATTGATAAGTATTGATTGCTTTTCCAGGATGCAACTTTCATCCTAATTGGACATGCAACAAATAAGACTGAAATGCTTTACTCTCTATGCTGTCTATGATGCCTAAAACAAAGCTGCATTATTAAATTACATTACATTTTATTTCATGTTGTCTATTTTTGGCAATAAATTACAAATTTTGCCAAAAATCAATAGCAAATTAAAAATTCACAAATTGAGCAGGTATCATATAAATAATAAATACTCCCAGGGGTATAAAAAGGTATAAGCCTTCGTTAGCAGGATTTATTGCGTATACGCTCATTTGGCGCTAATTGTAAACTTATTAGAAAGCGAGGCAAGCTAAGTCGCTTAGAGTGAAGTGAAGTACAACAAAAATAAATTTTAAATATTTAATATTATTTTCCAAGAACTTGTTTTTATCATAGCCTGACTACGCCCCTGTTACTAGTCGTTAACCCTTATAATGAATTTTTTGTTGCCAGTCGAGTCGCCTCGGCTTTTGCTTTTTATTTTGCTGGCCAAACCCACAGCACACAGTCTGCTCTCCAGTCTGCTGGCAATCGCTGCAGTCGTTGCCAAAGTAAATATTTTACTATTTGAAGCATAGCTCCTGCCTGTGCTGTCGGCACAGCTGTAGTGCTCATAGAAAAGCAATATGTATGTAAAGAGAAGGCTCGGCTCGGCTCAGACTGCTTGCCATTTTATTTTGTAATATTTTGTCTTTTTTTTCAGGTCAAAATGTCGTAGAACTTTTATTAACCCTATGCCCAACGACTGTCTCCTGGCATATTTACACATGTTAAAGGTAGCATGACAGGTGCGTGTTGTTTGGGATTTAAACAAGCATTGAATGCGACTGGGATTTGGGGCAAAGTTAAAGCTTACGTGTTGCTGCTGCAGCTTTTAATTATCTGAGCGTAATTCAAGCGCCGACTTTTCATTAACTGCTCAAGTTTAGCTGCGTTAAATTAATTTTAGCAGTCAGCGACTGAACAGAATGCAATAAAAATGAGCTACAGTGTATAAATTCTATGCAAAATTGTAATTAGTAGCAGCGCTGAGACTGGAGACTGGCGACTGGCAAGGCTAAAGGTGTTGATGGCAGCCGACAAATAAATGCAGCCCAATTAATTTCTGCTTTAAAATTCACTTTGAGCGCACGTCAAGCAGCTTAAACTTCACTTTGAGTAAGCAAAGGCGACCGAGTCCAATTTATAAGCCTGAAGTCTGGCTTTTGAGCTGCACTAATGAGCGGCGGCGGCCATAACGGCGATTGTGGCAACTCTCGACTTCACTTGAATTGTAGTCATGGTGCATTGCTTTGGTTGAATACGTTACGCGCTGTATGGCTCAATTTTCAGAAGGACTAATTAATGCCACTCAACCTGGACGAGCGGTGCATGAGAGCACAAAGCCAATTAAAAAAGAGACACAGAAAAGCAAAAGCAAAGCTTAAATGCGCATTGTCACAATAAATCCACTTGACTTGTGCTCTCCCCTCCACACAGCAAAAACACAATTCGCCTCAACAGTTTGCCGCTGAGCCGCTTTAAATGTTATTGTTTCGATTTTGTGTAGCAACAACAGTAAGACAAGCAGCAGCAACTTGTGTTTTTCCATTTGTGGCAAAGCCAAGTGGCACACATATAAATCTCATCAATCAAATGGTATTGTACGCATAATATTATCTGCTCAAGTTACAAGCCAGAGCGCTCAGTTCTGAAGCACTTTAACTGAAGTTTATGGCTGGCAAATCTGTTTATCGAGTTTTTATTAAATACAAATTGAACCTGTGTATGCCGCGAGGCCAAGCTGCGCAACCCTTGAAACAGCTACCCGCCGGGCAGCGCTATAAATAAGTCGAAGCTGCAACACTAACATAGCTACACTTTCACTAACGTTATTTGCCTTTGATATTGTTATTGTTGCCAAACAGAAACCACGCTTTTGTTTTACGCTAAAAGCTGATTAACTTTCGTGAATGCTGCGTGAACTTAAAGCTCAACTTTTCAGCAAGCTTAGTGCTTGCATTGCTTGAGACCTTTTGCCCTTTCGCCGCTGGGCCTGTGCGTTTAATTAAGGCGCCTAATTACTTATGATAAGTTACCTTGGGAATGTTGGCCAAATGCAAATACCAAACAGTTGTTCTTACTTTCTACAGCAGCAACAGCAGCCGGCGGGCATATTGATTAGGTGCGTAAATACAGGCTAAGGGCGCTGAGCGCCATTTTGTGTCAATTATGTCGTATTGGCATTGGAGAGCAGCGCCACGCTAATGGTTTATGATTATTACGCGACAGGCCGTTGCCTGCCACTTGACATTTGTGTTGAAGCTGAAATTGAAAAAAAAAAAAAGAGCTCGCGCATTCGATGTCAAGTGTAGTTTGTGCCAGCGCAGGCCAAGCCAAGCCAAGCTGAGTTAGCATTAACACGAGCAGTTTTTGAGTTGGCAGTTAGAACGTTAAACACACTTGAGTTTGAGTTTGCTACAAGCGCAAAGTTTGCTGCCGCTGTCGATATTTGAAAAGTTGTTGTTAATTTGGCTTAAGCACTTGAGGCTGTGGCAGAAACTGAAATTTTGTGTAATTAACTGAAACGTAATAGACTCGCAACAACATAAAGTATGCGAGCAGTTAGAGTGTGCGGCAGGCTTAACAGACTGCTCAGAGTTATGCAAAAAGTTTATGCATAAAGTTTACAAACTAATCGATAAGTGAAATGAGGCGCAGGCAGACAGGCAAATGTATTTTTATGCCACATACGCACTGTAGGCCAGCTGAGCATGTCTATATGTCTGTGCGGCAAAGCATGACTAATGACAAGTGTGGCCAGCACATTGCGCTTAGCAAATAACAAAACATTAGTAAAAGACAGAGATAGAAAGTGAAATAAAGATAAATAACGTTTGAAATGCTGCTGCTGTTTTTCAACTGAAACGAAATTTGTTACACACTCGAATGATGCACAGCAGGCAATGCTGCTGCTGCTGCTGCTTCTGCTTATATGTGTATCTCTCAATCTACGCTTTGACCCCTTTCTCTATTGCTCTATATAAATAAAATAGGGTAGCTGCCGTGGCTGCTGAGCAGCAGCAGTGGCGACGACGACAACATCAACAGCATTAAGCAGCCACAGCGAAAACGAGCGCATTTGCAACATTTATTGAGTCGTTGAACGAGTTGAATGAGTTTGGTTGGGTTGAAGCTTTATTTTTAAACGTTCCACCAACAACTGGCGCCGACCGCCCGCCCGCCCAGCGACGCAACAAGGACTAAACGAGCGTACACAGTTTAAATATTGATTTCCGAGCAGCGACAAAACACAAACACATTCACGCACCCAATTTCCGTTATGTGTGTAGCTGTATTTGTGTAGCCAGCAACCACACAAATTGATAACAGTTGGCCAAAAAGGCAGCAACAGCAGTTTGTGCAATTTTTTTCGTCAACATCGTTGACATTTTTTATATAAATTGACAGTTTTATAAAAATGCATTTCAATAATAACAGCAATCAAAATGGAAAAAATATATAAATACTTTTAACAAGAATTAATCAAATTTCTGCAGCAAATCAAAGCAAATTAAGCCACAGCAAACTGCGCGCTTTAAAGGCCGCATAAAGTTTTGGCTTTAAGCATAGCCTTTGTCTGTTATGGTCGTCTTGTGAAGAGCTGATGACTTGAGGCAACATAAACACACACGCACACACACACACACACTGAGACGATAATGAGCCTCATTGGGCACCTTTGGGCCAATTGCTGTGCGCTTTATGGGCAGACTGACCAAAGCAGTGCTCTGATTAAAAGCCAAAAGGCGAATGGCCAACGCCAGATGCATTCGTTACGAAAACTTCAAGTTACATTTGCTCAGTTTATTGCAGCAACTCGGACTTGGGGCCACACTTAATCACAGTCTGTTACTTTAAAAACAAAATGTTTGAATTGCGCTGCGCTAGACACAGCGATTGTCAAGGGCGGTTTGCAAAATCGATTTGTCTTTAAGTGCAACAAAGTGACAGCAACCTAAAGCATGCAACATGCACAAGCAGCCAAGCCAAAGCCAAAGGAAGCGTGAGAAGCAGCAAGTGCAAGAGAGTCCGCGTTGTTGGCAATGCAAAGAGCAAAATGCTAAAATTGGTTTCACTTGGCAAAGCATGCGTGAAAATAATTCACTTTTGCAAAAGTTTCCGCTGCCTGGCTGGTTGGTTGGCTAGAAACTAGCAAAGCACACATTGCGTATGCTTAATAATGTTGTTAACATGAATTTAATTTTAATACCAGAGAATGACTTACGCACTAAGCTCGTAATTACGCTAGTAATTTATTGTTTATTTCTTGTGTTTTTCAGCTACAAAGTTAGGAATTTTACTAAGCCCCTTGGCTTACTTCACATACATTTGAAGTCCCCAACAAGTTTGGGCAATAAGCCACGCAAAGCAGCCGCAACTTCTGCCCTCTTAAGTCTTTCGCCTGCTCATTTATCGCAGTGACCTTGAACCTGTGCATACAGTGGACGCTTGCTTATTGGAATTGTAAGTATACGAGTCCGTTGACTCACATGTGAAGCTGAAAACTTTGAAAGGCTTTGCAAGTTGGTTTTAAATTAAAACTTTGTGTTACTTAAAATTGTTGTGCAAGTTAAATAAAGTTGCAAAGTTCTTTGCTGTATTTCTTTATTTAAATAACAGTGTTTTTTTTCTATTAACAAATAGCAATGGTTTTTAATGAAGACTGTTAGTTAAATGAATTGCTGAATATTCAAGCTACTTTGCATCTTTTATAATATAAAATTACACTCTAGCTTATTGTCACTTTGACAATTCTTATAATAATTATTTAATTTAACTAACTCTTTAGCACAATCAGTTATAATTTGTGCTGACAGAATTTATTTTTGTTTCCACTGTGCCTCAAAAATTTCTCATTATAGGCAAGGCTGCCACACACAATTTCGACAAGTACCTGCCAAGCCGTTGGCACGAGTATGTTTGTGTATCTGTATGTGTGTGTGTGTGCATTATATGTTGCACAAGTTGAGCTACTTATATGCATCAATAAACAAACATCAAATATTTATCTCTGTATATTGCACGAATATTCTGTAAGCCCTTTAACCTTTTGCTGCTTGCTGCTTCCCATTGTCAATTGCTGAGTATGAATTTCGATTTTTGCAGCTCTGCGCAGCAAGCTAAGAGCTGGCTAATGGCCTGGCTAAAGACAACTTTAAATAATACAGTCTGTGCTTATATTATTTACAGGCTGTAGTAGTTGCAGCACTCTGTACGGCTTGGCTAGCACATTGATTTCGATTTATCAACTTAGTGCAGAGAGCCTTCCAATCGTTTGGACCAACATGATTGATGTGTAGGCGCCAAGCACATCAATCACTTGCCAAGCGCTTCAATGATAATTTGATTGATTTTCTACAGCTCAGGCTGTAGCTGTAGCTAAAGCTTAAGCGTAGTAGCATTGACTTTAGACATACAGCTTACACTATATGCACTGGCAATAGAATTTCATTTATATATTTATTTTTGAGCAGCAATGCAGCTGCAAAGTTGCCCAAAGCCCAAGAGCGAACTACATCAGGCATGCGTCCACGAGTAGTTCGTGGCTTTGTAGCACTGCCATGCATAACGAAATAAGCTCAACCACTCGGCCACACACACACTCGCACCACCACTCGCCACTTGAGCTCAAGTAGTGGCTCTCTTTAATGTGGCCTCTTTTTGCATATTTTGTGTGCATAGCGACTTTGGCTTAAAGCTATTTTAGAATGATTGGCTTTTATGTCAATATGGAGAGTTTACTTGTCTATGCTTTTTGTTTGCTTGCTTGTTTCGGCATCAGCTTTTATTTTCGTTTTTCATTTTTATTTTTGCCTTGGCATTTCATTTTATCTGCCATCCAACGTTTGTTGCTTGAGTGCCAGCGCTCCACAGCAATAAAGCGCTATAAATATATACATGAAATTTTTTATATATCTATATTTTTTGTGTTGTTTGTTTTTGTGCTACCATTTTTGGCCTGCAGGCGTTGTCGCGAACATCGCACTAAGATGTCCTGTTTTTTGAAGAAATTTAATAGCCAGCTGGCAAATTAAATGGAAGCATTTAAAGCGCATGGACAGCTAATTCGAGTGTGTGTGAGTGTAGCTGAAAGAGATTTAAAAATAAACTTTTGCTTGCGCTTTGAATTTGTGTAAAAAGCAAATCATTTCGATTTATGGCTTTTACATTTATTTCTGCCTCTTTGTCTGCTGCCATAAATCTTGCTACTCACATTTTCACACACACACAAATACGAATGTGTGTGTGTGTGGTGTGTGGCAAACGCTTGCGTATTGAATTAAAACGGCAGCTTTTACTTTAGGGCACAAATCAAATTTTCACACCGTACAACAACATTTTGTACAACGAAAATCACATTTGCCATAAGTTATGCAAAAAGTGAAGCGTAAAATACACACACACACATCTCTTAAAATAATTGTGCGCACATAAATTGTGCGTCGCACCCGAAAGGCCGCAGCATAACTGATGAGCGGGCATTGTGGTGGGCAAGCGTTTTTGAATTGGAATTGTGTGGCCGGCAAGCAGTTGGGCAGCAACTGTTGCATTAAAGCTATCCACGCGCCATTGACTAACGAAAATTTATGTGCGCACATGTAACGTATACGCAATATTCAGCGCACAGATTTATGCAATACAAAGTGTAATTGAAGCCAAAATGTGGCTATTGCTTGAACAGCTAACAATTTTAATAATTAATTGCAATTCAATTGAACTGTCATATGTGCGCAGCAGCTGCTGTTTCCAAATATTTCGCTGCTGTTTTTAGAAATTCATGTATTCACAGCCGGCGCTGCAGACACTGGGGCAATAAAAGGCGAGCCATAAAACCTAATGAGACAGAAAAAGAAAAAGTCGTCACTTTTGTCAGCTCATGCCACGCCCACGCCCAGCCAAGGTTTCAGCTTAATAAAATACGTGTGCATATGTTGTCGAAAATCTGCGCAAGAAATCGGGCAAGGCTATAAAATGCCGGCGATCGTCGACTACCTATAATACAAATGGCATAAAATTTACACAAATTGTTGTTCTTGTTGTCGTTATAGCCAGCAGACTGATTGTTATTGATTTTGTTGTTGCTGTGCATAGCTAAACAAATGCGCAAGGAATGCGATACAGGCAGCTGATTTATGCGTTGATAATAAAACGAAATTGTTGCGCATACGCCGCGTGCGATGCAAAGAAAACTTTTATACACACAAGTGTACATATGAATTCATTGTCAGTCAGACAATACTACAATACATGTCACTGGGCATTAAATTACTAACAAACATTGAAATTCCAAGTACACTTAACATGGAGACGGACACCAATAGCAGCCAAAAGGAAATGGAAACGCTGGACAGCTCGTTCTTCGATACGCTCTGGCCGCTGATACTGAACGAGAACAAGTGTTATCTGGAGAGCGAGTCAACAGACTACTTCAGGCCACGCCAGCAGTTCAAGCAGCTCTATTGGCACACGCTGCTGTCCAAGGTGGGCTACATGGGCTATGAGCAGCCGCATGATCTGCGCTGCTGTGGCGCCGCCAGGCTTGAGGCTGCTGCAGAGCTGCAGGCCGAAAAGGATGCCAATGAGCTGGCGCTGCAGCAGACACTCGGCACTGCCATGCTGGCTGACTATAACAAGTGCGGCTCGCAGGGCATACGCCGTGTGGACCAGGAGGTGGAGCTGCTTACCATGCAGCAGCAGCAGCGTCAAAAGCTCGCCTATGACTTTGCCAATCGCAAGTTTCCTTGGACCATGCAGACGCCCAGCCATGAGCTGGGCTTCCAGCTGACGCCAGAGCTCACGCGCTGCCTGTCGCCAGAGGAACGCGAATTGCTGGAGAGCATACACGCCTACGAATGCAAGCTCATGCTCATCGATGCCAGCAACGATGTTTGCGTGGACGACTTCAAGCGCTGGATCAAATTTCGACCTTATGTGCAGATTCTGGTTACGGTGCGCTGTCCACGTGTGCAGCGCCACTTGCAGCTGCTGGGCGTGTTTCATACGCTGCTGGTGGAGGAGAACATAGAGCACACTTGGCACGAGGAGTTGCATTACCAGCTGCGCAGCGGCTTGAGGGAGGCCCAGCGGCTGGGACTCTTGGAGAACTGCGCTCAAGCTTTTGTCTTTGTATTTTCGCGCTATCGCAACACTTGTACTTGCGATACGTATAAAATATTGCGGCGCACATAAAGTATGTTAATTACATATTGTTAACATTCGTTGACTTCCATTAAATTCAAAAGCAGGCACATTTTTGTTTTCGCTTTCGTTCAGAAACTCATCATGGCCCATTGATGTTTGTGCCAATTAGCGTCGAGCTTCAAGTTCAACATGCAACATGCACTTCCTGCTGCCACACGGCATGGATATTGAATGTCTCAATAGGCATTGCTGGCAGCAATCTTTAGCTTTCATGGCTGCCAGCAACATTGACGACCATTAGCCCTAAAAAGTTGCTCATAAGTTGGCGCATATTTCATTCATTTATTTATTTGACCAAAAGCGAAATGAAATTTACGCCAAATCCCAACAAATTACCACAAAAGCTTTGCAAACTTGAACTGATTATAAAAGTTGTTGTGCACAGCTCAAGCAATGAGAGAAAACAAGTATGCAGTCGATTTTTCGATACACTTGGCATATTGGAACTTAAATATATTCGAAGCTGTTTGATAAGACTTAAATGATTTAAGGCTTGTCAACTAATGTGTTAACTAAATAACTATTATATATATAGTAGTAGCAGTAGCAACTAACTTTAGCTTTTATAGCCGCTGAGCTGTTGCTGCAGACCCACAGATTGACAAGACTCAATCCGACTCAGTTTGGTTTGGTTTACTATGAATATAGCCATAATGCTGATTCATGATACCCTCTTGCAATTTTGATAAAAATATAAAAAGTGTATAAAAATGCGAGAGAGAGAGCTAAGAAGTCCTGCAAGCCATAACAACAATGGTAGCGCGAACAGCAGCAGCAGCAGCAACAACAGCCAGTCGAAAGTTGAGTTTAGGTTTAGGTGCGTTGTTGTTAAAAGTTTTTGCAGACGCGTTTGCTACTTAAACAAGCTCAAACACCGTAATTTTCAATATATTTGCATACAAATTTGTGCATACGTATATAAGTACGCCGTTATTATATTAAAAGTTGCCCTTGTTGTGTGATAAGATCTTTAACTTTTTCAAGCAATGTACACACAAACGGGAGGGCAGAAGCTGTGTGGGCTCTCAGTATCTTTTTGCAAATGCCAAAAACTGTGCTCAGCGATAAGAATGAGAATGAGATTGAGTTCGAGAATGTGAGAAGATGCAAGTGGCGGCGAGGCAGCTTAACTCGTTGGACGTGCGAGAGTAAACCAGTTTGAGAAGCAGAGAAACATTTTCATTTATGAATCGCAAACTCAATCAAAACATAAACAAAGCGATGCCGTCAGCTAATTGTAGCTCAAGTGTGTACAAAGCACGTTTTATGTCCGCAAGAATTTACAATATATTAAATTAATATACACAGCAATTGCTAAAATAATGCTAGCCCGACTAGCTCGTTGGGCAAAGCCCGCTCCAGAGCGGGAGCGGGTGCGGGAGCGCTGAAAGAGCAAGAATTGCGCTCTTAAACGCGGGGATTCTCCAGCCAGCCAGCGTCAGAAATATTTGCGTTGACTATAGCAATTGATTAGCTATCGGTTCGATCAGTACGCGCTGAGACTTGCAATCAACAGCAGTTCGCATGGCGCGTTCAATACTCGAGTTAGCTCTAACGCTGCTAGGCCTTTGTTTAAGCGTAGCTTCGGCACAGCGCTTGCCGTTCAATGGCTGTGATTCAGTCTTTCACTACCAGCGCTGGAATGAGCAGTGGATTGGACATGTGAAGCCCCAACAGGATGGCCTAAGGAATGTGCACTGGAAGCTTATCTTCTCACAGCATGGCGTAAATGAGGTAAAGCAAGCAGAGCGAGTGATAATGAGAGATCATTTAATTTGATATGTATTCCATAGGCGGGCGATATTAGTTCGCTGATGCCCTATCCCAATAAGGAGACAGCTCTGCAACGCATGCAGGATGGCGGGCGTGGCGAGATCTATGTGCGCTTCGACAATTATCACAGTGAGCTGCCCAAGATAGTGCGCATCGAGCTCAATGGCCAGCTGCTGTGCAATGCGGAAGAGTGTAAGTAATCAACTGAATGATTGAATATTATTTGTGATTGCTAATTGCACTGGAATTACGTTTGAGCATTTGTTTAAGCAAGCGCAGCGAACTTCAACAGAACTTGGTTAGCAATCTTTTGGAGTTAGAGTTGAATGAACTTTATATAGCTGCTATTAATTAAAACTAAATGTGAGCATTGCAACGCAAATGAAAGATCTTTTTAATGAAAGCATTTGCTTTTTAATTTTTATTCAAATAGCTAGCTAGAGAGTAGAGTGAGTCATCAGCTATTTTTTTCATTTAGAATTTATTGTTTATTTATAGATGGTGCGCCTTCTACAACGAAAACGCGAGAGCTAAGCATGTCCGTATCAGGCAGCTCCACTAGACAGCAGCCAATGCCAGCGCTGCAAGCGTCGTCCTCCATAAGTTTGGTAAACAGACCGCCCGAAAAGAAACCAGCAGCAGCTGCAACAAGCCACAAGCGCTGCAACGATGTCTTTGAGTACAGACTGGACGGTGATCATTGGATTGGGCTTGTAACGCCACCAGAGGCAGGACTTACAGACATAAGCTGGACTGTAAAATTCAGCGCTCGTGGCGTTGATAAGGTAAACGCTTCAGCTTCAGCTACACTTCATTTACTAACAGCATTGTTCACAGCCTGGCAAAACGAGCGCCTTCTCGGCATATCCCAACAAACAGGCTGCATTTGAGGTCATGCGTAATGGCGGACGTCCCCAAAGCTATTTGCGCTTTGATGACTACGTGGGCGAGGTGCCCAGACTCAGTCAGGTCGAGCTTAATGGCAAGATCTTATGCAGTTATGTTGAGTGTGAGTCATTCGCTATGAATATATAAAAACCCAGTTAGCTAATATATTATGCATGCAGATGATGCGCCCTCAACAACAAGCACGCGTCAGTATCAAATAGCGCTGGGCAGCTCCGGCACTCAGGTGCAGTCACAGACGCGACCAGAGACAACAACAAGAGCACCAGTTGTCATCAGTCAAAGAAAGCCCAGTAATGCCAACAATCCGTTCCTTAGCGGACTGATCACCACTACGAAACGCCCAGAGCGTGTGACGTTTACGCAACAAACGTCTGGCTTGGAGCAGTGCGGCCAGGAGGGTCTTGTGGGTCTGCAGGTGGGCGGCGAGACGGTGCCGCGCGGACGCTTTCCTTGGCTGGCGGCGCTCTACTATGACAGCAATCCGGATGCGCTTAAGGTGGATTTGGTCTACAAGTGCGTCACTACGCTGGTCTCGGCACGCACAGTGATGACTGCAGCGCATTGCATCTACGGCGTGCTGCCGAATGATCTGCGCGTCTATGTGGGCCGCCACGATGTCACGCTGCATCCTGAGCAGCATGCCACATTGATGCTGGTGCAGAGCGTGCATACGCAGCCGGACTTTGTGGGCAATCTGGTGCCAGACTCGGATGTGGGGCTGCTGGTGCTCACCGAGCGTGTGCAGTACTCCATCTATGTGCGTCCCATTTGCATGTGGAGCAGCAGCAGCAGCGTGAGCATTGGTGACAGCGAGCAGACTGCCGTTGCCGGCTGGGGCACTGATGCCACATTCAAGCCCACGCGCTATCCGGTCACCGTCAATGTGCGTCCAGTTTCTAGGGAGGAGTGTCTGCGTGAAATGATAACAGCGCGTGACTTCTTAACGCCGCGCACCATCTGCGCTGGCAATGATCAAGGACATGGTCCTTGTCTGGGCGACTCTGGCGGCGGTTTGATGGTGCTGCGTAACAATCGCTGGTTTCTGCGCGGCATTGTGTCGGTGGCGCAGCGCGCGGGCTTGGGTTGCGATCTGTCGCGCTATGTCATCTACTGCGATGTGGCCAGGCATTTGAGCTGGATTGAGCGCACAATTGTGAGCTGAGTGAATATAGAATAAATAATTAGCTAAATGCTGCCTAACAATTGTCTGACTCAAGCGGGCGGGTAGCGTGGTGAGGGGGGGCGTGGCTATTGCACTCAACACATTGTGGAATTTCCAGTTTACTTAGCATAAGCAGCCAACAACAGCCAACTGCCAACAGTTACGAGAGCCGCCAGTTGTGGCCAGACGCTTGACTCGTAACAAAGCTTTGATTAGAGATGTGCCAACTTGGATTGCTGCTGCTCTTGGCGCTGGCGTTGCTGCCTAGCAATGCGCAACAGTTGCCGGAAAATGCGTGTACGCAATATTTTCAATATGTGTCCACTGGTGTGGGCGTATATCAAGGCGAGTTGACGCTTGCCTTGCGCAGAGGTCACAATCGCATCGATGTGCGCTTCTCTCAGCGCAATTCGCAACCCGTAAGCAACAACAATAACGAACTGCACGAACTGCTTTTAACGCTACCGCATTCCATTTATACATAGCCATTAGCAGTGGACTCGCTGCTGCCCTATCCTGATGACCAGACAGTGCGCAGAGATCCTGCTAATGCCAAGTTTCGCTTGAAACTTTTGCCTGACGCTGTTACGGGCTTGTTGCCCAAGCTGACGCGCTTGGCGTATAACGAGCAGACGCTTTGCGCGCAGAGCGAGTGTGAGTAAGCAATACACTGCTAGAAATAACTGTGCTCATTGCTCATTTGTAATATTTATAGATAGTTCGCCCAGCAGCTACTTTAATCGCTTCTATGAAATCGGCATTAGCTTTACACAGCCGCCGCCATTTTGGATGCCTGCAGCTCCGCCAGTGATAAGTCCAATTGCAACTGTTGACCAAGCTGTTGAGGTGAAAACCATTAGCGGTTCCACCCTTGAGTTGCTGCCAAAAGAAATTCATGACGGTTTTGACATCCCGAGCTGGTTCAAGCAAGACTCACAGACGACTGCGCCCGCATTCTTTTGGCCCACGCCCACGTCGCCAACAAGCACCGCTATAACCGCTGTTTCTCCCACTGCCATAGCCAGCACAGCAGCTACAGCTGCTCCACGCATGTTTAATTTCGGTGGCAGCAACACTTTGTTCTGCGGCATGGAGGGCCGCGCAACGCCGTTTATACAAAAAGGTCGCGAATATCCGCGTGGCACGTATCCTTGGCTTTCGGCCATTTACCACAAGGAATCCTTTGCGCTGGCATTCAAGTGCGGCGGCTCTCTAGTCTCGGCCAGCATGGTGATCACTGCTGCGCATTGCGTCTACAAAATGCATGAAGATCGCATTGTAGTTGGGCTGGGACGTCACGACTTGGATAATTACAGAGAGGAGGGCGCAGAGATTTGTGACGTGCTGCGCATCAATATACATCCGGACTACTCCTCACGCCTGCAGTCGCAGCCAGATGCAGACATAGCGCTGCTCAAGCTGCAGACAACAGTCAGGTAAGCGGTAGCAATTAATTGAGTATTTGATATTAAACAAGCGCTCGTTTGGCAGCTTCAATGACATCATCAGTCCCATTTGCCTGTGGCAGCAAACGGAGGGAACAACAATCAGCACGGCAACGATTGCAGGCTGGGGCACAGATGAGGACGGCAATGCCATGACGCGCTATCCACGTGTAGTGGACGCCAAGATCGCCAGCGAGGCGGAGTGCGCACGCAAGTGGAAGGTGCAGAAGGTGCTGGAGCGCACGCTCTGTGCCGGCAATCTGGACGGCTCCGGGCCGTGCCTGGGCGACTCTGGCGGTGGCCTCATGGTCAAGCATAACAATCGCTGGCTGCTACGTGGCATTGTCTCCCTGGGCGAGCGCAGCGCTGTCTCCCGCTGCAATCTGAATCAATATGTGCTATATTGTGATCTATCGAAGCATACGACTTGGATTCAAAACAATCTAAGTTAGGATATATATATAAAAGTATATTCATATTGTAAAGCAATTATTCATATTCAATTGAGACAACCAAATAAATCACATTAATTTTACAGTTTACTAACAAATAATTTTATTAGAATTTAATACACTTGATCGGTTTTGTAATTATAGAAAAGGTATTCATGAAATTGTGCAAGCAAAAGGCCAAAAGTATTTTGACAAAATCTGTTGCAAAAATTTCTAAATTATTTATATTGTTTAGCTCAGCTTTTAAAAATATATGCACTATATACTAAGTCACAGATACTATCATAACTATTGTAGCTTAAAAATTCGAAAAAGTTCGGTTTAGTTGTTGATTAGGCCTATAAGCGCTAGAGCTAGTTGCTTCTATTATCAACGAAGATCGCTTAATTTAAAGCAAAGTGTATTACAAAGTTGTCTGTATCCAAATTTAATGTGTGTTTATTTTAATAAATTATTTATTTATATTTTCTTCATATATAATTATGCACTTTGCATTTGAATTCGCGTGCCAAATCGAAGTCAGCATGATATACTTAATATGATCTGCAGCAGGTTTGAGCTGAGAGCTGCGAGCTGCGAGTGGAAACAGTTTCACACTCTGCCATCAATAATAACTGAGCTGAGATTAAGATTGAGATCGCTCGCTTGATCATTCAACGTTCGCAGCTCAGTGCGCGTGGTTCGCTTGTTATTTTTTTTCTATTCTATTATTGTTGCTATTCCAACAAATAGACGCTCGTTAGCGGCGAGTGTATTGTTTGAGCTGAGTTTGCACTTGAATTTGTTGCTATTGTTGTGTGTGTGTGTGTGAAATGGCAAGTGCAGTGGTGCTGTTGCTTATCTGCTGGCTGCTGCAGTTTATTGCGCCACATGCGGCACAGTATGCGCCGCCGATTGCGTGTCCCGAGTATTTCGAGTATCTGCTGTTCAATCAGCAGTTCATAGGTCACATCTCAGTGCGTCATGATCCGCAGCTGCAGAACAACGATCTGTATGTGGAGTTTTCACAGCGCGGCGCTTACGAATGGGTGAGTGGACAAAAGGAAAAGCAGCAGCTGGCAGTTTTCCCTGCGCCAGCTTATCACACATGTCATTGATTGTTGTGCGTTTTCCCGCCGTCAGTGCAAATCAAAACAAATGCTGTATATATTAAGTTTGCGATTCATAATTGATTAGAGCAGACAGAGAGAGAGAGAGAGAGAGCGAAGAGCAGAGCAGCTATAAATAGCTTTAAAGAGAAATGTAAACGCTGCTGCTCTTGAGTTGCCGATTTAAAAATAACAACAAAAAAACAAAAACTCAACCAGTTTTAACACAAACTTCTTAATTTTTTTTTTAAGTTTCTTTGTGCTGGGCTTGGCCTGCGGTTTTACCATGTCAATTGTACATCCCCACTTGGAATTAACGCTTAATAATCTTTTTTATTTTTTAGAGCTATGTGGGCAGCCTAACACTGCTAGACGATCAGGAGACAACAAAAACGAATTTAGCTAATGGCTGGCCCATCAATTACAGAGTGGACTTTCCCATACCCAACAGCCCGCCCAAGTTGACGCTCATACGTCTCAACAGCAATGTGCTCTGCAGCTCAGGGCAGTGTAAGTTAGTCACAGCTTGCTGCTGTTTACTTTGCTAATCTCTCTGCTTTCAAATAGATGCCAGACCACGCACTTCCATCGCGCTAATGCACTCGCTGCATTCCACAGTGCCGCTTAGCTTTGTGCGGCCACGCCCACAGTTTGTAGAGCAGCCCATATATAATGTAAGCGTACCCGACTTTAGAGCGCCCATTGAGCAAAGTGATGTTGGCAGTCGCGTGCAGCCACGCCCACAGACTGTAGAGCAGCCACGCCCACGCCCACAGCCACAACCACGTCCGGAGCCTCCAGTGCAGCAGTCAGCGCGCAATCCGCAGCAGCTGAGCGCTATATGTGGACGCGAGCGCGCAGTAACAACGCCGCTTATATTCCAGGGCAAGCCGCTGGAGCGTGGGCAGCTGCCCTGGCTGGTGGGTCTATTTGAGCGCGACCAGGACAGCGCTCAGCTTACTTTCTTCTGCGGCGGCACGCTGCTCTCTGCCTCGACGGTGCTCTCGGCAGCGCATTGCTTTCGCTTTCCTGGTCGTGACTTGCCTGCAAGTCGCACTGTCGTCTCGCTGGGACGCAATACCTTGGATCTCATATCAGATGGCCAGCTGAGCGATGTCTCCCAGCTGCTCATACACGAGCAGTACAAGCCGGTGGAGTATACGCAAGCAGATCTGATGCTCATTAGACTGGCAGCGCCTGTGATGTAAGTAAAGCTTAAAGCAACAATTGACTCCATGTGCTAATAATGATTTGCTTAGCTTTGATGACTACATTGTGCCCATTTGCCTGTGGAGCGAGCAGCTGCCGCTGCAGCTGCCTTCGGGCTACAAGAGCTATGTGGCCGGCTGGGGCGCCGATGAGCTGGGCAATGTCAATACGCGCGTCTCCAAAATTACCGACACTGACATTGTCACCGAATCCAATTGCCTGCGTGAGCTGCCCGCGCGTCTGGTGCAGGCCAACACTATTTGCGCCAATAAAGCGGGCGCTGGTCCTTGTGCCAGCGATGGCGGCGGTGGTTTGATGCTGCACGAACAGAATCTTTGGATTCTGCGTGGCGTAATCTCGGGCGGACAGCGCAAGGACAATACCTGTGATCTCTCCAAGCCTGCTGTCTACACGGACGTGGCCAAGCACATAAGCTGGGTGCGCCAGAATATGTGGAACTAACTAAACTAAGACTATTAGTTGTAGTCAACAAGCTTCCTGTCATTAATTTATTAATAATTATATAATAAACAAATGCACTGCTCGGCAGATTCACGGGCTTGATCACATACGTCATCAGCGGGTAATTCATATGCTAATTGCCTACAGCTCTGGCAATGTCGCCAAACCCGAGCGTGAAGAGCACGCTCTGAGCTCAGACATCTCCGCTCAGCTGTTAATGAGCGCCAGATCAGGTTTTCGACGCAGCTGAGCTGATTGATACACATCGATTGGCAGTCAGCTCTTAGCACTTGCTGCTTGCGGTTCGTTTACTCTCTACGTCTCTCGTATTAATGGCGCAGCTACTCGTCTTGCTCGCTTTGTTGTTGGCTAACTCCGTCTGGGCACAGCAGGTGCCGCACATAGCCTGTCCACAGTACTTTGAGTACTTTACCTATAACCAGCAGTTCGTGGGCCGCATCTCAGTGCGTCATGATCCCAATTATGAAACCAATACACTCAATGCTGAGTTCTCGCAGCGCGGCAGTCTCGGCTCGGTAAGTGTGTGAATGCAAAGTGTGTACCGTTATCGCTTCTTTGGCCTTAGCTGCTGATTAGCTGCGTGATTTCCCAGCTCTTAGTTAACAAAAATGTTGATCAAACTGCGCAAAGCTTTTAATACCAATATAGAAATTAGTTATGTATATATAAATGCATCCATGCTAGGTTTATAATATATAGTATTTTAGTAAAGAATGTAATACTAGTCGTATACGAGATGTGTTCAAGCAATAGCGCGCATTCGTTAATTCTTTTGTTTTAAAATTTCCATTGCTTAAATATTTGTTATTTTTATTTTGTGTATTTCATTGTTTACTTTGTCATTGACAGCCAACAAGATAAGACTTGTTATTGATTGTTCTTCGAATTTCGTTTTGAATAGAAATCAAGTTACAAAGAGACTTCAGATTTTGGGAAGCTCCCAATACGCTTGAAAGGCCAACAGCTGATCGATAAGCCAGCCACATTCGCGACTTTAGTAATTTGTGATTTAGCCATTTGAAAATGCGTATACGATCCATGAGCTCAACTCTGTTGAATTAATTTAACCTTTAAATTCAAACGACAGACAACAAAATTCTAAAAAAAAAAAGAGTATAATAATTGATTGACATTTCTAATAATTTAACTCTCTTAATTTGCTGAACACACCTCGCACTTGTAGAGAATTCTACTGTGCAAGTGCTACGCAGCTCTTGATTTTTAAGCTACAGTTCCGCAAGCTGCGCGACCGGTTTATTAACATTTGTTTGGTTGCTATAAAGCTTGTTTATTTTCTTTTGTTGTTGCTTATTGTTGTTACAAGCTAAACAAATGTTGATTTTATCACATTGATTTACAGCAAATTTGATGTAATTTTTAAATTTAACTATTTGCCTGTTTAATTAATTAATTTTATTGGTATTCTTTGCAGAGCTATGTAGGCAGCCTCAAGCTGTGGGCGGATGGAGATCAGCAGAAGTTAACAATACGCAATCTGCGCGATGGAAATCCCATAGCATACCGTGTGGACTTTCCCACGCCCGGCGTGCTGCCCAAGCTGACGCTGCTCATGCTCAACGACCAAGTGCTGTGTCGCTCTACGCCATGTAAGCATGAGACGCTATGCTTTGAACTGGTACTAAGATTTATTTATTTTGCAGATCCACCCAGCAGCACGACGCTTTCCCTGACGCACTCGCTGCGCTCAACGTCGGTGCCGCTTTTCAGCTTTGGTGGCAGCCCACAGCAGACGGAGTTCTTTAGGCCACAAGAGCGGCCACAACAGCGTCCACAACAGCGTCCACAACAGCGACCACAGCAGGTACAGCGTCCAGTTTGGCCAGACCCAGCGGAAAACATAATTCCAACTCAGGAGCTCAATTCTTCATTCGTGCCCACAAGAACAGTCAGCGCTACACCACAACCACAGCCAAGGCCACAGCCGCAGCCACAGCCAACTCCAAGGCCACAGCCAAGTGCACGGCCACAGTCGCTGGATGAGCTTAATGGCATCTGTGGACGCGAGAAGGCGGTCAGTTCACCGCTTATATTCTTTGGCGCGGATGTGGCGCGTGGTCAGCTGCCTTGGATGGTGGCGCTGTTCGAGCGCACAGAAAGAGGCGTTGCCTTCTTCTGTGGCGGCACACTCGTCTCCTCATCCACCGTGCTGACTGCTGCTCACTGCTTTCGCTATGGCAGTCGCGATTTGCCTGCAAGTCGCGCAGCTGTGTCGCTGGGACGCAACACGTTGGATCTGGTGTCGCAAGGTTTGCTGAGTGAGGTGTCGGCGGTGATAATACACGATCAATATACGCCGGACAACTATACGGATGCGGATATAGCGCTGGTGCGGCTCGCAACGCCCGTGCGGTAAGTGCTGAGCAGCAAGCGCAGTTGCCTTGGAATTACTTTGATTTACTTGCTTGCAGCTTTGGTGACTATATCAAGCCCATTTGCTTGTGGAACGAGAATTATTTGCTGCAGCTGCCGTCGGGGCACAAGTCTTATGTAGCCGGCTGGGGCGCCGACGAGCTGGGCAATGCGAATACGCGCGTGGCCAAAATGACAGACACGGATATTGTCACGGAGGCGGATTGCCTGCGTGGTCTGTTGTCCGCCGAAAGCGGCAGTCGCGTTACATCGCGCACTATTTGCGCCAGCAACAAACAGGGCGCAGGTCCTTGCAGCGGCGACTCGGGTGGCGGACTGATGCTGCAGGAACATGATAAGTGGCTGCTGCGTGGCGTTGTATCCGCCGGACAGCGCTTGGCTAATCGTTGCGATCTGACGCAGCCTGTGATCTACACCGATTTGGCGAAGCACATTGACTGGCTACGCGGCAACATTTGGCTGTGAGCTGCCAGTTCAGCGGTCGTCGTGTCGTCTCGTGCCATTTGTGATAAGATGAAAGCGCTTGCGTGTGTTTGTGTGTGTGCCAAAATAAACGCTAGCCTACTTAGCTTAGTTGAAATTGAAAAATTACTCTGCAATTGCAATTTGTCCAAGCCGGGCAATTGGCTTGATTATAATATGTGAGCGGCTTGGGCGCAGTAATTGCCGCTAATAAAACGCGCCACAGTACAACAGGTGCTTGGGTTAAGCGAAGAGAGCGCGCTCACGCTGACGCTCTTAAGCACAGAGAGCGCTCTCGCTCGCTCTGACATGCGCTGCGCATATTGTTCGCCTGTGCTGTGGTTATCCTGTTGAATCGTTGGCAGGCTTCGCAGTTAGTCGCGTATGAAAACGCTTTAAATTTGTTGCATACTGTGCGGCACTGGCAAATGAACGCACGGCAAATGTGCACGGCGCGTCTCAGCCCCGCTGCTCGGCCCCAGCTCGCTCGCTCGTGCGTGTCTTTCAACGGACAGTCAACGTTCAGCCTTCAAATCGCACGGTTCGGCGCCACAAGCAGCTCCAGCAGCAGCGGCACATAGAACAAATCGTGATTGTGTGTGTGTGTGTATCTGTGTTGATCTTGTAACTTTAAGTGCTTTTAAAGAAATAAATAATGTAACAATTAATTGCTCAATTTGAAACTGTGCTACAAATTTAGTATTCGATTCACATAAATAACTTCATTGCTCAATTGCAACTGTGCAAATAGCAAAACCAAGTTGGCTGCAATTTTATAATTTTGTTGATTGCAGCTAGGCGTGGTTGAAGCCCCATGGTTTATCGTCATGCCCCATGCATTTGCTAAACTGTTATTTACACACACACACACATGAGCACACACACATGGTTAGCAGTAGTTGGCAGGCAGGCAGTAATGTCTTGACCAAGTAGTGCTAACAAATAATAAATGACTGTGTGCCGACTGTTGCACACGAAAAATGATTGTTGAAAATATGCAATTTCCGTTTGGGAAATGTGGCATGTGGCATGACGATGCAGCCAGCTAGACTTGGGTCAAGCTTTGTCTTTAACTAGAGTTTGTATTTGTGTGTGTGTCTTTTAGCAGGCGCAGCAATGCATTCGAAATATGTATGAACAGCAAAGTGCAGTTCAAGCAACGATTGCTAATCGACTGAAAATGTGCAATAATAATAGCTAGACAGAGAGAGTGCGAGAGAGGATTAACTAAACAACTAATGCAAAATGCCACGCCACAGTTGCCTGGCAAATTGTTCTTCATTCTGAGTTTGTAGAACGTGTGTGCATAGACAGGCAGCAATTGCCAGCAATACGGTCGAGTTATTGTTTCCCAAAATCCTGTGCCCTCTGCCCTCACTTCATTTAACAGCCCCCCCGCACCGCTGACCCGTTAGCAACATGACGAATGGCATGAGTGCGGCAACAGCGATTGCTGCATTGGCCGCAGCAGCTGCGGCAGCAACAACAGCAGCAGCAGCCTCCATGCATGGCAACAACAGCATCAGCATCAGCAGCAGCAGCAACACCAGCAGCAGCAGCATTCTCAGCAGTTTGGGCCACAGCAATGGCAGCAAGGTCAGCGACCACAGTGGCCTATTGCATGGCGCTGGCAGCCGACGCAACCACAGCGCATTGCTATTGGCCAATGCCGATCATTTGCCGCTGCAGCTGACGACCGCCAATGTGGATGGAGCGTTCGAAATTGACATTCAACTGCTGACAAATGGCTACGACGGCACAACGGTGAGTCAAGTACTTAGGCTAAGCCACAGATTTGCAATCAGTATTGATGGCCCCCAGCAATTGAGATTCGCCCTTGTTGGCCTGTGGCCCTTTTGATCGCAACAATTTATGAGCTTTAACTTTCATTGCATGCACTCATATTTGCTCCAACATTGTATGCGCCTTACGTGCGCTTTATGGTGCGTATGCGTAATAAATACGCGTTTAACGCCACACGCGTCTAATGAGCTGCTGACGAGAGCAAAAATCTTGTAATAAACGCTGCAAGTTTGTCAGCAAAATTAGTCGCAGCTTATGGCTGCTGCTAATTAAAGTAGCAACTGAATTTAAAGCGCCAGTAATAGCTGCGCTTAGTAATTAAGAAATATGAAATGAAATGTACGCTTCAGTTGAGTAAACTTTTGCACAGATTTGTTGTTTTTGTTACATATCTTATTTCATAACTCACCTGTCTGTCTGCAGCTAAATGGAAATGAATGCGGGACTCATTAGCAGAGCACGCACATGGCTAACTTTTCCAACAAACAGTTGAGAGCTGAGATGACACACACACATACGTGGCGCACATATATTGATGCTTAATCCACTTTTGAAAAGGGTGCATGTTGCAAACTGTTGGGGGCGAGGCGTGGCCAAACTTTATCCTTCACTTGACAAACCTAAAATCTACGTGCGCCGAAAAAAATACGTAGATGGTGATAGACACCGTCAGATCTATAACCAGACAGACAGCCAGCCAGCAGTTTGGTACGATAAAGTTTGCAGCTGTTCGCACGTTTAACTTTCAATCGAATGTAAATAATGAGTGGCACGTAACTTTGCGTGCAACGCTTAGAGAACGTTGCATTACACACATACACAGTGAAATAGATAGAGCGTGTGTGCGAAAGAGAGCGAGAGAGTGCATGACATATATTATATGTCGCCTGTGCCATTTCCACATAAATAGATTTGCAGCTAATTTGCAAACAGTTCTAATGAGCTATGGAAATTGCGAATTGAAATGAGTTTAACATTGGGGCTTATGCCTTGTAACTCAATTGGGTCAATTTCTGTAGCAACTTTAGTAGTTTGCATTAAAATCGATTGAATGTCACTGACAAGAGCAGCTAAGCTAATGCACATGGCACCCATTGACATTGCCAGATTTGTAAAGAGCGCAATCTAAACAGTCGCCGCTCCCTCGTTTTGAGTGCATTTCGCATAATACGTAGCGTATACGCCGCGTTGTATAAGCTAATTGAATTATTAATCCACACGAACAGCGACTGTTGTTGATGTTGTTGTTGCCTAGGGTCAAGTACACACACACACACACACAGGCACAATACACAATTCTTTCGTATGTGTAGCTGTTATGTTTGGATTTAATTTGGTATTTTCTATTACCCGGAAGCGATGCAAACAACGACTTGTGCGCCATCTTTGCCAAACATAATAGTAATAATAATAATAGTAAAATATTAATAGCATTAAGTGCTGCTGCTGCTGCTGCTGCAGCATCGCACTGATTGCTCCAAATATTCCGCTTTCATTTATGCCCCAGCCGCCAGCCATTGTTCCAAACAATGCAAACACAAATACAAAAACAAGCAGCAATACAAATACATGTACAGCTGTGTGTGTTTACACACATGTAGTGAAGCTAATGTTGAACTTATTTGGAATTGCATTAAAGCTGTGTATTGTGTATTGATTACAAGTCAAAGAGCTTCAAGCCTTAATTGCTGAGTGCCGCTTGGCAATTAAATTCGTTAAAGAGTTTAATGTGCTTTTTGTTTTGCAAACAAACTTGAAGCGCTACTGCAGTTGATGGCAACTCTAAGCTGTGCAATTGAATTTAATTAGCCGGAATAAATTACCAACGTTTGCTAAATGACATGCATGTGTGTGTGTGTATGTGACATTGTGTGTGCCATTATCACGACTAGAGCCGCCGCATAAATGGGCGACACGCTTCGGAGTAATGCGCCCTTTAGCTGCCTGACCATAAATTGGGACACAAATATAAACCACAATAAGGGAATGCAAACAAGCAAACACACACACACAGGCACATTCGTATAATCACAAAAGCAAACACATGCAGCTGAGTGTGTGGAGTGGAGTGAAGTGTGTCTAGCATTTAGTCAGCGTATCTGATGATTTTGCACCTCAATAATGCCCATTGTGCTTAGCCACAGCCATAGCCACAGCCGCAATGTGTTTACATCTCACTCTCACTCTCTCTTTCTGTCTGTCTGTCTGTCTGTCTGTGTGTGTGTGTACGGCAGGTAATTTCTTATTTTTATGTTGTCTGCATTTCAGTTTTCACTGATAGGTCGCTCGCTCATGAGGCTGGGGGTCAAAGATTTTCAATGCGCAGTCGAAGGGTTTCAATAAACCCAAAAGGCTCACATTTTTTATTGACCATAAAATGTAAGTCCTGTATGCTGGCTTTTGCTTTTTGTTGTTGCTTTGTTGTTTGTAACTTTCATTACGTTTTTTTTATGATCATGTATGTTGTACGATTTATTGCCGATTGCTCTATTGCATATTGCGGATCAGCAGCAGCGTGTGGCAGCCATAAGGCCATAGGTTGAGCATGTAATTGCCACAGGACTGAGCGCCTCGCACATATTGCACAAAACTAAGACTCAATTTGATGCTAATCAAAGAGACTCTACGGGTTAGTTGAGCTGTCAGCACACCTGAGCCCGCTTCATACGAATCAAATTCATGCAAACACAGCGAAAGTGTCAACAGAGTCCTCGCGCCTGGCTGTAGCTAAAGCAGCGTTTGTTATACGCTTTGCAAGTTTTCCACTCGAATTCGTTTGCATAGCAAGTGAGAAACCAACAAAATTGGAAAAGCTGCAAGCTGCGCAATTGCAATTGCAGTCGACGCTGAAATACACTTGTATATAAAGTTATTAATAAATAATGCCTTAAAGTTTATTTTGGGTAAAGTTAAAGCATAAATGTGGACTTATGCTTGTGTATGTAACTACGTATAAAAGTTGTGGGCGGACAGCTTGTTATGTTCCTTATCAAAAATGATTTAATTTTTATTTTGATTAGTTGTGGGCAGCCTTGATAAGCTCACTCCAAATAGACTAAAAATAAAACAGCTCAACTGTGTTGTATAAAAAAATACAAAGCTTTAGGGCCTGCGGCTATATTTACAATTAAAATTAAATAAATAACAAGTTTTAATTGATTAAATAAGAAAAAAAGCGATATATATGTAGATTTTGTTTGTTATATTTTCATTATTAATTAATCTTCACTCATATGCAACTACAACATTTAATTAAAAGCATATGTCGTTTGTTGATGACTATATATTTCAGCTTTAAGTGTCGCTTTTAACAGTAACTAAACTTTAGCCTTGCCTCTAAGAACCTTTTTGAAATGTCAAAGTGTATGGGCGTTAACGAATTGCGAAATACGGCATAAAATCGATGGCATCCAATTGAAGTGTGAAGCAGTTTGCAGTAAACTGCTGCAGAGGCAGAAAACCATCAACGTGCAAAGGAGGCAAGGACTACTGCTGCTACTGCAACAGACAGTTTGCAGTTTGCAATCAGCAGCTTAAGTCAACTCTCTCAGATCTGTAGTTCACTTTGAGCTGGCAAACAACGTTGATTGCTTGCTACTGCCTTCAGCTAATTATTGTGCTGCTGATATCACAGAAGTGCAGGCAAACAGACAAATGACGCAGGTGACGCATTGGCAATAGTAATCTGAACAAGGCGACGTCGTCAAATGCATGCAAATAGTCTCAGTCTACGCATTTAGTGCTCTGGCAATTAAGCAAGTAACAGCGCAGCTGACAAGCTGACAAATGCAGCTACAAGGCTCGGTGCATCAAATTATACAACTTTAGTAATATCAAAGCAAATTATTATTGGTAGTAGCTGGCAGTCAATATCCATTAATGGCAATTCGGTTTAGACGGATTTTGATTGCGCTGGAAACTGGGTCAGCTGATAGCTGGCAGCTGTCAGCCGCCTCACATGTTTGGCTCTCTGCTGACTGCACACAAGGCACTCAGGCATGGCGAAAATTTTAATAAGTTTTGCAAGCATTACCCTTGACGACAGCCACGTCGCCTGGTTGCCCCTTTTTAATTATTAAGCTGATGCAAAATTTGATATATGTGTTGGATGAAGAAGTAACGCAAGCAGCTTGGCCAAGTTGTGTGACCCTTGCCGTGTTGTCTGGCTGGCATCAAATATTACCAACATGCTGAAAATCTAATTAATGCTTCAATAATTGAAAATGTTCACACGTGTCGTAAGCTTAACCAATTGTTAGTGTTGCTTGCTGTCGTCGATCTGTGTCGACAGCTCATTTGCATTTCGGAACATGTTTGTTAAGTCTTGCGATAATTTCATAGCTGCTTTGCTCGATTTGGCATATGCTGCATACTTTCGGGCGTGCTTAAGTGTGCACGTGTGTCGCAGCAGCTTCTTCGTCCTCGTCTTCATCTTCATCTGCGTCTATTTGCGTAATTACAACTACAGCATTGTGTCTATATTTGCGGGAATGCGTCTTGAAGCTCACTGTTGACATGGCTTTCAGCTGCGTTTAATTATGCCAAAAGCCAACAATGAGCACAAACAAGACATATAGCGCACATATAGACAGGCAGTCAACTAAGCAGACAGACAGACCGTACGACAGTCAGACAGCCAAACAAACATATGCGCATACAACTTGTTACATGACAATCATAGACAAATGCAAACAATGGGAGGTGCGCCCCCCAACCCAACCCAACACTTGGCTAACTGCAAGGAGTCAGCCAGTTGGCAACTGGCAGCAGGCTTTGCCAACTTTATGCAATTGTTAACGGGTACACAAGCAATGACAGCTCCAACAATAGCAGCCGAGCACACTTTGACAATTGTTATTACATTTTACATCTGCTGCAAATGAGTGCGCCAGACAAACACTCAAGGCGTTTACTCAAATATTTGCTCCTTATGGAAATTCTATGTGTGTGTGTGTGTGTGTCAAGGCTGCTGTAAAAATGGGCTTAAATTCATTTTCAATTTATTGTTGTTTGGCAAGTTTTCAATTTCATTTCAATGTTGTAAATTTAATTTGTGCTTTTGTCAGCTGATTGTTATCCGCTTAAGACAAGTTCAAACGTAAGCTTTTTATAGGCTTAAATGGTATATCAATTGAATAATAGAATATACGTAAAACTAATTGCAAGTAAAACTAATAATTTAATAAACAAATACGTTTCGTAAATTTAAGCTACTGAGCTGAGTTTAAAGCAATGGCAACAAATATTTGTCTAGCGCATAAATCAAAAATGTTAGCACTGTTATTATCGCAGCTGTGAGTTTAGCCAAGTTCAACTAGGCCAACCCAGCCAGCCAGCCAGCCAGCACTTACTGTTGCCGAATTTCCTGACTAGGCAACATAAACACACAATATATATCTATATGTATGCATAAAGAAACGCAGGCTTCTATTTATTGTGCTGGTTGGGGGGCTTTGTTTATTAAGCGAATTTAAATTTATGCTAATCCTGTGTGTGCTCGAGCGGCTAAAGTTAAAATTATCTGTATATGCTTTAGGGACACCGAAACTGCATTAGTAAGTTGCATTGCATTTGAACTTTCAAGCTGGCAGATTAATGTTGCCTATAAACTTTTATTCGCTGATTTCTGCAAAGCTCGCGCGCAGTCAGCCAAGTGCATGAAATTCTTTGGCGCTGTGATAAGCGCAGCCAATGAAAATTTAGTGAGCAGCAGCCAAAGCGCATGAAATGACGACTCAATGCAGTCAATTTAATAACCAAGCTTAGCTGCAGCGCAATCAAACGGAGTGAAATGAAAATGAAAATCAAACAAGCAGCCCTTAAATTATTTAAGCTTAAGTGCAGGCAAAATATAGCTAAGCCTTTTAGAAGAACTTTTATCTTTTTGCAACTATACAAAAGCATAAAAATCTTTGCATCTCATGCTTAGGCATTGCTGATAAGCTGAAGTAGCAGCAGCTCAAGTGGCGGATGTGCTCGAACGGCACTTTAAAACGAGCAACATAAACACACAGAGCTCGAGCCAGAGTCCTGAGTCCTTTTGAGCTGACAAATAAAACAAGCAGTCTCAGCCACGTCGGGCTGTTGTTGTTGGCGCATTTGCTCATTATGCGTGAGCTGTGTGCTTGTAAATCTCACTATTTCCGGCCGGCGGCCATATTTACACTTTTACACACTTACACCTACAAGTGTGTCACACACACAAACAAAGAATATGACATACAGGCAGACAGACAGACTAAGGATGAAGGCGTTGTGCCTTGGGCAACAGTTATGTGCTTTTGTTGAATGTTGTTTTGTAAAATGTTTTTATGCCTTGGCTTTTGCGCATTATTATTGTTGTCTACTTTGTTGTTCGTTCGTTCGTTCCTTGCTCGCTTGGTCGCCGCTGGCTGCCAATTTGTGCTTGTGTGTGTGTGTATTCGACGTTTAATCAACGCATTGTACCATTTAAGTTTACAATCCATGCCATTTAACTAACACACTCGAAGCCAAGTCGGTCAGTTGCTGCTCTCTGCTTGTTGCACGTATCCCCAAGCGAGCTTTGGCATTTTTTTTGTATTACTGCGCAATCTGTTGGATTCAATTTCATTGCTGGTATGGCCATTAACATTATGAGTAGCTTAGTAGAACGATTAAAATTGCGATAGCCTTCAAGTAGTTGAAGATAAAAGCAATCAGTGCAAATGGGCACCATTGAGCTCATTTTGATTTAATTATAATTATTTCTAAAAGCGCTGAGCTCATAGCCACAACAACTGTTAGTTGCCCAATCGATTGATGCGAGTGTTATGGCAACTTTAACAATTACACATTTGTTTAATTAATTTTTTCCAGGAACTATCAGCGTAAATTGCTGTCAGGCGAATACAGTAAAAGCTCGAATACTGTGTATCAATTTGATATTAAATAATAAATAATTAAAACTGAACAGTACATTTGTGTAACTTAACTCTTAATTATAATTTAATATCGCATTATTTGTTTGAAATACTTTATTGAATTTGCTATATTAATTTATAATTCACAAGCGTTCACTGTAGTTGCATTGCCATGCTGTAAATGGCCCATAAATGCAAAATTAAATTATATTTTATCGCCGGCAACGCAACAAAATCTCGCTTCAACTTGACACAATCCGATTTGATTACGTATACGCAATATTGCACATACTTGAACACGCACATTCAGTTTATGTAATTTTTATAATCTCGAGTATCTTTTATTATTCGGCGTGTTTGCTTCAAGCAACTCAACGAGCTGTTGTTATGACCCCGCATAATTAATTTAATAGCATATCAAATATAAAATGTAATCCTTTGACTAACAAGCAATATCAATCTATTTGCCAGGCCATCAATGGCATTTGCTTTGACTTTTGAAGAAGTTATGCCAAGCCCGTTATAGACTGTAGGGCATGCTTAGCATTAATTATTTATTTATGCAGGCACGAAATTTCTCAAATATTTGTACAAATAAATTTAAAATTCAATCTAATTGCACGGCTTGCAGCTACGAAAGTTTATAAACAACATTACGTATGCGTAATATGTTTGTTGCCGTTTGCTTTGCGGCCTTTTGTATATGAATTGCCTTTATTAAATTAAAGTTGCGCATTTCGCGCAATTAGCAACTTTTAAGCGGCTTAAAAAATGCCACAACCAAAACCAGCGCCAACAACAACAACAACAACTGAACTCAATTTGATGAAATGGAAACTGTGCTGCGCAGTTGCAGCCAAAACGCGCCGAGTAAAGTTAAATATACTTTTTTAATGTATACAATTAATTAATTGTATGTGCAGATGGCTCTTTTATTATCGTTTTGGTTGCACTGACATATAAATATTACACATACGCAGCGTGAGTAAAACATAACGTAATATACAAGCTTGACATGCGCTTTAATAATCTTTTGTTTTTAATTCAATTTGAGTATAATTTGCGTTGCAAACAAAAAGCAACTATGTAAAAGAATTTAATATAAAGACAACGGAGCACACTCGGCTGTGCGTTTGGCTGTCTGTGTGTTCTTTAATTGAATTTCTCGCTTTTGCAGACAATGCACATGATGTGTGTGCCTGTGTGTGTGTGTGTGTGAGTCTGTTTTTTCTGCAAGCGACTATCAATTAATAAATTCATTTGCATGCTGCTGATGCCCATGAGGAGGCAACATCCAATTGCGGTTTTCAATCGAGTTAAAGTCATTGGTGCATAGTTTCGGTTTTGCTGGCCAGCGGCGGAGGCAGGCAAACCACTAAAATGCCAACATGCCAGCATAAACAGAACCAGAATGCCAAGCACACACACACGTACACAGGCATACACAAGTGAAAGAGAGATGTGAGCTGCTTTGACACGCTGGCTGGGAAAACCGCAAGGAAAATTCAGAGAAAGAGGCTGCAAAAGCACGAGAGCTCCAAAGCCTGTATAAATTAATTTTATTTCGGAAATGGGCACTAAACATTTTAAAGTCATTCAGCTAAGCAACAAAGGCGGCAGCTGCAGCAGCAGCAGCAGCAGTGTGTTGTCGATTTTAATTATGAATAATGTGGCTTCAGTTTGCCACTGTCTGGCTCTGGGTCTGGGGGCTAAGGCTAAAGTGCTTTGCTCTAAGGCAACCGCATACGCCAAGTGATTGATAGTTTCCATGTGAGCCCAGTCAACCGCAGCAGGCAACGTTTATATCTCTGTGTGTGAGCACCCAAAACTTGACTTCAACTTCGACTACGGCCATGACTGCGAGTACGAGTAGTTTAATTAGTGTAAAATGTTGCTATTGCCGCCGCCGCTGCCAGCAGCTTGTGCGTCACATGCACATTTTATATATTTAATTAGTACAGCCAAAGGACGTCTATGCCTTTGATGTTAATTAAAAGTTAACCGACGCCGACGCAGCATACTTGAAGCTTATGTTTTCGTTGTGGCTGCGCTATAATGAGCGTGGCATGTGTTGCTCATAAGCATCGCGAGCAGACATAGTTGCGCTAATGCGTGTTTGTTGTGGCTTCGATTGAGAGAGACATTTAAAAATTTTGCTCATTTTGTGTTTGTTTATTAACTCATTGCAGCTGACATCGTACTATAACGAGACGAGCTGGACAAATGCTTCTGAAATGGATACAATAGTGGGTGAGGAACCGGAACAGCTCTCGCTTGTGTCAATTGTAGTTGTTGGTAAAGTAAATGTCGTTGAATGTGTCCTAACAAGCCAAACCGACACGCACACACACACACACAGACACACATACAACACAAATATTTGCTGTTCAATTAGAGCACCCAACTGCATGTGGCTTATACAAACACTTATGCATTCGTATTCGCACACACCTTTCATTGATACGTTTCGCACATAAGTATGCTATGTTTATTATTGTTCGCATTTCTTGTCCACTTGAAACGAACACACACATCACTAATCGCTGGCCTCGCTTCGCCGCAGGCATCTTTTTATCGGTGCTGATATTCCTCTCCGTAGCCGGCAACATACTCGTCTGCCTGGCCATCTACACGGAGCGCAGCCTGCGACGCATTGGGAATCTGTTTCTGGCCTCATTAGCGATTGCCGATCTCTTTGTGGCATCTCTGGTAATGACATTTGCGGGCGTCAACGATTTGCTGGGTAAGTACTGATTCGACGCAAAATGTGAAAATAAGTGTATGCATGTAATCGAAATTTGCAATTGAAATTTTTTGTGCCACACCACAATAAGTGTATGTAAAATGCTGCTGCTGGCAATGCCGCAAACAAATGACACGACACAACACGATACAAAAAACAGCGCACCCATGCAAATGAAAGCAAGCGGGTTGGGTTGGGTTGCCAGCTCGTATGAGCCCATTTGACATGCCTGGCAGGGCTTAAAGCGTGAGCTTTAGTGCGGCTTTATATACAATACCTTTTAAAGTGACAGCTGCACACTGTCGCGTCGCCTGAGTGGCCGCAAAGCACATTGAACGCCAGCTGCAGTTGCCATAAGGCTTGCACTATATTGCTGAAGGAATCTAACTGAAGCAGGCAAACGACAGAGCGAGCGCCAATGGCAAAGCCATTGGGAGTGGCTTTACGAATTTCCATTCTGTGTCAACTGAAAAGCCAAAGTTGCGCGGCTTTTTAGCTAAAATGCAATGTGCGCAGTATTTGTCTTCATTGCTTCATTGATTGCAGCCCGCCAGCACAGCAATACATCCAGCACAGCTGTGGCTGCCACCAGCAGCCGTTGACATTGACAAACTTGCAAGCTCAAGTTTTGCCAACTCGTCAGGCAGTCAGCAGCAGCCAGCATTAGGCTGGATTTAAGTGCTGCATATGTATTTGATTAATTTTATAAAATACAAAACGCTGGCTGGCTGCAAATTAAAGCGCCTTAGCAGCCAGTACTCGGTAAATAACTGTTAAATTAGGCATATTCACTGCGCAAAGGAACGACAAGGACTTTGGCTTATGCTGACAACATATATTTGGGGGCTAAGAGTGAAAAGCATGCAGCTGACATCAATGCCTGCGTGCTCAGCAGTGAGTTCTGCTGGCAAAACATAAACAAGCTCTTAGGCAGCGAAATCAGCAAAAAGCGTAGTGAAGCGTTACCTCAGTAACAAAACAGCCAAGATACCTGCACACACACATACACACGCATACATGTGTGTGTGTGTGTGCCGTGTTTGCGTGAAAATAATAAACGACTTTGCCACTTGAAGCGGCTACAGAGCAGAGCCAGCGCTGCTGCTTTTGCTTTTGAAGTATTTTTGCTGCGCTTGCTATAAATATCAGATTATATATGTGTGGCGCTATTAGGCGGCAGCTTAAAATCTATATAACTATATAAGCTGGTTCATTTTACGCGCCAGCAAATTTGCTCATCATATTAGCAAAGTGTATTAAAAATGCGGCTTGATTTAGTTGCTGAGTGTGAAAAAGTAAATAAAAATACGCAGCCGCTCCTCGAGTAGCAGCTGAGAGACGCCTTAGAGCAAATATATACACATACACATGCTTGTGTGTGTGTGTGTTTGGGCAAATTATTTTTGACGAAGTGTCGGGGCCAAGCTGAGTGTGCCGAGCTATGAGTGAAACAACATTTGGCACGCTCGAAGGCAAGCAAATCGGCAAATAAACGCACAAACTTCAGTTTACGTTTTGCTATATTTGCATCACTGCCAAAAAACAACAAACAGCGTAGCAAATAAAGCAGCTGAGAGCTGAGAGCAGCAGCTGCGACAGCTCACAAAATATACAGAGCAACAACAATAACAACCCACACATGAGAGCATATTGGGCTATAAGCTATACATATTATTTATACATTTCGCTACAGCAAATATGAAAGCCACGTGAATTCCTGCAGCCTGAGGCAAGACACTAGCTTATGATGTACGCACTGTACCTAGCAACAAAACATGAATGTCAAAGCAAATAACTGAACAAGAAATACGTAATAGATAAAAACGATTTGGACATGAAAGTCATGGCGACAGTAATGAAAGCACAAATGATTGTAAACTTTTTATATAATAATAAACTCTTTTCAATTGCATTAAATGTTATATAAATTTTATTGCAAACAATTTATAGTGCGCCATAATAAACTTTCTGTTGACTCATTGAATTGCTGTGAGGTGCTGCTGTAAATTTGAATCCGACTCCTTAGAGTCGTTTATGGCTGCTGACGCAATCAGTTAAGCACTCATACAGCAATCGATGACTTGCAGAGCAGATTAATATTGTGAGTCGAAACCTTTTTGCTGACATGCCAATGCCAATGCCACATCCTGTGCGCTAAAGAGCTGTATCCTGCGTGGCTCTGACACGCATAAAAACCAAAAATAGGCTTGATATATGCGCATCATCAAATATGAAACGTCAAATGAGCTTTACCCGCAAGAGTTATTAATTTTATCATTGCCCACAACATTTCATAAGGGATTTCCGCCGAGCTGTGATTTCTTTCGCATTCGACGGCGACGGACATCCGCTTGACCTTTGTCCTTTTGCCAATAATTGCAACGCATTTGTATAAAAAGCTGTCATACAAAGGCAGCGGCAATGGCAATGCAAATCGAATGTAAACAGCACAGCCACTGGCAGCAGCAGCATATAGGAAACGGAAATTAATTTGTAAAATAATTTCAACTCAATTTGTGTCATGCATAAGTTAAAACACATGCGCCATATGCTCGACCTACTAGTAGCTGTTGCTTTTACACTTTTGACTTATGTTTGCCATGTTGTTGCTGCAGCTGTTAACTTAACGCTGTTGTCGGTGAGAAAATTAAGAATTTCTCTCATTCTGACCGTTGTCGGCCACATCATGGCAATTTCCGGACAGACAGACAGAGACAGAGACATATGCCATGTGCATATATGAGAGCTGGCAATTATACAGTCAGCCAGTCAGTCAGGCTGCCAGCCTGCCAGCCTGCGTTGCAGTCCGGGCACGTAAGTCAAGTCAGTCGGGAAGCAACTACTAGTTCAATCATTTCATCAGTCAATCAATTATTCAACCCGTTTCATGCTCTATTTTACAGGTTATTGGATCTTCGGTGCAGAGTTTTGTGATACTTGGGTGGCCTTTGATGTCATGTGCTCGACAGCATCTATTTTGAATCTGTGCGCCATCTCCATGGACCGTTACATACACATTAAGGATCCGCTCAGGTGAGTGTGTGATAATACTAGTCAGCTGCATATTGCTGCTGTCACATGCATAAACTATGCAATACTTCAATAGCTGCCAGGCCTTGCGTTGTCATCAACAAATTAAATGTGCAGCGTCTGTTGAGTGTGGACCCAGTCTCTTGTTTTTATGACACAAAGCGTGGCTCTTTTTTATGCGACATTGATGGGACAAATGATAGCACGATTTAATATCGATTTATTAGAAACAGCATTAGCGCTAAGAGCAACGTTCTTTGCATATCACTCATACGCCGCATTGTCAGCCACATCACGTTTCACATTGGCAACTCCTCGTGCCTGTTGGTTGTTTATTAAACGTTGCACATAATTGTTTCATTAGTAACTTATACGGCCTTAAAGCAGTTAAAGCATGACTTGGCCTATGGCTTGTTGCTTCTTGCCTATGAATATTGCAAGTCATACCATTTATATAGCGACTAATGTCGTCTAACTGATTGGCCTGACAGCATGACAGTCTCATTAGCAAAGAAAAATTATGCCTGCCTGCCTGCTTGCCTCTCTCTCTCTTTAATTAATGTTATTTCTTAAAAGCGCCTAAAGTTCAACCGATGTCTTTATTCAGTTGCTCGTTTGCGGCTCTCTGTCTGTTTGGCAAACACAATCAAATTTTGCACAGTCAGTTGGCTGCCACAACTGAAATTGTGAAGCAGGTAGCCGAATGCAGGAGTAGAGTAGCGTTGTTTGTTTGCTTTGTGGTCAGCAGTCGGAATCGGAATGCTTTGAAAACAGTTTTATCAACATTTTGCTTGTTGGTCGCACAACAATTGGGCGAGTTAATTAAACTTTTTCTAACAAGTCAAAAGAAAATTTATGATGTCAGCGCAATATAAAGCTGAACACTTGTTCAAAAGAAACCGCAAAGATATGAAATGGAAAAATTGTACAAGATTTTTAAAATTTAAAATGAGTACAATTTACAATTTATATTAATTATAGAGCTATTAATATTTAATTAATACTGCAGTCTTTGATTTATACGACAATCAACATTAAATTTAGCAATTTCATTGAGTTAGCAGCACAACTGAAACGAATGTAGCGTAGCTCGCTTTAATAACTTGGCTTAGTGCAGTGGGCTGGGCGTTGTGGGTTGGGCGCCTACCAGAGCGCGTCAATAGCTGAAAACGAGACGAGGCAGCCGCCCCACTGTTACCAGAGCAGCATAATAAATCCTTTGATGCTATTTTCAGCAAAAGCCAAAAGTAGAAAAATATTTTCTATCCACCACAACTAACGCTTTGCTGAGCGCTCTCTCGCTTTCATGCGCTCACTCTGTCGCGCTCTTTTGATACACTTTGACAAATATTATGCAAAAAGGCAGCAGCGTAACTGTAGCTTGTAACAGTTTGCCTTTGACAGCTGCATTTAGCTAGTGAAAGTGTATTAAACAGTTGACTATGGCCAAGCTAACTGCGCGCTTGTTTATCTATCTATAGTTAGCGCTCGCTTTGGCCGCTGGCAAAGCTGATACGTTTTATAAAAAAGTGTAGCACGACAGTTGTATTGAAGTGCCACTCACCTTTGTATGTGTGTGTGAGCATGTTAAGACTTGTGGTTCTATTAAATCGCATTGCTCGCTTTATTGACGCGAACCACAGCTGACTTGGCTATTAACTACAAATTTAGTTGGCAAAAATATGATGAGCAGAGCTGCGCTTTGAACTTTTGCGGACGTCTGGCAGCTTAACAGTCTGATAAGAAATTTTCTATATGTAAAGGATAAGCTGCCGTTCAATTTAAATGCAAAGAAATTGAATTTAGCCACTGTAGACTTACGAGCTCGCGTCAGATCCATTACTCAGTCCCGCGTGTATTTGCTACGTGCACTTCAAAAGTCAAGTGAACGACTCACATCCTTAGGCTGCGCCACGTGCAAAGCCCATAGAACTCACACCTGTCTATCTGTAGCTGTATCTGTAGCTGTAGCTGTAGCTGGGCCTGTCTAGAGTTATTAGTGCTTGCGCGGCAGCTGGCAGCCCCAGACTGGCAGCGCTTGCGCTGCTCTTTATGCAAATCTGATTTATTTGCATGTCAAAGTGGAGTCAGCAACGTCGCTGCCCGGCTGTGTCAAAGTTCACGCACTGCGACAGCGACAGCGACAGCAACGGCAACGTCTCATTAGGATGCCAAGAAATGTTTGCGTATTTTTCTAACGTCTTAAAATAATTGCAGGCGTTTAATTTAATTGCGCCGCGCTGAGATTTACGCAGCGTCGGCGAAAATTGCTGCGAAAAACAATTTAAATAAGAAATGTGTGCAAATCCAATTAGAAGCGGCAAAACTTAAAACGATGACAGCATTAAAGCAACAGCAACCGCAGCAACAGCAACAACTATGATTTGCAGCCAAAGCCCAGCGGCGGTTTGTCAGCCACACACAACTGTCAACAGCAGGCGCATATGTATTTGCGGGAATGCATGCGCTCGCATCATGCATAAAATTCACTTTAAACTGCAATAAAAAGTGTGGCAAACTTTTATGGCGACCGGAGACAGCGAGTGTCTCCAACAGCTCAGAATGCGCGGGGGGAGGGCTTGGATGGCAGCAGTGGAAAAAACACTTATGCGACACAAGTCAATGTGAATGACGCTCCAGAGAATGTTTGTAATTGTGTTTTGTCATTCGCAATGAAGATGCTCTAACTGCTGAAATTGCAAAATAAATAATTATTGCAAAAGCAGCTTGACATGCTTTTAAATATGTAGTTGCTAAATTTTCGCAGGCAGTGTATACAGCTGTGTATATAAAAAATAAATAAATGCTTGAAAGCTGTCAGTTTAATCTTCGCTAAAAGTTTTGCTCTCAGTTCAATAATAAATATGAAAGTTAAGCATTAAGTTGAGTAATTTAAAAAATAAATATTTAATGGCTGCAATGGCGAGTCTATAAGGACAACATGTTTAACTTCATATATTCTTTTTAATGTTCTATTTCCGAATGATTTCCATAAGAAGTGCTTGGCAGATTTACACTCTTGCTTAAGTGTTGTTTTCTTTTTATTATATTTTTCTCAAGTTGATCAACAAATTCAATTTTTGCTTGCTTATGAACTTTTCTGCAGAGTCTCATATTGTCGCTTGCGTCCAGCATTTTGCATTTTTCTGTAGTTTGCTTTTGTTTTAGGTTTTGAGGCCCTGGGTTAAGCCCCTCGCTGTCAGCTGCCAGCAGCACTTGAAAGCAACAAGAGCCGTCCTGCGTGTGCAACATTTTGACGCAAAGCAAAACGCACATAAAAGCTCATAAAATTTCACATGCCAACAGCTAAAGCTGCCAACTATGCAGATGTCCTTTTTACACACAAAAGGCGCTGTGCGTGCCTGCGTGTAATTTCTTAAGTGCGTTCGGCTGCCATGTGTGGCAAGTGGCAAGGCAAGCGCATTGCTAGAGGCATTTACCGCAAGCGGCAGCAGCAGCAGCGGCGGCGGCAGTAAATGCAAATGGCCAAAGCCAAAGTTGTCACGCACACACACACACACACACGCATAGACACTTGGCGCACACTGACACGTTTGCAATTAGCTCTTTGTGAACAGATTGGTTGCTCTATCGATGGATTGGCCACATGTGGCGCCACTTGGCAAACTGAAGCGAAGTGCCTTTGAGCTCTCAGAGCGTGAGACAAATAGAGACAGAGAGAGACCGAAGCGTGGTTAAGAACACTCTGGACTAGGTGTTGACGAAATATGTGAATCGTTGCGGGCGGTTGCTCAAATGGAAATCAATTTTCGAGCCACACGTAAACTCAATTTGTTTGCGAATACAATTACATAAACTTCCTTGCTCTTACTCAAGTTTTTTTTTTTTTTTGTCGTGTTGGCTGTTGTTCAATTTTTGTCCTTGCCAACTGAATTTGTACATTTTTCGGCTGCACATTGGTTGACTGAGTGCGTCTTTGTATTGAAATTGAATTATTCTGTTTGATTTCCTGCTCGTGCCTGCCACAGCCAGCGGCAACATTTACACAAGCCAAAATGCTGTGGCATATGGCAGAGCACACAGACGCACACACACACACACACGCACAGTGGCTTTTGTAGGCAGACTGAATGCCAACAGCCTTAGGTTTCAGTCCTGCTCATTTCCGCTGCTGCTAAAGCAAATTGTGCGTCCGCTGACTGAAAATTGAAGTGCCTACGAAATATTGCGTATACGCATGTTTATATTGAAGTATCGCGTGGATTTGCATGTGTAACCAGCGTGGCGGCATTGCGGCACTGTGGCCTTGGGGGTGTGGGAATGCCTAATGTGCATTGGTTTTGTGCTGCGGTTCGACTGCGGCTTAGATCGATTTGTTGCAACCCGGCGAGGTTAATTAATGCAGGCGGCCAGTTGTAGGCCCTGTGAACACCTAGGCCAATTGGCTGCATTTGCCTATACACGCCCAACACTTGTCGCACCCGCCCTAATAATCAAGCTCTGCCCTGCTCGTACATCGTTTGTGTTTCTCTCTCGACATCCTGCGGCTGCCTGCAGCATGCAAAGCCGCAATCACAACGTGGCCTATATATGTATTTGGCTGTTGTCGTTGTGTGTGCTGTGCTGTGCGCTTTGCTGGCGGCAACCGCAAGAGACAACAGCCACTTCCTTTGCTGCCAAATTGTTGTAAACTCAGCTGTGCTGTCTCCTTTACTACTCGTTCCAGATATGGCCGCTGGGTAACACGTCGCGTTGCTGTCATCACCATCGCTGCCATTTGGCTGCTGGCCGCATTCGTTTCGTTTGTGCCCATCTCGCTGGGCATACACCGGCCCGACCAGCCGCTGATTTTCGAGGATAATGGCAAGAAGTATCCAACATGCGCACTGGACTTGACGCCCACCTACGCCGTCGTCTCAAGCTGCATCAGCTTCTACTTTCCCTGCGTTGTCATGATTGGCATTTACTGTCGGTGAGTATCAAGCTCAGAGCTTTAATTGCTAATAGTCCTTAACTACGCAGCACTTAGTTGGCTAAGCACTGCCAAAGCTGCTGCATAAAACATGAAATGCATGCCAAGTGCGAGTTCAGTTACAAACAAAATTATAGCCAAAGTGAGAGAGAGAGAGAAACTGAAACTCAGAAATGCAAAAACTTTTGCAAACTTTAAATGCAATTCATTTTATTTTTTTTGACTAAAACCTGGCTAACATAAAATAGCAAAATTTTAATGTTGAATAATAAAGCAAGCAACAGAGTAAGGCCAAAAGAAGGCAAGGAACTGGCTGAGCGCCAACGCTGGCGCTGACTGGGGGGCAACAAATAGTAAGGCAAACAAATAAGCGCACGCATTAGTGTCCAGTAATCCCATAGCAGAGCAGCGAGCAGTGAGCTGTGAGCTGTGAGTGGGTGTGCATGTGTGTGTGTGTGTGAAAGGGCTAGACAAATGCCCAAGGACGCAGGGCAACAGGATGCCAACATCATCAACAAAAGCAAGGGCAGCTGAACAACGATATGGCCGCTCATCAGCTTTATAGCCAGCGGCCAGTGGCACGTTGCCATTTTAGCTTAACGAGATTTGCGGCCAATGGGTAAACGGCGCAGCAAATGGACACAAGCTGCTTTTGCACGCCCATGTAGGCGCCGAGCCCCAATGTAGGCAGCCACTCGTCGTAGTCGAGAGTGAGAGTGTCTGGTTGCTGCCATTGAAATGTTCTATCAAATTACGGTTAAATTACAGAATAAATAGACTTTTATCGTCATAATTTGTGCCCACACACACACATAAAAGCTGACGGACATATGTTCTTGTGTGGCTGCCTTGTCAGATATTAAGCATACGCACTGTGTGCGCCCCAGGGGCTATTGCCTGTCTTAATTGGCATGTCAAATCGAGTAAATAATTATCGTATCATGTAACAAAAGGAGTTCCAACTAAATTTTCGCAATCATTTCATTCACACACAGACTCTACTGCTATGCCCAGAAGCACGTCAAATCAATTAAGGCAGTGACTCGGCCCGGCGAAGTGGCCGAGAAGCAACGCTACAAGAGCATACGTCGGCCCAATAAGCAGCCAAAGAAGTTTAAGGTGCGCAATCCGCATCACAACTCGCCCTACCATGTGTCCGATCACAAGGCCGCCGTCACCGTGGGCGTCATCATGGGCGTCTTCCTCATATGCTGGGTGCCCTTCTTTTGCGTAAACATCACTGCGGCCTTTTGCAAGACTTGCATTGGCGGCCAGACCTTCAAGATACTCACCTGGCTGGGCTACTCGAACTCCGCCTTCAATCCGATTATCTACTCGATTTTCAACAAGGAGTTTCGCGATGCCTTCAAGCGCATTCTGACCATGCGCAATCCCTGGTGCTGTGCCCAGGACGTGGGCAATATACATCCGCGCAACAGCGATCGCTTCATTACAGACTATGCCGCCAAGAATGTGGTGGTCATGAACTCGGGCCGCTCCAGCGCCGAACTGGAGCAGGTGTCTGCGATTTGACCAAAACGTTGCTGCAACCCTGGCAGTTGGCCCTTGTGCGGCAGCTGCTGTCCCAGCAGCGGACTGCATGTGGATGATGATGACGACGGCGCATTGACTACCAGATATGTTCCATGAGATTCGGTTGCGGCGGCCACCACCACCATAGTGGAGACGCTGGAGGCCGCCCAAATGGAGACGGAACTGGTCTGAAGCACTAATTGGGTTCCTACACGCAAATGCGCAATGCGAAGCAATCCCAAGCAAATCTCAATCCCCATCTCTAGCAAAAATGGAAACCTGTAAGTATTATCAGCAATCCAACTAAGTAACTAACTAACTAGCTAACTGGCTTACAAGCTAGTTGTAACTGTCTGTGTGAGCATGTGCGTATACTTAATCTTAGTCGCTAAGTCAACTGTAATACTCACTTATTACTACTTACTTACCAACAAGTCGTGATTAGGTCTAAGATCCCACCCCCCAAGCAACACCCACAAACACCCACTAAAGAGCTTCTAAATAGTTTAACTGTTGAAATCTAATTTAAATCAAGCCACAACTACCCAGGCAGCTACAATCACTTACCAAATAAACCACACAACAAGCTTATATGATATGTACAACAACAACAACAAACATAACAACAAAAAGTTGCGCGTAGCTTATCCAATTTGTTGACCTCTCAACAAAGCGCAGCAGTTGTATTTATTGTAGCGACGCTGAAGCATGCACATATGTCATATATCTCAATTGGACAGCACACACAAACAGACACACACACACACACACACAGACGCACACTTGCTGACTGAAAAAAACGTAGCATACAAAGCAGCGCTCGCACATTTTACACTTACGCGAGTGATATAAAAATGACTCCCACAATAGCAAACAAAGCTTTTCATTTGAATTATTGATGCGAATTTATGGCCATTGAGCGATGTGTTGCAACGACATGCCACATACAACCGCCAGCCAACAACTGCACTCATAAATCATTCAAAATTATTACAATTTATTGCTTATAAAATGTTTAAGCCAACACAGCACAGCTGGGTATTTAGTTATCGCAGCTTAAGCGGCAAACCAATTTAAATTTATACGCACTGAACTCTCAAGTGCGCTTCAACGCCAAAGTTAAGGCATTAATTAAGCAGCCGCTGTGATTGACAGTTGCGAAATGCGTGAACAAAAGGTAACCAGCATGGCAAGCTAAAGGTTAACCAAGGCATTGGCATTGGCTTTGGCTTTGGCTTTGATTGCCGCATCATTTAATGAGCCTAAACAGCTTGTTTGCCACCTCAGACGCATAAGCATGAAGTCGTCGAAGTGCGTCTTGTAATGAAAAATTATGTTGCCTTAGCTGTGGCTCAGATATTCATCTGCATTTATTTGCGTAAGCCCACAAAGAGTTTTGTCTCTCACTCTGCTAAGGGATTTCGTTTGTTTTTTGAGCCTGCAAAATTTTATTTTCTGCCTTTTCCGTTTGGCTTGTTATTTATTTTGGCAGTTGATTAAAACTGGCTGCTGTCGTCAGTTTAATTACAGTACAGTTATTTATACCTCAAGCAAAAGAATTCGCCACTCCCAGAGTGCCTACGAATGAGTATTATGCGTATGCTTTTTGCTCATTTCCTTTTGGCATTTGGCACGCAATCAATTTCACTTTTGTTTACGTCGCGCATGTTCAACGCACGCACCACGCCGCGCCGCGTCCTTTCAAGGGTTATGTGAAGTGACTGTAAGTCATTGAAAGGCTTGCCGCCTTGCCCAATAGCACGCACCAGAAGTCAGCAGCAGCAGCAGCAGCAGCAGCCAGCTGTCGTTTGAAAGGAGTCGCAGCCATTGTTATTGGCACTGGGATTGCGATTGGCATTGACTTTGGAATTTGCAGTCCGCCCAACCAAGTGGCAAATAGCATGATATATATGCCTAGCAAATGCCACGTGCTCACAATATGTGGTTATATATAGCTGCCGCAATGCCGTCTGGCGTCTGGGCTCAGCCTACTTTGGCACAAGGTTGCACTTGGGGCTTTAATATGTAATTGACATGGGATTACAGCTGCCTGCAATCTTTGCGCTGACTAAAAACTGCTATTGCTACTTTTTGGCATTTGGCATTTAATTGAAACATTTGTCGTTGCTTTGCCTTGCGTTTTGCAAACGATTTCTGTCTAATTATATAAGCCCAAGACGGTCTAGTGTATACTTAGCGCACTACGTGCGGCGCATAATAAGCAAAAGCGAAAGCAACAAATCTCCAAATCAACGCAAAGTAAAGCCAGCGCTCAGTCCCTTCATTAGCATAATCAGCGGGACTAAGCTGGAACTATATAGTGTATGCGCTGCTGTTTGCTTGTAGGTCCAGTTTGCTGCATTGCTCATACGCACCATTGCACGCGCTGCTTAAATAAACAGATTTATTGTAATTGCTTTCGCAATTCAATTACTTGCCACAGCAGCAGCAACTCAAAGAAAGTGAAAAGAAAAACAAGAATACAACAAGCACTCACAGTGGACAGTGTCAACAGCAAGAGCAAACAATTAAAGTTTTTATGTAAATAGCGCACGAAGTACAAACAACAACAATAGCAAACAATAACACAGAAAAAAATCAAATGCAAATATAAACCAAATACATTTTGTGCGTGTTCAATTTAAGAATAACACACAAACGCACTTTGAATAAATATTTGCCACAAATTAAAATAACATTTACTAAATGCCATTGCCATTGCCATTGCCATGTTAAGCAAACTGCTTAAATTGTTTATATAAATTTGTAAAATATCAAATATGCTTTTGAGCGTCAGCGCCGCCTAATCCCTTTGCTGTATGCAAATATGTTTGGGCCTAATCCTTTTGACTGTTTGTACACAATTTATTTGCATTTCCACTCAACACTCTTGTGGGCCATTTGCCCAAATAACAAAAAAGCAAAACTAAAAGGCAAATAAAACGAGTGCAAAGCTTAAAAAGTCATACGATAAATGTCAGAAATTCGCATAAATTGCATGTCGATTGGATTGCCAAGAAACTTCTGCCAGCGCGCAAAACGCATTGATTGATTGATTGATTGATGTGCATATATGTCTCGGTGAGTGGCAGTCAAAAGTTGCTTTTGCAACTGTTGCCCTTTTTTTTTCAGTTTTAACTGAACAAACAAAGGTCAGCCGTTGGCAGCTGCGACTCGCACCACTGAACTTCAGCTAGCCTCTCTAGTTGCTTAACGTTGCCAACTGTTTGGTGCAACAGTTGTCAGCGTTGGGGCCATAATTCAACCAAACTGTCGCGCTGTGCGCTCTATAACGCTTTAGTGAAACTTTAGTAGCACGCAAACCCGCCCTGGCGAGCTGCGAGCGCTCAGCATTGAATTTATTTCGGACTTTTTACGACTTTGCGCCTTAAAGTGTTTATTTCGTTTTACGACTTTCTACAAATTCGCTTGGCGCGTGTCATTTGTGCTTGCCTACCCGAATATTACGTATACGTATATATATAGGCCAAAACGTTTTATTGCTAGCGTTGCAGGCAGTGCTAATTTACACGTTAACTCCGGCTGCCATTTAATGATCTAAGTCACGACCCAGCGCATCATAAAAACACAGTTTTAATCACAAAAATTTCGCTTATGCTGTCAAACACATTTGATGAACATTTTTGCATACATGCAACTAAGCGATAAAGCCACAAGTTGTGCTGCTGACCTACACACTGATACACATAAGTATATGTATACTTGGCTTAGTGCAGGTTTGACCCGCTAAGGGTTTGACTTTGACTTCTGACAAGGGCAATGCTGCGTATGCGCAATCTCTGACATTTAGCAAACTTAAAGCGCTTTAAGCTGTTCCTGCCACAAAACTTTCCTACTACATGCTTTGTATGTATGTCTCTGTGTGTGTGTGTGTGCGTTTTTTTGCAGCAATGGCAAACTTGCGCTGGCAAAACTTTGCCCCAGCTGCAACAATAACAAATGCAACAAAGTTTAGACAACAGCGTGCCACACCGCACTGCACCACACACAGCGCCTGCCGCTGCCGCAGCTGGGCCACCTGTCTAGCGGGGCCACGCCCTATTTTAGTCATTGTCTAGCAAACAAAATGCTCATAACTTTCGCCTAAGGCCAAAACTTTTCAACGCTCGCTGCACATTTCCATAATGCACAAAAAACTTTGCGCGCCTTTTGCCTACAAAATTCGTTGTCGTTGCCGTTGCTGTTTGCTTTCGCTGTTTCAATTATGGCAATTTAATTGAAAAACAAATTCAATTTCATGCCGCGGTTTTTTTCGGCAGCTGCAGCGGGCGCCTCAATCGACCGACCGACTGACTGATGAATGCGCAAATGAGCGTCGCTTGTCCTGCAGGCAGAAGAAAAACTTTCGGCCTGCAACAGCAGCAAGGCCCCAGTCAAAGCCACTTAATTTAATTTAAGTGCATTTTATTCATTGTTTCAAGAGTACTGCCCATACAATAACAATGATTAATTAATCCATCATTTCAGTTCAGCTGAAGCGCTGCCTCTTGTCTTCTTAGCTTAAACTGCACTCAATCGCTTTGCATGCAATACACTTACGGACGGACGCTGCATTTTAATTAAAAGCCCGTAAAATGAACAAACGCCCTGCTGGCTTGACAACTGCTTCTTATACGCATTCCAATACTACTGCTTATATATACATATATATATTTATATATATGCGCGTCACTTAACATTGCAGCACGTTATGTTAGTTTTTTTTGGTATTGTCAACACTTTGTGGCAAAGTTTATGCAGCACTTTGTTTGTATTTGTTGTTGTTATTGCTTTTTTTTGTTGTGATTTGTTGTTGTTTATGGTACCACAAGTTTATTCATTTTCGCTTTATAAAATTGTATGCACACACTTTAGCTGTTGTGCATATTTTACGACGCCGTATTGCAATTTAAGTTATGCGCCCAGCACAAAGCACTTAAAGCATGGGCGTAGCCATGTAAGGGTGAATGAAAATGATGTCCAGGCTGCTTAAAAAAAGCTTTAATATATAACAATCCAATCACATGCATCACACTCTACGCATTTACTATCAATTTTTATTGTATTTACATAAAAACTGTTTTCATATATATTTTTAAACTATAAACATTGAAGTAAAAACTCTACATGATGTACGGACTTCTGCTATCTCCCCCTATATTCAATACTGTCTACGCCTATGGCTTAAACTCTAACTGGACCCAGTGTACATATAGAAAGTTGGCTGTTATTAAATTTGTTTTTAACAAACGTTATTTTATTTTAACCTATGCATATAGTTTATGCTAATTTTTTAATGGTCATGCATTAAAAACTAAACGTATTTGTCAGCAGTGATTTTAAATTAATTTTTCGCAATAATTAAATTTTAATAATTGTGCGCAAATTAAAATTCCGTTGTGCTATCAATTCCACTGAGTTTTGCATTTCTTTCTGCATAATTTTCACAAATTAATTTATTGATATTTGAATGCGTGGCAAATTGAGCATAAATTAGAATTGACATTCTGGCTGTTTACGCTTAGCGCATTATTTTAGTTATTTATTAATCTTTTGTCAGCTGTTGCCAGCCACAATACTAAATCTTATATTTAAATGCAATTTATAATTTATTGAGCTGTAAAGCGTTTTCTTTCGCTTCTCCAAAATTCCAATTAAATGCCCAAACAGTCAAAACCAAACAAACCCACTAGCCACAGCTCATGACCAATGCCCAGGCGTAAGTCCAAGTTTGTGTGTGGTGCTGACAGCTCCTGCCCAAGGGCTACAAGCAAACACCAAGTGGTGTACTAGCTGTTGTGTATGGCTGCGGCGGGGGTGAGGACCCTTGGGTCAACAGTGCAGGCGTGAACATAAATTTCAGGCTTGAGTGAGCCACAACTCAACTCTCTGGCTTCGCAATTCCGGTTGCATGCCGCTGTCCGGGGGCTTTGTAATGGCTAAAAGTGCCAAAGTTTATTATTAAATTATGTTGACGAATAAAAGTGTGCAAGAAACATCAATTTCGTGCAATTTCTGCTGCCTCTGACAATGCCACATGCCACAAGCAACGAGCAGCTGGCCAACGTATTGTATGTGTATGTGTGTGTGTGTGTGTGTGTGTGTGTGTGCAAGTCGTGCGAATGAACCCAACTAATCAAATTAAGTTTATTTTTGTAAAATTTCTCAATCAGCCAAAAATTTGAAACCCCCAAACTACCGTCACTACCCGAAAAAAGCAAATCCAAGACCCTTGCGAGTTGGCGTGTTGCTGAGCAACTCAAATTACCGAATATTCGATGCTGGTAATCGAATATTTCAGTCAATCAACTCATCCAAGACCTGGCTTGGCTCGCTGGTCGAGCCGTAAATAGCACAGGCGACCTAAAAATCGATCGCTCCTATTCTATATATCAAATATTTATTTGTTACAACAACTAAACTCAGCAGCCAAAACAAGCGCAAGCGAGTGAGAAAGCAAAAACAGGAGAAAGAGAGAGAGAGAGAGAGAAAGCGAGAGTGTTCTTTATAGAATTACTTCTGGCGCAATAGGTTTTCCAACTGAACGAGCCGCTGATGGAGTCGCCTGCGGCTGTTGCTGCCGTAACAAGGTGTCTGGCGTTTGTGGCCCCGATAGCCTCTCAGCACTCTCAGTTTGTGCGTTGTCGCTCTGAATGAATATCCATTCATTGATTTACCTCTGCCCTTGCTTATGCCTTTGGCCAACTAGGCCAGAGGCAACAGCAGCAGGAGCAGCAGCAGCAGCAGCCGTTGCGCTATTAAAAGCGTTTGTTAGTCACCTGCATAGCGGTTGTTGTTGTCGCTCTTGTTATTCTTACTCTGCTTAGTTTGCTAAGTGGCCGTGTGATTGACCAATGTGCCACACGAGGCAAGCAACATGGTGCGGCTGGACCGCATGTTGCGTCGTCTTGTGCAGCGATGTCAACACAACGACAACACTATCGATGTGGCTGTGGCCATCGCGGCTGCTGCTGCTACTGCTGTTGATGTTGACGTCTTGACCGTGGTTGTGGGCTAATAAATTACAAGCGTCGCGCAGCCGAAGGACGTAGAACAAGCGTCACTAGGCGGATGATTAATTACACTTAATTGTTATTTATACGCACCGTCAGCTAGGCTGGCTGGCTGGCCCCAAGGCGCTGCGTATCCATTAGCGTGTTTTTTATTGAATTCTAAACTGGGCTTTGTTTTGACTAATTGTCTATTAGGCTGCCTGAAATTTTATTCAACTTGCGCTACGCTCTTAATTACATTGAACCTTTGACTTTAGCTGCTGGTCAGCTGCTCAAAGGCAAAACATCCTTAGTTCCGCATGTGTGTGTGTGTGTGTGTATGTCTCAATATGTGGGTTATATATGTTATGTTGTTACTGTTGCAGCTGGCAACATTTATCAACTTGCCTAATAGCCAACAATCTCTCAAGTTGCTCAGTTTGTTTGCACTTTGCCAGGCAGCGTCATTAACTTGAGCTTGATTCTAGCAATTCATTTGAGCTAAGGTAAAGCAAATAACATAGATAAATCTCAAGTTTATAACTGTAATATATATATTTTACAAGTGCTCACTCCCTCTGCGTGTAATAAACCAATCAAATTGCACTATTGACAAACTGTAACCAATTAATGAACCGCAAATTGCAATTCTATTGTTCAATAAATTCAGCACCGCCAGCAATATTATTCAAATGGCTTGTACTCTGGACAGCCGTAAATCAATCAATAAACATCATTAAAAACTTTTACTGACGCTGATGCAGCGTATAATTAAATAATACACTGCCAGCCACTACTCTCGCTTGCCAGCAACTTCAAAATGCAAATACTTTAGCCTTAGACAGAGTGTGAGACAGAGACTTAGGCGAAATGCACTTGGAGTGCACATTAAATTTATATGAGCCTGGCAGCCATTTTATGGCGTCTTGGCTGGGCCAGGCCAGGCCAGCTTTTGGTTTATGACCTGCGTCAGCAAACGCCACGCAAAAGCAACTGCTGACATAGATTTGGCTTAAATGCAAACATATTTCGCACTACTTTTCAGTTTACGATGGCGTGCAAAAGGAGTACTTAAAATAAAGGGAACACCATTTCGTTCTTTCTCATTTCACTCATTTCGCTTTATGTTTGCTTTATATATACATATAGGTTAATATTGTGTTTTTTCGCTTGCCCTTTGTTTGCATAACTTTCTTTTTGTGCAACCAAAATGAAACAACTCGCCCTGAGATATTGCTGTGCAACGTGCCACGCCCATTGACAGCCATTTATGTACAACGTGCAACGCGCTGCAATTCGCTTTCAATATAAGAGAGTCGAACGGTAGCAATCAAAGTGCTTGTAAAATTGTTGTTTACCTATATGCTAATTGTTGCCAACAGCCATTTTCAGCGTGTAATTGATTTTCACATATTGCAGTTGGCAGTTGCTTTCTGCTATAAAAAGCACTGCTGCATCTTATTTTATTTAAAGCTCAAAAGCGTATCGATTGATGAAAAACATTCACTGACATTTGTTTTTGGCACTGACATTACGTTAGCCAACATGAGTTTGTAGCAAATGCAAGAATTGCTCAACGTTTATTTCGAATGTTAAATCAACAGACGAGCAGCAGCAGCAGGAACGGAAATATCTAGACGGTGAAGTGGGCTGAATGATTGACTTTGTTTGCTGCTGCTGTGCACTGTCATTGCCACACTGTGTCGTATCTGAAGCGCAATAGTTTAATGGCCATACAATTGACACAAAAGTTGACACATTCAATGCTGGATTTTTGCTGCTTTTGTTCACGTTGCCGCATCCGCTGCGAGTAGCAGAGCAAGAGCGTCAAAGAATTAGAGCATATTCCCCAGAGCTGAGCTACGCTTTGTGCACTATGCGCATTAAACGCAAGCAGCTGCCACCACACCAACAGACAGACAGACAGTCAGACAGACAGATAGATACATATAAATATGGCATTGGCGCATTTTTCGAACGCTGTGTGCAGCAGAGGCACAAGCTCTGGCTTAAGTCAGGATCCGTCTATGCCATTAGTGCAAATGTCAATAAGAATACAATATGTGGAATGCCGGATGCGGCAAATGGCAATCCGGCGTGCTGTCGACTCAGCCACGCACACATCCATGCAGACAGCATACATACAAATGAAACTATGAAAACACATATCAGCCAAAGTTTATAATTTGAATTAACCAAACAGTCCAAACTCTCATACATATCGCACTCTAATTAAAACACTATTTTCATGGGAAATTTGTGGCTTTATTTTGTACCTTAAACTACACATATAAATTCTAATTGTAAATGTATATAAAAGTAAAGAAAATATTTATTTAACACTACTACAACATTGTTTAACATTTAAGCATAGGCAGTAGTTGTTGCAAGCATTCAAAAATAACTACACAAATAAATCTCTGTATATGTGACTACTACTAAATATGTATTTGTAACATAGACCTAGCGAATTGTAAACTGTTTTGTACCTCTTGCTCTCCCACTTTCGAATTTATTGCGTATCCCTAAGTAAAACTTAAATCAAACTAGCACAAACAATTAGTCAGAGTAAATTAAATGCGAGTTGGCTAATTGCAGAGAATTTTAAAGCTTAAGAACTTCGCACATGTTAATCATAAGTTTAAGACTATGCTAAAAGCATTTAATAGTTTAAATTATGCAAAACGCCACCACAAAAAAAAATACAAATATATAAAACATGCAAAATTGAAAAGTAAATTGTACATTTTGAATGAAAATGTGAGTTCAACCACATGCATAGTAAAGTAAAATATAAACTAAATGTTAGTTATTGTTGCTGTCTATGCTAATATCATTATGTATATGTGTATAAACATTTAATCGCAATAAAATACCACGTGTACTGTAGCTGTTAGACGTTAATATGTGTATGTGTTATATACTTACTATATATTATATATATCTACGCCCAATTACACTAGCTGTATATGCTAATACCTAAGCTGAACTAGTGACAAAATCTATGAATGTGACTCAACTGTTCTCTCTCTTCCTGGAAACACACACAGACAGACAGACAGACTCTCAATTGTACATTTCAAGCTATTCAATAAGTTTGCAGATATACTTAAATAAATACTGAGCATATTATATAAGCAAAAAAACAAAAAGCAAAACTATTTGTTTTATTTCATGCGAACAGCAGCTTTGCCACTTTGCAGATTGCTATATAGAATATTTTTTTTTCTCGCCTGCAGCCGAACAACATTTGTTTAAGCTCTAACTACACAAATTAAGCATGCAAAAAGGCTCATGCAAAACTAAATATGAATTTTTCATTTCGTTGGATTATAATAAAAGCAGCAACATGAGGATTTGTGCTCTGATTTCGGCGTGTGGAATGGTAAGTGCTATCTGCCATAAAAATAGGACCAGCTTTTGAAATTGACAGCAGCTAATAACAGTTCGAAGGGTTCGGCGCCATGTGCAGAGATGACAAAAGTTTTAATTTCCGTTCTGCGGTCGTCAACATTGTATTGTATGTCTGTCGTTTTTCCTATACTTAGTATGTATGGCAATGTTATGTAGAGTTTCAAACAGTTTAAACTCCATACAAAAGCTTTGCTTGGCATGCAAAAGCGATTTAAAAAATCCAATAAATAATAATTCACATTGTGTTGTGCATATGACTTTGAGCTATTTACGAGGGTTAGCACACATTTATGAAAAGATTTTAATTTCGCGCACAATTTAGAATATGTAAGCTGCTGTAGCAGCCCTCGATTAAATTGCCAAAAGGCTCAACCGACATCCAAACGCACATTTCGTGGCTGCATAATGGACTAAACACGCAGCAGGCACAAGTATGTAAATATCTGCTTGTAAAGTCATCCGACAAGAAGGCAAATAAAAAATAGATGAACTTCTTTTCTTTTCATGAGCTTCATTTTCTTGCGAACATATGAATGTAAGCGCCCATATGTTGGCATTGAATATAGCCAAGGTATCGTGGCAGGCAAAAAATGCGCACAAATAACCCGCAGGCAATGTGCGTATGTCGCAAAATTAAAAAATATGTTTTCAATGGAATTTCAGGCCTTAGTACTTTAAGCTTTGTAGTTGTTAGAGAGAATTGGAATTGTCATTGTCGTATTGCTGAAATTTAATTTAAATATTTCGTTTGCAGTCAAGCTGAATTTGTTCAAATGTGCCAACGATTTTCATTTAGTTACGTCAGTTTCAGCAATTTCATATTTATTGGACAATTGAAGCGAGAAGAGCTGGCTGGCAATGCCTGCGGCCTGCAATAAGTGATTTGCCAGCATATTTCAAACGCATTTAATGGCACTGCTCATTTGTCTACCACCAGCAGCAGCAGCAGCAGCAGTAGCTGCAATAACAACAACTATTTGCGGTCTGTTGCCGCCCACTTCCTTGCACTTGGCCTGGCCACATAAGAGTGTATCGAGTCTGAAGTGTCAGAGCCTCGAAAACATTTATGCTGCCTGTACTTGCGGTCTAAGCTTACACAACATGAGCATGTAGCCCACATATTAGAATTTCAGCCTTAAAGTTGCTGTCACTGTCGATAGTTACTACGGCCTTGATAGTTGCTTGGCATTTCCATTGCTCGCAGGCAGTAAAAGATATTTCTAGGAATTTAATATACATTAAATTGTATTTTTGCCATTTTTACTTAAGCGTCACGACTAAATCTACAAAGTAAGTATATACAATAGACGCTCGCAATTTTGTGTTAAGGGATTTATCATTTTCGTCAAAGGGTATTCCAATGAAACACTTGAATTCAGTTTTGCTTTAAAATAGTCTACTATGTAAGTATTATATAAATATTATTATATTTATTTATTCAATAACAACTACGGGCAGTCGAGCGTAGAATACACATTTGACTATAATTAAATATTAGTATTTGATATTAAATGCATGATTAAATGAACGTTTACTCAGGCAACGATTGGCAAACAATAATCAGGTCTCGTTTAGCATTAATTTTTATTAATTGAATAAGCTTAAATACAGTTTTTAGAGTCAAAGGTAAAGACACAATATTGTCTGTTGTAATCCCCACAGAGTACGCCACAAATAAAATGAATAATGTTCATAGCCGAAGCATAATCCAACGGTCTGTTAACAAGCACAGATTAATTAAAAGATGACTACTCGAATAATTAAGTATTTACAAATGATTATTAAATATACATAACTTACTACAACAGCATACGAATGCCAATTAGACCAACTGCATACTCAAGTGTTTGCTTTAATTGGCACAAATAGTTACTTTATAGCCATATTGGTTGCTCAAACTCTTGATTATTAAACACAAGCGTTGTCTGCAATTCAAATTATTTAATTTTAAGCTCACCAAACAGATGCAGATAACTCCCTGGGTATGCAATTAATTGCCACTTGCCACTAATTGCTATTCACACACACCCGGACCCACACAATAGACACACCCCACAGCAAAGTTTGACCTCCATGCAGATTTGGCCAATTTACAAAACCAAAAGCAAGCGTAATATTTGGCGGCGCCACTGCTTTAGCCGTTGTTCACACATTGCAGTGCTGCCAGAATTTCCTAAATTGCTAGATTTGGAAAAAAAAAGTTGCTAAAAATTATGTAGAAATAGCCACAAAAAATGCTAAATCAGTAAATATGGTTTAACTCGTCTGCGATTTTTGTTTTTTGGCTTATAAAATGAGTTTATATAGTACTGGCTGGCTTGATTTAATTGGTGCGTATATTTCAATATGAATAGTGAAGCAAGCAAGAATAAGATAGCAAGAGCAGTGTGTGATCAGCTGCTCATCTGCTTTTACACATGCGCACATACAAAAGTCAAAGAGGCCGCCAATGTAATTTAAGGCAGCGCTGCCATCTTAGTTTTATTCTCTCAGCAGTCGAAACGCTCTGAGCGAAGTAAAATATCCATGGAAGCAGCACAGCTGACTTTGGCAAGCAAAACAAAGATAGCAAGAGCTGCATGAAGTCAGCTGCTCATCTGCTTTTACACATGCGCACATATAAAAGTCAAAGAGGCCGCCAATGTAATTCAAGGCAGCACCGCCATCTTTGTTTTACTCTCTCAGCAGTCAAAGCGCTCTGAGCAAATTAAAATATGCATGGAAACAGCGCAGCCGACTTTGGCAAGCAAGACAAAGATAGCAAGAAATGCATCAACTCAGCTGCTGATCTGCTTTTACACATGCGCATACGAAAGTCAAAGAGACCGCCAATGTAATTTAAAGCAACGCAGCCATTTTAGTTTTATTCTGAAGACAAACCGCTCTGAGCGAATTAAAATACGCATGAAAGCAAGCTAATCAAAGACAGTAAAAGCAGTTTGTGCTTAGCTGCTTATCTGTGGCCGCTAATCAGTGCTGCCCTAAGCGAAAATTGATAGATTTGGAAAAAAACGTTGCTAAAAATGATGGTAAGAATTCCAAAAGAAATGATAAATCAAGTTATATGGATCTAGTTTAGTCTGCAATTATTTATCAAATGAGTTATGAGTACATTTACTAATTTGGAGACCAAAAACTTAATTGCTAAACTGGCAGCACTGTTAAATTGTGTGGCAAATGCAGTGATGCAAACTGTTGCAAGGTATGCAATAAATGCATAAACCTAATTAAAAATGCCGGCCGTAAGCCAAAACATATTTATAAACATATTTTACGATTGTGCAAACATTTACCAGCTTGTTTTCAAACTAATTAAATATAATATTTATGTAATCCGCCAAGCGCGTGTAACACTTAAAGCCATTTATGGATTTAAGTTACTGATTGCCGCCGATTAGCTGCCAATCAAAGCTGCTCATTAAGTTTCATATGGTTTCAGGTTGGTGTTGATAAGCATCAAATTAATGCGCGAAATTTAATTAAAATTCGAACTTAATTTAGATAAGTGCATGAGGTGAAATAATATGGTATACTTACAGGCTTAAGCCTGTCTGCGTGTGAAAGCGTGTGTGTGTGTGTGAGTGTGGGTGTGTGGAGCGTGTGCATGTCCAACCGTGTGCTTGTGGGCATGGCATTGCGTGCTAAGCCGCTTACAGGGCAAATCAAAGGCTGCTGATGCGGTAAATTCAATGCGCTAAAATTGTTTGCTGCTGTGGGCTTGTGGCAACTGAACAGCGACTGAAGTGCAATGGCCTCTTTAGTGGGTGTGGTGACTACCAGCAACAGGCTGTCAATTTAATCAGTCGTTGTGGATGCTGCTCGCATGCAATTAATGCGATTTCATTTCACAGAGCTTGCCAAATTTCTCATGGGCATTATTAACTCGCCGGCCACTGAACTACTGACGGTGCAGCCAAATATCAACAAACAACAACGATTTATTGAAGTTATCCTGGATTTAACAGTCAGTTTAATTTTTAATTTCGAGTTTGCGACACAGAGAAATTAATTCTTTTTGTATCTTTTATATAAAAATTTGAATCAATTTACCATTATCGGCCAGCAGGATGTCGCAGATTGTAAGATCCGAGCAGCTAAATTTTCTTTTCGACATTATTGTCACCCATCTGGAGATGACCAAGGATAGAATTGATAATCCAGCAGGCATCACAGCAAACATCAAATTCAACAAGAAACCACTAACGCTTACAGCCAGTCGCATCAATGTTACGGACTTTAAGCCTGGCCGACAAACCGAATTCACGGCAGAACCAAACGCGCTTCGCAAAAACTTGGAGGATGATGGCCTGACTATTGCCATACGCTATTCTGGTGCAACGCTTGGTTCGGCTACAATTGAATTTCCGCCCGAGTTCACCGATCGCATCGATGCTGGGATGAACGATCTAATGCATTCGGCCAGCTGTGCGCTAATACGAGCCAATCTGGAAGTAGGCAAAGCCACCATCATGTGCATGCTGACCATCAAATGCGAGGAGCCGCCACAGCCAGAGTAAGTGCCACATTTACTTCTTCTCTAAGCTTTACTCACATGCCGGCGTTTTCTTAGTGTTGAAGGCGTCACCTGCAGAGAGCTGGCTGCCAATATTAATGATCCCGATATAATGTTTGTCATTGGCGAGCCAAATCCCTGCATTAACGTCAATCGCTGTGAGGAGCAGGTGCCAGCTGAAGAGGGCGACGAGCGGCTTGGATTGGATTTAGCACGTTATAGAAAATATAATGAACGCGTCCTGCACGCTCCTGAAGACACATTGACTGCCGAGGCCTGTTGTCAGCTGAAGCGACTGACCATGCAGTATGGCGATATCATAGATTCGGTGGTTAAGCAGGTGTCTGAGCTGCCCACGCAAATCGCAGATGATGACAAAATATTCACAGATTGGGCGCCCAAGCCACAGCAGCCGGTTGATCGACGAGAGCGCACCATACCTGTGCCAGTGGGCGACTTGGAGGTGGAGGGCATCAAGCCAATACGCTTCTGTCCTGTTTGCTTGACAGCCATGTCCTATTTGCCCAAGTACGCGCCTTGTCCGACTTGCGCCGCCAAGCCCATGCCACAGCTTGATGAGATGCCAGATCCACCGCTAAGTGCTACGCAGATCATAAAGGAATATGTCAGAGATCCACCCAAGTTTGAAGATGACTATTGTATTGATCCTTGCGACATGAAAGAGCCTGTAAACGATGATCCTTGCGCCACTTGTCGCTGCACTTGCAAGTTTGGCAAATTCTGCGCTCACTGCCGCATACGCAAACTCTGCGCTGACATCTTCAATCCAAAGGCAGCTGAAGCTAAGAAGTGCCCCAAGACAAAGGCAAGTGTGGATGAGGATTTTCGCATCATAGCCGAACCGGAGGATGAATGTCGTCCGTATCTGGAGCGCGTGTTCTCTGAGCTGAAGTATTTGTACGATAAGCGGGATGCCAAGAAGCTGAACGATCTGAAGAATCGCTGCACAAACTCGCAGCTCTCATTCCGGAATCCAGATGGCTCAGAGAGTGATACACAAACTGTTTCCTCCACAGCTTCGATTAGCGCGCCACTTGGGCCGCCTTCGTTTCTGCAACGCCAGTCGCCGCCTAAGATCGGACACAAGGATTGCATGAAGCGCGAGGATGCCGTTTCCAAGCGCCACGGCTGGGCTTGGGCATCCAGCAAAGAGGCACGCAAGTATGGCTGGCGTCCTGGCGCCATCTGCCGTTATGTAGGCAGCGTTATGCGTTTCTTCCTGGAGTACACGCCAGAGCAGAATGCATACAATCGCTGTCGCCAAACGTTGGAGGAGCTGCAGGAAAAGCAGCGCCAGCTGCCCACGCTCAGTGTGCGCAAGCAGAATGGCGCAATTCTCATTACGCTGCGAGCGCTCAACAGCAACAAGGTGGAGATGAAGCCCATCATCTTCAAGGTTGTTAAAAGCGATCTGGCAATGGCTTTGCGTGAAATCAAGCAGGCGCTCAAGGCCAAAGGATTCCGCAAGTGCACCTGCCACAAAGCGCTCAAGCTCTGCAACTGCCGCGATACAGATGAAAAGCAAAATCTCGAGCATGCAGTGAAGCGAGAGTGTAGCCGGCGCGGCATGCAAAACTGCGAGGAGCAACTGATACTGACGGACACCAGTGAGAGCGAGATGGAGTACGACTTTGATTTGACACCGCCAGCGGGTGTGCCAAGGCCTCCGCGTCGGCTTAAGCCGCGCTATGTAAACACAGCCTGCCAGACGAGCAAAAAAGATCTGGTAGTGCCGCCCAGATATCCCATATCCATAGATCCCTACTATCGCAGCTATGACTGTGCTGTGGGCGATCGCTTTACATCCACAGCTTTTGGCGCACCTGGCGAGGATGTGTTTGAGGATGGCATTTTTGGCTTCGGCGGCGGTGGACCACACGGCGCCGGCAACAAGCAGAAGAACAAAGCTATATGGGGCTCTAAGCCAGGTGGACCCATGCGCGGCGGTGGCGGCGGCCGTGTGCCTGTTAGTGGCGGTCCCGGTGGTCCGCACGGTCCGCGTGGCGGCGGCTTCAACGTTACTCGTTCCGATCAAGGCGCATTCGGCAAGTCTTTCCCAGCTAAGCCAAAATCAGCTCCTTCCAAACCCATTCCTGTGCGAATGCCTCAACGCTATTATAAGGCCATTGAAGATAAAGCCAAAGCTGAAGAGAAAGCCAAAGAGCAAGCCATACAAAAGAAGAAACAGGGCCCCGATATGATGAAGTATCTAATGGAAAAAGGCACCGTCGCCACACCCTGGAATCCCAATGAGCCCAAGGGCAAAGAAAAAACAAAATCTACTCTCAATGTGGGCGAAGATGGACTCACCGATGCGCAGCGCCGGCGCAAAGCTCTCAGTCAAAATCCGATGCCACCATTTGAAACGCTGGCCAAGCTCGGCAAGGGCTACGATCCATGTATTCCACATTATTTTGATGCTTGTGCTGCCCAGTGTTATTATCCGCGTCCTTTCTACTGCTGACGGGCAGTGCATAAATTTTGAATTTACCTAAACCTATAGGTAATGCTCTTAAGTGTCTCAAAAAATTATATATATAATGTACGCTGCATGTTAACTAACTACAAAAAATTAACAAAATAGTAAAGCCAATAAAATGTTCATATTTTATAAAGAATGTTTAAGTTTAATCAAGTCGACTATAGTAGCCCTTGAGCTTTTGCTCTGCTGCGGCTGTTGCTCTAAATATGTTTACTTTAGTTTTACTTTTCATAAGCAGCGAGCTGCTTCGTTTTACATTTATATATTTTTAAAATTTTTGTACTATATTTTTTAAAATTTTGGTAACCTTTTATAACTGCAATTAACTGCGTTACGCTGCACTGAAGGGTTTGCCGCCACAATGGCTTCGTGTAACTTTATCTTCGACATCATTGTAACAGATTTGCAGACATATGATGAGGTAGACGAGTCGACCAGATTCCAAGTAATAGCCGTATTTAATAAGAGGAAAATTCCAATACTGGAGAATAGCATCAATGTAGACGATTTTCAACCGGGAGACAGATATGAGTTCCAAGCAGATCCACAAAAGCTGCGTGCTGGTCTTGAGGAGTGCGGCATTGCCATGACAGTTATGCGCAATGGCCGCTTGATTGGAGCTGGCTTGATCACATTTCAGCAATCGGCGCTAGACAGCATAGCCGAAGGTATGAGCGATTTGATTTATGCAGATAGCTGCACTTTCGAGAAGGATGGCCTGGTAATGGGTAGATTGGAGATTCTCTGCCGTTTGGTTATTAAATGCGAAGAGCCTGAAGCGTAAGTAGTGAGTGCTATGCAATTTTTGCTTGTCTAAGCACTAAACAATTTGCAGCGATGCGGCTACTTCCTGCCGTCGAACTATAGACAAGAGTATCAACGACAAGGATATACTGTTCATTGTAGCCGAATCGCAGCGCTGCCTCGCACCCTGTGATCCTTGCCAAGAAAAAGTGCAATCAGAAGAAGGCGATGAGCAGCTGAGATTGGATCTGCAGCGCTATCAAAGCGCCAATCAGCGTGCCGCCGCCTCGCTGATTCACAATCCAACAGCAACTGCTGCCTGCTGTGAAATTAAAGTTGGTTTAAATGCAATTTAGTTTGTATATTATAACAAATTGAACTTTACAGAAAATGCTGAAAGAGTACGAGGATGTAATTGAAACCATCACTGCGCGCTTAGGCCAAGGCAAACCGTTGAAGTCGCCATGTCGCGGCACAGAGGATACTTATGTATCGTTTGGCCATAATTGCTGCAGTCCTCCACAGCCACCGGGCCCACGCACTGCGCCAACTGGTCCGTGCTTTAACTACTTGCCCGCACGTATGGGAGGGGGCATGGATTTCTGTGATCGCAAATTGATTCCGGTGCCAATTGCAGATGAGCAGCGGCAACAGCCAGCTGCAATCAAGCCCATACGCTTTTGCCCCGTTTGCCTAACCAGCATGTCCTGGATGCCAAAGTTCGCAGCTTGTCCCAGATGTGGCATAAAGCCCATGCCAGTTGTGGAGGAGCGCCATAAGAATAGATTGTCAGCTACAAATATACTTGATGAGTATCTGGACAAGCCACTGCAGACGATTGAGGACTTTTGCAAAGACCCTTGTGATGAAGCGGTAAAGAAAAAGGCGGCGGACGATGCAGCTGCGGCTGCTGCTGCTGCAGAGCATGAATCCTGCTGCAAGTGCAAGTTTGGCAAGCTATGCGCGCACTGCCGCGTCGCGCAGCTCTGTGGGGATATGTTCGAGTCGCTGAAGAAGAAGTGCCAGCCCATACAGGGGGGCCCCGATGAGGACTATTGTATTATGCAGGAGAACTGTGAGAAGCCTTTCCTGGAGCGCGTGTTCTCCGAGCTGCGCGACATGTATAGTCTCAAAGGACTGAAGCAGATAAGTGCGTATTGCTTAGACAAGCCGCCGCCTAAAAAGAAGCTGGGCAAGCCGCCCAAAGCGCCGTTTGGCAAGAAGCAGTATCCCAAGGCGTATTTGGAAAAGCGTAAAGTCGACTCTGGCAGACATAAGATTTGTATGAACCGCGAGATCAAGGTGGGACGTCGCCACGGCTGGAACTGGGCGGACAGCGTCGAGGCGCGCAAGCATGGCTGGCAGCCAGGCGTGGTGCTGAAGCCTGTCAAGCGAATTATGAACTACTTTATGCGCGACAGGCACAAGCCCAAGCCATACACCATATGCAAGCAGGCACTGCAGGAGGAGGAGCAAAAGCGACGCAATCAGCCCACACTCAGTGTGTGCAAGAAAAATGGCGAAATCTTCATAACACTGCGCGCAGCTAACAATCCAGACGTTGACATGCATCCCATTATATTCAAGGTGGTGAAGAGCGATCTTGCCCAGAAAATGCGGCTTATCAAAGAGAAGCTCAAATGCAAGGGCTTCCGCAAATGCACTTGCCACCAAACTGTCATGCTCTGCACCTGTCGCTGCTTCATGGAGAAGCGCAATCTGGAGAAAGCCATACGCAAGGAAAGCAAGCGCCATTGCATTGAAAACTGCGTCGATCATCTCATACTCACAGACACCAGCGACAGCGAAATGGAGTACAGCTTTGATGTGGGCGCACCCAATCAACAACTGCCGGGGCCACCCAAGATCCCGACACGCAGCCGCTTTTCGCAAACTTATGATGACAAGAAGGAGCGCATAGTGCCGCCTTTGTATCCAACGCCAACCAGTCCCTACTGGCGCTCGTACAACTGCGCTGCAGGTGATCGCTACACAGGCACAGCCTTTGGCAGGCCAGGTGAGAAAGTGTTTGAGGATGGCGTTTTTGGCTTCCGAGGTGGCGGCCCACATGGCGCATCTGCTGCGCCTGGCGGTCATCACAAAGCTCCTGGAGTTTGGGGCGCCACTCCTGGCGGACCTATGCGCGGTGGTGGCCGCGGTGGCGCCTTCGGCGGCGGTGGCGGTCCTGGAGGCGGTCCTGGCGGTGGCCCTGGTGGCGCTTTTGGTGGCAAGGGATTCCCAGGTGCAAAGAAAGAGAAGAAACCGCCTGGCGAGCCGGTCCCGCCACCCCCAGTCAGAATGCAGCGACCCTTCTACAAAGCCATTGAAGACGCTGTGCAGGCTGAGAAGGATGAAATTGCTCGCCAGATTCAAAAGCGCAAGGATGGCCCCAACATGATCAAGTACTTGCAACAAGGTGGCGCTTTGCCCAAACCCTGGAATCCCAATAATCCACCGCCTAAAATACAAATACTTGGTCCTGTCGTTGGACCCGATGGCCTCACCGATGCGCAACGCCTACGCAAGCAACTGCGCCAGATGCCCATTCCGCCACTGGATAGCATGCCACGTCTGGGCAAAGGCTTCGATCCTTGCTGTAATCATTGCTATGATCCCTGCGGGGGCCAGTGGTACAATCCCTATTGCTTCTTAGGTGGTTGCTAGTTCAAAGTACACAGAGTGCAATTTTACGACTTTGGCAACAGTCGCAATTGTCGACATGCTGCAGCATGTTGCAGCAATTGACAAATGCAACTGTTCTAGAGTTATTAAATTTTAGTAGTTTAATATATGTTTCTAAAAAATGCAAGCGCAGTTTTATTCAAACAAAGCAGGCTTTGATTTAATATATAAAACAATTTTTGGCAAACAAAAGTAACAAAATTTTAGCAATGGAGCCACGCACATTTTTATTTGAAGCCGTTGTTACGCGCTTCGAAGCAAAAAATGTGGAGGAACTCGATCTTAGGCTACTAGAAGTAACTTTGCTGTTCAATAACATCAGCGTATCAATAACAGCTGGACGCATAAATGTCAACGAAATAGTTTCTGGCTTTGGCATTGACTTTGTCGTGGACCCCATTAGCTTGAGAAGCAAATTGGAGGAACAAGGCATACAAATGATGGTGTGCTATGCAGCTGAGATTCTGGGCGCTGGTGTGATCATGTTGCCCAAAATGTGCACAGACCGCATAGTAGATGGCATGAACGAAATAATGCATCTGGACTCGTGTCAGATTGAAAACGATGCTGGCAAGCCGGTGGGCTCAATAGAAATTCTTATTCGACTCATGATTAAATGCGATGAAAAGTTAGTGCATAATGAATTGTTGTATTGTTTATTAATAAGTTGCTTGATTTCAGCGTGGCAAGAGGCAACTGTGAACGAAATACTGGCGAGAATATAAATCCCAATGACATTTTGTTTATAGTTAGTGAACCTCCAAGACCTGATCGGTGTGATCCTTGTGCAGGCTTAGAAGACCAACAATAAATATTATGCAACTCCTTTTTAATTTTATATTTTAATGCTTAGCTTTTGCTGTAGCAAAGCTTCAGTTTGTATTATAGGCTTAGAATTTATTATGTGTTCACGTTAACAGTTTCAGAAATTTTGTATTGGAATAGTCCAGAATAAAATTTTAGTTCTTATTTTAGACTCGCGCTTTTAAGAGTTTCTAAACTGTAGTTTGACTATTCAATATAAATTCGCCATTGTATTAACAAATCAAAATGGCGGCTTGCAACTTTATGTTTAATGCTGTTGTCAGTCGCTTGGACACACCCAACTGGCAAGATTTGGATATTCAAAAGCTAAAAGTCGTTGCTGAACTCAATAATTTACCATTAACAATAACAGCGAGTAGAATTAACATGAGCGATGTGGAGCCGCAAACTGGCATTGAGTTCAGCTCTGGAATTGAGCAATTGCGCTTGAATCTCATACAGTGCGGCATGCCCATAACTGTTTTCTATGGCGAAGAAATCATAGGCAATAGTCTGATTAATTTTCCGACAACTGTTACTGACTTGGTAACTGAGGACATGGGAAACATTATGCACTGCGGCAGCTGCAGCTTTGAAAGGCAGGGCGTGGTCTTTGGCAGCATTGAAATACTTTGCTGCCTGGCCACAAAGTGCGATGAAGATGCAAAGTAAGTAGCATTAGTTATAGTTATAATAAGAGTGTCCAATTATATGACAATTTATAGTAAGTCGAAAAGCAAACGCTTGTGCTATCAAGACAATATTAATCCCGAAGACATTCTGTTTGTTATGGCCGACACCGAACGCTGCCCCTGTCCCTGTGATCCTTGTCTAGATACGTGGGTGGACGAAGATTCAGAACAGGATCATATACAACTGGGCTTTATGCGCTATGAAAGCTTTAATGCTAAGCAGCTAAAGCCTGAAGTGAACTTTATGCACGATCCTACAGGCAAATCCATCTGCAATGAAATAAAGGTATGCATGGCTTTAGTTAAGGCTTAGCTAAATTTGTGTTAATTGCAGCAAATGGCGCAAGACTATGATGATATTGTCGAGTCGATTGCGAAGCTTAATGGTCAACGTCCAAATTTTAAGCCAACTGCGCACAAGTCGGAGCTGCAAGTCAAACAGTCCAAACCATTTGAGGAAACTGCCAAGAGTGAACCAAACTATGCGTCCTGCTCTTATATGCCTGTTACTCAAGTGAGTTGTCGCTGCAAGTCCAAGTCATCGTCTAGCGAAGGACAAGCTAAGGGTCAGCGCTGTCCTGTCTGCTTAACCGACAGAACTTGGTTGCCCAAATTCACTGCCTGCCCCAAATGCGGCGCTAAGCCAACACCAGCGGTGGCTGAGCCGCCGGCGAAGCCAAAAGAACCGACGGCGGAAAAAATACTCATCGAGTATCTTGGTAAGCCGCCCCCCACCATTGACAGCTACTGCGCAGATCCTTGTGCAAAGCCACAGGAAAATGAAGACACCGAAGATGAGTGTCGCTGTTATTGCAAATGCAAGTACAACAAAGTTTGTGCCCACTGTCGCATACGTGAAATGGTCGCGGATGTGTACAAGGCCAAGAAGCGACTGAAGCAAGCGAAATGCATCAAGCCTGAGCCACGCACAGCTGAAGAATGCTGCGTGCTGAAAAAGAAAAGCTCTGAAAGCTTTCGACCCTTTTTGGAGCAAGTGTTCTCAGAGCTGCGAGATCTCTACGATCTGAAGAGTGCCAGAGGAGAGCCCATACCGGAGACCCAGAAACACACCATCGTAGAGCCAGGTCCGAGCACAGCGCGAGTCTCCCATAGAAGAATGACACTCGGCGAGAATAGACCACGTCGCAGCGGCAGGCAATCAATGATACAGAAGGGTCATATACCGGAAAGTCGACCAATGCAATTTGGGCATAAGCATTGCCTGGAGCGCGGCCACAGCATACCCAGTCGACATGGCTGGAACTGGCTTGCCAGCACTGAAGCACGCCGATATGGCTGGCGACCAGGCTGCGTAACCAAGCGCATCAAAAAGCTGATGAACTTCTTCTTGGAGTACACGCCAAAGAGCAAAGAAGTGCTAGAGCAGCAGCAAAAAGCAAAGCAAGCCAAGCAAAATGAGCGACCCATACTCAATGTGACCAAGCGTAATGGTGAAATTTTCATTACTTTGACAGCTGTGAATAGTGCTGAGGTCCAAATGCAGCCTATTGAGTTCCGCGTGGTGAAGAGCGAGCTGGCCGTGGCGCTTAGAGAAATCAAGCGCAAGCTCAAGGACGCAGGCTTTCGCAAGTGCGTCTGCCACCAAACTTTGTCGCTCTGCACTTGCCGCGATGAGCAGGAGAAGGCAGAGCTTAGCCAGGCGCTGCAGGCAGAGTGTCCGAGTCGTCGCATGCAAAGCTGCGTGCAGGAGCATTTGATATTAACCGATACCAGTGACAGTGAAATTGAATTTGATTTTGATGTAACGCCGCCTGCAGGCATCAAGAAGTGTAGTCGCTCCTATAAGCCCCAATTGACAACGACAACGACACAAACAAACAAAGCTGATGTCAAACTAGCGCCTACATATCCCATGCCGCTCGATCCTTACTATCGCCCATATGACTGCGCTGTAGCTGATCGTTTCATCAATACAGCTTACGGCCAGCCGGGTGAAATTATCTTTGAGGATGGCGTGTTTGCCTATAGGCAGGGCGGGCCACATGGCTTGTCTGCGCAGGCGGGCGGCAGGCCCAAGAGCAAGCTCATTTGGGGCGAAGCTCGTGGCGGGCCCATGCGCGGCGGTGGACGTTTTCTGCCACAAGTCTTTGGCGGCAAGTCATTTCCATATGCTCCAAAGCCCAAAGGCAAAAAGAGCAGCAAACCAATACCGGTTCGCATGCCCCAGCGTTTCTACAAAGCAGCTGAGGAAGCTAAGGCCAAAGAAGCTGCAGCGGCGGAAAAGGCGAAAGCCAAGAAGGCCCCGGACATGATGAAGTACATGATGGCCAAGGGAGCCATTTCCGTGCCCTGGAATCCAAATGCCAATGCCTACTAGCAACACATTTTACTCTAGTATGTTATTTATTTATTTATTTATCAACAGAGCATTTGATTTTATGTACACATTTTAAATTTTCATGGAGCTCAGTCTTCAAAGAATTTTCCCCCAGTACACGTACAATGTATAAAAGATAAAGAAAAAAATCTGCATAAATTAAACAGTTTAAAAAATTTTAAGTATTTGTAGTTGTGGTATCTTCATGCAACAGCTGAAGATTACAGTGTGTGTCACAGAACAGTTGGTAGCATAAGTAGCGCAACAGTGTGTAAAGATGAGTAATGAAAAGTGTAAGTTTGTCATTGACGTGATTGTGACTCACTTGGCGTTGGTCAAGTTTCCCAAAGCCAATACCCAGCTGCTGGAGGTGAACGGCAATGTGAACAAGGTGCAGCTAAAAATCACTTCAAGCCGCATCAATGTCGTTGATTTCAAAGCCGGCGCAGGCATTGAATGCATCGTGGAGCCGGACAAGCTGCGCAAGAATCTGGACCAGTGTGGCATGCCGTTGCAGGTGTTGTACAATGATAAGTTACAGGGCACCTGCCAAGTGCTGTTCCCCACAATGGTAATCGATCGCATTGGCGAGGGCATGAGCGACATCATGCACGTGGAGTCCTGCAACGTGGAAAAGGATGGCGAAATAATTGGCACAATTGAAGTGCTCTTTCGTTTGATTATCAAGTGCGATGAGGATAACAAGTGAGTGAAAGTTAACGACAGTTTAGGCCAGTTTAACTGACCTCGATCATATTTTGCAGACCAGAAGATCGCGTTTGTCGCACTAATGTGGGCAAGACAATAAACGCACAGGACATTATGTTTGTTATGGGCGAATCTCAGCGCTGCGCCAATCACTGTGATCCTTGCGAGGATGCCTTGGCTACTGAGCCTGGCGACGAGCAGATGAATCTGGACTTTTTGCGCTACAAGAGCTTCAATATTGGCGCAGCGCGTCCAGCCACAAACCTAATACACAATCCTACAGGCAATGCTGCCTGCTGCGAGCTGCAGAAGATGGCGCAAGAGTGCGAGCAGATTGTTGACTCCATTACGAAGGCCACAGGACAGCCTAAGCCTTTGAAGGCGCCCTGCCGCAGAGATCAAGAATCGCCGCTAGGCCAGCGTTGCTATAGTCCGAATCGAGATGAAGACAGCGGCGATGGACAAGCCTTTCAAGCTCAGCCACATTATCCCTGCTTTAACTACTTGCCCGCACGCCAGGGTGAGCAGCCGGATTTCTGCGATCCCAATCTTATACCAGTGCCCATAAGCGATGAGCGCAAGCCAGACATTAAGCCGCCTCGCTTTTGTCCCGTCTGCCTTACCAATATGTCCTGGCTGCCCAAGTTTGCCGCTTGTCCCAAGTGCGGCGTTAAGCCAATGCCAGTTATTGAGGAGCGCCACAAGGATAAGAAGTTGACCGCAGAGAATATACTGCAGGAATATCTGGGCAAGTCGGCTGGCAAGCGTGGCGATTACTGCATCGATCCTTGCGATAAGGACGACAGCTCTGATGAGTGCAAATGCCGCTGCACTTGCAAGTATGGAAAAATGTGCGCCCATTGCCGCATACGCAGCGTCTGCGCGGATATTTTCAAGTCCACCAAGGGCATCAAGGAGTTCCCCAAGCCAGAGCCAGGATCCTCGGAGGACTACTGTGTGGTCCGCAAAGAAAGCGGCACTAACTGTCGTCCCTATTTGGCGCGCGTGTTCTCGGAGCTGCGTGATCTGTACGACATAAAGGACACCAAACGATCCTCGGAGCTCAATGTGATATGCAATAAGGTCAATAATGTGAGAAAGACAAAGGTGTCGCGAGTTAGGAACACAACTTCAGTGGCCGAGCGACGCAGGCAGACTATGAACAAGATTGCCAAGAAGCCAAAGGAAGAGAAGCCAGTGCGGCATAGAACTATGAATGGACATAAGAATTGCCTCAATACACCTGCGCCCATCTCGCCGCGTCATGGCTGGGGCTGGTCAGATAGCGAGGAGGCACGCAAGAATGGTTGGCGACCCGGCTGGGTGCGCAAGTCCATCAAGCGATTGATGAAGTTCTTTCTCAATAAGCCGCCAGAGAATGCGTTCGTCAAGTGCAAAAAGGTGCTGGCAGCGGAGAAGGCGAAGGAGAACGAGCTGCCCACGCTGCATGTCTACAAGCAGAATGGCGAAATCGTTGTCACACTCCGGCCAGTGCCCAATCCTAACATTGAAATGAAGCCCATTGAGTTCCGCATAGTGAAGAGCGACTTGGCAGTGGCCATGAGCGAAATCAAACGCAAGCTCAAGGACGCTGGCTTCCCCAAATGCTGCTGCCATCAATCCGTAATGCTCTGCACCTGTCGCCCACACTTGGATAAGAAGAGGCTGGAGCATGCGCTGCAGCGTGAGTGCCGGCGTCGCGGCATGGAGAGCTGTGTGGAGCAGCTCGTGCTGAGTGACACCACGGACACTGAACTGGACTTTGACTTTAATGTGACACCACCGGCCTGCATGCCACAGGCAACGAAGCCTGTGCGGAAACATACTCTCAATAATGGCACACAGACTGATAAGAAGCCTGTGAAGATACCGCAGAAGTATCCAATTCCATTGGATCCATATTATCGCTCGTATGACTGTGCGGCGGGCGATCGCTATACAGGCACAGCCTTTGGCTTTCCTGGCGAGCAGGTGTTTGAGGATGGCGTGTTTGGCTACAGAGGTGGCGGCCCACATGGTCCATCTGCTGCACCAGGCGGTCGTGGCAAGATTCCTGGAGTTTGGGGCAGTGGAGCTGGCGGACCTATGCGTGGTGGCGGCAGATCTGGTGCGCCGGGCCAAGGCGGCTACGGTGGACCCGGCGGTGGCGGCGCTGGTGGCCCTGGGGGCGCTGGAGGACCTGGCGGCGCGGCTGGCATGTTCGGCAAGGGATTCCCAGGTGCTAAAGGTTAGTGACGGCCTGCTTGCCTTGCTGAACATGTTCTCTTGTTTCTTACTTAATGTTTTGTTATTTGCATTGCTCAATCAATTTGGTTGATTGGGCAATATGAATAAAAGGAACAAGTTTACTTGCTCAGTTGGGTGAGCAGCTAATTTATATGCACTGTCTTCTTACTCACCCACTCACTCACCCACCCACTCAAGGTGGTGCTGGTGACAAAGGCCCTAGTGCGCCAATACCGGTGAAAATGCCGAAGCGTTTCTTCAAGGCAGCCGAAGAGGCGGCGAAGGCGAAGAAGGAAGAGGAACAGAAAGCAATTGAAAAGCGCAAAAAGGGACCCGACATGCTAAGGTATCTCATGGGCAAGGGCGAAATAGCTACACCCTGGAATCCGCGTGTCTCTAAAAGCGCCAAGCAAGTCTATTCAAAGACCGGTCCTGTCATTGGACCCGATGGCTACACCGATGCCCAACGCAAGCGCATGCAACTGCGCCAGATGCCCATTCCGCCACTGGATAGCATGCCACGTCTGGGCAAAGGCTTCGATCCCTGCGCGCAGTTTACGAATGAATGTTACAATCCTTGCTGCTTCGACAATGCCTATTGCTACTACTGCTAGCGCAAACAGATGCAGACAATTTTCGCAGACAAGCAATTTATTTATTATAATCAAATTTCGAGTGCGCTTTATAAATTATGCAGTTGTTTTAAGACTTTACGTAGTTACAATAAGCAGCTTAATAAATTATGCATAAACATGAGGCAATTGCAATTACTCTCTACACAGCCTTGGAGCAATCTGCAAGTGCTCGCATATGATTATGGGGATTATGTTGTAAGTTGAGCGCACAAGTGTCAAATAAAATTATTAAGTTGCAAGCAGGCAAGCAGCATAAGTAGATGTTTGGTTTTTTAGTAATGTGCATGTCTAACTTGGTTTGTGTAACAATAAGCTGCTTGTTATTTTGCATTGAATTATTGACGTTAACGCAGACAGGAATGCATAATCTCTATGATACTTGATTAACAAGCGTTTGATATCTGAGCGTTTGGCAAACTTAACTCTGAAGCTGTTGCCTAATTGGCGATTGCCAATCAAATTGCTTTGCCCTGCATACAGATATATATAATTACGGTAGCATTGCTGTTGCCCACATAATGAGCAGCAATTTAATACAACAGCAGCACAAAATTATTCGTTAGTGAGCTGAGATATACATGAAAAGGCTCTTTCAGTTACACAAACGTAAAATTTTAATTAAACAGCAAGACAAATGGCGCATTAACTGATGAGAAAGTCAAGCATATTTATTAACACGTTCCAATTAAAGTTAGATCAGCATTGCCAGCAGTTATAACATTTGAAGTTACAATCTTTAAAATGATTTTTTTAATGCCTGTGCAATGAACAGCGCGCACTGATTGCTGCCAGTTTGAGCAATTGCTGTTTTGCATAAAAAACTATTTAATAACCTCTGTGTGGCAGCAACATTTATTTATGGCAGACCCCTAGCTGGCACTATTTTTGAAGTGTTTATAAAGTGAGCTCTGGACTCCGTTGCATAAAATATGAATTTGATATGCTGTATTTAATATTAGGGAATATTACATTCAACATGCATACTACATTTTGATTAGACACTGAAACGCGACGCAGGCTTTGCATAACAAATGTGCCACATTCAAGGGTCAACATGTCGAGGTTACACTTGGCGCAACTTAAGCTGAATATTTTATGTACAAAATACTTTTTAATTTACGCATAAAGCCCACTCAACAGTTTCTGTGTGTGCAGTGAAAACAAACAACATGCCAAGGCGCATTAACAAATACACTGCAAAATCAAATAAAATATTGTATAAAGTTCCGCTGCGAAAAAGAATGCATAGTTAAGTTTTTATTAGTGCATTGCCGGATTGGGCTTGCTGCCACTCTCGATTGCAGTCATGTCAGTGGCCATTCGCGTTGGCAGTTGCTGCTCGTTACATCCGTTTCCGTCGGCGCGTTGCAAACAATGCTTTTATCAGATTTTCATGTAAAATGCGAGAACGCAGACACCCAATGCCTATTGTTGGCACCACCCCCCACCACCAACCAGTTCCACAAACATCAACATCAACAGCAGCTTGTGCACAGCATGTCAAAGTGCGTTCGTGGCATATTATAAACTGAAGTAAAACAAAGTCGTTTTGGGCGTCGGTCGAGAAACTTTATCATCATTTGTCAATTAGTTGGCATCCAGCCCCACCCCACCCACCGAAAAAAAAACGAAGGAAAGCACATGAAAGCCGAAAGTGCGCCGTTTGAGGCCTGCGGCCAGAGGTTCATTAAAGTCTTGAGTTATTGTTACATAATTCACAATAATTATGTCAGTAGATTTGTGTGGAACCTTTGTGCGCGCACCAATCATTCTCAAGTTTTGCCCAAGTTGCTGCCATTTTTGGTCTGTCCAACTCATTTTGCAAACTTTTCGTGCAGCGCTGCTGGCAGTTTGTGCGATTTTGAAAGCAGTTGCGCATGTTGCTGCTGCCAGTTGGCGTGGCGCAGATTTTAATTTCAGCTTTGTCAGCTTGCACTGGCAATAGCAATCGCAATGGCAATGGCAATGGCACTAGCAATGGCTTTAATGCAATACGATGCCTGCAACAATGGACAGCAAAAGAGAAAGAGAGAGAGCGGACCAGCGATACAAAAGTTTGTGCAACACCTGCTGAGCCAGCTGACATGCTGCTGTTAACGGTTAGCGCAAGCTGCAGAAATTTTCTCATTTCAATTTAGTTTTTATTGCGTCTTTTTGACTTGGCTAAGTTTGGTCAGTTTGTTGCTGGCAATGGCAAAGTTTATTGCCAAGTGAAATGTCAAATGGCATTTTGCTGCAAAATCGTTGATTTGCGGTTTTTTGAAATGAGCTCGAACTTAATTGCAGATTCGATTGAAACATTTTAATTACCTTGGCTCGCATGCTAGCATGCAACAGCAAAAACAACTACATGGCCTAATTAATGCAAAAATCAGCTAGCTGACCACACTGCGTATGAGCAACGAACAGAGCATTAGCATTAGCTGTTGGCTGTGTGTATTGTTAACAAAAGCTTCTCATTTGTGACTAATGTATTATTTATTTTCAAAAAAATACAAAATTTATGAATAGCCATTTTTTGTTTATGCTACTTATCCTACTTTGAATACAGCGTGATAAGCAAATGTTAAATTCATGCGTGGGTGTTTGAAAATTTAATCTGGCGAATTCTTCGTTAACTATGCAGCGTAAAAAGCGCTCAAAAATAAATACAACTTTTTAATTATGCGCTTTGAATGCAAAGTCATTCCCATTGCGTGCGTAGGTTTTTGGCACGAGCAAGGACAGCATTACCCACGACCCACGACGAGAGGACGCTTGACAAAATGCAATAAACTATGCATGCAAGCATATGCGCAAAAAATGAAAATTAACAAGGAACGCAGTAAAGTTGGCAGCAATCAACTGCTTGATACACTTTTTCAACTACAAAATATCATTTGGTAGTTGGACAGACGCCCATGGCTAAATCAACAATATTTGGTGGGGTCTGCCACGCCTTCTTCTGGCTACCCTTTTCAATTTTTATAACAACGCCAAAGTGTATAAAAAACTGTAACTTTAGTATATTCTATTTGTGTGAAATAAATGCGGAATATTTGCTTTTGTGCGTTCCCTGCGGGGCCTGTGCGCAAATATAATAAAAAACAGTTTGTTTACACAGTTGTATATTTTTTACTGGTCATTTGGCTGTTGGTATACAATTATGGATTACAGGAGTTTAAATGCAGCAACAAAAGCTTTAGTGCTTACAAACAATAGACGCTTTAAAGAGCGCTTAATGCAGCTTAAAAATATTTATTTAACAAATATGCAGACACAAAAGGTTGCAAGCAATGCGTATGAAAATAACACACACAAGTGCTTAAGTGGGTTAAATATTTGAATGAGCAAGTCGGCAGATTAAGAGAAAAGATTTGTTAAAGTTGCAAATTGCTAAATCAGGATAAGTTTGTTAATTAAAGGTTCATTTACTTGCTGTGCATATTTAATGTGCCAATGACTTGTGGCCAAAATAGTTGCACATCAGCAACAATAAGAGCAGCTGTCCAGCTACATACAATATATGAAACGTCTGTGCGCCCTTTTGGGCACATTGTCAACAGACTGGACTATCAAAATTTGTCAGTCAGTGAACCTAACATTTGCATGCAAAAGCCGTAACAGTTTAGTATTATTGATATGCAGCATAACTTTTAAGCGCCAGCAACAAAACATATTTCAAGTGTTTGCTGCAAGTTCAAGTAATCTGATTATAATTTACTGCAAGCTCAACAGTAAACTCAGCAGACTGAGCGTTTGAGTTGAATGTAAACTACTTTGGCTGTGCTAACGACCAACAGCAGCAGTTTGTGTCCTGCCACAAGCATAAACACAACACCAGCAGCAGCAGCGCTAAAAACAACAAACTCTGCAGTATGTCACCAAGTACCAAAATCTTAACAACAAGTATATATATAAGTATATAAATTTATGTATACTCTATTTTGTAGGTAAGTTTATTTATCAGCTTGTAGCGTGCAGGGCGTACGTTAAAAATTAAGTATCCGCCCAGTTGTCAACACGCCGCGTTCTACTGCTGCTGCTTGTGACCCATCAACTGTCAGCAGCTTTAGTTTTTTTTCGCCATTTGCAACTCATTGTTGGCAAACGCATTGTGTGTAGCTCTTGTCAGGCACAAATTTGTGCAAAAATGAGTTTTTCTTTTGCATTTGCATACACAAATGAGCGCAATAACAAAAAATAAACACAACTCTTGTTGTTCTGCTTATGGTCAGCCATAGCTGTTGCGCCTTTAAAGCGCTCTATACAATTTTGCTGTCAACACTTTGCAATTTTTGCAAGCCATCTATCATTTGGTCGATAAAATGTTGCTGATCTATATATGTTAACGCTGACTCTTTACACAGCTCACTTCATCTCGACGCTGTGGTTGGGCTCACACTTGATTTTTTGGCACAAAACTTTACACGCACAAAAAACTCATTTAAAGTTTTAAAGTGTAGTTTTTTTTGTTGCTGCTGCTGGTGGTTTTTGTTTTGATGGAAGCCTGACTGGCAGCCACACCCTTGTGGGCGATGCCTAGGCGTTCAACTTTTTGTTGTTTTTAGTTTCATTGGCTACGTTTCGCCTGCGCCTTCGGACTGTAGGGATTAAGAGCAACACGTGACGCACTTCAAATTTTTGTTGCTGCTTTGTAGACTTTTTCTTTCAATTTTTCAGCCACCCAAGCCACCCAGAGCGCCAAAGCTAAAGCTCACAGCCTGACAGTTTACAACTACAAGGTAGCCTTTTGTCTAAGCCAGTCAGCTGAATATATCCTGGCTACTTTAGCTGCCAGCAACTCAAAGGATTTTTTGCTCGATTTAGTTCTTAGCTTCTTATTTTATTGTTGCTGTTTCAACTGCAGTTTTTTTTCAATTAGCTTTGAGTACTTTAAGCAAAAGTCTGCAACTTATTGACAAAAATTAATACTTAATTTCCCTATTAACTTTCTTGACAGCTGTCCCACAGTGCACTGGGTATAAAGGAATTTCTTTAAATAAAGATACAGCTCATTAATAATTTAGTAGCCCAATCTAAGGGAAGTCCTTTTGTTACAAATGTTTGTTTATTGTTTGCAAGCATACTAAATAATAAATAAAAAGCAGCTGAAAGCTAAAAGAATGTATCTAGTACTAATTTGTATTGTTATTCCTCTTGTTGCTGTATTAAAGCGTACTTAATCAAATTTATTTCAGCCATGAAAAGTTTAGAGTGCCAAAATAGCAAAGGACTTGCTGCTATTAAAGCGCATTTTAAAACGCAACACGTGTCGCGCATAAAACGGAAACAGTTTTTAGTTTGATCCCCAGCCAAAAGTTTTCGTTTGGGTCCACATTGCATGCCAGTTCAAATGGAAATTGTATTTTGATTGATGTGTGGCACAAAAGTGTCTCGGCAACAAAACAAAAGCTTGCCAATTGACAGGCATAATATGAGTATAATTGGGCCTAACAAAATGCTTTCTGGGTTGTGCCCATTGCTAACTGTGTTGACAACTCAAGTTGAAATCGGCATAGCAGGTTAATTATTATTTCAACTAGTACTACGTTCATCAGATTTATTTAACTGTTTTTTACGCCAATTTTTGTGGGCAGATTGTCTGCAAATGCCAAGTACAGTTCATGGAGTGGTTAAATTTTCAAGTCCTTCAACCGACAAAGGCGCTGAAAATACTGAAAATACTTTGGACAAGCCAACAAAAACAAAAACTGCTGCGACTCTCACAGCTTTTTGCTGAATAAACGCAAAGCGCAGACGCCAAACGAAAGAGCGAGCAACACAACTCAATAAAGAGCAAACTGAGTTGGTTTGAGCTGTAGCAAATGCAAAGGAAATTGCCACCTGTTGTTGTTGTTTATGAGACGATCAAGCTGGCATTGCAATACATTTCGTAGAAGCTACAGCTTCATTGCTAGGTATTGTTATACATATTTAATTTTTTCAAAAACTAACAAGTTAACAATTTACAATGGAAATTCTGCAAGCAGACCAAGTGAATCCTTTTGGTGCGCCCATTGTCAATCAACCAGCAATGGCAACTAATTATGAGTCAGTCAGCGATGCAGAAAGCCAAGTCAAGAACATGTCCTTTGACAATCAAAGCGTGCGCCTGGGCTTCATACGCAAGGTCTACATGATATTACTAACTCAGTTGCTATTCACCTTTGCAGTTATATCGCTCTTTCTAAGCTGCAATCATCTCAAGCGCTATGTGCAGCTCAATCAGTGGCTACTCTGGCTAGCCATGGGCATTATGCTTATAACGCTCATAGCTCTGATGTGCTGCCAGGCTGCACGACGTCGCACGCCCACCAACTATATATGCCTGGGCGCGTTTACTGCAGCGCAGTCGTTTATGTTGGCCATTGCTGCAAGTCACTTCGATCTGAACTCTGTGCTTATGGCTGTGGGTCTGACAGCTGCCATTTGCCTGGGCCTGACAATCTTTGCACTGCAGACCAAGTACGACTTCACCATGCTGGGTGGCGTGCTGGTGTCCTGCATGATTGCATTGCTGCTGTTTGGCTTGGCGGGCATCTTTATAGGCGGCAATCTGGTGGGACTGATGCTTTCCAGCTTTAGCGCTGTGCTCTTCTCAGTTTATTTGATCTACGACACGCAGCTAATGCTGGGCGGGCAGCATCAGTATGCCATAAGTCCAGAGGAATATATCTTTGCTGCTTTGAATCTATATATGGACATTGCCAATATATTTATGGACATATTGCGCATACTGGCCGACTTGCAGGAGTAATAGCTTAATTTGTACATTTCAATAGACGATTAAACACACACACACACACACACTCACACACAGCATGCGCAGTCAAATGTGTCGATTTAGTTATTAGTTAAGCGCAATAAAAATGTCAACGCAATCACAATATTAACATAATGCGCACACATAAATTTCGCTTACTTTCTTTTGCTGTTGCTCTCGGCCCCTTCCGCTGCTCTTGTGTCTAACAAATCAACAAGACTTAGTGACTGTGTTGTGTTGCCTCAGCCTCACGCAATATATATTTAATTAACAATTGACAGTTGCCTGACAGCTGACACACATCATTGGGTTGGGTTGGGTTCGGTTACAGTTGGACACAAGTTGCTCAACATCAATAAAAATCCACACCCACTGACCACAACATGCAGCAAAAACAACAAGCACAAGTATTTAGGCTGTTCGTCTTGCTCGACGAACTTTTTATGCGGTTGATCGAGCAAAATCCAATTCCAGCAGCAGCAACCTACAATATATCAATGCCTTGACAAATGCTTAACTTTCCTTCAATTTTACACACACTTGTACAGCTGTAATGTATATATTACATATTTTTGCAGTTACGTAAGTGCCAACAAGGCTGTTTGCCCAACTGCCTGTCCGTCCGTCCGTCTGTCACACAGTTACGTTCAATCTATTGTGGCTGCTGCTCTGAGGTACATTCTAAACTTTTTTCATGTCAATATGCAATTTAAAACAAACGAATTTGGTATATGTTGAGCATCTAAAATTTAGTTCAGCACTTAATTTAAGCTGATTTATATTCAATAAATTTTAGCACAAGCTTTAAAAATTTAAAGCTTTAGAAAGGCTATGAAAAGAACTAATGGTTCCATACAATAGATCACGGCTAATGTTATTAATAATAATGCAGAATTAAATTTAAATTTAATAACTTTAATGTTTTGAACCAAACAACTTTCAGTTCTTTAAGCTAGCATATAAGTCGTATAGGTACAACCAATTTAAAGTCACAGCTTTCACATAATGTAACTCTGACACTTATTTCTTGTAAGCTCCACTCAAGTTGAATAATTTTTGTTATTTTGAAATTATAAGATGACCACTGAGTGCGACTTATAATTGCATCTTTGTTAGCAGAGAAATTCAAATTGTTGTTTGCGTTTAATTTGCAAAGTTTCGAGTCGAACAATTTTTCGAAATGTTTGCAGACAAGTTTCCGTTTGACTTGGCAAATGGAAATTAGAAATAATTTGACGCATTGAGCTGGCCAACTTGTACGTTCTCCACGCTGTTCTTCTAACTATTTTTCAATTGCTTGAGTGTGTGCCAGTGGTAAGCTGTTGATTTTTCCAACGAATTGTTCCTTGGCATCTGCTGCTCAACTAAACTGTAAACATTTGCTAGCAACACGTTTTTTAGTTCCCTTCATTGTTTGCCAGGCAATGAAGTTGGTCAGTAAACAACAAAGCAAAAAAAAATCGACTACAATTTGCCACCTGCCAAGCTCTGTTACTGTCTAAGCTAACTAAGCTTATGCATAGGCAGGCGCTGGATAATGCAGCATATACCCTTTGTCTGCATTACTAATGGGTAGCTGCAAAAATGAAAGCGTAGAATACCTAAAAAAAAGCTTGCTAGATAAAAATGATGCATGCGGGGGGAGAAATGGCAGCAAAAAGCGACTGCAACCAAGCAGCAAGTGAACGGAGGAAACAAAAATACAAAATAGAAAAAACACATCGACATTTTTTCGCTTTGTATTGTAGAGAGCAAACAAATTTGCAATCAAAGTTGAGCAATTTTTACAGCCAAAGCCCAGGCAACATTTCCCGCTATATCGCTGCGTGTACCACTCAAAAATTGTTGCGAAAATCAATTACGCGCGTGATAGATAGATTTTTGTTCAAGAGCCTTTTGCAGCAATGTTGTTAAACTATTAATTGTTGGGTAAACTGAAAATAGAACGCTTTCTAAAAAATGCAAAGTCTGCCGTCTTGGCCACAAGTTTGTTGTCTGTGCATTTGTAAATTTTCAATTGTAAAGTTTACATTTGAGCTAAGCGGCTTAAATGACTACTTAAGCCGCGGGGGATTGTTGTCCTGCCGGCTGTTGCTGTTGCTGTTGCCAGCAACAAATTTTAGACCTGGCTACGTGCTGAGCATGAGAAATAGATTTAAATCCAACGCCCAGGCAGTGACAAACAAACAGACGAGGTCAGCCTAAGAGCCTGTGAAGCGTGGACAATTTAACTGACTTATTTATTTATAAAGCTCAAATGCATTTAGGCTGCTGCTGCTGCTCGACAATGGATGAGCTCAACAAAATTCCAATATGGAAATGGAAATTAAAAGCCAATTCTAAAGGGAAGGCACGTGTAGCAGAATTGAACCACATTTGCTGGCAATAAAATTAAAATTCAAATCAGAGACTGACAATCGCTGCTGCTGGTATAAATAGTTAAGTGCAAGTGTGTTCGCTTGCTTGGCATGCATTAAACATAAATTTTGTGTGTTTCTTAAGCTAGCAGTAATTAAAGAAATTTGTTTGCAGCATGAAATTGTGGCCTGAAAATTGTTGATTTACTGTGCTAGCCACGCCCCCCTTGGGAGGGGGCACGCCCTTACAGCCCTAAATCCTGACCTCACAATGGCAGGTTAATAACCGACGCAGCACGAAAATTAATTGCCAAGCACTTGGCTAATGTGCTGTTGAAAAACCAAGCCAGGCCAACGAAGAGTCCTTCGCAGGAAGCATAAACAGGCAGCTGAGGCTAGCCGGCATGCAAATTATGCAGCACTTGTGCTGGTCAGCAGTTTGTTACGTGAAAACAAGTACATGCTATGTAGAGTAGCACTCCACGCGATTAAATTTTATACACTTGAAAGTTTGCAATTCAATTGACACTGCAACTTAAAGTAACCATTTATTAGAGAAATAGCGAGTAAAACATGTTAAAGCTTATTAAGTTTCACAACAATATACAAAAGTCAGTTTTAATTGGCAACGTCGCTAGCAAAAGCAGCTGTGTCTGCTTGAGATCCCAACTCTGCCACGTAATCGACTTGAGGGTGGCGCACGCAAAATAACTTAAAAACCGCAAAGTGGCTGGTAAAAACTATTTAAGTTTATGCAATAAGCTTAACAAGAAAAAACAACAACAACACCAACAACGACAAGTAGTATTATAGTGTACTATATACCCCTCAAGTTGCTTTGTTCGCATTTTGCGGTGTTTTTGTCTCACAACGCAAAGTGCTGCATACTTACAGGCGGCCACAATATTATCATGAGCATAAGCGTTTGCTTGTGTGTGTCTGTGTGTGTGTGTGTGCTTAACTATGCGTGTGTGCAGTTATGTAATTATGGTAATTAAAAGCACGCAGTTGACTTCGTCTTTCGTCAACGGTTTGAGTACGCCCAATTGTCTTGTCTTTATTCACCTGCTTTTCAACTTAAGCACCTTTTCAGCTTTTCATATTTCCACACACACACACACACATGTGCGGCTTATTGTGTTCATAATTTTAGCAATTAAATATGCAAATGAGCTGCTTGCAAAACCGCTTTGCTCTACTGCAATATTTATAACTTGAAATATGCTGCGCATAAAATATGTATAAATAAATAAATATGCATATTGTTGCTTTGCATGCTGAGCCTGAGCTGAGCCCATGACAATCAGCTGTCGCATAGCAAGAATATTATTGTAGAAAATAAAACTACGCGCTTGGCTTGCAAAAATGTTGTTATCATGCTGCGGAACGCATAAAACACAGTTTATGCGGCCAAAGCCAAAGCCAAAGCCAAAGCTGGCGCCACAGCTTGCTCAAGTGCTTTCACTTTTTTGGCAGAGAACAGTAGCTGAAGAAGAGCCACGCGGCCTTAAGACCACGAGTCCAATATGTGATAAGTATTCACCTTTCACACGATTCTGCAGAAGCATACGAATGAGCTCATTAGGTGCGTGAGTGTGAGTGTGAGTGTGACGCCAAAGAACGAATTGGCATGCAAAATGAACAGATACAAATCAAATGTTACTTTGAGTAGTGAGAGTATATGCTAAGCCGACTGCTTTTGGGGGGGAGTGCTCTTCAAACGAGAGTTGGGCTGCAATTAATTAAGCACGATTTTCGACTCAACGAAATGAAATCGGGCGACAAATGTTTTGATTATGTGATGTGCCATGATTTGTAAACATGGCAAAGACTGTAAATAATTTCAAACGTTGTTCAAAGTTGCGCTTAAATTTCGCTTGTGGCCTTGTGGTCTTGCTACTTCAATTAATTTGTGTTTATTTTGCTTTGTACTTAACTCTCATTACAAGCCTTGATAAACATCGTTAGCTAAAAATAAAAGTGTAATTGTTAACAGCTAAATCAATAATAATAATAATAGCTTTCAAACTAACTTTCATAAAAGTGTGTTTTGCATCTCATTTACTTAATATTCATAATTTTTGACATGAACAACGCTGCTGGCAGTCTTAAGACCACAACAAATGTTCAATTGCAATTAACGAAAACCCATCAGTGTCATTGACAGTAGCTATTCGTTTGTCTAATAATAAAACAAAACATAGAAAAGTTATCATAATTTACGCTCAGCTCTAGACAAACAAATAAACCTCACACCGCAGCTTTCAACGCAATACAAATATTTGCTAATTAACAATTTTTCTACATGTGTTAAGTAATTTTTTATTATTTCTTATAACATAAGTATAAGTAGTAATAATAAATTTGACATCATTGCGCGTAAAAGCAGAAAATTACCAAGCCTGGTTGCTGCTACTGTCGATGTTGTTGCTGTTACTGCTGCTGCTGTCGAGCTGCGTTGGCGCTGCAAAATTTGATTGATAAATTCTCGTTTGACCCTCTTAACACTTGCGTTGTTGTTTGCCATTAGCCAACGACCTAGTGATCAATTAATTGCAATAATAATTTTAATATTTACAAACACTTATGCTGATTGATCATAAATCCATATGTTTACCTTCAGCTTACAATTTGCTTGCCAAAATGTTGCGACGATGCGTCAAAGCGCGCTTGCCGGCTTGGCTTTGACTGTGGCTCTGGCTCTGGCTGGGTAAATGAAGTTACCTGGCCTTGTCTCACGCCAGTCTTTGCTCAACATTCGTGCGTCTAACTTGGTCTCGCTGCTGTTCCATCTTGATGGCAACAACGTCGCTGTATTTTCAACAATCGGTTGTTATACTATTTTTGCCATAGCGTAAGCTGCCGTGCGACCAAAGCGGCTTAATTTATAGAATTTAATTCGCGCTAAGCTTTGCTGGCGTGCAATAATTTATCAAGCAAAATGTCACAGCCATTGAGCAAATTCAAAACGGTAATAACAAAACGGTAACAATAATTCAATGCAACAATTTAACAAACAATCGAATTTAATTAAAAACTAAGTCGGCACATGAAACAAAATTAATTAGAAAACAAACATTGAGCTATAAGTTCGGGAGTATTTATAAAATCACAGAAACCCCCAATTGAATCACATACTATATTAATATTTTGTTAGAAATACTCATTACATGACTTATACATTAATATTCAATTCAAATGCTCTAGTGATTCATTTAAAATATTATCAATTTGCACTGCTTTGGGATTTCGTTTTCGTTTAACAAAAAGCCCAACGGAATGTTCAGCCAACGTCCAAAGTAATTCTATAAAAACTTAATTTGCATATTTGTACTTTTTTCAATTACAGTTATTCTTACTGTGGCTGTCCATACAATCGACGTTTGCTTTTCCCATAGCGCAGTTGGACAATGAACTGGTAGCTTACCCCACAACACCCAGCGAGGTGTTGCCCGTTGAGCCACTGTTAATTTATCCTGAGGAGCGTCAGCTGCTCTACCAGGCACGCAACTTTGCTGACGACGGAGAGCGGGATATAATCTTTGTAAAACTGCTGGAGGACAAATCAAAGGGCTACCGTCCCAAGCAGCAGCGTCTGGTTGAGAAGTTGCAGCAACGACGCAAGGAGCTAAGCCTTAAGGATATTTTCTTTGTCAAAGCGCGCACCAACGGACAATTCAGTCACGAACGCCTGAAGGTTTATCGACTGCCCGAGTTTTATGCCATCAGCGTGTTTCGCAATGGCGAGAAGTAAACGGCAAACAGCCAACGGCCAGGCCAACGCACAATGTGTTGCAATTTTACGATTGCAAGCTGAAGTTGTTTAAGTTATATATGTATAAGATGCTATAAATAAATACCTCATCAGTTATTTAAGTGCTGCTGTTGCTGCGTTTCGTGTTATTGTTTATTGTCACATGCTTATCACACTCACTTTACACAGAAATGCGAACGACTGAATTATTTATGCTAAAGAGGCGAAGAACGTTTTTGTCTCAATTTTATCTTCAACTCAACGCACGCCTTGGCAATTAATAACTGTCAATCAATTTGTAGCCACAACTAAAGCTAAGCCGAAGCCCCAGCAACGCAACAAAGAACTAATCCCTTTTGTCAGTGAGCATCGCACACCGCGGGCGAAATGTTATGTCAAAAACCAATTCACAGAAAGCTGGCAACAAGAACTCCGAATAAAGCCTGAATGAAAGAGCTAGTCTCTGATTATTAAGCAAATGCACAAGTAGTAAACATGCCAACTGTACAAACATCTTTAATATGAGTACTCCAATCGGAGATCAATAACAATGTGCAGACTTTCGCTGTACTCTTTGTTTGGCAGGCAATACACGTAACGTAACATGACTTTTAAATTCAGCTCGCCCATTTGCTCCACTTGCGTGACAGACTTAGAAGACAATGGCAAAAGCAAATAGTTTTAATAAATAAGTGAGTGAGTTGTCAAAATTATTGATATTTTATTAATTAACTGCTAAGTTGTGCCCAAGCCCTCGTTGCGTTTATATGTCTAACTGACCATGAGACGCGGCGCAATATTCATGGACATGAGCTCCTGGAACAGCAGCTTGGCCGCATAGGGCAAACGCACCTGCGATATTTGCGTCTTGTTCTTGCAGCCCTTGCATTCAAACGTATTGTTGCGCAAGTTTGCAATAGCAATCAGGCCACAAAAGTTGCAAATGTGCACACGATACGGATCGGAGACCTCAAACAGACGCTCACGCAGAAACTGCGCAGCGCCGTGAGAGATTTGGCAATCGCGCTCCATCTCACCGAAACGCAGGCCGCCGTCACGTGCACGACCCTCCATAGGCTGTCGCACCAAAATCTGCACAGGACCGCGCGCACGCGAATGAATCTTGTCGTCCACCATATGCTTGAGACGCTGATAGTAAGTGGGGCCCAAGAACACCTACAGAAATGAATTCATATATATATTAGATGCTAATCAAGTCTTAAGCCTTGCTTGGCACTCACCTGCGCATTGATTTTGCGTCCTGTGTGTCCATTGTACATGACCTCATTGCCACGCAAGTGATAGCCGTACTCCTGCAGAAAGGTGGAAATCTTTTGCACATTCACGGCATCGTTGAAGGGCGTGGCATCGCCAATTTCGCCCTTGTTTGAGCCCAGTTTGCCCTGCAGGCATTCGATCAAGTGACCAATTGTCATACGAGATGGAATGGCATGGGGATTGATAATAATATCCGGCGCCAGGCCCTCGCAGGTGAATGCCATGTCCTCCTGGCGATACTGTATGCCACACGTACCCTTCTGTCCGTGACGCGAGGCGAACTTGTCGCCAATCTGTGGTATGCGCACCGAGCGTACGCGTATCTTGCAGAACTTGTAGCCCTCGCTGTTGAGCGTGAGCATCACCTGATCCACAATGCCAGTCTCAGAGTTGCGCAGAAATGTTGAGGCGTCTCGCTTGGCAAAGCGCTTGGTGCTGCTGTCCAGCTCATCGTCGTTCTCGGGCAGCGTTATGGTCTTGCCAATGACAACATCATCGCCAGACACACGTATGCCAGGCGCAATGATGCCGTCGTCATCCAGTTTGTCGTAGTGAGCATTGCGCATGCCTTGGCAGGTGGCGCGATGCGGCTTCTCAAAGTTCTCCTCCTGATCGCCCACGCGCTTGTTCTCGGCATCCTTGTAAGAACGATAAAACACGGAGCGGAAGAAACCACGCTCCACAGCCGAGGCGTTTAGAATAACAGAATCCTCCTGGTTGTAGCCAGTGTAGCACAAGATAGCCACAATGGAGTTGATGCCCGCCGGCAGCTCACGGAAACGCAGATACTCCATGGAGCGCGTGGTGACCAGCGGCTTCATAGGATAGTAAAGCACGTGCGCCAGCGTGTCCATACGCACATGGAAGTTGGTTATATAAACGCCCATAGCTTGTTTTCCTAAACAGTGATGGAGATTGATTAGTAACTTTATTCTGTTAGCAACAATTTAGTGAACTTACCCATAGCACTTTGATAGGTATTACGCGGACTCTGATTGTGATCTGGGAAGGGTATAATGGAGGCGCAGACGCCAAGTATCATAGCGGGATGAATCTCGCAATGTGTGTATGTTGTACAATAGGCATAGTCTTTGTCCTGCTTGAGATCATAGGGCGACATGGCAATCATGACTGTCTCCTCTTCAAGCGTATCAATATATTCCACAACACCGGAGGCCACCAACACCTGCCAGCTGTAGTTGTTATAGTCGCGCTCCTTTAACATCTCCACGTGCGATTTCTTCAACAGCAACGTGCCGTTCTCCACAATAAGCAATGGCCTGCAGATGCGGCCTGCATCCGTATAAATTCTGATCTCACGATCACGTATATCACGAATCATAGACACTTCGGACACAATGATGTCCATTTGACGACGCAGCTTGCGTAGCGTGGCCATCAACTGTTCGGGATCGCGATGTATGCCCACCCAGCAGCCATTTACAAAGATTTTGGTAGCATCTGCAATGGCAGAGGGCGCAATTTCCTCCAGATTCTCCATGGACCACTCCTCCAAGAACTCCAGAATAGGCGACGGCTGCGAGCCCACAGATATATAAGCCATGAGTGCCAGATTCTTGACCAGACCGACAGCTGCGCCCTCCGGTGTTTCAGCTGGGCACAACATGCCCCAAAGCGTGTTGTGCAATTGACGCGGCTTAGCCAATTTGCCATCTCGGCCAATGGGCGAGTTGACGCGACGCAAATGTGACAGAGTTGAAGCAAAAGTCAGACGATTCAACACCTGAGAGACGCCGGCACGCGCCTGATGCGCCTTCTTCTGATCACCCCAGTTGCCCGTGGCCAAGGAGTAGCGCAGACCGTCTGTGATAATGTTCGTCTTGATGGCCAGCTCCAGATTAAAGTCCTTGCCGCGATCAATAAACTTTTGTGTATACATTCGCACTTCCTTCATGAGGTTCTTGAACAGGCCACGAAACAGAAAGGCCAACAACGGTCCAGCCAAATCCAGACGCTTGTTGCCATAATGATCACGATCGTCCAGCTCGCGGCGACCCAGCGAAGCCAACAGCAGGCGATGCACCATGTAGCCCAGAAAATATGCCTTCTTGGTTTCGCAGAAATCAGACACGCCCACGTGTGGCAACATTTCCTTTTGTAAAATTTCCTTAGCGTACTTGATTCGCTTGTCCTTCGTGACGCCAGGACGTGCACCACGAGCGCCTATAAAATTCAAAGCAACATTTTGCTCTTGCACCACAAAGGCTTCATCCAGTGAGGGCTTAACCATTTCCATCATCTCGGGATCATCAAAGTCGTAAATAATATGCTCCAAGATATCACGATCTGCCACAAAGCCCAAAGCACGGAATACTATCATAATGGGTATCTCCTGCTTGATGTATGGCAAAATTGCAATAATTCTCTGACCAATCGCCGACTTCTTTATATTTTGAGAGCCCCGCGCCATCATGTTAACCCACAGTGTTGATGTGGGACGCGAGCTGTGCTCCAGGCAGGAACGGATTTCAGTTTTAAAGGCATATTTGCCATCCTTCATGCTGAACACGTACACTGTATTCGTGGCCATCTTTTCTTGAGCTATGAGCACCTTTTCAGAGCCGTTGATAATAAAGTAGCCACCGGGATCAAGTGGACACTCATTCAACTCTGTCAAATCACGATCAGTTAGTTGCGACAGCAGGCAGTACGTTGATCTTAACATGATGGGAATTTTGCCAATGAAGGTTTTCTGATGTTGCGTCTCGACTGGATCCAAGCCTTCCACATTTTTTGTTTTGGTTATATCCACGTAAAGCGGCGCCGAATAAGTTAAATTACGCAAACGCGCTTCGTTGGGCATCATAGGACTGGGTGAACCGTCCTTCTCCCAATGCGTTGGCTTGGACAAGTAAATCTGTTCAAACTTCAGCGAGAAACGCGGCGGCGTCTCTACTTCGCCAGATGTATGCTGTGCCTCAGCCTGGAGTTCAATTGCTGGCGAATCCTCCACAATGCGCTGCACAGACATCTGTATGAACTCGTCGAAGCTGTCCAGCTGCTGACGCACCAAACCCTTCTCATCGAAATATGCGTTAATTACAATCCAACAGGCCTCCTGCCACAGCTCGTGGGAAATCTCCTCAGCATTCTCCTCCTCAAATACATCTGCAAAGGTATTTTTCTAATTACTCTTCTAAGCACTAGCGCTCCAGTCGCCATATTCTTTTCACCAAGCAGCGTGGCTTGCCAAAAGTTTATAACAAATTTTTCATACCTTCCTCGTTGTCATACATCATTGCACGCAATCAAAGCTGCACTTGTGCGCTTTTGGTAAAGTTTAAATAAATAGTATGCTTCGTATTAATGTAAATAATTTAAAGAAAAATTTCACAACAAAACTTGTGCAAAACGCCGCGAACGGCGTAGAGTTAGTGATGTGTAAAACGTCGATAGGCAGCTGCCATAATTTGGCGTAGAGTGGCCAGACTATTGAAAAAGTATACCGATAGATTTGTTACCGATAGTACATTTTGCCCGTCTCTAATAACCGGTGCAACAGCTGTTGGTCTCGGCGCATTGTGTATTTGTTATACTTGTTATTTAATAACAGATTCCAAATGCGTTTATTTACAACAGGGGGTCGGTTTTTAATTGCCGGCATATTGCCCTTGGATAAGAGTGCTGATGACATCGTTGACAAGGAGAGCAAAACGTACAAAGCGTTTTTGGCCAATAAGAGGAACGATAATGAAACCGGCATGGATCGAATCAAGCAAATGTTTACAATTGAGTAAGTGAGAGGCTTATATTCACGTGGTGCAATTTGTATATGTATTATACTCTTTCAGCGAGTTTGGCAGCATATCCTCAGAGTTGAATTCCATATATCAAGCGGGCTTTCTCGGATTTCTTGTTGGCGCTATCTATGGAGGTGTTATACAATCGCGGTCTGGCTATATGAATTTCATGGAAAGCAATCAGGCCACGGCATTCAAATCACATCTTGACGCCAAGGTAATATTCTATAGTGAGCAGAAAAGAATATTTTTTTAGCCTAATATGATCATTACAGAAAAAGATGCAGGATCAGTTCACAGTTAATTTCGCCAAGGGTGGATTTAAATGGGGCTGGCGTGTAGGTCTATTTACCACCTCCTATCTGTAAGTGTATTAACTTAACTTTGAAAATGTTACTTAACTGTTTACTTAACAGCGGTATCATCACCTGCATCTCTGTTTATCGCGGCAAGTCTTCTATTTACGAATACCTGGCGGCAGGTACGCTTACTGGCGGGCTTTACAAAGTGAATATGGGACTGCGTGGCATGGCTGCTGGTGGCATCATTGGCGGTTTTATGGGTGGCGTTGCGGGTGCGGCTTCGCTTCTGCTGATGAAAGCCTCGGGAACTTCAATGGAAGAAGTGCGCTATTGGCAATACAAATGGCGACAGCAACGCGACGATACCGTAAACGATGCTTTTAGAGATCAGGCGAAAAAGGATGCGCCACCAATATTCTCAGCGCACGATAACCGTGTTGGTGACAAAGTAACCCTAGACCCAATTAAATAGTTGAGTGTTTAAAATAAAATAAGTTGGATTTGTATTTAAATTAAATTGCAATAATGTCCAGACAAGAACACAATTAGGGAAGCCCAATTTGGCTGTTTGCTATGCGTTGTTTCAGTTGTTTTTGCTTAGGGCAGCTAAGTATATAGATATGACTTGTTTGAAAGAATATGTAAATGGAGCACAGAAATTTAACGTTTACAATAAATTAAATGCGTTTGTTAGGAAAACAAGAAGTTAATTTTTCATAAGCAGTAGTTTGGTTTTTAGACTTCGTCTTCGTTGGTTGGTCGTGTTAGGCGCTTGGCGCCGCGATTCGGTGGGCCCTTAGGCTTGGCAAATGCTGGCCTATGTAGTATCTTCTTTGGATGCACCTCTTCCTGCAGGTAAGCCTCGGTGAGTTCGTTGCCACTGTCGATTTCGAGCTAAAAGTTGGGAGTGTGAGTTGTTTTTCTTGCTGTATATCTAACTAACTTACCTTCTTGACTATATCTACACCCATGGCTGATAGTTCATCGAGGAAAGGCGCCTTGCAGCTGGAGTACATCATGCGTTCGCGCACTGAGCAGGCGTAGCCAGGCATTGAGTATACAAAAACAAAGGACTCCATATAGTCGCCCTCATGCGTATGCTTAAACAAATACAGATGATAGCGTGCATGATCCTGGGGTATCTGCTTGGGAAGCTCGCTAAGCTCTATTTTGGCGGCATGGGATACATGTATGCGCTCCTCCTCCAAGTCAATGCGGAATTGCAAATAATCGTAGTTGCCACGAACTAAATCACCTACAGCTTGGCGTGTAGCCTCTGTCAGCGGACAGGATATGCCTCCCAGTGTCTGATGACGCGAGTCCGTGCTAATATCAGTGCGCACTTCGGTTTTGCGCAGCTCTTTAATTTCCTCTTCACGCATTGTGAGCGGCGCTGGTGCTGCGAATTCACGTTTATGCTTCTTGTACCCTTCAAGCGTGGTCTCTTCCAATGTTGTGGCATGCAGTTCCTCTGTAATGTAGGCCGTGCCAAAATCCGTTTTGAGTGTTGCCTTTGTGGAAGCGTAGACCATTTTCTGTCGAATGCTAGCGGTGTCTGGAGTCCAGCTGATCAACAGCCAGCCATATCCAAGAGATTGCTTAGCGTCCAGACGATACAGCACATAGCAGGGCACATTTGCCTCAAAGAGCGGGGAAAGCAGCTTGTCATAATCACGCTCCCAATCTTTTTTTACATCCGCTGTGGCACTGCAGCAAAGCTGTTCTGCAAATAGCGTAACCGCATTATCAACTTGTTGTTGTGTGTGTATGTATACACGCATACACAGCATATCATAAATCCACTCACCATTCTCAATTGATACTTTTATCACTCGAATTTTACCATTTTTGGCTTTGCCGAAAACTTTTGCTAGTTGTTCGTTAGCTGCCGGTAAAAAGGATATATAAATTTAGAATTTATTTCAATTGTTTGTTTAAAACCTACCTTTTATACCCGTTTGATGCGACATGGTTAAATGAAGAGCTCAATGTTAAATCCTAAATCGCGGAAAAAAATGTATTACTCACAAACAAACAGCGCTGCCAGCTGCTAACTATTTGACACGCATGGGCAATGCTTTCACTTTGTTTACAATTTACGCGAACGTCTCTACCGATCTGGCAGCGCTAAATCTGCTGCATGTGCTTTTCAACACTTGAAGTTACATTTTCATTATACATTGCTTGTAAAATGTAAAGTAGAAACTGCATTTAATTGCATTTAGCGCAGCCCATATTCCTCTAAAACGTTTTTCGTGTGCAAGCGTATAGCTCATAAAGTAAGTGCAAATATAGTGAGTGCCATAAGCAGAAAGCAAAGCTTAAAACAAGCTCACGGTCTAATTAGTAATCAGCACGAAGCTGCCACTGCGTTGTTCTGCCGCTGTCGGCGTCGACGTCAGCAGCAGCACCGCCCTAGTGCAGATGTGTTTACTTCCGTTCTTTTTTTTTTTTAATTTTCTTTCTGTGTGGTGAAAAATGTGTTTGCTTTACTTGTAGCATCCTCACCTATGTTAACCGAAGCGCCCATGTCCAGTGACATCATGGAAGAGTTATCAAATTTGATACGCACCGAAATTCCCGATGGCCGCCAGAGCCTGCGCGACAGTTACACAAATCTTGAGCGCGTGGCCGACTACTGCGAGGACACTTATTATCGCGCCGACAATAAAAAGGCAGCGCTCGAGGCTACTAAGAACTACACCACCCAATCCTTGGCTAGTGTCGCGTATCAGATAAATACTTTGGCCTATAGCTACATGCAGCTGTTGGATCTACAGGCGCAGCAACTATGCGAGATGGAATCGCAGATGAATCATATTGCTCAAACGGTGCATATACACAAGGAGAAAGTCGCCAGACGGTAAGTCAATGCAAAATAAAGTGCTCGTTAGCTTCAACTAAATTTAATTTATTCCAATAGTGAGATTGGCGTATTGACCGCAAATAAGGTGAGCTCTCGGCAGTTCAAGATAGTAGCGCCCATTAATCCGGAGAAGCCCATCAAGTATGTGCGAAAGCCCATTGACTATTCAATTCTGGATGAGATTGGACATGGCATTAACTCGGTTGCTCAGCATGTAGGCGGTCGGCAGAAACATCGTGGCTCGAGCCATGGCTCAGTGCAATCGCTGATCCCGCCTTCGGTGGGACCGCCACCTACCACCAAGCCACCAACTCCGCCCCAAATGTCACGTGCTGGCAATACGGGTACATTGGGCAAGTCGGTCAGCAATACGGGCACGCTAGGCAAAAGTTCACGCGAATATCGTACGCCACCAGTGGTGAATCCACCACAGGTGCCATCGCACTATGCACCCAACTATCCCATTGGACATCCCAAACGCATGTCCACAGCTTCGTCAACCACAACGACTGGCGGTGGTGCATCGGGCAATGAGCGAGCCGCCGGCTACAGTGCGTTGCCCATGCCCCCGAGCCAGCAAATCGCTACGCATGTCAATCTGCCTTCGATAGGCATGATGCAGTCACTGCCACCACCGCCGCCTACAACTTATGACGACAGAAGCAGCATTCCACGTAAGTAAAGCTATAAATGTAGCTGCCTGTTGAAACTCACATTGGTACTTAACAGCGCCGCCTTCACCCTTGACAGTCTCCCAACACGAAATGACAGAGCAGAGCCACATCGGAATGCATACGCTGGGACGCAATATCAACAGGTAAGACAAGACATAGGCATAAAGCATGTAATCTATACATTTTTAAAACTAATATTTATTTGCTAACTGCTTGCGCACAGGAATCCCAATAGGTAATTTGCCTGTCTTAACAATTCAAGATGTTTAGACTTTTTGCTAACATTTTGCATTTTATAGAAATCATTTCAGCTTGAACTTTGCACGTCCAGGTTCACAATCGCCGCCTTTGCCGCCACCGCCGCCGCCAGAGGATGAGCACCAGGACTTTGGACGTCCCAGAAACTCAACAGGCCCACAACTGGCGCCTATTGTGCCCGAAGATCAAAACTTGCCAGGCTGGGTGCCCAAAAATTATATTGAAAAAGGTAAACGAATTGATTTGAAAAGAAAATTCCTTACTAATTTCGAAAATTGCTGTCTACAGTGGTCGCCATTTACGATTACTATGCCGACAAGGATGATGAGCTGAGCTTCCAGGAGAGCTCAGTGCTCTATGTGCTAAAGAAGAACGACGACGGCTGGTGGGAGGGTGTTATGGATGGCGTTACCGGTCTATTCCCGGGCAATTATGTGGAGCCTTGCGTCTAAGCACTGCCAGCAATAACAATAATAAATATGCATAGATACAGAGACAACAATAACGATTCGATTATATACATATATAAACATAATACTAAACATGCAAAAGCAAGCGAAGCACGCTCATACAAGTATTCCACTAGCATAAACTCCACGCTCCGCCTAGTATAATCTAAAATAATTGTCGTCACCCACGCCACATATACACGGCATTTTATTGAGCGCTCGCTTTCGTAACGTAAACTATAAACTAATTCATAAACTAAATAGCCAAAAAATAGCCCAAAGCAATTAAAAATTTAAAGCATGCACTAGTGTTCTAGTTAAATTTGGTTTTACCGTAAAATATTGTCTAAATATTTGCTTGCGCTTACTCCGGAAACTGTTTACACTGCGCCCACAGTCCACAATCCTTTATCCATGTCGTAGGTTATACGAATTTCAGTTAGCCTTTAGCTTCTAAGTATTGGCCAGTTGGTATTGCGTTTCTTTATATACACACACACACTCAAATACTTATTAACTATAAACATATTATTTGCGCTTGTGCATACTGAATATTTAGTTAAAGTCAAATTACATGAAAAATAAAACAATCAAATCAAATTTTTAAAAAATATACATACATGCATTATATATGGTCTAAAAGCTAATGAAAATTTCAAAGCCACTTTAGATTTGACCGTGTTATTGGCATGGCCAAGTTCTAGCTTGACCTTTACGTGTCAGTTGTGCATTCAAAATTCAAATCTTGCATTTGAACGCAGTCTCAAGTGAAAGTGGCCAAGGGAAATGCAAATTTCGTACACTTGGCGTGCACACATGCTCGACACTTGTGAGTGATGCGTGTTTTGTTGTGCCGTGGCGCGGGTGTACCGGCCTGGCCTCAATGAAATATTTACAAATGCCAACACTCATCGAACTAACGCCCAAATCTATCAATCAATCAAATTTTGCAGCCAGCAAATGCGAAATAATTTCCACATTTCAATGTCTCTCGAGCGGAAAAGTGAAAAGCGCTAGCATGCAACAAGGCGCAGCAGTTAGTCCTGCTGCTTGTTGAGGCAAGTGGGAGTTGCAATACATTTCCATGGCAGCTGGCATACAAAAAAGGATATGACTAATGACTTGTAACTTGATTTAATATGTATAAATTTGATAGTTGCTAAGAAATTTTACAACAACAATCATATTAGTTGCTTTTCTTTTAAGCTAAGAATCATTATCAGTTCTAGGAATACCCCTAATGTACATGTTTGTATATGTATGGGATTAAAGTTTGACGCCATCGCTACATGCAACTATCAGCAAAGAATTCCGCGCACCCAGCTGTGCCTCAACTCAGGAATTGTATGCAAAATGGCGCATTAGCATTTCAACAATTTGGAAAAACACGTGAAAAACAACTAAGAAATTGATTGAGCTATGCGGCCAGCACACAATGCCATGTCGCTAGCCGCCAGTTGCCTCGCCCCCCACCCACAAGGCAACCACCCAGCAAAAACTTGTGTGCCTATTTAATTTCATTCGTGCTGGACAACAGGCAAGAGTCCAACCAGGCCGGTCGCCTTTCAGTTTAGTTTTGTCCGACCACGCGAACGGTTCGCGCGCTTGCTACAGTTTAATTCGCTGACTCAACGAAAAATATTAAGTATACCATACATAAGCCACAACATTGTTTTTTTGTTGGCTATCTGCAGTTTGTTCAACAAATAACATTTGTAAGTGCAGTAAAAAGTTTTGAACAAGTCTGACTGTAAATTTGATATGTTTATATAATGGTTGATAAGCCAAAAGCATTGTATAGGCTCAGTGGTTACCTTTCGACTCTTGGCGCATATAATTGACCTACTTGGCACTGTGCTCCGCACTGTTTATCGGCTCGCCATCATTAGCCGCATTGGATTTACTTTTAGCGCTTGAGCTTGAGTAAAATATTACTTTATTTCATGTGCAGAGATTGAGGGCAGGCGCAGCCATTTTGTATTTGAAATTGTGCGAATTGCTCGGCGATATTATTGTAAACAATGCGGAGAAGTTGGCCCCGTTTTTAAGCCAGGCCAAGTGCTTGAGATTCAGGCACAGGCACGCAGCTAAGTTTTTTAATTGCGGTCGTTATTAAGTGGCCAGCTTGAAGGTTGCAGCTTTAGCACATTGGCTACATTTGAATAAATATAAGTGACGTCAGCTTAAGTTTGCCAGGATATGCGGTCGCTATATATAGCTCAAGTGTAACCATCAATCAAAATCACTGAAGTTACGCGCGCGCCAGTGGAGCATGTAATTATGAACTACGACTTGAGTGCACAGAGGATCATTAGGATGTGTTAATAAAATCGATTTTTAGGCTCTTAATCAATTTGTATGCACTTTAGCTTCACCAAGTGACACAGTCATTATTCACGCCCTCTCGCTTAGCTGAACTAAAATACGTTTTCACTATAGATAATGATAATGCTTTCATGCACATGCCAATGAATTTGTTTCATTTAACTATTAACAGCACATGTGCGCAGCCAACAGGTAAATAATAGTAATCAAATCAGTAGCTTTATAAAACTAAAGCCATCATTAAAGAAATGTGATAAAGCTCTGGCACTAACTAAAGCCAAATCAAAGCACCAACAATATTTAAACAAGCCACACACACACACAAACACACACAGCCAAATGACGTTGACTGTGGCGCGTTGTCGTGTCTGCGGACAATTTACACAAATTCAATAAGCGACCATAATTTATACACACACATATACTCTATGCTATGCACAACAAGCCGTCAACAAGCGTTGGCAACAACAACAACAAAAAACCCACGAAAGGTGTAGTGGCATTTTAGGCACTATGGAGGCAAATCGATTTTAATATGAAATTTTCTGTTAAAGCTTTAGCTAAGTGCTGGCTGTACCTTGAGTACAGGGCAGGTATGTCTTACAACTCGATTTGTTTAGAGGTCTTGAGGCACTCGATTATTAATGCCCCCGAGACCTTAAACAATGTTAATAATTTATGCAGTCTGTCGCCCAAAAAGTTAACTTGAGCGTGCGACTTGCTTGACGCTTTATTATTCAAAACGCTTTTAAGCAAATGAAACAATTTGAGATTGAGATTGGAATAGTGTGGCATGTGGCAAGTCAACAATTTTAATTGGCATTATTGTCTGATTTGGCTATAATCATTTAATTAAATTAATTGCCAGCTGCAATTGCAAAGCTGCGACCTCCATTGATTTGCATGCCACTGGCACGCAGTTCCATTCAAGTTCAGGGCTTGAATTATGAGCACACGCCATCTTGTAAACAAAGCGCCCAGGACTTTAGCCCAGGCTAGGCACGCGCTACCACAACAACGCGATATCAATTAGCCAAGTCAGCCAGGAAAGACCTTGACGCTGCGGCGTTAGTTTACAGTTCATTAAGCCTCGATTTTTATTGAGTGCGCAGTTAATGACATTTTTACGACTGTTGACACCATTTGTAAACGTAAACGTTTCTTTGTGGCCGCAGGTCAACAACTTGCAAGACACGCGCTCATTCAAGGATCTCAAGATGGCGGCAAGTGCTGGCGCCAGCAGCTGGAGCGGCAGCAGCGGTGGCAGCAACTCATCCCAAGGACGTCAACTGGCATTGACACAAACAGCTCAAGAGGAGCGTCTAGTGGTAAGTCAACTGCTCAACATATGTCCATTGCATCTTTAATCTTGTCCTTTGCAGGTGGCAGTGCGCGTTCGTCCCAGCCTGGAGGCCACAGAGCGCTGCATTGAGGTAATCTCAGGTGGTTCACTGCTATTTGATGACGGCGGCAAGAGTCGTCCACGCCAGTACAGCTACGATCATGTCTTCAAGGAGAACGACACACAGGAGCAAGTCTACAGAACCACAACAGCGCCGCTTGTCCGTGATGTGCTCAATGGCTACAATGCCGCTGTCTTCGCCTATGGCGCCACGGGCTCGGGCAAGACGCACACCATGCTTGGTCCGGTGCAGCGGAAGAAGCCCGCCACAGCTGAGCGCATGGTGGTCACCGCCTCAGACGTTAGTAGCCAGGATATTGGACTTATGGTGCGCGCCATTGAGGACATCTTTGCGCATATTGAAGCCGCTGGGCCGGATAGCGCCAGCAAAGTGTCCATTTCGTATTTGGAAATCTACAATGAGCTTATACGCGATCTGCTGAATCCGGGTGGGCCACTGGAGCTGCGTGAGGATCATCGCGGGCAGCGCATTACTGTCGCCGGTCTCTCCGAGATTACTACATCCAGTCGCAAGGAGGTGGTCAGTCTGCTGCTCAAGGGCAACAAGGCGCGCACCATGGAGCCCACAGCAGCTAATCAGACCTCATCTCGTAGTCATGCGCTGCTCAGCATAACTGTGCAGACGCGCACTCCACTGGGCACCAAGCAGGGCAGGCTTTTCCTAACCGATCTGGCGGGCTCGGAGCGCGCCAAGAAGACCAAGAATCGTGGCAAGCGCTTGCAGGAGGGCGCACACATCAATCGCAGTCTCTTGGCACTGGGCAACTGCATCAATGCCCTGTCTGGCGGCGCACGTTATGTCAACTATCGCGACTCCAAGCTGACGCGTTTGCTCAAAGAGGCTCTCAGCGGCCGCTGCAAGACAGTCATGATTGCCCATGTGGCGCCCGAGAGCAAGCATCGCGATGAGACCAAGAATACGCTGGTCTATGCGGATCGGGCCAACAGCATTACCACCAAGCTGCAGAGTTCTGTCTACATTGATGAGTTCAAGAACTTTCCCACCAAGCACTACCAGAGTCTGGTCTCGGAGCTGCGCGATGAAGTCTCGCGTTTGCGCACCAAGATGCTAACAGAGCGTCCACGCAGCGGCGCCGCTGCTGCAGCAGCTGCTGTGGCTGCCACCAATCCCGCACAGCCTGGCCAACCAGCCAATGGAGAGCTCAACGAACAGCGCAAAACGGAGCTGCGTTATCTACGCGAACAGATTGTGCTGACGTTCAAGCAGCAGATGAAGCTGCGCCGCAAGCTGCTCGAGGCTGAGAGTCATCTGCTTGGACTGGAACTGGATGCAGAGCGTCAGCATATGATTATATCACACTGGCAGGGACGCATAGGCAAGCTATACGATGCGCCAGGCGATGATGGTGAGTAGTTGAATTCATAGTGTACAACTTTAATCTAACGGCTGGCTTGCAGATCTGGAGTCGGAGGGCTCGGTGGCGCTTAAGAACGCTTGGGGTGAGCTGGCTGCCATTGAGAAGGAAACGCGTCGCTATAAGGAAGTGCGTGAAAACACTGAGCACGAGCTGGAGCTGTGCCGCCAAAAGGGTGTCAAGCTAGAAGATGTAAGTTGGCCATGCCACAAAAGACTTGCAACTCAATTTCTGTTTTTTACAGGAACTTCCGGAACGCATCTCAAGCGATGAGGAGCGTGAGCTTTTGGCCTTGCTTTGTCGCGTGCACGAACTGGAGGCGGATAAGGTATCGCTGCAGGCAGAGCGGCTAGCGCGCCAGGCAGAGCTGCGACGCCGTGATTTGCAGCTACTGCGCGCCGAGCGTCAGCGTCGTCTATGCGAGGATATTATCAGCTCACAGCGTCGTCTCATTGAGGAGGGCAATGTAGAGCTGCCAGATGAGCTGCGCGAGCTTTATGGCCTCTATCAGCAGGAGATACATGCGGGCGTCGTCACACCAGGCAGCAGCAACTATGAGAAAAAACTGCCGCCCATCTATACGGCCGGGTAGGGCAGCCAACTTCAAATTCATCTCTTACTGAGGTAATAACAATTACTTTAATCTGCTTATAGCTCCGACTCGCCCGGCTCCAGTTCCAGCTCTGAGTGGTCGCCCGCCTCGCCCTTGCCAGCTATTGAAGGTCAGCCAGAGCATGTAGTATTGGAGGGACCAGATCGGCTAATGGGTCCCAAAGTCAACGCACGTCTGCCTCGCATGTCCAATCCGAGCACAGGAGCAGCAACCGGCACGCGTCGTCCGTCGCTGCGTCTCGGCAAGCAAACGCATCCTTAAAGGCGGCAATGCCAACTCTGCTCGAGTTGCTCAGGTATAGTTGTAAAGGTTTAGTTTAACGGATCGGATTACTGCAATTGCTCAAAAAATCATTTGACACATCAATTATATTTATACTTAAAATCTAATGCATGTTCTTGAATAAATACGTAGCCTAAAGAAACGAAAAGTATTGTGTTTTTAAAGGAACACTGTAAGGAAGAATACATAGGAGTATTATTTTATTTTAAGAATAAATTGGCTTTTTCTTTTGAACTGCCTTATTTCATTATCTTATGAAATATTTGAGCTTCATTTTGTCTTATCAATAATGAGTGCGGATATTGACAACAATATATTTAAATCTTTTCGATTGCTTGCATCTCCATTGATACAGCAACACGTTGAAAGATAGAAGTTATTTGTCGTGTAGTTAAAACAAAAAGATAATATTGCATAAAAACGCTCAAATTCATTTATGAATTGTAATGAATTTATGAATTTACGTATTTATGCTTATCAATTCTGTTGAAAGACACATAGTTTATTTTTAATAACAACCAAGCATTCAGAATATTAAAACTCTTGCTAATGTGACTTACCCTAGCAACCAACCACTGCAACTCAAGGAGAGTTCACTGTACTGTTGATAAGCGTGAGTTTCACTAAATTGTGCAACGCTCCTGAGCAATTGAGCCACGCTACACACACACACATACAAACCGTATGCCTGTAGTAATTTCAACTTCCCCTAAATGCGTTTTGACTTTTCATGGGTGAACACGACCCACAAAACACAACAGTAAGATGTAGGTAAACCGGCATGGAACTCAATGTTGTTTTTCTCTATGTATGCAATTGGGTCACAAACAAGAAACATAAACAAACCAGAAAACGTGCGAGAGAGCGAGAGAGCGAGAGAGAGTGCAGTGCGTCAGCGGAGAGAGCGATTCCGCTTCAATACAAACTCTCACCCCGAATGGAGAGTAAAAAGTGCGTGAGAGCTGTGAGCATGCGTTGCCATAGCATGTTATCTGGCAGCTCGCATAAAAGTATCTCGAGAGTTGAGTTTTCATTATTAGATACACAGCTGTGGGCCCTTGGAGTGGTTTTGTCTACGCTGCAGCGCCGAGCTGGTTATTTAGATTTCATAATTTCCACTGCAAGCAGGTTGTTGTCAAATAAGAAAATTCATTTTAAAACTAAATTGTTAATGAAATAATTAAGTGAAAAGTAAATTTATTTAAACTGTGTCCAAGTACTTAGCTTAGCAGTGTTTACACACACACGCACACACCAGAAAGTTAAAGTTCATCAATTTTGTTTCCAAATAAATTTCAATGCGTAATTGTATGCAGCAGCGACTGCAATAGAAACTCAAACAAATAAACATTTTAATTGCTTAACAACAAATACAGTGCATGGGAAGTATCTCCAGTGGCTGTGGATTTTTCAACGATTTCTGTATTGACAACCCCACCGACACGCAGGTGAGTGAAAATTTATGAGAGGCCAACAACGGTCCTCACTGAGTGTGGGGGGGATAATCTGAGGGAGCGTTGGCGTAGCTCCTTTGCAAGTAAAAAAAGCGTTTCTGACCAACTGCATTCAGCCCGGTGGTTGCAAAGATTATGGCTATTTATAGACTACACCCCTTGGTATGGTATGCAGTTAAAATTGAAGCACGTCATACGAAGTACAGAAATGTTATTGAATATAGTATATGTAGTACTTATTACAGTGCATCATAGATGTAGCGAGCGGGAGGCAAGGAGCATAATGCGTCTTTGATGGCTCAATGCGTGTGAAAATATTGTGTTTTTGATATGAGTGCAGTTTTAATTGGCCGCTTGTCAAAGTTACTAAAATGCATGTATATTTTGGAATCTGAATGCTTTTGGAATCTGAACAGTCGGCAGCCTAATATTTTATTCAGCAGACATTACAAATGTTACGAATGAATAAGTTACAATATGGCAAATGTAAGTAAAAGTAACTCAGAAAATAAAATTGAAGTCTTTCCTCTTGTCAGTGCCTTGTTTTGTTAACTATTATTTTTTATATACAACTTTTAAAACATTTGTTAAATACATCACAAATTTTGCTTACTTAATTCTAATCTCGCTTGTTATGGGAGTCGTATGATCGACATATTAAGTATACTCAAACAAAAATAGCTTGCCGTCCCCCTAGTACATAAAGAGGCGTGCTCATAAATGTTTGTTGATCTCATATTACCCAGAGTGTAATTTTTTAACGCTTTTTCGTAGCAGCAATTAATGTATATCGATCACACTAGCATAAGTTAATTTTCAATTGTTATCGATATACATAAACTGCAACGCAGTTTGCGGATTTCACAAGTATTTGCAAATTTCGCTTAAAAGTTCTTCTTTATTCTAATACTTAGCAGACTATCAAAGAGGAGCTTGAGATGGCGACTGGGGCACTTGATGCGCTATCATGCAACAGCATCTGCATCACCAGCTCCACGGATGAAGAAGAGCTGCGGGTTCAATGTAAAAGGAAAATCCCGTGCATAGAGGATCTGCCTATTGACTTGTGGTTAGAGTTCATGAGCTACTTATCCTACTTGGATCTGCAGCAGCTGCGTTTGGTGAACTGGCACTGTCGCAACGTGGTCAATCGTCGCTACTTTCTGCACAAAGCCAAGGTGATTGTTACCCAAGATAATATTACGCAGCTGAAGAAGCACGTGGAGTGCGGCGCATGCTATTTGAGTTTCGAGCATGTGGAGCTGCGCGACATGATTACCACCGGTGAGCTGGTGCAGCTCTTGCAGCTGGTGGGCAAGCATGTGAAGCATCTGCAGATGGTGCGCTCCCCCGTGTTTTGCAACATTGACGGCAGGCTGCCCAATCTGCAATCGCTGCAAATCGCAACGACGACATTTGATGATAATGATACCAGTATGTATGTCGATGGGCTCGACTTGAAGCAGTTTACACATCTCAATGGCTTCGAGTGCGATGGCGTCAGTCTGGATCCCACGCTTAAGCTGCTGATGTTGATGCAGCTGCGACGCAGGGAGAACAGAGTCCGTTTGCGCCACTTGCAGTATGAGTATCGACGCAACAACGAGCCAGCGCTGCTGCAGGTGCTCTATGATCATTCGGCCACGCTGCAGTGTGTGGACTTATTCTTCAGCTGCACGCCCGGCATAGACACGACGAGTTGGGGCAAAGCCTTCGAGCGCATGCTGAAGCTCAAAACGTTGAAGCTCTCCGGCAACTGTCATATGTTGCTGCTGGAGGAAATACTAAGGGCCATACCAGCGCGCGCTCCACTGCGCAATTTGGATCTTACTGGAATGCTGTCGCTGACCAATGATATACTGCTGCGTGTAGCTAAAAAGTGGCCAAGAAGTCTGCGCTACTTGGATTGCATGTTCTGCGTGCAGCTGGACGACCGCTGTATGGAGGCGCTGCAGCTGCTCAGCGGCTCGCTGGAGTGGCTGAGCATTGCCTATTGCCGCGGCATAAACGGCGGTGCCTTGGCTGAGGGCCTCACCACGCAGCTGAACGACAAGCTGCAGCAGCTGAACCTGCAGGATGTTTGCTTCATAGATGAGCAGGCCATGTGTGCAATGTTGGCGCGTTTGCCCAATCTGCGCGAGCTTAGCTTGGACAACTGTAAAGGTGCCGCCACAGACAAAACTCTGGCCACTATTTTTGAACATCAAACGCGGCTGCGTGTGCTCTGCCTCGATCACTGCAGCAGCATCACAGACGGCGGCTTTCTAGGCGTCGGTCAGCGACCTTATGGCATTGCGCGTCTGCGTGGGCTCAACAAGCTGACGGTGCAGGCCTGTCGCAATCTCACGGATCGCTTTCTGTGTCGCGCGCTGCTGCTGCCCGAGCTTAAGTTGCTGAAGGTGGACTATTGCAATCGCTTGGAGACCAGAGGCATAAATGCGCTCATCGACAATTGTCGCGGGCTGGAGTCCTTGTCTATGGCCAGCTGTTTCCTGATGGACGATGAAACTGTTTTCTTGATTGTGCAAGGCCTGAAACGCTTGCGCTCTCTGACTATAAGCAACTGTTCGCTGATGACGCTGCAGGCGATGCATTATATCGCATTGGGTGCGGACAATCTGCGTGAGCTGACGGCGTGCGACATTGATGGGCTGGATGTGGAGGCAGCAGAGAAGATACTCGAGCGTCATTCGCCGCCGTTGAAGCAGGTGTTGTTATAGCAGGAGAGGCTTGTCAACTGACCGCAACTGGAAGTACAGCCTGATTCTGAACTATCCTCGGACGAAGAGGATGATGAGGACAGTGAGGGCAATGAGGACGAGTCAGACGATGTGGACGAGTCGGACGCTGAGGACGAGTCAGACTCGGAGGCAGATGATGGCGGTTGGGCGATGTTTCAGAACTTTCGAGTTTAAGTTTAAGCATGAACAGTGCAATAGCAATAGATGTGTTAGCACAGCTCAATGCATCTACTTATGACATATTTTACTTGAAAGTTTAATGTTTAAACAAACTTTGAAGTACTTACTGTATACAAGTTTAGGCTCAAAGTTTAAGCCATCTTTAAGGTTTTCATTGCAAACAATAGTGAAATATCGGAATTGAGCTCTGGTCATACCTCCAGTTGCCAATTAACTAAACGAGCTTAACAAATTTTATTGTGAGCTTTTTAAAAAATACCCAAACAGTATTAAACATTAGTTACGATACACTTAGCCCAGAGTATAAATATTTAGCTACACATCAAGTTATTCCGGCCATGTCCGCATTGTCTAACATAATGAATATTCAATATCAAAACTTAACAACTTGGTCATTTTATTGATGTTAGTGTGTTAAGACAAATACTGTAAGGAAAAGAATGAAAATTGTTTTAACTTTGTTAGTTAACCAAGTTACTACTGTATACATATTTGCTTTTCTTATGATAAATGTTTAAAACTAAGAGAAAAGAAAAGCTGAAGGCGAATGAAAATTGAATGAAAGCTTTGGAGGCTGAACGTTTATTTTTTGTTAGCCAAGTTACTACTCTATACTATATATGTTTAAAACTAAGAAAAATGAAAATGAGCAACTTGTATCTTATGATAAATGTTTTAAACTAAAAAAAAAATTAGCAAAATTAGCAACCGGACTCCAAGCTCTGGATAATGGCTGGTTGAACAAGTGTCCAGTGATTTTAAAAGAAAAACATATTTCTTGAAATATATATATAGCTCGATATAGCGACTATAACTATATGTACTCACATTATACATGTACGAAATTAAAGGTTTTCTGAATGTTCTTGAACCATCACAACGACTTATTCTAATGTTGTGATGCTAAATAAAATACAATTAATATTGATGTATTAAAAACAAAGTGTTTTTAACTTAGAGTGCATAAGCTAGTCGTTGTGCTGCTCAGTTGTTTATTCGATTCATTCATAAGTTTTCAAATAACAAGCACCCTCGAAAGCTTTGCAAAGCTTTGCTCAACGTCACAGGGGAAGAGCAGGCGAAGCTCGTGCCCCGATGCCATATATCAAGTGCATATGGAACTGTATGGGTGTCTGCTATACTGTATGCAAGTCTAGATAGTTGACAAGCAGCGCACGCACCATGACATCTGCGAAAAGTTGTTGGATTAAGATTTTGTGTGGCGCTTAACGAAATAAAATAAATGAATGAGCATATGATTGGGCCAAAAGGGGAAAATGTCACCCATCAGCTGCATGGGGAGGCAACTGACAAACGCATGCAAGACCAAAATAAAATTAAGCCAACAGCATGGGGTCGTCATAATAATTTTGACTGTTTTTGTTGGCAGCAACTATGTTGGCTATATACACATACGCCGAAGCAGCAGCAGCAGCAGCGACGCAACAGCGACGCAACGCTTCGCAAAGTTTTGCTCACTTTAGATAGAAATCTAAATGAAAATGTCGCCGTTGCTTATCAGATAAGTTCGGAACGCGTTAGCGTGCGGTTCGAATTGGGGCTCTAAGCAAACAGAAACTGACAGCAGCAGCACTCGGACTTGAACCTAACTTGGGCTCAAACTCTCAATCGCTGTCAAACTCTCAATCAATTGTTCAATGGCTCTAATCAGTGCTCAGTAGCAATCGCTGGGCCCTGGGCTTGGGCTAAGCGCCTCGCGACCTCGCTGACAGTTATTTGTCGTCAACAAGCAACGAGCAACGGGGTGAACGGGCTGGACAAGTGAGTGAGTGTATATTGCGTGCCAGTGGCAGTTCAGCAGCAAGTCGCAAGTCAAGTCGTCCGCTCGCTCGCAGAAGCGATGTATGAGTTGCCGCTGCTGTTGCTTTAGCTTTAGCTGTTGCTGTTGCATTTGCTTAGTCGTGACATCGAATTATAATAATTAGCATAGCAGGGAGACATTGCCAGTTAAACGGCGGCTGGTATGCCAAGCAAGCGGAAATTTTGAAAACAACAGCAACAAGACAAGAGAAATAAAAATATAAACAGAACGCTTAGCTCGTAACGCAGCGTAATGTCGCCGGAGGCGAACAATGAAAGCAACGCCACCTTGGGCCACCAGCTAGGAGCACAGCGTGATCCCTTGAGTCTGGTCATACCCGTTACCATTGTATATGGGCTGATATTCCTCACAGGCGTTGTGGGCAACATTAGCACCTGCATTGTGATCAAGAAGAATCGTTCCATGCATACAGCTACCAATTACTATTTGTTTTCGCTGGCCATTTCGGATTTCATGTTGCTGCTCTCAGGTAAGTGCGCATCACGGTTCAATTGACATTTAATTCGAATTCGATTAGCAGCTTAAATTGCTTAAGCAAAGTCTACTACATGTCATCATCTCTTCATCTTTGTGTAGGCGTGCCGCAAGAGATGTACTTCATCTGGTCCAAGTATCCATATGTGTTTGGCGAGTACTTTTGCATTGGACGTGGCCTGTTGGCGGAGACATCTGCGAATGCAACTGTGCTCACTATTACGGCCTTTACTGTGGAACGCTATATGGCCATTTGTCATCCGTTTCTGGGGCAGGCGATGAGTAAGCTGAGCCGCGCCATACGCATCATTGTGCTCATCTGGCTGCTGGCCGTGCTGACGGCCATACCACAGGCAGCGCAGTTTGGCATTAGCAACTATGCGGGCGTGGACAGGTGCTTGGTGGTGCGCGTCATACTGGAGCATTCGTTTCAGCTGTCCACGTTCATCTTCTTTCTGGCGCCCATGTCAATTATATTGGTGCTCTATCTGTTCATAGCGCTGCACTTGTATCGCTCGCATCTCATAGGCGGCGGCGCTGAGGGCAGTCTGCGACGCGAGCAGAAGCTGAAGAGCGTGCCGAGCAATACAGTGCTCTATCGCTATACTGGCAGCGGCACATTGGCGAGCAACAATTCGGGCGCACAGCTGAGCTCGGTGCGGGGAAGGCTTAATCATTATGGCACGCGTCGCGTGGTTAGAATGCTGGGTAAGTGCTCTCAATTTTGCAAGGCATCGGACCACTGACTGTGTGACACTTAATCAGCCATTGACTGGGCAATTTATGGCAACTTATCATGTACATAACGTTTACGACATTACATTCTTTTTTATTGTGTTGCCCAAAAACATTGCTGATTACTCTTGTGTCATTTGTGTCTGTCTAGTGGCCGTTGTCATTTGCTTCTTTTTGTGCTGGGCGCCATTCCATGCGCAGCGCCTGATTGCCATTTATGCGCCCGACAGTGGCGCTCAATGGCACGACCAGCATGAGTTTCTCTATACCGTGATGACCTATGTGTCCGGCGTGCTCTACTATCTGTCCACCTGCATCAACCCCTTGCTCTACAATCTCATGAGCAACAAGTTTCGCGAGGCCTTCAAGGTAAGCAGCAATGCAAGTTTTTAATTTATTATAAGCCTTTGCTTTGTTTGTTTGCAGGCTGTGCTGTTGGGCAAGAAGTACTCGAAGGGTTCGATCAACTCACGCCAGCAGTTGGAGTCACGGCGGCTACAACGCACTACGACGCTCAATTCAAGCACACAACGTGATTCCATTGAGTCTAAACAAGCGCTCAGGCAGGTTGGTGCACCACAGTTCGTATGAGTAATATGCAAGCAACTCTCACGCTACCTCTCTCTCTCTCTCTTTCTCTCTAGAGTGCTCTGAACGAACGACAGCTGCAGCAGTCCAAGTCGCAGCTAGTTTCGTAATTTAAAATGCACATAAGTATAATTATAGACATTTTATAGTTTCCTTCTAAATAATGATATTTATCACTGGCTGCGTATGCAGCTCTCAATGCTTCCTAGTGTTAATTTATTTTAATTTATAATTTGTGTTTTAACATGCTTAATTACAGCGACCAAAGCGTTTAGTACAAGTTATTTTTAATTTAACACTTACTACAATCAAGCTTCAAGCATTTATTATAACAAAACTATTTAAACATTGCAGCTAGTTCAACTACTACATTTAAGTATATGCTTGCCTAAACTAGTCTGTCTGTATCTCAAGAATTATAATAATAAATTAACTGCTGACGTGTTGGCAAATCAATCAAAATTTCACACTATGTAAGCTACGAACAAATTAAAGTTGCACTTGTAATATAATTTAAAATAAATACACAACATGTTGTCAGCAAAATGAAGAAGTTTTCTTTCTCGCTAGCTAGCCAGCATAAAAAACAACTTGACGGGCTGTCAATATGATGAATGATGGAGCAGCAGCAAAGTTTCGACATTCGTAAATCAAGCTGCAGGCTAATTGGTCCTTTGTGGCTTTAAGAATAATATCAGCGGCTTGGCTTAAATCCATTGCCAAATTGTTTTGATTTTAATTATAATTACTAGGGTTTCGCCTGCGCCTGCTCTATGCGGCGTCTGGCAACAACAAATTCTAATTTGATTTGATCAAAATGCGCAATGCCATTTTTTTCCTTTATCGATTTGGCATAGCAGCAAGTGCGTATGCCATCTGCATGCATAAATAAAATGATACAATAATCAGCATGGTATTGGCCATGGCCGCGTGTATTTGCGTGCGACACTTAATGCTGGCGTATACGTAATGCCATTCAAATTATCTGCAAATGCATTTTTTATGAAAATGCAATCAGACAAATTGAATTTGGTGGCCAAAACAACACCAAAGCCTTAGACAAACGCAGTGGGGAGAATGGACGGGGGTCTGAAGTGTCATATGAAATGTTTGTTTACGTACTGAACTTATGCCCTGCACCAATAAATTGTCAAGCAAATGCGTCATATCAACAAAAAAAGCGCAACGTGCTAATAAATGTGCCCCAAAATATAAAAATGTTGCTCATAATCAGCGCATGAGCTGAAAATCTAAATTTATGATTGTAGACTAACTTATTTAGTTTTCCCAGCAAGCTAAAATGCACATGCTAAGTATAGATCGAAGCCTTAGGCTTGCATACGCTTTTAAATTCGACCACTTTTATTAAATTCCATTAACTTTAATTTTCAATTTCTTGTTAATAAATACTTTTGCGTTTTGTTAGACATTTGAATAAACTTTTAAAAGAAAACTCAAACCCGCTTAGGCCAGGCATCATGGCCATGCTTTGTGCATGGTATAGAAAAGTTTCCATATACGTCACGTAAAGCCAAAAAGCCCATAGAACGGCGCATAAAAGCAAAGGAAGTGATACACTAATACACACACACACACACACACATAGACGTCCGCAAAATGACGTAGAGGTTGTGAAATTTTTTGATTTACGAGCGCGTCGGGCAACTAAAAGCAAAGACTTGCACACACACACACACACGCGCACACAGTATGACGCTTAGTGCGCACTAAAGCCAACAGGTGGCGCTGACGCTTGCAATGCGTGGGAAATTCATCAAACTAAGGCTGCAGCAACAAAACATAATTAACTACATATATTTTTTATTATATAGTGCAGCTAACTAAACATATTTAGAGTGAACCAAAACTGAAACCAAAGCAAGCCTTGAAGTTTAAGTTTTAGTTAGAATAAAGGTTCGTAAGTACAAAGCCTGTAAATTTTAGTTAGTTTCCAGCGTTAGAACGAGACAGTTCAATAAAAATATAAATAAAAATAATAAAAAAGGTGCGCATTAAATAATATTTAATATACTATATTTTACTAATTTTCTTTATTCTTTGCAGTTTCTTTTTTTTTTCTTTTATTGCGAGATTTTATTATGGCTAACGTTTTTAAAAAGGTTATTCCCATGCTGGATCGCATACTAATACAGCGAGCTGAAGTGAAGACCACAACTGCTGGTGGCATACTCTTGCCGGAGGACTCTGTGCCCAAGGAAATGCAAGGCGTGGTGGTAGCTGTTGGGCCCGGAGCACGCAATCCCGATGGAGCTGGACACTTGCCGTTGGCTGTCAAGGAGGGTGATCGTGTGCTGTTGCCCAAATACGGCGGCACCAAGGTGGAAATGGACGACAAGCGTGAATATGTGCTCTTCCGCGAGAGCGACATACTCGCCAAGCTGGAATGACGTTCAGAATTAAAAGATAATTTAAGTATATAGGCTAAGCACACAATACTATTTTACACTAACTGCGTTCGAAACTAAATGATTGATGAAATGTTTAATTTGGTAGCACTACACAAAACTTAGCAAGTATGTCAGCATAACTCTCAAACAATTGTTCATTCTCTCTCTTGATGGTTCATCTTTTACACTAAAATAAACAATATATGTATACACAAAGGTTCACTCTAATTTCTCACTAAGCTGCAACATAACCAAAGCGGCGCCATGCAACAAGTTCAACTTTTGGCCAACTTGTTGTGCTCCCAGTCCATAGTTCAGGGCTTACCCCACTGCTCCACGCTCACAGCGTGCCCACTCACACGTCAGCCTGTTGCTGGCTGACCCTCTCTCTACGCTCATTGGCTCATTGGCAAACGCTTCGTGCGTTGGCGTTGTCGCTGCTTCGTTCTTCGTTTGCCGTTGCGTTCTCGTTCGCATTGGCTGTCGTTATCTTTAACGTGTTAACGGTAAACACCGCTGCAGCACGCTTCTTGCTATAAAAGCCGTTTGCCCAACGCATTTAGTTCGCAATTCAAAAAGATACTCGCACCACAGAACATACAGCATACAGTCCAGTGGAAAATTGCAGTTGCAAAATAAGAAGTGAAGCTCAAAAATTTAAACTCATTCGCATTTTTAAATTGTGTTTACTGCGTTTTTCGAAAGAAAAAACTTTTGTTATCAAGATGTGGTACTTCAAATGCAGCTGGGCTATTTTAATATTCCTGGTGCTCTTCACTCTTGTGAGAGGTAAGAGTCAATTGGTGTTTATACTGAAATAAAAAATCAAATTGAAAAGTTTTAAAATATAAATAAAATGATCATAATTTAATTATGTATAGATTTCAATTTAAAGTAAAATATATTTAGAAATTACATATGTAAAAAGCTGCTTTAAAAACGTTAGAAACATTTCATTTAATTTAGTGCTTTTCAAAAAGTTGTACTCTTTCAAACTTTAAAATTTTATGAATTCGATTAACGCTTATTGAAGTTCTGTCTATCATTATGTCGTAAAAATAGTTGTACTTAAACTGGTAGATTTTAAAATCAGTTGAATATTTTATTAGCTCATTATCAACAAAAAAGTATGTTTATTTATATATATTAAAAATTCCAAATAACTGCCCAAGCATTTTATTTTGCTTTTTAGTTTACATTGACCCAACATAGTTTTTGGAGCTCAGCTTAAAAGTATACTACTGTTTTGGCACAACAACTTTACGCTAATTTGCCAACAGATGGCGTAACTTCCGGCGTGCACAGCTATTGTCGCGTCACATCATTTTCTTCCTAGAATAATCCAATCATGCTTAGTCATATCAATCTAGTCATAAAAGCGCTTATTAACACACATTTTTATTATTAAAAAGGTTAATGCGCATTATCAACAATTTCCTGTTGTCTCTTTACTGAGAGTTGTATCTTTGCCACGCCCACTTGTTATGCTTTGCAGTTAGATCGGTTGTCAGGCGGCTATTGTCTGCAGATGCCTCAACTATTTTAATTGCGGTCGTAAATTAATCCGAACTGCGTATCAAATAACAACAGGCGCAACAACAATTTCCAGGCAAAGCAAGAAAAACAAACAAAAAATCGTGTGAACCACTCAAGCTGTGCCACCTGCAGGCGGTAAATTGGCAACACTGCAGTTGGGTGGCGCGCCTCATAGCTTAGCTCCCCCTCGGCATTTTTAGTCTGATAGGCAGCCCCCCAAACATTGTTCCAGTTTCGTTTTGTCGGCAATTTGGACTTTGTTATAAAGGGTTTAGATAGCAATTGAATTGGCATAGGTTCAGTTTTGTAATGCAAAACCAAGATAAGCACAATTACTTTGCGTAATTTCTTAATAATTGTTGTTAAATGCTACGCTGATTCCTTGTGCTTAAAATAACAACTAATGTCATTTTATTTTTGGTTTACGACTATAAAAAGCTCGCTTTAATGATTTTTTCACTTTTGAGTTTGACGTTAGTTGAGCTATTAAAAAAAAGAGTAATTAAGAATGCTGACCACACAGAGCGCTGACCGCGCGGCTATTAAAGTCAATGGGCATGTTAATTAGACGCTTAGACAAGTAAAGTCCTCTGCGCTGTGCTGCATTTAATGATGGTCCTTCGATGAGCAAACTGACAAGCAAGGCCATGGCTATCACTTGCCGGCAATTAATCCGGGCGCTTAAGTTAATTGACAAATGATTATACACGTTTGACATATGCTCTGGGGCTGGCAACAAGTGGGAGAGCAGCCAAACGTTGCGTGATAAGAGCACTCAAACGTCAACGTGTTTATATTTATTAGCCAAGGCTTATGCAAAGGACTCGCACACGCTTGCAGCGCAGCTGCCTCATGCTTATTGTTGTTGTTGCCTGGCGATGTGCCCAGCTGTGCTTATGTCAACTTTTTTGACGCCTTGCAGAGACATGTGAGAGTCCAAGATTAGCAACAGCGTCATAGCCTTTTGTGTTGCCTTCTGCCTTCCATTTGTGCGATTAGTTTTTGGCCACACAATAAAATGCAGCAGCAACAGCAGCAGTAGCAAGGTTGCTGCATAATAGTCCAACACATAGCTAGTACCTGGGGAAAGGCAACATAAGGCGTTAAGCACGCACTTCTTTTGCTTTCACTCAGCACATTAGCTTGCAACTACGTAATGGATTACATTTATCACTGCTTGCGGCATCATATAACAATAACTGCTGCTGCTGCTGTTGTCTGCTGGCCTTACGCAATTGTGAAGCTGACTTTAAGACAGCTGTGCCACCCACTCCTCCCCACGTGTGAGATCAATGCAGCACTCAGCAGGTAGCTTGGCTCATAAATTCATATACACGTAGCCAACTCTTTACTGACAAAAAAAACTGCGCGAGATTTATGCCAAGCAAAGTTACAAATTGCAAATTGCTTTCTCTTGCAGGCTCTTGTCTGGAATATGGACACTCTTGCTGGGGTGGTAAGTTGGCTTAGTTAATGCTAGCGTAAGTCGCAGTTTTTCAAATTCTTTTTCTATTTACAGCACATGGCAAGCGTTCGGGCAATAGAGCAGCAATTGCAGCTAAGCAGGTACTTATCTAACTAGAGCTAATCAAACTGTTTAATCCGTTTTATCTAAAGCTGTAATGCTACTAGCTGCCTGATTAAAGCTCATAAACAGTGTACATATAATTTATGTTCATTTACTTGCAGCCCTACGTCAATAAACTAGCCGAACAGCTCTACAACAATGGCAACGCTTTGGACGATGACAACAGCAGCAACAACAATAACAACAACAATAACAATAGCAATAAAAAGTATGACTTGCCGTTGACTTTAGGGGGCGCTGAGGATAATACGGAGAATACGGCAACAATGCCTGTAATGGGCGCAGAGCAGCGTAATCGCGAGTTTAATGCTGCCAAATGGACGCAGCTGCTGCGGCAGCAACGCTTTCAACTGCAGCAATTACAGCGTCAGTTTGATGCCAGCGATGCTGCTGATAGTTGGCGCAAGCTGCAACAAGCCATGGCTGAGGCTGAGCAACATCGACAGCAGCAACACCTGCCAATGGCTGAAATCTTTGAAGTGACTAATTGAACTCTGAACGCGATTGATTAACTCACGCATACACATACACTAAAAATACATTATAAACAATTAAACGATATTTATTGCAGAATATAAACGCTGATCTGTGCTCTCATCTGACAATTGCATGCTGCGCTCTAATAAACGAAAAATTACAATTAAAAATTGCAAATTATAAATTGATTAAAGCACGCAAATTGCGCATACGCCACGTGGGCGAAAGTACACAAATCAGAAACAAGCCCCACTACTATTGTATTCACTAAGCAACATTAAATGTAATACAAAACCTAAAGCTTTTATTTATTTATGTCAATTGTTTATTTTATAAGCACACTATACATATATAAATATATGTTTATGTATATATACCTATATCTATATGTATATCGAATTGATTTGATTTGCTTGCTTTTTTGTTTCGGTTTCACTGCGAATATTGCGCCACTGGCTGGTTGTCGCAATATTGCCCAGATTAATCCAATGCATTCACTTAATATATACTATGAACTATAAACTACCAAACTTTTAAAATTTAACAAATAAAGTTAACAAGCTAATAACGCAAGTAACTAAGCCTTGATCTTGGCGGGTATTTGGAAGCAGGCAGCATCGCCCTGCTTGTCGCCCAAGCCCCAGTGTATCTCCAGAGTAACCGTAGGATACAAGGGCAGTATCTTAAAGCTATTCTTGTATGTGTAGGTCTCACCCGCCTTGAGCGGGCAGCCCACTTGCTTCTCGCCAGCGGCATCATAGATATGCGGACAGGCGCTGGTGCCATAGTAGCCTGGGAAAGGCAAGGGCACATCCAGTATAATTCCCTGTATATCAGAGTTGAGCTCGTTGAAATCACGCTCCGGCTTGATCTTCATGGTGATGCTGGCCTCCGTATTGCGTTTCAGTATGCATTTATTTTTAGGACAGTTCGAGATGGTGACCTCATCGGCGGTTAAAGCGCGTGTCTTGGCTGCAAGTGTTTAATTAATTAAATAGCTTGGCAAATTATTTAGTTTAATTGTTGTATTTACATTTGGGGCAGGGCCTCACTTCGGTCGCCGTGCCGCAGCCGATTAAAGCGGCGCAGATCAACAACAACGTCGAACTAAATTGCATCTTTAAGCGGCTGTAATAAACAAGGCGTAGTTATGTTTAAAATAATTGTGAACACACTAAAACTTGTCTCGCAGCCGAAAACCAGTTCAACGAAAGATGAACCTTGACTCGAAATTTGCAGCAAAAAGTTGTTAATATGCACTTAAAAGTATCTTATAGATACACGAGCTCAGCTCAAATTTTTTAAGCTTCGTCATTCACAAACAATTATACAAACTTAAAATAAACAAACAAAATCACATACACACACATGCAAGCAATTTTTGTTTATTAATTTCTTACAGATTTCCGTTTGGATTTTTAAACTCGAGCTTTCAACGGACGCCTGTTGACTGAGCAAGTGTCGCTTGGCGCAGCGCGTTTTTAACTAAAATATTGTAGCGGCAAGATCTCTTTGTCAGCGCCTCGCCTGCTTGGTATGCGTGGCAGACTCTAGAGTCTAGAGTCAAGCTATAGCTATATTCACAATATATATACGCAATTTGAACAATTGGCGTTTGAGCATTTGCGTGCTTGTAGACGTCTTAAATTGCTTGCATCCGTGACGTTTGGCAATATTCTTGAGCGTTTACTGTAGCTGCTGTGTATCTGTGAAGTACGCTAATTCGCACTTGTCCACATCAGCTGATGACAAATAAACACGCCTCTCATAGTCCGTATGTCAATATAACAGTTCCAGTCAAGTACTTCCCTAAGGCCTTTTAGGGTCTAAGCTGGGGAAGTGTTAATGTCTAGCCTTGTGCGCTCCATTGTCAATTTTTATTGTTCAATCAACAATAAGCTAAGCTTAGAACCGATGCACACAATTTAAGTATATAACAGTTTGAAAGCTTTCACTTTGAGAACAGTCAGTGACTCTTCAGCTGAACCCAGGTCAGTAAGGTTGTCGTTCTATGCATGATTGCTTATTTATTTAACGATTTACTCGTTTCACATTAAATATGCAACGCTTGACATTTTAAGTTCAGGAAGTTTATTTAAATTGATGACGTACTGATAAACTTTAGAAAGCTAGCACACACCTCCACAAACTGTTCTCATTTCGAATTTTACTCACGTTGATCGTTTTTTCGGTACTACACAGGCTGAGCTTCAAATGCAACTGAGTCAAACAAAATATGAAGCTTTAAACTGAGAAATTGACAAAATGCTGGTCACTTCTTGTGTTGTTTTTGGAGCTAACGATGAAAAGCAACTGAGCCGGTTTTTTTTTTTAACATCACAGCGCATTTTACAAGCTTTACACAATTATTGTTGTTGTTTTTGCCTTTTTGTCATTTGCTACGCATTCAGCGGAATCCGGCCTATTGTTGCTATATGGCTATAGAGAAACATACTTAATGCACAAATCTCGTAAAGTCTATATGCGGTCAATGAACAATGAAAGTATTTTAATTCATATAGTGTTGCTTTAGTTAATGCTTGCGGTATTAAGGCCACTGCTCTATTGCCGGTTTATTGTTGTGTATGTGTTTTAAAGCTTAGTAATAGTTGGTATCCTATTGCTTGATTTTCTATAATAATAAATAAACAAGTTAAACGTCTCTACTTTGTTTTTGAAAAATTTCCCTAAATATTTCCCAACTTCGATATATCTTCTCCATCCCTGTTGGTCGCAGTTGCTGGGAAATTTGTTTAATACTTATGAACAAAATTGTATTATTATAATACTGAAATAATCCTTCGTGCAGCTAAACAGACATACATACAAAAAGTTGTTTGTCAAAGATTAGTTCCAGACGTATTTGTTTGTCGCAAGCTATTATTGTTGATGATACAAGCTAATAGATTGTTTTTTATCTCCAATGTGTGCATCCCGCTTGCACTTATTGTGCCTTGGGCTACTGCACTGCCTCCACAGTATTTATGCGGATGATACGTGCTAGCTCCAGAGTATATACTGCTGCCAAAGTTCAGTTGGTCACACTTAGTATCTGAAAAATAACAAAAACAAATTGCAGCAACAATTACGGATCGGAACGCGCACAATTTACATGCAAATAAATAGTATAGATATTTCGATTTCGTTTTGCGTCGCTTTGGTTAAGTGATAAAGCATTGAATATTTTTGTTGTTGTGCTTCTATATTTTATATACAAAAAAAAAACAACAAAATACACATACATACGAAAAAAAATATTTGGGCTGTTCTGGCAGCAGCGCAACAGCAATGAGTGGTGCAAGTGAATCCAATTGGGATTTAGTTAAATGTGTTGCTGTGTGGTGCGGGCAAATGGCGAGAGAGACGTAAATAATGAAACGGCAAAAACTAATAACAAATGTAAAACGCAAAAGTAATAAGCAATAGAACGTCTAGTGCTGTAACTGTAACAAAAGGCGCTGCGAACAATCGTGTGGCGAGAAGCTAAAAGAAAAAGTGCTGCGCGATACTGTACATGCCCCTTTCCCCGCCCTAATAGGAAAATCAACACACACTTTGCATAGCTGTGCTGCCTGCTTAAGCAACCACCGAAAATGTCATCGCTCAAGGTTGCCGTGAGGGTTCGGCCCTTTAACACTCGGTAAGTGCAAGAAGCATGGGAATTAAACTGGGGAATTGTTATACAAAACGCCCCCCACTACTGCCATATGCGAACTTTTTTTTTTTAAACTGATGCGCCTTTTGGGCGTTTAAAAACAAAACCAGTTGACAAACATTTGTATTTGCTGACGTTGCCAAATTCTTTTTTGGCCAAAACGCAAAACAAAAAGTACATTGGCCTGTGGTCTTGCCCAATGGCTACTTAAAACCACATTAAACATAAAATTTTCTACATTTTCTGTTGTTTTACTTGTTTTTTTAACTGTGGCCTGTACAGGGAAGCGCTCACTCTATTGTGTCTGTGTGTTCCGTATATTTATCTTGTCTATCTTGACTCGGTCATTGCTTTTGGCACAGTTACTTGCCAAGCACACACACACACACACACACACAACTAACTACAAACTTTTATTTTACAAACAGGCTGCCAACAAAGAAGATATATTAAACACAGTAATGATGTCATTCATCTCACACATCTTTCGCTCGATAAAACAAAACAAAATCTGATATACAAATTAACTGGCGAGTTACTTGTTTTTTGTTTGCTTTGTTTTTGTGTTAATTGTTCATGCAAAAAGAAAAAAAGTAATTACGCCTATTGGCATTTCGCGAATGCTCAAGAGTTTTTCCCGCTTGTGACGTCATCGCTCGCCGCCTCATTTACTTTATGTAAAGTTACTAGGCAACATACTCTACATATTTGCTTATTTATTTAGCGTGAAAATATTTGTTGATTCGCAGACAAGTTTGAGATACATTGCACACTAAAAATATGAAAAATTCAACGTTTTTTAAGTGTAGTCATGGCCGAAAAAGCAACGCAAATATAATTACATTTAAAATAGCTCAGTATAATATTGCAATGAATGTTGTTGTTGTTGTTGTTGTAGAGTGTTGCTATCTTTGCTCACACATACAATGATATTATGAATGGAAGCAGTTTTTTTTGCAGCACGCAAATAAACAACTTCCATATTCATTATGAAGTTTGCTTACAATTGTTTAATGTTTGTTGTTGTGCTATGAATCAGAAATTTTGATCATTATTCGGGGCGCTTCAGCACAGTTATAATTTATGTGAGTGTGTGTGTGTGAATTTTTGAAGTGGGGAAATAAATCAGCGCAACAGAAGCAAACACACACACACACACACAAAGATAAAGCACTGTTAGCGTATGCGCAATATAAAAAAATGACTCAAAGCGCTTAACAAACCAACGGATTAAATCAAAATTAAAACCACTCAAGTGCAGATTCTGAGCTCAAGCATTTACTATAAACTCAACTGAAAGTGGAGCGTAAACAATGAAAGAGAGTCTATGAGCCAAAGAGGAATGACCTAAAATGATTGCCGCAAATGGGGGCACGATGCGTCTGCAGCGCTTATGCGGGGCCATTGACTGTGCGCTATTGCCTATGATCGTGTTCTTGCTATTGTTATTCATTTTTTGTTGTTGTTGTGGGTGTTGCATGAGCGCGATGTCAAAGTCAACCGGTTTCTTCTTTCTACGTTGTATTGCAATCAAGTTTTTCATTTGATAATTTGCGCTCAAACCGGAATTTCTTTTGTAAATTATGGTCGCTGCCCCAGCCCCAGCCCATTCCAAAATGACATGTGATTGTTGTACAACCTGTACAAGGCACAAACACATCTCGTATACGTCATTCACCATTTTGGGCTACATGCAAAGCAAAGCAAAGCAAAGCAAAGCGAAACAAAGCAAAACAAAGCGCTTATAAATAGCAATATTTATGCCAAATTGTTAGCACGAAAAGTTAATGGAACTGCCTGCGGGTTGGAAAACTGATAGCCAAGGTCAACTTTCATTAGTCACACAACTGCGTTGAATCTTATATTAATGACTTTTGTGCTCTTGCGCTTTTTGCAGTGAAAATGATATGGACGCGCAGCTTATTGTGGAAATGGAGGCGAAGAAGACGCGCCTGCTGAAGCCGCGCCTGCAATCCATACGCGATGCTGGCCGCGAATCTCATCATGACTTTACCTTTGACTACAGCTATTGGTCGTTCGATGAGGAGGACTCACACTTTGCCACACAGGAGCAGGTGTATAGCGATCTTGGCAATGATGTTGTCGATTGCGCATACGAAGGTAAGTTAAAGTTGCAATTCATCAACCACCACCCAACAGCATATGACACAGAACTGTGGCCATGACTTGGCTTAAAGATAATTGTTATTGTGTAGGAAAGAAAATAAAAGCTTTGTTTTTCTAATTAATTAAAAAACATGATACTTAAAATGTTAAATTGCACATGAACATTAAATTAGAATTTAAATAGTCTGAGATTGAGATAAATCAAATTATACGATTTGTTTATATAGCATGTACTATATACGTAGCTATATAAAATAGTATTTGGCTTTGCACTTGCTCTATTTTTGCTTACGTTTCTTTGATGTTTTTTCCGCCCCCTAAAATTATACGAATAATATAAACAAACTGCGTGTCTATATATAATCAGAGCCCCTACACATACATTAGCCGATACATTTGCATTCGCCCGAGCTTTAGGTTTTATTTTCTTTGTGCACGCCTCAATAATCATGATAATTTCCGGCTATGTAGCTCTCGTAATCCCCATTTGCATAGAGCCAAAAGTCTTTGACTGCCAGCTGATTGATAGTTGTTGACACGGCTGTCACGTGCCCAGCTCCTAGATTAACCATTAGTGCGTAATATGAATTTAATGCGCTTTCACTTGTGTGTGTGTGTGCAAAAACAAAAGTCAAAATTTCTTTTATGCAGCAGCGAAAGACTAAAACCCAAAACAAACTTTCGCCCACAACATTACAAAATGCTAAGCGAAATGGAACAGCAGCTGTTGGATGCAGTTACTCTGCGCTTCGCTGTTGTTTTAGTTGGAGCTGCTGCTTGGCACGCTTTCAATATTAAATTACCTGACCAAGATTGGCCAAGTGGGAAATGCAATGACAACAGCAGTAAACAAAAAGAAGCAACATAAATGGCTAAAAGCGAAAGAGAGAGAGATAAACTGCTGGCAAGTGATGGATTTGCTTTGCAAGTTGCCACTTGTGCGGTCTCATCTGAGATGTCGTTGCAGCATTTGGCGTCCATTGAAGCTGCTTGCCGGCCAGTGGGCGGTGCAGTCTGTCAGTCCGACACTTGAGCTGTAATTGTTGTAAAAGTGTAGTTAATTCACTTGCATTGCCCATTCTCCTATGATGTAATGTATGAGTCGCTAACAATTGAAACCACAATGGCAATTCACCAATATAAAACATTAAGCTTTTCATTGCTGAAGGTAAATTTGTTGTGGTTATGCCCAAATTAGTAGTTGCCCCATGCTTTTATTTTAAAACACTTTGATGTATTTATAAGTAATTTAGTTTTAGTTATTATAAATTAAAAGAATAACACATGAATATGCTGAATTAATTTAGTTTAATCACATCTCTTTCTGTATATCACATTTCTTGAGAAGCGTTTAGTTGCCTCCAACTCCAATTGTTGTTGTCGCGGCTTGAGCTTGGCTGCCACGCTTGACTGCTCTCAACGTTTATAGTAATTTGAAAGTAATTGTTTGCACTTTACTCTCGCTGACAGGTTACAATGCTTGCGTTTTTGCCTATGGGCAGACTGGCTCGGGCAAGACGTTCACCATGATGGGCACACCGAACAATCCGGGACTGATACCGCGCATTTGCCAGGAGCTGTTTGCGCGCATGCGTGTGGGCCAGGAGTCGGGCACGGGCTATCGCACGCACGCCAGTTATCTGGAGATTTATAACGAGCGTGTCAAGGATCTGCTGGCGGCACAGAGCTCGGGACATGCGCTGCGCGTGCGCGAACATCGCAGCCTGGGGCCCTATGTCGAAAATCTATCGCAGCATGCAGTGTCAGACTTTGAGGAGATACAGGTGAGTGGCATCAATGCTTATTGTTATAAACAATAACTTGCTTTTTTTTTTGTTTCGCAGGATTGCATTGCACGCGGCAATGCGCAACGCACCACGGCCAGAACGAACATGAATGACACGAGCAGTCGCAGTCACGCCATCTTCACGATTACGTTTGTGCAGGCCGTCTTCATGAATGACATGCCAAGCGAGACCGTATCCAAAATCCATCTGGTCGACTTGGCTGGCAGGTGCGTAAGCGTAGCACAAACTTTGCGCTCTATAAAGCTAAAGCTGTTGCTTATTTATTGTTTTGTTTTGTTTCGCAGTGAGCGTGCGAATGCAACGGGCGCAACTGGGCAGCGACTGAAGGAGGGCGCACACATTAATAAATCGCTTGTAACATTGGGCAGCGTCATTTCAGCGCTGGCGGAACAGACAAGCGCAGGCGGCGCTGGCGTCAGCAATTCAACCAACTCGTTGGCCACCACGCCCAATGGTGGCACAAAGCGTGTGCTCTACATTCCCTATCGCGATTCCATTCTCACCTGGCTGCTTAAGGATAGCTTGGGCGGCAACAGCAAAACAATTATGATAGCCGCGCTCTCGCCAGCCGATTGTAATTACAGCGAAACGCTGAGCACGCTGCGCTATGCTAATCGCGCCAAGCAGATTATCAACAAGCCCACAGTGAACGAGGATGCGAATGTCAAACTCATACGCGAGCTTAGAGAAGAGATTAACAAACTCAAATCCATGCTCACGGGCGATATTGTAAGCTAACAGCGCTATATAGTCTGAATTTATTAAACTTACACTTTATATTATTTGCAGAACTTGCTGCAGCCCTCGCTCAAAGTGCTGGCTGATCTGCAGAAGAAGGAGGCGCAGGAGAAAGTCTTGACTGAGGAATGGACAGAGAAATGGAAAGTGGCGCAGTCAATACTGCAGGAGCAAAAGAGTCTGGGGCTGCGCAAGTCTGGCGTTGGAGTTGTGCTCGACTCGGAGATTCCACATCTGATTGGCATACACAACGATGTCACCACAGGCGTCACTTTGTACAGCTTGAAGGAGGGCGAAACACGCATTGGCACTGAGGATGCAGATCTGGCGCAGCATATAGAGCTTATCGGCGATGGCATACAGCCAGAGCATTGCAGCATTGTCTTAAAAGGCGGCGTGGCCACGCTGCATCCTTGTGCCAAGGCACAATGCTGGGTAAATGCTCATCTAATTGATGAGCCCAGGCAGATCTCGCAGGGCGACATCATTTTGCTGGGTCGCACCAATATATTTCGCTTTAACAATCCCATCGAGGCAGAGAAATTACGCAAGGACTTGCATCGCTCACAGCTGGACATGTCGCGTTTGTCGCTGATCACTTCCTCTAGAGAAAATCTGCTCACATGCAGTGCCTATGCAGATGAGGAGGCCATGACGGGCAGCACCACATCGCCGTATAAGCGCTCAGAGCGTCAGTATTATCCACAGCGCACCACGCCCATCTCACGCGACGATCCCGAGCTGCAGGAAGAGAATCGTAAAATACTAGACACCATTGAAAATGCTCTAAAGCAGCTAAATGTGGTAAGTGCTAAAGAAACGTTGTATACAATTCAGTTATTAATTGACATTTGTTAACAGGAGCGCGTTCAGATGCACGATCAATACAAGACTAAGGTGCGCAAGCTGACGGAGGAGCTGAGGCGGCTGGAGCAAGAGAAAACCGATGGATTGCAGCTCTTGAATTGCCGCGAGCAGGAGCTGTTTGCACGCAAGGATATGCTGGTGTGGGAGAAGAACAACGAAAAAGTTCAGGTGTGAACTAGATTCATGAATAGAATATGAACTTGTGCTTGTTTTCATGTTTGGCTGCATGTATTTATATCTTTATGATTATTCTTCTTTTTATTTTGCTCATGTTTGCTTATGTTTATTTCGGTTTTAGATCGACATTGTGTGTAGACAAATCTCAGCGTTTCAGACGCAGCTCGACTCTAAGAAACGAGATTTCTCCGAGTATGTAGCAAAAGAATTGCAGGAGCTGCATGATTGTGGCAAACTGGATGAGGTTTGTTTTTAGTTTAGTTTTTTATTTCTTTATGTTGCACTATAATTTTAGTTGCTAGCTGTACGCTTTAAGTTTTGTCGTTAGCATTTATAAATCTTTCAATACAATTTACAGATGGGCATCAAAATTGAGGAGGGCACACCGCTGAACGATGAGCTGCTGGTGCATGTGTCCGATTCGTTGGACGAATTCGCTGCTACCTTTATAAAGGATACAGTGCGTAGAAACGTAAGTTTGCATTCATTTTTAGCTGTTTACATTTGTTAACACTGACATTTCAGAATGAAGAAATACGCAGACTGGATGAACAAATAGCCGAAAAGGAACTCATCTTGAACGCCAGCACCAGCAAGATTGCCAAAGTGGATGAGACCATGCTCGAAATTCAAGCACAATTGGATCGTTTGCGCCAGGAGCGCACTGACACTGAGCTTGAGGCTTTGAGAGCTAAGAAGCAAAGCATGCAGCTGCAAATGCAGAGCAGCATCGACATGTCTGAGGTGTCCAAATCAGATACATATGAAACCTGTGATACTTACCATACAGCCAACTCCGAGCTGTTGACTTCGCCCACAATTACCGAGGGCCAGCAGACGCCACTGAGCAATAGTTCCTGCGAGGCCGAGGATGAAGCTGAGGACACGCGCAAGGATGACTTCTCAGGCAGCAGCGAGGATGCATCACGCACCTGCACTGCAGGGCCCAGCAGCAGCAATGGCAGCGGCAGTGTCAGCGGCTTAGGAAGTGCTGGTAGTGGTAGTGCCAGCGTTGCACCCAGCTCCCAGCTCAATGTGCTGATGAGCGACAGCGGCGTTTGTCTGGACAGTCGCGCACAAACGTTGCCACTTAGCAACAACCATAGGCACAAGATGTACTCCAGCGATGAGGAGACTGGCTCCTGCTCCTCCTGCGAATTTGGTGGCTGTGTTGGCGGCACGCGTGCCCATTGTCCACTGCATGTGCAGCGTCGTAAGATTGCCGCACAGAAGGCGCTGATTATGAAAAACCTTGAAACGGATGTCAACAAGGCGCAGCTGGATGAGCAGATTGCGGATTTACAGGAATACCAGCAAACCTATTTGCAAATGGAGCAGGAAATGCTGCAGTCTACAAAGGATCTGGAGCGGCATGCCGCGTGCTGCGGTGAGATGACCAGATCATGCCCATCCATGCGGGAAATGCGTAAGTCCTTGATTAGCAGCCAAAATGTTTTACAATTAAGTAAGATTTATTTATTTGCAGCAGAAGGCGAACACTTTATTACCATACCCAGTTTTGTTATGCGTGGAGCTGGCAAACAGACCCACTATGAGTACGAAGTGCGCATTGCATTGCCGGATGGTAATTTAAATATATTGCGTCGCTATAGTCGCTTCCGCGAGCTGCACTTGTGCATGAAGCATTGCTATGGAGCGAAGGTAAGCAATTCATTAGCTGCAGCTTTTATTTATTTAATGATTTACTTTTTTAGATCTCGGCTTTGCCTTTTCCACGGCGTGAACTCTTCGCTTCCAAGAGCGAACCGGTGGCGAAGCATCGTCGTCGCTTGCTGGAGCTCTACTTGCGTCGCCTGTTCAACGTCTGCTCGAAAATACCGCAGTGCCCCATTTATGACGGCCCCGATGGGCCGGGCCTGACGCGTGCCTCCCTTGTTCAGCTGTCGTCTTTTTTCAAGAAAGGCCTGTTCGAAAACGGAAAGCACGGGACGGGGTAATAGTTAGCCTACTGCTGAATTATCTCCTGCCTACAGTGTGTCTATTTGTCTACTTATATTATCTGTTAAGCTACATGAATGACTATGTGGACCTGCTTTGACTCGCTAGCCAAAGTAAGCTATAGAATATTGACTAAACATTATTATTGTGTATTTATGTAAGACCACCAGTGTCCTTCCGCAACATGTTATTACTTTTATATAACAATATAAGTGCAATTTGTATGTTCTTATATGGTTGTAATCTATATAATCACTGTACGGAGCTTTACCTTAACTCAATTGTAAATCGTACTGCCAATGGCATTATTGTAATTTTATACTGTTCAAAATCTCCACAAACAAACATATATACGTAAGTGCAGTTATACTTGTAAGCAGCTAAAATGTTGAGATTTATTTTATACGCCTGTTAACTGTTTTCCGGCGTATTTTAAATAGCTAATTTTTGTCTCTAGTTAAATGTACAAAACTTATATCGAGTGTATGCGCAACTTCCACAAGTTATTCCAGTTATATATTGTCTGTGATTATCTGTTCAAAGTTATAATTGAAATCAATGCGATTTAATGGAACTGTAAACATTTCATGAACATAAAAATCCAAACAAAAACATAAATATATCTCTTAGGCATATAAATTAGTTGAAATAATTGAGCACTGTATGGGGCAAGGTAGGCAGATGTTTAGCAGTAGGTGTTAAGCAATAAATAGTTATTAGTTAGTCATAAATCAATTGCCGCAATTACAATTAAATTATATACGAGTACAATCTTTTAAGCTAAGCATTTAGTCTAGTAACAACTCCAGTCGACTGTTGTGGTCGTGCAATTAATGAAACAATAATAGCATAAATAAAATCATTTCTTATGTTGCTAAGCCAAATGTATTTTATTTAACAGCTGAGTGCGCTGTTAAGTTAACAGCGTTGCCAAAAGCTTTTGCCAAAGCTTTAACTGTTACGACTGGACTGCTTGCTTTCAAAAAGCAGTTGTAGCTTGAACTGTATTAAAATAATGGTAAAACTAATGAGCGTTATGAGCGTCTGAAAAAGAGATAAATAAATTTTATAAAATGCACATAAACTTAAGCAACTTACGCCGCCAAAGAATTTCAAGTTAATGTTAAAGAAACCGCCACAGGAGAAATGCAGCTTGAGATGCTCTTGTTGCAAAATGTATTCGCGCTGGGCCATGCTTAAGAGCTCTGGAGCAAGCTGATCCACACCACAGCGTAGCTTATGCAAAGTGCGATTAAAGCTGTTGTACTATAAAAAGCAATAGCTTATAGCTGAGCATTAGTAAATAATTAAGATTGAGCTTGCCGTATTGATGCAGCTTTGGCTATTAAGGCATGGCACCAATATGTTGACCAGCAGTATGAATATATTGCCAATACGCCCTGTTGAGCAACAAATAAATAAAATTTTACTTAACATAAGCGACATGCTTACAGTAGCGACAACAGTCGTGTGGATTAAGCGCCTGTATGTAAGCCCAATTGATCACATGCAGCATGGACTGTCCATTGTACAGAAAGAAGATCAGCAATGGCGGCATAAAATAGCTTTCCAGTTCACCCACCAGCAACCAGACATGCGACACCAACTGTCGATTGCGCCGCAGGGCGTGGCACAAGGCGTGCAGCAGCTGTGACTGCTCGCAATGCTTCAGCTCCAGTTGCAGCTGCAGCAGCGTGTGACGTAGACGCTGCAGCAGCTCTTCAGCTAAAATAACAAACAAACTAAATTCCACACACTTGAATTGCAGCACCAGCATAATAAATTCGGTTAGTATCTTATCCTGCCACTCCATAATAAGCACGGGCACTGTAAAACGCGGAAATGCAGTAAAGCAAATCAAAATCCAGCTGCCCAGACGCGCTGCAAGGCGATAGTGAAAACTTGTGCGCTTAGGCAAGCCGCCGTAGTGTTGACCAGCTGCTGTGATGTGCTGCTCCAAGGCTGCTATCTGGCTGTAAATGCCAGCCAACCTGCCATGCTGCAGGGCCATGTTAACATGTATGGTAATTAATAAGACAAGATAGAACAGCTTTTGCACCAAGCCCAGCATATTCGAAAAGTCCTGCACATGCAGCAGTTCAATTTCCTTAAAGAGTGTCACCACATTGACGTACGTCACATAGCTGCCCAGCAGCAGTATGCAGCAAGTGTAGCAGGCAAAGCAGAGGTACAACGCGCGTTTAAATACGCGACTGCGTGAGCTGCGCTTGTAAAATATTGGCGGCGGTGCTAGCGTTAGCAATGCAAAGAGCCACAAGTAAGGACGCGCTGCGCTTAGCAGTTGACCCTCCATGCTGAACAGCAATGTTGTTATGTGCTCAGAGTTGTGTACTTTTTATATTAATTGGATTACGTATACGTAATTTGATATAAAGATAGTTAATAGCACTTTTTTAATTAGTCTATGCTACGCAAATTGTCGCAACTTTTAATATTCATTGTGCCTTTGTTCTGACATATTGCGCCACTTGCTTGTCTCATTTGGCAACAATTTGTGGCAACATCGAGCTCTATATATGTATATGCATACGTAGCAACTTTCGGACATGACAAATCAAATGAAAACACAGCCAAAACTGTAACGGAGTGCTGGCGCCAGGGGTCTTGTTCGCCTGCTAAACCCAGCGCTCAATTGCTGGCTCGTTGGCATTTCACTTTGGTGGGGCGCACAGGCGACAGCGCGCCAGCACATTCACAGGATTAAGTGTCCTTTTTAATTATAAAGTACTTCACTTTACTTTGTCCACTTCATGATACGAATAGTCGAACTAAATACATACGAGCGCTTTCCACCATGTGTGTGGCGGCTTCTCCCCCCTCGCTCTCATCAAGTCCCTTTCTTTTAAGCTTGATTAAGCACTTTGTGTAACTGGAGCACACAGATGTTCATTCCTTGACAGCATATTAGGTATTTGCATGCAGCACTTCACTGCCCAATGGTATTTTTAATTTGTCCGCTACGAGCGGGAGAGAGCACAGGTTTTTATTTTTCTAGTACACACATTCAGTAGAGCACTAGAGTCTCATTTAAAATGCAGCTATGCGGCTATGGCTGAAAGCCTTGCATAATAATAATTATGGGCTGGCATTCAAGCAAGCAAACAATAATTGAAGTGTAATAAATTTAATAATATTTTTCCTCTTTTTTTATTTGCAAGCCACAGGAAAACGGAAGTGCTCACACGCACACGCAGACACACACACAGACATGCACACATACACACACACACATTGTTGTAGCTGACACAAAAGCCAATCTCTTCATAACGCGCATACAGATAGTTTTTTATTGGTTTTACAATTCGCTTATTATAAATACTCCTGGGCATTGTTTAAATTAAATTCTGTTCAAAAAAAAAAAAGCAATATATTGCCCATATATTTTATTTGCATAGGTAAATAAATATCTACAGGCATAAAGCCATGCAAGCTGACTTTAGCACATAAGTGCAAGTGTGTGTGTGTGTGTGTGTGTGTGATGTGTCTGTGTGTAATAAACAAATACATTTTTATTATTTATGTATTCATGGCCATTAAACGGATATCCGTGGCCATTGCGCGTTAAATTGCAATGCAACACACGCCCCACTCTGCTTCAGCAGCAGCAGCAGCAACAGCAGCAAGCGCTGCATCCGATATGCAACGGACAACTTTAATATGGAGTTTAAATTAACGCGGCAATTAACAAAATTAAGCGGCTTTTAATTCAATTGCATAGCATTGGCCAGACGACCTTTGTACTGGCGCTAAATTTAACGCATACAAAAGTAATTATAGCTTGATTAAAGTTAGCACACGACTCGGCAACGGATTAACAGCATAGATGGCTAGGCAATTGCTTAACCATTGTTCGGCTCGTGCTGATCCCCCTAATTGATAAACATAACAATATTTTTGCCATGTCTCGAAGCTAATAGCATCTGATAAGCCGGCCCCAAAACAATACATAAACATTTCGTTATCGCTGAAAACACTTGCCCAGAAAGAAAAGCAAAGCAAAGAAGCTGCCAGAGCATTGGAATGTCAGTTTTGTGGAAAATATCAATTGTCATGGTGGCTGGCGGTTGTTGGTTGGTGGTTGGCGGCGCTGTATCGAAATGTAATCAATGCTTTCAAATAACTTTCCAATTCGCAACAAGGCTTTTGTTTTGTACAAATCAAGTGCGGGTAATGGCACAGACCAATCCCAGGCACTGGCGCAAGACAAAGCAAGCTTAAGTGGAGTGTGTGCTTGTCTGTGTGTGTGTGTGTGTGTGTGTATGGGTGGGAGCTAAGTGTGTGTTGCCGAGCTGGTTGCCTGTGGCTCACAAAAGGGATTTCAATAATAGAAGTACGCGCTCAATCTGTGTTGAAAGCTTAAACAATAAAAGTGAAAATTTCGCAAAAGCCTCTAGATACAAGGATAAGCATATTATCAATGAAAGACTCTGTCTGTTTGTCTGTCTGTTAGCCTGCCTTGAGTCTGTTGCACACGCAAGTGTAACATGTGTCTATGCAAGACAATGCAGATTAGCTGCCAGCTTAAGTGCATGACCAGGCCTGTCTCAATTTATATATAATAATAGCATTGACTGCCGACATTGCCAGCACCCACATCAAGTATTGCTCAAGTGCCGCACGCTCTGCATATGAAGTTGCAACTCAGAGAAAATCAATACAGCGACGTATCTGAGCAAGTTCGACTGGCAACGAGTGGAGCCTTGCGGCTTATTAGGCAAATTAGTTTAGTTGATTGCAAAATTTGTAGATTCATGGCTGCAACTGATTTATGTTTATTGGCTTGTCAAATATTTGCACCACTTGCAAAACATTACGTTGGCTATTAGCCCTGTTTGGCATTTGCCGTAAAACTGTCATACGTGTTTGGCCTGCAGTTAAGGCCAAACAATAAAATATGAAAAGCAGCAATAAAAAATATTCTGAGCGTGCTTGTAACGTACAAAACTGCAGACGTGACCAACGTGATGTTTATGTGTGCAAACAGCAACAGCAACAGCAACTCTCAGCAGCAGCAGCAGCAGCCACATCATCAACATAATTTGCACTGACAAAAGCCAAATGAACTAATGGCAAACTAAGCAATAAGCTGAATATTCGAATAGCAGCAGCTCAAACTGCTGGCGACAGCAGCTGTCAAAGCCAAGTGCTTTAGTTTGTAGCTACTTTGCATTCATATGCATATCGCCAAACAGTTTAAATTGCGACACCCTGCTTTAACCCTTGCGCTATCTTCCTTACTGCCAGGCCAGCTACGTGACTATGCCAAGCCCAAACTCAAACTTAGACCCCAGTCAAAGCGCAAAATCCAAACCCAAACCCGAGCACAAAGGAGTGTCGCGCTAACTTTTGCGCCCCTTACCAAAACTTATTGTGCATATGTTGCGCGAACCTGACGCTGGCTACATTGCTAGTGTAAATATTTAAACAATAATAAGTTGGCGGAAAAACGCAGGAAAACTCTTGTGTAGCTGGCGCACAAGTTTTGTTATCTTTTCAGCATGAAAATGGCATGAAATTGGAGTAGTTGAGTTCGCTGCTCAACGTGTACGAGAGCTGCACTAATCGTAGCCTCCACCCACACATAAATAAGTATACGCCAGGTGTGACGTGTGCATAGTGTATTGTGTGCTGTTTGCTGCGATATATCGCATTTCATGTTTTCAATTAGCGTTAATGTCAGCACGCCGTACGTTCTGGGACGCTGATGGAAATCGTTCATGAGCCCAGGAGGGTTAAATTTACACAGGCATGCACTAAACGAATGCGAATGCTGGCTCAGCGCTTAAGATCGATATCTGCCTGTATACAGACAGCTTAGCTAATCAAAGGTAGTTTACTTTAGATACGTTTGAGCTGCATAAATATTTTCATAGGCACCTCGCTTTAAATTGCAAAGCTTGGGCTTTCATTTGCATAAATGTCAATCATACGCCGCGTATGCTAAATTGGCAACAAAATTGCTTTCACTTGTACACATATGCCACACAACATTCTGTTGCAAGTATATATATTGAATTTCGGCAGTGATTTTCTTAGCTGTTCGCTCTTTGTTTGCACTTAGTCGCTTTCCATTGTGTCGCACTTGCTCTTGCACTCTTTTTGATTTGCTGTAAGCTTGGGGTGCATAAATAAGCAGCACTCAATTATTCGCGTTGTGGCAGAAGCTATAATCCTTTATCCTTGCACACGTCGACGTGCCAATTCAATTTTCTTTGCAATTTATTGTTAGCCCAGCCACAGCATATGACGTTGCTTGATAAATGCTTTATTAGCTTCATGTTTATGCTAATGTATGTAACACGAGCATGCTCAACAAAAATCAATTTTAAAAAATATAAGCATACATATAACTGTGCAGTGGCACTTAAAGCATTCAAGGCTTCAATTTCACAAAGCATCTGAATTTACCTTTTTCTTCTCTTCTGTTTGTTGTTTGTTGTGAATATTGTGTTCAGCTGTAAATTGAGCTTGAAATTAGGCTCAATTAAATTTTTGTTATTGCTTTTTTTGTCTTTGGTAGATATTTAAAACCTTTACCCAGCCCCCACGGCGTGGCAGCAAAACTTTTTAGGCTGATGCGCATTTAATTTGAGAATTTGTTTGGCAATTTCATTTGATTGAGAGCATTTAATTGTGGCCCATGTAAGCTGTGCCTTTTACAATTTGCCTTTGAGCTTGCTGCGTGACATTTAATTGAAAATTTCTGTTTGTGCCTGAAACCTTGATTGTAATAGAATTTATATTAAAAACTAGTCTATTTTATAGACTTAATTTAATATTGGTAATCTAGTTATTGAGTGAAATGAAAATTAAAAAAGCAAAAACATTTAAGCAGACAAAGCAAAATTAATTCAGCAAGCAAATTGAGCAACAAATCGTTGGCCTTATTCACATTAATATTGATGGAAAATGTCAACAACAGTTGCTGCTTGCGCTGCGACTTAATCGAAATGTAAAAATAAAAACGATGTGCGTATACGCAATATATCAAAGTGGGTAACTTGGGGTATACTTTTAATGCAATTGAAAAGCAGTAACAAATAAATTGACCTTCAACAATGCGCTTACCGCACTTTATTTGTTATTGTTAAATACAAATTTCAATTAAACTGTTGCCTTTGTCCTTGCGGGCTGTGTCAACGCCACACTTAATTAACATCATTGCCCATTGCCAGCGGCAGCAAAGTTGCTCGAGTTGACGCCACTCACAATTGCACTTTTGACAAATTACAGCGCAGCCATATTACTGAAGCTGCAAATGTAATATTGTTAACACAATTACACGTATTTATGTGCGTATTTATTTTCCGCATGAGCGCAATTGTAAAAGTTAAATATTTTAAATTACAAAAGTCAACGGAGGACAGCAGCAGTTGCTTGCAGCAATTTCGTTTAAGGGTCTTTTTTATTGACTCGACTTTTGTTTATTAAATATATGCGATGAGTATATTCGCTTATTATTTAAATCTAGCGCTTTGACTACGCTTGTTGTATTCAAAGCTAATTAGCTGGCAATCAATAAAATGCATTAGCATCAGCATCAGCATAAGTAAATCAAATTTAACATTCAACTAATTGTAAAAATTGGATTTGTTTTTTTTTTTGTTGCTCGCATTCTGTCAACCACATTAGTAATGCAAAAGCACTTTATTTTACTTGTTTCATTATACATTTTATTGTGTTTGCTTTACAATAAGTATACGCAGGGCGGGCTGCTGCATTAGCTAATGCATATTTCATTTAAAAATTCAGCTGAACAGTGCTTTGTACATGCAAAGCGCTGCACAGCTTAACTGACTATGCACATTAACAATTACGACTTGCTCAGATCTCTGCTGTAGCTGGTACAGCCGGAAATGCAACAATTTGTGTGCTTCCGTTTCCGCATTGACATTATTTGTATGCGTGTGTGTCTCTGTGTATCTGTGTGTGTGTGTGCATACATAAAAGCTGACAAATGTCGCACAAACAGAATGCGAAAAGTGTGTGCAAAGAGGGGACAATAAATTGAAAGCGGTCACAACGAATGGTCGAATGCTCGAATGCTCGATTGGTTAACCCAAATGGCTGCAAATTAGAATTGAAATGTTTTGGCTGTTGTTCTAATTCTTCGCCTCGCTGCCTGTGGAAAAATCGAAATCACTCTCGCTGCCAGTTGCCCCAGGAGCTGCGAAAGTAGCGGCGGCGCCGGCAGCGGCGCTGGGAGCGGCAGCGGCTGCTGTTGCGGGTGAGTTTACGTCCGGGACTGGTTTCGCGCTTGAGCTATCATCCGTTTCGCTGCTGTCAACAAAATTAACGCGCTTCTTCTTCTTTTGCTGTTGCTGCTGCTGCTGCTGCTGTGGCTGCTGCTGTTGCTGTGCATCATTAGGCGCCGCTTGTTTGTCTGTCGTCGCAAGTATCGATGTGGGTTTGACAGGTTTCGCTGCTGCTGCTGCTGCTGCTGCTACTGCTGAGTGCGTGGCTTCGCTTTTGGCATCAGCGGCAGCCAACTCTGGGGATACTCCCACTTCCTGTGGCAGCAACAAATCGGCTGCTTGGCTGCTGCTGTTGTTGTTGTCAGCCATTGGATAGGCAGCTTCCTGTTGTTCCTGCTGTTCCTGTTGCTCTAGTTGCTGCTGCTGCTGCTGTTGTGACTGCTCAGCATAGTAGTCATAATTTGTAGCGCCCGCATCGTACTCCTGCCCCGCGTAGCTGCCATCGGCGGCATATGGCGGCGCATTGGGATCGGCAATGTACTGGCCAGTGGTCTCGTCGTAAATGTAGCCCGGATAGGCATTCGGATCATAGCCAGCTGCTGCATATTGTGCGGCATCATAGTTGCCATAATCAATATTCGAATACTCCTGCTGTGCAGCAGCAGCAGCAGCTGCAGCGGCCTCAACCTCAGCTGCTGCATTGGCATCCGTCGCTGCATATTGCTGATAGTCTGTGGGATTTCCGATTTCGCTGTAAAGCGGCTCGACTGTATCGCTTGGCTGCTGCTGCTGCAGCTGTGGCTGCAACTGTTGCTGCTGACTCGACTCGATGCTGGCGTAAGTGGGCTCAGCCGACTCCCCATAGCCATGGGCATCATACTGCGCGTAATCGATTTGGGACTGCTGCTGTTGTTCCGGCAATGGATCAATTACTTGCTGCACCTCACCCACATGATGTTGCTGTAGTTGCTGCTGCTGCGGTGCGTTGCTTGCCAAATTTTCAAATAATCCTTGCGTTGGCATTGCTGCAGCAGCAGCGACGGCAGCAGCAGCTGATGTTGTTGCTGTTGCCGCTGCTGCTGCTGCTGCTGCTGCTGCTGTCAGGCGTTCGCCGTAAATGGCATTTTCAATATTCTCAATCGACACTCTGGGCTTAGAGTGTGGCTCATTGGCTGCTGTTGGCGACAATTGATTACCTCTCGCTAGCTGCTCATCAACCGCAGCCGCCGCCGCCTCCAGAGCTGCACGGCTCGCTTTGACTTCGTCAAGCAAATCGTTGCTGATAGCAGCGGCAAGCCCACCACCCATTGCCATTGATCCACCTGCTCTCGGTTCGCCAGCACGCACGTTCAGCTCTAGTTTGTCTTCTCTGGGTCTAGCTGCTGTTGTTATTGTTGTTGTTGTTGCTGGCGGCTGCCAGGGCTCATCGATTTTCAGCTCACCAAAGTATGCTTCGAAATTGCGTTGCTGCTGCTGCTGCTGCTGATGCTGGCCTGGCTCATAATGAGCAGCAACATTTGGCGATTTTTCATGCTCGCCTTTAGTCACGCGCGAATTTGGCGCCCATATTGGCGGCTGCTGCTGCTGCTGCTGCTCTGCTGCCATTTGCGGTTGGCCGCCAACGTCATCGTAGCTAGCGACAGCTGTCGGCAGCTCTGTCAGCGTCGCCATCTTGGGCAATTTATCAAATGCCAATGAGGAGGAGCTTGCCTGCGTAGAGTATATGCTGCCCAGTTCGCGTGCATCCTTATCCCTGCTCGAGCTGCTAGCTGTTGTTACTGTTGTTGCTGTTGGTGTAGGTGTTGGTGTTGCTGCTGCTGCACGAGCATGACTGATTTTTTGATATTCAGCTGCCAATGCTGCCGCATCAAAGTGCGTCATGCGCTCCGGCAAATCGACGCTCTCATTGTCCAAAGCGCGCAATGTGGCGCGCAAATCGAATAGATTGGAGGTGGCCAGTGGTTGGGATTGCTGTCCAGGTAGACTATAGTGCATGGGCATTGCCATGGGCATATAGACGGCGGCAGCAGTTGCTGGAGCGGGCGCTAATAACATGCCAGCATGTGTGGGTGTGGGCGTGGTCATGGCGTAAGCCCATTGCTGTGGCTGTGGCGCTGCCAGCAGAGTTTGTGCCGTCACCTGATCTGCTGCATTCGGCAATGCTGTTGCGAGTGGTGCTGCTGCTGTTGGTGTTGCATTTACCTGCGTAGCTGTAGGCGGCGGCGGCGGCGGCAGCAACACAATATTGGCAGCTGGCGTTGCTGTTTGTTGTATGCGGCGCAGCGTCTGGCTCTGCACCAATTTAGCAAAGTACATTTGGTATTGCAGCTGCATGTTGGTGTTGTTGTTGTTGTTGGCAACGGGAACGACAAAGAGAAGCCAGAGGACATTGATTAAAGATGGCAGCGCTTGACGTGCTGACTCGGTTACCATAACTCACCTTCATCATTTTAAGTCGCTCGCTGCGCTGTGACATGGCAGCCGTTTGGTCATCAATGCGCTCCAGCACTTGCACCAGCTTTTTGTTGCGCTCGTTGCGCTTTGTCTGGTCCTCGAGAAACGCCTGGTACTGCTGGCGGGTCTTGTGACGCGCGCATTTGTCGCTATGGGCAACCAAGACCAAGACTATTAGTTAAACACTCATTGCCGTAGCAAAAACAAAAGCTACTTACAGCTCACTGCGCTTTTGCAATACTTTGTCCAGCTTGTGCTCCAGCTGCTGGCGATTGTCCTCGCTGCAAATGCAAATAAATAAAGAAAACTTGTAAGCAAGGCCAAGCAGAGAGTAAGCAGCAGCAGACTACTTATTGAATTCTAGCACAAATGAATCCTATTTGGCTTATACAAATAGTCGCATTCATGCAATCAACAAAGCAAAGCAGCAAAAGGGAAAAAGTAAAATAAAATAAAATAAAATAAAATGGGTTGCCGCAGCAACACTTAATCCGCTTGCAACTCACTGCAGGTAAATCGTAAATATTGTTGAGGCAGTTGCTGTTAATTAAAATTGCTATAATTATATGTTTCTGTAAGTGGCGACAAACCTGCGTTGCAGCTTCTCCTGCAGCAGCTCCACCTGCAGCTTGTAATTCTCTAGCTCCGCTTGCGGCAACATGGCGACGTGGCCTTATCACCTGCTCAACTGCCAAGGGCTGACTGCAGCAAGCCAATGTTGACACACTTCGTAGCTCTCGGCGCACAATAAATGCGGCAATTTGAGCTATTTTTAAAGCAACCTACCTTATTTGAATAGTCGCATTAAGCGAACAGTCGCTCGCTCACTCGCTCGTGTGTGTTTGTCTGTTTGTTTATTTAGTAGCGTTGCCATGACTACGTTATTGTTTTTTTTTGCTGCTGTTCCTCGGTGGTTGCTTGGCATTGGACCTGCCCTTATTGATTTCACTTTGCCATGTGCAGCAGCTGCTGGGCTAAACTTTCGATTGCCAGAGCAATAATTACGGACACGGCAAGTAGGTCAGTTACGTTGCAATTATTTCTCTTTTTTTCATACGCTGGCGCATTTGTCATGCATTGCACGAGATTTGGCTGCACGAGCGACCGCAGCTACGCCAGTGGCCGTGACCAGCCGGGACCAGCGAGTGAAAACACATGTCGTTTTGGCACACACACACACACAGGAACAGGAACAGCAGCGGGTTGGTGAGATAGGAGACACACCCACTTATACATAAATATGCAAGGCAGTAGACAAAGTTGGGCAGCCAAGCGTGCGGCACCTGAATTTGAATTAATGGCAGCGTCTATCATTCGCCAGCCACAGACAGCAGCAGCCAGAAGCAGGCGCTGCAGTAGAAAGGACATGCAGTGGCGGCCCGGGCCAGCAGCCGCGACGCAGTCAGTTGTTTGGCATGGACATGGATACCACGCAGATCAGCTCGATTCAACGCAACCTGACCTCGGCCATATGCCATTGTCGTCACGATGTTGTGGCTGTTGCCGGGGCTGCCACCAACTATACAAAAGTTCGGCTGGCTGGATAAGCGTGGGTGGATGTGTGTGTGGGTGTGTCTGCTGGCAAGCCAAGTTTATTTATTTATTTATCTATATATATATATATTGCTTGCATGCTCTAAAGTCTAAGCTCTTATATGATTAGCTCTCTATTGAAATCCCACATAAAAATAAAACTGTTGCTAAGCTACAAAAAAAATGCTATTAATAAATTGTTGCTGACATGCAAGCGGCTTAACAATAGCTAAAATTGATTGATTTTTGGCAACAGCTTTGTGTTTTACATATTTTTGGTAAATTGTTTTTGTCACTAGCGTGCCTAGAGCGTGTAATTGATGGTTTAATAGTTTGCGTATGTCGAGCCACTCAAGCGTTATGACTTGCAGTTTTCGTATATTCTATACAAATGAATAGCGCAGTAAAAAGCAAATTGAAATACGATTTATGTATATGAGTTTTTTTTTCTTTGTGTTCCAAGTGTGGCAAGTGGCAAGTGTGCGTGCTTATCAGGCGCTGCACAGCATTCTTTTGGGGCACATTTAATTTTAGCTGAAGCGCGTGCAGGCCAGGCCAGGCCACTTGACTCGGCTGCGCCTTTTGCCGATTTACAGTCAATGAAGCAGAAAACTGAAAACTTTTTCTTTGCAGTCTATTAAAAATAATGGCCGCTGACAGCCTGACGCGAGTCTGGGCTACACATATAAGTATGTATGCGTGTGTGTGTGTGTGTGTTGGGCTTTAAATTAATGTGCAGCGCATAATTTCTCGTAGAGCATAAAATTCATAGACGCTGTCGCTGCATTTGGTCACTTGCGGTTGCCTTTATTGACCTGTGGGGCAACTGGGGTTAAGCTCTGTGCTGGGTGCGGTAAAAAGCGAGGGGAGGTCAAGCCACTTGCACATCGATTTACTCCGCTCCACGCAAAAACCACTTGACAGCATTCGTGTGCAGTGTTCAGTGCGCAGCACTCATAACCAACTATTCAACAGAATTTCATAATGAGCGCCATACGCGGAATGCCTGAAGCAGAGCTTAATAAAATTGCTATGTTGGCTAAATGAAAAATTAATATAAATATAGCTCAAAACTCTTTAATCAATGCTATTGATGCATATATCAAAGGTAGATGGAAATAATGTACTACGCTGGCTGCAGTTGATTTTTAAACGAAACTGTAAAGTGCAGCATTTCATTTGTAGTTCATTTGCTATTCGCATTCGGCTGGAACTGTGCCCAGTTGCCAGCGCGTCCAGCGGTGCAGAGATTCTGCGGTTAATGCGATAATTTAATTGTAATGCGGGCTTGGCGTCACGGGTGCCAATAATTTAACTCTCGCAATCAGCGCTGCATTTATTGGGGTTAAGCATATAAGCCAACAGTCAGACCGACCGACCGACCGACTGTGCCCGCTGTGTGGCAAACAAAACGAAATACAAAGTACGTACAAAGGAACGCACAGAGCCAGATAGACGCAGACTCGCCTGGCTGCTGGCTGGCCAAGAAGTGAATGAACTTAAATGCACAGCTCGGCAAAAAGAAAAAAATAAAAATGTAATAAAAGTTGGCAAAGACGCGCACAGTTAAGTCAACTGGCTGGTTGGGCTATAAAGGCGCCAGCTGGATTTTTGCACGTAAACGCTGCGAATGAGAGCTGCATGCCACAATTATTGAGTGTTCAGACCAGAAAAGCGGCTTTAAGCTATTGCCATGCAACAAAGCGAAGCTTAACTTTAAGGAATTTGTTATTATTTAGCACACTCGACTGTGGCATATTTATTAAGCGGCTGCCACTTAGTTACGGTTGCCGTGTCAACGTCAAACATTTCATGCGCGTAACTGGCGCTGTTGGGCTACAGCAGCAGTTGGAATGGAGTCGTTGGAGCAGTCTGAGGCGCAGCGTCGCTTGCTGCTGCGCTATTGTTTTAGGCAGAGCTGCAATCAGCTGGTGTTGCAGCAACGCTCGCAGCGCTTGCACATGAAGAAGCCGCTGCCAACGTTGCCTGCATCGCTGCGTCGACTGCGCAGCGGCTCACTGGGGCAAAAGTCATTGCCGGAACGTGTATTGCTCACAGGCAAAAAGCTGCCACGCCTGCAATCGTTGCTGGGCGAGCCAGAGCAGCCGGAGGAGCAGCTGGACGAGTGTGTGCTGAATGCGCTGAAGTACGAACGTGATATGGATGCATTGCGCGCTGTATTCGAGACGGCCATCAAGCAGCTGGACGATGAGCACGATGAGCCAGATGCGCTGCAGGCGGCGATTAGTGCATTGAGTGGCAGCAACAGCGAGGCGGCAGTGGCGGCCAATGAGCTGCAGCAGTCCAAGGACGAGCTGAAGCAGCTGCAGGCGCAGCTGGAGCAACTGAATCTGGACAGTGTCAGCAAGCTGCAGGCTATGGACGAGCGCCTGGCCGATGCCAAGTATAATCTGCGCTGTGTATCGCGTGTCAATGAGCTGGAATTTCATCTGGTCGAGCGCTGGGAGGCAGCGCGTGAAACTCAGGCGCGCATCTGGGGCGACAATGCGGAGCGCGCTTATCTGCGTGACATTCTCGACTATAAGCAGCGCTTGGCGCATGAGCAGCGTGTCAGCAAGGAGCTGCAGACGTTTCGCAGTCACGAGTTCGATGATCTCAGGCGACGCATCAAGCAGGCACAGCAGCGTTACGCCAGCGATCTGAAGCGTGTGGAGCGCGAAACTGAAGCCTGGGAGCTGCGCATACTGGAGCAGCGCAAGCTGCTGGCCAGCAATCGCGAGATCTACGAGCAGCGACAGCAGTTCGTCAACGAGTATCATGCCAAGAAGGCGGAGGAGGAGCGTCAGCAGAATCTGCAAGTGCATCGCATGGAGAGCGCCATCAAGTTGCAGGCTTGGTGGCGCGGCACGATGGTGCGACGTGGCCTGGGGCCGTTCAAGAAGAAGCCGAAGCGCGGCAAGCGCAACAAGGCTAAGAAATAGATAAATAAAGCCCACACTATATACAATTTATTTTATATAAAGCGTGCAGTTGTCTTTTGCTTTATGGAAATCAAGTGGCGACTTAAAACCAATTAAAAAGTTGGCGCGTTGCAGTTAACACGTCAGCGGTCAGCGCCTGACGTCACACTTAATGACATGCGCGCTCCATTGTCAACAGGCTGGGCCATTGTTTACGCGACGCTAATGGCCAGCCAGTCATCAGACTGCAACTGACGGCAGCAGCACAACAGCCCAACAGCAACAGCAGCAACAACAACAGCAGCAGCAACAGTAAAGTTAAAGTTGCTGCTGCTGTTTTTTATATATATTTTTTCATTTTATATTGTAGCAAGTGGTTTCCGTTGGCAACAATGGCAGCCTGTTGTTGTTGTTGTTGTTGTTGATATTGTTGCTGGCGTTATTGTTGCCTGACGATAAACTGCGACAATTTGCCTGCCTTGTGTGCGAGCCAGCAAAAAGCAAAACTTATTCTCCGCGTATGTGCATGTGCATCTGCAACTGAGTCTGCATGTGTGTGTGTGTGTGTGCGTGTGAATTGTAATTTAAAATATAATTAATGGTCGTTGCCTTAATTTATTGAATTTTCCTGTGTGCTGTAAGCCTGCGCTGCCTTTCACTCTCCCTCTCACGCCCTTTCTCCTGCCTTTGCTTACAATTTCTTTCGCACTTTCTATATGCTCGGTTATTGTTTGGCTTAATGTTCACTTTTGTTTCAGTCCAATAATGACTGCCGCAAGTCTCTTGCCTTTTGTTCATACGCTGGCAAATGAATTAATGGTAAAGGAAAATGCTTTTACTTTTGCTAGTCTCCTTTTGGCCAATTTCCATTCCGTCTTTGTTACATCATATGCGTTAGTTAAAACACAAACATATTTGCAGTCGCAGCCAGTACTCAGCGCTGGAGCTGAATATAATTTAAAACTTCTGGCGACGCGCAATGCAAGTCCCCAGAGAGCGCGGAGTGAGCCCAACTAGGGCTGCCTTAAATTTGCATACAAATTAGGGTTAATGAGCAGTGAAATTGTTATTTAACTTCAGTTGGCCGTTAAGCGCTTTAAAGTGCGACGACTAACCAACACTTGCGACCCAACAGTTTGCGACACGTTTTGCGCTCAAGTATTGTGGATTTGGCCAACCCAAAAATAATAGAAAATAACGCATACGCCACATGGTTGGAAATTAATTTTAATTTTTTGTGCTTTCTCTGTGTGTGTGCTTTGTTTTTTGCTTAACGTCAAAGTTTTATTACATTTGAAATTTAATCAAACGCTTTAATTTGATTAACAACGCACGTCCTTCAATATAAATTTATGGCCATACGCCAGCTTGCACGCTGACCAGCCGTAAAAAAGGGTTAGTTGCTCTCGCGTACGTTGCGCTGTCCGAGCTTTCAACACCTACCCCAACACTGGGGCGTCATTTGATATGCGTGCGGGTGAGTGTGTTAGCCAGGTCCTGGAGCTGGACCTCGAATGCAAGCGAAGTTTCAACAACTAATAGCCACACGTACGTCTGATAAAATATTTTATTGGCATGTGCGTTGGTCATTGGTCAATTCATTTCAAAGATTTCTCAAAAAATACTTTGCTCCACAACTTTTCCAATGACAAATTGCATGCTAAACATGGCTGCGAGTTAAATATATTTAATAAACCTGGCTTAAGTTATGTCTTCGGTGTAGCCGAGTGTGTTTATTTTTTTGTGAATTATTGATTTGTTTATGCTGCTCGCTGCATAATTTATAAAATTATTGCAGAGTATTTGCTTCTTCTTTTTTTTATTCGCTCAGCTGCAAACATAAATCATTTTAATATACAACTTAAACTGTGTAGCTTAGCAAAGGCCGGAGGCATTTTTATTTGCTCGCCTTCATGGCAGTTCCTGGGTCAGTTCTAGGTCTGTTTGCTCGCCTGGCTGCCTCTGCGCTGCGCTGCGCTGCTCTGCTCTGCGACCTGCGCACTATCTCATCATGCAAATCTGAAATAAATCTTTCATTGCTCTGCTCTACGGATATCACGTTGGACAGTCAGCAATTTTTGCCTGCCACTTGTATACACGTTATAAATAAATTCCGAATGCCAAATACCAGCAGCCAAATTCTCACCGCGCGCACAGCTCGTTGCGGCGTATTTGCTTAGCACCCCCCCCCAAACACACTCCCCTGATTATCTGTGTGTGTGTGTGTGTGTGTGTGAGCTTAAACGCGTCGGTTACTCTAGGCGTAATTCAGCAATTAGCTGACAGTAGTGGGAGGGCGCGACTTTTATGCGCTTTGCTGTGTTCGTCATTCAATAAACCTGTCGCCCAGATTTTAAGTGAAAATCAACGCAAACCTCGGCACGCAATATTGAATTCTCTGTTTTGACAGCAGCATCAGTTTTGGGTCAAAAATAAGCTTAGCCGAAAGTAGCGTGCACAAGTTTTTGCAAATGGCAATGCTCAATGTTGTTGTTTTTGTTGCTGCTGCTGTTGAGGTTGTTGTTGTTGTTGTTATTATTGTTGTTATTGCTGCTGTGTGCCGTTTGGAATTTTAAATATGGCGTCTGTTTTGTTTGAAAACGGAAACGAGTGTCTGTCAGTTTATTTGTTTGTTTGTTTCATTTTGTTGCTTTTTCGCTTGTTGGTCCTGCTTGCTGCTCGTGTTGTTGTTGTTGTTGTTGTTGCTAATGTCGACGACCCAAAAATAAAGTCAGGCAACTTTTATGCCGCTCCTTTTGCCAGCGGAAACAACATCTAATGTGTTAGTTTGTATGTCTGTGTGTGTATGTGTGACTGTATTTCTAATTGTGCCTGACAGTGGCGCCAACCAGCAGGGGGAACTTTTGGGGAAAAAAATACCAAAAAACTAAAGTAAATAAAAACAGCATGCTAATTTTGTTTATTTATAAACCGATCGAGTTTCCAAAACAAAAAAAAAAACTTTTAAGCTAACTATATTTGCTGAACAACCCTGGATAAATTTAGCAGAAGCTTTGCTTTGCTCTGTGTGTGTGTGCAGTCACTAATAAAGTCGCCTTTGCATTTTGTATAGTCTACTTTTCGGCGCATTAACTTTAATGCTGCTGTTTGTGCACGTAGGGACTTCAATTATGCCAGCGAATCAAACAGTGTGACTAACTAGAAAGTATTTGCAATTCATTAAATTAGTTAGCGCATATGCAAATATTTGAAATCGAATTTTATTGATGCAAGTTCTTCGCTTTTGCAATTGCCAAAATGCAATTAATTGATATATATGTGTGTGTGTGTGTGTGTGTGTGCGGCATAAACATTATACGCGCAACGCTGCCTATCACACAAATATGGCCAAAAGTTAATGTTGCTGCCTCCGAAGCAGCTAAACAGCAACGAAGTACAGTGAATGTTCGCAAGCTGAAATTAGAATTGGGGCCAGGTCTAAGCATAAACTACAAGTAATGTGATTAGCAAGACAATAACAATGACGATTTTTGAATCGTAGATTTATAGGCTAGCTGCTTGATAATTAAGCTATTAGTTTGAATGCAGTTTAATTTTAATTTTATTGCTTAATCTCTAAGAAAAATTATGCAGAGCTTGCAGCTGAGCACTTCTAATTTGTGAGCGTTTACTGTATATGGCAAATTGTACGTGCTTATTGCGTATAAATAAATTCAATTTATGCAACAGCATTCTATTTATCGTAGCAGATAAACGTGCCAATAAATAACAGAGCTACTGCATTTCATTATTTTATTTGCCGTCTGTCATTGTGAAATCGAATTCGAAATAATGGCCAACTCCTCGCTCGTTCTCGTCTGCACATTGGGCAGCGTCATTGAGCTGCTTTATGGCTGCGTTTTCCGGCAAGTTTAGCATTACACACAATTTTAATTAAAAACGCAAACGAATAAATGCAAATGCAGCGCCATGAATGAATGAAAAAAAAAGCAACGCTTGTAGGCCTTTGCAGCAAAAAGTCGCCCATATACAAGCGACAAGCCGCTTATCTGATCTCGTAGGATTTTCGCCAACTCTGAGCTGCCTAATGTGGCATAATAGATAAAAGTTGTCATTCTCTCGATTGCAGCTGTTGGCGCAGCTGCAATTGCAAACAACAAATTGTGCTTTAATTTAAAACACAACAAGAAAAACCAAAACATAAAAGCAAAAAAAAAAAAAAACAAATACAAAAACTGAAATCATACAAATTGCTGCATGTAAACGCAAAACTGCAACAGCAACAAAAAGAGCATAAAAAACGTTTAAAAAATAGGATTGAAAGCTGCTGTTGGCTGTTGGCTGTTAACTGTTGTTGCTGTGACAGATGGGTGGACATTTTGCACGAGTGTATGAAGTGAAAAAGCAGTTACACACACACAGAGAGACACACACATGTAAACAATTTGCAATTCAACAGCCAAGGGGATCAGCAGTGACAAGCGCATTTGCGAAGCTGCGTTAAGGCTTCATACGCAAAACAACTTGCCACACACATGCTTACGCCCAAACCCCTGTTGCATGCAACCAAACAAATGCATGTTGCTGTAGATGTTAAATCAGCAGTCATCTATTTTTGAAGTTAATGGAATGTTAGCGCAGGCAAAGGCAAATGGCAACTTTTGGGCATTTACTAACTTTTTGATTAACATTAGATTTTTGACAAATATATATTGAGTTTGTTGCGCAAATAGTCAACATAAAGCTATAGAAGCAATTGTAATGAACCTATTGGCTCGACTGTTTTGCAGTGCAGCTCAGTTCGGGACCGGTGGGCTCGGTACAACAAACTTTTTGTCGCTTGCTCTAAGCAAATAATAACGCTTGCTTTTGTAGTTTCTATAATTATTTATATATGCCCTCACGGCTCCTTGTTCATATTGTTCTATTTTGGTGACTTAATCTATGGTACGTAGGGCTTGAGATTAGTTTTCTTCAGGATTTTGTAGGATTATTGACCAACTGGGTCACTACGCCTTATGAACAGGGTTTACTCGCTAGTTAGCCGGACTCTCTACTACTGTCTGCTCTCGAATTGCTCTACTGCCGGAGGACTTGCTATTGTGTTTCAGTAAATATCTCACTGGATTGCGTACGATTACTGATCAGCTAGGATAACGCCTTATGACTAAGGTCTACTCTCCAACTGCTCATCCACTCTACTACTCCTTGTGTACAACAATTAGTTGCGAGGATTACACCGACAGTGACACAATAAGGATTACTCACTAGTAGTTAGGATTACACCAGGTTGTTTAATGAACCAGGATTACTCTCTGACTACTATGATTAAACCTTGACGCTGATTCTAGTTGCGGATAGTCCCACGTATCAACTGCCCTCAGTTTCCACTTGCGCTCGCCCTTTTACGAACGGTACTCCTTTGGTTTCATGTTCCATAATTGTTGTTGCCTTGCATGTCTAGCAACAGCTGTAAATGTTGCTGGCTGACTGTTCAGCAACATCTACGTATGTTGCTAGTGTTGCTTAGCAACAACAAGGCGCGTATCTGCGATCGGCGCCTAGCAACAACGGTAAATGTTTCTGGCTGGCTGTTCCGCAGCGACAACGCATGTTGTTGTTGTATTGGTGATTGTGATACAGTTGATTGCTAATTATATTTGCTCAACTGTACCCTTGTTTTGTCGGAGACTTTATGTGGCTCCTCACACAATATAATATTAAAATAGTTCGTTTCACATTACAAACGAGATTAAAATTGAAGCTTTTGACCTATCAGTATCAAAACTCTCAAAATATAAAGGTCTGTATATAACAGATACACTGCTGATTGAAAGTCGGCATTCAGTTGAAATTTGTTGTCATAATGCGACGTGTGCTGCTAATCAGCTTGGCTTGCTTTGTAAGTAGTTCTTTGTTAAGCAATAAATATTTAATTAGCAACTCATTTTACATTTAAAATTTCAGAGCATCGTGTGTGCCAAAACACACATGGAGATTGTGAAGGACTTGGAGCAGTTTGCTGAAAATACCTACGAACGAATAATGAACTATAAGCTTGAGCTAACCTTGAAGACTTTTGAAGCCATGGTTAAATGTAAAACTGATAACCAGAATAAAGTGTATGCGCTGCAGCGTTTAGTTGAATATGCCCAGAACAGTAGCATGGATAAATATGAAATTGGAATTTTTATAAAACTCGTAGAGCCCATCTTAGAGGATGACAAGCTGAAACAGCGAGAAAAATTAGCGCAATGCACAAATGGTTCTTCTATTGAGCTACGCAATAGCACATTTAAAAGAGTTGATGAGGCATTGCAGGCATTTAATGACAACGCTCTATTACAGAATCAGGAGCTAGCCACAGCAACTGAGGATGTGCCCAAAAGTATCTTCAATGCACTAGAAGTGTATCTTAGTTCGGCGAATGACGCTGGCTTCAATAATTTGAAGATATTTGTCCAAGACCTAAGAATAATACAAGATAATATAATCTTAAAGGAGATAATTCAGTTTATACAGGATTTAAGCCAGCCTAAAATAAAGGTTTTTTTTAAATATGCGGGAGCAATGTGACATCGATAATGACACTAAAGTGGAAAAAGAATTGTGTGTTAGGGGCTATCTTAGAGCCGGTAAATTTTCGTCTAAAACATTGCGGGAAGAAGTTTCAAACCTGGATAAAAACATAAATGATATACAAGCAAAGTTTCATGCTTTAAGTAAAGTAAAGCAACAGGAATACTCGGACGTTCTGCCAAATATCGAGAAATTGTTGCATGGTTATTATATTAGTCGTGACTTTTTTCTTTCGATTCTCAATATTCAAGAGTCTCGATTATAAATAAAAAATATTTATGCGACATTGTAAAGCAGCCAAAACATGTTGAACGTTTTTGATACTTACCCTCGATTACTCACAGCTAATCACAATTTCAAAATTTATCAGCCGAGCGCAATAATTTTTGCTCTAAGATTATCGCATAAATCTAATTATTAAATATTAAGCAAACATTAATAAAATTCACAACACATAAGCATCATTTGAAAGTTTCAAGGCCTAAGGTTATCATTGAGAAATGGTGCCAGCAAAAGCTCTCAGAATATTTAGCTCATAATTTAATAAATTATACATCATTCAGTTTAAATCTGTTGTCGTAATGCGACGTGTGCTACTAATCAGCTTGGCTTGCTTTGGAAGTAGTGAAAATATAAATTAATGAATATATCGCAATTAGTTGGGAATCAATCAATAATTGAAATAGGTTCCGTGTAATTATGACCCATCAGCAGGCATGCAGAAATCTTGTGGCCTCGAAGTGCCATTTAGCCTGGCATTACTATTTAGAGTGCTTGCTGCCTGTGTTTGCTGCAGCAGTTTGTTGGGGGCAGCACTTTTGCGTAGAACGTGGCCAAAATGCTTAAGAAGAAAACACTTAATGAAAGCATTACGCCAACGTCAGGGTAAATTGAAAGCGAAATGCATTTTAATGCCGCATTTTCAGCTTAAATGCAACGCACACACACACACACACACACACACACATGCCCTCTTGCCACAATGCGCCATAAAGATTGCAAGCTCGTAGACTGGTTGACAGGCGGTCAAGTCCTGGCGTCCTGGCGGGGGATGTGACGGCACGAGCACGTAAAGATCGTTGCCATTGATTTATGCGCCGCGTGCCAGCGCCAGCGTGAAGCGTGCAACAAGCCGAAGCCAACTCAAGCCAAGATGCTGCATGCTGGTGGTGGTGGTGCCAGGCGCTCTGACGAGTGGTGGCGGGTCAGCTGTTAAATAAGTGTGTCAACGTTGAATGCCAGCAGTACTTTAGCCCCAAAGACTTCAGTAGCTGCCCGCTATGTGGCACTGGCACTGGTGGTGGCAGCTAAATGAAGCGTGCACCAAAATATGCAACAATTTTTTGTAAAACGTGCAGCAGCTCGTCAGCCATTTGGTGCGCAACGAAAATTTGATTAAGTCCATGACAGCGACAAGTTCATTGAACGCTCAATAAGCTTTTGCAGCAGTCTGACCAGTTTACATAATTCAAAAGCGTTCTGCTGCTGCTGCCGAATGTTGAATGACACAGTTCAGGCAGCGAGCATAGCAATTAACTCACACACACACATACACAGACAGACAGTTGCTGTGAGCTAATGCAATTACAATTGCAACGCTAAAATTGCAACTGTCAACCAATATCGATGTGCGGCTGTTGTCACGCATTGACGTGCAAGTGGGCGTGGCATGTATGCCACAAATCGCATGCAGCGAAGCTGTGACATGCGTTCAGTTTTGCGGCTAGCTGCTGTATAAATAAATGTGTAACGCCATTGTTACTCATACGCCACGTTGCATCATTTTTGAATTATAACTATATGTATATACGATTGCGCCAACTTGCATTGCATACGCAACAGGTTTGATTTTTGAACAGCAGTGTAAAATTATTTATTTAAAATTAATCAACGCATCACTTGAATAATTGAATTAACAGTCATGCCTTATTAATTATTCATATTGGCACTGCCCCTGGCATGTTAATGCCATAATGAGCGCAAATAAATGATAAAATATGCATGAGTATGCGCTAATAAAAAGCACATAATACTAACGGATACCAGCTCCAAGTTCTGCTGCAACTGGCAGGGCGCAAGTAATTTCCGCAACATTTGCGCAGCTGCTTCCGACGTGATTTCCATTAGCTGCCACACCCACTGCTTTTGCTGCAACGCCCACATGACGCGCTCTGTCGCCGCCTCGATATGCAGTTGCTGCTGCTGCTGCCGCTTGCTGTTTTTATTTGCAGTCTCCTTCTTTTTTATTTTTTTTCCTTTTTGGGTTTTTTTTTCTTGGCCCATCAGCAGGCAGTTTTTGTGTGCAATCTGTCTGCATGTTGCACGTCATGTTTGGCCATGTTGCACTTATGGTTTTATTATATTGCGGCCAAAAGATTTATGATGCGGCCGTTTATTTGCTAGCTTGTGACCAAAACTTAAAGCAGGCTGTTGCCGCATGCCGTTTGCCATTTGCCATTTGCCACTGCTGATTTATGTGCACCAAAGACAAGCCACAATAATGCTGCTCACTTGAGACCAGAGAGCTTGCGCAAATAAACTGAACAAACTAATCAGCTCACAAAAACAGAAACAAACTGTTGGTTAAGGCTCAGACAAAAAACTTTGCAACCAAAGCTGGCAAGAGCTAGCTAAAGTTTTCAGAATTAAGCTAAACTTAATTTAATTATTTTCTTAAAGTGCAATAAGCTAAAAATAAGTATAATCAGAGCTAAAAACAATACAAGAGTGCAGCAGGTCAGCTGCAAGAAATTGTAGCGAGAAAAAAGCTAAGCTCTGTTAAGTTAACAGCTTATGTTAAAAGCATTTATGTAAAGTCTAACCAAAGTAAAAGGCTCTTCACTCTTAAGTTAGCAGATTAAATAAATTACGTATAATTAAAGTTGCGTTTGCTTAAGCTTAGCGAGCATATACCTTAAGTTATAGCTGTATTTGATTTACGCTGCTTAATGTATATCATTAAATGGCCAGTACAGTTTGTCAAAAGCAAATAATTCTTGGCAAGCGAACAGTTCAGCGAATACATTTCGCGCTTACACTTTGCAAAAGAAAAACTGCACATAAATTTTACTTAGGCAACTTTTGCTTTGTCGCAACGTTCTGCGATTTTTGGCACTTTGGCTGTCTAGCTGTCTGTAGAGCAACAAGAAAATAACTCGCAAAAAAAAGGGAGAGCAAAACTAACTGAAAGCAGCGCAAAGAAAGTGCCAATTGCGCGATAACAACAATAAGTTGCCAGTTGCTCTTTGCTTGAATGCACATTGCAGAAGATTCGATAGTTTTGGCATAGTTCTGGCATTGCCAATGTACTCAACGCCGCCGCGTCTGCCTGCTCTGCCTGCTGATAATGCCAGCTCTCTGGCTCGGTTGCTGCTGCTGCTGCTTGGACTGCTTTTCGCACAGTCAGTGGCCGCTTATTGTCAGCTGAGTCAAAGTGCTTTTATGCTAAAATTTATGCAATTTTAACAAGCAGCCAAACAACAGTCTACAGTTTGCTTGGTTGTTTGGTATGCGGGAGCAAGTTCCGTTATACTTAGTTGCTTCTGCTGCAAATAGGCATAAATTTGCATTTAATGCAGTTGAGCAATGCAATGCAAAAGGCGCAAAGTGAGTGCCCCAAAATGCCAAAAATTATTTTGCTATTTAGTATATAATTTCCTGGACGCCGCTCTGGACGCTCTGGCTCTGTTTTCAGTTCGTCTGCAGGTTTGCCAGGGTGATATTATTGTTGGACTGCCATAAAAGCGGCATAAACTGTGCTCCATCTTTTTTTTTTTTTTAAACATTTGCACAAATTTGCAATGCAAATGCCTAAAGCACAAACAAACACACACACACACACATATGAGTGTTGCTTTTAGTATTTTTTAGCGTTTTGCATGCGGCTTTAACAGCGCAACGGGTCAGTCTATTAAAATGCAAAAAAAAAAGGCACGTTAGGGTACGGAAGTCCATTTTGTCTTGTCGTTCACGTCATAAATATAGCGACGCTATATTACGGCTTAGTGTCTGCCCTACCCGTCTCCCGTGTCCTCCCGTGTCCTGCCGCTGCGTATGTTTATGTTTTGCCGCTTTTAATGACAATTTGCTGTAGGGTTTTTGCATTAAATTCAAGCGACTTTCATTTGACACACATATCGGACACAGTTGGCACTTTGTGCAACGTTCGTCGCCTTGGCTTTGCTTTTTATTTGCAAAGGCATAAATTTAAATATTTTCCTCGCTCTCTCCGTCTCTGTTTTTTACAACTGCTGCTGCTTTGAAGTTTTAATATTTCAACACTTATGTGTTTGTCCTCGTGTTATGCAAGCTTGTGGTCGTGGTCTGTGTCAGTGGCGTCTGTGTCAAAGGTAAACAAGGCAATTAAATCTCAAAGCATTTCCAATAGCTGCCATGAAGCTTCGTTTTTTATGTGCCACACATTTGCAGCTACGCCACTGATACCACAAATTTGATGTCTTATTTCAATGCGCATGTTGTGGTGAATTGATGGGCTGTGTGGCGCCTCCAAGCTTCGCTTTAATGTCGCTGTCGCTGTCGCTTTGCTTGCCAGTTTAAAGTTCACATTGGCAAATCAAGGCTAAGCCCATAAATAATACATAGCAACATTTTTCAAAATGGCTGCAATTTAATTGCATATACTATACATATAGTACATATACTTGTAGTATGTAGTGTTACTCACTATATACTATATATTATTTTCTGCACGACTGCTTTAACATGAGTAAATTCACTAGCCAAGCTAGAAGTAGTAGTCGCTGCTTGTCACTTAACGTGGAAAACAATTTTTCTACTGCTGAAGCTGTGCGAGTGTCTATGTGTGTGTGCTGCTATCAAAAAACCAATTTTCGCTGCTAAATTGATGTTTATAGCAATGTACGATGACGACAAGGACGCGCTAGATGATGTTGCCGTCGATGGCAATGATGAGCTTGTTGTGACCACCGCCGCCCCCTCAAAAAATGCCTGATGAAGACAAAGTGTCAATAGGAAGAACTAAACGCCAAAATGCCTTGCCTAGGCAAGAGCCAGTGCCAGCGCTAGCAAACTCGAGCTGCTGCTACAATGTGACAATGAAAATCCTTTTCGACTTGTCTCAACTTAACTCCACTCAACTTGACTCCTCTCGCAGCTCGCAGCTCTCAGCGAGACTTGACAGCATTTTGATGCTTCCTCTTGTAATTTATGTGACACTTGCAGTGCCATAGATCAGCTAAACAGCGCTGCGGGCTGTGGTTTGTATTTTTATTAGATATTTGCAGCTAGTTTACGTGCTGTTTGCCGTTTGCCGTTTATTGTTGTTGCTACGCTTGAGCAGACACCATCAAAGGCTATGAGTATCAATGTGCTATTGTTGTCGCTGGTATTAGACACGTGTTAATGCCTAGGCCTAATCATTTAATTAAATGTGAAATGTGCACACACATGCACAAGCACACACACAGCCTTTGTTTGACACACACACATGCAATAGATGCTGACGCTGACGCTGGCACTTGAGAGGCAAATGCAATTGCATATTAATTGAAACTCATTCATACATCAGCGCCAGTTGCCTTGGGGTTGCATGCACTTAAGCCAGCCAGCCAGCCAGCCAGCTACCCACTCACACCTCCACACTGCTACTTTGTGTGCTGTGTGCTTATATTTCTAGCAGGCGTCCATGATGGAAGCCATGCTGTTTTCTTGCAAGTAAATTAAAACGTTTTGACTGTGCGCTCGCACTTAATGAGTGCATTTGAAATGCTCAGAGCTTTGCTCTCGCCTGCATACAATGCGTTTGCTATGTGGGGGGGGGGGCGGGAAGCGCAACCCCCCCTCCGAAATGTTGAGACTGCAGTCAGAGCTATTATCTGGTGCACATGTCTATGTCAGATCAAAGCCATAATGCCTTGTCTTGGCTTAGTTTGCCACTCAGTTTGAGCCAAGTGGCGCGCGTAAGTGCAAATGACAGCGGCATTAAAGGCAATTATATGCCAACGCGCTGAGTTCCCAACAAAATGAGCGCCATTTATGACAGGCAAGTGCTTAGCACGCCTGACTTATCTATCAGGCAGCCAGCCAGTCAGCCAGCCAGCTTATGTATATTTGCGCCTGCAGTGTGCAAACTTGTTGGCAGGCAAGTTAATAAAACTTAAATTGATTAAGTGCCTGCCAAAAGTTGCTAATGAGCAATGAGTATTCGATTTTCCATACCCTCTACAATTGCTCGCTTATGCGTTTATGGCTAGGTCAGTTTTCTTAGCGTTTGTCTAACTGCCAGCCAGCCAGCAAGCCCAGACTGTGTGTGAGTGTGTGTGTGTGTGGCTGTCAATTAGTCAAAGTCGCTACGCTAAGCGGCACATACTATTTGCACAGCTGCTTTCAATTAGTGTCATTGCCATTAGCTATTCACATTCTGCGGCTGGCACAAAACTTTGGTAAGCCGCACAGCCCAGTTGGAATTTGAGTCGCTCGACTTGCGGCATGAAACTGTTAATATGTGCTGATTTTTTATTGCTGCTGCTGCTGCTGCTTGCAACTGGCGCCGCTGGCATGTACTTTGAGCTGCCAGAGAGCAATGCAACGGAAGGCAGCGATGATTTCATGGGCGACGTTGTGAATGAGCTTAGTGAATGGCTGCCAGTCAATCAGTTAGAGCGTAATTTAACCGCGCAGGATAATTCTCTGGCACTTGCAACAGATACGCTCGATGCATTGTGGCAGCAATTCAGACAGGTAAGCCGTCAGGCCAGCGCCACAAACAGCATACGGCATACAAATTTGTGTTTCATTGCAGGGGCTGTCAAGTCTGATAGACAGTGTCAGCCATCATGACTATGGCGAGTTTGATAAGCCAACTGCAACCACAAGCGAGCAAGCCAGCAATGCAACAACAAAAAAGTCAGCAGCAATGGCTAAACATTAATGTAAATTGCTTAAATTTGTAAACAAATAAATTCGTATACATATAAATGATTTAAATATTTGAGCAGCTGCAGTTGCTAAATAAATTGCAGCCAGAGTCAGCGCTGACTGCTGCTCAGTCGATGTAAACATGTTGCGCTGTTGCTTACAGTTCTTAACGCTGCTGCTTATACTAAATATTGCTTTGGTGCAGGTATAAAGCACACTCATATACACTTCCAAGTGCATAATGCAGTTTTCTTCACACAGCATAGACAGCGCCCAGGCAGCTGAATCAGCGTAGTGAGTGCGACGATCTTGACTATGATCAGCAGCTGGATCTAGAGCTGCAGTTGCAACTGCTGCAGCAGCAGCTGCAAGCAAAAGGTGCGTACTAATTGCATTTTACATTAAAGTTACTAACTGCGCTTAATTTCATTTAGATTTGTCTATGCTGCAAATGCAAACGCTGCAATTTAATCTGTTTAAAATTTTATTAATTTTAAATTTTGTTGTCATTATTTGTATTTTTCTCATGGCCACAGAGAGTGCTTAGTACATAATTATGTGCCAAAATAAACATTTAAAATTTCGGCATAAACTGCGTATACTTTATATTTATTATGCTGTGCGCACAAACAATTCTTGGTAATGTCTATTGTAATACAGTCGAGATATTTATACAGTTGTGCAGCAGCAGTTTTTGTGCTTTCAAGTGTTTCACAAATATTTTCATTTATAATGATTATTTCGAAAGCATTTAATATCAATTATAAATAAATGTGTGAGCGCTTCAAATGAAACTTGCAGCAGTGGCTTTATTAACAGCCAGCTTAATTATCCATTTTACACAATTATATTGCGCATACGCTACATTAGCCAGCAACAACAACAACAATTGTTATTGCAGACTCATATTAATAGTACACAGTTATTCAATAATTATAAACCGCATTGCGCTTGGTCTAACCTGAACGGGTACTTACATATAGCTCCGACCCCAGCCCCACCCCCATGGCCTGCATACTTATGGCGTCATTTAAAATTGGCCGCTTATTGTGCCAACAGTGCGTGCCAATTGTTAACCAACAGTTGTTGTTCGTTTCGTTTCGTTTGTTTGAACTTTTGCACAGTTGAATTCATAAATATTAATAGCTTTTTAAATGCGCCGTGTATAGAGCGCAGACTAAAAATTAATTTTAAAGTGGAAAAACTGACTGCGGCGCTCAGTTTATGCGCAATTAAGAGTTTATACAAAAGCGCACACCAGCATGTAACCACACATATGTGTGTGTGTGTGAGTGTGAGTGTGAGTGTGTGTGTGTGGCTGTGGCGCTTGAAGTCTCGTTCTAATGGATCATTTAATTAAAAGCGGAAATTGAGTAAGTGACCAAGAACGAGCGTTGGCCAAGTGGACGGCTTGAAAAAAAGAGAAGAAAGTAGAAAAACTTTTTAACAAGTTCTAGGAAATATTAAAAACGGGAAACACTTCTGCCGCTCTTGTTCTAATTCTGTTTCTGACGCTGGGCCAACGCAAAGGTTTTAGCTTTAGCTTGAGCTCCTTTTTTTTTGCCTTTTTGGCAGCTTTTGTGGGCTACAGATATGGCCAGTTGGTCACTTTAGCGCAAGAGCGGCATAGCGCATCGAGTTAAGTGGCAAGAAAGGAAGCGACGCGTTGCAATTAGCAAGTTTATTGCATGAAATTATGAGCAGCTTAATAAAGGCGTTAGTACAAGCAAGTGAGCGAGTGTGCGTGTGTGCGTATATTAAAAAACAGTGACTCAAAACGCTAGCAAGTTAATTAAAAGGCTTTGCATATTTGAAAAGTTCGCCTTAGCAACGCAGTTTAATCATGTAAGTGCTGGCAAATTGTTGGCTAAAATTAGAGCCAGATAAATATGGCGTATACGCCTAGTGCGCTCTAGGCGTGTTTTAAGGCCTGCGCTCTCACTCTTGATGCTGCTGCTGCTGCCAAGTTTTATGCTAATGGCTTTCGTTTAAAGCCAAAAGTAATTTATTGTTGTCAGTGGGTAGCATCAAAAATGTTGCTGCACATTCATTATGCCCCAAATGTATGCGCCTCAATGTGTGTGCACATGCTGTGTATACAAAGTCATTATGTATGTGTATGTGTGTGTGTGTGTGCATTAAATTTTTAGCCTGTCTAAAAACATGCATAGAAATTAAGTTAGCCAAGGGGAAGCAGCTTAACAAAAAAAAAAATAAAAATAAATGAAATAAAATATTTTTACCGCATGTCTCGCAGCTATTTGCAGTGCAAACTTCTATTATTATTTTACCGTTATTTTTTAATTTTATGCTCCGTGTATATTTTTACAATTTAGTTGAGTGTGTGTGTGTGTGTCTGTGCCATATTTGTTTGTTAGCTTAAAAGCTTAAATTTAAATATTTTAGCTAGGCTGCGCCCCCTCCCCCTGCCCCTCACATCATATGTCACGTTTGTGACGCTCTCGGCCCGCGCGTTTGGCGTTTCGGAGTTTCTGGTCCGCAAGTATGCAAAAGATAAAATGGCCGCGAACTTTGCAGCATGTTTAGGGTAAAAACGTGATTTTCGGCCCGAAAACTAAGCCTGCTGACCAAATGTGGCCAACATCAGCACTGCAAATAAGTTAAGTTAAGCGGCGAGGCACGCGTTATACGCCCGCAAAGCCTCGGTTATAAAAATTAAACATTTGTAGCTTTGTCACGTTTCTGTTGACACTTTCTTATCACAGTCACAGGCGAAATGAGTCTCCGGCTAACCAGCTAACCAGCCAAACCAACGCCCACCGCCCAACACTCGACCTGGCCTAAATATGTGCATGTGCGTGATAGTTTTGACTGTGGCAAAAGCTCACCTGACCCACGCTTAAATAAAACTAAAGCGTACGTGGCTACATATGCTATGTGCTTTCATTAAAATGCCGCCCCCCACTCTACACTGGTAGCTAGGTAAGCCGTCAGCCTGTTGTCGCTTATCTGGCGACGAGTGGAGTCGCCTGTTTTTTTATTATAATAGCAGCAAGTGCTGAAATGGGCTTTGATTAAGATTTGTGAAAATCGCAGAGGCACGCTTCTAATTAGCGTAATCAATTAGAAAGAGTTAGTGGAACAGCCATAAAGCCCGTATCGAGCATATTTGCATACTTTGCTAGAGCATTCGCATTGGCAATGCATTGGCATTGGCATTGGCTCCGATAGATTCATTTGCATATTTAATGCTAGCATCAAATCCTGTTTTGTGCGCATTCGTTCGCTCATTCGGCTTGAGCGTTGAGCAGAGTTTTCGGTTGGAAAATTTATGGCATGTCATTTGGGTGTAAGTTTCAAGTGACTCAGCGAGTAGTATAAAAGTAAAAGTTGTGGGCAACTTTGTTGCCATGCAACTTTAATGAGTCGTCGCACGAGACCACAGAACTTGACGCGCCCCAAAGGCTTCAAATTGAAAAAGTTTAATGAGCATGCGTATTTGATTAAGCCAGCACACACACACACATACACAGAGAGAGAGAGAGAGAGAGAGAGAGTGCCAGGCAAAGTCATAAACAGGAATTGGCTGTGTGGTGAGTCTTTCATTGAATTTCTTTGTCGTAACTTGCGCTTGTTGCAGCAGCCGCAGCAGCAGCAGCTCTTGTCTTTGTGCCACACGCTATTGCAATTGAACAGAGCTGTCAGCGCAGTCAATTGAAATTTTATTAAATCGCAACTGGCGCTGTCACCTGGACTCACAGCTGGTGGTAGACTTTCTGTCAATGAAAACCAAACCCTGGTATGACACCAAAAATCGTATTTCATTTGCTTTCGACTTTGTCTTCGCACTGTTCAGATTTTTTCACCACCTGCTGCGAAATACGCACTGGGCGCACATGCAGTGTGCAGGCGAAAAAGCTGTGGGCGTGGCTTATACCCAAAGGCAGTGCCAGTGCCATTGCTTATTGCTGGCAATTCAATTAAATGCAGAGCTGCATGAAATACACTTTGCTGAGCAAGATACCGAACGACCTGCCTGTCTGCCTGTGGCGAGGATAGCGCTGACGCTTACGCTTACCTAAGAAGAACAAAGTGCAAGCCAAGTGAACTTTCTACACACACAGGCACACACATGCACATGCACACATTTATATGTATTTTTGTATACTCAGTAGCAATATAAACATGGGGTAAATTGCTTTGATAAGCGTTAGACTCAATTTAAACTATTATTATATTGGTATTGTTGTTGCTTAAATGGATTTGATCATTTGATGCCATCAGTGTGCGTTCGATGTTGCCACAGTTCATAATACCTGCCCCGGAGTGTGCTTCTGCTTGTGCTTGCTTAGCCCTCTGGACAGACATTGGCTGCTGTGAATGGGAAGTGCATAAAATGCATCACATGCCATCAAAGGCTCAGAACTTTTGGCATAGGTGCCAAGGCATTTATTATTGTCATGCATTTGTGTTGCCTCTGGGCGGGATACAGCATAAAAAAAAGGCTCACATATATACGCACGCATACATGTATGCATATTTAGAGAATCTTACATTCAGTTTCACATGCTCAGCTTGATGCGTTCTTTTTGTTTTTTTGAATAGCAATCAAAGTTCCAAGTTTTTTGCAAAGCAAATGCCACAAAACTTGAATTGGCTTGAGCAGGAAATTAAGTGGATGGTTTCCTTTGCACGTTTCTGTGTGCAATTTTCTACAGCACAGTGCTCAGTGCTCAGTGCTTGAAGAGCGGCTGCTTGATATTTATTTAATTTCAACTGAGCTGTGTGTGGGTCAGTGGTTGAAGAAAATGTCAACAATTTGCAATTACAATTGCCACAATTTAGCAGTTCGTGTAACAAATTTGTTGGCCACACAAATGTGCTACGCTCAAGGTGCCAATGGGCAGCACTTGGCAAACGTCAAACGTTGCGTATACATAATTATTTGTGTTAACAACTGCTGCTGGGCACTTTTTCACGACAGATTGTAGTTGTTGTTGTTGCTCTCGATTAAATTACGCTTTGTTTATTTAAAACATCGGACACACACACACACACACTAACACACACATGCACTGATACTAAGGGCAAACTACTTGCTGGCCTGCATACATTTGCAGTTAGTTTAGTGTATTTGCCAGCAAAGCCATTTGCATTTCCCGTAACAGTTTGTTAAACTTTGAACTTTTGCAAATTACATGAGTCCTGCCACAGGATGTGTGCTGTTTACAGGTACCAACGTTGCTAGTTGCAGCAACAGCAACAGCAACATACTTGCAACAGTGGCTGTTACGTGTTGTGTGTTAATGTGCCACAATCTGGGCTGATGTTGCAGCTTAAATCCGGCTTGGAAGCGCCTCTGCCGCTCTCTGTTGCAGCAACTGCTGGCAAGCCACCCAACCATGTCCTGTCACTTACGCAGCTAATGCAAATGCAGTTCGGTGGGCCCAAGCACAATTTTGGCACTTTCGAAATTGAATTCGTTATCAAATTAGTTGCATCGCATGATCATTAGCCCAACAATACTGAAGCAACTAAAGTTTTAATTACAAAGCAGCAACGTTGTCAGTCCTTTCAAATTGCAATAAGTCACATTGTCGTTGCACAAATAAAGCAACACAAGTCGAGCAACAGTAATGGAGCTCACAACAAGTGCAATGCACATAAATATGAATTTATTGATGTGCGTTCGATCTAGCAAACAGACGATGTATTTTGTTTGCTGCAACTCCGTTCACTGATTGTGAGTCATATTGCCAATATGGCTAGCATGCTAATATTATTTGTGCTGCAATAAGAGGGGGCAAGTAATATTGAAAAACACACTCTGCACATGTCATCAGATATCAATGGCTTAAGCTAAAGCTATTCTAAATTTATTGCCTAATAGGTTTTCAGTATTAATATTTGAAGCTTATCAAAAGAGTTTTCTAGTTAACTGCTACAACTGTTTTGGGCGCTGCATCGTTTTTATTTCTGAAAGCTTTTTCATTTGCTTTTTGGCACAAAAGCAACAATATTGCCTGAATTGAGGTCAGGCTGCCTTCAATCAGCCTTAAACCGAAGTCTTAGCTTAATAACATAAAAGTACAAATATGAAATGCTTGCACACACTCTTAAAACGTACCAAAGGCAACGTGCAATTGCAGCATGGGCGTAGCCAGAATATAATGCAGGGGCAGGCAGCTACGCCCATAGCTGCGGCAAAGTCGATTCGATGCTTTACTATTTTATAGTGGGATTGATACATTATAACTTTGCTTAGAAAGTTATAAAGCTGCGATATAAGTGAGTCATAAACGTATTGCTTACAAGTTTTCAGAATTTGTAATTAAATTTCAATCATTTCAGAGTGTAGTGTGCCCCCCCTTTGCCTATACCTGGGCTACAGCCATGATTGAGGGTAATTCCATTGCTGGCTTGCTACAATGTTGTTGAAATTGAAACAACCGACAAGACGCACCGGCACACACACAACGCAAAGCAGAGCACTGCCCACACACACACACACACACACACACGCAATGAGAACTTATTGCAGCCAAGTAAATATACTGCAGTCTGAAATTATTAACTGAACGTGTTTTCAGCTTTATTTTTTCAATGTAAAACAAAAGAAATTACAACAGACAGTAAATATACAGTTGAGTAAATAGTAAAGTCAACATTAAATAAAATGTGTGTGTGTGTGTGCGTGTGTGTGCACTTTAAGTTAGAAAGTATCTTAATATTAAAGACTTAAGATTGGTATACTGCAAGCGCTCGTAAGTAGGCAACAGATTTTTCTCAGTAAAATGTTTTCAAAGTGTTTGGCAGCGGGTGTTGCCTGCTGCTGCTGCTGTTGCTGCTGCTGCTGGAACTGCGCCAAATTCTCAACTTAGTGCCACTAATGCTAATGGCTTCTGGCCAGCCAACAAAATGGCGTGCGAAAATTATTAAAGCGCTCGTAACTTGGCGCATCCCACTGAAGCGTAATGCACTGAGTGCTCTAGCGAGCGAGCCTTAAATGCAATTAATGCACAGTGCAGCGTTAAAAATGCGTTATGCATTTATGCCAGGGCCAAGCGAAGTTTTCATTGTTGCCTGTCGCTGACAAGAGATAATTCAACTAGCATTTCTTTATTGTTGTTTGGCCAGGGACGCGGCCAGGAACAATTGAATTGTCAATGGCAACATGTTGCACGTGCGGCATGCGGCATGTGGCTCGCAATTTGCTTGCTGTGCACACAATTACTTGGCAAATAATTAAGTACGTGCAACGTCTGTCCGTCTGTCTGTCTGCACAGTAGGCGTTTTTGGCACACTTTTCAGTCGAGAATTTGTCAAATATTTGCATTGCAATTAAATGTGCGCTTGCTGTTTCTGCTGCTGCTGCTCGGCAAATAGTAGAAAGTTCCAGCAGCATGCGCATCAGCATAAATAAATAAATAAACAAATAAACTTTGCCCTTGGCAACTAAACGATTGACAAAATTCAAAAAAGCCGTCAACTGCAGCTTCGCATTGAGAAAGTGAAATGTGTGCACAGCACCCAACAAAAACAAAACGAAAACAACGCTCAACTGACAGCTGTCGAAATTGCGAAAAAGAAAACGCTGCGCAAATATACAAATCAGGTGCTGTTTGAGCTCAGGCTTAGCTCGACCATTTTGTTTATAATTTACGACATAAACCGGAAGGGTAGCCAAAGTCAGCAAGCAGCTCCTATATACCAAGCAGACTATACTACGACTGAAATATGGCTCGACATTTTTATTATTTGCACACAGAGTTAGAGAGCGAGCACTCTCTGGCAGTTGAGAAAAAAAGTAGCTCTAGTTGTTGACTGTTCTGTGTTTTGAGAGTTGTTTGTAGTTGTGTGTGTATGTGTGCTATGTATGCAGTTGGGTATAGGCAGCAGCAAAAGGCATACAAATAAAAATTCTGAAAATGCTGACTCTGTTCGTGGGCACTCTGCTCTGGACATACAAACAAAAGCTGCAAGCAACAACAACAACTAGAACATCAGCAACCACAGTCAGCGCACAAACAATGAATGAAAAAAGCAGTGGGCATCATATGCTGCTTATTGAGCGTAAATCCATAAATATGCCAAAGCACTTGTTTCTCAAAGCTTCAGCAAATGCGAGTAAGCACAAAATTAATTTCATCAACCGACTTTAAGCTATATACTGCCAAGCTATATACTGTCAGAACTTTGTGTATGTGTAGCAGACTAAGTTATAGCCTTGTTGCTAATTTAATTAATAGCAGTATAGTTGAAGATAGTTTTCATAATCAATGTGTGAATTTTTAATTGTATTAACTTTAATAGCTCAAAGTCTCTCGCATAATTTGATTAAGTTAACAGAATATCGTGTGAAGCACTACAACGATAAAAGTTAAAGGTAGCAAGCAGTAGAAATACTAACCATTACGCTACCAATGATATCAAATAAATACGGTTTATAGCAAAGAGTGCTCAGCAGAGCTTCTAGGGACTGAGTAACAAATTATAATTTTTAAATGTCTTTATGCTTTTACAACTCGTGTTTACAAGCATTACACGTTCTGGATCATCCATTTTGGTTATGTTTTTGATAAATATTTAACAACAAAGGCATACTTGAATATATTCTCTACTTATTTATAACCAATTGATCCTCTTGCGTGTCGTGAATTATATAATAGAGGCTTCGTGAATATATACAATAGCCTAAAATGGTCTCATAAGGTTATGAATTCTGACTTAACCAAACGCTGCAGTCAATATGCGATTGCGCAGCTTGGTAAGTTCACATGCTCCGAGTTCTACCGTGCGCTCTACACAGCTCAAATATTGGCCTGTTTGTTTTGTCAGTAGTGTGTGTGTTTGGGCTATTAAAATTAGTGAGAGTTAGTTTAGTCCATGCCCAGAAGCAGACAGCCTCAAATACATACACAAGCACCGCAGACAGAAAACATGCAATACATGTTGTGTGCAGCAGTTGTCATTGAAAAGCTATCCCGATATTATCTAGCATTATCGTACAGACTGTGTGTGTGTGTGTTGAACGCATAAAGCGCGAGGCCAACTGAGCGAGTGGCATGTGCACTGCTGATTGTGGGTTATTTGTCATTAATATGCAAACAGTTAACAACAACATGTGCCTGTTGCGAGGTCACACACACACAAACACACACACACGCACACACTTCAAACAGTGCAAGTGTGTGCAGCTGAGAGCCGGAAGCGGAAGTTAATTGAGCGCATGCCCAACACTGTGCACAGTCTTTAAAGCGTTTTGCCTAATGATTGCAGCAGCAACTGCGATTAGAATCAACAATTGGTTTGTTTTATGCATGCATATCATTGAAAATTCAAATGCTCAAATTCAATAAGCTGCACGCATGCATAAAGTACTCGCTTAAACGTTAAACGCACACAAACACACACACAGCTTGAGCTTAGTATAGGCAAAGCGGCAACAGCAACAGCAAAAAAAAAAAAATAATGTAATTTGTCGCTAACCAAGTGTGTACTAACCTCATTTTACTAAAAGCATTAAAAATAAAATGTAATCACATGCTTCATAAAAGTAATAACTACACACACACACTCACGCGGACGCACACGCACACACACACACACACACAGACATGAGCTTCCTGCACTTCAGCGCTTGTCTGACTACGTGTCGCTATAAAAGTGTTTATGTGTGTGGAGAGAGCCTTGACGTCGTCGCTGTCTCAGTCGCTGTCACTGCCAACGCAGCAGCTCGCGCTGTTAGCTATTCGCCATTGTCTATGTCAAAGCACTCACATGTCTGCATTAGTGTGCGTGCTCGTCTGATTTTTACGAGACGATTATGAGTTGCTTTTTATTATTTGCCATAGAGCCAAAGTGTTGTGGCATGAAAATGTGCATGAAAATTGATGCGAGATATCGCCAAGCACTTTAAGCACTTCGATTCACCCACACAGACAGACAGACAGACAGACAGATTGGCAGACAGACAAGCGTGTTAATTAGTGTTGCAGGTACAAGTCTCTGCTGCATGTCAGCCTAAGGTCAGCATTGGCATATCAATGACTTTCTCTTTGCTCGTTAGTGTCCAAGCTGCAACATCCAACCAGATTACAAGCAAACTCGGAAACGTTTTTGAGGCAGGCACTGGCAAATGCTGATAAATGCGCTGTCAACTCAAAATGAAATATTAAGACGAGTAAGTCGTAGCGTTGACTTGCCAGAGATTTAGCAAAAAGTGTGAATGACCCTGTTGCTGCAGCTGTTAAGTTTTTAGTTGCTAATAAAGCTGTCTTGAGTGCTTAAAGTGTCTGCCGCATGAGCAGCGACTAGATGATGGTCGGTCGTCTCTAAATTAACTCGTGCGTGTATGTGAAGCACTTTTGAGTCCAATGTCTGACCCATTGTCGTGGCAGCATCTTGAGCATTAAGCACGCTCACTTGCGCCTGAGTGCCAGCGGCCTGTGGCGCAAACTTGCGTTGCGTATACGCACTGTGTATAGGAAATTATGTTGGTCAGCCATGCATGAGAAAAGTTAACCAAATTTTTAAACAACCACTGACTGGACAATACGCACTTTTCCCCTGGCAGCAACTAATTATACTGACGCACGGCCTGGCAGCTTATTCGAGGCAAATTGACTAATTAACTTGATTTGCTAAGATTTAATAAACGCTGCAGGGCATGCCGAACTAAAAATAAAGCAAGCTCAGCTGCTCGTGTCTATACTTGAACATTTTAATTGAAGCTTTGGCCCTAAGCTTGTGCTTTCAAATCAGCTATGGGAGCTGGGACACCGATATGGTGCTCACAACGGCATCTGTGAGTGTCTTGGCTATCAGAGCCTTGCGAAATTGTATGCAAATGACAATGTACGTAACCATGCCAAAAAGAAACTGCAAACAAGAAGTTGAAGTTGAAGGCCCAGCGCTTAAATATATGAAGCAGCAGCAGCTTACCTTGCCCAATGTTTCGTTGTTGATTAGGAGCAGGCCCGAAGCACTGAACTGACAGCACTCCTGTGACAATTGCCTGGATATGCTCAATAGACGGTAATTGAGTTGCCTGCTGTGACGATCTGTCAGCAGGCCATGGAACATGGCGCGCAGCTGCTGCTGCAACAAAGCGCAGCGTGTGCAAATAAGACAGCTTAGAATAATGCCGCATAGCTTGCATAAATCTTCAGTAATGCAATCTGCGTTAAAATAATTAATTTACTAATTTTATAAGCAATCTGAGTTACTTACAGTACACCATGGATACATCTATGTCATTGATTATGTTGATATAAATCCAGTAGGGCATAACTGAAGTATCCACAAAATACTTGAGCATCAACAGTATTAGACTCCAGGCAAAGTTGTCTTCAATGCAGCGCACTACTTGCCACAGCAGCCCATGCAGCTGCTGCAAGCTGCAGAGACGCTTCAGGCTGGTTCTACGTGCTGACCAAATCCTAAAGCGCGTCCAGTTGAGCTCCATGCGCAGACAGTTGCTTATGTCGTGCAGCTCCATGTAGAACGCCATGATGAGCGTTGCATACAAGTTGAACTCGCTGAGACGCATCAGCAGCACCAGCTCCGAGTACAGACCGTAGTAAAGCAGCACAGAGGGATTGGAGTTCAGATTACAATACAAAGTCATGGCAGTCAAGGCCAAGAGGCGAACAATCAAGCACATATAGTTCAAGTTGCAATAGCGACGTACTCTGGCCAAATTCATTTTACAACCGAACTGCAGTAGCAGCAGTTGTCTTATATGCTCCAGCTGCTGCTCAATCTGCTCAGTGCGATTCAGCCAAAGCACTTCGATAGTTATGGCAGCATGCGTTGCAGTTAATGTTACATAGTTGACCAGATCCAGCATGCGGGAGAAGTGATCATGGCAAAAGTCGTAGATAACCATATAGTTAAAGCTGAAGCGCCAGTTGAGTATGAACGTTAGATAAGCGAGAAATATTATTTTGTAGACAACTTTCATTTGCCATTGTGAATTCGGTGGCAGCAACAGCAGCCAATGCATCAAGCGGCGCATAAAGCGCAACGAGACGTTGTGTAAGTCGTTCGGCCTGTGCCACATAACTGAGCTGGCCACTTGCCAGCGACAGTTGCGATAAGTAGCTGGCTAATTAATTAGCCCAAGATAAGCACAAATTGTATTTTTGAATTTTCATTTATTTACTGCACTTCAGTGCTGCTCATGTTCATGCGAAATTGTATGCAAATAAACAAATAGCTCATGACGGCAAAGACAAACTATTGTAGAGAAAGTTAAATTGTTTAATTTGTTACCTTTTTTATTACTGGCACTCACCTTGCCCAAAAACTCATTGTTGACTTTTATAAGCCCATCAACGTTGAGCTGAAAGTTTTCCTGCGCCAGCTGCACTGAGATACGCAGCAGCGCAGCATTCAACTGCTCCAGCTTACGATTCCTTGACAGCCGATAAAACTGCGAGCTAAAGCAGCGCTGCAGCTGCTGGCATTGGGCACAACACCAGCAGAGGATGCTGATTTCCAGCAGTCTGCCAAACTCTTCGGAAGCGCAATCTGTTCAAAAGCCAAGCGAAATAACTTATGCTAACTAGTTGGATGTTCAAGCTTACGCAGCACATAGGGCGCATTGTAATTGCGGTCGACTATTACAAATATCCAGTAGGGCAGTACGAAAGCATCCACAAAGTATTTGAATATAATGGCAGTCAGACTGCGCCTGAATTTGTTTTCCACATCGCGTTGAATCTTCCACAATTGCACGTGCAGTGCCTGCAAGGCATTCAGACGCTCCAGCGATGCAGCCAGATCGATATCCAAACGCTCCAAGGACCGCATTGTCTGCTGTGCCACCTGCTGCAGATCCTTGTAGCAGCACAGGATCAATACAATATGCAGTGTCAGCTCGCTGCAGCGTGTGATAATTACAACCTCCGAATAGCAATTGGCCAGAATCACCAGCGTTATAGTCGAGGCTATACAATTGTACAGTGTCATAGCAATTATCAGCCCATTGCGTGTTAACATGAAGCAATAGATGAGCCAGCAATGCCTTTTCACGCGCCCCAGATTCAACTTGTGAGCCAAGTGAACGCGCAGCTGATGCGAAAATCGTTGCAGCTGCTGCTCAAACTGATCGTTGTACTTGCTCCAAAGCAGCTCCATGCTGATAATGCCATGCGATAGTATCAAGACGCCAAAGTTGAACAAGTCTATGCGCCGCGAGACGCTGTTATTGACCACATCGTAGGTGACGGTGTAACTGAAGTTTAGCTTCCAGCGCAGCATACCCGCCAGATAGATGCACATGCACGTGGTGTAAGTCACTTTCAGGGCAACCAGTCGGCGTGGCGGCAACAGTAATATGCAACGCATAAACTGCTGCATAAAGCGCAACGAGACTCTGTGCAAGTCGCCCGGCACATGCCACATGATTGAGATACCCCAGAGTGTGCTCAGCTGGCATTTAGTAAATTGAAATATCGCTAGCCACACTGGCGTTTGACTTAATTAATTGCAAAACTTGCATTGAATTGACAGCTCATTAGAAAATAAATGGCTGATTCTAATCACGCGTGCATGCAATTTAGCGAGAATTGTTATTTATTATTATTTAATCATCAAATTAAGCTTAAGTTGCACTCAACTTATCGCAATCAAGATAATCCATCCAATTTCAAATCAAACTCAAACCTACACAAAATCAACTGCAAGAGATTCATATTAAGGTAATTTTTAACATGTTTAACTTATACAAAATTACTACTACAACTTGCTTCGATTGCAGACTAATATCAGTAGAAATTTTAGTAAAAGAAACTGCTCAAGTTAAAGTGCGTTTGATTGCCGACTGCGCCTTCTGTGGAACTATCTGTGAAAGTCAGACGAAACTGAATGAATATAAAAATGTAGCTGACCATGCCAAAGAGAAACTGCAAGCAAATTGTAAAGCAGTGAGAAGTTTTGAGCCAAGTTTAGTGCTTACCTTGGCCAGCATATCATTGTTAATGTTCCAGAGGCCGCCAACGCTAAACTGGCAGCTCTCCTGACCCAGCTGAGCCGAGATTTGCAGCAACGCAGCATTGACATCATCATGCCGACGATTTGCTGTGAGGCCATGGAATAGCGCACGGAACTTGCGCTGCAGATACTCGCAGCGTGTGCAGCACCAACAAGGCACGATAATCTCGACAAGCTTGCCGAGCTGCTCAGTGGCACACCCTGCATAAAAACAAATATTTATATTGCCAAAGCTTAGCCGCCTGCTGCACTCACAAAGCTGCGTGGCAAAGCTCGTTATTCTCGCTCTATTGAGATACACCCAGTAGGGCATGACTGTGGTATCCACAAAATATTTCCAGATAATAATGCCCAGGCTGCGGCCAAAGTAACGCTCAATGTCGCGCTGTGTGCGCCAGAACAACATGTGCAATTGCTGCAAGTCGCCAACACGCTGCACTGCCAGCTGCAACTCGCCATGCAGCTGTTGCTTGCCACACTCAAGCGGCTGCAGCACGCTGCCAGCAGCTGCATGCAACTCCTGATACAAAGCCAGCACCAGCACCAAGTGCAAGCTGAACTCGCCACAGCGCAGTATGAGCACCAGCTCCGAGTAGAAGTTGGCAAACAGCAGATTCCAAATAGTTGTAAACGTAATGTTGTAAATCGTCATTGCCACCAGCACCGCAATGCGCAGCACCAGCAACATGCCCACTAAATTGCTGTACAGCTGTATGCGCTGCTGATTCACTTTTCTGCCAAGTCGCTGGCGTAGCAAAGAGAACATTTGATTGAACTGGCTAGCGATTTGTTCACTACGATTATGCCAGAGCAGCTCCATGCCAATGAGCACATGCGACACTATCAAGGCTACAAAGTTGGCCATGTCGATGAGCTTGGATAGATAATCATACTGCCGATCGTAGATGACAGCGTACTTAAAGTCAAATCGCCAGTGCGTTATATACGCTAGATACGCCAGCAGAGCGAAGCTATAGAGTAGGCGTAGCTGCCATTGTGGGCGTGGCGGCAGTATAAGCAAACAACACATCAAACGCTGCATTAAGCGCAGCGCTGCAACGTGCAACTGACGCGACACTTGCCTCATGACTGACTCAACAGCAAGTTTGCCTAAATAATCAATAAGCTTTGCACTTTAATTTAATTACTTTAATTGCCGTTAAGTATGATTGTGCCATTTGTAAGTGTTTGTCGCTTATGCTCGTCGCTCAAGTAGATATGCAGCTGTACGCAGATGCACAGATAGCTAAACACTCCAAATAGAAACTAGAAAATAAAGTTTAGTTTATTGCATCACTTGTTTAAGCTCTACTTACTCTGCCTAGAAACTCGTTGTTTATGAGCAGCAGCCCGTTTACGCTAAACTGGCAGCTCTCCTGACCAAGTTGAACTGAGATGCGTAGCAAAGCCGTGTTCAGTGCCTCAATGCGACGATTGAGTGCAAGGCTGTGAAAATGTGAGCGAAAGCAGCGCTGCAGACGCCTGCACTGCGTGCAGTACCAGCAGAGCATAATGATTTCCATCAGCCTGCCCAGCAGCTCTATACTGCAAACTGTAAACAACTCTAATTGAATTACATCTTGAGTTATTAAAAATAAAACTTACATAGTATGCTGCTTATATTGTAGTGCACGTCGACAATCAAATATAGCCAGTATAGAAATGAGAAAGCGTCCATAAAGTATTTAAATGTAATAGCGCTGAGGCTTCGGCTAAAATTGCATTCAACAGCTCGTTGTATCTGCCACAGCATCAAATGCAGTTCTTGTAAAACATTCAGACGCTCCAGCGCTGCACTGAGATCAATATGCAGACGCTCCAGCTCAAGCATTGCCTGCTGCGCCGCCTGCTCCAAGTCCTGATAGCAGTTGAGTATCAAAGCCACATAGAGCGTAAACTCGCTGCAGCGCGTTATTGTTATAAGCTCAGAATAGCAATGGGCCACTATTAGTAATCTACTACCATCATTTAAGTAGCTGTAAACTGTGATTGAAATCATAACCACATTTCGTATTAGCATAAAATAATAAATTCGCAGGCAATGCCGTTTGATGCGTTCCATATTCAACTTTTGAGCCAATTCTACGCGAAATTTATGTGCAAATCTTTGCAGCTGCTGCTCAAGCTGATTGCTGGTATTACCCCAATGCAGCTCCATGCCGATTGTAAAATGCGATATTATCAAAATAACAAAATCCAACATTGCCAAGCGCCATGAGAATAATAAATCGACCACTTTTTCAATGTTCGACTCTTTGTAGAGCATAATGAATACGAAAATAAACACAAGATACAAGCACATGGCCACATTGAAGATCACTTTGATGCTCCGACGTGGGCTTGACGGCAGTACCAAGATCCAATGCATCCAACGTTGCATAAAGCGCAACGAGACTCTGTGTATATCATCCGGTGACTGCCACATAACTGAGATGATCAAGCTGGAATTAATATAGTTAAAACGAATTTAATTCATTTGCAACTTAGCTAGAGATTGACATGCGGACTTAGTAAACTTAGGAATTGACAGCTGTCCAAGACTTTGTTACCCTTGCTTGAGCTGTTTGCATAATGTGCACTGTTTTTAATCTTACTTAAAATCTACAAGCCGCGGATGAGTTAATGTAATGCCTAGGAAGCAACCTTTAAGGCTATGCCAAAGTAGAACAAATTGTGCAACTCAAATCATCTTGCACATCAGATCAGAATACAATATAGACTAATAGACTGCAGCCTCAGCCGTAATAAATAACTACAAATACGATATTATACACAATAATTTTTATTGAATATAATTATCATAAGTTTGCGTTGCATTTTGAAATGAATTCATTGCCACATCGAAACGTGCGTGATACATTTGATAAAACTGTAAGGCAGCGAACCAGTAGGTGACCATGGCGAATAAAAACTAAAAGAAAGACAAATACATGTTTTTTTAAATATATGAAGGTTAATGCTGAAATAAAATTAAACTTACGCTGCCTAAGAAATGATTATTAATATTCATTAAGCCATCAACGCTGAGTTGAAAGCTCTCCTGACCAAGTTGAACTGAGATGCGTAGCAAAGCCGTGTTAAGTCTCTCAAGGCGACGATTAAGCGAAAGGCCGTGAAAGTGTGAGCGAAATTTTCGCTGCAGCTGATCGCATTTCGTGCAATACCAGCAGATCATTGCTATTTGCAAAATCATACTAATTTGTTCTATAGCGCAAACTAAAAGATACTCTAATGAAAGCCGTACTTTTGTTGTGGAATGTAAAATGAGTCTTACATATTATAATGTGTATGACGTTGCTGCTGACAGTGCGGAAAATCCAGTACGGTGTTAAAAAGGCGCCCATAAAGTATTTGGAGAGTATGGCTGTTAAGCTTCGCTTGAAAAAGTTTTCAATATCGCGCTGAATTTTCCACAATTGCACGTGTAGCTCTTGCAAAGCATTAAGACGCTTGAGCAAAGCATTAAGATCAGCATGTAAACTATCCAAGGCCAGCATAGTCTGATGCGCCACCTGCTCCAAGTCCTGATAGCAGTTTGCCATTAATGCAACATATAGTGTAAGCTCACAGCTACGTGTTGCTATAACAATCTCTATATAGTCATAGGCAATAATAACCAACGATAAGTTCCAAACATAATGAGAGTAAATTTCTGTAGCAACTAGAACAAAGTAGCGCATAAATAGAAAAGCGCAAACTATGTTTGAATGCAGTTGTACCCGTTGTAAGTTCAAACTGTGACATAACTGATGGCGTAACTGATGAGAAATTCTTTCTATTTGCTCTGCAATATGTGCTCTGGAATTGCTCCAAAGCGACTCCAAAACGGTTATAAAATACGATGATATTAAAACGATAAAAATCAAAATTTCAATGAATTTTGAGAACTTATCCTGCAGCACTATTTCGGTATCGGCATAATTGTAATGCAGTCTGAGCAGCAATATAATTAATATATACACGCACATTGCTGCACTGCACAACACTTTGCAGCTCAACCTTGGAGCTGCCAGCATCAAGATCCAATGCATCCAACGTTGCATAAGCCGCAACGAGGCTCTGTGTAAGTCGTCCGGTGACTGCCACATAACTGAGATGATCAAGAGGGAATTCATATAGTTAAAACGAATTTAATTTATTTGCAACTTAGCTAGAGATTGACATGCGGACTTAGAGTAAACAAAGGAATTGACAGCTGTCTAAGACTTTGTTATCCTGTTTCTAATTTTATTAAAAATTGGAAATCTACAAGCTGAGAATATTATTAAAAATTCCATTAAGGCTATAAAAAGTAGAGCAAATTAAGCAACTCAATTATCTTGCACATCAGATCAGAATACAATATAGACTGCAGACTCAACCGAAATAAGCACAAATAAGGTATTACATACATTCATAATTTTTATTGACTTTTAATTTGAAGTTTGCGTTGCATTTTGAGATGAATTCATTGCCACATCGAAACGTGCTTGATACATATTATAAAACTGTAAGGCAGCGAACCAGTAGGTGACTATGGCGAATAAAAACTAAAAGAAAGACAAATGCAAATACCAATGTCTCTTTAAATAAATGAAGGTTAAGGCTGAAAAACTTACGCTGCCTAAGAAATCATTATTAATATTCATTAAGCCATCAACGCTGAGTTGAAAGCTCTCCTGACCAAGTTGAACTGAGATGCGTAGCAAAGCCGTGTTCAGTATCTCAAGGCGACGATTGAGCGAAAGGCTGTGAAAGTGTGAGCGAAACTTTCGCTGCAGCTGATCGCATTTCGTGCAATACCAGCAGAGCATTGCTATTTCCATAATCATACTAATCTGTTCTATACCGCAAACTGAAAGATATTCTAATGAGAGCCGTAATTTTGTTATCAAATATAAAATGTATCTTACATATTATAATGTGTATGTTGTAGTTGCTGCTGACAGTGCGGAAAATCCAGTACGGTGTTGAAAAGGCGCCCACAAAGTATTTGAAGAGTATGGCTGTTAGGCTTCGCTTGAAAAAATGTTCTATATCGCGCTGAATTTTCCACAATTGCACGTGTAGCTCTTGCAAAGCATTAAGACGCTTGAGCAAAGCATTAAGATCAGCATGTAAACTATCCAAGGCCAGCATAGTCTGATGCGCCACTTGCTCCAAGTCCTGATAGCAGTTTGATATTAATGCAACATATACTGTAAGCTCACAGCAACGTGTTGCTATAACAATCTCTTCATATTCATAGGCAACAATAATCAACGATAAGTTCCAAGCATAATGCGAGTAAATTGCAGAAGCAACCAGAACAAAGTTGCGCATAAATAGAAAAGCGCAAACGATGTTTGAATGCTTTTGTATGCGTTGTAAATTCAAACTCTGACATAATTGTTCACGTAGCTGTTGAGAAATTCTTTCTATTTGCTCTGCAATTTTTGCTCTGGAATTGCTCCAAAGCGACTCCAAAACGGTTGTAAAATACGATGAAAGTAAAACGGTGAAGCTCAACATTTCAATGAATTTTGAGAATTTATCCTGCAGCATTATTTCGGTTTCGGCATAATTATAATGCAGTCTGAACAGCAATATAACTAAAATATACAAGCACATGGCAACACTGCACAAAACTTTGCAGCTGAGCTTTGGAGCTGGGGGCAGCACCAAGATCCAATGCATCGAACGCTGCATAAGCCGCAACGAGGCTCTGTGTAAATTGCTTGGTGTATAAGACATAACTGACATAAAAAAATTAATGCATTTACAGCGCCACTAGTTAAGCAAATATTTAAATAGTGCACTTTGCCAATTGACAGCAGTTTATGTGACATATGCGGTGGCATTAGTGTCAGCAGCGTTGGGTTTATTGTTCTCCACGAATGCAATGCGAAATTGTATGCAAACAATGGTATAGCTGACTACGCCAAAGAGAAACTATTAAGGTGAGAATTAAGTCGTAGTGGGTGTTTCAAATTAAATTGCATTACCTTGCCCAGCATATCGTTGTTGATGCAGAACAGTCCACCAATGCTAAATTGACATGTCTCCTGACCCAGCTGCGCTGTAGTGCAAAGCAGCGCTCTGTTTAGCTCCTGCACTTTTCGATTGCCTGAGACGCCATGGAACAGCGAGCGCAGCTGGCACTGCAGATCCTCACAGCGCGTGCAGATCCAACAGGGTATGGAGATCTGCAGCAGCAAATCAATTTCTTGACTGGTGCAGTCTACAAAAGTGAAATGTCTTGTGCATTGCGCTTGTTTTGAAAAACTTTTATACTTATTTGCAGCGGCATGTTGTGATCCTCCGTGGCATTAAAGTATATCCAATATGGCAAGGACGAGCTGTCGGCAAAGTATTTGAATATGACAATAGTAGCGCTTAGCTGAAAATTGTGCTCAATGTTGCGCAAGATTTGCCACATCAGCAGATGCAGGCGCTGCAAGGCTCTAAGCCGCTCCAGTGGCAGCTGACGCACATTCCACCATTCACCACGCATGCTCTCCAGCTCAGCAACCAGCGCCTGAGCCGCCTCATACAGCTCATTGAAGAACGCCAGCACTAGTGTTGCATACAGCGAAAACTCCACAAAGCGCATTGATATAATTATTTCCGAATAGAAGCTGGTGGTGAGCAGCACTGAATTACTCGTCGAGGCAGCTAGATAGATTGCCATAATTATAATCACTACACAGCGCATTGCCAGAAAGCCATAGATGATGTTGCAGTTGCGTCGTATACGCAACATATTTACTTTGCGGCCGAACTGCATGCGCAGCACGTAGATCAGTTGCTGGAACTGCTGCATAATGCGCTCGCCACGATTGCGCCAAAGCGCCTCCAACAGCACCAGGCAGTGTCCAAACGCCAGCGCCAGCACATAGGCCACATCCATAATGCGCATAAAGCTGTCCCTAAGCGATTCATAGACCTCAACATAGAAACTGCCAAAGCGTACAAAGTACATGCCAGTCAGGTAGCTGACCAGTGCGACAACATAGACGAGCTTGAGCAGCAGATATGGGCGTGGCGGCAGAAATAGCAGCAGCAGCATAAGCCGCCGCATCAAGCGCACCGATACTTTGTTTAGTTCCGACGGCAGCTGCCACATGACTAAAGTCCAGTAGCTTAGTTTGCGATTCATGCAACGTTTGAGTTAATTGCATGTTAGCTGAAGATAATTAAAACCTAAATTAAAAAATTGTCTGCACTTTGCCAGCGACGCAAAAAATATTAGAGTTATTAATTCTAAGCTTTAAAGATGCAACTTTGTGTTAGCTTCAACAAACTTAAAACCAAATTAAATATTTTAAAAGTTACATACGAGCAAGAGTGCGGGGGAGCAGGAAGTTGCTTTCATGTGCCTGTTTGAGCTGATAAGAGTCTGTTGTAATCGTTTTAAATGCCATTTCCCATTCAAATTACCATCAAAGTGATGCGAGCAACTCGAAGGCGCTGTGGTCGAGTCCCTTGAGTGGAATTAATTGTTAATTTCATTACACATACACGCGCAGCAGCAGCAACCACAGTGTGCTATAAAAATTGCCTATCAACAAATGTGACCAAGTGAGCGGGGGGCGGTGCGCATTACATAAATTTGCATGGCTTTATTGCAACTCAAAAGCGAGCAAACAAACAACGCACACATATGAATGTGGGGCTGGTATTCTGCAAGCATCTTGGCACTTTGTATAACACCTGTGTGTGTGTGTGTTTGTGTATGGGGGTGTGTGTGCGCCTTTATATCTGGCAGCAATATTTGAGGTAATGACTTAATTGCCACGCCACTGCCAGTGGCAAAATGATGCTGTGTGTGTCTAACACTTAAAGCAACCCCTACGGCAATGCTCAGCGCTATACAATTCGTTACTTTGCCAGCGCCAGCCTCCAGAAGTTTGCGATGCTACTTCTTTGCAATTGGGCTTCATAATTTGTGCAGGTGTCAAGAGCGCTTTGTCTTTGATTGCGCGTCTGCTGCTGCGTCTCTAATCTCTGTCAGCCACACACACACTCACACACACAGCAGCAGACGCAGATTGTCGCCATCATCAACAGCCAGAGCAAAAACAGGCTCACAGGGCGTATGGCAAAGCAGCAGTCTTTGTGCTAATATTGAGCCACTTGAAAAGCAAAGTAGGCTGGCTGGCTGGCTGCTGGCAAAGGTTCTGAGTTAAATTGAAGCAATTGTGTGGCGTTGATTTGTATAATTTTGTAATTTGTATACCAAAAATGTGGCCACACATGCGTGTTTGCATTTAAGTGAAGTTGGCAATTTTACTTGCTCCACACTCAAGCCACAGCACCAACACCACCACCATTACCACCTCCACCACCACCACACAGTCTAGTATACATATAAATAAATTAAAGTAGGCAACTCAGCAAGGTGCGGCTGACAGCAAGTGTTTAAATTGAATACTTAAAGTTGCGGCGCTTAAATAATTAATTGATTGCGTATACGCAAAGTTCGTTACGCTAAGAACTTGAAGTTTGTTTTCCTACGCACATATGTTTGTGGCAACCCTCGCTGGCAGTGCTGTGCTGTGCACTTTGGCCCACATGCGGCATAAGAGAAATACTTTTTGTAAATGTAATTATCGGCATATTTGCCACAAATATTGCAGCACGTGCCACCCGCCTCTGCGCCATTGTCATTGCCCACTCCACAGCTCTCATGCTCTCATGCTGATTTGTTTGAGCCGTTGTTGCTTGCCTGATTGTATTGTTAATGGCTTGTGGCAGGCAGTTTGTATGTCTTCGCACTTGCAATATTTAGCTATGCCTGTATGTTGGCCTGGAAGTAATTCCATGTTATCTGATTTTAATTTGAAGCAATTCACCTTTTTGCACCTGTTGACTTCTGCACTCGGTTCGGCTCGCAAACAAATATGCAAATATGCATATAAATATGCTAATGCTGCAGAGCGTGGAGCATTGAAATTGATTTTGCGCTTTAATTGAAAATGCCAACGCTTTTTGCCCAGCCAAACAAACAAACAAACAAATGTGTGTATTGTTGTAATGGTTTTGTTCCAGCAGCTGCCACAAATTGCATAAACACTTAAACACTTGCTGTCAGCTCAGGCACATCATTTGCAACTTTTTTGCGAGACTCCGAGATGCTTTTTAATGACATTTAAATTGCCAAAATTACAAAGCACACAACGCAAGCCAAAATGCAAACAAAATGCGTGTGTGTCTGAGTTGGGAAATCAATAATCGAAAAGTTCAATCGAACTCATTGGGCAACCGCCAGCACGCCCCAGCAGCAGACAGAGCCTAGCTCGATGAATTCGCTGGTGATAAATGTGCGGCATTTGAAGAGCAATGCAAACATGCCACCAACACTGACAATGAAAATTAATTGCTTTTTTTTACGTAATTATGATGAGGAATTTATTGAGCGCATTGACGAAAAAAAAGAGCTGAAAGTCAATTCGGCTGAGCTTAGACACAAAGCACAGGTGATGACACACACACACACACACACACACAAGTGTTGGCAAACTTGTAAGAAACTTCGACAACATCATTTATCTTGGCAAGGCGTGGCCCAAGTCAAAGTCAGAGTCACAGTCACAGTTTGCTTTGCAGTCTGTTGTTGCAGACGTTTGAAAATATTTGACCAATTGTTATTTATTGCTGATTGTGCCAATGTGAGCAGCACTATGTTAAGCGCTATTTTTCACATTAATTGGCAAGGTTAAGTGTGGAGTTCAATGCGCTAGTTTGGCATGCGAGCAGTTGTCAACTGAAATACTCAAGTACTCGCCTCTTGCTTTTCATTTTTTTCTATTTCTATTTTGCTTGGCAGTTTGCAAGGTCAGTGTAGCAATCAAATAAAGAAAAGTGCCAGTTTTATGTGCTGGCCCATGCAGACGGCGATAACAAAGGACTGGATTTTAGGCAAAATGGCAGCATTGCTGTTGCTTGTTTTTCTTGGCTGGCTGACGCCGCAATTAGGCCAACAAATGTGGCGCGAATTCAAATAGCCGTCATGGCCAGAGTACGTCGCCTCTTTGCAATTCCCCATTGGGCTGACAATGGCAATGGCAAACAGCACAAACAGCTAACAATCGAAGATTTATTGGCCTGCCAAACTCATAAAATACTAAAGAAAGAATAAAAGCCTTCAGCGCCTTAATGCGCTGCTCTTCAGCATAAAATTAAAGCAACCAGGACCAGACCGAGCGTTCTTCGCATTTCAACTGCATTAGCGCATATAAGTATGCTACACTTTTGCTATAAATCATATAAAGAATTATTGTAAAAGGTGCTGCCCAGGGGTCTGCTCGCTTTTTTGCTCGCCTACATATAGCAATATGTACAGTTTATTGGTCATGACCTTTGGGCTAAGTGTTGTTATACACTTTGTCAGTTTTGTATGAAATGAAAAAGGGTATAATGAAGCTGTGAAAAGTTTTTATAAGATTGAATCTTGGCCGTGAGTCAAAGTGTATCAAAACGTTGCTTTCGACCAGCTTTAATGCATATGCCTCTTTTTATTTAATTTATTGTGCCACAGCAAAACAACTTACTGCCCATTGCCTGTCCACTTAATTTATAAGCTACTCTCTTACGCTTTTACATGCGTTTTGTAATTAAAATAGCTGTGTGCTATCGTTTAGTTGTAGTCGTGCGCATTATTTGCATATGCTTTCTTTTTTTGCCCATGTAAATAGATATAGACATATAGCCACGTTACTTTATGTGCCTTCTGTTGGTTGTTGCGTTGCCATTGCTGCTTTTTGCTGTTTGCCAGTCTTGTGCTTAGGTTTTTTTTTGTTTGCCTGCTATAGCAAATATTTGAATTTAAATTCAAACGTGCTTGACACATAATACACCGCCGCCAGGCAGCGCAGGCCGAGCAGAGCTCATCGTAGCCCATTTCGCTGTGCAAATATTTTATGAATTTCAATGAGTCTCGCTGGTGTTGTGAGTCGGCGGCGGCTCTCTGCACAGGCACTGGTGACACAAATGCGCCAAAGTGTAAAAGGTAACAAAATGTAAAATTAGTTTGACACGTGTAGCAAGAAGAAACTCAACTGATCTCAGCGTGTGCAAGGAATCAGACAGCAGACGGCTGAGATTTGTCTCGAAATTTTCCAATGATTTGCCGCCATATTGCATATATATTTGCATGTCAACACATTTAAATGGAATTTATGTCTCAACAGCGCATATTTATAGCATTGGAAAAGTATACACTAAATCAATATGGGAAGTTGGACTGTGGGAAAGTTGCAAATTATGCAATGCAAGTTCAAATTATTAACAATCTATTGAGTGTCACATCATTTATTAAAGTGCACTTAATATTAAACTTGCATGAGCAGCAAACGTTCGTTCGTTCATTTGACAAATGCAAATTGCTCTTGAAGCCAACTAGTTAATATGAATTAATTTATTTTAAACTCGTAATAATTATAAATTAATATTTGAATTTATTTACTTATGCTCTGCATGTTATTTAAATAAAATGTCAAACGCATGCAAATGTTGTCACTGAAAAGCGTAATGCACACAAGTAATTCGTATATAAATATATGTGTGCGCTCTCGCTTGTGCATATGTCACCGCAAATCTACTTAAAACGCAATTAAGTTGAATGCAAATACAGTCAGCGCTGTTGCCGCATGTTGCACGAACAAAATGCAATATGACATCCGGCAGCCGAACTTCAAGTTAAACAATGGCAAACAATGGCGAAGAGCTGGCGTTAAATGCGGCCCGACGCAGACTGTGTGCGTGTATCCTTGCCATTTCATATCCTTACAGCAAAAGTTTGAAGCGTTAATTTAAACTAGCAAAGAGTCGACAACGAGTTCGCTGATAATATTTTTATTAAAGAATATATTTGCTCACAGCTTGAGTCAAGCGGCTGTCTGTCGTCTTGGCTGTGGCAGATCCTTACAAGTGAGTCGGCCTACTCTCAAGGACAGCAGCAGCAGCAGCACCAGCAGCAGGCATATGCCAGCCAAGTGCTAAAATGTCAAGGTGTCTATGTGCGGTTGCTGCTGCTGCTACTGCTGATGACTTAAAAGTTAAATTTGTTTCTGAGCAAACTTTAATCAAGTTTTACATGTGGAAGACATGAAACAGGAGCCGACATAACATATAGCATATTGTATGCCAGCAGGCGTACAGTCTTTGCCAGTCAGTTGCCGAGTGAAGCACGAAATTCAACGGAATTGTTTGGAAATTCGCAAACACGCATACGCGTAATTGATACAGCTGGCAATAATGAAGCCCTGCCAATTTCTATGTGCGTTACGTGGCTCCGTCTGATTGCAGGCACTTTCCAAAAATTAATTATGCTTCTGCGTTGTGGCAGCTGCCAGGACTTAAGGCGTTCTCGATTGTGTTTTGAGCGTTTTTTTAAACATGACATGTACTCGATACAACACATGGCGGCCGGATGATAAGCTGGAGCCAAGGCATAAATAAACCACCACAAGCAGCACGCGGTCGGACCAAGGTCTTGGCTTTGGATGGAGTATAGGAATTTCCTTGCCATAAATTCACTAAAAGCTTTCGCTACGAAAATTTGTTGCTACCTTCCGCTGACAACATGGCTCACCTGGCCGTAGCAGCCAGCCTGGCATAGGTGCCTTCAACTCTTTCTCTCGCTCTCGCTCTCTTGCCAGACTGCTGCACATTTCTTTCGCTTGGCAGGCTGCAGCCAAAGCAAAATTTACGCCTCTGCCTTCATTATTATTGCACTTTGCTCAGCCAGTGAACAAAGTTGTTGCTTTTGTTGTGGCTGCTGCTGCTGCTGCTGTGTGGCTGCTGCTTTTGCCGGTTGTCGGCAGTTGGCAGTGCTTGGCTTTCGCTACCGCAGACAATTTGGCAAACGTGCAAAAGAAGCTTCTAAATAAAAGTGCAAACTAAATGAGCATTTAGTGTGCGCGCCTCGTAAATTCCTGTTGAAATATTTCTGTCGTCTTACAATTTAGCTGGCAAGCCCTGGGCCCCAGCCCATGACTCACACTACGCTGCATGATCCACTTGGAGATGCTCTCAATTTTCTATGCCTGCTCGTGCTCAAATTCATGCTCGTTTAAAGCCTTAAATACTATGTGGCGTATGCGTTATGTTTGCAGTTTACACACAAGCACACACACACACATGTATGTATGCATGTGTGTGTTTGCGCGCTTTGACAAAGTTAAGGCCGCTTCGTGACGCTTGCCACAATAAAATGGTTTAATGAGGCGTCGCTGCTGGCACCTTTTTATGTGTCTGACAGTCGTTGTCCTGGAGCACTGCTGCCTGTCACACACACAGTCACATGTGTATGTATGTGCTCGCACATGACTTCATTAGTGTAATGAAAACAGACCGAAACAAAAAAATGTCAAGGTTGCTGTCGGCCCAGCAGCGTGCAAATCGTCGCCATCAATGCTTGTCCATTTGCAGTGGGGCTGGGCTGGGCTGGGCTGGGCTGGGCTTAGCGTCAAACTGGCAAAAGGTTAACACTTGCAAAATGGCCGAGCCGCGTACGTGCCGCATTTGCGTTTTGAATAACAAATTTAATTAGAATTAATACAGGTGCGCAGCAACCGCAAGCGAAATGAGAGCTGCTCCCTAATCAGCAAATATATGTGCCTAATACTAATAGAAGCAAACTATCTACTATGGCTATGGCATATTTTGAAAAACGGGCATTATTTATTTATGCACATGATTTCGGTACAGGCCGCTGCTCAAAGTGTTATAACTCTTGCGTGTTCTCGGGGCCTGTCCGCTTGCTCTGCTGGCTACATATGTCACAGTAACGCCGACAAGACAAATACACAATATTAAAGTAAACATGTTAAAACCATAAAAACGCAGCTTCCACAGCGGGTGAGCGCCGCCAGAAGGCGACTGGCAAAAAATATTGCAAGGAAGCAGCAGCGTACAACAAAAACACGCGCCAGAGAAATCATGTAGAAAGCTTTTACCATTGCCACACACACACACACACATACAGCGAGCATGTGTGTGTGTGTGTGTTAGTGACTGCCGCGTTTGCACAAACTCTAAGGCAATATTTTTTGTGCCAGCAACGAACTGGCGAGCAGTAGACTAATGCACAACAATAGCAAACACTGCAGCATAGAGAGAATATGTGTGAGTGGAAAGTTGTGGCATTGCGAGGGCTATATGACGAAATATGTGAAATCATGAATAAACTGCCATGTGCACAGCGTTCAGCAATCGCACAACGTTCTCTTGTGCTGCTGCTGCTGCTGCTGTTTGTGCAACATTTCATTTCATTCTTCTTTGCTCGTTTGCCAAGTCCTTTGTGTGCAGCAACTTCCTCTTGGCCACGCTTTTCTTTAAAAGCGATCTTTGATGTGTGTGTGACGTAAACAAAGCTAAGCCGTACGCCTATCAATTGTGGGCGTGTCCAGCTTGGCAAAAAGGCAATTCACATGCAGTAGTAGCAGCAGTCAAAGATTAAAGTCATAATCGATGGTTAAGCCAAGTTGCCACGGTAACATGGGTAAATATAAAAAAGAGATTGCAACTACCCAGTGGCAAATACCTACAAACTGCAAGTTAACTGGAAATGTAATACTTTGCTTATATAAAATATGCATTAAAAAATTATATATTGCAATCGAATTTGTATATCCTTTAAACTTTTTGCATTATTGCTAATGGAGATATTCAGTATACGCTTAATTGGCTTTGATGGCATTTCAGACATTTTTGTTACCTCGATTGAATTAGAATTCTATTGTCTTTAAAAAAGTTTTTAGATTTGCTCACCAACTAAAATACAAGCCCTGAAGCTTACAAAATTTATGTCCTTATAGGATTTGATACTAAGTAAGAGCGAAAAGCATGAAGATCGTTTAAGTTCATTGCATTAATTAACATTCATAACTGAAGAATGTAATTGGTGAAAAACACTTAAGTTTAACTTAATATAAATTATAAGTAACTCTATCCAATAAGTAATAAATTTTTGCTTTGCTTTTAAGCTGCGGCTTATTTTACAGTTTATGCTAAGTACTAATTTTAGTATTATTATTAACTTGCAACAATGACACTCACTCTAATGTTGGTTGTCAACGGCAAATGGCTCGTATAAGCGCAACACATTCAGACGCTGCCTCTTTGACAACATAATTTCGTTAGCAGTTTGATGTTAAATCATGCACACACAGGCACCAACACTTTCAAGTACAGACACACATACACACATACGTTTATAAGAAAGCTGCAGTGCTTGTTCAGCAGATTTGCCTTTTGCCTGCCAGCACGTTTGAATGCTTCGCCTGCTCTGGGCTGTCCTTGTGCTGGCTTTTCTTTTGCTTTTCTCTTTCCTTTTTTTGTTGTACTGTGTGTAGCGCTTTTCCATGCTATTGCTGCTTGCTGCTTGCTGGCTGGCTGGCTGGCTTGGGTCATTTTTTCTGCAGCTGCCAGCTGAGCTTTAGTGATGAAGGGTGCAGCTTAAAAATGAATCATTTGACTTTTTCTTATTTAATAATTTATAAGAATTAGTAGAGATTTGCATTTTTTTCATTCGCAGTTGGCGTTGCAAATTTCTATTTAATTCGAAATTTATTGCTAGCAATTTTCTTTTTGCTTACCAACGAGCTTGCAGCTTGGCCGGCTGCAACTGCCGCACAGCAGTTGCACTTTAAGCTGGCCCAAGCTTCTTGCCTTGTAGCAAATCGTGTGACACTTGCCGCTAAACTGAAGACAACGCATCTCATTAGGAAATGCCAACAAAAATGAGATGCCAAGCAATTTATTGCTGTTGTTGTTGTCTCTTTGGCGCATTGATTTACATTTCAAATACGCATTTAGTCAAAGCCCAGAGGCAGACCTAAGCTGCATCATTTATGAATATACGTATATCTATTTACTGTTTAATTTTGTGAGAGCTTTAGCTCTATAGTCTCATTCCTGGTAGTTCTCAAGTTGGCTGCTGCAGTAGTTTTTAAATTGTTATTATGACTTGGCATTGAATTGCAGAAGGGAGTGCGATAAGTAGGCTGCAATCAGCTTAATGTTATCTTGTTGTGCAGTAATTAATTAATTTTGCTTGCCCTGGAAATTAAATACAAATAACTTTGACATTTGTTTGCATAATCTAATTGCGTATATATTTTTGCTCAAAGTGATGCCCAGCTCATGCACTTGACCTGCAATGCATAGCTCAGCTATAATCTACAAACATATACAACACACCTACACACACACACACACATATGTGTGTGTTACGCTTGATTTCTTGTTTGTATGCTGTTATTACTGCACATTTATGGTTTGTAAATTAATTAGACACATGTAGTTTATAATTGACATGCGTCTTTAGTCAAATATATTGCGTATACGTAACGAGCAGCTCGCTTTAAGCAACTGCAGTAGGCTTTTCGTTTGTGCTTGGGACAATACATTGGAATTCAATATGCATTTGATTTACAGCAAATGCTAAATCGATTTTATGCAAATGATTTTTCTCTTTGCTGTGGCTTTGCAAACACTCAAAAGCCATTACAAAATAATAATAATAAAATAAAATTCTTGGTCTGGCTGACCGCACAAAATCTGTGCGCAACACACAAAAAACCAAACACCAGGCCACAAATAAATAATTTTATTCCATTTCATTTTATTTCATTTTTCCGTTGGAGATGCAAATGTTATGCAAACAAAGAAAACTTCCTAATGGAAATTCCCACATGCCCGACTACATATGCGTTTAAATTTGAATGTAACTATCTGTGGCTCTCGCTCGCTCGCTTGGTAAATAGGAAACCTTTTGAACTTCACAGACGACGACGCACTGGACAAAGCTTTAAGTTGCCAAGCACTTTACACGCATGTCAAAAGGGACGCACAAGTATTTACTTTGAATTCAAAGTTGAGCATTTAAAGTTATTAAATGGACTCACCCTTGTCCGGCGGGCCGGGCCGTCCATGAATGTAAATACACTTGATCGTGTTTGTTGCTATGGGCAAGTGGCAAGTAATTTGATGCATTGCGGTTACGGTGTACCAAGCTAATGAGTTTGCGGTTACCAACAGCAACGGCTGCAGTAATTGCTTTTAATTGCAATCAGCGAATTATTCAGACTTGCAATTGTGGTTGGCAGAAATCCTTCGTGTCCTCATGACCACACTACGAAGCAGTAAAAATGTTTAGCTTCAATTATGAATATACGTGTGTGCATTGCTTTTAATATGCGCCAGCAACTCGTGTTGATGTAACCTCAATGCGGTCAAATGCTGCATGGAAATCCGATTAGAGTTGCTCTCACTTTGAGGTAGTTAATGCTGCTGCTGCTGCTAATGGTTACTCAATAATTACTCAAACAATTACTTGAACATGCTTTAAGTATGTCCAAGAAGCTTTAATTGCGGCCCAGCCAAGCTTTTGGCTCAACTTTGGCAACTACAATTGAAACAATACCAAACCAGAGCTCACAAAACTTTGCATTCAAATGCCAGCAGATAGTTTATATCCCTTGTCAAATGCTGCCAGCAGCCATAGAGTTTTGAGTAATGGTGCCTCAAAAACACAGCCACCACATAAAACATGAAAAGCAAAGCCGCTTTTGTTTGTCTCATGCGGCGGCAATGCAATTACGACTGTGTGTGTGTGTGGGTGTGAGTGTGAGGCATGCTGCCAATTAAAGCCGCCAACAAAGCCGCAATAGGATTATCTGTTTTAATTGTTATTGTTTCCTTCTCGTGTTCGCTGCCAATAAAGTGTGTTAGCCAATCAATTTGCATTTGCTTTGGCCTGCTGCACTTTAGTTTAGTTTCATTTAAAAGCGCAGTCTCCAGTGCACTCGCAAAATCAAAGGCGAGCTTCATTAATATTGCTTAAGTTGCTGTTCGCGGCAGCAATCATCAATCATTATATGCGTTTGTCAATTAAACTGGCACAACTATCTATCCATCTATCCATCTTCAGCTGTAATTTTTGCATGTGCGCGTACAAAAAAGTTGCAAAGTCCTTGATCAGCTCTGCAGCTATAATTGATTTATTTATGGCGCATTAACTGCAGACAATCAAATGTTATGGCAAAAACTGCAAACTGCAAGCTTTTTGCCATTCAGCAACAATTCAATTTAATCGATTTTAATTTCATTTATTATCATGCAGCGCGCAAAAAATTATGAAAAATAAGCAGCATAAAATTTACACATGTACAGCAATGCGGTGAAAACATTGTTGAATAGAAAGTTTATTAAAAAATTGAGCCGCGGCGTGACTTTTGTATTTCAAAATATGCAAAGCGCACTTGTTGTTGTTGACAATAGTAAAGTTTATGCAAATGTAATTGCATTTTTCGGATTTGTTTGGCGTGTCACTAGAGTGTTGACACACACACACACACGCGTATTATCAATTGTATTGGCTTTCGCGCTGTGTTTGACAAGCACAAACACAAACACACACACACACACACACATGCATACTTATAAGCCATAAGCGCTGACAATTACAACGGCGCGCATGGCACCTATTGAACTAATTGGAAACGCTTAATGCGATTGGCGGCGCTTTAAACTGAATTTAATCGATATGCTGCTTGTTCAGAAACTGTTCGCCTTTTGCCACTGTGCGACAGCAAGGCATCAAATTGGCAGGCTCGTAGGCTCTAAGTGACTTGCAATGCGCTGGCCCAGCAGCAATAATCTGCTGCAAGTATCTGTTGAACAGTGAAGCATCGAGATAGCACCAGTTGGCACATTTGTAGAGATGATGATGCGCTGCCTTCTCATCAATGATCCACATGCGCTCAGCGCTTTGCGTTTCAAGCTGCTTTTGCTTGTTCATAGTTAGTTGCGTCACAGACTGCGACAGCGCGCCATCGATCTTGGTGCGCATGAATGGATGATCGAGCAGCTGCTGCAGCTGCAGCTGCCGCTGCTTTGCCTTCAATGAAACAATATACCAAGCTGGCATTAGATCAAAGCGCACTGTCTCCATTATGCGCGGTATGTGCTGCTGACGCTGCTGCCAGTCGTACTGCAGCCAGCGGCGTGCGCTCATGAACACTTCTACTTCGGAGTTGACGCAGATGAGATTGCTCTGCAGCAAGGGCACAACGTGCTCGCACTTGAGGCTAAGAAACTGCAGCGTAGCTACGGCTTTCAGAAAGAAGCGATTGATGCGTGTTATGAGCAACGCCTGCAACGCTTCGGTGTGCGCTCTGTCAACAGCTTGTATGTATAGCTTGAAGGCTTGACCTTCCCAGTAGTAGTCGTGGACAAAGTACCACCAAAGCTGCTCCAGCAACTCTTTCATTCTGAGAAATTGCGCAGCTACAAATATTTCCAATATATTGTCGGCATCAATCTGCAGCGCAGGCGACGTCAGCCATAGATAGACCATAGCAAAGCCCCGCGCTGTCAGCTGCTCCGCAGAGAATTCAACATAGTTCGTAGGCTCCAGCTCACGAAAGTAGTCCGATGCCAATCGCAGCACATCCAAGTGACAATCAAATGTTTCGCCTTCCACTCGCAGCTTAATGTCGCTATTCAAGCCAGACTGCAATATATTGCAGATGGTGCTACGCAAGCTGGCGGCACTGCACATTAGCTGACACTCGTGCTGTGTCTTATCGTCAAGGCCCATTTGCTTTAGACTGCGCTGCTTGAGCGTTGCGCATGCCTGCTGTGGCTTAGAACAGCATTCATTGATTTTTGCAAGCGTCGCAGCATCGCTGCAAAAGATCAACTGAGTTAATTACATTTGGCTGCCATGCCCAATACTTACAGTGCCTCATCTACGACGTTAGAACTCATTTTACAACGTTTAATTTACACTTGTTTGCTTAGAAAAATAAAGCAACACTCATGTGTCACATGCTCTTAGCAACTTGACAAATAAATCTCTTTCAAATTGAACATGCAGCTGTAGCTAAGGCCAGGCCTGCTGCTGTTGCTGCTGCTGATATGAGCAAAGCCGTAACAATTTCCACTCATTATGGGGCGTCTGCCAAGCGCAAACCTGGCAGCTCAATAGGCAGAGCCTTAGGCAGGGCGCACACACACAGCAAAGGCAGCTTGAAAATTGAGCTTAAATTGCAATTAAGCAATTGCCTGGCCTGCAAGGTAAGCTGCTAGACATTTGCCGGACGTTGGCTATTAGCAGCAATGCTGAACAGCTCAGTTTAGTAGCAGCAGTTACCTCACTCAGTCCACTCAACGGCCATAACTGCAGTTGCAAATAATGCAAGACTGCATTGAAAGGCGAGCTGGGCAGGGTTGGGATTCGAACTGTGGTGTGGTCTGGCCCTAGCCACATGCCAGCAAACTCAATACAATATTTAAGCCACAAATGCTGCACAATGTAAGCCAAAAGTAATCTTAAGCTCAGCAACAGCATCGACTTCGTCTTTGCCTGCCCATTCGCCTGCAAGCGCGTTGCAAGTGGCACAACTTGCGGCAACACGCCAGCAATCAGCAAAGAGAGAAAGAGAGAGAGAGAGAGCGAAATAAAAGTAAAGCATTTTCCATGCTCTAGCAATGGGCAACTTGCAGTCTGTTGGCGAGCGTTAAGACAACTTTGCGTTTCCCCATTTTTGTTGTTCTATTTCTGCTTTAGTTAAGTGGAAAACTTTAACCTTAACTGGCACTCGCACTCGTACTCTCGCCTTTTTGCGCGAGGCAATGCTCAAAAGTAATTCAAAGGACTCAACATTGACCAACCAAGCAGATTGAGCTTGTTTCTGTTGCTGTTGCTGTTGCTGCGCACTTCTTCTATCAAAGCTCAATTGAAATTTAAATTGAATTTAAGCTTTAATGCTACTGCAGTGTCATAAAGCTGAGCTGTTTGCCGTGGTTGTTGCCACGGCAAATGAATTTAAAATTATCATAAATAAAACAATTCGACAAGCGACAGCGAGCAAAATATAAACATAAACACGCACACATACACACATGATTGTCTGTGTGTGTATGCGTGTGTGACATCAAAATGCTAATAATCAGCGTTATGCGCTCGTTTCGATGTTGTTTGCGTTGCTCATACGCAGCGTTGGCCCAACAAAGACAGCCGCTCTAATCCCAGCACGCGGCATCAATAAGTCAACACACATCAATGGCAAGCACTGCCAAAAAAGAAGAAGCAATAACAAAACAAGCAATAGCAGAGACAAACAAGCCAAAGCAAAAGCGAAAAATTTATTGTTGCTCAATGTCGCATTTATCATCACTTTATGCTACTTAATCGACTCGTCGCCGTGCGCTTTTCTATGCTTTGTTTTGCGACTGCCCCCCCACCCCTCATCCCAAAAAAAGAAAAGCAAAGCACTGTACAAAAGCGAGACTGTTTCATTGTTTACTTTCGCCTCTTTGTTTGTGCCAATGTGTGTGAAACACACACGCTTATTGTTTTTTCTACACACGCACACTCGCACGTGCTTAAGTACTTTTCAGCGTCTTTTTTTTATGCTTTATCGATTGCTGTTGGTTTATGTTATTTTGTGTGTTCAATTGTTTTCTTATTAAAACATAATTTATATGTGCAGCTGCCATGAACGCGCATAATGCAGCGACAATGCGAGTGTCAAAAGCATCAAGGGTCAGCCAAATGAAATGAAATGAATTTAAATGAAATTGAAAATTCATTATCGAAATAAACGCATACGCTAATGCGCAGTTATTTAGTTTAAAGCAAATAATGTATGTGAGAATTTCCGCAACTGGCAAATAATTGGGCATGTTCAAATTATTTATAATTTTGTCATTGCCACCTACGGCTATAAACATAATTAGTTGCATTCGAACTTAACGTACTTAAGCTGAAATATAATATATGCTATTTAAATGGCATTCCATGCAATATTGTGGGTGTTGCTCACACCTGAAATTTATTTAATTAGTTTTCTATTTGTTCATATTACCGCAAATATTCAAGTGCATGAATTTATATTTAATTTGCCACAACAACAAACACTTTGCTAGAAAACTATCTATTGTGCCACAAAAAAATAATATTATATTTATAATCACTGTTAATAATAGTACACAACAATCAAATCAATTTCGGCTCATAAAATGATTTGTTTTCAAATATTCATTTTAATTAACTTTGCAAACGCTGCAAATTTAATACATAAATATAACTGTGCGCCATAGAACAATATTGTATATATTTTATAAAAGCAAAAAAAATAGTGGCTTGAATTGGAAAAAAAAAAATGTGTTTATGTTGCAGCTTTCAAAGCGAATTTATTTTGTGTCAAAAGCGCTTTATGTACAATAATATGCTATAAATAGATTGCTCAGATTTATTATTTAATAGAAATACGCAAACATATAACTTTTTCAATTAAGTGTCAGACACAAAGTTGAATTTATTTGTTAATCAAAGTTGTAGCCAGCTTAGGCGGCCAGCAGCAAATTGTCTAAATATGTAATTAACACAAGTCCACAAGCAATTTAGCAGTCTTTAAATATAACACTATACGTATCTAAATGCAATTACATCAGCCCTAGCTGACCCCATGTCAAAGTCTTTAAGCAGCAGACGAGTCAGCTGTCGCTAATGAGCGTTGTATTTGTTTTGTCAACTCGACCAGTCAGATAGACAGACAGACAGACAGAGAGTCAGCCAGGCTAATTAATGTGCAAAGTGTCAATTAATCAATCAGTCGATCGATCAATCCTTGCAGCCAACTGCGACAAAGTCAATGAAAACCAAATGCTAACCAATACTAGATACAAATCTGCCAGTCCTTTGACTAGCAAGCATGCTGTGTGTCTGTATCTGTATGTGTGTGCCTGTGTGTGTATTGACAGGATAAATTCAAACGAGCTGTCAAAGCAGTCTAAGGCAAATAACTGGCGACAAAGGCGCAACGGCCAACGAGTGCATAAACAAAGCAAAAAGAATATGTAGGCAAGCAAGTTGGCCAAATGGCAGTTGGAGCTGTAGTAAGCTCGCAAAACGTTTTGGCCAAATGGCAAAAACAGGCAGAGCTCATTTAATAAACCGTTACCCAGCAACGGCCTTGGCATAAAAATAATGAAAATGTTTATATAACGGGTGACAAAAGCTGTGTGTACCTTGTTTTTGGAGGGAGGGGGCAGGGCACACAGCTTATGTGAAAAGGAAGAGTGCGCGCGCTTCTGATAAAATAGCAAAATGGCAATTAAATATGCAGAACTTATTACATCTTTGGCAAGGCGGCTGATGGCGACTGGCGTTGGGGCTGTAAGCTCATTGACGTTTTGCTAAGCAACAAAAACTCAACTGTTTCTGATCAAATAGCGTTAATTATAAAATATATATTTTCGCCAGCTTAAATAAGTGTTTTCCTGTTCCTTTTTTTTGTGTCGGCCTCGGCAACTTTTTTATGACTGTCATAACTCTGCTGGCGTTGTCAAGGATTTTTCAATTTGTCGCTTGATTTGCGAGCTGGCGCCGAGTTCTAGAAGTAAGACGCGCGTTTGATTTACGCGCCTGCAATTTGAATGAGCTGCAAATTGCAGCAGACAGCGACAGGCTTTAAAGCATTTTATGCCCCAAATTGCCAGACAAAACAGGCGCCACAATTAATAGCCGCACATCAATTTGGGGCACAACAGAAGTCTCAGCAGCTCGTTCTTGCTTTATGCCTTGACTCGCTTGATTAATGTGTGACAGACAATTTTGGGCCGACGACGCTCCATGTACAGGTGGCATGGATTTGATAAATTTTTATGCGTGCACAGCACATTTGGCAGCAGTTCGCTGGGCAAATGGGTTAGGCCAGCGCGTATTCAATTTGAGCGCGTGATCCAGTTGCGTCCTTGTGTCTGACAATTGTAAGCCAAGCAAGCAGCAGCAGCCAGAGCAATTAGAGTGCATGTTTTAGGCTTCGAGCATTTAACAGCGGACAAGAATTAGGCGTTTTATGGTCAGCACTCGGAATTGAGAAATTCTATTGAAACAAGTCTCGCTGTCTGCGCAGAAGCGCTCTCCAGACTCTTTCATCGGTTAGCTCGCTTGACTTCGGCTCTGTTTGATGTGGAACTCTGGGTCAGCAACATGTTGATGCTGTCGTTGTCGTTGTGTGTGTGGACCAGAGACCAATGTGGGTTACGGCAAGTTCAGTTGAGTGTGTCAGTTGTTTGCTTGTATTTGTTTTTGTTCTGCGACAGCCGCAAATTAAACGAATTGTGCCACAATGTTGGCAGCATTTGTGTTTGCCCGTGCGTGTGTGTGTGTGTGTGTAGCTTGCACAAGGAAATTAATGAATCGCCAATAGCTTGTGGTGAACTGTTCATAAGCGTTCATTGCATTTTTTTGCTTAGCATATTTTCTTTTAACTTCTCGCCAACTATTTTCAAAGCTAAGCAGTTCATAAGATTAATTTTTATTTAAGTGCAGTCACTTTCGTAAGTCAAAAGTTGAATGAAAGCGAGAAAAGATTGTGAAGAGAACGCATTGATATTATAACATTATTTAACTATTTTATAAAAGAAGCGCTTAGTTAGCTTAACTCGATTAAAATACACATTTAATTAGTGCAGATGACTGGGCAAAGAGTAACATAGCCTTTGCATTAAATATATTTCTAATACGCCTCGTGTCCTGCTGTGCTGCTAAATTTAAGACTTAAAGTGTCTTTTTTATATGCACACAATATGTGTTAATCTGAAGTCCATTAACACATATATTTATATTGAAAGCATATCGCATCCTTAGTTGGTTGTCCAATCTGCCAACAAGGTTCTGGTTCTGAGTTTTTATCGCTACTACGATCAAATGATCAGCTTCTGCTCAGTATTTTATTTAAAATCAATATTTTTACTGTGACTTCATAATTAAAAATAAACAAAAGCTTTATAAATGTGTTTGGCAATTGTTTGCAGCGCTCAATACAAATCAATTATGGAAGCTGTTGTCTTTGTTGTTACGCTGCGTATGCGCGTTTTGTTGACAAAACCTATCAACAATTGAATTTCAATAAAAAACACGTGACTCTCTGTCAAGTCGGGGCTCATATTGTGCGCTGCATTTTTTAACGCGCAAGCCCCTACAATGTACATGTGTGTGTGTTGAGTTTTGGCATTTGAATTGTCACATCTGCTTCATGGCTTCAAACTCATCCATCAAATGCAGCGCGCAGCTCTCGCCTGTCAGCGTTTGCCAATGCAATCATTTTTAGTGCACACATACGTGTTTGTGTGCGAGTGTGTGTGTGTGTGGTGTGCGCGTGTGAGCGTGAAATAGTGCACATAACCACACAAACAAACCAATAAACTGCGAAGCACTCTGCTTACTCGCTGTTAGACAAGCTGCAGACTATGACAATGTCTTTGTGTCTGTGTGTGTGTGTGTGTGTGTGCGTTGTCTGTCTGTCAATGTCATATGGCACTATGGGGCGGTCGCCACACAAATTCCAATAGTAAAGTATTAGTCCGTAGTCCGCTTTTAAATTTAAACTATGGTAAAATATTTGATAACAAACCGATTTAATAAAATGCAGCAATACATTCGAATATATTGCTTACCTCATACAACAGTATTTGGCTTAAAAAATAAATAATTTTGGACGCATCGCTTTAATGGCAGATGGGCTTGCCACATTTTGTCATTAAAACAATTCGACACATGTACCAAAACCTTTTTACCTTTATTTGGTCATAAAATACAATCATGGCTTGTATTCTTGCAAAGTCAATAGAATAGAAAATACTCAATAACTGGCTTTATAAATAATTTTATATTGAAATCATAGACTCTGCTCAAATTCCCCATCGTATGCCTGCAACAGCAAAGAAAAAAGTGCAGCTTTTAATAGTCGCTGCTGTTGTTGTTGTTGCTGCTGCTGCTGTTGATAGTTGTGTCCTTTTGTCATGCAAAGTTTGCGATTTGCCTGCCTCATTGTTGTGCCCCCAAAAAATTTTTGTTGAGCAAAACAAACGTTTGCATATTGAAAATTGCTTATGCCAATACTCGTTACGAGAGCAACAAAAACAGCCTGAAGAGCTTTTGACATTCAGCTGTCTGTAACGTGACATTTAAAATGAAAAGTAAAAGCTCTAAAGTAATCAATTTTGAATTTCATGTTCATCAAAAATTATTTTGTAGCCTAAATGATGCTTGGCAATGACAACGGACGAGAACGACAGCAACGAAACCAACAATAGCATGCACTCGAAACTGTGTTTGCATGTCCTTTAGGCTTATGCCATTATTATAACAATAACTTAACAAGCGAAAAATACTTACAAGCGACCTTTTATGGCAAAGAGTTGACTCTCTGTTGCTGTCAAGTAGGTCAACAACAACATGCACAAACACACGCACACACACACACACACTTGCAAAAAAAACAGAGAAGGCATTTAAGCTGCTTTAAAATTCAGTTTAAAGTGCAGCACAAATCAAAGCCTTTGCACTGGTATTTCAATAATGTACATTTCGTTATTTTAACATGCAAAATTAAATGAGCCACACACACACACGCACACACAAGCGTGGACAATAGGGACTGCAAATACTTTTGCGCACAAAAGTATGCAACGCCCAATTGTGTTTAATTGGCGCAAACAACAGCGAGAGCAAAAATAATCGACTCACACAGTCTGGGGCATTATTTATATAGAATTTTAACAATTTATGCTTTATAAAGCCCACGCGCAACTAAATTGTAAGTGAATAAAATATGTATTTTGCATTTAGATTATTTACGCTATACGCTCGTGTAACTACTATAAGCTCTAAAAACATTTGCTGCGAGTTCATTACCATAGTTAGTTCGATTTATGTGCACAACATTTTGTAAATTATTGTGCAAGCTGTGTTAATTAAATAGTTTACTGTGTCTGTCTGTCTACCTTGTTTTTGTTATTGTTGCGCAGTTGTTCCATAAGTAGTAGTAGTTCTGCTCTTTGTACTAAACTCAATTTGTTGTCTCAGTTGTACATAAACAACTTGAAAAAGTTCGCATGCAAAATGTCGCTTGCTGCACCTTGCCCGCTCTCGAGAGTCTCGAGACTCGAGTCTCGATCAGAGTTTGTGAAGCCTTTGAGCTGCAAAATTAAATAGCAAACTAAAGTGCGCTGTTGGCTTTTTATTTTTTTGGCAGCAAACAAGCCGTGGCGTGGCAGTTGCAGCTTCCGCTCGCTCTTTGCCGGCCTGTCAGTGGCATGTGTAGAGAGTAGCAGCAGGAGGTACGCCCCCCTACGCCCCCTGCGCCCTATGCCGTATGGCATGTGCAAAAGTAAAAACGAACTTGCGCAAAACTTTTTAATATGCTTGCGAAATTTTATCAAAACTACAAAATTGCAGCAAAGTGCCAAGTGCCTGTGAACGGCAGAGGCAGCAGCATCAGAGACTTTGACTGTGACTGTGACTGCAACGTTGGCGACTCCAAGACACCAAAGGGCGCAATTGAGCTCACAAAGAGCGAGCGGGCGAGCGGCAGAGCGGGCGAGTTGGCCAAACAAAACACAGTCAAGCGAAACCTTCAACTCAATTTGGCAATCGCATTTCTTGCTCTACTTCCGCCTATTCAACTTGACTCGATTTGCGTGCCGACCGACAGCTCGCTCGCTCCACTCACACATATGCACATGCATATGCAAGTGTGTGTGCAACTGTCTATGTGTGTGTGTGTTTCACTTTCGTTGCCTGCCTTTATGTGTGTTTAAGTGGCAATGCAAATGGCAACATTTTGGCGAGCACTTCACTTTATTCTTTGCCACTGACAGTAACATGACATTTTATTTTATTTTTTTTGCCAACTTTTTTGTGCTAAATTTAATTGCAATAAAAATTTCCATGCACTCACTCTGTGGCAACTTGTAAAACTTCACTGACAACTGCGGCGGCGGCGGCGGCGGCAGAGAGAGCGCAGCGCATTGTTAAACCAAGTGCAAAGGCGAACCAAAACGAGCTTTTGATTGCATGCGTGTGTGTCTGTGGGTAGAAGAGATGGCCCCACTGATTAATTGCCAGCAAATTAATTTTACACTTAAATGTCAAATAAAAGAATTGCACTCGTTGTCAGCCCAAGTGACAGCAATTTAAGCTGCAACAAGCGCTTGAGCAAGAGAGCAGCAAAGTATTTTAATTTGGTAGCTGTAGCTGTAATGTAACCACGAAGTCAAGCGGCCAGACACTCTCCCAGTGTTGTAGTAGCTTAGCATTCAATTATTACGCATACGCAAGATTGCACAGCGGTCCAAGCAGTGCTGCTGTTTGCGCTGGCACGCTCTAAATAACAGCAAACTCAAAGGCAAACAAAGCAAATGCCGACCTCAGCAATGTTTGCCAGTGTGTGTGTGTGTGTAAGCACAAATTTCGAAGGACGTGGACTTGATTGTAAATTATAGGAGACAGCTGCTTGCGCAAGTAACGGCAACGGTGTGACAAGAGCAACTGATAATAACGACAATGACTAGTTGAGGATGATGAAGCTGATGCTGACGAGCGGGTATTTAGCAAAGTTTGTCCAGGTGCCGCCGCAGCACCTTTAAGTTCAATCGCAAGTAATACAAGCTAAGTCAGCCAATGTGCTGTTGTTGTTGTTGTTGTCGCTGCTGTTGCACAAAACTTTGCACAGCAAAACCAACATGGATGCGATGTGGCAAAGTACAGCGCAACTTTGCCATACAAATTTTCTATCAAAAGATTAAGCAAAGACAAACAAGTGAGAAACACAGCGCCTCAACCTTGCCCTGCCCCTGCCCCTTATAGTTCTCTCGTTGTCACTCTCTGTCTCTCTGTCTCTGTCTCTATCTTGCGACCACTTGGCAACTTTTCACAGATAACTTTAAATATTTATCCTGTTGTTGGTGTGTGGCTAGAATTTTGTTTATGCCCATTTTATGTTTTGTTAGTTTGACATATCAGTGACACTTTTCTAGCCCGCATAACATTGCAACAATATTTTATTTTATTGCACGACAAAAAACTGCTCATTCTATACGCGTTCCGTCATAAAAACACAATTTTTATTTTTGCAAGCAAGTTGTAAACATAAATTTCTGCTGCTGCAACAGCAACAATCGTGCCACAACAAGAACAACGCGATATAAAATTGAAAAGCTCACAAGTTTCTTTTTATTTTCATTTATTCTTTTTTTCCTCTTTCTCGCTCTCTCCCTTTTTTTTTTGTAGCATATTTTCTTAGGACGTTGCTGCTGTGCAACTTTGTGTGCGGCACACGTGAAGGGCGTGTGGTGGGGAGGGGAGGGAAACAGGTGCCAACTTTTCGGGCCAACTTTGTTGGCGAAACTTTTCGGCGTATAAGTTGTTAATTTGCCATAAGGAGAGGCGCTTAACTGAGGCGACGAATTTTGATTGTCTGTTTTAAATATCAGAGTGCCATAAGCTCAACACCCGAATTTAATAGCCCGCACAATTAAAGAAGTACGCTTCGAGTTTGACTTAGTTGTCTAAAAGTATTTAAAATTTTACATTGATTTCCGCTTGAAATGTTTACTGAGGATCGTTCAATTGGGGGTGGAGAGAATAGTGGAGGAGGAGGTGGTAGCGTTGGCGGTAGCGGTGGCCGTGGTGGTGATGGTGGAAAAGGTGGTGGCGGAGGAGGCGGTGGTGGCAGCAGAGGAGGGCGTGGCGGCGATGGAGGCGGCAGCTCTAAGAGCAACGAAGAGGAGAAAGACAAAAAGTCCGAGAAAAATGATAGAAGCTCTAAGGATGGACAGGAATATAAAAGCGGCGGAGGTGGACGAGGCGGGCAAGGTGGTAAAGGGGGCGGTGGCCGTGGCGGAGATGGAGGCGGCAGCTCAAAAAATAATGAAGACACAAGTTCCAAGGAAAGCGATAAAAAAGAGAGAAGTTCTAAAGATGGGGAAGATGGTAAAAGCGGCGGACGTGGCGGACAAGGTGGTAAAGGAGGCGGCGGTCGCGGCGGAGATGGAGGCGGCAACTCAAAACGAGACGATGATCGCGATACAGAGAAGAAAAATGACAAAGATAACAACAATAATAATAATAAAGATAATAAGCGAAATACAAGAGATGGGGAGGATGGTCAAAGCGGCGCACAAGGGGGCGCGGGTGGTAAGGGTGGCGGAGCAAAAGGCGGCGAAGGCGGCAGCGGCGCCGGCACATCAAAGGACTAATCATAAATAAAATGACAATAGAGCATTCAAAGTGCCACCGGCATTTAAACAATAGACGAACGACAGCTCAAAAATTCCTCATGTCAGGTGCTGGACTTAGGAATAAAATGAAATAAGCAGCAGACAATATTAAAAATTCTTGTATTTATTAACAGCCTGAGAGTCGAGGCTTCATAAGGCTGCAAGAGCAATAAAAACAATTGTTTTAAGCTTGAGTCGCTGTCTATGGCATTGGCGCCAGAGCTGAATGAATGTAGCATCAACTTTGTTGACACAAATCAAAGCAGCAGCGTAAATCTTCATCAAGCGTCGAGCGTCGTCGTTGGCGGTAACGTCGTTGTAGTTGTCGGCAAAAAGTGAATGAGAAATACGCCAACTCACGGTCAATTGCAATTCAATTAGACGCAATTAGTGCCTGCGCACGCATGTGATGTATATAGATAGACAGACGTAGACAACAGGGATGGAGATGCTCTTGCAAATTCAGGCAAACTGACAAGCAATAGATTGCATAGTTAGTGTGCCCCGTTCACGAGACGATTGCGAGCTGAGCTGAGCTGAGATGAAATGAGACACCGACACCGCATGATTTGCAGTTGAAGTTGCTGCCGCTGCTGCTGCTGTGAGATTTGTGCAGGAAAAAGTATCTCATTAGATGAGTAGAGTAGCGTTGAGTAGAGAGAGAGAGAGAGCTACAAGGCAATGGCCGCTTAACTCATTCATCATCATCAGTCGGAAGCAGCATCAGACTGGGGACTTATTTACGGGGTCGCGTTCGGGAGTCGTATAATGGAATGCTATAGATACGCATAGCTGTGTATGTGTGTGTGTGTGTGTGTAAAGTTCTTCTGTAGCTGTTGCAAGTGCAGCTTAATTGCGAAATGACCCGTTCAGCTCTTATTGCACTCTATGTGTGTGTGTGTGTGTGTGTAAGTCGTTTGGCTTGCGGTGCAATTGTTGCTGCTGCTGCTGCTGCTGCTGATGTGCGTGTTTAATTAGTACATGCCCTGATTATGTAAGATAGAGCAACTAACAACAATGCAATATATGCACAATGCACATGAGCTGGCACCTAATTGGCAAATGTGCAACGATTTAAAGCGCTTCACTTCGATTAGTCGTTTGATTTTCTCGCTCATTGGCTAACAAGCAAATATTAATAAGAGCACAAGCCTTAGTAAAAATTATTAAATTAGAGTACATATACTTGTGGTTCGCTTGCTCAATCAGGCGTGCTCAAGTGCTGGCAGCAACATCAGTCAAAAGACTGAAGTGCAGCCTTGTCATTGTGCAAACTTGAACACCAACCACCCCCCCACCCACACACACACACATGAACTGAAGCGCTGCTGCTGTGCAGTCAACTGACAACGACGTAGCAAAGATGACAACAATGGTTTCGGCAATAATCACATTATTTGCCATCATTTAATTCCAACAATGTCGACTACACACAGACACACAAAGCGTATTTAATATTTCATGATCTTGCCGCACGAACAAAGATACAAATACTTACTACATGAATGCCTGTATTTATTGCTGCCAAGTCAGCCAAGTTGCGTCATGCTGCTGCCAGCCACATTGACTTGAAGTCACGTCAGAGCCCCCAAAAAGTCACTGTCTTGGATTAACTTTAATGCCTGAATATTTGCATGACATTGACAACAGATATGCTGCGCAGCTTATAAATTATTATTGCTCGAAGCTAATTGGTCACAAATTTAATACCTGCTTCATCACTTTACAACGCTTGGACGGTGTACACATGTCATTTGTCAGCTAACAATATCTTTTTTGCCAATCATGTTTACAGCAGTATTTTTTTCAACTTGTAGCAGCGTCAGTCAAATTTGTGTTGGTTTTTGCAGCCTCAAACCAACACGCGCTACATATTTACAACTTAATTGCATTTTCGTGAGAACGCCGCCAGCTGCTGCTGCTCGCACCACACACAGCGCACAAAGCGCAGCACATTGCATTAAATATGTTAACTATATGTTGAGTTGATTATTATGTATTTGGTTGCAGCTTATAATTAATTGAAAGAGCTCTAAAACGTATTGTTGCAAATCGTCAGCACAATTTGTGTGTGTGTGTGTGTGTTTTTTTGCGCATATATAAATATTAAAAATATATGTAAATAAATATTTGATATATTTTGCACACATACTTTGTCAGTTGAATTATTTCGTTGAGTGCAGCAGCAGCAGCAGCAGCAGCCGTTGCACGATTTGTTTTAAAAATGCTGTAAATATTTATACACCCCACACAGCCAGCCACCCACCCACCCACACACATATGTGTTGCGGTTGTTGCACGTGGCCTTTAAGCGCAGACACACCTGTAAGCACTACTTGTGCACAAAGCTGCCAAAACTGCCGCAGCAGCAGCAGCAGCGACATTGTAAATGCAAATTTGCATTTAGCGATTCGTTTTTTTATTCTTTTCAGTGCGTGGCAGCAAAGGCTTTAATATTTAAGCTGCCTGCGCTTTAATTTGACTTAAATTCGGTGTAAATAGTTGAACGTATAGCTCTGTGTGTGTGTGTGAGCAATACGTGAGTAGCATATGAATTTACAAGTTGAAAAGAAATGTGTACGTACTACTTGTGAATCTATTGGGAGCTAGAGCCAATGACCAATCGTTGTTTGTGTCCAGCTATGAATATTATTGTGTCAAACGCACAAGCTGCAGGCTCTAGCTCTAGTCTTGGCTGCGTGTTGGCTGTACGTCTGGCCACAAAAGGATTGTGCTCAGTTTGATCTACTAGCCCATGGCTGGCAGCTGCCAACTGCGGCGTGGGTGGGGGTTGGGGGTGGAGGGTCGTGTTTACGTTCTACTTTGTGCTACCGAAAATTGTTCCATGGGTCGTAGTAGTCTGGCACGCAACATATTTATGGCCAGTGGGTCAGTCAGTGACAACAATAAAAACAAGAACAGCAGCTAGGCAAAGCTGCCTTGCCAGCCAGGCCTGTGAAGAAGATTTGTGGCTGCTGCACAGAAATTTGAAATTGAAAAATAGTTGAACTTTTATGAGTGCCGATGGACAAAACGAGCAGCCACAGTAGTTCAAACAACTACAACTGCCATTGGTGTTGGTGTTAGTGTTGGGCATTTATTTTTCTACAACTCTGCATGCATGTAAACCTCTGTGTGTGTGTGAGTGTGTGTGTGTGTCTGTGTCAAGCGCCGTGTGTGGCATGCACAAAATGTGTTGCCTACCTTGGGGCGCTGCGTCGAGTCGCGTCGCTCAACCGAAAATCACTTGGCACGCGTTATTTTATTTTTGTGCTCTGTTTTTAATCAAAAGTCAAAGCTAACAACAGTAAAATAGCTCAGCAACTGCTTGCGGCAGTTTTAGTTTATGTTCTGTTTGTTTGTTTGCCCACAAATGGATTTCATAAAACATTATTACGGGCATTAGTAAACAGCAGCTACTGACGTAATGCCTGTACTAGTTTTTTATAGTCAACTGCCATATTTGATAGTAAAGCATAGTAGAGGTGAGAGCAAAGCTGATAATTGTAATAGTAGTAAAAATAAATATTGAACTGCAACTTAAGCATAGACAATTGTTGATAAACATTATACATTATTATAAACAAGTAAAGCAATATTTTTAAAATATTATGTTTTCATTTTTTAATTAGTGCATCATTTAATAATAGAATTTCATAAAAATCATTACAACAGATTACATTTTTTAACTCTTAAAACTTTACTTAATTCTATTGAAATGTGCATAAGCTTTATGCTTGCAGCTACTTATACAAAATAATGTGTTTTATATATAGAGAGAGAGAAAGAGAGCGAACATACAAAATAAAAAGTTGAGTAGTTTTGCAATTAATTAGCACAACAGTTCCAACAAACTGAACGAAAAATAAAACTTTAAGCTGGCAGTGGGCATATAATAGTTATATAAAAAGTTTTATGTTATATACAAAGCATGTGCGGAATGTTTGTATGTATTGCTCGTGACATATTAATATTTTATGGCGAGCTTCGCACCCGCCGCTCGACTGAGAATGCAGCAGAGTTTCCGCTGATGCTGCGGCTGTGGCTGCAGCTTGACTTCCGGGAGTTACGCTGGAGACGAGTAATTATGTTCAACTAGCTTAAGCACGGCGCTTCACTAATACAAACACAAAAACACACACACACACGTATATGTGCGCAATGTGCTGGGAAAGTAATTAAAATGCTTGGTCCATTAAAAATTTGTACTCCAAAGAGTCGAGCTCGAAAGTTGCGCATCCCGCTCTCGCTCTTGCATTCAAAATCAAAGTAAAGCAAGCCAAACCAAACAAAACAAAGCAACTTTAGACGTTGCTGGCACACATTCGGCATTAATTAGCTCCGTTCTCTCCAAGAGAGCGAGAGAGAGACAGAGAGAGAGAGCGCCGCAGTCGGTAGCCACAGTTCAAGTGCGTTTGTCAATTGCAGCGCTAGGGCAAAAGTTGAGCCAGCAAACTCGAATGGCATAAACTCCAGCTGAGGCCGAGGCAGAGCTACTGCTGCTTTATGGCTGAAGTTGGTGCTGGCGCTGGGCTTTAAGTGCAGGTCTTAAAGTCATGGCTTGAGTAACTGCCAATGACATTTTCAATATTTAAGACTGATTTATGAAAATAACCGTTTTGAGCTGCGATGCAAGCCGCTCAGCTGCCCAGCTGCGAGGCAAATCTATTTCTCTTGTAGAAGAGTTTCAATGCCGTGTGCGAAGGATATAAATGGCAAGGCAATGCGAGAAGCAAATAAGAGAAAACAGCACAGCAGCAGCAAAAAAAAAAGTAGCTGAGAGACAAACCGAGTGCTCAGCAAAAACTTTGTATTTCAATCTGTGCAAAAAAGTTTCAACTCATACCCAGCGCCAACATTCCGACAATGAAGGCAACTAAAGGCGCTGCGTGTATGCATGTGTGTGTGTGTGTGTTAATCAATGGTAATGCGTGCTGGCAGGTGAGCATTTTACTTGGTCTCATGCAAAAAGCAACTCAAGCAAACTGTCAGTGCCAAAGTAAAAAGGTAAACTGCACAGAAATTACTCGCACGCAGCCCGAACCAGCAAAAGCAACACAAATTTGCAATCAAAAATTTGTGCGCAATATGAGAGAAGAAGAAGAAGAAGCAAAAAAAAATGGCAAAGTTTTTACAGCTTTTCCTTGCTTTGTCTTCTTGGGACAGCACTTTTCGTTTTGGTTCTCGCTGTTGCTGTTGCTGTTGCTGCTGTTGCTGCTGGCAAAGTTGTCACTGTGTGTGTGTGAGTCAGTTTGAGTTTTATTGTGCAAATAACCATGGTATGAACCGCATTGAACTGACTGATTGAGTTGTGTTAAGTGTAGTTTGAGGCTCGTTTTTTGTGCGTCCAGTGCTTTTAATTACTGCCAAATGGCATTTCCATAAACTTTTCTCCCAGCGCTGACATATGAGCACTTACTTACAGTTTGCGACCACTCGTCGTCATATGGTCTCTGGTCCATTCATCATACTTCATAAGCGCACCAAAGAGACTCATTATGGGTTTGCTATTCGATTTGGTTGCTCAAAAGTCAGCGCGCGCGCGCTCAGCTGAAGCTTCATAAATTGCAAACGGATGCCATAACCCTAGCCAGAGCAACAAAGTCGAGTCGACTCGACTCGACTCGACACGTTGCCAACGGGTTTTGGGTTTCGGTTTCATGGCCAGACCCAGCACCAGAGCCAGCTTCTGATTCGGTGAAAGGCATGCCTGTGGCTGTGTGAGCGAGGCGGCAAGCTCTGTGGCCTAGAGCTGAAGTAGCAGACTATATTGAAATTGGATGCCATTTGTGTTCAATTAGGCTATGCTAATTTGCAGTCAGGCTACAGCTACAGCTACAGCTTCAGCTCCAGCTCCAGCTCACAGGCTGCTTTAAATCCTTTAAACTGGCAGGCAGTTGTGACTGCGGTTATTTGATTTAGGAAATTAAAAAATATTTCACAGTTGACATAATAATAAATGAATGAGTCGCTTGATTGCACAAGCCCCAGCCACGCCCACGCCTCCGTTCACAGACAGCCAGACTGATTGCAGCATATAAAAAATATGAAATACAAATACACACATACGTATGTGTGTGTAGATTTAACCCAAAGTGAAAAGCTATCAATACATTTGTCATATAATTCAAATGCGTGGCGTAAAATTAAATTTAAATATTATGCGGTTAAGCCTTAGATTGACTGAGGCAAAAAACCACGCATCAGGCATCAGACATTCAGACATGAGCGGCAGGCGAACTAATTATGGAAATTCGGTGCCCAATTTTCGCTGCATTGACAGACGTCGCTCGCGCTACCCACAGGACTGACGCATATGGTATTGCATGTCAGTCATATCACAATTACCTCACACAAATACACTTTGTAGGTGTATGTGTGTGTGTTTGCAGTAACTATCATGCGCTGCTTTGATGAAATCGTTTTTATGCATTTGATTGGATTTTCCTGTAAATTCGTTATGAGCTCGCTGATGTGTTTAACGTCACGTTGCCAATGATATCAACAAGGATATCAACGTTGCTGCCGCTGCTGCCTGCTGCCTGCTGCCTGCTGATGACGTCAACGTCGACGACTTCGATTTGCACTTAATTGCATTAATATTGCGGCCTCGCTGAGAACCTGAAACCTGTAGAGAGAGAGAGAGCAACAGCAGCTGCTGGCTCTGCTGCCTCTCGCGCTAGCAATCAGCGCAATTCAATTTGTCGCCCGCCCAACTCAGCGCCAAATTGAGACAGACAGCCAATATTCAATATGTATCAATTTCATTTACTCTGCTTTCGGGGCGAAGGTTCACGCAGCATTTAACAGCAGCTGCAATGTTTAAATTTTAAACGTTACAACGTCTCGAAACTAATTATTGTTTTAAGTGTAGCCTGTGCTTAAAGTTAAGACCAGCTTGAAAGCCAGCAGCAAGTGAATAGAAAAAATGTGCACTTAATTAAGCTGTTGAGTGTATGAATGTTTCGGCATGAAGTTTATGCTGTTGGCTGTCCCAAAAACAAGAGAGAACAAAAAAATAACAGCAAGCAGACCCTTTGCCTCAATATTCAATTCCAGTCAAAAACGCCTTAATGCCCGCACGTTGGGCAATGCCTTTCAGTTTTGGGTCCGTCCGTCCGTCTCGCTGATGACTCTGTGTGGCCCTCGCTTGCTCTCTCATAACCATTTGGCTTGGCTCCGGAGCTGGCGCCATTGCCCCCTTTGACACTTTGCCTCATTTTTGGCAATTTTTAAGCAATTCAATTTAATTTTATTAGTTTTGGCAAAACTCAAACAACTGGGACGACGGGCGCTACAATAACAAGGTAGACCAACCCGAAATTGTGCGCCGCTCCCCCCCGTTGGTCGCTGCCTTTGTGAGTAGCTCATAAAATCGCATAGATACTATACAGAGAGCTACATATTTATATATCGTTGGTTATGCTCTTCATTGGGGGGGCCGCATGAATTGTTGGATACGCTCCGCGTCGTCCGCGTCGTCGTCGCGCCCGTCACATAAGTTTTAAGTCGTAAAAAGTCCATAAAATGCATTGGCAACTTTTGCTCTTATATGATTTGAGTTGAGTTGACAGTTTGTAACGATAGTTTTTTTTTTGCTTTGCTTTTTTGGTATCCCAATGACATTTGATTTTATTATTATGATTGGCGAATATGATGTGCCAAAGGCGCGTCTGGACCTTTGACTCTCTGTCTCGCTGAGAGTTACTTGGTTTCAACTTTAGGTGCCTTAAATTATGCTCAAAACTTGCCCACTTAAGCGTCAATTACTTTTACAGCTTAATTATGCGAATGAGGCCCGCATGGGGCAGCAACTTTTGAGCTCGACTTGTGTAGTAGTCAAAATGCCATGTAAAACAGTCATAAATATCAAACAAATTATTTACATTATCATAATACATCCGCAGGGGTGGACGCTCCAATGCTGCAGCAGACAGCGCCTGAGTCTGCGTGAATGTTTCGCATTAAAAGACAATTCAAAAGCAAGTAATGCTAAAGTGCAGCCAGCTAGTCAGAAATTCATTAATTACATTTAAGCTCGCGCTGAAAGTGAAAGAGAGAGCAATGAAGCTGTAAGTTGCCTTTAAATTGAACTGCTTGAGCTGCTTGAGCTGACGAATGCCAGACTAAGATATAGAAAATCATAGAAAAGTGTGTATTTTGTTTTAATTTGGGCGCACGCTAATCCAATTACAAGACTTTGTGCTCAAGTTGGTATTTGCAGCAAACAGAAATCAATTAAAAGGCTGGCAAGCAATTAAGAAATTGGAATACCAAACAAATACAAAGCTGCAATTAGCAGTTACTACGATGCTAACTAAGGCACGTGTGTAAAAGTAAACAAGGAAAGTTTAAATGGATTTCAGCAGAAGCATCTACTAGTAGTCATTGTGTTTGATAAGCGGACAGTCGAGAGTAGCATTAAGGCAGCTTTAATAAGCAACTGGGATGCATTCGAAATTTGATTTCAATTATAATTTTCGGTTTGCTGCACTTGCTGCAAGGCATGCAACTGGCAGCAAAGCCGCTTAAACTGATTGTTTTGCTCTGCTTGGCCAACAGACAAGGGAGAGAATGGCCAAGTCCAAGCCTTGGCACGCACTAGAATCCAGCAGCAAAGCAAAGAGTATGAGTATAATTTAATTACAAAATACTTGGCATGCTACTAAGCGTAATATTTGCATGTGTTTGTGAGCTTAAATATGCGTTAAATGAGTCGCTTCACACACATGCGTGTGTGTGTGTGAGTCTTTAAAAGCATCAACTGTCAATAAATTTTCTTTGCACTTTTTCGTTTGCATTTCCGTTGCGCTTGCCAGGAAACCCCGTTGCGCTGAAATGCTTTTAAGCCCGCACCCAGCTGACCCTGGCGCTTCCTTTTATGCGCGCCACCTGCTTCGATTTCGATTTCGGACTCGATTTTTGTGTCAACTCATGCTGCACGCCTTGTGTGTAATTGATTTGGCCAGTGATTATGAAGTACAATGAGCAGCATGATCTGCCAGTTGTCCTTGAAATCCAAAGCGCAAACAAACGAACAAAAATTTAGGGCAATTAATATTGAGCTGAACTGATGCTACCCCCAATCCATATGTATTCCCATTTTATGGCGTAAATACACGCAGGAGCAGCAGCTGTCAAAGTCGTTGCGTTGACCAGCTGCTGTTACCAATGCCTCCCCCTAGGGGTGGCTGCCGCTGCATTTATGAGTTATTTGGAAAGTACCCAGAGCCAGAGCCAGAGCCGCGTCAACTGTTCGGGGCCGTTGCATTTTGTGACAGGGCCATTAAATTGTTTTGAGCCCTTGCTAATTTATCTGCAGCATTTGCCTAATTTATGTTATGGCCGCTTTGTATGTCTGTGGGCCTTAAATCATATTGTCAGTGGGCTTGTTTTTAAAGCAACAATTAGAAGATTTGTAGACCAGCACGCAGAAAAAAAAAAACAAAAAGAGTGAGAGTTGAAAGTTGGAAAATAAAACGAGCTGGGCGAATAAATAAAATTAACTACGAGTTGCGGTTACACATTCCAATTTGCTGTTGTTGCATTTTATGCGGCTGTGAAAAAGGCGGCTATGAAAATAAAGTGGCCGCCATGAAAGCGCCGCAAACAGAGCTGTGCACAGTTTGCAGCTAAAGTTGAGTGAGCTGCGTTTCCCCAGCAGCCCCAGCCCCAGCCCCTTCAACCCGCTTGGCCGCGTACCTTGCCTGGCTGCCACCCATACAGATTGTGGCATAAAAAATGCCAACAAATACAATGCGCAATACCAAAAGCGTTAAAAAAGAGCAACAAAGTTGTGCACAGCGCGAGAGTGAGATAGTGAGTGTGTGTGTGAGCGAGAGAGGTGAGCGCACAATAGTTTGCGTTTTAAACAAATGAAAAGCGCAGCAAACAAAACAACAACAGCAGCACTCAAATATACAAAATAAAAGCACAAACAGTTTTATTGAAGATTGCGAAACGCACACACCAATAAACACACACATGTATATTGGGTTGCCAACACACACACACACACATATGTATATGTTTATGTATATAAGGTAGCGCAGATACGCAAAAATGCTGGCAATCGAAATTCCATTTCCACTCTTTCAATTTTTTCTGGGTTTTCCCAGCTCGTTTTCATTTTTTTTTTTTGTGGCATGGACTCTGTGCGTAATGCCACTCGCTTATACATAGTGTATACAACGAAATAGACATTGAGCAACAACTAAACCTACGCCAACACCTACACACACACACACACAGATGAAGTGGGGGCGGCACGTGTTACACACACACACACGGATTAAGTCCACTTGCTTCAAATTTCGAAACATTTCACCATAATAAAGTGCGTTTGCCAGTTTGCCAGTTGTTGTTGCTGCTGTTGCTGTTGCTGCTGTGGGTCGCTGCTGTTGCCACCATTTTTTGAGTTATTTTCGTTGCTGCATTTCCGCTGAGCCAGCAGCAAAGGGCAAGCACTGTGTCATGGCAACTTTGAGCAGCAGCAGCAGCAGCAGCAACAGCAGCAACAGCGATGACTATAAAGTTGCAAGCTGCATCCTCAATATTGTTGCAAACACACACACACATGCACATGCTCACGCACGCAGCAGAATAATAAACTTATTTGCATTTATGATGCGCCTTTATAAATAATAAAAATTGTCCTGAACAAGACAGTTACATAACAAGTTTGACAGCATATGGAATGCTCTAAAAACAATTCTATGCAATTTGATAATCTTCAATTTGCATTTGTGAAATATAAAAACCTTACTGAGTCATTGCTTGAACTTAAAGTGAGCTTTAAAGACAACACCAAGTGAAATTAGTTAAACCAAAATGTTGCCAAGCTTTTAGCTCTACTCTTATTGTAATTGAGATTGCAATGGCTTGCGGCTGTAACTTCATCGCTTCATAATATTTCGAGCATATTGCGCAAGTTTATAGACTTTTTACAGTGGCTACGCTCGATCAAATTTCATTCAAATTGTATATAAAATAATACTGCATTATTACTTTTTATTTACTGCGGCTAGCGACATTTATAGGCGCATTAAAACGTAAACATATTAATGTTCGCTTCAGCTCCCCCTCCACACGCTGCCCTATATGACATTTTTAAACGAAGTAAGTTAATGAAAATATAAGCACAAATTTAAGAGAATTTTAATAAATACTGCGCAGCTTATACAAATAAAAATTGTAATAACACGCGTCTATATTAACTTTTTTTTTTAGTTATTAAACATGCATTTTAATATAATGCCGCAAACATAGTTGTAAATAATATTTTCAGCTGAAATTCTGCGAAATGAAATCGTATTTGAGTTTAGCTGTTTTCACAGCAGCTTATATTGAATTACATTCCAATTAAAATGAGCATAAATCGCATAGCAATATTACAAATGAACAAATAACTTTTAAATGTTATGGGCTATGCAACTGAATTAAACTGTATGCAATTCTTGGAACTTATCCTTATGCAAAAGCAAAGACTTTAAAATTTCAAGAAGTCAAAATGTTGTAAAAATTCTGAAAATTATATTACTATAGAGCTTTCAAACTGCTGCTGGCGACGCTCATGATCAGCAACAACTTAGCAACATTAAAGACTGGCAAAGCAACAAGCTGCTTAGCTGGACATACAAATGGACTGATAAGTTCCGAGTGGTCATTTGTGTGTCTAGCTGGACAGCTACAAATGTATACACTAGCTAAAGCTCATAGCCACACATATAAATATGCTCAGCAGACGAAAAAAAAAAAGAAAGGAACACTTGACCATAAACAAACTTTACACCTCACATTGTGGCGTGTGAAGAGCGAGAGCGAGAGCGAGAGTCTGAAGTGTACTGAAATAAACACTTGGCAATGCATGAGGCGACGGCGTCTGAGAAGAGGAGCAGCCTGGCAGCGACAGTGACAGCATTGTTGTTTGCTTGATGAGGGCACAAGGCCAAACAGGCGCAGGACAACGAGTCTCTGCACATCCATCCAGCCAGAAGGGTGCGAGCTAGCAAGTCAGACAGCTGCTGAGCGGCACTAATGGTCACTAAGCACTTTCAACACACACACAGAGACACACACACACACACACACATACGCAGCTTGGTCATTTGGGCTTGCAGTGCTTTTTAAGGCTTTTCAATATGCTGCGAATTAGCGCACTTTGGCTAATTAAACAGCGAAAGGTGCACACAGCATGTGGCAGGACAATCAATTGCAGTCGCTGGCACTCGATTGACGTCAACATGGCATGAAGATCACAGGACTGAGACCCAATCAGCAGCTCAAAACTCGAGCTCTGTGTGTCGCTTGTAACTGACAGGCGCTGACTTGAGGGCGTGGCTAATTATAAACACATTGAAAATTATAAAATCAATATACAATGTGCGCAAGCGAGCGAGACAGAGAGAGAGAGAGAAAAGAGAGCGAACGCTGACAGCCAAACAAACAGTCAACTAACGATACACGACAAGAACTTTTGTAGTCCTTGTTTCTTTGTTATCCTGCGCTGCTGACACGCTGCTGCCGCGTTGCCTGCCACTGCCACTGCCACTGCTTACGTATCGTTTTTATTTTTAAATGTGCAGGCAAATGGTTGCCATATGGTCCGAGCTGCTGCTTGTTGTTGTTGTTGTTGTTGCGCTTGACATGCCAACATGACCACAAATGAGATTCTGTCTACCTAAGTTACAACCCAGCAGCTCTACCTTGTGCGTAGGTGTGGCAGCCCGTCCTCTGCCTTCCCCTGTGCGTGTGTGTGTGTGTGTGTTTGAGTGTGGGTGTATATCATCAGTGCTGCTTTTGTTGTTGACGCCCTCACGCACAGCACAAGGCTGTCAATGACTTTTCATAAGGTTCGTTCTTTTTCTTTTTTTTTTTTTGACACTTTACATTACAGTGTCGGCGTCCGTGTCCTGTCTGCTAAGTGTGTGTGCGTGAGCTGCTGCGTTTATGCGTCTGTGTGCGTGTTGACTTTAAAGCCTACTACGCTGCTCTGGCTGCAAATTGAATATTAAATCGCTTTACAAGCCATCAATAATTTGCAATTAAGGCGCTCCCCCATTTGACGCTCTTTAACAGGCAAACAAACAAAACAAATGAACAGCAAACATTTCTCACACATTCAGTCAGTCACTCAGTCAGTCAGTTGGGCTTAGCTTAGAGACTGGCACTGGCACTGGCAGCTGGTAGATTTTTATCTTAAGCCCGCCTCACCGCAATTCAATTCCCCGGCGGTCAACGCAGCGCTCGCTCGATCGATAAACATGACAAACTTCCTGACTTTGTAATTTAGATTTATGCGCCCAAGCTAGCCCGCTGTTTATCCTTCTTAGCTTAGCAGTGCTGCAGTGCTATTTCGATTGAAACTTGGCGTTGATTATGCTTGATTTATATGACAGCTAGCCTCGCTCTCTCCCTCTCTATACACTCATGGGGGTTGACGACGTGTTAATCCAGCATCGAAAGCAGTGAAAGCAGCAACGACTGGCTGCATAGTTTTTGCTTTCATCTTGCTGCACAGGCAGCGACTTTAATTGCCGGGTGAGAGTGTTCGAGAACGAGAGTGTAAGTGACACCCACATAAATTGACGCTTTATGGGTATTAAGAAGTCAGCCAGTGTCAATCACAGTGTCCAGCTGTCAATCATTCAGCCTGAGTGCGTAAAAAAAGGAAATGACTCTTTAATGGCCGGCCATCAAAACTAGGTAGCAAAGCCAAAGAGCTCTATTGCCACTCTTTTGAGCAGCAGCAGCCTGTCGAGCTGACGAGCCATCGAGCCATCGGGCCATCGGGCTGACTGGCTGGCTGACTGCCTGGCGCTGCTGTTTGCCATTAGCTGAGCAGCAATGACTTTTTTAATGAGCCACAGTCGTTTGGATTGGGCGCACAACTGCGGAGTTTTTATGTCTCATTCTCACTCGTGCGCTCTCGCTCTCGCTCACTCGCTTTGATGATGATTTTTAAGCTGCTGCTGCTACTTACTTGTGTATGTGTGCCTGTGTGTGTGTATGTGTGTGTGGGGGGAAGCTGTTGAAATCTTGTGATGCATTAAAATTTGCAAGTTTTGACTTTGCTTTGTTCCGTTTGCCAACTGTGCTGGCTCTTGTTGCTTTTTCGTCTGTGCGTGTGACTGACATTTGTGTGTCAGTGGCACGTTTTGCATGCTTTTAGGCGCCATCACACCAACACACACACACACACACAGCTAGACATACGCATGCAGAATTTATGCAAATGTCGCTTTTCTGCGTAGCTGCTTCGCTTTTTTAATGAGCACACAGAGACGCACGCACACAGCCGCAATAACACACACACAGATACAGAGCGCAATGCAAATGAGCTGCTCAGCATGTGCGTGTGTGTGTATGTGTGTGTGTGTGCCCTGCGATTGCAAAGCAATTAAAACGAAATAAGCAAAGTTTTTTGCCCGACAAACAATTTGAGCAAACACACACACACACACACTCAGACTAGTGCATTGCTTAGCCTACTTTGGCCACGCCCATGCACACACACATACATCTCAATTAGCCAGTCAAGTGTTGCAAGTCCATTTGCCAATCGATCAGCAGCAGCTTAAAAGCCTTGCAAATGCCACAGCAGCAGCAGCAAAACCTTTCTGCAACTTTTGTGTATAAGGCGCTTTGCATTCGTTAGGCATTATGTCCTTGATCCTATTTGGCTATGCACACAAGCACACACATACACACATGCATGGTATGCGACAGGTGTGAAGGCCTCCGCACAGGACATGCATCAGCAGCTCTTAACACATTTGAAAAGGCCCCAAGGGGTTAGCGTGAGGGGCTGAGGCTGAGGCTAAGCGCAAGCAAATTGGTTTGCTTGCAATTTGTTACTTGGCATACATTGTTTAGTTAATAATGCGCCAGCTCCAGACAATACTTTAGTTAGCAAAGAAGCCATTATTGATAATTAATAAGACAGTAACAATAAAATGTATACAAAGAAATAATTATAGATTGCAGTCAAGCCGCTTAAGTTAAGTAAATGAATTCTGCTAAAGATTTCCCTCAATATGGAAATTACCGCAACTCTATATAACTGGCTTAAGCTGCTGGCTGCGAGTATTTTGACAGTTATGACAAACTATAGGCAGCTGAACTTTGAACTGGTAGCACGTGTTGCTTCACATGGCCGCTGGCTCGAGTCCTTTGCTGTTAATCCACGCACATAACAATGAGCTTGTTTCATTAATGGCCGCTGCTCAGCCGATAAGTCAATTTTGCTGCTTACTTATGCCTTTCAAGCCGCTTTCATTCGGGTTCACTGACCTCCGGTCAGTTGCTTATAGCCAGTTGCTGTCAAATTAGTAGCCAGTTACTGGCGCATAATTGGCCATGGCCCACGCCGTGGCTTTCAGCACACGAGTCCTGAAGATTTATGGAAATGTATGTTGCTCTTTATGCTTTAGGCCGAGACTTCCGATTTATGAGTGGACCATGCTTATAGATAAGTAGACAAATTGTTGAATTTATGCTACAATAAATAGCTTAAGCTTGGACAAGCTATATAAAATACGTTGAAAACGAATATTTTAGCTTCCAAAAATAGCGCACTACGTGCTTTGACTGATGGCTAATTTTATCTCTAACGCATAAATAAAATTAATTTATAAACAAAACCGTTTTGAGACAAAAAATGCGGGGAATTCAATTAGTTTCCCTGCTGCTAACAGTTCAAGTTGCAACATCGTATAAGTGTAGACAGAGCAGCAACAGCAAAGTTTTAAGCGCAAGCGAGATGCAAATAGCGCAACTTATACTTTGCTCTGTTACGACAACAGAAAACTGTTAATGCTTGCTTAACAGCAGCGACTGTTCCTGTTCCCAGTTTGAATGAAGGGGCAGTGTTGAGTATTATAATTTTAGTAATAACTGAATATAAAATTAGTAAACGAACAAGCTTTGCTGACATAAATTTCAAGCTTAATAGTTACAGTTAGTTTTGTTTAATTTTGTTAACATTTTACAAAATGAATAATTTATATGTTTTAAATAAAAATAGTGTAACTAAATAAATTTATATAAATGCTGTAATTTGCTTACATTTTAATATTAAAATAATAATAATAAGACTTTACATAATTTTTTGTAATTCAATAAAAAGCTGTGTGCAAATTTTATGTGTATAATAAAATATTTGTTATAAAATATTTAATATTTTAAAATTAAATTATTTACTAATTAATAATATAGCAACACACAATAAATAATACAAGATGCATCCTATATAGCTTCGTATCTTTCTCAGTTTGGGAAGAGTCAAACATGTTGCGTTTGTATTTTGGTATCGTTGGGGGTGGGGGTGGCGATGGCTGTGCGGCAAACCCGACGACCTAGTGACGAACATCGAAACGGTACTCGGAGTGCCGTTAGGTCTCTCATACGCATCGTATTCGCCGTTGTTGTCGCACGTACGTGTACGGATCGTCGGCTGAATAAATTTCGCTTTGCTTGTGCACAATCCGGCTTTTAATAACAGCTAAGCAGTGCATAAAGCTATTTAAAAATAACAAAGCATAAACAACAACAAAAAAAAGTAAGAAAAGTGTCACTCTAGTTTATATATAATACTTTGTACATGTGTTGCAACTAATTGTAAGCATCAGTCGTCAGCTAAGAGCAAGCATTAGAAAAGTTCGAAGAATTTATGCGCTAATTAGACAAGAGGCTGCGAAAGCTGCGCAATTGTGGACAGAGAAGCGGCGCGCCCCCTTGCAGCCGCGCCCATCAGCCGGCTACGGTTAGAGTGCGTGTGATTAGTACGCGTTGGTGTTGCCCCTTCCCGCGCCCGTACTCGTACCCGTGCCCAATTTACGTGTTCGTGTCGTCTAAGGGAGCAGGGAGCTGAGATCTAGTTGACGTTCCTTGGCATCTTTGGCAACGCTCGCGTAATTTCGTGTAAAAATAAACACGCGTAAGCGAAAAATTAAAGAGAAATGTCTTAAAAAGCCACTCGAAGAGCAGGCCAACAAAACAGTGCAGAAAAATCAAATAAGAATTGAAATTTAGGCCAAAAGCGGATTACGAAAATTGTTGCTGTAACAACAACGACAACAGTAACAACAGCAACAGCCAAGCATAAAAGAAAGATTTCGTCCTGTTTGTGTATGTGAAAAAATAAAAAAGTGAATTGCAAAAAAAGAAAGAAAAGAAAAGCAAACAAAAATAAAAAATCACAACAGCAACAACTGGAAGAACAAGAGAACATAAGTGTGTTGTGGCAATAGCGTGTGGCAAATAATTCATATGGAAATTCAAGTGTGTCATGCTGGCTCATTAACTCAAATCGTGGAAGCTGAGAGATATATGCCACGCCCCCACGCCCCTACGTTAAACCTTGTTGCGTGTTGGTTATCAATTAATTTTGCTGCCAACAACAGCAGCAGCAGCAAATAACAATAACAACAACTGCGTCTATAATTTTCGCACTTTAAACGCCAGCGACAAAAGCAAACAATAAACCAACAACAAAACGAGGCGAAAAGAAAGCCAAGCGAACTGAATTTAATGACACTGACGCCGAAGCGAGTTGCGGTTTCATTTTGTAGTTGTGTGTGTGTGTGAGTATCTGTGACTTCAATTAAGTGCATACGCCGCCGCCGCCCCCAGCAGCAGCGCCCACTTGCAGTTTGTCCAGATTGGTCGCGTGCTGTCATAATTTATCACAATTGTCAACTCGTCTGGCGTCTGGCAGTAGTAAGCCAAGCAGCCAACAATAATAACTTAAAACTTTTAACTAACTGCTAAAGTTTGTTGTTTGTTGCTCAGGCAAAAAACGCTAAACAAACATAAATTTAAAGCGCTCGCGCCGAAACTTAAGCTGCACTTGGATTAGCAAACGCAGCAGCAAATATTTTGCGGGTGAGTTCATCTCAAAGTTGGCGCAGCTAGTTTTGAGCCAATGGTAAGGGCAACAATAGTTAGCATAGTTTGCAGCAATTTATTTTTTACAGCTCGAGTGCTAGCAGGCGCTGTCGACTGCTGCTTGAGATAAATCTCTGCTGACATATGTCCTACGGTTAAATTTCAGGCTAAAGCTTGCAGGCAAGTGGCTCACTCTCTAAAATAAAAGAGCTACTTGCAGTTACCTGGACAACAAGGCCACAAGCTAAATTCAAATCTTGGCACAAGTCACCCCAAGCGAGTGCCTAAAAATGAAATGTGCAAGTACCGCAAGGCAGCAGCAGCTTAGTCTGAGCAGAGAGAGGGGATGAGGGACTCACACATATGCTACGCATAGTCGCATGTACTATATATATAAAAAGCAAATCACAAAATCCACTGCACCCCCATGCGATAAACTCATATGAATGCGAATGCGAATGCGAGTGCCGCCGCAGGATATTTGCGCAAAACGTAGAGTCCTGTACCCTAGACCCAGCCCCAGACCACACAGCTGCTCTAGTCGAGTCTATTAAAACAAATAGAAAGGCGCACACACACACGCACACACTCGCAGCTAAAATATGAACGAAACAAAGTAAAAATGCTGCAGAGCAAACAAAACAAAAATCATTGCGTATATAAAGTTGGCGCGTTTTATGGGGCACACGCATACAACTATAAGTAAGCAACAAAATCCAGAAATTTAGCTAACTGCATAGCGCAAAATTGAATTTTTAGCAAAATGCTTAAAGCAACAACAACATGAACATATATCATTTGCCATGTGTGTGTGTGTGTGTGTGTGTGTATTGTTTATAATCCCTGCACTCGTTGCTGCTGCAGTTAAACAATAAAACATGCAATATAAATTTCAAGCGAATTTCTATTGCAATTCTATGCGTAATAAATTTTAGTAGCTAAGCCTAAAAGCAAAAGACACATTTTATTGTATTTGCGTATTGTTATTAAATTTGATTAAATTATCAGACAGCTCACGTGCCTGCATTTAAGCGCAAATGAATGCCAAAAGCTCTGGCGCATTTTCCAATTAACGAAAATTTATAAATTGTCTGCGTGTTTGCCTTCAGCATTGCAATTATAATGCAACTGCCTGGCCCAGGCACGTACAATTAAATCTCGGCCAGACCAAAGCGCTACCTCAACATGGAGTTGCAGTTGCAGTTGCAGTTGCACGTAGGCAGCAGCCAAATGAACAGAGTTTAGTATGAAATACTTGCTACGCAGTCACGACTTCGACTCGCTGGCGTCGTCGTCGTCGTCAACGTCTTGAGCAATGTTTGCATTTAATTTCAAGTTTTCTTCACTGATTTATGCATCAGTTCGACAGTCGAACGATTTTGCATATTTATTTTGCATCTACGCTACGCAGCGAACGCGCTGCTTGGGGTTGGGGTTGGGGTTGGGATTCGGCATAGCTCTGCGATTTGTAGGCTCCACTGTCATTGCCATGGCGATGAAGCCTAAGCTGCTGCCAAAGATATTTGTAATTCTAATGCCATCAAAGTGTTTCATTGATATGCGCTATTTGCATATGTCTGTGTGTGTGTGTGTGGGTGTGTGAGCTGTGAGCTGTGTGCGCCCCCTTGCTGTGCCCAAATAATCAGAATCTCTCAATTAGAACTCATTGACCTGCAAGGCTGAAAGATTTGCAGACACAAACGCAGCTAGATCTGTCTCATTACTCAATTATTGCCATAAATAATAATAATGCGACGCTGGCTTATCGCGATGTGCTAATTGTTTTTGTGCAGGCTAATTGCTTGCAATTTATGCGTCAATTGGATGGGGCGCAGTCAAGTGGGCGTCGACTTGAGTCGCTGAATTTATCAATGTGCTGAGCATGAATGTCGAAGTAAATGAAGCGAGCATGCAGCAACGAGCTTATCCCCATGTCAAACATACTTAAGCGTAAACACACACACGCGCACACACTCACACAGCGACAGAAACAAGCAACGCTTGTTAAGGCGCCTGTAAACTTTTATTGGCCTTTAAAGCAATAGAAAACACAAACAGGCTCTGAAGCGAGAGCTGCTGCAAATTTCCAATTGAATTGGAAATCTGTATGTGTGTGTGTGTGTGTGTATTAACATGGCCATGACTAGCAAAGCAGCAGCAGCATAGCCATAAAGGACAATTGGCAATGGTTAAAGCAAGGACATGCTCCCCTTGCTAACGGCTCTTTGCATTTAGCAGCGAACAAGCGACAAGCGCACAAAACAATAATGCATTCTCTCTATAGTTTGCTCCTGCTCCTGCCAAAGGACATCAGCCAGCGCTCGAACGCTGACCAATCTGCAGGCAGCTTCGATTAGTGCTGGCTGCTGGTCATCTAATTGGCTTCCTATGTTGCGATTTTACCTGCAGATGCGCTCCCCCCAAGCGCCTCCACACTCTCCAGTGGCCACAATGCGCGAAGCATTTGCATTTAGATTGAATTCGTCTGCTAGTTCGCCTCGTATTTTTATTTTCCTGCGCGCTCTATCCATAGCCATGTGTCTGTGAGTGATGCGCAGCGCAAGGAATCAGCAAAAATATATAAAGTTTATATATATGTAGTAGCTATCGATGGCTAATGCCATGGGAAAAATTTTGTTTGCTCTGCACTTGCAGCTGGTGGAATGCGCTTAGATAAATCTTAATTAAATACATAATTCGTGTTTATTATGCAAATATTTGTAGATTTATGTCAGCTTGATAATTGTTGCTAAACGAGTTTTGGCTTTTCTTCGAATTAATTAAAATTTATTGTTATGGCTTATTTATTGATAAATGCAAAGAATTTTTGTCAGCTGCCATTTGAGAAATTTAATAAATAAGTGCATGAGTTTGAGTGCTCACATGGCAAGTGCTCATAATTGAAGAGCTCTATAGATAGCAGACACACACACACACACATACACTCATGTATGTATTGAGTTTGTGTGTGTGTGTGTGGAGCAGTTTCTTGCATCCTTGCAAACTGCTTGTATCCCTTTTGAATAAATTAATGTCAGAAGTGCTTTGGCTTTGGCTTTTGATTTTGATTGATGATTGTGCGCCTGCATGAGCAACGACAACAAAGCCATCCAACCCAACGCCCCACTCAAGCCACCCACTCAAGCTATGTATGTCTGATCCGCAGCCACTCGATGCTCGGTTTTGGCTAGAAGCGAATGTCGTCGCTTGAGCTTGGGCTCTGGCATTTGCTTGCGCAGCTGATGAGAGAGTTGGAGGGTGTGTGTGCATAGAAATTACGCATAAATAACCAGACATGAAACTAACTTAGCTCACTGCGTGCTTGCAGCTTGCCTGCCTCAACTTGGTTTGTCTTGCCTTGGCTTGCAATTGGCTTTTGTCAGCGCCTGCATCATCATCTTGGCCTTCATCCAGCCAGCAGCATCAACAGTCGCTGACAAGACCAAAACCCCAACGCAAAAGCAAACTCAAACCCAAACTCAAGCCAATGACAGACAGCAGTACTTACAGCCAAAGGTACACGCACGTACACCTATATATGTATACGTGTGCATGTGTGTGTGTGCGTTTATCTGTCGCATTATAGAGCCATTGTATTAGTCAGGAGTGGCATCAATCAGCTGTTCGGCGCTCTGTGGTTATCGTTTCGTAAAAAGTACGTTCGTTGTCTTTTGTCAAATGCTGCTGCTGCTGCTGCTGCGTGGGCGTGGCTGTGTAATCAATTACATGGCTTCATTAATCATGCAAAATACCAACGGCAAACGTGCATCAACAGCTTCAGCAGCAGCTTCAGCAGCAGCAGCATCAGCAACTCGAAGGCAAACGAAATAACATGCGGCTTATTGATTTTATCCTTATCTCTGGCTGACGTCATGTTGGTTTAAAATTAATAAATTTTATAACAACAAAAAAGCCACAAAAAGCAAAGTAATGTCAGCTGCCGAGGCCGAGGCGCTGAAAAGTCCCTTGGTAAAGTTAGTAGCCATTGTCTTATGCCAGTTGTAAATATAATTTGCATAATAATCTGAAGCTGTGTCTTTGATTTCACATAAATACGACAGACATGTGCACTCAGCAGGCGTGCGAATATGAGTATGAGCTACTGTGAGAGTGTTTGTGTGTGTGTGGAGTATTCAAGGTTAATTTGTTCTGACAAGAAAGTTTGCTGGCGCACAAAAGTATGCTAATATTTTGACATTTCGTAAATTTTGCTTAAACTTGAAATGAAAATCCACTAATGGAATTACGCTTTATATATACTATATACACACACACACACACACACATGATATGTGCATACTAATGTAATGTTAGCAAAGCTTACGCCGCTCAGTTAGTCGCTTGGGCTGTTGGTTTAATTGCTCGCCTGCAATATTTTGTAGCAGAAACTTTAAGCTCAATGTGCCCACATTTAATGCTTGTGGCTAGTCTTATCTGCTGCTGGCGCTGCTGCTACTTTGGCTTTTATCCTGTTGCGCTTGTTTCACATTTTGTTGGTCGCTGTCATTTCATTTTCGGGTCCTTTGGCATTGGCTTATCTGAAGCGACTGGAAGCCTGTGCGACGCATTTTATGCGCCCTAAAAATGCAAATTTACGTGCTGGCTTGAGCCGTCAGGTAACTTAAGGGCCCAACGCTAATTATGTGCAGCAGCCTTGCTCAAGTGTTTTCGTGTAGTGGCTCAGCAGGCACAAGTCGTAGTTAAGCAAGCGGATTTAATGGCCTGTTAAGCTCAAGGCACACTCTCTCTCTCTCTCTCTCAACTCGCTGCTGCTGCTGCTTGTCACATACAAATGCCAATGTCTAATGCCATTTTTGGAAATTGACAGCTACATGACAGTGCTTACGACTTTAATGACAGGCACAACATGCGTGCGACAAGCCCAAGCGATGGGGTTGGGGGGTGGATTCATCGATGACAAGCCGCAATATTTTATGGGCTTTTTTTTTTCATGCGCTTAAGTAAGTGCAGCTTAAGCCGGCCACAATGCGTCGTCGTCAACTGTGCTTCCCACAGAGCTCACAAAGCCATAAAGGGGTGTGAGCCACACCACATGTGTGCCCCACATGCAACATTGTGTGGCAGCCACACAACAGTCAATGAGCTCTGAGCGTTGACATTTGACACTTTGAACTGCGTTACAAATTGCAAGCGCGTCAGCTTAAGCCGCAGTGCAACTGTCAGTTGCCAAAATGATGGATTTGAAAAATAATCAAATAAATTATGAGCCGTCGAGCAGCAGCAGCAGCAGCAGCAGCAGCAGAGAATTTTAGTTGGCTGTGTCTTTGACATTTATTCCCATTATACAGTTTAGTCTTACAATTAAACTTGCTCGAGTGTAAGCTCGTTTGATATTTAATAAAGCAATGCGTAGGTAGCTGCAGTAAATACATAAATCATTTCGCTTTGCCTTTTTTTTTTTGTTTTTGAGGCAGCCTAGAAGAAAAGCAGCTTTATTATAAGTCTGATTTAAAGAGCATAAGCTGCTACAGTTGCTGCTGTTTATGCTGACCATAGACTGCCATAACTCACTGTCAGTGTAGGTGACAGCAGAGAGGCTGCAGCAACTTTGCCTGTGGCTTAACTACGAGACTAGTAGTAAAAACAATTCGCAAAAACTGCTTTACATTGAGCACACACACACACACACAATGAAATAACAAATGCTTTTAAATGATACATCAACTCTGTTGACTCAAGCAGAGCGCTTGTGGTTAGAACGAAAATTTAAAATTTATATCGAGCTTAGAGCAATTTTCTTTAAACGAATCAATTTGCAAATATTTAACATTTATTTTCCAAATCTATTGATTTTGAGCAAATACAATTTTATAAAATAAATTTAAGCTTAACTTTGATGTCGTTTCCAAGAACAGTTTACTGCCCGACCAGACGGCTGTCTGGTCGCCCCAGCAGGTCTAAAATTACAGCCAGCTGCAACTTTATGTCTGCACATGGCATAGAGGGCAATGTGCTTGGCTTTTAATACAACTAAAAAAGGCAAACTGCAGTCTAATTATATATCACTTTAAGTATTTATACACAATGTATGCCAATTGGTTTTCGCTACTTTTTTATGGCTGCAGCTTAATTTTTAGCAGTTGCATTGATTTACAGCAAATTTTTCGCTGCTTGCAATTTATGCGCGTGAATCAAATTATAAGGCAATTAAAGATGCAAAGTGCAGCGAATAAAAACGCAGCATGCAACATTGATTACTATTATTATTTGTTGCAAGTGTGCGCTGTTTGTTGCTGCCTGTTGCAAAACTCTTTAATTAATTGAAAAAATTGCTTTTTTCTTTCAAATTTAATACGCATTTTAATATGCAAGCGCTTCAGCCTGCAGCAAAGTGCATGTGCATGTGTGTGTGTGTGTGTGTTTGGTGTGGTTTGTGGCTATTATGCAAATTATTTATTGTGTGAATGGAATGTAAATTTTTAATTGATTTGCGCAAGAAAAAAAATACCAAAAGTATGTCACATGCAATTTTTTGTGGCATGCCTCGGCTTGCCGTGCGTTAAACTTTATTAGAGCAAGTGTAAGCATAGTTGTAGCTGTAACTGTAGCTGCTGCAGTCAAACTGTTGACATACACGCACAAATTGGATTTACTAACGAGTTAGCTGAGCTATGGACCCACTGCTGTTAGCATTGTGGGCGCGGGAGCTCTGACAGTGGCCTGCTGTTTGTCACTTTTGGCACTTTTGTTATCGTGGGCATGTTAGAATTGTTGTTGCTCCCAACAAAAAAAAAAAGGAACACGCGTTCGCGCCTGTTATTTATGGCTTCGATTATCCCCATACAATAGGCAACACTGCAAGCGTAGGGAGGCTGCTAACCCGCCCCTCCCTGCCCCGCAGCTCACCGGGGAAAGTGTTTGCCAATAGCAAAAGCAAAAGCCTGGCAACGAGTCAGTCAGGCAATAAAACAAAACGCACACACGCGCATTTGCCCAAAGGAGGTGCCTGCTCCAGTGTGTAGTGTATAGCGAATGCCTTTTTTTTTACACAGCGCTGGGAGTGGTAATGTGGCTTGGAGCCTGGGTTAGGCGTTAGGGTTCGGGGGTTTTGGGGTCAAAGGCAAGCGCAAAAATCACAGAAGCAGCACAAGGACATGCCGCTAGGCAAGGCAACCAAAGAGGCTTTGCGTATTTTCAATAGTTGCCATTGTGTAGACACACACACACACACATACATAAAGTCGCACGCAAAGAGCACTATACAATCAAAAACACACAAGCACACACACACACACACATGCAGCGCACACTAGGACAGCGGCAATCTGTGTGCTGATTTCAACATTTGAATTATGATTTTCATGTGGCGAACTTTTAGTTTGATTTTCGCTTCGTTGCCGAGAGTTGAGCGACAAAATTTATATGCGCCACTAATGCGGGCACTTAAACTATACAAACAAAAAGGCTCTCTCTATGTGTGTGTGTAACTATGTGTGTGTGTGCTTGTTGTCGCTAGAGACTTTTGGCCCTGGCCATGTGAAAATGACTGGAATCGTATCGAAAATCAAAGGTCACTTTTGGGATCAATTCAAAAGGAATTGCCGCATTCAAATCGCTGCGAGGCACTTGTGTAAATGCGCACACATACACATACACATGCACATACACATACACACATAAAAGAGAAGGAAGAGAGACACAAATACTTGTAAGTGAATGTGGAGGATGTGGCTGCCATAGATATTCAAACTAAATGGCGTCATCTATAACATGAGTATACGTATTTGTCTCACTCTCTCTATCTATCTATGTGTGTGTGTGTGTGAGCTTGTGTGTCTCTGCTGACTATCGATAGGAAATGAATTTTAATGATTACCAAAACAAGCAAAGCAACGCAAAAACATGAGACTTGACTACGGCTTGTTATCCACTGTCAATAGGGAATGCTCTGATTGCTTGTTGTTGTTGTTGCTGTTGTTTTTCTGCTGCTCAGCGACTAGAAACTTTGCACATTAAATTGTTTACTCATAGATAGATAACCAAGCCACAAGTTATCTCAACGCCCCTGCGCTTGACACTGCCCGCTCGACTTGCTTGGCAACAGTTTTCCTTATGTGCCTACTACGCATTTTTGTTTGAAAATTCGCATTGCAAAATGCATTTCCAGGCTGTGGCGCGTGCTATGCGTACGCCTATATAATTTCCCCGCATCAAGCATTTGCAGCTGTTGGCAATATGTCAAGAATCTGCAAATGCTTTTTCCAAATGCCAGCCACGTTTGGTGCGCATTTATTTATAGCGCAGCTAATTAAAAATCAACTTTCGCTTTGCCGCGCTCCAACAAGCACAAAATGCAAAAACGCCAAATACAAATGAAAATGCAAATGCAAATGCAAATGCGTTGCTGTCATTTTGTATTTATGAATATTAATTAAATTTGCTGCTTATTTTTTTTGTTTCGCTATTGCAACACATGTCCAATACCAGCTGCAGCTAATTAGCAAGCCAGCTGTATAGCATTAGCTTGGCCAACACTTATGCTTAAAGCTTTAATTGAAATTCAGAGCGTTAAAGCTGCAACATGTTGCTGCAACTGCTGATTGGTAAGTATATTAAATACGCATACGCCATGTGAGCAGCTTTAAAAGGGCAACATTTATTATTTATACACATGTAAAGCATGTGTGTATGTGTGTGGGTTTGGGTTTCTGATAAGAGAATAAATAATGAAAGGCAAACAAAGTCAGTCACAGCAGCAGCCTGACATCAAGACAAAAGACCAAGCACAGCTCAGCAGCGGATTCGGTCATGTGTTTTAATGAAATAAGCGTGGGTCACGCCCATCCACAGGCGCTGGCTTTAGCTTTAGCTTTAACTTCGACTTGGCTTAGTTTTGTTTTGTTCTGCGGTTAGACTTTGTCCTACCTACGCAGGTGACAGCAGCTGAAACTTTAAGCAAACATTGGGGCTGCTGCTGCTGCTGCGATGTGAGTTTAATTATTAAACGCAAGCTAAACGCAGGACAAGCGCTTAGTTTAAAAGATTAATTATGCAACTAATGACAGCCAAAAAATGTATTTTAATAAAAAATAAAATAAGAAAAATGCAAGAAAGCGACGCAAACGTTAAATAATTGTGTGCGGGCGGAAACAAAAAATTCCAACCACAAAAAGGGTTCGAGGACCAGCAAACGCAAACTTTGGGTCACATTTGGCACGTCGTTGTTGTTGTTGTTTTGTTTGTGTGTGTATGTGTGTTGTTGGGTTAAATGTTAGGCATTGAAGAATATTAATTGAAGGATTAGAAGGCGTTCAAAGGCAAATGCTGTAATGCGGCTGCTGCTGCTTGCCAAACTCAATTCAATTTAAATTCAAATTTTAGCTGCTGCCCAGGACTACAATCACTTGTTAATGCTAAGAGCAGAGCAGAGCAGACGCTGGTCGTTGCCGTGGGCGCGGGCGTGGCCTGGCATGTGCAAATATATTTAGAAATTAAAAACGTTTAATTTAATTGCAGCTGCGCTTAATTTAAATTGCAAAAAAATGTTCATTGCTGACAAATGCCGCCTCATTAATATCAAACAGAGTTCAACAACGAACTTTAAGCAGCAGCAGCCAGCCAGCCAACAAAAAAATACGTGAATACAAAGCGCACTGCATGACATTGCCGGAGTGTAAAGTTACGCCGTACTGCTGACTGTAAGCGACAGCAGTGACACCTGCGAGTGCTGCACGCTTCTTGTCAAAATTAAGGTAGATTTGCTGGCTGGCAACCACAGGCGTTGACGCCGCCGCCGCCAGGATATGCGCCAAACAACCACAACAAGCAGCTGCGTCGCGTCTTTCTCGCTGTTTGTCTGTCTGTCTGTATTTAGATGAAGCCGTCAGAGCGCGTGGAACTGTTTTGGTTGGCAGCTTCTGTGAGTGACAGCCAAAGGCCACAGTAATTTTACCACAAGCTGGTTGAACTGCTGCCAACTAAAAAAGTTTGATGTAATTTTATATTTTGCAGTGTTAAATATCAAAACAATTAAAATATGTATTAAGCACTTCAAAGCTGCTGGTAATTGAATGCTGTAAAGTTTTGTAAATTAATGCGCTTATAATTTATATAAGCCACTAAATTTAAAAATGTTTTAGTTGTGTAAAAATTATTAAAGCAGTAAATCGAACCAACGCTTTTAGTGACAAAAGCAAACATGAAAAAACATGAAGCACTTTGCATATGAATAGTGTGTGCGTGTGTGTGTGTGTGTGCTTAAGTGTGTGCATTTAAATTGGACGCGTGCCCAACTGTGCGACTGCCTTCCTGGCAAGTGTTTTTTTTATGCGCATACCAAAATATTATAACAAAATAATAAAAATACAAGTTACGAAACTTTTTATCAGCCATTCAGGCCAAAAGGTCAACGCATAAAAAATGTGCACAATTTGTAAACTATAATTCAAGTGTGAGCAGCTCTAATAATTTACAAGCATTATTTTATAATCGATAACAAGGCAGTTAATTTTCAATTTTTTGCATTTATTGTCTAATATTAGCTGCAGCTCATTATTGTTTATCGCTTTTCTTTTATACACTTTGCCAATTAGTGATGCTGCTGCGGGGGCAGCTTAGGTAAACATATTATAACAATTAGGCATATTTCATTGTCTGATTGATTTCGATTTCCTTTTGTTGTACTAATTAGTAATTTTATTGCTGCTGCTTTTGTTGTTATTGTTAAAGTTATTATTAATCTAATGCGTCTGAGCGTTGCGCATTTATTTATGATATTTGCTTGTATTTTTTTTCATCAGCTGCCGGATGCTGTAATAAACGCATAAAGGATATAAATGAGCTGCTGTTTGTTTAGCCCTCAGGCTAAGAGACACACACACACACACAAGCATAGAGACATATATAGACAGACACTTAACGGAATGAGGTGGCGGCGCTGTGAACTCTCACACTATTTGCTCTTATTTCAGCTGAAAAGGCAACTAATTGCTTACTTACACACACACACAGAGAGAGAGAGAGAGAGAGAGACACATACAAATACATAAAACTTATTGCTTGCCTGGCAGCGTGCGCGCATATTTCACAAATTGCGCATACGACATGTTAAACGGCTGGCACAAGGACACACACGCACAAAGTAAACACAAGCTGAAAGTCAGTTACAAGTCGCTATAGAGCGCATTATCAGGCTATAGTGTTGTTGTTGTTGCTGCTGCTTGATGCATGCCATTGTCATAATTCAAGTTTTATTTACACACACAGACACACACAGACACGCAACGAAAGTGAAATGTGCTTTGAGTGGCGCTAAAAGTATGCCGCGTGGTGTAATCACATACATTGTGAGCTGGGGTGGGGGCTGAAGCTTCCTTGATGTGCTGCCTGTTGTGGCACTGACAGCAGCGGTACTTATGCTTGTCAGACACACACACACACATAAACAGTTGTATAAAAAGTTGGAGTGAAATTGCAATCGCTTGTTGTCTGTGTCTCTGCACGTCTCAGCGCCCCTGCTGCACCCCCCTCTCTAGCCTGATAAGAACGATGAGTTGTCACTTAAGCTTGCACTATGTCTAGCAAATGTTTGCACGCGTTGACTGCAGCTAAATTTATATTCTATATTATTTTATTTCGAATTTTTATGCGACTGCTGTTAGCCGGAAGGCGAGTTATGCGTCTTTGACTTTATGACACATTTGCGAATTGCAGTGCGAACGCATCAGCCATAAGGACAGCTTGCATGCTCTTTGGATTGGGTTGGCTTGTGTTGGGTTGGGTTGGGCTGCTTGACTGGATTTTATGCGGCGTTAAATCTTGGGGAAATTGTGTCACATTATGATGAACATTTATGGCCAAACTGAGCATTGCCTCATAAATTTACGCGAGCGCGCCTGTCTTACGCTGCTGCTGCTGCTGTCTGGGTGGCGGCTCCTTGACAGGACTTGAATTAAATATGATGGAGTAGCTGTAGTAATTTGACAAGAGTCTGCCCATCTCTCAGCGCAGCTGACAGGTGAAAGCTGTAAGCAAATGTTGTTGCTTGCCAATCAATAGCCCAAAAAACAAGCAACAGCAGTAGGCACCTGTACAAAGGCGCCGACGCTTAAGCCTACAACTTAACAGCAAACAGTGTTAGCGCGTGTTTACTGTAGCTGAGTAAAAATACATGAGTTAGCCGCAGCGCGTGTGCGTTAACTTTGATTAGTTTGCAACTGAGAATTCATTTATAAATAACAGCGCTGCAGACTGACATTGCAGCAGCTGCCAATAAATGTCAATAGTTATGCACACACACACACACACATACACACAATTACTAAAGCACAAAAAAACAAGTTCTATGGCTGTTGATCTGTTGCTTTCGACATATTCATGCGCAGGCAAACTTTTTTAATTAGCAAATTCTACCTTTGCTCAAGTTATAAGCAAAAACTTGCGCGCAGGACACGCGCGCGCAACAGCTGCTCGAGGCAGAAGGACTTGCAACGTCGCGCGCAAGTTAATTAATCAGTAATAAAATATGCCAACTAACTGCTGAAAGAACAACTACTTGCATTTGTATTTATGTGCACCTTTTTGTTTAGAACGTATTTGCTAATGAGCAAACTTTTGATAGCACTAGATAATAAATAAATGTGCGCAGCATTTAATGCTTAAGCAATAATGTTAAAGAGCGAGTCAACGCACACATGGACACAGCTATGCTGCTGCTTGCTTTATTAATTTCGCTGCAATTAAAGCAGCAACGCAACATTTGGCTGGCCAACCCCGCAGTCAGCTTATTAGCTGGTTCAACAATGGAGAGAGCGAGAGACTGCCATAAATCTTTAGCCTTCTTAATTGCGACTCTCTCTCTATTGCAACGCAACATTAATCACACTTCATCGAACTGATGGCCACACGCGCCACATAGCATCGTAAAATTCTTACCCTTTATGCGTTCAATTTGTTTGTTGTGCCGAATTTTTATTAGCACTTTTCATATTTCTAGCAACAACAACAGCAACAGAGATTGCCTGTTTTTATGTTTGTTTGTTTGCTGACTGCTTGAGAGATGTCAAAGGCTCATGTATTTTGTTTTGCTTTTCTATTTGCAGAAATCAACTCTCGCCTATGCGTGCCCGAAGCCTGCAGACAATAAAAGCGCCAAGAAAATAAACACATGTGAAGTATCCTGTGCTTCGACGATGGCAATTGGAATGTGCTTTTTTTTTATGGAGCCCCAACTTCAAGTTGCTAGCGAATTGAATTGAATTTCAACTGGGCTGCATTAAAGTCTAAAGCGGAAACGGAAACGGAAATAGTGAACACACACATACAAGCACGTGTAGTAGCTGCCTGTTTATTATCGTCACGTCATTTGGTGCGCTTGCCATATCACAATAACCACACAAACACACACACACACGCACACATGTGCTGCAAGCATTCAAGTAATTGTAGTTGTTGTTGTGGCCTTGCGTTTCGTAGCTTTGACAGTTTGGCCAAATTGAAGTTTGCTACATAAATGACGAGACGCAATGACAGCAATGCAGCTTTCAAAAACAGCACACGACAGCAGCAGCAGCAACAGCAACAACAAGGGAGCAGCAGCAACAACAACAACAATGCACACACATTACCAGCGACAACAACAACACAACACACATCACAAATCACGAACGAGGTGGACACTAAGAGCTTCAAATATCGCAGCCATGTTGCTGCTATTTTTGCTGTGTCTGCAGTTCACCCACGCCGAGGAGGAGTCACAGGATTTTCAAAAAAACAGTGAGTAACAAAAGAATGTTTAATAATTAGTTGCAGCAGCTTTAAAGCCTAACAAAATGCGCAAAACATTTTGTGCAAACTTGCAAATCGCTCGACAACTGCCAAACTGCTTATCAATGTGCGTTTCTTTTTACTTTTACCCAAAAACTTGCCAACGAAGCAGTTTTGGCTAAACAACTTTATAATTTGCAACGACCAGCATATGTGTGCGTATGTGTGTGTGTCTGTTGGCTACTGCTTTTTACGATGCCATCAACTGGTTGTAGTTGCTGCTGTAGCTAACCTTGAGGCAACAACAACTGTAGCAGCAGCAACATCAGGCAAATCTCATTTCCCCAGCGGCCGTCTCGTAAGCCCAAACCCCGCACGTCTCGTCAGTGCCATCCACTTGAAAAACAAATCATAATTCGACATTGGCATCAGCATATTTTTCTTTCTTTTCTTTTTTTTTCTCTGCTGCTGCTGCTGCTGCTGCTGCTGGTAAGTTTGCTAAGTTGGTGCGGGTCCATGTTGAGCTGCTGGGCACAATTTATGACAGGATTTGCACAAGGCGAGACACATTTTTGTGTTGGGCACACACATTTTCTATTTCGTTTGGCATTGAGGCGCGGGATTTTGTAGTAAATTGAATTTCGATGCCAGAGCTAGGCTGCCACTTAGTGCTGCTGTGTGCAGCATTCAATTTAATTATGGTTAATAACACTCAAGAGCTTCGAGACGTTCGAATTTGAGAAATTCCAGTTGTAACTTTGGTTAGTTTTCCTTTTAAGCAATTTGCCAAATGCTCATGGGGCTTTAAGTGGAATTCAAATGTGCTGCTTAACGTTGCCACATAAACAACACATACACTAGCTAAAGATAGCTATGTATGCATGTGTGTGAGTGTGTGTGTCGCCTGGCGATGTCTTCTGTTTGTCGCATGAATATTTTCATCATAATCGCTGCTATTTTTATGTTCACAACTACGACTTCTTACACTGTGCTTGTTTTATATGCACACACACACACACACACAGACACATAGTTACACTCACACTCTCAATCTTGTGTCGAATTGAGGCTTTTGGCATTAACATTGAATTTTTGTATGCAAATCTCATGCTGCTCAAGCTTTGTTTTCATGGGCAATCAACACGCTCAATAGTCAAACGCCCTGCTCTGAGCTAGTCGCATGGGCGTGGCGTTTGCTGCACAGCAGTTGGTCCGCTGTTCGCATTCGCTCCTCATCAGCGCATCATTTGTGCGCTAAATTGATTTTTTTTGTTAATTTTTATGAACTTCAAAGAGAATAACGCACTCAGCACAGTTCAGTTGAAGGGTGCGCAGCACTTGGGCTTGCCCTGCAGCCAAATGCGACACACACACACGCACACATGTGTTGTATATGTTGCAGCATAAACGTGGAAATATTTCTCAAATATATTTTCATGCATACATATATATTTATTTATAAACACGCGCGCGCTCGTTCGCAGTGTCAAAACAACGTCACAAACAGATTGAGTGTGAGCGAGTGAGGGGTGTGTGGAACGCAATAGCGCCACAAGTCAAGTGCAGCAAAATAAAAAAACGAGCGCGTAACATTGCATTTTGTTGCTGCTGCTGCCAAGATGCAAAGTTCAATTTCACATGTGGAAAATAACAGCAGAAATATTATGGGGAGCAAAGAATACAAAAATACAACAGAGGAAGCACATGTCACACTGCTGTACGTGCAGGCATCGAGAGCTGGATGCTGGATGCGGTTGCTATGGAGCTGAGAGTGGGTGAAGGCGCCTTGACAGACGACAGCAAGTGTAGGCAGTGCCTGGTGGGGAGCGGGTGGTAAATAAATGGGCGAAAACAGCAAAACTGACAAACACAAATAGATGGCAGCGTATGTGGGAATAGCGCAAAACTGAACTGAGAGAGAGAGAGAGAGAAATAAAAATGTATGCGTTGCCATTAAAGCAGATCGAAGAAGAATAATGAAACGACTGCCGCAGCTCATCGACAATGCCTTCAAAATAACTGCATAAACATCTAGAGATTGCAAGAGCTGGATACGAACAAATTTATAGTACTATAAGCATATATCAACCGATTGCAAGCGGCAATATACGAAGCGAAACAATAGAGCGAGAGAGACTTCAAGTAAATTCTCTTTGTACTGCATTTGCAGTTGCAGTTGATTGCCATAAATATGGCCAGCACATTTTAGCAGCTTCTCTGCTCTATGAGCTCCACTACTGACCAGCGGCGCACTCCACTTCCAGAAAATAAAGCAACGGCAACAGCAACTGGCCCACTGGCTAGCGGCAACTGCCACTTCCTGTTTAGCGCGAAATTTCAATTATGAACAAACATGAGCGCACGCCCCTTTTTCTATTTTTTTTGTTGCTTGAGCAAACTATGCAGCGTTAGAGACATTGGGGCCATTGGGCCTGGAGAACAACAGCAGCGCGCAAAAAAAAAATTAAATATTTGAACGAATTTCGTTTAGCGAAAAAAGAAAAAGGCAACTTTGCTTGCTCTATGCTCCACTTTGATGGGCGTTGGGGCGTGCACTCGTGCAGCTGTTTCATTTCACAAGTCTAGGCCAAATATATATGTATTTGTATAGCTGTGTATCTGTGTGTGTGTGCAGAGTTATAAGTTAGTGCGCCCGCTGACTACTCAAACGTGACTGTCCAAAGTTTTTCAATAAACTTTAACAAGAAAACATTAAAAAGCCACAACGTCGAGCGCATTTCCATTGGCAATTACATTTTGTTGCTGTTGCTGCTGCTGCTCGGCGAAAAGTCAAAGCTTCAACTTCATAACGGCAGCAACTAGTTGTGAGCCACGCCCCATGCCCATGCCCATGCCCATGCCCATTTGCCCATAATCAAGCGCAACCCCAGACTCTCAGAGACTCTGTTGGCTTTTAGCAGCAGCCCGCTTTGTTATTTTACCGACTCTTGGTTCGCTTGGGTGTTGTAATATAAATTTCACATAAAAGGCAAATCTACAGCACATCTTGTGCTGAAGCTGAAGTTGCCGCCACTGATGCCACCCGCGAGGCTGAATGTTGCACCACCATTCAGTTAGTGCGCATTACGCGGCAGCCAAACGAAATAAATATCATTTTATGACTTTTTAACTTGCTTCGCCTGCGTTGATGCTGCTGCTGCTGCTGCCACTGATGTTGCTGCTGCTGCTGCTTCTTCTTCTTATGCTGCTGCCCTTAACAAGCGCAATAAATGCAATAGCTAGAGCGCAGGGTCAGGAGTAGCTCGCCTTAAACACTTATATATCTCTCGCTAGATATTTTATAGTCTACAACTTCCTTTTAATGACGATATTTTTAGCTGCCCCCCAAACATTTGCATTTTGCACTTGATTGAGCTACAGCTCAGCCCAGCACCGCTCGCTTGTTTGTGAGTAATGCTTCCGTTAATCAGCAAGCTGGTTACACCACCCCAACCCCAACCCCAACGAAACGCCCCAGAGCTCGCTGACTCAAATGCCAAAGCCAGCGCCGCACACAACGAAAAAAAAGGTGTGAATCAACAATTGGCGAGACTGTGTTGCTGTTGTTGTTGTCAACGTTATTTGGCCTTTGCCTTTTCTGCTTTATGCTTCGCTTAACGGTGGTTTATTTTTACGAAATTAACCCTTTCGGCCATAAGGCACTCATAAAAAATTCAATTTTATGAGCGCTTTTCATTTGGCCACTTTTCCCTTTTTCGTCGCGCTGCTCCAAATGCCAATGCCATTAAAAATAAAAATGACAATGTCAGTGGTCAGTGGTCTTTGTATTAATTCAAGGCTTCGTACTTTGTCAAGTACTTTTAGCGCTAATAAACTCGCCTCTTATCTTATGACTAACTGCTGCGTTCTAGATAGTTCGACTGGCCCAGACAGCGCTGTGATTCATCTAGTCACGCCTAGCAATATACATTGAGGCACTGCAGCAGGAGCAGCAGCAGCAGCCACGCTTCAGTGCACGCAGTCTTTGAGCCTTTTATCGCTCTACGGCATGCGCTTCTGGTCAGGCTAATGTAGTTAGAGCCAGTCTGGGCTGCCTGCCTTTGTATTTGGTCTATGTGCTGTTTACGTTTATGTTTGGGCAACACGCCTTTATGATTTCTGTTTGATTGCTGTTGCTGTTGCCGACGCCAACAAGTAAGCGCCATTAGTCACACATTGTGCAAGAGGGTTGGGATCTCTGTTGTTCGATGCTTTGGCGTTCAAGTGGAAAATTGAATTTATCACTTGAACCAACGACAAATCGCCCCTTTTTTTATTATTGCTGTGCTGCTTGTTGTTGTTGTTGTTGTTGTTGTTAATTCGCAAAAACAAAATTCCATGAAATGTTGTTGTCGGCAAATCTATCTGAGACACGTAATCAACTCGTTTGTGCATATTTTATGGCAAGCAACCCCCTACACCTAACTCACACTCTCTCGCTCGCTCACTCTGCGCTTCCCTCTCTCTCTCTCTCTCTTTAGCACATTCATTTATTTAGCAACATTTTTCGCTTGACGGCGCTTTTCTTTGCGCGTAGCCCTCTTTGTCTAACGCTTAATTGAAAATTAGTCAATTGTGGGCGTGTGTGCCTGTGTGTGTTTGAGCGGATGTGGGCGTGTGCGTGCAGTTGGCCAGTTGCTTTGCAATTTGCATAATTTGCATTTTTATTAAATTTTAATTCATGTGCCCAGTTTAAGCTTAGCAAAAGGCCCAGCCCAGTGCGATTAGGCGCTGCATTTGCATAATATGCTGCCATAAATTGTTGCAAATTGAAAATGCCAAACTGCTGCAGTAGTTGTAGCATATAATAGCTGCAACTAAATGCCATAAATATAACGAGTGCAGAGTAAATAAATTAGAGCGCATTACACACATATTACATTTGCTGCATTTTAAGTCTGCATTTCGTTTTTGGCAGTTGCGTTTTATTTATCGTCAACTGGCCATAAATCTACTGCTGCTGCTGTAGTTTGTCAGTTGGGCTTTTAATTAAAAAAATTTTAGTTAAATTATTGCCAGCCGCAAAAATATTTCATTTAATTTGTGCGCCACACACAAATGCTAAACATGCTAACGAAAATATTTTAGCCGGACCAAGACACACACTAAACTGATTTTATTGGCAGCGTGCTTGTAAATCTAAACACACACGCCCATAAGTATGCAATACTACGCATAAACTAGTAGACTTATGTGTCTGTGTGTATGTGTGTGTGCTCAGTGCTCTCGCTACATGACTGAGTCGTAAATTTGCATATTTCGCATATAAATATAAAAGCGGATTTTGTCGCTCAGACGTGGCAGCGCCAGCGCCAAAGCAACCGTTGAAATGTTGTTGTCACTGCACACAAATGGCCAAAGAAGCGGGCTCCAAATATAAATAAATAAAGGGCAACAGCAATGGCAACGGCAACGACAACAGCAACGAGCAATAGCAATAGCAAATAAATAAAATAAGATGGCTACAAAATTGCCAAGCAGACACTCTCTACATAGTTTGTTGCTGCAGCATGAGGTGTGGCAAGGTTGCCGCCCCTTTGGCTGCTGCAGGCAAATTAAAATGCGCCACCTCTGAGTTATGGCAGTCTGGCTGGCCTAAACGGCCAAACAGTGAGCTCGGTCTGGGCGTATACTTGATATATTGGCTGCAAGTTTGTAGCCAGGCTAAGCCATTGAAATTGAAATCAAGCTAACGCTGACGACATTCAAAAGAAAGCTGTAGTGTGAAGCTGAAGCAGCGAAAGTGCCGCATTAAATCATCTAAATGTTCATGCTCATTAGCAATCAATGCACAGCAGCAACATCAACAGCAGCAGCAACAACAACAACAGCGTTGCTGGCAGCACTTCACACTTCATCGACGACGCACAAACAAAATGGCGCTTAGCGCAGCAAATAGCTTAGAGGGGGTTGCATTGCCAGCGCGCAGCTCGATTAACAGGCAAATTAGCATACAATTATTTCAAAATGCGCACACACTTAGAGTAAATAAATCAATTAGCGCACAAAGAGTGCGGAGGGCAACAACAAGAGCAAGCGAGCGAGTGGCTGTGCTTAGCCTGAGAGTTCAAGCGACAGCTGACGCTGACGCATTATTATTAGTAAACAAACAAAGCGCGAAAGAAAGAAACAATTAAAAGCTTTGCCAAGCATGTGCACAACACATTGCAACGAAATGGGGGCCAATAATAATGGCTTGCCTGCCAAAATGGGGGCCAAAGTGCACCGCACACACACACACACACACACACACACACACAACAAGCTCAAAGAGTTCCCAGCGCGCTTTTGTTATTGTTGATCTGTAAGTTGTGCGCGCGCTTCAGCGCATTTGATGGCAAACGCAGCTGCAAGCTGTAAACTAAAATTGCAGCTGGCGTCACATTATTTTAATTATTTGTTTACGCAAGGCAAACAAACTTGCAGTCGGCACTTGTCTTGTTTTCAATTCGTTCTTGTATATCGTTATGTCTATGCGAGGCATGAAGCATGAACTTCATAAAATGTAATGACTCAAAATTCTCAGAAACACACACAACCGAAAACAACAAACAAATATAAAAGTCAAGTTGGCACTGTAGGCGCCTAATTAGCGCTCAGAATAAACTTGAGGCGTCATGCGAATTTGTCAAATTAAGCCAATGCCTGCCCACCCAATTGCAGCTGCTTGAGCCTGAGAATAAATGTGCAGGCAATTACGAGTATCAGCTTTTAACAGCTGACATTCCAAGCATGCAGGCGACTCGCGTCTGTTCTTAATAAAGTTGGTCAGCGACCAGCAGCAGCAGCAGCAAACATGAAGCAGCAGCAGCGTGGCAGCTTTTTTGACGTGCAAAACGACGCCAGCGTAGCCAGGCAAGGAAATGAAATTAAATATCAAAACGAACCAAGCTGCGCCTCCAACTCCTGCCAACGTAGCAGCCTGTCCACGAGGACATTGCATTAATGTTGGTGGCAGCAAACGCTACTGAAGCGACACTGATTAAAAAATTGTTTGACAAGAAATCAGCGCGACGTTTGTCTGAATTGCGTTCCACGTTGAGCAGTGGAGAAGTGGAGAGGCCTGCCGACTGCTGGCGGAAAAACTGTAAAGTGTCGCTGTTAATTCGGCGTAAATTTAATTGTCAGCTGCAATTAAATTGATTTCAACTCGGTAAGCGTCGTCAGCTGAAGTTGCCTTTTGCCTTTGCAAGTGCTTCCAATTTGGCTGCGCATTGATATTGAAATTTCTGCCCCAGCATTCTATATTTACCGTAAGCTTCATGGCATAGTTATTTATGTTTATTTATTTGCTACATATATTTGTTTAAATTAAAAACTGAAATTAAACTGCATTAAAAACACATAAATTTGTATTTTTGGCTCGCTGCGTGTCATGGGGAATTTTGCTGTAGCAGCACCAAAAAATATTTCAAAAAGCTATCTATATATATATATATATGGAGCATATATATATTGACGGTACGCACAGTTCAAAGCAGCTTGTGACGTTTGTTTCTAAAACTAAAACAAAATAGAAAAAACTGGCACACGTTCAAAAATTTTTACGCAATTTAACGACAACAACTTGAAGCTGAACTATAAATAAACAGCCCCCTCGGTGCGTAGCATAGTTTTAATGCGAGGGCAGCTTGAACTATTTGCATGAGTCATGTGTGTGCGTGTGTGTGTGAGGTGGGTTGTTCATGTTTATCTATGAAATGTGCGCAGTGCACATTTTAATTGAAAATAATAAACACACGCGTGTAAATAATGCGGCAATGTCTGCAACAGACGCGCAGCCCCAGCTGCCCACCCAACCAGGCAGCCAGTCAGCTCGGCAACCCTTGACAGTGTCCTAGATACTGCTCCTGCTGTCCTGCGGCCTTTGGTGACCGAAAATTGTCGCTGCACTGCCATGTTGCACAGCATGTGTTGCATGTTGCAGACGCCAGGCAGCAACGTTTGCAAAAATGTTTTGCTCTTGCCATATTTTACTTTTAAATGCCGTTGCCCGTTGCCGCCTTTGTCGACATTGCTCTTTTAATTTATATGCTCATTTTCAACAGTTTTGCAGCTGCAGATAACTTTAACAGCCCAGCCCAACCCACCAACCCAGCCAGCTCAGACTCAAACTAACCGCAGTCTTTGGCTTTGCATTTAAATACTTCAAAGTCTATAATGCAAACAACTTTTCTAATAAGCCAGGCCTTAAAATTGCACTCGCTTAAGTGGCCAGAGCAATGTTTGTTAAACTGGCTGTGTGTGTTTTTTTTAAATCACAGCCACATGTGCTAGTTGCAGCTTATGTTGCGCAATGTTGCACGCACGCACACGCAGCTGTCTGCTCCCCAGTGCATAGTTGTGTTTGTTTGTGTGCGTGCGTGTGGCTGTAATTTAAATCAAGTAATTTACGCGCTATTAGAGCGGCCTGGCGGTCAATCGTTAGCTGCTCCCAAATGCAAAGTGCATAGCAATTAATATGAAATAAAATTTCATCATTTTATTTGTATGCAGTAATTGCGGTTATTTAAAATGTTATTGTAATATGCGCCAAGTGGTTTGCCAATTGAAATGCTGCCAATATATAAATATTTAATACATAAATTGCAATTTATAATGCATAACAGTACTCGTGGCACTTGTATCAGTAAGCAGCCTAACATAATGTGATATAAACAAAAGCTGCTCAAGTTCTGTTAATATAAAATGCAACTTAACAAGTTGGTTAATTGGCATTAAACTATAAGTGCAGCACTCAATGCTTTCAACACAACAGCAATTCCCAATAATAATGTAAGCTGGAAAGCATTCAAGTTGAGCGCAACCAACTTGTTCATACACTTTGCATAGTTAAAAGCAGCAAACAGAATTCATAGCAAGTTCTAGAGTTCAAAGTTTATTATATATTTAACTTCCATGGTTATTTATCGATGGGATACTTACTAGCCTTAAATCAGCATTCATATCAAGCTGGCTCTTATAGTCTCTAAGTTCTTGTTGTCCAACTTCATGCTACCCTACGCCGCTTTGTACATGTCCAAGTGTATGAAAATAGAGATACAACTGAGGAAAAGTGAAAAACATAACAAGCAAAGCTACATTATGAGCACAACAAAGCGCTGTCTGCTATATTTTTGCTCGTTTTCCTATTATTAAATCACGTAGCAAATGCAATACGGCGTTCAAAATGACAGCGAACGCATTTTAATTGAAAGCAAAGACGCACACGCCGACAAGAGTTTGGCCCCCAGCAGCAGCAGCAGCAGCAGCTGAACAAGAAGCAACAGCAATGAGACAAGAGCTGATGAAACGCCATCATGTTGTTGGCTGTGTACGAAGATGATGATGATGATGAGTCTGCGGACTTAGAGTGAGTAGGTCTTCGGGCTCAGCTGCTTTTTATCTAGCATTAACTTGGCTGCTTTTGGGGTCAAGTCGCGTTAGCTGCGAATGACTTTGGCCAACGAAGTTTTCTAATTGAAAATGGCGTCGCTGAATTTAATTTGAAAACTTTCACTACCCAAACGCAACAACAACAACAACAACAAGTTGGCGCAAGATTTATGAAAAAATATCTTTAATGCTAGCCCAGAAGCACTTGTTATTAATAGGCCAGCGCAAAAAGTGTTGTGTCTGTGTGTGTGTGGACTTGCTTTGATATTACGCCTAATTGAGTCGCCACGGATATTTGTTGCTTGGCCGGGACGCATGTCTGGCGCCAACATTTGACATGGCAATTCGGCCAAAGCGACAACGCGTACAACTTATTATAAATAGAAACATATACAGCGTTGTATATGCTATGCAGCTATTAAATGATTTGCTGAAATATTTGCCAAACATTACGCTCAAAGCTAAAGTTGTGCGTGTTTGTTTTGGAAACATGACGGCAGCCGGAAGCGAAACCTTTGGCAAACTCGCACTCGGACCGAACATGCCAAACAAGCCGGCACTTCTAATTATAAGTAAATATTCAGAGCACTTTAAAAGTTTCCAACACACACACACACACGCGCGCTCATATGCATGCTGAGCTAGAAAAGAGAGAGAGAGAGAGAGCGAGAAAAAGTTGAAACTGTTTGTTAGTTAGCTCGTAATGCATGCCAACAGTGTGAGCAAGTACATTAGGGTCACTGAAGACTTTGACTAACACGAGAGCGCAAGTGAGGTTTGAGGCGTGACCTGGGCTGGGCCTAGGCTATGGATGCTATGGATGCTGCAACAAACCACTTTTGCTCTCAACTTGCAGCATTTTGTGGCACACACAGCTGTGTGTGTGTGTGTGTGTGTGTGTGTTTGCGCCATAATGTACAATTTAAATGTAAACAATTTGCCCCAATGCGGCGCAACGCGGCAACAGCAAAAAAAACACACACACACTCACACTAAATGTAAAAGGACAAAAGCAGCAAGTGTACGTGAACGCGCGTATGGCTGCTAGAAAAAAGGCTAAATAAAATATTTAAAAGGCAGCAGGCACAGTCACTACTCGAGCTCGAGCATATGGCAGCCCCAGCGTCGCAGCTGTGAATAGTGAAACTCAAATATTTATCTTGGCAATTGGCACTAATTTAGTTGCAAGTTGCCAACGCTTTTACTACGCACACAAAGCAAAGCAATTTGATAAGCACAATTTGGAGTTAATGTGCATTAATTAACTTTGCGCCAATGTCTGTGGCATTAAATTGCTATAAAGTTGCCAGCCGCAGTGCAGCAAATTAACTTGTATATGTGCAACAAGCTGCAAACCACAACCACAAATAATATTTATGCTGCATTGTGCATTGGGCCACGCCCTCGCTTTAAAACAAACGCCTTGCTAAACATTTAATGCGCGCAGCTTATTGAAATGTTGCCAAGTTTTAGTAGATTTCAATTCTTTGTTTGCTTTGCATATTTTTTTATTCTTGCTGTATTTGTTTATTTTATTTGTTGTTTACATTGCGTGCTACATTTGGCACGCAGCTGTATTTAGTTTATTTAGCGACACGTTTTGCTGATATTCTATTATAGTTTTTAGTCTATTTAATGCATTGGCGAGGTTTATTGAACTCTTAAAGAGTTTGAGGATTATGTTTTTATTAACTAATACGAATTATTAATAAATTTGTTTGGAAATAAATCAATTTAAGCTGCGTTTTTTCATTAATATAAATAAACTATTGGTTAAGCTTAAAATTCATAATATAAAAATCCAATATAAGAGTTGTCTGTTCATTTTTATTTTTATCAGTGTAAAATGAAATATCTTTTGTATTCATTAATTTAAGTTACAAACGTTTGTGCTAAATCGCACGCTGCGTATGCGCAATATTGGCAGCAATCAGCAGTTGTCAAGCTGTTGAGCCTACTGCCGGCTGCTAATCGTCAAGAGGAAATTTGACATTAATTAACTCAGCCCACTCAGGCAGCATATTGTTTTTATTTATAGCCTTGGGTCCCGCATGTTTGAACTTCTATTTTACAACTAATTTCGTAGAAACTTCACTGCACATTCGCCTGCACGCTTAATGACTTAATTAGAATTAGAGAAACAGCCATAAACTCTTAGCGTGTGCACTCAACACCAGCGATGGATATTAATTGAGCCCCGTGCTAAGGCTCTGAGAGGCTGTCAAATGCCGCGATGCCTAAATAATGAACCACTCGCGTACTCAAAATTCCAATCGCTCTACACATTGTATTAAGTAATTTACATGGGGGCTGCTATAAATAGGCGCAAATAATGCGTTGTGTCAAAACAAAACATCAAAACCAAACGGAAAAGAAACGAAGCGCGCACACAGGTAGTGAGTGGTGAGTGCCTCTCTGGGCAGAACTCTGGGGAGTGCGACATCAAAGTCTCTGTCGTATGCAGAGAGACTTGCTGCCAATAAAAGATTTACGCGCAAGCATAAATCATTAGCTATATGCAGGCCAATTATAAATAGACTGGCGACTGAAACTTCAAAGCTACAGCTACAGCTACAGCTAACTAACGGTCAAACAGGCGTCACTCGGCTGGCCGCAGCAGCCGCACACATATGTAAATATAAGTCAACTGCTTTCGACTTGCCACACGGCCTTGGTGTGTGTTGCATGTTGCGAGACATTCATAAGAATTTACTGGGGCCTAGGTGTCGCCTTTAGCTAGCACATTTGCTCAGCTTGCCGCAAGCCAAAGCGTTGACAAATTGCCGCAGCGGAAGCGGAAGCAGCGCTGCCGCCGCCGCCGCCGCCATGTTTGCCATTTTGCTCAAGCTGTCAGCGTGTGTAAGCGAACGAGCGCGCAATATAACAAATGGCCTGTGGTTGGCGCTGTGGCCATGCAACGCACAGCTCGCGAACATTTCAATAATTTTGCTAATACTCTTGCTCGCAGCGCATAAATTTTTGCATTTTCTTTTTGCTTGCTCTCTATGTTTGTGTGTGTGTGTGTGTTTGTATATGCTTGTTGTTTGCTAATCCTTTGTCGATGCAGGTGGTAGCAGCAGCCAAGCGTTGCAAAAGAATGATAAAATTTTCACTTTACTTTCGCCAAAATTTGAACATCAAAGTGCTGCAAAAAGCGAAAACGAACAACACAGCAAAAATCCTTTTAAAATTGTTTGCAAAATAAATGTGTTGTGGCTCTGCCTGCTGCTGTTGTTTCTTGTTTGTTGTTGTTGCTGTTGTTGCTTGTCATTGAAAGCTGCTAAAAATTCAACAATATGCTTCTCTGAGTGGATTTTGTGGCGCTTGGCTAAGCTAAGAGTTTTTGAATATTCAACTCATTGGCATAAAATGCATAGACAGAGCTTAAACTGATTGCAGCTGCAAAAAGTGTGCGAGGCGCCGAGTCAAACAAGCGGCCCCCTCGAGATATTTGTTTAAGTGCATACATTGAACAGCACAATATGGCTATAAAAATAAAAGAAGCCATTCAAGCGGAAGCAATGTCGAAATTTTACAGGTTGCCTGCCCAGCCCAACCAGCACCCACTGTCAAAAGAAATAACACAAAACACACATGGGCGCTCGATACAAAAATTCGGGGAAACCCAGCCAGGGCCAACATGAAGAGCAATATTTTGTTAGAGCTTGCTCGCTTACTTTCATATTTTTTTCCTGTTAATGCCAAACTCCGCAAGCAATTATAAAAACAACATGAGCAGCAGCAGCAGCAGCAGCAGCAGCAGCAGCAATGACAGCGACAAGGACAGCTAACCGACAATCGGAAGAGCCAAACAGGCAGTGACAGCCAAGCGAGCAGCAGTCGGGGCGGGGCCAGCTTGTGAGCTTGGCTATGGGGGCGTATGCTTTACCTGTGGGGAGTTTGAAACGGAAGCATTGTGCTAAAATAACAAACAATCAGGCGAATCATGCAGGAAGCGAAAATAAGAAATAAATATATTTTATCAACAACAGTAGCTTCCTACCTGACAACTTCAATTGCCAACGCTCAATGCTCAATGCGCGTTGCTCAATGCTCGTTGCCATTGTCGTTGTTTTGGCGTCAGATTTCATGCCTTGCTTATTTAAAAATAAACTTTTTATTTCTTTCTTTTTTGCAGTACCCGCACGCTTGGTCTGGGCGGCAGCTGGGAAGACGGTGGAGCTGCCGTGCGACTTGACGCCACCTACGCCACAGGATTCAGTCAAGCTGCTGCTTTGGTTCAAGGACACCACCGGCATACCGCTTTACAGGTAAGTGAAGCGTTTGAATCAATTTCAAGCGTTGGCCGCACACACTAAATTTTACCACTTTGACTGACACACACACAAACGCGCACAAACGCACGACAGACATTCATCAAAAGCGTAAAGTAATCGTCAACATCCTTTTTACTGCGAGCAACACACTTGGCGCATTTTTCACAACTTGCTTGCTTTATTTTTTTTTTCGTTTCGTTGTTCGTTGTTGTTGCCGTAGCGCGTGTTCCGGCAATGGCAACGGTATTTTTTTGGTACGACAACATTTAAGCACACCGAGTCACTGAAGCGTTGCTTATGTGTGTGTGTGTGTGTGTAAAAAGGATGCGCCCGTCCACGCCATCATAATCCACTTTGTTATAATAAATGTAAAGCACATCCGATTACAGTTGCCAACGCTAAAGTGTAGCAAATTTTCACGCACACACGCATCACTCACACACACACACACACACACACAGACACAAACAAAGGGGCCGCGCTCTGTACACATTTTAGTTGATAAATTTTCAATGGGGCGCGCAATTTCAAGTGGCGCTTTGCGTGCCACACCGCGACAACTGCCATTAGTATGAACTATGTGAGGCGTGCAGGTGAGAAGCAAACTGAAAAGTGTACGCCAGTCGATAATCATAAACAACTGCAGCAATATTGTATTTAGCACAAGTGCCGGCAGCAGCAGCAGCAACAGCTGCAGCAACAGCGATAGCAGCAGCAAATGCTGTTGGGTCTCAGTGTCCAGTGTACACGAAATAAACAGAGTAATTTACTTAAACAACAACAAATTGCTGCAATTTGCGCAAAGCTGCCAAAGTCGCGATGTGGCACACAAGCAACAGTAGCACACACACACACAGACAGACAAACACACTCGTGCAAATTGAGCGTCATTTTTTATAGCCGTAAATTATGCGAACAGACGATGAGGTAGCATGAGCTGGTGCGGGGCGTGGGCAGGCAGCAGTGCAAACTAATGGCCGAGATGCCTGCATATGTTTATTTATGATGTATAATAAGCGCCATGTTGCCTGCTGTTCTGCTCTGCTCTGCTCTGCTGTGCTGTGCTGTGCAACTGCCACCTGCCACGCCCACTCACTAAATTCACACTTTAACCATTATTTGTGTTGCTTTCGCTTTGGTTGCAGTCTGGACTCGCGCGGCGGCAATGTAAAGCTGGCGCCACATGCGGCCATAGCTAGCGATTTGGGACAGCGACTGTTCTTTAGCATTGCTGAAAATCCCAAGGATTCGCGTCTGCAGATTAAGGACGTTAAGCCCGAGGATAGCGGCGTCTATCGTTGTCGCATCGATTTCTTCAACTCGCCCACGCGCAACTTTCGACATAATCTCACTTTGGTTGGTAAGTAAAGTTCAAACTAACAAAGACACACACGCACGCACACACATACACGCACACGTATTTATTATAATCCTGTACGCTTTCCAGTGCCGCCGGAGGAGCCACGCATATTTGATGCACAGGGCAAGGAAATCTCACAGATGGCTGGACCGTTCCGCGAGGGCTACGAGCTCTTTCTCTGCTGCCAAGTGCGGGGCGGTAAGTGTCGCAAACATATTTGCTTACTGCTTGACCAAACCCGAAAACCAAACCCACTCAACTGTCAGCTGCTGTCACCGCAGCGCAGCGCATTATTTACCATCTCCACGGGCAGCTGTCAGCCTGCCAAAGTGTATGCCACACATTGCGGCCACTGGTCGAGTGTGCCACACATGTATCTGTGCTGTGGCGACAGTTGGCGCTGCACCAGCGACCGAAGCTCATATTGACAGTTGCTGTTGCTCATAAGCTATATCAGTTGTTTTTCCGTTTTTCCACTTGCAGGACGACCGCCGCCCAAGGTTACCTGGTGGCGCGATGGCAACGAGCTCATCGGCACCAGCCACACCTCCATTGAGGAGGGCGCCACAGTGATGGTCAATCAACTGCTCATTGGCACCACCACGCGCGATTATTACGGCGCCCGCATTGAGTGCCGCGCTCAGGGCACTCGACTGCTGGAGCCTGTCAGCAAGGATGTCACCGTTCAGGTGCACTGTAAGTAGCTAAGTCTCTCACACTATAAGACAAACATAATTTATATATAAAAAGAATGAACAGAGTCAGACGCTGTCGACAGCATAAGACCCTAAGCCAGTTACGCCTTTAATATAAAGCAGAAGAAGTAAACAGCTTTTGTTACTACAAATATTTATTATAATTAACTGGCTTGATGTGAACTTAAATTAAACTAAATCAAATGCAAGTGTTCTTCAGAATTGCTGATTCTAGATCGATCTTTACTATCTTCAACTTGCAACTCTCTCTCTTTCAAAATTCTAAAACAAACTGGACTATTAATTTATTTCGAGAATCCAATTCATAATACAAATATATTGCATATCAGTCTATTTAAAATAAGATTAGGATACAGCTACTGCTTTTATTAATACAAGTAATTATAAGACTCTTTAATATTTGTCTTTGTCGACTGCACTTTATCAATATTTTGTTGCAATAATGTTTACAATTTATTTACAGTGAAACCAGTGCGCGTGAAAATCATTACGCCCAACGATCTGTTGACTGCCGGACATCCCATGGCCATACGCTGCGAGTCCTGGGGCTCGTATCCAGCCGCGAAAATTGCCTGGCTGCTCGATGGCGAGCCCATACGCAATGCTGAGGTCACTGTGCACAGTGACAAGGAGGTAAGTGGAGAAAGTTACTGGTATAGCTGCAAATTTGCGTAACATTTGATAGCTTGGCAACTTGCAGTCCGACCACACAGGCTGACCCCAAAAGCCAATGCAAGAGAATAGGGCAAAGTTTTGCGACTTGCAGCTTACCCCAGCCTCTGGCCAAGTTCTTTGATGAAGTGCACTGCCAAAAACTTTGACCAAGCTGTACAAATTTGCTCTGTGCTATGCCTGACTATAATGTGCGGAATTTTTATTTGAATTTATGTGAACTGGCCCGAGCCATTTGTTAAGGGCGCAGCGTAATTTTTTGTCGACTGCTCAAATTTATCAGGCCCAGAGTTTGCATGCAGCACGACTTCATCTTGTGTGTGGCACGCAACCGCACGCCTTTCGAGTTTCATTTGTTATCTGTATTGACTTGCAACGTGGCTGCTGTTCCAGCCCCGTCATTGTGTCGCACACACATGGCCTGACTTGCTCTCTCTCTCTCTCTCGCTCTGTCTGTGTGTGCTCGGTGCTTTCTAATTATGCCATGCAAATGGCAATGGCAAATAGCTGGCTGTGCCACATGCCCAAATTCAAACGTCAACTGGCATTAGAGCAGTCGTGCGCAACCGATTTTTACGTAAGCGAGAGAGAGGCACAAAGTCTGAATGCGACTCGCAGCAGCAGCACATCATGTGGTTTCAATAAGTCGCAAGCAGAAGCCTTTTGAATGTTGCAACACAACAGAACGTGTGTGTGTGTGTGTGGCAACGTTATAAGCTTGCCTTTAATTTCATTTTTCAAACCAATCTGCTGTCAGTGCTAATTAAATGTTTGTTTTTATAATTTGCAGGATGCCAACATAACGACGAGCATTCTAACGCTGAAGGTGACATCAGAGAACGACAACGCCGAGCTGACATGCCGAGCTACGAATCCCTGGTTCTCAGGCGGTGCCATCGAGGACAAGCGCATTATACGTGTGGCATGTAAGTGCAGACAGCTGCAGCTACAGTTACAATACACACAGGCAACAGCTAAACTTTCTTATGAACTTGCAATCAATGTCAGCAGCTGCTGCAGCTTGTCCAATTAAAAGCGTATTACGGCAGCAGCAACATAATTTGATTGCGGCCTAGGTCTAGCCATTCACCTTGTTGCACCTGTTGGTGCTGTTAAGCTGCTTACGATATGCAGCTGACTTGGCTGCTACTGTTGTCCTTTTGCATTGACTGGGAATTGGCTTGATTATATTTGCACTCTTATGTTTCCTCTGTTCAGGGCTTTGCTGCCTTTTCGTTTTTTCGCTTTTATAATATTTGCAACATCCGCTTCCGACTTCCGTCTTACATTACTCATACCCAGTGGAGCTAGCAGGCGCAACAAGCAGCCGCCGCCGCCGCCGCCGCCAGCCAGTCAGCCCAGCCGCCTCAACGGCAAATTGAATTACCTGCACTTAGAGCATGCCCTATAAACTCTTGCTGCGACCTACGACTCCATTTGGGTTTCATTTTGTGCGGCATTTTTAATAATTTACCATAAACGTCAGCCATTTTGGGGCCCCCCTCAAGCAAGATGGCGGCCGGATATGACGCGTTGTGGCGCCAGTCGCTCAGTCGCAGTTGCGTATTAGATTTTTACAACCGTAACTAATAGTCCCATTTGGCGCGTAGCCAGCCAGCGCAGCAGCAGACACCCTCGCTTTGGCCAACTGACCGACTCACTGGCTAAACAACAGCTGGAGTTAACTACTGGCCAAGGACTTCGAGCCAGCCAGCCTCACCTTATGAGCCATTCGAGTTTATTATTTGGACTTTTATCCAGCTATTTGCAACGCTCGTTAGATTCTACGCACACACACACACACACACACTGACTGCTGCTGTTGTTACTTATAATATTTTGCTATTGTGTTTTTTCTTTCGCAGATCCACCCACAGTCTCAGTGCACTTGGCCAATGAGGATCCCAGCCGCATGGTAACACGCGCCGAGGGCCAGAATGTAACGTTTAAATGCCGTGCAGACGCCAGACCGCCGGTCACCAGTTACTCCTGGTTCAAGAATGTAAGTGTAGCAATTGCCTATATCAAGTGGCAGACACTTTGGCTATTTTTATTATCAATTGTTGGCGCCTCCTGGCTGTTGTGCCCCATACTTGTGGCCAGACATTGTGCGGTTTAATTTAATTTGCCAAGAAAAATTATTGGCAGCAGTTGTTGTGTGTTGGTTACGCATTGATTTATTTTGTAATTGCTGATACGCAGTCCTTTTATTTAAACATTAATCATGCGACTAGTAAGCCACGCATTGCCACAACTGTTGACCAAAAACCTAACATATTGTCAAGCGACACAGTCTGCCAGGCAGCCAGGCATGCCATCATTTCAACATTTCATCATTCATAGCAGTCTGGTCTGGTTTGTTGGTTGGGTATTGTTTGTCGAGCTGGCACGCCTGGGTTGCCTTTTCGTATTGCTTTGTTATTACTAAACGGCAAGGTTTTGACATCCTTTGACATTTCTTTTGCGGTCACATGCACACATCATCATTTTTCATAGCCAAAGCATTAAATCATATTTCTTCGCTCACGCTCAGCGCTCACCGCTCGCCGCTGCTGCTGCTTCGCTTGAGCTAGCAAGCTAACAAATTACGAGCATCTTTTTCAGCCAAAGCAAAAAACTTTTTAATATTAAAGACGCTTTTGTGCCATTTTAGACAAAAACTAATATTGGCAGAACAAAATAGAATGACAAAGACCAATGCCAAATGTGCTCAAAAACTTTGCAACTTGTAGCAAAGGAAAAGCTCTTTTCATGTCAGCTGCAGTTTTTTAAAATTAATATGCAAAAGTTTGCAAACTATTTAAGTCTACATGCCAGTAAATCGATGAATTATGTAGCGCTTGTTGCTCAACGCAGCATTAAATATTCAATAAAAACCAAACTACAATTAGCTTTTCATCCAGCTTTATGCATCAAACTTATTATGCTTTAACTCTTCATAATTCTTTTTTATACACTTAAATAGTTTTATAGAAAAAGGCGAAAAGGTAGCTTAAAGTTCGTGCTAATGTATGCAACAGCAGCTCATAATTTAAGTTTGCAATGTTTAAAGTTTTAACAATATTATGCTATGCTATGTTAAGTTAGCTTTGGTATCGGGTCTGGCTTACTTGGAATATTAATTTCTACGTAATAATATTCATTTAAACAAAAATGTAATAAAAGTCTACAGAATGGTTAATGTTATTTCTTAAGAATCTCGTACTTTATCAAAACAATTTTTACTTCAAGACTTTTAAGCCAAGACTTATTCTAGGTTAAAGAATCTACGTTAAGTTTTACATATTTTAGTGTATGATAAGTTTCTTGAATAGTCAGGCTTGTTCAATTTTAATAGCAAGTAAAGAATATTTTAGTTAGTTAACTTATCATTCTTAATCAAAGTTATGGAGTAAGTATTGAAAGTCAAGTTAAGATAGAGGCCCGTATTTAATATTCAATCAATTTATACCTTTGTTAAATAAAACACTAAGCCTGCTATACATACATCTATATTAACTAAAAACATATCAAGTTACAATCCATTGTCACTGCATTGATACCCACTGTACATTTTATTCTCCTGGCTTAAGTTTCATTGTCAAAGTATGTGCGAAATTGGCAGCGTCAAATTTTAGCTGCGAGCTTATTTTTCATTCATTTTGCTAATTAACATGGATATTGGCTGCAATTATGATAATCAGCAATATAGCACATATAATGCAGCTTTAAACTGCCGTTAGGCTCTGAACATTTCGAGTGCAGTATAGCGTTGAAAATGAAAAAAGGAAATGCGCATTTGATGCGCGTTTATTTGTGAACAATGCCACATTAAAGTAGCGTTAATTGTGTGGACAGCATCAATTGCAATTACGCTTGCATTTTAAAAGCCGCACATAGTGCAAAGCGGCACAAGCGGCGCAGCGCACTAAAATGCAATTTCATTTGATTTATGTAATTTGGCGACATATTCAAAGACAATTGCGCATGTAATAAAAGCGTATTAAGTGTGCAGTGTGTGGTTTAGCAATTGATTAGTAGTGACAGTTATTGGCTTTTGGGCGCAGCCTTTGACTTGATGCCGACCGAGTCGAGTCAAGTTGTTGACGTATACGCAATTTGCAAATACTTGTACTACGCGCTTTCGTAATGCGCTGTGTGTGTGTGTGTACTTATTACATTTATTTGCATTTGTATTTTCAGGGCATGCGTATGTCTGGCGAGAGCACGGAAATCATGCACTTGACGCAGCTGGAGCGCGAGAGCGCCGGAGCTTATGCCTGCGGTGCAACGAACACTGAAGGGGAAACGCGCAGCTCGAGCCTGACGCTCAAAGTGCAGTGTAAGTACTTGTCTATGCATCAGCATAGACTCACTCATATCGTAGCATTAAGTAGTAGTGTAGCAGCTGATGAGCTTATGCGCCGCAACGGAAACGGAAGTTGCAAAATAAAATCAACTGCCAAGCAAGGCAAATAAAAAATTGAAACTGCTGCTGCGAGTTTGTGAGCGGATGAGGAAATTGCTTAGAAATGATGCATGGCCTTGGCCATATTTGTTTACCAATTGTAAAATATTTGTTGCTGCCAACAAGTTTAAATAACTGCCACACACACACAAAAGCGAAACTTTAGCCTATAAATTCCCATTCGCTGGCAGCCAAACCGCACGCGCTTTGCCTCTGGGGAATGACTTTCCTTTTATTTTTTTATTTTAAATATCTTGCCACATATTTTCCATGAAATGATTAATGTGCATTGCATACAGTAAGCAGTACAACTGCATAAATCATAGCCAAGGCACAAAGACAAACACCAAGAGTCTAGCAACGAGAAAATCTTCAGAGCATCTAATGCACCTTCATTAGGTTTGAAGAGAAAGCAGGCATTTGCCTTGTGGCAGGATATTGCCAATGTTGAGGACTTTGTTGCTACGGTTACGCATATTCAAAATGCGCTGCTTGTCAGAAGCCACAAGCATAAGTTGGCTCACATCCATTCATACTTATGTTGCCAATAAGCAAGCAAGCTCAAGCCAACTAAGCTGCAGACTGTTTGCGTATTTAAATTGATATAAGCTTGGCTACAAAATGTTATTTATTATTTGATCGAATTGTGGAGCATAAAGTTTGATTCTACAAATATTTATAGCGACGCTTCAATGCTCTTGAGACATAGCAATTGTCAACATAGCAATAAAGATAACAAATCAATTAAATTGCTTATAATAAAAAACAATTATTTTTCAAAGAAGTAAAACTATTTATGTATTGTTCTTAAATAACATTTATTGTTATTATGTATCTGTAAGTTTATTTTTCTTTTTTGCTACGCTCTAAAATTTGTTTAAGCTAGTGAATCATTTATAATAAAAATTGAAGCAAACACAAATAAATTTATTTAGTTTCTTCCACTTTTAACTACAAATTAAACAATTAATTATCCAAAAGAGTGACCACACTTTGCTTTCGCTAGCATAAGCACTAGCTAATGAATTTCCCACGTGTATATTGAACTAACTTAGTAGCCAGCAATGAACTACGACAGTTTAAGTAGTTTTCATTACGTATTATGAAAGTTTCAAACTGCTAAGTTTTACGCGCGTGCACACACAGATACACACACACACATGTAAGCAACAAGTCACACGCATATGAATGTAAAATGTGCTTTTTGAAATGCAGTTAACTTTTGTGATAACAGCAGCAAGTAATAAAGCTTCCAAATGTCTTATCAGCCTAGTCGTGACTTACATTTTAAAGGCAGCTTTCAACGCTTAGCGCACACACACACACACAAATACGATGTGTATGTGTGTGTGTATGTGTTGGAAATGAAGCTTGCCCTGAGCTAGAGCGCTGCTTCCGCCTATCTGCTCTCATTTTGCAGTCAAGTGAAAGTGTACTCAACTCTCAGCAGTCTCCACCTGCCGCCCACACACACACACACACACAGGCAGATACACGCATATAGGGATTTAGCAGCTTCAAAAAATACATAAACAGCGCAACAACACGCTCCCCACGCTCATGAAACGGAAACATGTTAATTACTATGCTCAAGGCTATACAGCTTGGCCCGACTTCCTACTGCATTGAATATCCTTGCTCTGTATGTGTGTGTGTGTGCGTTGCCGCTAAGCTCAAGAGACTTGCAGACTGTTTGCTCACTGGGGAGAACTGGCGCTTACTACAAGTTGCTTGTTTATTATACGGAACAGAAAGAAAAAAAAAAATAGCTGAGAGTGAAAAATGTAAACCTAAAAGCAAATTCAGAATGTTACTTTGGCGCTGCTTCAACTTTACTTTGGTATTTCATTATAATTCCTGTTTCTGTTTGCTGTTCGTTTCAGTTTCGCCGCGCTGTAAACCGGGCACCGAGCAAACATCCATTGGAGCCATCAACATGCACTCGATACAGGTCAAATGCGAGGTAGACGCCGATCCGCCCGAGTCCGTGCGCTTCAGCTGGACTTACAACAATACACGCAATGTGTCGCCGGTAAGTGCTGCTGCTGCCACAAGATTCACTACAATTTAACCCGAGCAACAGCAATTTAATTGCCCAGTGCGCAAAACGTGCTGCTGGCCCAACAACTTGAAGAGTCGTCGACTCTGCGTCGGCGTCGTCGTCGTTGTTGAGTTTCTGCCGAGCTGGGCAAAATTATTGATTCAATGCTCAAACGCTGAAAACTCGAAGCCAACGCTCAGCCATTAGCAAAACTTGTGTTAAATACTTTGTGTGTGCGAGGGGGTGTGGGCTGCGCTGGGATTTGCGCACAACAATTGAAGCCTGACGAACAAGGACAGCTCACTGTACGTGACTGAATTAAAATTTAATCAAAATGTATAAATTGTGCTAGCCCAAGCTTCGATTCAACTGCTCTGTAGGTGTGAAGCGAGATATGTACATATATCTATTTCTATATCTATGTGTGTGTGTGTGTGTGTGGGCGTGTCTGCATATGTTAGTGTACTAAGCACTGGGACAGCTGCACACAATAAATAAACTAAAAGTTAGTTGAAAATCTGCAGTGCCAGAGCCTGCACAACTTGACTTTGGACTTATCTGAACTGTTTGCCTTGCAATAAAAATCTATTTGCCTTTAAATATTTATGAGCCAACTTGGCATACACTACACACAGACTTGTCTAATCCCCTTGGCTTTGCCTTTGCAGGTGCTAAACTCCAGAATACAATCGAATGGTCTGACCAGCACAATGACGTATTTGCCGCAAACCGACTCAGAGTTAATAACGCTTGCCTGCTGGGCCAGCAATGTGGTTGGCAGACAGACGACGCCTTGTCTAGTGCATATATTGCCCGCAAGTAAGTAAAGCAGCCCAAACCGTACACTAAGCTCGTCTGCCAAGGCAGCGTGTGTGGCAATTTCGGCAAGACGCTGCCGCTGTTTAGTTGAGTGTTGCTGTTGCTGTTGCTGCTGTTGGTTTAAGCCAACGCGCAACTGTTATGCACAGCTAAGTATCTACTTACATAATTGGTTAGAGTCTAACGTGCTGAGGAAATTGCAGTGCACTGCAATTGAGGCAAGCGTTGCCAAAATAACGTTGGCAAATAATCATCAGCGTAAGTATCTGCTATTATTATTAAAATGGCCGAAATTTGTCTGTTATTAATGCAAACAGTGGGCGTGTCGCACACCTTTATTTGCCCACACTTGGCAGGCGAGCTAAATGTAACCCAAATACAAATTTAAATTACTGCCCTTGGCAAACTGAAACTGTGTTGGTGTTAGTCTTGCGATTATCTTAACTCAACTTTGTCTCTCGTTTTCGCACTCGCAGATGCGCCCGAGGCGCCCAAGGCCTGCGAACTACGCAACGATACCGTCCTGGAGGTGGTCTGTGTGGCCGGCAGCGATGGCGGCCTCTCGCAATACTTTATGCTCGAGGTGGTGGGCGGTGATTTACTCTATGCCAGCGAATCGGCGGCAGGACGCAGCACACAGTTTGGCGATACGAACGTCTTGAGCGAAAATGAAATATCCACACTCAACGATCAGGTGAGTCTTAAGCTTTAAATTGAGTTAAGCAGCATGTGATTTGGCCAAGTTCGTAGCAAATTTGCTTAACGTGCGCCGTGCGCCTGACAGCAGCAGCAGCAGCAGCAGCAGCAGGCAAAAGGCCAAACTCAATTGAATTAAATTTAAATGATGAGCCAATGGGCAGCCTAAAGCTGAATCACTTGAAATCCATATGGTCAATTAGTGTGCATATCCTTTCTGACTTTTCTGCTTGAATTATTAATGAATATGATTTTGAGTGAGACTGTTCGTTCGTGTCCTTACTCTGTATGTGTGTGTGTGTGTGTGTTTCAAGCGTAAAAAGGGCAACGTAATTAATGCTATAAGTTTACAAGAGACACAAGCATTTTAGTCCTGCTGCATGAGCAAGCTGTGAAGCACACACACACACATGCATATATATATATAGTAAGTATATATGTGTGCGTTGGTAAGCTAACGCGGCAAGCACATGCTGAGTTATTAAATTATCTCTGTCACTCGTAAAAGAGAATATCCTATGAAAATTTCATTTCATTTCGTTTCGTTTCGTTCGGTTCGCTGGGGCTGTAGGGAGTTGGCCAATTGCTGGGCGGGGGGCGGCCGGGACAGTTGGTTTGTTTACTTGCTTGTTGATGAAGCGCTTGCCGAGGCAAGTTTATTAACAAAGTAGCCAAGCGCAAAGCAATGGCCCCGCAGTCGAAGACTGAGCGACAGAGACATGACGATGACGAGGCCAGGACACTCTCTAGGCAGTGCATGACCATTTTGCAGCTTTAAAGTTTTACGCTAGATAAAAATGGCATACAGTGTGGTGAGCAGCAGCAGAGAGCTAGCCACATTGACAGCAACAGCAACAGTGGCGAGTGGGTGGTGGGGTTGGTAGAAGCGCCGCAAGGACAACATAAATTACTTACGCTTACTTGAGTGGGAATTTGTGCGTAACCAACGAAGCTCACTCGATTGTGTCCCATTACGGCAAACGGATATTCAGTTTTAAATTTCAGACAGCATCCTGGACAGGACAATGTGCTTGTCTCACACACACACACACACACACATTTTTAGGCATGAATAATTATTTATGCGTCCATATGCTCGTCCGCCATGTGCTCTCAGTGTGTGTGTGTGCTCTTGTTATGTTTTGTTGAAAGTTGGCACGCCAAAGTTGCTAACAAATAAATAAACAACGAAATAAAATAAAACCATAGCATACTTTGCAGCGCGTGCAGTTGCCAACCATATGGGCAATGTTGCGTCAACTCCTTGCGCCCGTCTGTCTGTCTGTCTGTGGCTGCCGCTCAGTTGTTTACTCATATCTCAATATGTTTGTTTTCTTTTTATACATATGCTTATGCTTATCTACGTGCACATTTATATGTCTGCTGTATGTTTGCAAACGTATTTGTGACTGTATTTCTGCTTGTTTCAATTTGTTTTTTTTTTTTCCTTTTGCTTTTCAGGCGACATCTGCACCCATCTTTCGCATGCAGGAGAATAGTCCACAATTTCGTTTGAATAATTTAGAGCCGGGACGTGAATATCAATTTTTAGTTTACGCCGTTAACGCCAAGGGACGCAGCGAGCCGCCAGTGGTGATTGAACGTGTGCGCGTGGCTGCACAACTGGGACCATATGGTGAGTAACCGACTCCACACAGATACACAAACACACACACACACACACAGAGAAAAACACGCATTAACCAAGTTCACATAAAGTGTGCCAAAATATTTGGCAATTGCTGGCGTTGCCGCTGCCTTTGCCTTTGCCTTTTAACTTTGACGGCGGCCCTGTTGTGGGTCACTTGCTGCCTGTGCCGGCCAATGCCAATAAAGTTGCTTGAGTTCGGTTGAATTTTGGCACGGGCAGCCAGCAGCTAGCAGCTGGTTGCTCAAATCGTTCTACGAGTAGCTGTCTAATTCAACGCTTCAATGGGTTTTCAAATCAACGCAAGTTCGACGAAATCGTCTTCAATCAGCCGACGCCGCCGCCGCCGTCGCCGCGAAAACTACGCACAGCCAAAAGCAGCAGCAGCAGCAGCAGGAGCAGCAGCAACCTGATATCCTGCCAGCCAACGAGTCAGGCTTTGCTTTTGGGTGGGCTGTGCGGGCGTTTAAAGACGCCCTTTTCTAATCCAGTGACTGAGTTATGCAGCGAAGCGTAAAGCATTTCAGCATTTTCCATCAATGTGCGTTGAGCGTTGAGCATAGTACGCATATTACGTATACGCAAGGGCGTGCCACAACAGCCTCTTCATCTTCAGCCTCCCACGCTTAACGACATAACGACAACTCTCTCGCTCTAACCAAAGCATACGAGTGTGTTTGTGTGTGTGTGCGGTCATATGTGTGTGCGTGTCATTGGCAATGCCTTTCTTTATTTCATAGCATCGAAGCGAACGAACGCAGAGCGAAATTGCTTCAATTTTCGTTTTGCTTAACGGCGCGCCGTAGACACTTTGCTTTTATTGTTCGCATTGCGTATTCGCACTCGGCGTACGAGAGAAGCTTATGTAACGGTAGCTACGACAACAGCATTGTCATTATTTCCATGCTGATTTTTATTTTTATTTGCATTCCCATTACCATTTTCATTTTCATTTGCAATGCCAGACTGTTCGCTAGCTGCTGCTGCTCGTTGCCTGCGGTGGCGATTCCCAGCGCTTGGTCAATTCCATTTGCCTTAACGGTACGACGATAAATCACTCATATTACCCGATTTAATGCACCTAATTGTATTTGATACGCAAATGTTCAATTAAATCTTCCCACTAACGGACGACTCAGCTGGCTCAAGCGCCAACCCGGTTCACTTTTAGCCTATTTTCATGAATAAATGAGTCGCTTGCCAGCGCTTCCCAACGCATTGCACAATGGAATGGAATGTGCCGGGGCCACGTGGGGTAGGCACTTTAATGGCAACTGCCATAGCAGTAATTCAGTCGCTGGCAGCAACAATAACAACAACAACAACAACAACAACAACAACAGATGCACATACAGTTTCAGATTCAGTTTCAGCTGCAGAGACACACTAACCGAATCAGTGGCAACAACAACAGCAAGCAGCAGGCCACAGAAATGAATGCAAAGTATGCCTTAAAGGCTCTGATAATTTATGCCAAATTTTAACAGTGCCAGGCGCCATCTACGCAGCCTTCTATTATTTACAGCTTGCCAGGGAGTACTCGACGCTCTCAGTGTGTGTGTGTGTGTAATAAATATTTAAGGCCAAGGCGGCAGGCGCTGCTTTGATAACGCGTATGTTTAAAAATCCGTCAACACTTGCTGTTGATTTTAGCAGCAGATTTAAATCAGTTTATGGCTAAATATATCAAGCGAATTTATTACATTTTCTTTTTGCTGCTGCTGTTGCTCCTGCTTGTTTGCTTGTAATGAAAAACACAAGAGGCGCGCACTTGACGCAGCAAATAAATGAGTAAATTCCGCTCAAAAGAAGGCAAAACACATCAAGCAACTGGTTAAAAAGTTAAGAAGAAAAAAAGCAGCAGCCTAACAACAAAGCAAGCGCCATGTTGAATTGAAAAGGATAACGTTGCCAAAGAGCAAGCATCAACAGCAGCAGCAGTCGCCCACAACACAGCAGCGAAATTAAATTGAGCCGCAGGTGTAGGCTATTTCCACTTAAACGCTCACTTCAAAAGCCAAAAGCAAACGACAAGCGAGCCAGCCAGCAGCAACAAAAAGGAAAAAACAAGCGACAGGGTCAGCAAGTGTTGGCAATGTTTCAAATCGTGCGAAAAGTTGTAGGTGTGTGTGTGTCTGTGTGTGTTTGCCAAGGTGAGCTCTGGACCTAAATAAATGTCTGGCGTATAAATCTTGTCAGCGCAACAGCGAGCGAGCCAACAATCATTTTAGCGTTGCTAAGCGCACTAAGCAGCAAATCTATAAAAAAAACAATGGCAACAATTTGTGGCACACACATGTTTCTTATAATAATTGGCAAGTGCTGCAGCAGCAATTAAAGTGCGAGTCAAGTTCTTGCTCGAGTTGCTTAATTTCAATTTTCAGCGCCATTTGGCAAATTAATATAACTAGAAGACAAGTCAAGCGCACACACACAACTAAAACAACAACAACAACAACCAACCAACCAACGAACGACAAGCAAATGAAGCAAACAGTTATAGCAATCAGTTAGGCAAAACGCGAAACGTGAGCGAAGCAAGTAAGCAAATAAATACACACAAGCACAGTAGACACTCGATAGAGATAACTAAAGGGAAGTGAAATATACTTGTGGTTTAAGCAAAGATAAATCAGTTCTGTAATATTATAAATTAGATAAACAGTCTTATGAGTTGAAATCATAGCTGAATCTTTATAATCAATTACAATTCTGTTTAGTTTTATTTATTTATAAAATAGCAACGAATTGCTTAAAATATGTTTAATTATATGTAATTAATATATATGCCAGACTTAAACTAGTGATAGTTAGGAACTTGCCACTTTCCAAACTAAAATATAACAAGTTGGCTTAATTAGAAACTTTGCAAACAAAATGTTGCTTGTATAGAGGTTGCTTGTATGAAATGTTTACTGTACAAAGGCAAAGCGCAAAGCGAGACAAACACAAATCAAGGCAACAGCAACAGCAGCAGCAGCAGCAGCGGCAGAGTTACGAACTAATTCCGAGCAAATAACAAATCATTGTTGGCCGCAAACTATTTGACTTCTAACCCGGTTTTCTGCTTCTTCCACAGATGAATCCATACTCTCGGAGGATCCAACGCCAGCGGAAACCACACACCACGTAAGCGGCAGCAGCGTTGGCGGCGTCAGCGTTAGCAGCAGCAGCAAAGCTGGCAGCCTGGGCACTGGCGCCAGCATAGGCAACGGCCCCGAGAAGCAATCGACGCTGCTCATCTTGGCCGCTGTTGTGGCGATAGGCGCCGTCGTAGTGACGTCAATTATCGTTGCCGGCATTGTCGTTGTCTGCCGGCATCGGCCGCGACCACCTGAGCCCCAGGAGGTGCGCAAGAGCATGCGGTAAGTGTATGTTAGCAAATAATAATAATATTCGTACATATACCGAATACGGATAGTCGGACGAGCGAGCTATGTGCGTATTTGCATTCTGCGCAGTTGTTTGCAAAAACTAATAAAGAAATTGTTTGCGCAACTGCTAAAGTAATTACGGCGGCGTTATGCGCGCACGTGGGGCAGCTAGTGGAATGTAAGCACTGCGGGTTATGCATTGTAATTAAAATTGTGAGTTAAGTTGAGCGCAGCGCTACTAGCTGCATGAAAGTTGCATCAAACTGCGCTAAGCTGTTCTTAAAGCGCGGCTCATTAAACAGTTGGGCACGTTAACAAGCGTTTCGATTAGCCCCAAGCTGAGCCTGGCGGGCTTGGCTGCCCACTAAATTATGCTTAGACTGTAATTAAATTAATTAAAGCAGCACCTGACGACGACGACGACCCCACAAAAGAGCAGCAAAGACACTCGCACACTGAGTTCGTTCGTCTGTCTGTCTTTGTGTGTAGGTGTCGCTGTGCGGCAACGGAAACGGAAGCTCCAGCTAGTTTCATTTAAGATAAGAAATCAACGTCGAGCTGTTAAAGGGTCTCAGCAGCAACGAACAGATAATTAAGCAGCTGCTTAGCTTAGCCCAAGCCCCGCACTCTATCAACTGTCAACCGAAAGCCAAAGGTGTATGCGTATAACTGTATGTGTGTGCTAATGAAAGGCAAACTTCAGTCTGTGTGTGTGTGTAAATGCTTAACTGAGCAGTCGCTTAGCTCTGCTTGTAGCTTGGCGCTTGGACTCTGCATAATTATTGATGCTGCTGTTATTTATCACGCGCTTATGCCTGTCATACTGATTGCGCCATAATGAGTCCAACGCACGTAGCCAACTTCACAGCCGAATATTAATTAAATTGCAGCTAAAGTTTACGCATTTGATTGGTAACGCACATCAAAGTGTTTTGCCCACATGCGGGTCAGCCAACTGGGTTACGCAACGTAGGATTGGGCTATATGTTTTCATATGCAGCTATGCATAAATTTCAATGATTTGCGGCCAAAAAAGTAACAGCGCAAATATTTACGCACGCATACGCACTGTGGACTGATAAGCAGAGTTTAATTAGCTTTTGCAGCCTCTGGGCCTGTTGCCGTTGCTGTTTTCGCAGCCACATGACGCAACGCGTTTAAGTTGCGCTTACACTTTAATTAAACTACTAGTGCAGCTGACCTAGCTGGCATATTACGTATACGTCGCTTGTTTCACTCGCACAACAAAAAATTAGTCAGCTCTTTGTTTTTTATCAGCGCTAAGCGCGCTGCAAAAAGTTTTCAGCAACGCCACAGCTTTTGCTGCTGTTGTTCAAAGTTTGACTTGTGGCCAGGTGAACAGCTACTTGAGCTGCTTTACGCTCAGGTCCATTGTGTCGCTGCTTTTATGGCCAGTCTGTTGCTATGCAAAAACTCTGTGCGGCGTTCTGGGAACTATTAGCAAGTTGTTGGCATCAACACATAGCTGCTGCTGTTTTTTCTAAGCTTCCCAAACTTTTAATAGATTTGTAAGCGTACTTTTTGTTTATTTGTTTGTTTATGCTTATTTTTTGTGTTCTCTCTCTCTATCTCTTTCTGATGCAGGCCAGCGCGCAACGATGTGCCCTCCATGTACATTGAGGAAGAGGAGCTGAACGAGCTGGAGGAGGGCGGCGGACGAGCTGCTGAGATACGCTCGCGTGTAACGCCCGCCACATCGCATCTGTGCAGCGGCGCTGGCGTTGGCTCCAGCGGCGGCGCCATTGTTGGCATTGGCGGGCCCCATCATTACATCTCCGAGAGCTTCATACAGTATGCGCAGCCCAGTCTAAACGGTACTATTCCAAAATCTATACTCAACAAATTGTAGCCAAAGTAGTTAGCTGTAGTACTTTAGTCATTACTTTAGTTATTATGTATACAGTACTTAAAGCTCTCTCTAGTTCACTTTCTTTCCCACACTACCAACACCAAACACACACTTTGCCACTCTCTTTTGCTCTTTATGCATTCACTTGATTTTGCTTTTTACCTCTTGTGCTTGTTTCGATTCGAGTGCGCACTTTAGCTGATTAATTGCTGCCAAACGCTGTAAATTATTGAATTGCAATCAATTAAATTTTGATGACTTTAGCTATTTATTTGCACATATACAAGCGATTAGTTAAATAATTTCACATTTATACTCAATGCAATGCAACCAATTCAAACACAAAATAAATTTAATTTGTATCTGTGCATTTGTCAATTAGTTTAAGTTTGACATTAAAACAAATTTAGTTTTAGTTTTTTGATATATTTTGTTTGAATAAAGTTATGTATCTTGTAGTGCATGTTATAATAATATTATTTATATAATAAATGGCCAATTGACTGCACATAACTGTACATTATGATACGCAAACACACACATAAATACTCAATGGGCTCATTAGTTAGTTTATGATAAGGCCACAAACAACAGCAAATGCCACAAATATTTATGATTAATTTCAAAAGCTAATTAGCATATAAACAATTGGCAAAGTAGCTTATAATATGCGATACTTTTATAAGCATTGTTCACAAACTATAGTAGCACATGAAGTATACGCCATGTGTAGAGCTACCCAACCCCAAACATAGTTGACTTCGACCAAGCAGCATTGGTATTTAGCTATAGCCTACTACATCTCAACTGTTTCTCTCTCTCTAACTAGTGCGCTATTTCTTTCTAACTCTAACTGTCGCTCTATCTTACTCAGGCTCTGTCTTAGACCTCCCCCAACTAATCCGTATCTGTATAGTTTAATTTTCCCTCCATTTGCGGTTGTAAATACCCCTGACTAAATACAAGTATTAAAACCAATGTAGTGCACAGATACTTTTGTAAAATTGTTTGTTACCCGAGCGCACTCCAAAAACTCTCTGGAGCTAACTACTAACGATGTATTCAACACACTCTTAACGTTACCTTTACTGTTACCGTTGCCGTTGCCGTTACCGTTACCATTACAATTACCAAACCCCCCACCACCACATAGGCGATGTGCTGTTGCCTTTGCTTGTGACAAGCAGTCAGCCGTCCGGCCGTTACCGTCGAGCTGCTGCACCACACTCAGCCACAATGTCGAATGTGGTTGTGGCCATGCCACCTACAGCAGTTGCCAAGCTGTGTGCCACTACTTCAACTACGGCTTCGTCTTCACTCGCTGCCTGGCCGCCCAAATGTATGCAAACTGAATTTTATCTAACAAAATCTGTGCAGCCAAAAGGCAACAACCAGCAACAGCAGCAGCAGCAGCGCCACAAAGAATAAAACAAAAGCAATAACTAACAAGCAACACTAACAACAACAACAACAACTAGTAGTAGTAGTATCAGCTAGCCATGTGGCATTTGGCATGCTGCACAGCATTCGGCACCTGCCCAGCAAGACTTTTTACAGTTGCAAATATTTCTAATATTAAAGGAATTCTGCTTGATTTCACATTTTAATTTGTCACAATTGTTGCGCTTGTTGGTGCAGGGATTTCATCTATGGTATTTGTAAGCGCCGCAACAAAGCCACAAATTTCTTTTGATTTGCTGTTGCTTCAACCACATGCAGCAATTAAAGGCTTGCAGTTTCACGAGAATTTAATAAAACGTTGCCCAGAACTGTTTCTGTTGTCAATTGCAAGTTGTAGACAAAAAATTGTGAGTGCAAACGACAACAACAATTAGAAACAAAGCATGTGGCAATGGCGTATGTTAAATATTGTATTTGAAAAGGACAATTGCAGCCAGCAGACGATAGACGACAGACAATACTACGTAGCCAGCCAGACGACGTTGCAGCAGTTTATTTGTATTGGTATTTAAATTGCTGTTTTTAGGTATGTGCGCCATCGTCAAAGCCCTTTGGACATTTTGCATACAGTTGCTGCAACAAACTCTCGTGCACACACAGATGACATAGTTGTATGCAAATACACAAGCGTGAGTGTATGTGTATGTGTGTGTGTGTGTGTGTGCACGTAGCCAGAGTATACGCTGCTGCTGCTGCTGTGACTGTAGCTCGCTCTGTTTATTTTGCAAGCTTATGTAGACTTTGTTTTAACTTTGAATTGCATAAATTTTAATTATTGCGAAAGCACTAAATTAAAACGCAAAAATAAGCACAAGCGCACACACACACACACACACACTCAACGGGCAGGAAGTCGGCTGAATGCCAACATGTCAGCATATGCAAATATTATTTAATGGGCAGATGTGTTGTATACGTGATATTATTTTAAATCTAATATGCTCAGCTTCGCTCGCGCTCGCGCTCAGTTGTTGTTATATTGAATTTTGCAGCCTCAACTCAAAAGTCACCAAATTAGCCACAATTTGATTTTGTTGCGCGTTTTAATTTGCCGCGTCTTGTTTTTCATGTGACTCTGATGTTTTTCGCGTTTTTGTTTGCTTGTCCGCATGCCTGACAACATTTTAATTTATGTGCGCGCCAAAGGCCCGCTGGCTATGACAAGCACGACAGCAGCACAAAATACAACGCATTTGACTGCCAGCGATATTTGCTTACAAAAGCCAAAGCCAAAGCCTCAAAGTTGCGCTTCAGCAAGTTGACAAACAAGTGACACACACACACACACACACACGCACTAAGGTTAAATAAATAAATATGAAAAGATTTGCTTATTTGCTTGAATTAGCTGTGCGCAGAGCTCTTTAAGTTATGACAATCGAAACACAAGCACTTGAGACCATTAATGAGCGAGCAAATGAGCTTAGCTAACTACGAACTCAGCTCAACAAAAAGTCTGTCAGCAGCTAAACACTTACAGTGCTTCACTCAAGCAAACGAAGTGCGCGCTGCCGTTCCACATGCCACAAAGGTAAACTCACATAAAAGTCACGGCTGTAACTGCTACTCCTGTTGCTATTGCTGTTGCCGCTGTTGTCATTAGCCAACGTTTTTAATTGCATGCGGCAAGCAACAAGAATTCACCCACTCGCAAATTGAAAGACAGCTGGCCCTGATGCCGGCTCACCTGGACTAGTTAGTCGAGCTTAGTGCGGGCTGCCACCCAACCCCAGCTCGTTGCCATTTGTTTTTTGCAGTGAACTTTGCGCGCAGGCAAATGCGTTTGACTTTTTCTGCTTGCTGTGTGTGTGTGTGTATTTGCTTTTGCGTATGCTTTCATTTATTTTATTTTTGTTTTTTTTTGTGCACACATTTGTTTCATTTCATGCTGCAGCATTCAACATTCATTTTGCTCGACTTTTTGTCTTATTGTTGGCCCTGTTTGTCTTGACGGTTTTTGTTTTGTTTGTCTGCTGCGAGCGCGCGCGTCAAGAGTGGCGACGCCAGCTGTATAGCGTTACCCAAAGCCAAAGCCATGCCGTTCCCAACTGCCGCAAAATGTATGCTATACACTTGTCCACACGCATACATGTGTTTGTTTGTCTCTGTGTGTGCGAGTTGCTTGTGCACTTCAGTGGCACTCGTCTAATTAGACAAAGTTAAGACAAAAAAGCAGCTTGGACTTGGGCTCGTAGGGGTTTAGTTAAAGACGCCTTAAAGTATGCTACACACAACTGTTAGCCGCTTTATGGCGCTAGCTTATCCCTAAAGGACAGACTTTGTTGTCTGTTATTCTGGCCACAAGGAATGCCGCATACTTTGCTTTGGCAACATTGTTGATATCTCTGTGTGTAGTAGTATGTGGCCTCGTCCGACACGTGTGCACACACACACATAGACACTTCAGCTCTCTCTCGCTGGAATATGCCTGGCTCTATGGCTCTTCAATGTCAGCGCTCATTCATTTGTCGGCGCACTTCCGCTCCCTGATGTTGCCCTATTTGCCTTTTGGCCCCACAGGCTGGCAACATTTTTGCGACTTTTGACATTTTTAATGCTAGCAGGCATGGCGTGAAAGTAAACGTGAATACCACACACACACACACGCACATGCATAGATATTTATGAGAGTCTCGAACTCGAGTCACTTACACACACAGACGCCATTTGGTCGCTGGGTTTAGTTGCTGCGTCTTTATGGCTCAAAGACGCCACACAAATGTGACATAAAAGGCGATAATAATAAAATATCACAGGACGAAACGTCAAATAACAAACTGCAAAATCGTAAACAACACAACGCCAAATGAGCGCTAGATGGCGCTTAAGTTTCACTTGAATCAAATACAAAACTGTAGGCAACTAAAGCTGCTTCAGCTAAAACATAATAAAAATGAATTCTCGAACATAAATGCGAGTGAAATGTGCGATAAAAATTAAGAAATTGTTGAATTATTTGATGTTTATGGCTAGTGCGGGGGGAGGCTGTTGCTACCCCCAGACACAAGTGTATATTAATATATTTCTATGGCCATTTTGTTGTTGTTGTTGCTGTTCTTGTTATGCTTGTTATGCTTCTGTTTTTTTTTTTTAAATCATTTGTTGGTTGTTGCTCTTATCGGCGCACAGTTGGTCACGCTTTTGATGTTTGCTAATAACTATAAACAAATATAAACAATATTTTTATTCGTTTTATTTTTGTATTTATTTTGCTGCCTTAACAATTTGCAACTGTATTATGATGTCATTTTGCAAGTGTTGTGAATTTTTCACGCAATCAAATAACAACAAAACTAATCGGTAAACACAAATTGTGCTTTTGTTTCTCTTCCCCGCCGCCCGCCCAACACAAACGCATCACAAAAAAACACGCATCACACACACACACAACTACACACTCACACACTCACATATATGCACACATATACACATTTGTACGCCATTGCTGTTGATTTTGTTTTATGCCAACCAACCAAAGTATATATTGCAGACCCGGATCTAATATTGCCACGCGGCGAATTGGAATTTACGACTCTGGATTCAACGCTAAAGTAATTGTAAAAACATAATAATAATAACTAGCAGACACACACACAGACACAGACACAAACACACGCATAACCCACGCGATGCTGCACTTTGAATACGCCATGGGGTGAGCTTATGCCGACTGGGCAGGCAGGCATCATAATTTATGCGCATTTCATTTTTATATAGCTGTAAATTGTTAGCATAAATTTAAATATATTAATGTCAAGCAAGAATTAGGCCATAGCTAGGCATTAACTACTTTTTGTATTTGTCTCATGTTTCATAAGTGTCGATAGGCTAATGAAGAAGAAGAAGAAGTAGATGAAGTAAGCTAAGCCGAAACAAAAAGTTTGCATTTACTAAACAGCGCTATAAATACACTGCAATCTTGTAACTGAAATCAAAACATATACACATACATAATTGTTGTAAATACAGTCACACACACACACACACAAAGACATATAAAAAACTGTTACATCAATTGTATATAGATAACGGGCAAACATGAATCAAACTGCATTTTAATAATTAAGCACTAAATGTAATTAATAAAGCATTAAGTGATTAGGCTAGTTAATAGACAGCGTTTTAGTCATAGGCGTCTGTGTATTTCAAGTGTAATTAGACTCATAGAGCTAACTCTTATCAACAAAAAACAAACAAGAGCAACAAAAGCAAAATTGCTAAATGTAAACCTAAGTAATTTAGCAACAATAAGTGGAGCAGCAAAACTGAAATTGAAATTGAAAATAAATACAATACAAAATGTATACAGTTGCTCATTCAGCTGCACATGCATTTAGTTCTGCATGTCGTATACGTGTTAAGCTATGTGTATGTGTAATTCAGCAAAACCGTTCAACCATTTATATCAACAATAACCATTATACATACTTATGCCCAAAGTTGCACTGCAGCTGACAAAAGCCTAAGAGATTTTAAAATAGCAAGCAAGACTTTCAATACGTTTTTGGAGTGGACACGCCCACACAGCAACAACAAACAAGCAGCATGAGGCGTCCATTACTAAGCCACTATTTATATATATGTATAGAAATTCATGAATATTCCATTTTTCCCATAACAAAAGGCGAGTAGCTGGCGAGTAGGCAGTGCATAATGAATAAATGTTACATAAATTTACAATGTCAAAAGCCCCGCAAAAAGGCAGAGACGAGAGCAAGAACAAGAAAAGGCAACTACCACAACAATAATACAAATTAATTCATTGTACGTACATACATGTTTATAAGCGACTAAAAATAACCGAGCTAAAGCTACACAAAACAAGTAAATCTTAAATAATACAATATTCATATATCGTATACATACACTACACATATACATATGTATGTACATGTACTTGTATGTGTTGGCGCTGCTCTCTAAAAATCTTATTTAACTGAGTGAACATGCGACGGACGGACGGACGCAGAGACAGTCTAGCAAAATATACACTATGCGTATGCGTAACAAAAACAAATTAAATCAAATTGAAAGTTCTATTTACCACAGAGCGTACAGAGTCTCTGTATCTTTCTCACTCTCTGAAACAAATTACAACCAAAAACTAAACTGATTGTTTTTAAGGCAACATTTAGATTAACAACTAAATATTAAATAAATATATATATATTTTACAATTAAGCCAGAAACTACTGAGTGTGTTAATAATATTTAAAATATACTTAAACTGATTTCAACAAACCAAAAAAAAAAAAAAAAGGAATAAAAAATAAAACAAAATTACATATAATTGCAATTTTCAATTTATAACAATTAGAAGCGTTTAGCAGCAGCTGTAGCACAAGCTGTATGCTTTACTTCCTCTTTAGCCAACTTTGTGCAAAAGTTTAAGTGTTATTAATACTGGTCAAGTTGCGCCAATGGAGCTGCCGCTGCCGCTGCTGCTGCTGCACTACTTAAACGTGAAATCGAAGCCAGTCAGCTATGTCGTTCTTCATTAATTTACTTTGGTTACAACTGGGATTAAAATACGCAAAGGCAACTGCAGCAGCAGCAAACTCTACGCAAAGTTTTTGCCACCGAAGTTTGTACAATTTAATACCAGCTTGCTGAATTGCATTGCATATTTGTTTTAACTAAAACTTTCTCGGCAACGGGCTCAATTAGTTATACAGCAGTTTAAATACTTTAACTTGACTGTATTGAGCGGCATTTGGTTGAGTAAACATTTATTCAATATATAAAAGTAAGTATACTATGCTCTTTGACATTTACTCAAATGGAATATTTTAATTTTTGAAAGCTTCCAACGTATGCGTATTGCATTTAACTAAAAATTGAAACAAAAATCAAATAAATGCTCGTTGGTTATAAACGCAAATTTCTTACTCAAAAGCATTTAAGTTGCTTCTGCAATTTATTTTGTTTTTTCTTGTCAGAAATTAAACGATAAGCTGCAAAGCCGTAACTAAAGCCACATAAGTCCAACAGATTTGCAGTCAAATGCGTGCCTTAAAGTTCTCTTCAGGGTGTACTAGGAAAATCTTTGACAATCGTTGACTTTACCTCAGCACTCACAAACAAATTAGAGGGAAATCTTTTGACCTGCCACAGCGCTCGCTTGTCGTTTGTCCTTTGTTGTTTGTCGCTTGTCGTTGGGGCTAACTAACTATACACAAAGGCATGCTTAGGGCCAGGACACGAGTGTTGAAATATTAATGCAGCAGTTAAATGCCAAAACGGCCGACAAGCGACCGAGCCAGCCACAAAGCCATCGACCATGAACAGCAATCTTGTATTCAATTTGCGTGGCAAGTAATTTCATAATGGCCATCGATGCAGCAATTATCGGTGTGGTTCTCGTTCTCGTTCTCATTGCTTGTTGTCTTGTCTGGCAGCAATCATCATGGCGCAGTGACATCAACAATGACCGCTTCGGTTCAATCTGTCTGGGCTGCAGCTAAGCTTTTGACAAACCATAAACGTGCTCAGTAGTTGCCAAACGCCGGCAGAAATGCAATAAAAGTACAGAGCTCTCTCTTGTTTTTGTGCTCGTTGAAAATGATGACATATCCCAGGCGTCTGCTCAGCCAGTCAGTCGGCCAGACTAACAGGCAAGGCAGGCAATCAGGTTTGAGTTTATAAGCCAAGGACACGCCCATGGCACAATTGCTTGTTTGTGTTTTTTTTTCGGTCTCATGTTCATGTGCAATCAAAACACGCTTAACATACACAAATGTTTCAACGTCAATTTTTTATTATTTTTGTATTTGGAACAGCGGACTTAAATCTAGACGAAAACTGTTTAAAACTCATTGCAATGCTTATCTGCCTTTTATGTTATATGTATATTGCATTATAATAAAGCGAGTTTGTTGTCTGGCACTCGACTTTTCTTTTTTTCGTTTGTATTATATGCTGAATGCAATTATCTTCAATGCACTCAGCCAAAATTGCAAGCCAAGACCAAAGCTTTGCATGCGCATACCTGCAAAACTTCATTTTTGTCATAGTTTTGCAGACAATCTTGATTTATCAACAGTTGCTTAACTTGTTAATAATTTACTTAAATGTTAGGAAGCCAGTGAGTCTGCCTGACTCTTAAAATCGTGTATACTCCATGGCCAGCGGACACAAGCAGTAGCAGAAGCGTGCAAAAGTACAAACAGCTTTTGAATAGGACGCATTTGCAGACAAGTAAATAAAATTGCAAATAAAGTAAAAAATGTTGAAATGTTGAAATGGCAAAGAAATGCACGAGTACATATTTTACATTTATTCATTTTGTACAGTGAGACGAAGGACAAAAGCGCTGAGAGCCAAACAACATTGCTGCTGCCTTAGCGGGTGGTTGTCGCCGCCGACGTTGCCGTTGTCGTTGCCGCTGCTGTTGCCTTCTGCTGGTAAGCCGAGCGTTAATAACAACGCTTATCTGTGGCATTAGCAGCGTACACAGCAATAGCAACGGCAGCTACAACAGCTAAAAAAAAAAAGAATATATATGATAATGAAAAACTGAAATAAAAGCGCAACAGCAGCAGCATCAACAGACAGACAGACAAACAAGCAAACAAAACAAAAACAATACTCAACAAAACAGAATGTTGAGCAACTGGCGAGCAAGAGGATGCGGTAGGGTAGAGGCTACATAATTTAAGCTGCTGTTGCTGCTGCTGCCGTTGCCGCTGCTGCTGGCGTGACAACTTCAACTGACAGTCGCAGCGCAGCGCCATCATCCATTATCAGCAGTTGGGCATCTTAAAGTGCAGCAGCGGCAGTGCCAGCAAAAACAACACACAGGAACCGCGCATAAAAACACAAACAACAAAAGCACAAAGCTGAGTGCAGCGCAAAAAAAAAAAAAAGGAAAAAGGACATTCGGACAGCGGGTGGTCACATAAAAAGCAAAAAGCGAACGAATCCATGTACAGGCGGCGGGGCAGTGATGCTGCAAAGCTCCAAATGTCGCATTGTTTTAATGCATTTGGCGCTGCAATGTTGATGCTGTTTCTGTTGCTGTTGTTGTTAGTGATGCAGTGGCTGATGGCATGCCATACATGCACACATTGCGTATGTGTAATGTCGCGCCAAGCCACAGAAGCCAACGCTAGCGGTAGTTCCAATGTCACATTACGTATACGACGCGTACTACTTGCCATTGGGCTCGCTGTTGGCGCTCGCTACAGCGTTTGATTGCTGTTGTTGTTGTTGCTGCTGCTGTTGCTGCTGTGACCCCGGAGAATCCTTAACTGTGAACGTCACATAGTAACGTTTATTGCTGTCCAACTTTTCCGCTGGCAGTGAAATTAGTTGTTTACTCTTTCCGTGTGACAGCTCCAGCGCAACTTTGTGGTTGCAGTTGCCTCGAAAGCCGCTGCCGCTGCCGCTGCCAAAGCGTGCGGCGCTGCCACTGGAGGCGCGACCGCTGGTCAGTATTTTTGGTAGATAAAAACTGCTAACGCTGCCGGCCTTTTTATACGCACCAAAGCCAAACTTGGGCATCGTGTGGTGATTCATCATGGGAACTGTAATGCACGCAGAAAGAGATAGAGCATTAATAAAAAGAGAGAGAGCAACGAGAGTTAGATTAATGATCTAGTGCGATCAGCCTAATTAAGTGCACACTCACACACTCAAATGAATTGCAGAGCTGGCAATGTCAAGTGGCCCGAGAGATGAATTCATTTCATTTTGGATTTGCCCAGCGGGCGGACGCATGGCCTGACTTGCGTCAGGTGCTGGCTATGCGCGAACACTCTGCTAAATTGCATTCATTCAATTCAACAAAACTAATAGGAAAATGCAATCAACTTGCTATTTTGAAAAGCTAGCTAAATGGCCATGTCTGCGCTGCTGGTTGGTTCCAGTTTCAGTTGATTTTGCTAATTGACTTGCATTTCAATTTCATAAACATATTTTTAATCAGTTTGATGCAAATTTAACAGCTGAATTTAAAACTTATCGATAACAATTTGCATGTAGTTCAATTGACTTCAACTTGTTACAATATTTAAAACTAACGCACAAACTTTTTGCATTTTAATTTAAATAATTGATAAGCCAAAGCTGTTTTCTAATAATATTTGCTATATTTACGCTGATGCTGCAAACTAAGCCAAACAATATCAACAGCTCTTTTTCGTGGAAGCAGCAGCAACCTTTACCTTTGCTGGAAAACCTTTTAGGTCGGCTTATGCTCGCCTTACAGGCAGGATTAATGTTGACTTGAGCTCTTGTTGCCATGGCGCAAGGAAAAAATTAAAATAAGTGTATAGAAACACTTTGCTGCCACAGGCGAGCGCACAAATGAATGCGTTTTTAATTTGGCATAAGCCAGACGCATCCTTTGGCCACTGTCCGAGCAGGAGCAGCAGCAGTAGCTACACAAACAAAAACCGCTGAAAGGCAAAAACGCGCGCGAGAGAGAGAGAGAGAGAAAAAATACGCGAAAAGAAATAAGCAGAAAAATAAAAGGGGGCAAGGCGGAAAATAATTTTTAATACGCTTCGCCTCTGTCTGTCGCTGGCAAATGCGCGGCCAAATGAATAAACTGCTTGTAATTAGGATTTATTTTAATGCTGTTGGCACCCGCGCTTTGAATAGCGACTGCTGCTGCTGCTGCCCCATCCGCTTGACCCACTCAAAAGGACACAAGCGAAAGTGTTACAACTCGCGGCAAAATGATTCATCTGCTGCTTTAGCTGCGCCGGGTGCCATTTTTTACGCCTTCAAAGTGCCGCTTAGAGGCTTAGGCTTACTGCAAGGCAAGGCAAGGCAAGGCAAAGGCAAAAGCAACTGGAAGGACACTTACTGTAGGCGGCGCAGGGTATGCCCGTATAGGCATGCACGGCATGAGGACAGCGATGAGTCTTCGTTGTGCACTGCAGCGCCTTCTCGTACGCATTGTAATCCGGACTAAGTCGCCGCTCCGCCTGCGAAAAGCATAAAGCATAAGTTCGATCGATTTACATGCTATACTGTTAGTTGCTGCGCTTACCTCCTCGTATACCTCGTTGATGTTCTGAAAGTTGTTGGTGCCTGGGCGCTGCAGGCCTTTGAGCGTTTCATAGAGAAAGAGCTCAAAGTTCTTGAAAGTGTACTCGCTGAAATTGTAACGCCTTAGCCTTGTGCCAGTTTCGCCGCCCAGCAGCACACAGGACTTGTGATAGTCGTCGACGGCGCGCTTCACAAGCATCGCCTCGTTCAGCTTGTTGCTACGTATCTGCAGCGATTTGAGCTCCAGCAGATGCTGAAAGATCTTGCGCTCCATATAGTATCTGAAAAACAGAGCAAGCGACAGAGTTGAGTAATGCCATCCCACTTTATATTAGCGACTGCTGTCTGCCATCATCATCAGCATCAGCAGCATCATCATGTTGAGCAGCAGCAGCAGCAGCAACTAAATAAATGTTAGCAAATGTACATAAATTGTCATTTTGATATTTCGCGTGGCAAACAAAGGACTCGCGCACGCCTGCTGTGTCTGCAACTGCGACTGTGTGTGTGTGTCTCGCTGTGCCTGACACAGCAGTGGGCAACCCCCCCAGCTCGACCGACGCCGCACAATGCGCGAACGCAATAAAAGGCATCATGTTATTAAAATTTCAAAAATACTAAAAGTGCGTGCACGCCAGCAGCAGCAGCAGCAGTAGCAGTAGCAATAGCAAGAAAAAAATGTAAAGAAAACTGGAGCAAGCTGGAAAAAGAAATTCTATTAATAATTGAGAGCGGCGCATAAAGCGTAGAAAAGCCAAAATTAAAGCCGACAATGCCTTGGCATAAAAAATAATTTGAAAATTTTATTAAAAATTAGGCAAATACTTATGTGTGTGTGTGCATTGAAGGGGGTCGCTTTAAGCTGAGCAGGCAATGCCATTGCCGCTCAAGAAAGGCACTTGAAACTTTGTTGTTGCGCGTCAACAACTTTGCAAATCAACCGCCCGGGCTAAGCCTTTTCGCTTGCATCTGAATCAGCAGCCAAAGAGTGCGCGTAGCTTGGCCGAAAAACTGTGCAAATTTGTCGAGTGCGCTCAATGCGCAACGCTGAGCAGCAGCATTTTGAAATTGTTTATGCAGCGCCAAGTTAGAGTGCGTTAGGGATTGGGGGCTGGGCATTTGGGCAATTTATGCAGCCGCTTGACACTGCGCGCCACTTGGCTGCACAACAAGAATTTTGTTTTGACTTTGAAGAAACACAGCGAAAAATGTGCTGCATTGAATTGAACGCTATAATGAGTGCTGACTGTAGCCGCGCTGCTAAACTAGCGTAATAAATTGTCTTTTCAGCTATAGCAAAGGCAAAAGAAAGCAGCGATGAAAGCACTTGGCTATCAAGCATGCTGCTGCTGCTGGCGTTTACCTTGGCCAAAGCCGCAGTTGCAGCCACAGCAGCAGCCACAGCTAGTTGGTCAACGTTCTTCCGCTTGTTTTCGCTTCAGCATCATCATCATCGCCATCGCCATCGCCAACATGATGGTCGTTATCATCATGTACACTCGCTTCAACTTCAGCTGGTTTTGCTGCTTCAGTGCCGCTTGTTTGCCGAAGCGCTTTTCAATTTTACGCCTCGCCTTGGCTTCACTCAGTTGCGCCTCAATTCTTTGCCACAAACTTGGCTTTTGCAAAACTATTTGTGCCACCACACAAACGCTTGCCACTTTTTTACGCTGTGCAAATAGCTGCTGCTGTCCTTGGCACATTTCTTCCTTTTTTTTCGTACACTTTTTACATTTTTGCGTTGGCAGCCTTTCAGTGTAGTTGTTGCTGTTGCTGATTTCCGTTTCCGTTTTACGTTCGCTTAGCACAACTTTCATTGCATTTGCTTGTGCGCGTTGATTTTTGTGTGCGCTACATTTTGCAGTGACCGACTGTCAGCCAGCCAGCCACCCACCCCCCACCCACACAGCCTGCTAGGCTAGCCGCCTACAGCATCCTGTTTGTGACACAAATGTGACAAGCAAAAAGTACGCGCGCGGCACCATACTGAGCTTGCAACATAGGCAAGGGGGTGGCGTTGGCGCTCAATGCTGTCGGCTGTCAGTGCTAGCTGCAAAGAAATTAAGCGCAGCACTAACAACTACAATTGCAATTGCAACAGCAACAAAAGCTTGGCTGCCCACTGGCAATTTGTTAAGCACAAACTGAAACTGCCACACAGATTTAAAGCTACCTATGCAATGTGCGCGCGAGATATTGTGTGTGAACTTGAAGCAGTTGAAAGTGCAGACTCAACACTACAACAGAGCGAGAGGGAGAGAGAGAGAGACAGAGAGAGAGAGAGAGAGAGTGAGTCTGCAGTTGAAAATTTGATGGGCTGGCTTGGCAAAAAGTTACGCGCCTCATTTTTCGTCTCAACGCAAGTTTTTGCGAAAAAGTTTGAAGCGCATTGACTTACAGTTTGAACTGCTCTGCTAGGGCTGCCAATTCGTGCAGCCAAACTAACACTGTGTGTGTGTGTGTGTGTGTGTGCGTCTGTGTGTGGTTGCTCAAGTGACTAAAGTTGCAAACCTGCAGCTCGCCTTAAAGTACTTAAGCAATTTGAGCTTTAATTAATATTGACTTTATAAAGTTACAATTGCCATTTTTAGAGCAATTTATGAAACTCTGTTAACGTGGCTAGCTTGGGTAAATTTGCGCTCAAGCTTAACGGCAGCTTGGTAATTGCTTGTAGCTTATGACGCACAAGAACTTGCAGCAATCGCTGCAAAAATTGTATATAACTTGTTCAAAGTTAAAACGAAATACAAATATTTAACAATGTCAATTACGTGAGCGCACATTATAAATCCCAAATCTCACCTGTGCTATAGGGATACGCACACACACACACACATACGCAACGTTGGCAAGTTATTTGTTTAATTTATGCTTCAGATAAAATTTTAATCTCTTCGGAGTCAAAACGAAAAACAAAATAAACTTGCCGCAACGCAAAAAACGCACAGAGAAAAATAAAAAATAACATTAAAAAATAACAAAAACAACAACAACAACAACAACAGAAAATTGTGTGTAAAAATAAGAAAAACATGCAAATGATATAAATAAAATAAAATGCTCTATTTACACACACTTTGCCTGGTGTTTGGCCCCAGCTCAAAAACTTTGACTAGCTGCCGCGCTCGTATTCTAATTCTACGGGGTGCCTTAGATTTATTTATTTTGCCACAACAGCAGCATCAGAAGCAGCAGCCAACCCAGGTACTTCCACTTGTGAAAAACCACTTGAGCGACCGCGTAGCTAGGTTGGCTGCTGCTGCTGATGCTACTGCAGTGGCATAATAATAAAATAAAAATAAATTTTCATTGGATTTGTGTGTGTGTACAGAAATTAATTGACTCATACTGTTGGTTACTTTTAGACGCTTGTTTTACTTGCTGCCGTATACATTGCGTTGTATTTGTATTTGCCTCCAGCTGTACACTGACGAAAAAATCTGGCTACGCAACGTTAACTGACTTTTTGACTTATGCAAACGCACAAATGTTTTTATTAGTCAACAGCAAAGTCAACGGAAAAAATTAAGAAAACATTATGAATTTATGAATGCTAAAATTTATTTACGCAGACAGACAGACAGACAGACTGAGAGACAGCGCGGCATTAATAAAACTTTTCTTATTTCAATTTAATTAACTTTGTTGCGCACCTCATCCAAATGCCACAAATACAATTAACTTTTCCAAGAAGTATAAGCTGGCACAAATTAATTGTCAGCAGGCATAGAATGCACGTGGCTATAATTAAAGCATTAGTTACATGTTCGACAGTTTAAATCGCTGCTGGGCGCACTAAAAGGAGTTTGCCAATTGTCTAACTTGTTAGAATCTTAAGCAGTTCGTTCGCTAATCTCTACTTACAATTAGTATTAGCGTCTGGCCAATTTACAGAACTTGAAAACAAGCGGCCTATTTTCATAGCAAGCTCGCCGCATGGGGGCCGCGGCCACACCCCGTTTAGCTAATTGAAATGCGCAACTCTTTGCCGGAAATGAGCATTTTAGTTAATGACAGCAGCCTGTGGTTCTGGGAATTCCACTGCTTGCAAATTATTTAAAACTCACAGCAAAGCCAATGAGCGCATTTAAATAAACTAGAATTTAAATCAATACAAGAGCGGGGCAACGTGGCGTATATCAACATTAAATTTAAGCCAAACTTAAGCCTCAAGCTCTGAAGCTATAAAATGCGCTCAAGCAAATAACTTGGACTAGGCAACATAAAACAGTTTTCATGCTGCTGCCTTTTTTGCATTAAACTAAGCACTAAAGCCAGAACAACCAGCAACAACTACAACAAATTTCAACTGAGCAACGCTTATGCATTTTAAAGTTCAGCAGCAGCACCCAAATGTGCAGCTCAAGTACCTGCTGAATGAACATTAATGATTGCATATAAACATTTATTGCCTTTAACCACATTATGATAAGTTTAAAGCACGCGCATTTTTTATGGCAACCGGAAGCTGCGCAATTTATTGTGCTGACCAGCACAACAATGGCGCCGTGTCTGCTGCCACGTTCAAAAATATAAAAAAAAATAAACAGAACTGAACACAAAAATGAGAAATGTTGCCAAGGCTATTAAGTTGGCAACTAAATTAACTTTAAGGCGGCGGCGGCAGCAGCAGCTACAAGCAAACAGCAATGGCCGCCACTTTGATTATATTCAGCTTCATAAGAATGGCGGCCGCAGGGGCGCGTGCGTGATATAATGCGAGTCCCGGGCCGTGCGTAGCATTCAAGTTGATTAAAATCAAGTAGCAGCAGCAAGTAAATAAATCTACAGCCAAAAAGTCAGCAGTAGCTGCTGCGGTGATTAATTTAAGTGAAATGAATCTCAAGTGCTGATGAATCAGTTGACCCTCGGCCGCGACCCCGACCCGCTCACCTGCGTATATTGCGCTGAATGGAGCGCGTGACAGCGGACATGTCGCAGGCACCCTTATCGCCGGGCTTGCGATTCTCCAAGCGACTGCTGCAGGAGCGTCCGTCTAGGGTGGCATAGATGGGGCGACGCGGCATGGCCGTGTGTGCGGCACGTGGCGTTGGTATTTTGGTGCGTTCAGCGCGTGGGCTGGGCTCAAAGCCAGAGTCCTGATCCTTGCTAGCAGTGTTGGTAGTCAAGGTGACGCTGTCCTGTTTCCAATTGCTGCGCGTTTTGGCGCCACTACGCACACGTTTCTTCAAGCGACGCTTGCGTCCATTCTGGGACAAGCCATCATAAGCTTCAGCGGCAGCAGCAGCGGCCAAGTCCTCGCCCACGCCCACGCCATGACGATGACCCAGAAAGCGACGCAGCGCACTATCATGCTCTGCATCCATGCCTGCATCATACAGCTCCTGCTGCTGCTCCTCCTCCTCATCGTAATCATCCTGCTCATAGTCGTAGTCAGCTTTGTCCAGCTCCGCTGCACTTGGCAGCTTCACCACGTTGCTGCTGCTGCTGCTCTGTGGCATAACTTGAAAGACTGTGTTGCTGTTGCCAAAGTCGCTGGCGTGTGGCGTCGCTTCCAGCTCGCCCAGCGAATCATCGCTCTTTAGCACTTGGAAGCTCGATTTGCGTTCAGTTTCGGAAGCAGCGGTGCCGACGGCAGCTTCAGCTGCTTTGCTCTTGGGCTCATCATCCGCCGAGTCGGAAGGTAGCAGCGTAAAACTGCGTCTGGACTCCTGCTCGCGTTGCTGCGGTGCCGGCGGCGGCTGCGTGGGCGTTTGCGACGGAGTCTGTGCACGCGTGGCTGGCGGCTTTTGTGGCTCAGACTGCGGTTTGGACGCTGCCGAAGGCGGCGGCGGCGGCGGCGGTGTTGCTGACTTTGTTTCATTTTTACTTTCGCCTGCGTCGCTGGCTGCAGCAGCTGCCTGCGGTTGCTCAGATTCCTGTGGCTTAGCAGCTGCTGCTGCTGACTCTGGCGTTGCCTCCGGCTCCGGCTCTGGTGCTGCCTCAGTTGCCGGCATGGGCTCTTCTGCTGCTGCTGCTGGCGCTGGCTCTTCGGCTAGCTCGGTGGAACTTTTAGACTCGCTGCTCAAGGCGGTGGCAGCAATTTTAATCATTTGCTCCACTTCATTGGAAAGCAGCTTGGTGTCCTCTTCGCTTAGCTGCTGCTTGGGCGTTGCTGCAGTTGGCTGCTCGCCATCGTGATGCACATCGACTTGCGTTACCACCGACTTGGCTGCATCCAGCTCCTCATCTGTCAACTCCATGGCATGAGTCTCTAACAAAGGCAGCGTATCCAGCTGTGGCTCTGGCTCCTGCTGCTGCTGCTGCTGCGCTTTCTTTTCGCTGCTGGCGCTTTGCGGCGGCGACATGATAAAGGTGCCTTCCTTGATAGTGGGCGCATTGACTGCTGGCAGCTCCACTTGCTGCTGTTGCTGCGGCTCAGCGCTTGGCTGCTCTGCTTGTAGAGGCAGCTGCAGCTGCTTGTCGTCTGCACTTGGCTGCGCTTTATCGCCGTTCTCAGCTGCGCTGTCTGGCAGCTCCTTGAATCTGCGTGAGGGCGTCGAGCGTTTGCGCTGCAGCACGCGCTGCTTCTGACGCTTGTGGTAGCAACAATTCTCACAGCTGTCCTCATCATCCTCCGCCTCATCATGCTCACAGTCCGAGCTGCTGGCGTATTTCTCCTTGGACTGGCGACGTCTGATTTCAATGTTGCTCTTGGAGCGACAAATCTCGCTGCACTTCTCGTGCTTGCCCTCGCCCCAGCTGTTGGTGCGACGCCGCAGCTGGCGACGCTTATGACGCGCGCACAAATGCTGCAAACGCTGCTCCTTGCGATAGGTTTGCTCACTGCAGCTGCAGTCAGCAGCGTCGTCAGCAGCAGCATCCGCATCAGCATCAGCTGGTGCATCCGAATCTGTGCGCTTGAGATAGACCACATACTTCTTGGAGCTGCGCAGATCATGCAGCTCCTCCTTTTCCACATATTTGAGTGGACGCACCAAGTCAGCTGCATTGGTTTCATGAAACGGATTGCCACGTCGCGCAGCCAGCCTCAATTTATTGGCAGGCTGACCGCCATGCGACTGCAAAAACTTGGCCGTGGAGCGATGACCACGCTGCAGCGCACAGTCCAGTGGAGTGAGCACCAGGCCACGCGAATTACGGCACAAAGCATTCACATCGCCGCCATAGTCCAGCAGCAGCTTGCACATGTCTGTGTAATCATTGGCCGCCGCTATATGCAGCAGACTGCGTCCATCATTGCTGGTGGTGTTCACTTGCTTGGGGCGCTGCATTAGCAGCCATTCCAGCAGCTCGCGTCGTCCAGAGGCAGCGGCTTCATGCAGCGGCAAGTCGCCTTTGGCATTGCGCAGCCAAAGATTAGCGCCGCGCTCCTTCAGCAGCTTCAGCGTTTCAAACTGACCCTTGGAGCAGCCACAATGCGCTGGCGTGCGTCCCTTGCGATCCTGTCGATTCGGCTCCGCCTCCAGATCCAGCAAGCGTGCAGTAGCATCCGCATGGCCCAAGGTAACAGCATAATGCAGCGCAGTGCAGCCATTGGAGTCAATCAAATCAGTGGGCGCGCCACACAAGCTAATGAGCGTATCAATGCATTCGGTGTGGCCACGCGAGCCGGCGCAGTGCAAGGCAGTGAGTCCATCTCTGCAAGAACAACGCATTTAATATAAAAAATAGTTTTATAATTGGATTACGCACTTGTCGCCCGACTCTACACGCGCGCCTGCCTTGACTAGCGCAATCACTGCCTTGGCCGAGCCCGCTGAGGCAGCCCAGAGCAGCGGCTGGCGTCCATCCTTGTCCTGCACATCGACGCTGCTTTGCGGATGCGCCAGCAGTATGCCCAGTATTTCCAGCGATAGTTTGCTGGAGCTGCCAGTCGCCAGCTTATTGTCATAGCTGGCGCCGCACATTTGAGCTGCATAGTGCAGCGGTGTGCCGCCATTCACATCCGGCTTGGCTACACTAGCGCCAGCTGCCAGCACAGCGCGCAAAGCTTCAATCTCGCCACACACTGCAAGAGCAAAAGGAAGCGCTTAAAAAATAGTTTGTGGGTGTGTGTGTGACTTACCCGTGGCCCAGTGCACCACGGAGTGACCTTCATTGTCGACCGCATTCACATCGGCTTTGTTCGCTAGCAGCAAATTGACCATGGCCAAGTTGCCCTGAATAACAGCCAAGTGAAGCGGTGTGAAGCCATCCTCATCGGCAGACTCCAGCAGCTCTGGAGCTGCGATTGCAATGGTGGCGGCCGCCACGAGGTCCTGTGTCTGCTCCAAATCCTGCGCTGCGCAATAATGCAGCGCGTTACGATTGCTACGGTCACGTTGCCGCAACAATTGAGGCTGCAAGCAAACAGAACAGAGCGACAGAGTGAGAGAGAGCAAAGCTAATTATGAGCAGCTGTTCAATAGTCGACTTGAAATTAATTATCAATATATATGCAACTGCTGATTACCTGTCTCGCGCTACTCACACAATATGTAAATGAAAACAGAAAAAAAAAACACGCACAGGCAGTGCGAATTTCGAATTTCGAGCAAATAAAAAGTTCAATAAAACAAGTGGATGCGTGTGTGCAGTCGCCTGGCGATTAATAAACTAATTAAAATGTCATTTGCATGTAGCGAGAAAATGCAGCGCTAGTTGCTGCATTTTCCACGCTGCACAGCGCATTGTTTAATAAATTGTGTAATTATAAATTACGTTAAACGTCTGTAAAACTCGCCCAAACGAACATCAACTTTAATTGCAGCAAAATGAGTTTCAACCTACACTCACTGCAGGCAGTATTCACATATTGTGCACTTTGTTCACTGCACTTGAAAGTATATGCCAAGTTCGATTTCAATTTTGTTATTTGATTGCTGTTTATTCAAATGTTACAACGCCCAGCGGCTGTGCACTGAATGTGTGAAGCTGCCAGCTTGTAATTAAATAATTTTTTCTGCTCTTGTTGTTAATTCAATGCGACGAGTAGTTTTGCCTCAACGCAACAGCTTTGCAATTAATTGTTGCACATATTTGCGCGTTAATCACTTGATATTTATGACATGTAAATAATTGGAAATTACTTTTCATTTGCAGCCTGCCAGCGGCCAATGCTTGTTAGTAACTAAAGCAACAACACAAACGTTGGCAACAACACCAAACGTAAACAAACAAATCGTTTAAACTTTTGGCCGCCGCTTGGTCGCTTGGAAAGTGCAAGTGCTGCTTCTTTCCCTTAACCGTTACGCCTGGCAACGTGGTGAGTTCACACACACACAGACACACACACATACGCTGAGGTGTACTTCTTAACTGCGCACTGCGATTTACCAGATTCACATTGCCCATTTTGGCGCGCAGCACGATGTCAAACTCCAAGGGACTGGCGAACATTTTAACGAGCCGGCGGGCCAAGCGTCCCCGAAAGCCGCGTGTCAAAACATGTCAAGTGCACAAAAAATACTGTCGCCGCCATCGAGTGCGCTGTGAAAAGTTTGCTGCCGCCGCCGCCGCTCCAAAAAACCAAAAAAATCGCATTGCGACGATAGCAACTTTAGCTTTAGCCAACCTCAGCGCGCAAACTTTAACCTCCAACGTCAGCGGCACGCAAATGTTTTAAGTGAAAATGTTGCCAAATCGTCAGCTCAGCTCTGCGCTCCCGTTTTAGGGTATGTCACAGCACTATGACGGTGTTAGTTTTAGTTTGTAGGTTTTCTCTGTCAGCTGACAGCGCCAGCAAACGCACGTCAGCATTAGAAGAGAACAATGTATGCTCAGCATAAATATTTTAGAAAGCAAATCGATTGAAATGTAGTAGTACACTTGGAAAAATAAATAGTATTTCACTTGAACTCAAATAGCTTGCCAACTAACTCAACTGTATAATCGATCTGTTAAAATTTTAAAACGATATTTCATACAGCTATAAATATAGATCGCTTAACTTATTTAAGTTTGTTGAAAGATAAATGAAAGCATAAGCTATACTGAAAAATTGTTTTTTTATAATATTGTTTAATTAATAATACATTTGCTCATTTATAAACTACTTACATACATCATACAATAATTCATACGCCCCGTATACAATGCAATCTTTATAAAATTCCTATTTCCTGCAAAGCTAAAGATTTTTTTGAAATTTAAAATTGACTTTGCCATTATTTTTGTCTGTTTTCCACAGTAGTTATCTTATCTGTCAGTCAGAATGATTGAATGTGTTGCTTTTCTAACCAACATTCAATTTTTATAAAGCATGTTAAGCACACGGGGCTCAACGCTAAATTTATCAGGCGCGCAAAACTATCGCGTGACGCACGGACCTTGGTTTGGGTGCCGCAATATAAAGTATATTTGGCTATACTATGTGCCTAGTTGGCGGCACTAAATGCCAAAACTCGCCATTGTTGTTGTATTTCAATTTATTGCACATTTAACTCAGTCAACTAATAGTTCGATAACAACACCAAAAACCAAACAAAAAATTTGCTGAGACAAAACTTTGCGGCAAGAAAAACAAAAGTTGAGCCAAGCAGAGTTTGCATGTTTTGCAAGATGGGGAAGCGATTAATTTCATATATCAACATGAGTTAACTACAATAGAATTCAATTCAATATAAAAATAACTTATTGAGCTGCATACAATTATCTTGGGACTTGCTCTTTATATTTGTTGATTGAAACGAATTCGTTTTGTTTGCACTCAAGAAAACTCAAATTTGCATTGCTCCAGCCGCAAAACAATAAAAAAATAAAAAACAAATATATCTGTATATAGTATATATATATTTACAATGAGTTTTATGTGCCGCTACTTCCGTTATCTTTGCGTGCCTTTTAGCATTGCCTTGTTGGCCAAGAGCAGAGTTTGTTCGTTTCTTATGGAGAACCTCTGCTGTTGGCCGGATTATGAATAATTCAAATAAACTGAAATGATACCTAAAAACTTTGACAGCCAACGCTCTCGCTCTGAGTTGCTGCCATGCCATAAGTAAAGCAGCAAGGGTCGCAGCTGGGGGGCAGTTGTAGGGATGGCGAGAGGGACGGAGCGAGAGCGAGAGCGAGAGCGAGAGGACTTAACGCAGCGTCAAATAAAGTTGTCTTGTTGTTGCTGTTTGGCTTTTGTTATTATTACGATGATGGTTGGCATGATTGTTGCCTTTACTCTTGGTGTCATGCAAATTTGCATTTAACTTTCTACGTTTGCCCAACACAAAATGAAATGCGATAATCAAATACAAGCAAACAACAATGCACACCAATAGCATAAACAGCAAGCAGCTGCTGCCCCAGTCCACCCCCTTTACCCGCAGCCAAGTCTATGTGCATGAAGCGAGTCAAGATAAAACTTTGGCATTGCCAGTTGGCCATTTACGGGCCACTCCCCAAGCCTGGCGCTGTTGCTTATAACATTTTAATAGTTTTAAAAACAAATAAAAAATTTACCAAATGATAAACAAAAGCGAAGCCACAAAAGCGACTATAAACTAACAAATAAAAATATATAAATGCAAACTTGGCTAAATTTTATTTTTTCATTTATATTTTGCCACTATAAATTAGTTGCATATGTTTAAAGCAAACTAATTTACATGTGCGCTCAAAGTTAAAATAAACTAACAGCACTTTTGCATACTTTTAGTTTATTCTAAGCTAGTTTGAGGCAACGGACACGTGTGTGTGTGTGTGTGTGTGTGTGTGTGTTTGGATGAAGCCTTTCCGGGCGGACAGCTAGACTTAAAACTTCCTTTAAGGCTTTAGTGCTGCTGTATTTGCATAACTCAAACGTTTGCACTTCCTTTGAGGCTTGAAAGCAAACCAGACTTATTTTTATGGGTGCATGCGTATGTATGTGTATGTGTGTGTGTATAGGTCGAACTTAATGCGTATATGGTGGCTTATTATTCATATATCGTAATCCATTAGCATAACAATGAAATGAAGATGTCCAGTAGTCTGGGTGAGCCACAGAAGTCATAGGTCTTTGTTGCTATGACGCATACGACATGGTGTTCCCATACATTTTATTGTTTACACGCAGGAAGTGCGTACACATATAAATAAAGCATAAATAATAATGAAAGAAGACACAGCAGCAGCCGCAGTAGCAGCAACAGCAGCAGCAGTGGCAATCACAACAACAACAACAACAGCAGCAGCAATGGGCTCACAGTTACATGATAATGCATAAAAAATAAAATACATGCATGGCCTGAAAGCCATGAAAAGGGCCACAAATAGCACTGGTGACTGGCAACTGGCATGCGGGTAGCCGAACTGGGGGGGCAGTGCAGAAGGTTGAATGGAGAACATGAACCGAGAATTCGACTTAACGCTTCGTTGAGCATCACATCCGCCATAATTATGTGTGACGCGACAACAGAATGGCACACATTAAAAGGCAGCTAAAGACAGCACACTGGACGCTGGACACAGCCAGTCAGTCAGCCGCAGGCAAAAAAGAAACGGTCAAAGCAAAAATAAATAGCAACCACAGTCACTGAATACCGGAAGCACTTTGCAGGCGCCTTAAGGTCGCCGTGGCCTGCCTGCTTAAGATGTCAAGTGACCAGCGTGCGCTCACTCAATGCCAAATTTATGCGCACAATACGTAATTCATATGTTAATCGCATACAACAGAGAGCGAGAGAGAGCATAACTAACCACAGAGACTTGGTTTTAATTAATGCCAAGCGACAAAATGCGCAGGTACAAGTCGCAGCCAGCGAGCTATGTGGGCGTGACTCAAGCAGTTAGACTTTAGGCTCAGCTCAAGAGCAGCAGCAGCAACTATAAGAGCAGACAATGGCATAAGCTAGGAGCAAGACAAAAGTTGCAAAGAGAGACAGCTATTTAGTAACGCCAGCAGCACCTTTTATGCTTCTAATTAGTGCCAAGTTGGCTGCAGCAGCAACAACAACAACAATGCATGTTGTTGCAGCCTTTGTTGCGGCTGTCGCAACTATCCAGGCAGGAAGCGATTCACCGCACAGCAGCATTCTTAAGTAGTTTTGGCAATTATTTACAGCTACTTTGGCGCGCTCCCGCCTACTGCCAGTCGCTGGAACAACTTAAAGCCTGCCACACGGATTATTATTATGATTATTATGCTGGAGCGTGTGCTGGCGGCGGCGGCGTCTCTACCTGCTGTACCTGTTCCTGGGCCTGTGTTGTCTACTAGTTCAACTTTTGCAAACGGATTAACAACAACGGCAAACTTTCGTTTTGATCTACAAAAACTTTGTTATTGTTGTTGTTGCTACACTAAACTCAGCTATGCGCTCAACTTAAGCAGCAATTTCAAGTTGCACTTCGATGCTTTAACAATGTTTAAATTAACTATTGAGTGCTCTCAGCTGCGAAATCTAATATTGTTGCTAATTAGATTACATCGATTTAATGCTGCAGCATTAATTTATTAAAACTTTAATACAATTGCCGAACCTTTTTCCGTAGCTTGTTGCTCTCTCTAACTACTACGCATGCCATGCACACAGCTCATGAATACTTAAGCCTTGACCAGCTGACGTTTTTGCTAATTTGTCTACAGTGCTTGATGTATGCTTTTGCATTATTCATTGGCCAAGTTGTAAGTCATGGCTCAAGTTTTCTCTAAATCGAATTAAGTTTGTAAAATATTTTACAAAACTTTACGCCAGCCAGAGCTCAATTAAAAATTACCCCAAGTAGTAGGTATAGCAAGAGTTTGCCCGCCTGCTCGCCTGGGCTTGAATCAAAAGTAATTTCCGCAACAAAAACTTTGCTGGTCAACAAACCGTCAGTTGAGTCTCTGGCCCTAAGCCAGCAGCAGACCCAGGCGAGGCCAAAGGCCGCCGCTCCCCTCACCACTTTGCAGTGCAGCGAAGCGCATAAAAATTAGTAACAAGCACTGCTCATTTACGTCAACTTTTCATGTCATTATGCACTTTGTGCAAATATTGTTGGCCACTCTGGCAAAAGTTTTTGTTATGCTCACATGTGATTAGCCATAGAGTTGGGACACACACACGCAGACTTCCTTGAGCAAAAATTGTTGGCTACTAATGCCAACGAGAATGAGGCAAATTCATATGCGGATATCCTACTCAGCTCAGCTCAACTCCGCTGCCTGCGAGGGCGTTAACGCGCTTTCCTGTGCCGGCGGCTCTTCCTTTTGCTGCTGCTGCTGCTGCTGCTGCTGCTGCTGCTGCAACTTTGCAATGACAATGGCTTACGAGCAGACCGCAGCGGAAGTCATTTCAAAAGCCAAACAAACAAACAACAACAACAGTGACTACAACTGCCTGCTATTCGTCGTTGGCAAGACAAATTTCTACGATTTCAGTAATTAATTTGCCATTGCAAAGTTTGCCAGTCATGCCAGCTAATGCGAAAGAGCGAGAGCGAGAGCGAGAGCGAATGCCCCAAACGCTGTCCGGTTGCTGTCTCTGGTGGTTTCTAATTAATTGGCCAGCTGGACAGCCGAGTAGTAACCGCATATGGAGGTCACATATGTTTGGATGGGTGCCCCGTTTGCGCTGCTTTTTGCTCAATTAGACGCCGCTCATTTGGTCCAATTGGGTTTGGGGTTTTGTGCTCTTTTTTGATGACTCAAAGGCGACTAACTCACACCTCACACCTCAAACTCACTCACGCGGTCTCACACTCATTGGCGTTGACTTTTATTTGGACATAAAGTGTTGTTCGTAATTAATTATCGCTCAACATGCTAAACTGTCAAAAATTTCGGCTATAAATTTGCGAATTGAGGTACGCGAATGTGACGTGGCCACAATGCTAATAGCCAGCAGACTAATCTATATTCAATTAAAGGCAGTCTGCTGCTTATTAAGTATACGCAGCATGGGCAAGCACAATAATTACGACTGCCAAATTAAATTGCGCACACATACATATACATATACATATATATAGAAAACCCTAGAGCTGGCTATTGAAGCGTAAAGCATTCCCAATTTTAATTCAGTGCTAATTGCATTCAAGCGCTCTGCTGATTTTAAACTGTTTCCTTTTTTTTTTTTGCTCTTCTCTTTTCAGATAATATCGCGCCAATTCGGCGCATACCTTTGACAAGCAAAATGGGTAAACAGCTGTGCGATTAATTAAAAATTCAAGTGACTGCAACTAAAGTTAAATAGATATTGTAAAATAATTTGAAATTCGCTGCAGAGCAGCAGCAGCAAATCAAACGAAAGATTGCACAAGCTAAAATCAAACTGAATAAATGAGCGCCGAAAGCAAATGCAAAGCTAACTGGACGTCGGTCGCGAGAAATCAAGGAAGAACGAAAACTCGAACTCGAGCTCGAACTGTGGATGAAAGCAAACTTTTTGACGTAATTTTTAATGAAATTTCAACAAAATGTTATAAAACGTGGCCAAAGCAGTGAAACAATTTGGTTGAAAAGGACAGCGTGTAGTCAGCGCCAGCGCCAGCGCCAGCGCTTGAGGCAGCTCCAGGCAGTGGGTGTGGGTGTGGGTGTGGGCGTGGGTATGGGCGACTGTTTGTGCTAGCAAAAAGCAAAAATTGCAATTAAAATTACCAAGCGAAGGCCAGCGCCACAGTCCGACGGCACGGCAAGGTGCAGACAACGCAAATGCGCGCGTCCCAAATTAATAATAATTTGCGCATTGATGGAGCGGCAACAAAAAGAAACAGAAAAAAACAGAAAGCAAATAGCAAAAGTGCATTGAAAGACAAGTGTAATTAAAAAATGGCAAATGGTTCGATAAAATGCGGCAAGGTCAACCCAATTGAAGCTAATGGCAGCCAGTTTGTAAAATTGCAGGCAATACAATTTAGATTTTAAAGTTGAACTATTTGCAGCAGCGAGATTTACGCATTTTAAAATACAAAATTAATTTTGTACAGCAAGTTTGCAAACATAGCTCGCTGGCTTGGCTGCTTGGCTGACAGCAAAGGCACCAGCTGGCTGGGCTGCGGGATAATAACAGCTCAAAGTTCGTCGCCGCCAGCGGGCATCAGCTAAAACTAACAACGCTTAAATACTCTATAATAAAGCTTAAAGACAGCAGAGTGCATATAAATTAGTACAACAGCGCGTATACTTGTTAGAAAGCGCATGTTGCTCATGTTAGCTGTCGCCTGCTTTAAAATCTTTTTCTTATAGCTAATCGTACTTTAGCTACTGACAGGCACTGTTGAATATTATTTTGCAGTAAACAAAGACCGCTTGCTGCTTAGGGCTAACGCATTGGCGCTTGTTGGGCAAAAATCAACTTCTGCAGCTGACTTTTGAACAAAAAGTTTTGTAAGCTTGGTCGAGCGCTTGGTTGCTGGTTACCTGGTTGGTTCGAGCGAGCGTTGTAAATCTTAAGTGAAAATAAATAATTTACACCTGCAGCTGCTTGTGGGGGGGGCGGTCAACTGCTTTTGTGCGTCGGCAGCAAGAGCCAAAGCACATACTAAAGAGATGCTCCTAAAATTGCCAAACTGTGGCAAGGATTTCAGTTGTGGCTTCAAGTTTCGGTGCCGAGCCAAGTTTGAATAGCGCTAGCAGCAGCAACAATAACTAACCTGGACGCTAAGGTGCCACAATTAAGAAAGACACAAAGAGCAGCGTACAGAGCGAGAGACAGAGAGTGTGGAAGAGCGAGAGAGCGAGATAGCTGCAGGATATGCTAGCAGCGTGCCGAACAATGCTAAAAGCCAAAAAGTTTTATTTTCTAAGAAATTAAGACTTAATTGGTAAAAGCAACAGCAATAACACAATAAAGACGACAGCGAGGACAACAACCGGCAGCTGCGTGGCTTGGCCTGGGCCTGGCCTGGAAAGGGGCACAAAACCAACATCAATGAAAAGTTTAAGCCAAACAATAGCAGCCAAGTAAACAAAGCCGCTGAATGTTGCTGAGCGCTCTCTCGCTGAACAGCACTCGTTGTATGTTGCACAAAGGCGCTGGCTGCAAATTTGAAATGCTGATGGTATTTAAGAAGCAGAGCTAGTTTTTTATTACCCATACGCCGCGTTGAGCAGCAATATTGATAAGTTAACAAGCCAAATGGGCAAATAGTGAACAAAAAGAATAAATAAAAACTAACATAACAAGGTCATAAAGACGACGGCGGCAAGCGAAGCAGCCAGCCAGCCAGCCAGCAATGCCGTTGGACTCCACAAATTGGGGGTATTAGACATAATCTTAATTAAAATACTCAGACGCGAAACAAACAACGCAATTCAACGTAAACGTAAATAAGAATTGTTTGAATTATTCAGCAATGAGCAAATGAAGGCTAAAAACTTTGCAGTTAAGCTCTGGCAACGGCAACGGTAAGCAGCACGCTTAAGTTAACAAAAGTTTTAATAGGTAACGCGGCCTAATCGAGCAAAGGGCTTAGACGAAAAAACCGCTGACATAATTACAAAGCGGCAACCAAGATAAATTGCGACGGTGGCTTAAAGGCAAAAGATTAGCCAGAACAATAATAAAAACAAAACACAAATGCGAAATATGCCTAAGGATAGCCGCTTATAAAATACACATGTTTTTTTAAATTAGTCTTACATGTTTGAGCCTTAAAGCTTTGCTTAATATAAAATACAAAAGCTACTCATTTACACATTTTATATTTACCCAAAAGGGTTTCTCATTCACATTGCTTTAAATGCATAAATTAATTAAAATTTATACTTTGCACTCATTGTTATTTTGATCAGGAGCATTTTCAATAGAAGCAGTCGCTTAGCTTAAATTCTGCTCACATAGCGCTGGGCAAGTGGTCGGCCTAATTAACTGCTATTTATTTATTCAATAATTATTATTATAAGTGTCTGGCAGCCATAACAAAAATTCTTTCAAACAGCAGCTGTTCGACAGGCATAAATAATAATTCACTTGAATACAAATCAATAATAAATTAATCGTTAGGTGAACATTATGAGCTATAAGAAGAGAAAAGCTTTATTTATTTCATTAATTACTCATGAAAAAAGTCAAACCTAACTTAAACAAATAATTCAAATCTGGAAAAATGTAGTTTAAATAGTAAAATAAATCAGTTTAGACATTTAATAGCATTTATATTAGCTTAAATTTATTATTTATGTCGTTTTCTTTGATTTGCTAATGCAAGATTTATTGCTTTTAATTTCAATATACTGCATATTATTGAAATTGCTCAAAGATAATTAAGATGAAAAATAATGTAGAAATATTGAAATTAAATAAGTTGCTAATGCAGAGATTGTAACAAAAGAAGTTTACTATACAAAATAAAGCTTTACAAAATTGAAAAAGGAACATCCAAGCTATTGAAATTCTACTACAGAGATGAAGATACAACGCCAGCAAAAGAAAGTGAAAACGTAGCACTCGAAGCTAGACGAATTCGTAAGTAAGGCAACGCACAAAGTTATTGCAACTGTAGCGAGCAACAACAGTTGGTTGTAGACAGTGTGGAGCAAGTAGCGTTAAGTATCGGCGAAAGTTAGGGAAGCCTTAGTAATTTGTATTTCTGCGTAAGGCTGCTATTTATATAACTTTTGAGTAGCTTACATTTCGAATGTTTGCTTGATTCCATTAAAAATCATGACGACTATTTGGCTTCATTACTGTGCATAGCGTATACGCCTATTTGGCCAATAAATGAACTTTTTCGCTACATTGTTTTTTTCACTTTTCAGCTGGCGGAGAGAATGCGGTCATACTTGCTGTTTATGGCTCACATAAAATGTGAAGTAATAATTGGAGGCAATTGCCATATTTCGCAGGCAAATAAACGCGAAACGAGCGCTAGAGCTGAATTGACGCGACTTCAAGGTTAAAGGCGGCCCGGTCGACAGCGAGCTGACGTCAAGCTCTGGCAGTCGCTGGCATTTCAAATTGGCCGAAATATTCAATGCCAGGCAATTTGACATCAAATTTGGCGTCAATATCAATTATGCATCAAAAAGCAAAAGTCGTAAACTGTGCCCAAATTAAAAGTATTTTGTATGCGCTGATTTCTCGCTGGCCCCAACCCACTGCTACAAATTACAAAACTACAAAACATGACAAGTTTCGTTTCGTTTCGTTGTTTCGCATACAATTTATCTGCGTTCAATTAAAAACTTTTCAAATTTCAATTAAATGTGAAATTGGCATATTTAGCGTGTTGAAGGCAAACGAAGCGTTGAACCATTCAGAGCAAGTGGTAAGTGGTGTAGGCGGCTGCCAAATTGCGCAGCCATAACTAAGCCTTAGGATTATTTTGTCAATTTCGAATGTCCTGCCATTTACAGCATTTTAATACGACGACCTAGGCGTAGCATAAACAATGGCACTAAAGAAACTTGGGGCGTAGTCTTGCCCTTTTTGTTATGTTCGGCTGCTTGTAGAAATGTTTATGAAGCAATTAGGCTCAGTGCTGAGAACAATGCGCCCAAAATGACTGCAACGCAAATTTAAAGCAGCTTGTCATGCTTCCAACACACACACACACACACACACACACAGACACACAGATACAAACATAGCGCGTGTGAAAGGGTATTGGCCATGCTGGGCTTTGGCTTTAAGTTTTTGCGCTGGATCACCGTGACAACAAAAAGATTAAAATCTTGTTACGCCTTTGCCTGATTTGGGCTTTTGTTCGCTCAACGGCCACTGGCCCACAGTGACGCCAGAATTCTTTGGCAGCGCCAACAGTCAAGTTGTCATGTTGTTATTGCTGTTGCTGCTGTACGTCGGTTCATTACACTTGCTTTAGTTTTAAGTTCTAAGCTTAGAGGGTCTGGGCTACTTTTTGCTGAACTTTTGGGGGCGCCGCCAGTGACAAGTTTTTGAGTACGAGCTGTTGCACCTACCTTGGCGCGCATCTGGGCAAGCACTTGTACAATGTCGCCTTGCTGACACGCATACATTAAACTGCTGCAGCCCTCGGCGAGACGAGCTGCAAACGCGTTGTGGCTGAAAACAGCAGCACGCTTTGTTTTAGCGCTCGATGAAGTTCCAACTGCGGTTGCTGTTGTCGTCGTCGACGTTGTTGTTGTCGCAGTGCTGGTTGCAGTCGTTGTCATGCTCTTCATTGTCATTGTCAGCGCTGCTGCTGCTGCTGCTGCGGCACGTGCGCGTCCTGGCAATGGACTCTCAAATTGCAAATGCTTTTTGCCCAACGCATCAGCAGCAGCAGCGTTGGCCGTCAAGCGCGCTGGTTTGGCCGGACACGTTGTGCGCTTCACTTCCGTCTTTGGCTGCATCTTTGTTGTTACACTTCATTGCTCAACATTTTGATGCATTTTCAATACACACACACGCACACAGCTTGAGTTTACGTGTATGTATGTGCACATAATTAAAGGTTAATTTGTTTGTACGCTAGTCCTTTGGCTATGCGGGCTGTCTTCGCAGTTGTTAGCTGCTGTGTGTGGTTAGCGGTGACAGTTGCGCGCACACAAAGTAAATACATTTTGTGCTTTTAAGCGTAAACGAAAGTTTGTGGGTACTTATGTGCGTGTGTGTGTGTGCCACTAATGCGCCAACTGCTTTCGCTTGAACGCCTTTTAAATTTTCGACTGGCATCAACATGCGGTGAAATGAACGCGACTCAACGCGTTGCACAGCGGCCTTTTCAATAATTAATTTCGGTTTTTATCAAAGCATGAACTCGCGCACACACACATAAGCACATGTGTACACACACACATACACACAGCTTTGCTGTTTTGTACGCTGGTTGACTGACTGACTGACTAGGGAATTAGATGACGACGCTTTGGCAAACGGGCGCGCCATAGACAGCGACAAATCGTCACCCGTCGTCGTCGTCGCCATCGCCGTGTTGCGCACTAAAGTATGCTATGAAAAATTTACAAACGCCCACAACTGATTCAAATTTACGCTTTTACACACACACAGAGCGCTCGCTTTGCTCATTTTGTACGCTATCAAAGTGAATTTTGTTGTTAAATCGCGCGGCAAATAGTTAACTAAAAAATGAAACAACTATTTTCGAAATGCGCTCTAGCGCTTATAAAGCAAAATCTACCGTAAAAGGTACTTAGCGCTCAATGCTCAATGCTCAAACTGATGATAATGCTGCTGATAATGACAACAGCTGCTTTCGGCTTTGGTAAAGCGATAAAAAAAAAAACAAAAAAAACGAGCAGAGCAGAGCCTATTGGTTGATTGAAAACCGAAATGGAATTAAATAAATACGCGCCAAGCAGATAGCTGCCATTGCTATTGCCGCGGCTCGCATTAAATTTCGAGAGCACGTAAATCGCGAGCCGCAGTGCCACACCAAAACCACCGCACCACCGCCATGACTGCGGCTTATTTCCATGTGCCTGCTGCTGATGATGATGTTGCTGCTGCTGCTGCTGCTGTTGCTGCCTTGGTTTGTTTGTTGCCTTACGGCTGTGTGGGCCGCAACAGATTTACATTTCATTTGCTGCTGTTGCTGCTACTGCTGCTGCTGCATTGCCGCTTGTTGTTGTTGTTGTTGCTGCTGCTGATGATTTTGGCAAGGTTTACGAGGCGTTGAGCGTCGCTGGTATCGTCCACAGACGTTGGCTTTTAATAAATTAATAAAAAGCACCCAGCCCGAAGCAGAGCGTAATGCAATAACATTTCTGCTTATTTTTCGTTTGGGGTGCGCTAGGGAGTGTGGCCGGCAGCTTAACTTAACAATGCAATAACTGCGCGCTTCATTAGCTCGGCAAAGCGGCAGCAGCACTAAAATAGAGCAAACAATAAGCTACAGAGCGGCGGCAATCAAAGCGAATACAAATAACTGATAATTAACAAATGTGCGTGTGGCCTACATTTTGAAGTTAAACTGCTAAATTGTGTAAAGCACGTATACGCAACGTATGCTATAATTATTTCAAACAGAGCTAACAAACACTGACTTTCAAGCTCACATGCTGTGTGTGTGTGTGTGTGTGTGTCATAATCGTTAAATAGCATTATGGTGTTGCCATAATTATTCTATTATTAAGTACCAAAACATTTGTCATGCACAAAATGCTGTGCAGCATTATTGCTGCTGCTGCTGTTGCTGCTGCTGCTGCTGTTGCTGTTGTTGTAACTGTAACTGTGGCTGTTTAGAAGTGATTAAACTTAGCCTCCATTGGTAAGCTGCCTTAGGAGCTGCTGCTGCTCGTCCGTTGTCCATGTAAATGGCTACATGTGTATGTGTGCTAACACATGTCTGTGTTTATGTGGCGAGTACCTCAAACTATTCAAGTGTATGCGTGTGTGTGTGGTTTTATAGCCTGTGTGTGAGTGTGTTGTTGTTGTTGTTAAACGCAAACTCAGCCGCTTGGCAAATAAACATTTTAGTAAATTTACTGCCGACTGACAGCTGTCAGCTTTATAACCACCATCAAACAATGACAGCCAGCAACAAGAACAACAGCAACAGCAACAATACCAATAAACCATTACAGTCACAACGCTGTGAAAAGGTGTGTAGACCACACACACACACACACACACACGACTGTTTACAAAGGACGCTGGAAAGAGACAACTAGACACACACACACAAGCGCAGCGTAACTGAAGCAGCTAAACATACAAACACACTTATGCTAGTTGCCTCACCCCTACGCTACGCTGAGCGTCTGAGCAGCCAGGCAGGTTTTAGCCACTTAACACTTCATTGAAAAACCACTCAAAAAGCCACTTCAACAACGTAGCGTAGCCCTAAGGGCTACACACACACAGTTAGCTATATAAATAAACTGTTTTGTCTGGCCAGCCTGTTTGCTTTTAGTTAGCTCGTCGCAATTTTGCGGCCAAGCTTTGTCTTTTATTTTGACTTTGACTTTCACTTTGATGGTCAACAAATGCCTGCTAATTACGCCGCCTTGCAGTTAGTACAACTAATGAAAATTTAATGCATGCAGCCAAAAGCATTCTCTACACACAGGCAACAGCAGCAACAGCAACAGCAGCAGCAACATGCCAGCAGTTTATTTTAGAGCTAGCTCAAGGCATTCCAATGGCTTAGCCACAGCAGCAACATCAAGTTACAGCATACAAGGGTCAACTGGCTATTTAATGTTTACCTTTGACTGCATTTAAAACATAAATTGTTGACATTTTCGCGCACAACAAACGATTTTGCGGGCTGTGTGCGGTGCTTTTGAGCTGCTCTGTATTTTGTGTAAACTTTTTTGCGTGCTGCCTTATTTTTTACTCTGTCTGTCTGTCTGACGCGCACTTAAAAAAATATATTTTTTTTTCACATGCCCGCAAATTGATCAATAACAAAAGGAATTTCCACTGACTAAAGCTGGCCAAGCACTGTTGGCATTCAACGCACAACTGGCTGTCGTTGCATATGCGCAGCATAGCTTTGCATGTGTGTGTGAGGGTGTTTCTTTGGTGCATGCTCCTTGTTATTGTGTTGGCCAACCTGGTTGTTATGGCAATGGGGCGCTGGCTGGGTGGCTGACCAAGTGGCCAGCACTGCCACTTTAATGCGTTGGCGTGTTGTGTATGGGCCTACTACAGTTCGTAGTAGGTAAGAAACTTTTTGGCAGCGTAATTGGGTTACATATAATGATTTTTATTGGTTTTAGCATTTTGTAATCACGCCGCTGGCAAATTGAAATAGCGAGCGTACGTTCTTATAGCCAAACGTTTAGTTTTCAATTAAGCCAAAAGCCAGCCACACACACACACACACATGCGAACTGGCAAACGTTACAGCTCATAAATTCCATGACTTGTGTCAGAATGTGTTAGAGCTGCGCAGACGTTTTTCCTGGAAAATTGTGGGTAAAAAAAAAAGCAGCAAGATTTTGCTTGCTGTGCAGCACGTCAAGCGCAGCAAGTAGAAAGCTCTGCAGCTTGCGCTTAAAATGTAGATATGGCCTATGGCAGTGGCACTTGCAGCTCTCTGGCCAAGTCGTCCGGCACGTTAAGTGCTGCAGAAATAAACTGCACACTGCAGTGAACCAAATGTGCAACTTTGGCAGTCGAGCCAGCATTGAGTCAATTTTTGGTATGCTGACTACACAGCGAGAAAAGCGTGAATACAAATTAAATTAGCAAAAAGCGACTGCTATGAAATAACTAATATTATATATTATTGCGTGCTTTTTGTATGGTGTATACTTTGTTTAGTGTGTGCCGCTGGCAGTTCTTTTAATTAAAATCGCTTTCAGTTAGTAAACGCAGGCCATGAGCCAAGCTAGACTGGATTGCCTGGCTGCTGCGTTATCAAAGCCAAACCAATTGCCATGCACTTGTGACTGCGTCTCTGTGTGCGTGTGTGTGTGTGTATTAGTGCAGGCACTTAGCTTATGCATTTATGCGTTTGAGAGCTGGGCAACAGTTTTGTGTGGTGCGTTCGCTTACTTGTTGATGTTACTGCTGTTGCAGCAGTTGCATTCGCCTGGCATATGACGTTAGCTTTTATGTGCTTGTTTGTCTGCCTGCCTGCCTGCCCGTTTGCTTGCCCCTTGACGCTGAGGCAGTTTGAAGCTGTCAGTTTGTCAGCTTGTCAGTTGTTTCGCCATAAAGAGCGCACACTGACAGTGACACGCTTAGTCACAAGGTGTGTGTGCAAGGCTGTGGGTGGGGGGTGGTGCTGGTGCGGCACACACACTTAAACGCGCTGACAGGTGTTGCCGCAGTCATCACTACTTTGTTGTGCTAATTTCACTTTGGCTAGCAACTTTCACTCCCATTTATCAGCTACTTGTGCGCTGACCCATAAATGTCAAAACTACACTGCGAGATAATTCAAATGCGCAGACAGACAAATTTATTAAAAGAAATGCACTTACCGACAAGTTTCATGTATCAAGCTATATACTCATAATAAAATTTTATAAATTAATAATTTGTTAATTTTTCACAAGTGCTCGCTTGCTTACTTTCTTCATATTTTAGTCAAGTACTTAATTATTGTCTATCGAAGCTATCGTAGCTATCGATAAGCATAATACGTAGGGCTATGCTTAAATTTAAGCTGTAATTTTTATTATTTTGAATTTATTTATTTTTCACAAGAAATATTGATTTATGTTCTTAGATTATCTGTTGACAAATATATATAAAAAAATTTTCATATAAAGTATATGAAATTTCAAATGTTAGTGGTTTGTCAATCATGCTTAGTAGCAATATGCAGACATCAATAATATTTACATATACAGTTGATACACAGTAAACTGAAAATTCCTAAGAATTCCCCAACTTTTGAAGTGTGTATATTAAAGCTTCTTCGGTGCGTTATTAAACATTTAATTCAATTTTCCAAGCTTAATTGTTTAACATTGTAATTAAATATGCATTGTATTAAATTGATAATATCAATCACACTTAAATCGCTTGACCTACGCTTTAAAATGCAACAACGTTAAGCCTAAGCCTTTAATATGCGCGCGCGCATAGGCAAAGCAAATTTAATTAATTTAATAGAAATAGGAAGTGCACTACATAAAAGCCTCTAAGCTCTGTATCATTAACTTTAAGATGCAAACGCAAAACTAAAATGGCAGCAACTGCTTTCAGCTGTTCATTTAGTCTAGCTTAACGCACAGCTGCACACACACACCAACACACACACGCACTTGTATTTAAATATATACACAGGTATGTCTTTAGCTTTGATATTCATACGCAATCTGCGCTCGGTTTATAGTGCGTAAAGCCATCAAAAATAGTTAACAGCATTGAAATGCTTTCAGCTAAAAGGTGCGCCCACAACTTTGCCGTTCATCTATGCGTTAAAATTGTTGGCGGCACATGCCACATGCCACGACAGACAATATTATTTTTGCTGCCTCATATCAAGACAGCTAAAAATATTGTTTGATTTAATTACATTAAATGCCTAACAAATTGTGCGCCCCCCAATATTTTGCCGCCTACGCTTTGTTTGCGCTTAAAAACTCGTTAAGCAACAATTTTTGTGCTCAATCTTTTGCAAATATTTCATTTTAAGAGTTCAAGACAATTATTTTTATGCAGAAATACTTAATGAACAGCTTAAATTGTTCGATATTGTTGGTAAAACAATGTGCAGTGTGCAGATTTTATTATTAAATACTAGACTAGACAACTTACCCGTCAGTTAGCAGCGCTTTGAGTTTGAGTTTACTTGCTGCTTGTCATTGCTCAGTTAATTGCTGGCAACAACAGTCCAAACGAATTTAATTGATATGCGCTGCATGAGTTCGGACACACGTATCAACACAGGAGTGAAGCAAACGAGTGCAAGGGAAAATTTCTGGCAGCCAGGAGAGAGCTAGAGCTGTTGGCAAGCTTACCGCAGCAGGTGGACAATTTGCTAACCGAGTTTGTCAGTCAGTTCAAAAGGCACTGCTGGATAGTGAATGCTAGAAAAATTGGATTTAAATTACTTTTGGCCCAACTGCCGTTGCTGCTGTTGGCCCAGGTGTGCTATTGAGGCGCCACGTCGCGTTGCCTGCCAACTTCAAATCCAAACTGACCGCAAAACATTTGTCCGTGTAACTTTATGCCACAAAAAGGCAATGGCGACGAGCAATACGACGCTGCAGCGCGCAGCGCTGCGCAGCGACGTCAGCAACAAATAATAACAATAAAAAAATCAAAGGCAGTAAAAACCAAAATAAACGCCAACTGCAATTGTGTGTGTGTGTGTTGGCTTTAAGGCTTGGCAAGTGTTGCTAAAGAAGTTGCTTGTGCTAATTTGTGTTAGCGGCTTTAACCAACCAAACAAAGCTCAACGAGCTAACAAACTCGCTGTGTGTTTGTTGTTGTTGTGGCTGGCTGGCTCGGTCGGTCGGTCAGCGCTATAAATGAAGTTGACCTGATTTCAGTTATGCCAAAAGTCGGCTAACGCGTCTAAAAGTGGCACACTCACACACAGAGAGAGAAACAAGCGTTGGTACTTCCGAGTAAATTTGCATAGGCTCGTCAGTAGAAATTATGCATGCCACTGTTGATATTGAAATGCCGAGCAAGTTAAACTTTTGTGACGCCCACTTGTGTGTTTGTGCAAAAGTGAGAGGGCCTAGCGGCTAAGCCAAGTTTTCACTTTCGCTGCCAGTTGGCAGGCCATAAACACGTAAGGCACGAAGCGCAAACAAAATAAACAGCGCGCTGCGTTGCCGCCGACGACGTTGGCGTCAAAGTCAACGGCACGCCAGCGCAGACGCTGACGTCAGTCAGGACAGCAATGGACACACTTAGTCTTTGTCTTGCGCAAGTCTTAAGTAAAAATTTGTTTAAATTTTTGCAACAATAAAAACAAATATGCATACAAATTTAGCAAAGACAAACTTTAGGTATGTAAATTTTGCTGTTTGCCTTTGTCTTGTATGCAGTGCAGTTGCTGCTGCTGCTGCTGCTGCTGCTGCTGCGGCGACGCGGCGCAGGAAGTTATTAAGGCGGCAAAGGTCTCGCCAAAGAGCAGGGCGGCAACCTTTGTAGGTCAAATGCAAAGTTAGCGTTGGCATAATTGTGCCACACGGGCGGCAAAGTCAAAAACGCATTGAGTGTGGCTCGGCGGCGGCCCAGCAACAATGTTGGCCCAAATTGCTGACCACAAATAAATCAGCGTAGTGAATGGCAAACGACGAGAACTTGGCACAAATCCATTAGTGGCAACATTTATCGAACGTGCCGTGTCAGTTGTCGCATGCACGGCAACCCAAACGAGTAATTGTATAAACTATTTGTATAAACTTGGCCAACATGCAAGCCCCACAACCCAAGACCAAGACCAAGACAACAAATTGAGCTCAGACGAGGCGCTGTTAACAAAACGAACTTTTAATAAATTCATTAGTGTAGCACTTTATGGCAATGGCCACACCTACAGACCACCCGCCCGCCCGCGCGCTGTGCACTGCATTGGTTTAATGCAGCGCTTGACATTACGTATACGCCCCGTACATTTATGAGCAATCAACTTTACGGCCAGAGCGCTGTAGCTGTAGCTTGTCCTTAGCACACAACACTATTTATTGTTGCCATGCATTTGTCTTTGACTTTTCCAAGATATTTTCAAATCGAACGACATTTTGTTCGTGTCCGTGTATGCCTGGGCCGGATGGCATTGTGCTTGACTGCAGCTCAGTTGCCTGCAGCATATATATATATATACATGTTTGTGGTGAGTCTCGTTTTTATTGATATGCTGCATAGATTTAAAACGAGAAAACAATGACTCCTGAGACTTGAGATAAACCAATTGTTTTGAGCGCAGCTATTTAAGTGGAAATGGCAGCTACAAATCTTGATATTAAAGCTAGCTTTACTATATGTTTTTAATGCTTTTAACTGCCTGACCATGGACTACACGAATAATTGCGTTGATTGCCATTTAATAAAGCTCATTATAAACGTCAGCCTAATTGCCAATTTGGGCCATTGTGCTTGACACAAATTTACATAATGTTAGTCCAAAACGCTGCCCTAAGGTCACACTAATAGTCTGTTGAAAATATGTTTGCGGCTGCTATAAAGAAATTCCAAAGCAAAGCTAAAGCAAATGTTTAGGCTAAAATTGCACGATTAAATCTGCAAATGAAATAAATTATTTGCGCGCACAGAACGCAATGAGTTGACCCAAATACAAGTACGAAATGACACTGAGCATGGGAAATGGGCAAATGGGTGAATGGTAAATGGAAAACGAAAACAGACGACTGCCACAGTCAGCTGATTATCGCTAATTGCGCCCAAGGAAATAGAAATTAAATGAGCCACAGCCAGGAGACCGGGGCGACCTGCAAGCCACACGCAGTACATTAAATTTATTTCCATTTACTTTGCTTTGCTTAGCAAGCGTTGCATTCAGTTTAAGTCTAGAGTCTTGATATGCTTTTGTAATTTCCATTGTCATAAGCAAACAGACAACTTCATCTGAATGTACTGGAATAAAGCTGGATATTGAAAATGGCACAGGTAGGCGCTGTATACAGCATCATTTAAAGGCTTCATAACTGATTTGGGTATTTTATTCATTCGCAGTCGACGCCTGTAAAGGTTAACAAAATTTCGGTTTTACATAAAATGTTTGGTTTGGCTAAAAAAAAAGCTGTGAACTCTTATATCGTGCCCCAGAATTCGACAATAAATCTTGAGCAAAAGCCAGGCCTTCGGGATCATATCAATAACCTAACGGAGAATACCTACGACCGCAACGCCATGAATAAGTGTCCACACTGCGAGAATATGGCCAAGAACTTCTTGTACTTGGAGAGTCTTATACGCAACAACTGTGATAAGCATCAAAAGTGCAGCTTGTGCCAATCCTCGCTTAAATACCTCCAGTATGTCAATAGAAATATTATGCAAGTGTTCGGCAACTTTGATTCGATTGTGCAGGCGGCCCGCGTCTTTTCCACCCAGGCCCCACCGGCGCCCAAATACGCGGTGAGAAAACAAGCAGACAAGCAGTTATCCCAACGCGCTGAGGGCGGCGCTGTGGTCGGCTCACAAAAGTCCAGCAAATCGCTGAAATCGCAGAAATCCAAAAAGTCACTCAAGTCCCAACAGTCGCTCAAATCGGGCAAATCGAAATCCAAATCCAAGGCAGGACTCAAATCCCACACTGGCCATGGCAAAATGGTGCTGAAGAGCAAATACAAGCAAAAGGCCAACAAACTCGCCTCGCATCTCAGCAAAGTGGTGCGCAGCGTAAGCCAACACAAGAGCTTGCATCCTGTGCGCTCCAAGCTGAAGAAGCATCATGGCATGAAGAGCATGAAGAGCAAGCGGCATGCAGCACCGCCGACCAGCATTAATTGGAGTCTGCTCAAACGTAATCTGCCCAAGCGTAAGGCACTCGGAGCCAAGTAGCCGCTAACTGCATAATCAAACAAAAAGTTATATATTCACACATATATAGTAATGATGCGCCTAGTGCGCAGTCTTGTCTATGAGGAATCTAATATATTTTTTTTTTATTTTAGTCGAAACTAAATTTGCCAACGAAAAAAAATTGTAAAATACAAAAAGTTTACAACGAAAACAAATTGCAGTTGTCAATCACAAAGTTTATATTTTGCACGCACATATTTTAATTATTTGCTTGCTTTAGCTAATTTACATAATTTAGCGTCGTGCTTTTCATAATTATTTGGCTTGCAGCGCTTGTAAACCTTTTCACTTTTGACGCGCACGTTTTTTAATTGTTGCAAATATTATTCTATTGTTTTATAAATCGAGTGTTGACAAGCGCGCAATTAGTGTTTGGGCCGTAGCTACCCAGCGGTCCTGGCTAAAAGTTAGTCCATTAAACAAACTTTTTTGTTGTGCTGTGCTGTTTTGTTGGCAGGCACTGTGCTGTGTTTTTTGGGGCAACTTCAATTTTCAGCGCCCCAATGTGCTGTGTGTGTCACGACCAAATATTTTGTCAATTTAAATTCAAGCGGTTGGTAAACGCTGCGTCGAGGGACCGCATTGGACCCAGGCCGGAAAGCGGCTAAGCAGATTTCTAACCCAACTGACTTTTTGGGCCACGTCCGGCAGTTAGACAATTTTTCGCCAAACGCGTTCAAATATGCCGCATACGCAGCTGTGACCACCAATACGTTTATACCTGCGTGTGTGTGTGTGTGTGTTCAACTAAAACTTATTAGACACAAGTGCATTTAGCGTGGCACCAATGTAACTAACTGTGTGTGCCCACAAGTCAGGGGGCAAAGTCGAGCTGCATACAAAACGGTTGGCCACTGAATTTTTTTATTGTGTCCACTGGGTAAACCTATTAGCTGCAGGCCAAACAGTTAAGCAAGGCTGACAAAGCTATTAGCATGTTGCTTTGACAACAGCAAATTCATTTAAGCATTAGAAAGAGAGAGAGAGAGAGAGACTGCATAATAAATAAATAAATGCAATTGTCTGCAGTTTGATTTTAAAGTTGCTGCAGTTGCGCCTATTTCAACTACCAAAAATATTATTTTTGCTTTCTATGGCGCAGCAGCAGCCAACGTTGACCTGACCCAACAAACTATGTGACGCGGCCGCACAATTCCTTTGTAATTAGATAACGCAACAAAGCAACAACATGGCGACCACAGCATTTCCGCTGCCGCTGCCACAGCCACCGCGCACTCGTGCAGCGCTTGAATAACGCTCGCGCAGCATGTGTATGTGTGTGTGTGTGTGAGTGTGTGTGATGCGTTTATGCAATGGCGACTCACCGTGAAAGCATTCTCGTTGAATTTCCCGTGCATTTCGGCACAATGCAATTTCAGGCATTTGCTGTTTTTACGTAAAATGCTGAGAGCATTTTCTGATTATTTTGCAAAATCGCAGCATTTACCGTTGACACGGCCAACATAATTAGCCACCAAACACGCCCACGCCCACGCACACACTGAACAGTTAAAGGCCAGCGCCAACATTTTCTTGTCGCTTGTGCAAATTTCTGTAGAACACAACACAGCTCAATGCCTTTTTCAATCAGACACCATATGCCTGACAAATCCAAGCATTGTCCTAGTTCCAATGGCTAATGATAGCTCTTTGAAATGATGCTGTTTTTGCATTAGGCGCTGATAAGTTGGTGACTAAAGCACGCAAATTTATTACGTCTGCGTTCGAGTCCAAGCCAAGGCTGCTTGCGTGACAGCAAAATGGTTAAAGGCTTACATACCTGGCTAACATAATTAGCTGCTCATCTGCAATGAGCAGCGAGCAGCACAAGATTCATAGCATAAGATTGAGATAGAGGGTGAGGGGCAGTTGCAAACAAATGGCACACGAGAAGATTTAATGCGCTCTCATGCAACTAAACTTAATATTTCACGTACATTTAACCTCCGGGTTTAAATGTCGTAATTTTCTCATTGGCAAGCAGCGACCATCCTTAAGGCATTGCACGAATGTTTTACTGTCTCAAAGTTTGTCTCAATTACGTGCGTGCCAGACTGAAGCAGCTTGCTCCGGTGGCTACAGCTAAATATTAAGACTATATAGCGCATACCAAAGTTTCACTTGATAAACCCCATGTCCCTGCACATCCTAAATCAAACCCCAACGCCTATCGCAGTGCCATTTGCTGCACTCCCACTACCCCTCCCCTCCCGCTCTCGTTTGTCATTGGCAACTTTTTAATTAAAACTTTCATCCGAGTAATGGGATATTTGCACTACGAAATGCGACATCGACCACGACGACGACGACGACGTCGATACTACGATACCAACCAGTAGAGATACTTGCTCAGCATTTGTTGTTGTTGTTGGTGTGTCTCAGCAGCGCCTTATTGGTTGCAACTATCTAATTGCCAAAAGGATTTGGCTTACATAATATTGCGCTGACCTCCAGCGCCGGCATTTTTTATTGGGCAGCAAAAGTTTTTGGCCAGCAATTGCTAGAAAACTATGCCGCACGCGCTACGTGAGCCAAGTTAATGAGCAAACTGACGTCACGTGCACAATTAACGAGCCGGCATTTTAATTACGCCGCCAGCAACAAGCTTACTCGACTGCAGTGATACGGTAAGTTCTTAAAGCAAAGTCTGCAATTAACATTATTTGAAGCGATCAAGTGGCAGCAAATTGGTAATTCACAAATTACATTTACTATGCGATGATTTTTATATAAATTGATAGATGCAATTAAAGCCCCTTTCATAAAAGTCTGCCTACGAACATCCTACGTCAAAAATCAAGAATCTATAAATTAATATAAGTACAATTATATGCAATTGAAATATACAAATTTATAAACTAAAAATGTGAGTTAAATTTCTAAGCTTAATTTATTTTTTACAAAGCTGTAAAGTCAGCTTGCCAAAGTCAGCTGCGCTGCTTCCATGCATATTTTAATTCGCTCAGAGAGAATGAAACCAAGATGACAGCGTTACCTTAAATTACATTGGTGGCCTCTTTGACTTTTGTATGTGCGCATGTGTAAAAGCAGATGAGCAGCTGAGCTCATGCAGCTCTTGCTGTCTTTGTCTTGCTTGCCAAATTGAGCTGCGCTGATCCCATGCATATTTTAATTTGCTGAGAGCGCTTCGACTGCTGAGAGAATGAAATTAGGATGGCGGCGCTGCCTTAAATTAGATGATCAGCTGAGCTCATGCAGCTCTTTCTCTCTTTGCCTTGCTTTGCCAATGCGTATTTTAATTTGCTCAGAGCGCTTCGACTGCTGAGAGAATAAAACTAAGATGGCGGCGCTGCCTGAAATTGCATTGGCGGCCTGTTTGACTTTCGTAAATGCACATGTGTAAAAGCAGATAAGCAGCTGAGCTCATGCAGCTCTTGCTGTCTTTGTCTTGCTTGCCAAAGTGAGCTGCGCTGATCCCATGCATATTTTAATTTGCTGAGAGCATATCGACTGCTGAGAGAATAAAACTAAGATGGCGGCGCTGCCTTGAATTACATTGGCGGCCTCTTTGACTTTTGTTAGTGCGCATGTGTAAAAGCAGATAAGCAACTGAACTCATGCAGCTCTTGATATCTTTGTCTTGCTTCAAAGTCGATTCTGCAGCCATGCATACTGTAATTATGCTAGCTTTTAACAGAAGTAATGTTAACAGAATTTATCATCAGCTTAACAGAAGAACCCAAAAGGCGCAAATACAAAATGTCAGTTTGGGAAGAGTTGCATATTTAAATTTAACAGTAGCTTAGTAGACGTAAGCAGTATTAATAGAGCGATGGTTTGGCAGGGTTAACACACATTCTGTATGAATGACTAATCGCTAGCGGATGTCCGTTCAGAAATTTGCTTTCATTGTTTTGTTGCTTTTTTGTTCTTTTGTACACTTGAGCCGAGCGCTTTAGCTTTTCTACATGTGTGTGTGTGTTTTTTTTTTATTTAGTCATTTTGTCTATTTGCTGTTGGTGGCGCATTCTTGTTGAGTTTGTTGTCAGCATTCCCTTTCAATTTCCTCATCCACTCGAACTAACATCCTTCCGCTGACTTGTCGTCACGGCCGCTTGGTCAATCGTCAGCACTGAATCCAAATGACTACGATGCCCGACTGTCCGTTTTGTCAATCAATTGTGAATTGTTTATTGAATGTTGTCGTTAGGCTGCACACAATTCAACCAACTAGCCACACACACACACACAGACACAAATACACGTGCAGCTACACTGTTGCCACTGTGGCTGCTAACTGGTTTTGTTTCAACATTTTTCGACAAATTCAGTACATCACTGGGTCTAGAGAAGTTTTAGTCTAGGCCAGTCGCCAGTCGCATTGTTTACACACGGTCAATGTTGTCTTTTTGCTGCGGCATTTTAATGGAAAACTGTGTGTGAGTGTTGTGGCAAACGATTTGTTGAGGTTGCTACTGTCTCGGCTTTGCCTTTGTCATTTATTGAAAGCTTGCTCGCATTACTAATACGCACTGTGGTCGCTTTAAATAGCTGCTCCCAATGCGCTCATAATCTATCCCAAATAGCCTTTGTTCGCTTGAAATAGTGTTTACTTTATACACACACACACACACACACATACATATAAAGCGGGAGTCCTTAACAAGTGCACACGAAATGGCTTTTAAACGAACTTGACGCCGTGCAGTCTGCGCTGCTTTACACCGCGCTCTGCAACGTGGCGCGTCGCAGCGCTTGGCATGTGATGATTTGTTTGCACATAATGAAAACTCATCAGCAGCTACAGCCAACCAAGTTGGTGGTCTGGCGGTCTGGCGGTCAGCGGGCAATGGTCAGTGGATTTTTCGCGCAGCGGCGGCGTAAATTGGCTTGGCATAAATTCAAGGAAACGAAGAAAAGCGTACGAAATAAAAGCATTGCGACAGGCTTACACTGTGGGAGAGTAAATGTAGTAAAAGCATTTTCCAGTTACATTTTTCATGGCTCAGCGCATGAATCTCTCTCTCGCTCACTCCACTGTAAGATTTACTTAATTTGAAGTGAGCCGTGGCCATCAAGAAACAGCTTTTAAAATCAATTTGCCGTTTATTATTTTTTTTTTTTTGCTGGCAGCTTGTGGCTGCGCTGCCAATGCTTACAGCATTACTTTTAATGATGAAGGCTGCACTATTTATGCACATGAAACTGGCCTTTGTGGTAATGCTGAATCAACTTAAAGTCAATTTAAATATATTTGCGCTATAATGCAAGACAAATGTTTGCGCTCATATAAGTCAAAATAAAATTTAAGCTGTGGGCAAACAGTTTAAGCAAATTCATTAAGCAAACCATCAACAGCAGCAGCGGCAGCAGCGGCAACAGCAGCTTTGCGAGTTGTAGCGCCACAAAGCCCGCAACAGTTGTGGCTGCGACTGCAAATGAGGGCAATGCATTTATCCTGAGGGTGCTACACACGCAGTGTCAGTAGCAAGCAACCAGAATGCAACCAAGCTGCCTACCATAACGCCTCAACTTGCTGCGGATCTGACGCTGATATCTAAAAGCGAAATTTTTTGGTAGTCGCGGCAACTCTATAGCTCTATAATTTAATGAAATTTTAATGCAATCTGCGCTATAGAGACTTGAGTAACTCTTGTGTTGCAGCTTTGCTGCTTCAACAAGTTTGCTTTGAGTTGACTGCTAATTAATAACAAGTACTTTGAGAGAGTACCAAGAGAGAAAGAGACTCTAATCATAATCCATAGCTGCAAACTGCAAACAGCACTGCAGGGCATCTTATTGTTGAGCATGCTGCTGTAAAGTGGCTCAACTTGCTTTCTATGTATGTACTTGCGGTAATTGCGTAGCATTTTAAGCATGTTGCCAACACTCACTGCCATTGCTGCTGCTGCTGCTGCTGTTGTTACTTGACACATGTCAGTCAGTCAGTCAGTCAGTCAGTCACTTGGCTTCCCTTTGCTGTTTGGCATTTGAGCATGGCCAAGGGGCGTGGCGTATATGTTGCTGTGGTATAAATTTTACTTTGTGCATACGGCCACATAAAATGCACTTGCCATGCTCATAGTTTTGAGTTGCTGCTGCTGCTGCTGCTGTTGCTGCTGACAACAGCAATAACATAACACTTAATGTAACAACTTTATGCTTGTATGTGTGTGTGCAGCTTTATGGAGTGCTCATTGCTTTAGAGGCCTCAACAGCACATATTACGCATACGTCCAGTTGCCAGCTTTATGCCATTTCAGCTGCCAACTGATCGATGCGCTAATTTCGCAGTTAATGTTTAGTTGTGCTTATGGGCAAAGTTTTGCTGACAAAACGGAAATTACATTTCGCTTAGTTTGTATTTAGTGCAGCGCCAAAGCCAAACTTTGCCCATTGGCATTAGAAACTGCAGTTCGCAGTTAAAACAAAAAAAACTGCACACACACTTTAAAGTATTTGTCTTAATTTGCATTTGAAGTTTGATCGATATGTTGGCGCTGTATGTGCGCGCGCCCAGTTGCAACTGTCCGGGTACGCTGGCATTAGAGGTCATGCGAATTGGCTGCGGGTCAAAATCATTTCATTTCAACGCCAAGCGCCGCGACGAGCTGTTGATTTGTGCCGTCAATTGTTCAAAAGTAAAACAAAAAAAAGTGCGCAATGGCCATGTCCGCGTCCGAAGCGGCAGCTGGACTGGCAAGCAGTGATGAGGATTCTCTGCCCATTGGCAGCCAATTGAATGCACAACGCGACTATAGCGATGCTCGACTGGAGCGTGTGGCTGCCTATACCACGACCACAATGCGCCTCAAACCGGACAAGTGGGCCAGAATGATGGCCAGCGATGAGTTCCGGGTAAGCTCTGCCCCAACACACACCCATAAACAAAGACATTCAAACTGATTGCTGGTCACGTCAGAACGTTGTTTTAGACTGGCTGCATGGGCGCACACGGGTTTTGGTCATGACGCTGAGTCCCGGCGCTGAACTAGTGCCCCGCAGCTGTGTGAGCGACTTGTATCGCAACTACACTACACTACAAAGCACTATAAAGCAACAGCAGCAACAGCCGGCCAGCAATGATGCAACTGTCACGGCTGCTGTTGCGGTAGCAGCGGCAACAACTGCAGGCGCCTTGCTGGTGGTACCAATGCCGCCGGCCTCGTCCAGCTTTAGCACTTTGGACGGTGTGCCGCGTGGCAAGTGCGCCTATTTTATACGCCAGAATGTGGGCGTGCCTCTGACAGCTGCCAATTTCCAGAGCTGTGTACTCTATGGTGACTTTCCGGTACATAGCAAAATTGAGACAATGTCGCTGCTGGTGGACGAGGTGCTGCAGCCGCTGCTGGAGCAGGGTGAGCGCAAGTGGCCGCTGTCAGTGCGCAAGGATCTGCAGGCGCGCATCAAAGACGTACGCAACACGCTAACCGAGGTGGGTGGCAGTTTTATCTAAGCATATTAATCTAATTGAGTGCAGCGAGGCGTAACTGTGGCCCATTGTGTGGCTCCAGCTCGAGCTTGAGTATTTGGCTTAATTGGGCAAACTTTTCATGTGTCTATAAGCGCTATTTATACTTTATTGTTATCCCTGCTTCAACAGATTAAGGGCAAAACCAACAATCGCACAATTTTATCGTTATTAGTTTCGCCAACAGTTGTGCAGGAAGTCTACGCACACGTGCAGCAGGGGTGAGTACAAACTGCCAGCTGAAGCAGCAGCAGCAGCAATACTTAATGACCATTGTCTTTACTTGGTCTAGGACTATTGTCCTTGTGCGTAGTCTGTTGCTGCTGGCTATGCTGCGCAAATGCGCAATTAATTTCCAACTTTTTCACATGAATTTGCGTAAATTTATTATTTTCAATAACTTGTTAAATAACTCAAGTTGTGCTCTTGCTTAAAACATTTTGCAAATTATGTTTACATAAATACTTGATTGCCTTTCAACAAGCCTGTTTAAATAAAAACTTCTTGTTGACTCAAAAATTGTTAAGACAAAATGCATTAGTAATAGACAAGCTTAAATTGCTGCTCAAATATACGTTTGACAATTTGTATACCAATTTATAAATATTTAAGTAGACTAAACCAAAAGAAAAAATATTTTTTTTTGCCAGCAATTTAGCCGTCGCTTTGGAGCCGAAATTCCGCAATTTGCTGGAAGAGATGTTCATTAATTGGACCACACAAATGCATGACATAGTAATGGAGCGCTCCGAATCAAGCAGTCAGCTGGCCACAGGCCAAGCCGCAAGTGCGCCTGGCAAGCATCTTAATTTGGTGTCGCTGCCCGCACAAGAGATTGCCTTCTGGACAAATCGCAAGCTCAATCTGCAAAATATTTACGACCAACTGCGCGAGCCAATGCACAAGCAACTGGCGCACATACTGGAGCGCATTGAGTCTGTCTACTATGAGCCGTATGCCAAGGCATTTCGCCAGCTACTCGCCGCCTGGCTGGAGGCGCAGGATGTTTCGCTTTGGCTGCAGCCATTGCTGCGTCAAACTGCCGCCTTCAACTCGGTGCAGTTTAGCAATGCACAAGAGTTGATAGCGCCACTAGTGCACGTTCTGCATCTTATCTGGAGCAATGCGCGCTACTATCGCAGCACACAGCGTATGAGCGTGTTGTTGCAATGTATCTGCAACATGCTGGTGCACTGCGCCGCCGAGGATTTGGAATTCCCCATGCTATTTCAAGGCGATGCCGATGAAGGCTTGCAGCGCATCAAAAAAACTGCCGAAGTGCTGGAGTTTTTCAGGTGAGTGCAGCAGCAGCAGCAGCAGCAAAAGCTACGCGTTAAACATTGTTTTTTCTTAAAAATATTTGGCTTCTCAGACAGCGTATGTTGCATTATAAAGAACGTTATGGCAGCAGTCGAGTGCTGCTGCCAGCTTTGCCAGCAACTGAGGCAGCAGCAGCAGCAGCCGTAGTAGCAACTACCAGCAGCAGCAGCAGCAACACACCCGATGAACAGTCGCAGCTATGGCGCTTCTCAAGCGAGCAAGTGTTTGGGCCCACACTGGATGGCTTCCTGGCTCAACTAACGGAACTGCGCGTGCTGTTTGAAGCTGCGGTTCAATTTCAACAGCTCGAGAAGCTGGAAATTGGCGGTCTGCGTGGCAAGCTACTAACAGAGCGTATTAAAGCGGTGCGTATAAAAAAACTGAAGAAATAAAATTGCAGCAACAAAATTTAAGTAATCGAAACAAGCAATTTTAAACTTTAATGTTATTAAATTCAAATTAGCGGCTGCTACTCGCTCTCTCTCTCTCTCTCTCTCTCTCTCTCTCTTTTACTCAAAATTGTAAGTTATCGAACTTACATGCCCAACACTTATCGATCATCATAAGCATTTGTATTGTTGGTGCTGCCAACTTGTTTTAAATTATTAAAAGCCACTGCCAACACACGAATATTAATTGCACATCAGAAAACTATAATTTCATTATTTTCGCACAGATTTTTGCTGAATTCAAGCTGCTCTTTGAGCAATGGACCAATGTGGACATTGATCTGACGGCGCCAGCGGCTCACAAATGGAAATGTTTCAAGCGTGAGCAAGTCATCTTCTTTGGACGCATGCAGCTGCTGGAACAGAAATTGGCTACCGTGTTGCTGCAGGCCTTTGAACAGTGCCACAGTTGGATGCAATTGCTCAAGCTGACGCACATGTTTGGTTGTCTGCTGCAGCGCAATACGGTGCTTTGCGAATTGGTGCGACTGTTGCCACATCTACTGCAAATATACGACGATGAGTTGCAGCAGCTGGAACGCAGTGTGGCAGATGTGCTGGTAATCTATCAATTCGAAGGTGTTACTGCGGTGCCGTTGCCTGACAACTTTCCACCCGTTGCCGGCGCCATGATGTGGCTGGATCAACATTTGCGGCGCTGCGATGACTTTTCAGCAAAGGAACTTACTGAACTTATACAGCGCATGTATGTATGGTACATTTTGCGAGTGCGCACTGTACATTAAAGTATGACTGTAATTTGAAAGGTTAGCGCAACGACCGGAGCACATAACGCTGCCAGTGGAGTGGAAAACATTATCCACGCGTCGCAATCTATTAACCACCAAGCTATGCAATTTGCAAATGAAAATCTGGAACAATTGGCAGCAATGCATTGGCAAGCAAATAGCGCAGGGCTTAGCCGAGCCAGTGTTCACACAGGATGCAGCTGGTGCAGTATTGAATCTGAACTTTGCTCAGGCATTGTTTATGCCACTACGAGAGGCCAACTATTTGCTGGCGCTGCAGAGCTCGGGCAGTCTGTCGGAGAAGCTGTTCCAAGTGCCTGCCGAGCTGCTGGAGCTGTATGCACAGCGAGATGCGTATTGGCAGCGACGCATAAGGCTAATTAAAATTGGCGAGTACTACAATGGCATACGCAGCAGTCAAAGCGCAGCTGCTGAGCTGCAGTTAATTGGCGATGAACTGACCACAGTGGATGCTGCTGTTGCCTTGGCTTGTGAGCAGCTTACCTGGATCAGCTATGGTAATTATGCTGCATTATTTAGCAAGCTGCTGTGCATTCATTTTCTCAACAACAACAGATGAGCCGCTCGTCGATCAAATATTCGATAAGTCGCGCGGCTTGTTTGCACGACTGCAACAGGCGCAGGATAATCTGAACGCAATTTTGACCAGCATGCGACGCTGGAGCTTGGAGCCGCTGCATCAGCGCAGTCTCTATGGCCGTAATCTGCTGGACTTGCGTCATCAGCAGGAACGCGTGCGGCTGCGATTGCTGCAATGCGATGAAACTAAAATGCTGCTAAATCGGCTGCTGATTGCAAATTTCTGTTTGTTCTTCAACTATGAAACGCAGCAGTTTCAATTGTATTCGCGTGACCTCAGCGTGCAAGAGGTACTCAAGTGGCTTAGGATTCAAACACAAAGCTTATAAAATATATATTTTTGTTTTGCAGTTTGTGCGCGAGTTTCCAGAGGAGCAGCGTCGACAGTATGGCAAATACTTGGCCAATGTTGATGCGCTGATTTGTCGTGAAGTGCGCCAGGCCATGCGGATCAGGTTTAGTCCTTAGCTCTTTTTACAGCAATTTAACAAACTCATCATCATAAACATTATCATTAGCACGCTTGCAGTTTGCACTTTGTTTCTTTTTGGGGCTGCAATTTGTCGTGCCACTTCCAATCAAGCAAATCACCTGCAAAAAGCGAAATAAAAAAACTGCAAGCCACAGTTGTGCAAACAAGTTCATTACATTTTGGCACGCTGGCAGCGCCTTTCATGTCTCATCAAAACTAATCAAGTAAATGAACACGAATGCATAACTCACATACAAATACATATATACAAACGCGCACAGCAACCGCAAGATAGACAGACACCTACACCGCCAACTATAACAGCAGCAACAACAACAACAAGAGTAAATTGCTGCTTGCAGCTCATTCATGCGTCAATTGCATATTTCACTTAACGGCACTTCGTGATTGCATGCAGAGTTGTCAGTGGCAGCAGCAGCGACAGTAAACGCAAACGAAATAAGCACAAAACAAACTCAGCACTAAATTTAATTTTCGCATTACTCATACGCCGTGTAATTCAGTTTAGAGTATTTGCACAAGGAAATGACAGGAGTAACAACAGCAGCAGCACCAGCAGCAGCAGCTCCAACTTCAAGCACGGCCTTGCCAAACATGGCAAGGTTAGTGCTACAACAAATCACAATGCCGCAAGCGACAGCAACAATAATGCCAACGCCAACAACAGCAGCAACAACAGCAACAGCAGCAACACAAGTTACAGAGACACCCACAACGGGGCAACACGATGCACCGCTTTTCGAAGTAAAATTGGAGCTGACGGAAACGGAAATACGTTTTTCGCCTGCATTTGATGCAAGTGTGGAAAATAATTTTCAACAAATTGTCGAGCAGCTGTTGCTGGATATAAAACAGACATGCGACTGCATGCCAAGAATTGTGTCTGACAATACGCTGTCTGAGGACGATGAGGAGGAGGAGCAGCCAGAGCATAGCACGCACAGCTTGCTGGCAGTGGCAAGGACATGCGCCAGCTCCAGCTACAGCTCCAGCACAAAAGGTACTTCAGCATGCAAAACTTGTCGCATTCTTTGCATTTTGCCACTACTTACTTTCGCCTTACGACTGCCAACAGCTCATGCCGCAGTCGATGATTTGGATATGCTATGCGCGGCAATACGCGCTGCTCTGGCGCAGACTATAGAGTCTGCATTGAATTATGCTGCCAAATTCCACGCCTATGCGTTCCTTTGGTCACAGCAATGTGGCGCCGTTCTGGCCGCCTGCATGCAAACAGCGCGTGAACAGGCGGCAACCAACAGCAGTGGTGCGGGCTATGCCATCATGGAGACGTTCAAGAAGGAGGTAAACCCAAACCAAGCAACAGCAAACGAGATAAACGAAACGAAAGCATGTGCTGACCCACACCAACACACAGACACAGACACGTACATACACACATATGCATAGAAAAAAAGTCGAGCGAGACGACGTGCGAGCGAGCGAGTGGCTCGCCGGGTCACTCAATTGGCAACCACACACAATTTACGTTGTGTAACCCCTGAGACCAATAACACTTGATAAATGTCGACCATTTAGGGTCAAATGTGTGGCCGAATTGTCCGGCGAGCATTGGCCCAAATCTGGATAGCACCAAATATGCTTAACCACATGGCGCCTCTGACTTATGCACACAGCAGCAGCAACAGCAGCAGCAAATATATAAATAAACAGCAGCAGGCAAATCGCTTGCGTATGCATAATATTTTCTTTAAACAATTATCAAACGCCCCGAAAAGTATGCAATAAATAACATAAAGCAGCTTAGCACACACACACACAGACATATCAAATGCAGACCAGCGCAAACAAAGGCAACAACAAATCATGGTCTAAATGCTTAAACATTGAACACAAGCCAACTGAATTGAGTGTGGCTCCCAATAAAATTCGTTGGCAGCCAATTAAAATTCGATGCTAACAGCACAACCGACTGCCAAATATGCTGCCAACAGTTCTGCTGAATTTCTCGACAGCGCTACATAATGTTGATTTGTGGCACTAATCTGCACATTGAGCGTAGCAAACATATATTAACCATATGCATATGGTGTTAGGCCAGTGCGGAAAGGCAGTGCAAGCAAACAAAACAAAAAGAAAGAAATCAGTGGCCAGCCATTTTATTTATGAGCGGCCATTGAGAGACGCCGCTAGCACAGCTGGTGCGCTTAATAAACCTAGCACAAACACAAACACACACACACAGACAGTATATTTACAGCACACACACACACATAGAAACGTTTGCTAAATTAGCAAATAAATTGAGCTACTGAAGTTGTTAATGCAATTACAGATCGAACGCTATAATGAGCTACACGATGCCATTGATCAGTGCGAGAGTCGTCGTTGCATTAATGGCTGGCTTGCCTTAGATCTGAAGCCACTCAAGCATGGACTGCTGAATCTAACATGCAAGTGGTCGCATTTGCACAAGCGCTGGCTGCTGCGCTATGTGCAGTGCACATTGCAGGACCTGAATGCGTTTATAGCGCTGGGCCAGCAAACGCTGCAGCTGCATATTGCACGGCAGGACTTCAAAGCGCTGCTACGCGTGCTCTCCATTATGGCGGACATCAGGCAACGCGAACCGTATGCCGATAATGTTTTCAAGCCGCTCAAAGAGATAATGCTGCTGCTGAAGACCTACAATGTGGAGTTTGAGGCGCAGCTGCTGCGCAGCATTGAGCAGCTGCCGATGCAGTGGCAGCAACTGAAACAACAGGCGCTGGCCAAGCACGAGGCGCTCGAGGATACGCGTGGCTTTCAGCAGCGGCGCGTTGCAGCACTCATTGGCCTGCATACGTGCCACATGCGGCATTATGCCAAACAGTTCCAATGCATGCCGGTAAGTGGTGCGACAGTCAAGCTGGCAAATTTTTTCCGCTCACTCGTTTTCTAGTTTTTTCGTGTGCCTTGTCCGTCCGTCTATGAGAGCTGTGATGAGGTCTATGTGCAGCTGCATCGCTTTGGCTGCCAGCAACGTTGCTATACGCACTGGGCGCAGCTACTGGACATTGGGCAGCCCGATACGGCCACACTGGAGCACTGCCGTACACAGCTACGGCGTGTCAAGGTGAGTACACACAACAGACAGACAGACAGACAGAGTATAGTTATGACTGGCAGCGTTATTCTTGCCCCCCCACCCTATTCGTTAGCAATTGTGGGACTTTGTGCGCGTCATTGAATCCTGCATTGTTGACTGGCATGCAACGCCCTGGCTGCATATTGATACCGATGATGTGGAGCACGAATGCAAGAAATTCACACGCGACCTGCGCACCCTAGACAAGTGCATCAGAGACTGGGCACCCTATGTGCATATTGTGGGTGTGCTGCGTGAGCTCGTTGCCTCGCTGCGAGCCATCACCGAGCTACAAAATCCAGCAATTACCGACAGACACTGGCTCGAGCTGATGCAACTAACCAAGGTAAGTGCGGCGCTTAGTTTTAAGCTCGAGCTCTGTAGCTGCTCCCATGTTCATGGCGATTGTGAGTATTTCACAAACACATTAACAGCATTTGTACGTAGCTATTCAATGCACATTGGGGCAGTGTATTCGTTAATTGATTTGCGCTTGCTATTAGTTTCTTATGATCCTACTAATTGGACTATAATCCAAGCTTCGAATGCAGGCAGTAAATTGCAAACCAATTTGAGCATTTCAAACTCTTTTGCCCCAAAGCAATTTTAAGCGCACTTTAGTCGGAAATCTCTGAAATCTAAACTCGTAGTAAGCGCAGCGGTTAACTACAAGAAGTTAAAGCTTAAGCCTTGACTCAGGTACGTACAATAGATATTATTTATATTCACATTCAATCAATATATCATAGTAGTTACATTATAGTAACTATTATAACTATAACTATTATACTTTTTAAATAAAATTGAATGAATGAAATATTACATTTATTTTTTAATTTAATTTAAAATCATTTACCTACCACTTTTTTATTTATTTATTATAATATATTGATACACATTTGCATGTATAAACATTTTACATTATGTTCAAATGTCATTTTTATTATAAGTATTATATTCATAAGTTTATTTTAATTTAGGAATGTTTCATATTTATTTTGCTTATATGTTATATGTCTGCAAGTGATTGAATAAAAATTTATAGCATAAATCATAAAGAGAACTTTTAAAAAAATCTTTATATTTTTTTATTTTTTCAATAGTTTCATTTGGCTTACTAACCTAATTTTATTTCTTCTTAATTTGAACTATATGAAACTATTTTAAATTCAAATATTACATTACCTTTAGTTTTTTAACTTATTTGATGCCACTAAATTTGTATTTCTTGACAAACATTGCCTTAAAAAAAAGGGAATTTGTGTCGCTTAAAATCAGCTCGGAGCTAATATACATATAATACATAAAGTTAACAAGAAAAGTTTGTAGAGTAGAAAATAACATGCTTATGTTTAAAGTCCAATGCTAATTAAATAACTGCTGCTTTCTTATAATAAATATGCCTTAATTAAAACACTTTTATTCTTCTATTCACAGCTTGTTGGGCGACATAATGTAGAGCTGCTTGTAAGTTGATATTAACTAACTGAAAAATCAAAAGCAAAGACAGCTTTAAGCAACAAATGCCGAGTAAAACAATAGCAAGCATTAAATACAGTTTCAAGTACTTATTAAACATTCAATGCTGAAGACAAAAGCTGGCGATCAGACAGTAATTGTTGATTATAATCACCTAATGTATGTGTAAAATATCATTGATGAAATGTAATTTAATTGTGCAATATCTAATACAAAGGTAACTGATTAAAATTGCCATGGCAACCGGCATCCGTACAATTATTACTGCTCATGAACTGTGCGTTAGTTAATTAATGTGCCTGTTTGCTTTGTGCGACTGTAGAATTAATTAAAATAGTTGCATAGTAGCCATATACATATACGCAGCTTGGCTTAATGCAAAATTAATTCGCATTCGCATGAAACCTACAAGATTTAATATGCTCTGACTAGTAACTGTCACTTATTGTCTTGCAGCTGACGTACAAAACCAATGCGTCGACAACACTGGTGCAGCTATTGAGGCTGCAGCTGCAGCAGCATGAGGAGGACATCAAGAACACTGTGGATCGCGCCATCAAAGAGATGACCGTAACCAAGGTGCTGGACGATATTAATGCAACGTGGGCGCATTTGGAATTTGAATTGGAACCGCATCAAAGGCGACCGCAGCTGCTGTTGCTGAAGGTATCGGAGGAGCTGATTGAAACGCTGGACGACAATCAAATGCAATTACAAAATATATCCACATCCAAGCATATTGAATATTTGCTGGACAAGCTCAGTCATTGGCAGCGTGTGCTCAGCGGCATTGATAACCTCATAGTTAATTGGTTCGAGGTGCAGCGCAAATGGATCTACTTGGAGTGCATTTTTATAGGCTCCAGCGATATACGTTCGCAGCTGCCAGCGGATGCGGAACGCTTTGAACGCATCGATGTGGACTTTACGCAGCTGCTGGCGAAAATTACGCAAATACGTGTGGTTATTGAGGTGGTGCTGCGGCATGAGGATGTGCTGGCCACGTTGCTGGAGTTGCAGCAACGTTTGGCTGTTTGTGAGAAGGCGCTGAATGATTATTTGGAAACGAAGCGTTTAGCCTTTCCACGTTTCTATTTCATTTCCTCCGCTGATTTGCTGGACATTCTCTCCAATGGCAACAATCCGCAGGTTATCAATCGTCATCTCATCAAACTATTTGATTCTATTTTGCGTCTGCAATACGAAACAAACACCACGCACGCCTTGGGCATGCACTCGAAGGAGAACGATGAGTATGTGGCCTTTGCCTCCAGCCTGGAGCAGTATCCCTACATTGACTGCAGCGGTCGCGTCGAGCTCTGGCTGCGCGCCATTATTCAGCAAATGCGCAGCACTCTTCATGAGCTTTTCCGTCGTGCTTTGTGCGCCTTTGCGGATAAATCACGCGACTTGTGGCTTTATGATTGGCCTGCTCAGGTGGCGCTTTGCTGCAGCCAAATCAGCTGGACGGCGGATGTGAATCGCTCCTTTGCGCACATGGAGGAGGGTTATGAGGGTGCCATGAAGGAACTGCACAAGCGTCAAATAGCTCAACTCAATGCTTTGATCAATCTGCTGCTGGGCGAGCTTTCGCCTGGCGATCGACAAAAGATCATGACCATCTGCACCATTGATGTGCATTCTCGTGATGTCATTGGCAAGATTATTACCACCAAAATGGACAACTCGTTGGCATTTCAGTGGCAGAGTCAGCTGCGCCATCGTTGGGATGATGATCAAAGTGGCAGCTCCAGCGGTGGCGCCACCATTAGCGCTGGCAGCGGCGAAGAGGATTGCTTTGCCAATATATGCGATGCCGAGTTCCGTTATGCCTACGAGTATTTGGGCAATACTTCCAGATTAGTCATCACACCTTTAACCGATCGCTGCTACATTACCTTGACTCAGGTACGCTCAATAGTTTTTATTTATATGCGCAATAATCTTATGTCATAATATAGAAATTATTTTTATTATATATTAAATTTATACTTGAATTGAATGTAATATTATATTTATTTTTCTTAGAATACAAATTAATTTAATTTAAAAACATTTATTTTTATTTGGCACTTTTGTATTTAGTTTTTATATCAACATATTGCAGCACATTAGCATTTATAAACATTTTACATTAGTTAATATAAATTATAATTATGTTCGTATGTCAGTTTTATTATATTTCATTCATAAGTTTATTTTAATTTAGCAATGTTTTACTGCTTCTTTTTGATTATGTTATATTTCTGCAAGTGATTGAATAAAAATATTAAAATTTATTGTATCAAGCGCAAAGAAAACTTTTAAAAATCTTTCTATTTATCTATTTTTTTAGTAGTAGCTTACTAAGCTTGCCTAATATTTATTTGTTCCTAATTTGAACTATATGACACTATTTTAAATTCAAATATAATAATATTTCATTAGCTTTAGTTTTTTTTTACTTATTTGTTGCCACTAATTATTGAGTTATTATTATTTGCATTTCTTGGCAAACATTTTATCAAACTCTCAGCACATAAAATTCAATAAATTTAGCAATTAGCGCACACGGGCGAGCTGGCTGTGCCAACAAAGGAAGAAGAAGCTGCCACAGCTGTGTGGCCATCAGTGTTGGTTGCCATTTGCTGGCGGCTCGTGGTTGGCTGGTGTTGATTTTGTTGCCAATTTTGCTTGTACTTAAGTTAAACAACTCGTTAGCGGGAAAATAAATGCCGCTTACAATTTGCATACTCGTACATATATCAACGCACACACACACACATATACACACACAGTCACTGCATCTGGTAATGGGTGGCGCGCCAGCTGGACCTGCGGGCACTGGTAAAACGGAGACGACAAAGGATCTGGGACGAGCGCTGGGCGTAATGGTTTATGTCTTCAACTGTTCGGAGCAAATGGACTACAAATCTTGCGGCAACATTTACAAAGGCCTGGCCCAGACCGGCGCATGGGGCTGCTTTGATGAGTTCAATCGCATCTGCGTGGAGGTCCTGTCCGTGGTGGCCGTGCAAGTGAAGACCATACAGGAGGCGATAAAGGTAACAGAGCGGAGTATAGCGAAACGTTTGCAAATTGATTTTACCTTGCACTTCTTTGCCGCAATGCTGCACATTGATTACTTTTCTCTGGACGTTGAACGTTGAATGCTGTGTCTGTGCCACGCGCCTCCTCTGTCTGCGCTGCCTTTGGCTGGCTGGGCACTGTGCACTGTTCACTGCTCACTGTTTACAGATGCATAAAACCCAATTTATCTTTATGGGCGAGCGCATCGCGCTGGAGCCGTCGGTTGGCATTTTTATCACCATGAATCCAGGCTATGCTGGCCGCACGGAGCTGCCGGAAAACCTGAAAACATTGTTTCGCCCGTGCGCCATGATTGTGCCGGACTTTGCTTTGATTTGTGAGATTATGTTAATGGCCGAAGGCTTTCTCGACGCTCGCCTGCTGGCACGCAAATTTATCACGTTGTATACGCTGTGCAAGGAGCTGCTATCCAAGCAGGATCACTACGACTGGGGACTGCGCGCCATCAAGTCGGTGCTGGTGGTGGCGGGCACGCTGAAGCGCGACGACCACAGCCGACCCGAGGATCAGGTGTTAATGCGTGCGCTGCGTGACTTCAACATACCCAAGATTGTAACCGAGGATGTTTCGATATTTATGGGCCTGATTGGCGACCTCTTTCCCGCCCTCGATGTGCCACGCAAACGTGTGTTTGAGTTTGAGAAAACCATACGACGTGCGGTGAATGAAATTAAGCTGCAGCCAGAGGAGGGTTTCCTGATGAAGGTGGTGCAGCTGCAGGAGCTGCTCGATGTGCGTCACTCGGTGTTTATCGTGGGCGATGCGGGCACGGGTAAAACCAAAATCTGGCAAACACTGCGTGAAACTTATCGCATGCAAAAGCTCAAGCCGGTGTGCCATGTGCTCAATCCCAAGGCGCTGTCCAATGATGAGCTCTTCGGCATTGTGAATCCCACAACACGTGAGTGGAAGGACGGACTATTCTCATCCATAATGCGTGAGCAGGCGAATATGCCGCCTGGCAATCACAAGTGGATTGTCTTGGATGGCGACATAGATCCCATGTGGATTGAAAGCTTAAACACACTTATGGATGACAACAAGATATTGACGCTGGCCAGCAATGAGCGCATACCGCTGAAGCGTGAGATGCGCTTGCTGTTCGAGGTGGGACATCTGAAGGCGGCTACACCTGCAACTGTCTCCAGAGCGGGCATATTGTATATAAATCCACAGGATCTAGGCTGGTCGCCGTAAGTAAAAAGCACAACTTTTAACATTTTTAACAGCTTTGACTTCTAGCTACGTTTCCTCCTGGCTGGAGACACGCGTCAATATGATTGAGCGTGGCGCACTCACCACGTTCTTTGAGAAATACTTTCCCGCTCTTATGCAGCGTCAGCGCGACTTTCGACGCATTACACCCATCACAGACATGGCCATGATACAGATGAGCTGCCATCTGCTCGAGTGCATGCTGGATACGGATCAGCAGCAGTCTGCCAGCGGCGGCGGCGGCGGCAGCGCACGTGGCGCCGGCACGCAGCTGGGCCTAAGCTCACATAGTCTGCATCATAGCGAGCATATGCATGAGACTACGGAGCTGGCGCTGGAGACAATATTTGTGTATGTTAGCATGTGGAGCTTTGGCTCGGCTTTGCTGCAGGATGTGCTCATTGACTGGCGCCGTGAGTTTCACAAGTGGTGGACGGGCGAGTTTAAGGACATTAAGCTGCCCAGTCAGGGCACCATTTTCGATTATCAATTGAATTTGCAAACGTTGAAATTTCAACGCTGGTGCGAGCTGCCCGCAGCAACGGAGCAGCAGCTGGACTTTCAAATTGACTCGGAGCTGCCGCTGCAGGTGCGTCCACTTGACCCAGTTAACACAATGAACTAATCATGTGAGCTAGAGCTTTTGCTTATACCGCCCCCTAGAACGTGCTTATTTCAACTGCAGAGACCGCACGCTTGGCCTACTTCCTCAAGCTACTCATCGACCGCAATCTCGCCTGCCTGCTGGTGGGCAGCTCGGGCTGTGGCAAGGGCGCCATCTTCCGAGAGCTCTTCAGTAAATATGCCAGCGCACAGGAGCTGCTTGAAATCGCCGTGACAGCTGTCAACGGCAGCCAGCAGCCAACAACGAGCGCAGCAGCAGCAGCTGCTTCTGTAACTGCAACAGCAATTGGAGCTGCTGAGACGTCGACGAGCAATGTTGACAACGTGCGACGCAAGTCTTCCTCGCTAACGCCGCTGCTGACCACTGTGCAGGCAACACACTTTAATTTCTATACTACATCGGAGATATTCCAAAAGATGCTCGATCGACCGCTGGAAAAGAAATCGGGACGTGTGTATGCGCCCAGTGGACCCAAGCGACGTCTCATATACTTTGTCAATGATCTCAATATGCCTGAAGTGGATGCCTATGGCACAGTCCAGCCGCACACAATTATGCGCCAATTCATGGACTACAGACAGTGGTAAGCGGCAAGCTTTTATTATTTTAAATATTAATAATATTCGCATATAATTTTAAATTCAAAAGTTGCCTAGCTTGAGATTTGATAGTAGAGCAGCAAAATCGTTTCAAGCTAAGCAGCTAATTTTCTGGAAAAGAATATTCCATTTACAATATCTATTTTCTAACTATTATTTTATTTACAACATTAATTATTATATAAACTAATATAATAACTAAAAGTGGTGAGTGGTAGCTAGTAAGGGCATCGACTAGTTGTCTAACTAATTTGTTTTTATGCTTATAAAAGTATCAGCAATTTTCATTAAATAAATTACATTTTTATGTTGAGCCAGACGCCAACTGTCTAAGCGCAATTTGTAAATTAATGTAAAAAACAATTAAGGGTAATAGGCTTAGCTTTACATAAAGTTTGTACTCAGACCAACAATAGTAACCATTGGCCAAGCAGGAGGGTGATCTGCAGACCAAGGAGGAGGGAGCTGAGGAGAAGCGCCGTGGGCTACTCAGCTGCGAGATCTTGAGGGCGAGCTGGATTAGGAGCATAAACAGCGACCTTTGGGGTACAAAATTTTAAGCAAATTTAAGACTTAGAAATAGATTATTAATATTAATAGATTATTAATAGATTTACTAGACATTTTAATCAATATACAATTAAGTTCTTCAAATACGTACATTTAATTTAATGATTCAATTACAAAATTCAATATATGTAAAAATTCACGTTGGCACGTCTATTGCTTCAGTGCTGTGCCAAACAATTGTGGCTTGTAATTTTTTAGTTAAACTAAGGCTGCCAGTCTGCCTCTCTTGCTCAGTTACTAACTGTAGTTAAAACAAAGCGACGCTTTTGTTTTCAACAGCGCAGAGAGATCGAGTGCAGACTTATGGGCTGATTACAAGCGCTCTCAACTTATACTATTACACTTTAAAAAATGTGTGTGTCAATACATTATTAATTATTATGTTTGCTTTCTCTGCTCTTACTCTAACTCAAAGGTACGATCGGCAACGACTGCAATTGAAGGACATACGGCTGTGTCAATTTGCCGCCTGCATGAATCCCACAGCGGGCTCATTCACCATCGATCCGCGTCTACAGCGACACTTTTGTGTGTTCTCCGTGGCCTCACCCAATGAGGAGACGCTGCACTTTATCTACAGCAGCATTTTGAACAGTCATCTGGAGCAGGCCGCACTTGGTTTCAGCAAAGAAATACGCACGATTGGCAACATGTTGGTGCAAGTGGGAATTGCACTGCATCGACGTGTCGAATACGCATTCCTGCCTACAGCTATTAAATTCCACTATATATTCAATCTGCGCGATCTGACGAACATATATCAGGGTGTGCTGAACAGCGTGGGTGCGCCAGTGTCGGCGGGTGGTGCAGCAAGTGGCTACAGCGGCACTGTGTGCAGCAAACCCGCTGAGCTAATGCGCTTGTATGTGCATGAGGCGTCGCGTGTGTATCATGATCGCTTGGTGGATCAGTATGATATCAAATCGTTCAAGTCTTCGATTAGAGATATATTCAAAAAGGATTTCGAGGACTTTGATGAGGATTTTGTGTTTGCCGAGCCCTTGATTTACTGTCACTTTGCGCAATCGCTGGCGGATCAAAAGTATATGCCTATCAAAAGTTGGGATGCGCTTTATCAGCTGCTCATGGAGGCGCAGTGCAGCTACAACGATGTGGTGGGCTATATGAATCTGGTGCTGTTCGAGGATGCCATGATGCACACATGTCGGTAAGTTTTCTAGCACCTAAGGCTTAGCATCAAACTTGTAACTGTCGCTTGGCACAATTGACAGCATTAATCGCATACTGGAGAGTCCACGCGGCAATGCGCTGCTCATAGGCGTTGGTGGCTCTGGCAAACAGACACTGGCGCGCTTGGCTGCGTTTATCTCATCGCTGAGCGTGGCGCAAATACAAATCAAACGTGGCTTTGGCCTGCAGGATATGAAGGAGGAAATTGCCAGTCTTTATATGAAAGTCGGACTCAAGAGCGTTGCATCGGTGTTTCTCATCTCGGACGCGCAGCTGCCAGACGAATCCATACTAATGCTCATTAACGATTTGCTGGCCTCTGGCGAAATACCCGAGCTGTTTAATGATGATCAACTGGAGACCATAATCAATGGCATACGCAACGAGGTCAAGCAGAGTGGCACACTCGATACCAAGGAAAATTGCTGGCGTTATTTTGTAGAGAAAGTGCGACGTCTGCTGAAAGTTGTGCTCTGCTTTTCGCCAGTTGGCCAGACGTTGCGTATACGCGCTCGAAAGTTTCCAGCCATCATCAGCCGCACGGCCATTGACTGGTTCCACGAGTGGCCCCAAAGTGCTCTGCAATCGGTCTCCCAAAAGTTTCTCAACGAAATCGGAAATATACTGGAGGTGGGTTGAAAACAGCAACACCCAAAACCAGCCAACGCACTGACTTTATTTATGGTATGCCGTGCTCTGTGCTGGTGTCCAGCACAATTTACAACTTTAAACTGTCACAATGGACACCAGAAGTGCCAAAGTGCAGACCCAAATGCAACACAGCACAACTCACACAAGAAACAAACACACACACACACACTAACACATATATAAATGGATTGATACACACACATACGCTCGCGTTCATTTGCAGGCCCAACTCATACCGCCCATCGGCCGCTTTATGTCCTACGTACATGGCACTGTGAATCAGATATCGAAAATTTATCTACAGAATGAAAAACGTTACAACTACACGACACCGAAAACATTTCTCGAATACATTTTTCTCTACCGCAAACTGTTGGTTGACAAAACTGGTGAATTCGCCCAACGCATTGGACGCCTACAGAGCGGCATGGCCAAGCTGGCGGAGTGTGCACGTCAAGTGGACACGCTTAAGGTGAGTGAAGCAAATTCTATTTGACATTGCCAGAAATCAGCAATACGCTCATAACTTTTATTTCATTTGGCAACAATGCATATTGCATTTAAAAGTGTCTGTTCCAATACAACTTTATACATAATACAGCGCACACACAGCTGAGACGCATAAAAAATGCAGCGCAGCCTTTGCTATTTTTTATGCGCCATAAGAGCCGCGCCGCGCCGAGCCGAGCCGAGCCTATGCGGCCAGGCATTCAATTAGTGGCGCTTAATTGAATTGTTGTTACAGCAAATCTGCTGCCCATTTGGCCCATAGACTGGTAGTGAGTGCAATAGGTAGGCGGCGTATCCAATGCCAACTGGAGAGTCAGTGTCTGCTGTCAGTGGTGTCATATCCGGTTACGCACGGCGTATACGCAATGCAAAGCTGTTTGGCGCCATAGCCAAATGCTGCAGTTACGTTTTACTTTAGTTTTGTTCTTTGTGTGCGCGCGCGCTAAGCAAAAAGTTTACAAGAGTGCAGCAGCAGGCACAGAAAAAGTTTGTGCAAATGGAGTGTGGCTGGCGCTGAAATACGCCAAATGTTATTTAAACTAATTGAATTTAATTGAATTCGTTTGTATTGAAGAGCGCAGAGTCGATGGCACCGTTAACAAGTCGTACGTATACGTAATTTGTGTGGAAAAAACTTGCGCTGCGTCAATATTGAGGCAGCGTGCCTGAGCTTTAATTAAAGCAAGTTTTAAACTTTGCTGCAAGTTTGTTTGTTTCTGCCCACGCCATGTTTAACTTTATCCCACAGCATCAATTGGCCATACAAGAGGTGCAGCTGGCTGCCAAAAACGCTGCTGCCGACAAGTTGATCGTTATTGTGAGCGCTGAAAGCGAGAAAGTGAAGCGTGAACGCTTTATCGCCTCCGAGGAGGAGAAACGTGTGCGCATCATAGAAGAAGATGTTTCGATTAAAACCAAAATGTGTGAGGAGGATTTGCGTCAAGCAGAGCCCGCTTTGGTGGCTGCGCAAGCGGCGCTGAATACGCTGAACAAAAACAATTTAACTGAACTCAAATCATTTGGCTCGCCACCCAAGGCGGTGGTTAATGTATGCGCTGCAGTTATGGTGCTGCTGGCTACCAATGGCAAAATACCACGTGATCGCAGCTGGAAGACAGCGAAGCTAATGATGGTGCGCGTGGATCAGTTTCTGAACGATTTGCTGCACTACAACAAGGACAATATACATCCGAATATTATAGAAACGCTGCAGGAATATCTAAAGGCAAGTGCAAAGCTGTGCAAAGCGCATTAATTTATGTATATTTATTAGCAGGATCCGGAGTTTAATCCTGATAAGGTAGTGCAAAAGTCAGTAGCTGCAGCGGGTCTCTGCGCCTGGGTCATCAACTTGCATCGTTATCATCAGGTCTTTCTCATTGTGGGGCCCAAGCAAAAGGCTTTGCAGGACTCGCATCAGGAGTTGCTGGAGGCACGTGAGCGGCTGCAGTATCTCAAGTCAAAGATTAACAATCTGGAGCTTAAGCTGGCTGAAATACAAGCAGAATTCGAGCATGCAGTGGCTGAGAAGCAGAAATGCCAAAACGAAGCGGACAAGACGACATTCACCATCGATCTGGCGCATCGTCTGGTCAACGGACTGGCCAACGAGAATGTGCGCTGGCGAGAATCGGTGCAAAGGTATGTGGGGTGAAGTCGCAGTGCGTCGCATTTATACGCCATCAATTATTAAATTTAATTTACATTTTGTGTGTGCCCGCAATTGCTTTAATTGCTTTTGCTCGCTTGCCGTGCCATGTAGCGTAGTGTAGTCCGTAGTCCTTTCGGTTGAGCGTACATTTTTGCACACTTGCGTGCCATCGCAGCAACAAAAGGCCGTAAATTTTATTTACTTGCGCTCATTTTGAGTGGGGGCCAGCAGCTCAAGCCTGCCAATTGTATAAATTGCGCAACGACGCAGCCAATGAACTGCTCGCCATTTATTGTGACAATCGGCTGCTACTTAAAGCCAACACAAATTGGTTGCATGCCACAAATTGCTTTAAAGGCAGCAGCAGCAGCAGCAATAAAGTGCCAGCTACTACTTTTTATTTAAAGTTCATAGTTCAATTGCATGTCATGCGATTATGGCAACTTAATCAAATTCATATGAATGTCAAAAGCTGCAGCAACCAACACCTTGTGACATTGACTGGTTGCAGCTGCAGCAGCTGCTGGTCTGTGTGTTAGATTTTCAATGAAATTCAATTGAGTGCGCGTGCAAGCTGAAACGAAATCCACAAAGGGTAAGCTCTGGCCTCACTCCCACTAGCTCTGGTGTACTGAACTGAATGTGGCAGCTAGTGTGCAATCTAAATAAGAGAACATTTTCGAAAAATACTGCACTGTAGATGTATTCACATATTCAATTGGCCGCAAACGTCAGCAAACTAAATCGCCAGAGACCAAAATGCATATGCAGTTGGAATTATTAAAAATGTTGAAAGCCATTTGGCAGCAGAGTGTCGATTCACCTGTTACGCTTGAGCGTCCCTGCGTCCGTCCGTTCGTCCTTCCGTCCGTGTGTGCATAAGTGTATAAGTAATATGCCAATGCACTGGCTAAAGCAGCAACAATTTTAGTCATCTATATTTTGCTCAACTGAATGAATGCATAGAAATTGTTGCTTTATCCACCAGCACTTGCAAAAATTTATGAAAATATAATTTGCGCTATGCCAAAAAATCTACAACAACAAAACGAGTAGTGCTCCAACAAAATGTTAAGCGGTTACAAATTGTGTTGTGGCTATGTGTAGCGTTATGACTTGCATATAAATTCCTATTTGAGTATGGAAAATAAAACATGCTCGGCATTGTGCATACAAACGTAATATTTGGTGTTCATCTTGTGAAGTTGCGTTTGCATACTCTGTGTGTTTACACTGAAAAAAAAAAGCAAACAATGGGCGTAGCTATGACTAAAATACATTTTATTATTTTAATTGAATATGCGCACAAGCTCAAAAGCTTCAGCAAGCCAATTAGTAGATTTTGTTGAAACTCAAGCATATGCTTTGTATTAATTGATTAATTATTTCTGCATGCCTGATTGAAATTCAATTCCACACAATTCAACTTGCTCATTTTTTCATAGAATTTAATTTATAGTTTTTAAGCATTGCCTTTGATTTGGTCTGCTTCAACGTTGGGCTCAAAAGGGTTAAGTGGCGTCTCCTATTTCTTATTTCAATCTTTTAGCGATCTAACCCTATTCAGCTTTGTAAGCTCCTATAAATATGCTACACTTTCTGCATATTTATTTTTTTTTACATTTATTTATATATTTATAAAGACTGTATATTTATTATTTCACATAAATATTTATTTTTGTGCCCAGTGTATGACTTTCAAATTTATTTAAAGATTTTATTATTAAATTTCGTAATGTCACTTGACAGGTATTGTAGCAAACATGAAGCACAACCTGGCTTTAACAATAAAGAAATAGAAAATATTATTTGTCGAACATGCGCATACATATGTATATATATGTGTGTTTGTGTGTGTGTGTATTATTTATGACATGCACTTGCATATTTCTGTTTATATAGACATGTGTGTAATACAATTAGTGTGCAGCTTTTGCCTCTGAACTTTTCAACATTCATTTTGTGTTTTGCTTAACAATGCCCAGGCAGTCAGCATAAATCATTTGAGCTTAAGGATATGCCAGCGCAGCATAAGCAGCTCAATTGGTACAAATTTTTAGCTTAAATATTTCAATAATAGCTCGACATGCAGCAATTTCATAATAGTTTATACACAGCCCAGCCCCAGCCCCAGCCAGGCAGCCACTTGAAAACGAGTCAATGACAAAGACAAGCTGCAGTTGCCAGAGCTACATCATTATTATTATTTTTATTATTATTTTCCAATTTCCCTGCTATGCAAATAGACAAGCACGACAGGGCTGCAGTTTCCTGCCCTGCACTTGTAATTTATATAGCTCTGGCTCTTGCTCTTGCCGACTCTTAAGGCACGTTTGCTTTTTTCTTTTTATTCTTTTGTGCTGCTGCAGCTTACAGGCCAAGATTGGCACGCTACCTGGAGATATACTGTTAATTTCCTCATTTCTATCGTACGTGGGCTGTTTTACGCGTCGCTACCGCGAGGAGCTGCAGCTCAAGATGTGGCTGCCGAGCTTTCGCAAAATGGACGTAAGCCACGAGACGCCGCCGCGACTCTAATTGTTTGTGCCTGATTAACCCGTAACTATGTCTTGTTAGCCCCATATACCGCATACCGAGGGAATTGAGCCATTATCGTTGCTATCAGACGATGCACAAATTGCCACTTGGAATAATGAGGGCCTGCCCATGGACGGCATGTCCACAGAGAATGCCACAATCTTGCAGCACTCCACGCGCTGGCCGCTGATGATTGATCCGCAGCTGTAAGTACAAATGCAAAGCTACAACTTTACTTAATATATAATTATTTGAATATTATTTTTATAATATCGTTAAGCATTCAAAAATGCGATGAGTCCATTTGATTTGATATAATTAAATGCTGTTTGATTTTTATTCTTATTATATTCGATGTATATTTTCTGCTTTTTGCTTAGACAAGGCATCAAATGGATCAAGAGTCGCTTTGGTCAGTCACTTGTGGTGCTGCGCTTAACTCAGCGTGGATTTCTGGAGCTGCTGGAGAAGTCGATTACCCAAGGCGACACGGTGCTGATTGAGCAAATTGAGGAAACAATGGACACTGTGCTGGAGCCGCTGCTGAGTCGGGCGCTGATCAAAAAGGGTCGCTATTTGCGCATAGGCGAAAAGGAAATGGAATTCAATGCAAACTTCCGTTTGATATTGCACACCAAGCTGGCCAATCCGCACTACAAGCCGGAAATGCAGGCGCAAACGACGCTGATTAACTTTACCGTTACACCGGATGGCCTGGAGGAACAGCTGCTGGCGGAAGTGGTCAAAATCGAGCGACCCGACCTAGAGCAAATGAAAATCGATGTAACGCTGCAGCAGAATAGCTTCAAAATATCGCTCAAGGCGCTGGAGGATGAGCTGCTGGCACGCCTCGCATCCGCAGGCGAAAATGTGCTGGCGGATCATGCGCTAGTGCTGAATCTGGAGAACACCAAGCGCACAGTGGACGACATTGAGTGCAAAGTGCGTGAGGCGCATCTCACAACGCTGCAGATTGATGAGACGCGCAACATTTATCGCTCAGCCGCCAAGCGTGCGGCTATTCTCTACTTTGTGCTCAACGATCTGAGTCGCATTAATCCGATCTACAAGTTCTCGCTCAAGTCCTTTATGCATGTCTTTCGCCAGGCCATTGCCTTGGCCACAGATTCGAAGAGCTTGGACAAGCGCGTGCTGCATCTGGTGGAGTCCATCACGCTGCAGACCTATCGCTATACACTGCGTGGTCTCTTCGAGGCGGACAAGCTAACCTTCACCTCACATCTAACGCTGCGCATTATGATTGCCGCCGAGCAGGTGGCCAAGGATGAAACGGACTTTCTGCTGCGCTATCCACATGATCCCAATACACTTTCGCCTTTAGATTTTGTTGGACGCAGCGCCTGGGGCGGCATCAAGTCGCTGGCGCTTATCGAACACTTCTATGGCATTGACAAGGATATGGAAAACTATACGAAGCGCTGGCGCAAGTTCATGTCCAGCGATGCGCCCGAGCGTGAGCAGTTCCCTGGCGAGTGGAAGCATCGCACGCCGCTGCAGAAACTTTGCATTGTGCGCGCGCTGCGTCCGGATCGCATGACCTATGCCATGGCACTGTTTGTGGAGCAGACCATGGGACGTGTTTACGCTGAGGTGCAGACGCCGCCATTTGTGGCCATTTTCAAGGAGCTGAATGCAGCTACGCCGGCGTTCTTTATACTCTCGCCTGGTGTGGATCCCATACGTGATGTGGAGCGCTACGGGCAGCAGCAAAGTTTCCATGCAGACTCTGGCACGCTCATAAACATTTCACTGGGTCAGGGCCAAGAGCTGCTGGCCGAGCAGGCCATAGAGCAGGCGCTGGCTAGTGGTCAACAGTGGGTCATACTGCAGAATATTCACCTGGTAGTCAATTGGCTGCCCACGCTGGAGAAGCTCATCGAACGCATTGTGCTGCAAAGCGAAGCGCAAGGCGAGTCCAACTTTCGTTTATTTATTAGCGCCGAGCCCGCACCCGATGCACAGTATCATGTCATACCGCAGGGCATACTGGAGTCATCGTTGAAGGTGGTCAATGAGCCGCCCGCTGGCATGGCTGCCAATCTGCACAAGGCCTGGGACAACTTCTCGCAGGAAACGCTCGAGACGTGCACACAGGAGGCGGAGTACAAGTCCATACTGTTTGCGCTTTGCTACTTTCATGCGCTGGCGGGCGAGCGACGCAAGTTTGGTCCACAGGGCTGGAACAAGGTGTATCCGTTCAATGTGGGCGACTTGAGCATCTCGGCCAGCGTGCTGCACAATTATTTGGAGGGCAGCAATCGCATACCTTGGGAGGATCTGCGCTATCTCTTTGGCGAAATTATGTACGGCGGTCATATTACCGACGACTGGGACAGACGCCTATGTCAAACATTTCTGGAGGAGCTGCTGCAGCAGGATTTGATTGACGGTGACTTTGAGCTCTGTCCCGGCTTTCCAGCGCCACCCAATCTAGAGTTCGAGGGCTATCACAGCTACATAAACGAAATGCTGCCCGAAGAGTCGCCCATGCTTTATGGTCTGCATTCCAATGCGGAGATTGGCTTTCTTACCAGCGCTTCGGAGCAGCTGCTGCGCACTATTTTCGAACTGCAGCCACGCGAATCCGAGCTGAGCTCACACTGTGGCGCACCGCGTGAGGAGCTGGTCAAGATTATGATTGACGATTTTCTGGACAAGCTGCAGGATGAGTTCAATCTTCAAGCGCTGCTCATACGCGTCGAACGCAAGACGCCCTTTGTGGTAGTGGCGCTCCAAGAGTGCGAGCGCATGAATGCGCTCATACGCGAGATCAAGCGCTCGCTACGCGAACTCATGCTGGGCCTGAAGGGTGAGCTAACGATTACGCAAGAAATGGAGCTGCTGGACTATGCCATCTTTTATGATCATGTGCCAACGGCGTGGGCTCAACTGGCTTATCCCAGCATGCTGGGCCTGCAGGGCTGGTTTGCTGATCTGCTGCATCGCATCAAGGAGCTGGCTGGCTGGCTAAACGACTTCAAGCTGCCCTGCGCCATCTGGCTGGGTGGTCTCTTCAATCCGCAAAGCTTTCTCACAGCCATTATGCAGGAGAGCGCTAGAAAGCATGATCTGCCCCTGGATCGCATGCTGGTCAGTTGTGATGTTACCAAGAAGCAAAAGGATGATGTTACGTAAGTGTAGCCAACATTTATATACACTTTAATAGAAAATACTTAGCAGTGTTTAATCAAATTTCTAATGGGCTTAGACTCGTCTCTGCTAAGAGAATCCAGCCAACATTCTACTAATGTTTAGTTCTAATTAGACTTGAAGCTGGAGCTTAATAGAAAAGACTTAGCAGACTTTGGACTGACTTTGGACTTGACTTGACTTTTTTAGAATCCATCCAACATTAATAAAAAAAAAAACTTAATAGAACAACTTCAAGTTATTCCATTTTTTTAATGTCAATATGCTTGCCCAATATTTTACTTCATCTTAACTACAGCTTGCCGCCCATGGAGGGCGCATTTGTGCATGACCTTTACCTGGATGGCGCCAGCTGGGATTGCCAGCTCAATTCGATTGTGGCGCTGCATCCGAAGGAACTGCTCTGCGCCATGCCCGTCATATATATCAAATCCATTGTGCAGGAGAAACAGGAATTGCAGCGCGTGTACGAGTGTCCGCTCTACAAGACCAGGTGAGTGAACCCAACCACCACGTCTGGGCACATCAATGGCTATTCTTTTACCATTGCAGATCCCGTGGCAACACCTATGTCTGGACGCTCAATTTAAAGACACGCGAACGCCCAGCTAAGTGGATATTGGCTGGCGCAGCGCTTTTATTACAGCCATAGAACATAGAAAAGCAGCTTCATTGTGCTGGCCCTGGCCAACGCCCACCCAAGCAGCACCACAAAAGCTTTATTGTGTGTGTGTATGGCAAGCTAAAAAGCGTCGATTGACTGAGAACTGCGACTGCGAATCGTCAATAAACTTGTATTTATAGCGCTTCGTCAATCGCCGTTCCAAGCAACTCGCGTGAGTTTCACGTAATTGCACTCTAAGCACGTATTCAAAGAGAACTAAAGCGAAGCTTCGTTGGCTCGGTTAATGCTGTGCTTAAGAGAAATTAAAACCATAAATAATAGCCTTAATATCTTAAATTATATCCGCTATAGCAAATATAACTATATATATATAAGTAAAATGCAAAAGAATGTTCAAGTATATAGCTAAACAATAAAAATAAACAGTGCACTATTTTTAAATTTACTGTGCACTGTTTAGCATTAAACAAAACTATAATAAAAATGAGCTACAAGTAAATTGCCATATGTTTAAATTTCAAAAGAAAACTGAACAGCGTATTGTTTATAAACTTATTATAAATGTGCTCTATTGACTTACGAAACCTAAACAAAAATTTAATGAGAAATTCTATTCTAATTGAGGAATTCCCTAAAAAAAACTACACAACTTTAATAGCAACTCATATTGTATTGCTGATAAATAATTAACGCACGCTCGCGCTTAAATAATTTGCTGATTCATCGCTCTGAAGCGTATACTTATTACACATACGCCGCGTTAGCTTGCGTAAACTCACATTTCTACATAATTTTGCCAATTGAGTCAGCCACTGGCTGCGTGTGATATTTAAATATATAATTACCACAATGCTGCTGCAAATCTTAAACTATAACTGGAACTCATGCTGATAAGAAAATAGCCACACACCGCATATCAAAACAGAGGCTCGTCAGTTGGAACATTTAGCTAGAGCGTGATCAGTGCTAGATTAGCAGATATGCTGTTTACTTAATGGAGAACTGAGACGTCACGTCAATTCACCTGATGTCTAATTGCGTAATTGGCAGCAGACTTTGCTAAGTGTATCTACGCCACGAGAGAGTCTCAACACACGCAGCCAATGACCTTTGTGTAGCTTAGCTAAACGAAAAATATATACACTATAGAATTAACTTATAGCAACTAAACTTTATAGCAGCTGCTCAGCTACTGTGGCCACTTGTAGAGTATTGACAAGTCACGCAAGCCAAACTATTTTAGATATTGCGCCAATTTCCATGCCATTATATCAGCTGGGCTGGCGTATTCCCCCGGGCACGGCGCTATCACGTGACGCAGCCCTCAGTTATGACCCATGCGTTTGGCCAGCCGATCGTTAAAGATCAAGTCGACGCAGCAAACAAATTGTATAGATAAAAATTATTTTAGCACCCCGCGCTGCTTGCCGCGCGTCGCGGTTCGCCGCCAGCTGCGCAGCCAGACATTACTAATGCGAACCGGCCCCGACTTCGAGGCTCGTGTAGTATGAAAAGTATTTAAACGGGAAATGATTCGGCATGACAAATCAGAAGCGCAATAATTGCGAGACAGCAAACATCAAAAATAAATTTCATTTCAACTGTTGCCAACGGGCCGCCGAACAAAGCTAAAAGGTAAGAGCATAAAATTTATTTAAATTAGCTGTTTCTATATGAGAAATGGGACACGACCTTGCCAGGCAGGCAGCTGGCAACCAAAAATACTGTAGCCAACTAACTTCCGCTTCTCTTTTTTTTTTTTAGATGGCCACCGCACACCTGCCTATACAAAAGTCCAAATACTATGAGCACAATGGCGAGCCCGGCTGCCAGGGTCTCGAGGAGATCAATCGCATGTTCCGCAATTTCTGGGATCCAACGGCGTACTGGGTGTGCGATAAGCAAGGCACACGTGCGCGCCTGCAGCACTGTGCACAGTCCCAGCTGTACTCCGAGGAGTTGGGGCGCTGTGTGCACTACGCCGACTGGAGCTGGACGGATCCCAAAGAGCCGCCAAGCCGTCCAAGGCAGTAACTTATCTCAATCACTATTTATATGATTAGCAATTAATTACCTTAAGTTATTGTTTTTAAAAAACACTTTAATTTTAAGTGAGCATAGAAAATTACATGCAACTCACACTAGCATCAGTACAAAGAGTAAATCATTTTGCTTTTGTTGTTAACAATTTATACATTGTTAGTTACTTACAGTTATTCTTACAAAAAGGAATGTTGCGTAGTTAAGAGCATTACGGAATGGTGTAGTGTAGTGTGTGTTGGAGTGTGTTGAACTTAATAAGCAAAACATAATTATATGCGACATATAAATAGCTGCCAACAATCGAACTGTAGGGCTAAGAAGCGTGCGCAGCTAATTGAAATTTAACTAATTCCATGCTAAAGTATTAACTGTTTCGCAATTGCCTTAGCCTGAGTGAGAAATCAGACAAATAGAATTTCAGAATAGAGAAATGATAAAGTTTTGCAACTATAGTTTAAAACTCAACGTGCGCTCCCTGCTTGTTGATCACTTTCATTTTCTCCTTCTTCGGTGGCTTAGTGTCTGTGGGAATTTCCTCCTCGACGGGCGCTGGCTTCTCCGGCACTGTACGCTTTGTTGTTGTTGTTGCCGGCTTTGGCGTTGTCGTTGTTGTTGTGGTAGTTGTTGTTGGCTTTGCTGTTGTTGTCGCCGGCTTAGCTGTTGTTGTTGTAGTTGGTTTTGGCGTTGTAGTTGTTGGCTTTGGAGTAGTTGTTGTCGTCGTTCTCTTAGTAGTTGGCTTAGCTGTGGTGGTGGTGGTGGTTGTTGTTGTTGGCGCCACTTTAGGCTTTGGCTTGGCAGTCGTTGTAGATGGTGGAGTGCCAACCGATGCCTCTAGACCTTCGCCCTCAACGCGCACATTGCGCACCTTGACTGTAGGCTGGCCCGCCTTGGGCGACTTGACACGCGCCAAATAGTGATTGAAAGGTGAGCCCAAGTACAAATGATCCTGGAACTCCAGCACATGCGAAATGCCCGCAACAGATTTGTCGAAACCATGCAGAGAGCCCACAATGTTGCCATTCCAGTCGACGCGCACCACAGTCGAGCGCTTGGGCGCCAGCAGCATTACGCTCTCGCCATGGCCCATGAAGTGCACAAAGCGTTGCGAGAACTTGTTGGGATACACGCTGTTCAGATAGCGGAAGGGCAGCTCAAACAGCATCAGCATGCGTGCCAGGAACAAACGTATGGTGGGGAAGCGTGAGAACATGGCAAAAGTGTTGGGATGCTGGCTATCAGCGGCCACTGGCAATGGCACCCAAATACCCTCAGCATCGGGCGTCAGATTGTCTGGAATGCCGGGCAGGCCCTCAACGAAAGTTTCGCTTTCGCCAGCCTTGGCGCCCTTCAGGTGATACTTGATTAGACGCTGTGCGCCTGTTTCGGCCACAACAATAAAGTCTTCGTTGGGACTGAGTGCCAGACCGTTGGCAAAGAGCAGCTCGTCCAACAGCACTTCGCTCACATTCTTAGCCCGATTGTATTTGAAAAGACTAGAAAGCGTAAACGAAAAAATCCATTAGTTACTTTGCGATCAAAAGAAACCGGTTTCTTAGCAAATCATTGACTCACCGGCCTGATGGATTGGCAAATGCCGCATAGACCAAATCTTGTATGGGAAAGTCGGATGAGGAGTCAGTCCAGTAGATATCTCCCTGCTTATCCACTGCCACAGAATTGAAAATCTTTGCGGGACGTGCAATGGTCTTGCCGGGCAGCTCCTGGCTGGGCGCAATCAGCAGCTTCTTCTTGTGCGACGTCAAGTCAACTTGCCACAAGCCGTAGTAAGCATCGGCCACAATTAGATTACTGCCCTGCGTGTCGAAAGCCATGCCCAAGGGACGTCCACAAATGGCCTCCTCGTGGTTCTCAGCTAAAATAAATGCGCACTTAAATAAATTCACATTTGTTATACTACGCTAAGCTTACAGCAGGGCTGGCCGAACTTGGCGACGTGTGTAACATGGTTTGAGGTCAGCTTGATGATCTCACCGCCGTGCAGGCCCGTGTAGATCTCGTTGTTGCGCGCTAGCAGAGTCTCTGGGCCATAAATGCGATTCTCCAGCAAACGCTCAGCGCCTTCCAGATGAAAGTTAGGCTCCAGTGCACCCTTCAGCTCTTTGGGCGGGGCTACACTGCAGCGATAACAGACAGATTAAACGATGCACTCGCGATTTTCTTAACGCAAACTTACGTGAATTCTTTGTAGGGGAAAGTTGTACGCGGTGGCAGACCCGGCAGCAGTATTATAATTAAAAAGAAAATCATGAAATTCATGATTCTCACACGTAGCGCGTATAGCAGGCCCATGGTTAAGTTTTAGTTTGGTCTGCACTATCCTCCAAACAAGCTAATTTATAATAAACTGCAGCCACAGCGCTCGAAAACCCAAAAAGCGACACGACGGCAAAGTTCAAGACGAAAAAAAGCAGAAAGTCATCGTGCCGGTGCAGCAAAGCAGGGCTGCAAAACAAACAACCGGTAATCCATCTATTAGATATGAACGATACCGTCACTGATTCATTATCGTTAATTCTCGAAGGTTGATATCAAAAAAGAATGAAAACAAATTTAAACAGCACGAAAAATTAGTTGTTTGTGGCCTGGATAAAATGTTTTATTTGTAAAGTGACTTTTATTATTTATGATATCTTATCAAAATGTTCGTCATATGAAGGATTAACTTAGCTTAATAAACTAAGTCTAAATATAAATATAAAATGAAATAAACATAATAAATAAAAAACACATTTAACAACGTTTGATGTTTAGCATAACGTTATGAAGTTTTAAAAAATCAACGATATTCTGAAATATTCGAGATATTGACAAGCTTTATTCACCCTGTTATTGAAACGGAACTGGTTCAGGGATACACAAAAAGTAACGACTCACATACTGCTACTTAAAATGCTTTGGTGACTCGTGACACCGTGAAAACTAACAAGTGGTTACGAATTGCCCATCCCTATCACAAATCATTTACATTTTTATATTTCGGTGTCGCAGTTTACAAAAAAGAAGACAAATACTGACAAAAAACGCAGAGGCATCCGGGTAAGTGTTAAAATATTGTTTATTATATCCTTCGTTGCATGAGTACTATGAAATTCAATACGTAAAACGACTTTGTGAGCCTAAAATTGATCTAGAAAGTTTTGACACCGACACGGCCACGTTTTGGTAATCAGCAGTTCTGTAAATTTAGCTGTTTTCCGGCTAAATTAAGCTTTTTCAACATATTGAGTGTAAAAAAAAACCAATTATTATTAAATATTACAAATGCAAATAGTGTTTTGAACTTGAAGACTTCTAAGTAGAATTCATTCGAAAAACGTCCATATAATAGTTGCTAAATATAGTAAATATTGATTTCGCTATATTTGCTACCATCTCTAGTGATAAGTTGTGACGAAATTAAAAAGCCGAAGGTTAAAAATACTAATCTTACGATTGCGTTTACACAAATGCTTAAGAATATATGTACATATGTTACTTAATCACTTATTTTAAGTGAATGGTTAATGAAATGTGTATTTGCATACCCCTTCAAATACATGTACACTTGCTGCATGCGTCATTTCAGTGTGTAAGTGTGTGCAAGCGTATTTTTTGCCTCAGTCTGCTCCGCCCCCGCTGCTTTTTATAAATCGCTTGGCAACAGTCTGTTAGAATACCCAAATGAAAATATTTTCGTTTTATGATGTAAATAAAAACCTGTTGTTTATAAACATAATCGTGCTGCAGTAGTTAGAGAAGCTTTACAAAAATAATTAAATCTGTATTATGTTAATTCTTTATTATGTTCTAATCTTATTGCCTATGACTATTCGATTTTCAAAACTTGGCGCTCATAGAGCAATGCTTGCCATTTTTTTTTCACAATGTTACCACTCTGTCATAAAAATAGGCGGGACATTTGAACAGGTTTGAGTTCAACCAAAATGTCTTTGGTTCGAAGTGTTACTCTCAACGGTTCGCTGGTTAATTGAAATGTTCGCTCATGTATGAGTTTGATTTAAATGTTCGCCCCAATTGTATGAGTTCGACTCATCGGTTCGCCTCAATTGTATTAGCGCGTCTCATTGCAATCTCTTAACGTATGAGAGCGCTAAAAAAGAGAGAATGAGCGTAATTTCAAGAGCGCAATTTCGAAGCTAAAAAAATTATTTTATAAGTAACATTCAAAGCAAGAAGACGTGTTTTCTGTTTTTACTCGTATGTCTGTGTTTATATGTGTGTAGAAGTTTTTATCAGTTGCAATAACAAATTGAACAAAATTTAAAAGGAAATAAATAATAATAATTAAATGTAAATAAAATAAAAACGAGAAAAGAAAAGTTGACAAAAAGAAACTAAAATGTGCAGCTGATGGAAATAACCTACCACTTTTAATCTGGTGTGTGGGAAAAATCGATCCACAAATTGTTTGCAAAGAAATGAAAATGTTGGCTTAACGAGTTACTTTTGCAACAACAACAAACAAATTAACTGTGATATAATTTTGCAGTACAAATTAGTTACAAACTTAGCTTAGCCATCAATCGACGACACCAACCAATCTATACACTTATTTTAAAGTGCAATATTAAGATTTTCATCAAGATTCTCAAGTAACAAATACATCTCAACATTCCTGCGCAACATAAAACAACAAAATGGCTGTAATAATGTAAGCATAAATCCTTTTTACTTCTGTGTAATGTTTAAACAAAAGGAAAAAAAATCTCATTGCGTGCAATAACAAAAGGCCCCTTTAGTTGTGTGTATTAGTATACTATAATAATACAAAAAAAAATGTATTTCTAATAGCTTTGTGAATGCGAAAAAAAGTGTAGAAACAATTTATGTGTTTGTTCCAATTCTCAGTTGTTTCCCAGCTGTTTTAGCACGTACATGCATACATACATAGAAGTGATTGTGTGTGTGTGTGTAAAGTTGTTTGTGTGGGTAAAAAAGTGGGGCTGTGTTGATGGGGAAACTATGCTAACACCCCGAGAGTACAGTTACTCAAGTAATTGAGCATATTGCTGATTGAGTTACCCAATTAAATAATGCAACGAGTGAATTGAGCATTACAATTATGCAAGCATATTAATTCGATATTGAGTTTTAGTTTAATATTTTCTTTGTCTTTTTCATACTAGAGTGAGCTCCAACAAGCAATTCAATTCCAAAACGTTTCGCTCTCTCAGACACACACACACTCGCATACGCAGTGCGCAAACAAAGAGTGTATGCTTGTGTGCGTTATGTTCGTGTTCCCATTTGTTTTTGCTTTGTATTCTTTACACCAATACCAATACAAAAAAATAAAAAGCTTTGCAAGTGTTGGTGCAAGCTTTGAAATTGCGTCAGCCAATTGAAAATTTATTTATATGACTACTATTTGCATATCTGTGTATGCTATATGCATTACAAAAGTACATGCAAGCATACTTGATAAATAATTCGCTCGTTTACAGCTGGCCTTATCTGTATTTGTATTAAAATAATAAAAATATATCTGTATGTATGTATGTACATATAGCAAACCATCTGATACGCGCTCTCTCAGTTTGGACTTCAGTCTCTCTCTCCCTCTCTCTCTTGTTGATTTCACCTTCACGATATTTTTTTTTTGTATGTTTTGTTTTTCTGGGTCATATTTGTTGATTTAAATTTGTTAGCTCTGCATTTGCCCATCGTTACATGTACTTAATTATTTTAAATAGTCAGTGAAAAATGTTTAGTAACCAACATAACGCCTCTCCCACACACACACAAACACAAATGAATTTATACACACAAACAAACGAGTATATGTGTGTGCGTGTGTGTATGTGTGCCTATGTTTGTGTTTGTCGTGGGTGATGCGTACCTATTGTTTTGTTTGTTCCCTCCATCTTAACAGCGCTTCTTCAATTCTTCAAGCATTTCGATGTCTTTGGCCATGGCTCTGTTGCCCGCCAAGGCGTTGGCGCGCATTTTTCTGTTTTTGTTATTTCTTTACACAAATGTTGATTTGTAGCTTCCTCAGGTCACTAACTGACGTAGAGAGTGAGAGAGAGAGAGATGGCGAGATCTTATGCTCAAATTGTCCATAATTTAATGTACATAAAACATTGTGCGGTCGTTCGACTCTTTATTGAGATTTCACTTAGCTGTCTACCAAAAAAAATTATTAGTCACTTGATATATCCCGTTACTGCTGGCGAAAATTTTTTGGAATTCGAACAACTGTTGCCAACTGAAATTGGAGCCTTTGGGCAACTAAACTAAGCAAAATGTTAAGAAACTTGCTGTTATTAAAGTATCTGCGGCTTGCGCGTAACCTGATCTAAACATAATTTCGTTTTAGACTTCCTGGTAGGGCAAAAAAGACAGCTGCGCTCAGAATGGACACAAACCCAAATGAGCTTAATGGGCGAAAGTTAATCTAATGGCACAGTCAAAAAACAGTTGAAACTCACCCTAGCTAGTAATCCGAGTTCTCGGCTAAACAACAATGTAGAGCTCGTGCCAGTGCCACAAAACGACAATTGGAACCAATCCACCCCTTTTTGTTTTCTAAAACACACACACACACACAAATGTTTTATGTGTGTGTGTGTGTGTGTGTGTGTCACTTTGAAGGTGCGTTGCTGATTCAATTTAGAGGTGCTGTGGACAGCATTCCAATGAATAAGTGCAGCTGCCTTTGTTGCAGCTGCCAATTCTGCAGTTTTTGTTTATCTCAGCGCTTATGTCATGGAATTTTTTGCACTGATAGCAAAATTTTGGCTATTACTAGATAACGTACACTGATTATTTTATCAATGAATTGCATTCGCTATGCATGTTATATCTATTTCAAATGCAATCACATGCAAAACTGTTAGCTAAAACCAGTTTCTTCTAGTTATGTCTATCATTGTTTTTCTTTTTTCGGGTGAGTACAAAGTGCAGATGCTTATCGCTAGGCACATATAATAGCCCTAACTGTACACACACTATCTGTGTTTTATATGCGAACACGCGACTGTGACGACAAATTCCATTGATCACTGCACTGTGTGCGCCCGGCCCGAGGCAAAACTATTTTAAAAGCATGTCAGACCAATGCCAATGTACGCTAATTTATTGAGCTGCATTAACAAATTACTCGCTGCTGCTGATATGCTCGACATAGTTGTGTAACGAGTGCTTACTGTACACAGGCAGACTGCGTATAAAAATACATGCATTTGCATTGTTTAAACTCAAAGTCGACGTTCAATTTGTAAAATTTATGCATAGAACTTAATTCAATAGCGTCAATTGCGAGTAGAGGCAGCTATAGAATAGAAGAACTGAAAGTACAATGAACACGAAGAATTGCAATCAGACACGGACGGACACTCATAGCATATTTAGAATGTTTAGCTGCTGTTGCTTTGTTTATGTTTTCTATGTATTTGTTGAAACGCAATAAATTATCTTGCAGCGCATGCTAGACAGAGGCAGCTGCTGTTGCTGCTGCGCTGCGCCTGCGCTGCGCCTGCGCCGCTGCTTTGATCAACTTCAACATGTTTCCGCTTTGGCACTTTATGTAGCCATGGCTATTTACATATACAAAAAAAAAAAAAAACACTGTTGTGTGTTTATAATTTTCTTTTTCGATTTTGTTACATTGTTGGGGGGTTGAAAGCAATTTTGACGTCGTAAACGTCTGTGTGGCTTCCTGGGGTGTTAATGTGTACAGCTAAGGGTTGGAGCTTGGCCCGCCGCCCTTTACGGCTCGTTGCACAATTTTCTTTTGATAATTCCATCAAAGCCAATGTCAAAGGGTAGTTGGCATATATATATATATTCTAATATCGACTTTGGAACGCACAAGGTGTTAGCTTGATAATAATAGGCGCTGCTTGACGTCACACACATGCATACACGCATACATATAAGCTTACAGTTATTGTGCGCTTGTTTCAAGTGCTCTGCTTCACGATCTGTTGTTATTTTTTTTTCAACAGTAGCCAAGCTCCAAATGTGGCTGTCATTAATTGACCTTCAAGCTTTATGCATACATACATACATACATACATACATATACATCATCAATTAAGCGCTGCCAAAGCGAACAAACCGTTTAACTGTGCAAGCTTAAAAAAAAAAAAAAGAAAAACAAATCAGTGCTCTCACTTATGCATGCTGACTATTGTCGTCTCGCTTGCACTTGTTTTAAGCAGCCAATGAAAAGTGTATTGCAAGTTTATCAAATTGAAGAAGTGCCAACACAAAAAGACTAAAACTCACTTTCGTTTTTTAATATTTTCTTAAAACAACAAACAATTTTTGTTTAGTCGTCGTAATTTCTCTGGCTCCGCTCTCGCTTGCTGCATTTTTTATATTGTTTAAGTTCACACCTGAGCGAGCAGCGGGCCGCGCCCACTAAAAACAGCCGCCCAACTCGTACGTCTTCGTTACAAAAATAGGCAAAAAGTGAAATTTTCAGTTTTCGAAAAGCGTTTGCAAATGTTGGCCAAGTAGTAAACAACAACAAGCAAAGCTGCCTAGCTATAGCCACAGCTCATATGTATATAAATAAAAACAACACACATACATATGTATACGTGAGTGTGTGTACGTGCTTTGCGTCAGACGCGCGTAATAATAATATTATTGCTCAAAAATAAAAACAGCTAAAAAAAATTCATAGAGAGCAACTTTTAGTATATATGAAAAATTACATGCATATATTAGAGGAATTTACAAAATTATGTTGATAAGCCTTGAATGAGATCAAACAAGAAGGCCGCTATATAACTGTATATGTGTGTGTGTGGGCGTGTGTGTGTGTGTACAGCTTTCATAATTTGTAACAATCTAAACCTTTGTCTCTGAACTTTGACTGTACAATGTAACGCTTTATGCTCGCCAAAGCATAAAGTTGAACTTTAACCTAACGCTTACCGTTACTTTGTCGCTCCCAGAATTATGTAGACTTTGTTGCTGTTGCTGATGATACATTGTCATGCTCTCAAAACAAGTTTTTATTCAGCAATTTTTGCTACCAACACCCGACCTTGTATTCAAAAATACTTAGTGTTAAGCCCAAAGTTTCAGTAAGCGGAAGTTAATATAATAAATATGTTTTTCAACATTCTGCAAATATTTATGCGTCAGTCAGTGCCTCATCAGCTGATTCATTGAATTGCTTGCGGGTGGCTGCGGTGGGGAAAGTTGACAAATCAAAATCGCATTAAAATAAATATAATTATTAAATAATTAAAGCCTTGAGAACGAGTTTGTGGTTGCAGACCTCGGATTTAACACTTGAGTTGCTTTCAGTGTTGTAATCAACACTTGTTTCTTGTTTAAAATAGACAGCAACGGCCTCTCTAGCACACATTTGTTATGTTTATGTTGCATTGGCAACTGTTTTTGTTTTGCTTTGGCTGCAGCGCATTTATCATTTCGTTGTTTACATTACTTTGGACACATCCTCTGTTAGAAATAGACTCCCCCCACCCCCATAGTCTAATCTTGCCTATGCTTGTTATCTAGCAGCATTAACTACATACAAACATATGCAACAGTATGTGTGTGTGTGTGTGTGTGTATTATTATTAGCTTGTAGAGACGCTGAATTGGAACAAGATGGCGTCGTCCACTTTGTTTACTCAAGTGTTTGTGTGTGTGCGTGACACGAGCTTTTGTTTTCTTTAATTTAATACGATTCTGAATCGCAAATTATAATTTTTGGGTTATTTCAATTTGTTTGCGTGTTTACCTTGCGACAGCGCCGCCCACTACCCCCACCACCTGGCCGCCCCTTTTAGCCTTGTGTCAGTTTATTGTGATTTGAATAAAAATGTAAGCAATGTTAAATTTAAGGCCAACAACATAAAATGTGTCCAATGTCATGAAATTATTTTGTCACACAAAGTTCGTTTTACGTCTTGAATAAACAGTTCAAATTGTTTACTTAACCAAATCAAGTGCAATGCACTTGTCATTGTCTGAAATTTAATTAACTTCATTTGACATTTACTCAATATTTACTCTATTATATTATTTTGCATTATTTTATTAACATAATTATTTTGTCATCCCTTTTGTGCTTGCTCTCTATGCAGCGCGTAAGTTTTTATCTAGATCATTTAGCTAAAAAGGAAATCTACTCTAAACTAAAAAAGGAAACTTATTTTTCAACGTCTTGCGTTTATTATCGTACTTAGCATTGAGCAAACACATAATAAAGCATTTTGACGTTTTGAAAAATCTATTGAAAAAGAAAAAAAAGCATTCTTTGTTTCTTTTTCTGAAAATTTAAAAGCCAGACAATCTTTAGATCAGCGTACGTTTTTGACAGACTGATCGACAACATATATATATATATATATACATAGATATTGTCATCGTCATAGTCTTTGTACACTGACAGCAAAGCAATTTGTCTGAGAATATATTATATATTTTTATTCATTGTTGAGGGCGTTTTGTTTGTTAACTGTTTGCAAATTGTTGAAAGAATTGCATTAAGGTTTGTTGGCATCACCCAACAGTACTAACTTCTAATCTATCTATATAGATTAACTGAACTCCAACGAACCGGTGTGTGCACCACAAGTAGCAAACAGTTTATTTTATTTTCGGTTGCATTTGCGCCAACAGTGGATTATACAATATACAAGTTATAATAATCCCTGAAGCGCTGCATTCAGTCTAAATTTCGAGCTGCAGATTGAGAGCGTACTTCGTAGTTAAGTGCACTCGCTGATATCTTGCTTGGACTATATACACTTTACTCTTTACTGGCTTGAAATTCAGCTTTGCTGAAAATAAAATTCGTTAAGCAAACAATTATTGATTGATTATAAAAGAAGGGACGTAAATTTGTTGGCCTAGACGCAACGAGATTTTTAGTCTTTTGCGTTTTACCTACACTAACGAACAACAAAAACCAAAAAAAAACCAACCTTACCATATAATATAATAGGTACTAGGCCAGCCCTCACAATGTCTGTCCCTGTGCGCTACTCTGCTGCCGCCGAATACGCCGTCGTTGATAGTGGTTTGGAAAATACTCTAATCCAAGAAGAGCAATACCACGAACAACAACAGCAACAGCTTCAGCTACAGCTACAGCTACAGCAACAACAGCAGCAATACGAGCAGTATCAGCAATACGACGATTATCAAGCTGAGGAGGAGGAGCAAGCTTTGATATATTGCCAATTGCAACAGCAGCTGGAGGCGGAGGCTCAGGCGGTGCGGCAGCAGCAGCAGCAGTTGATGCAGCAGCGGTCATCAATGTTCATGTCGTCGTCGTCGGCAATGCCAGCATTCGATTTGCCCCCCAATCACCACATCACCAACAACATCATCAACAACAATCACCACAACATCAACAGCGTCGCTAATAACAACATGGATGCTATTAGCATCAATGCTATACTGGTCGATGATGAGCAACCCTCAACATCGGCTCAGGCAGCAGCTAATTTGGTGGGCGGCAAATCGGGCAATGGCAGAGGAGACGGCAACGGCGCAGAGATGCCAACTGATTGGATGAGGATTGCGAACGAGGGCCGGTATGGGACACCGGGTGCTGCTGGCTTGGAATATCAGAAGTACGAACAACAACAGCAACAACAACAAACACAACTGGAAGAAGATGCTGGAGCAGGTGCAGGTGCAGGTGCAGGCGCTGCAGCAACAGCTGAGCCGTCAGCGCTCAAGAAACTGGAGGATCAGCTGCATGCATTGAGCTCCGATGAGCTATACGAGACGCTCAAGGAGTACGATGCCTTGCAGGACAAGTATCACACTGTGCTGCTATTGCCCAAGGAGTCGAGAGTAAGTAGCAACTAAACAACTCGCTCATCTCATTAGCTGATCATAATAACTTTTTGATTACAGCGTGAGGTAACTGCTGGTGGTCGCGATGGCTCGGCTTATGTGCTGCGCTGCCTTAAGATGTGGTACGAGCTGCCCTCCGATGTGCTGTTCTCCGCTATGAGTCTGGTGGATCGCTTTCTGGATCGCATGGCCGTCAAGCCAAAGCATATGGCTTGCATGAGTGTTGCCAGCTTCCATTTGGCCATCAAGCAGCTGGAGTTGAAGCCCATACCTGCCGAAGATCTGGTTACAATATCTCAGGTGCGTCTCTATTAATAAAGCACGAGCTAGTAAATCGAACTAATCATTACTTTTGCTTGCAGTGTGGTTGTACCGCTGGCGATCTGGAACGTATGGCCGGCGTTATTGCCAACAAACTGGGCGTACAAATGGGACATGCGCCTATTACATCAGTGAGCTACCTGCGCATCTATTACGCTCTCTTCCGCAATCTGGCGAAGGAGATTGGCGGTGATTTCTTCAAGTTCTATCAGCAGTTGATTAAACTCGAAGAGCTTGAGAATCGCCTGGAGATTTTGTTGTGCGATGTCAAGACCACGGTCATAACTCCATCAACATTGGCTCTAGTGCTGATTTGCCTGCATCTGGATTTCCACATCAAGGAGTCCTACACACGCGGCAGTCCCGAACTCAAGCATGTCTTCGAGTATATACTCTTCCTGCAGCAGTACATGAGGGTAAGTCCGTCTAGCCACCAAATGCCAGTAATTGTTTTTTAATTGATTTCATGACTTGCAGATTCCCGATCGCGTTTTCACCTGCGGTTTTAGCATTGTTTCGGGCATTCTGTCCCATTACAATGGTCAGAACAAGGCGCCCTACAAGCAGCGGCTAGTCTGGAAATTATCCAGTCGCACGCTGCGCGTTCTGCGCCCGATCAATCGCTTCTCTTCAGATCTGCCTACCATTGAGGAAGGCATATCGAATGCCCTCGACGATGGCCTGCGTTCAAGGTGAGTGTCAAGGTTTTTCCCACTAGCCTAGGGTAGTCAAAATTTTCTCATCTCTTTTGTGAAAAATCTATAATACATAAGCTATACAGCTGGTTCAGCCCGTTATTTATTTTTAGCAGCATTATGTCGACTCTTTGAACTAATTTATATGTAGGCGTGTGTGTGTGTTTGTGCTTAGTTTGGCGTAAACAAGTTTCTAGAATATACACGATTTCATTATCACAGCAAAAAGCAAAGCACAAGCGTAGCGATCAACAAATAAAGAATAAAAAACATCAACAAGCAACAACAAAATGCTTAGAATAAATATCATGAGACCTGCTGGCTGGCCAGCTAGCTGACTGGCTGGTTTGGAAGCATTTGCCAAAAGTGGTCTGTCAACAATAACAACAGCAACAACAACAACAACAACTACAGTTAGACAGCCATTATATACTGCCAATACATATATACAGCTAGAGCTATATAGCTAGCACATTTGTATGTATTGCTTATATCATTGTTTTTGGACAACAATCTTATCAAAATAACACACGCACAAAGAAGCAGTAAAGATTATGTATTGGGCAAGGAGAGGGGTGCGGCATTGACTGTAAATAGAATCATTATCGATAGCTGCGAGGGTCGCTGCAGCATTTCGCAGCTTTACGAAATTTGCTGTGCGTCAGCAAATTGACTTCAATGTCACTTTCTCTTTTCTAAGCAAATTCTTTTTATTGTACGCTCTTTTTTTTAAAAGCATTTTGTGTTTCCATTTTGTGTTTTTAAATGCTTTTAAATTTAATTTAATGCCATTGTGTTGTTCAACTTATCTTTGCTGATTATATTCGTGTATATGTTTGTAGCTGGTTTTTTTTCTTTTCTTTTTTGTTTAGTGCAAATAAAGTTAGTCATACATATTTTTAAACAGTTCAATGCACTCTCGGTGACTTTGGGACTGCGCCAGTTGCTTGCACTTAAGTTTAACAGGTTCATTTCGTTATCAAAAATACTTGAAACATATACATATATATTTTATTTCGACTAGAGCACTAGTTTCCCGCTTGTAAAGTTAAATAATCTGCACTATCCATACTTTGTAACAGCGACAGTTGACTTCAGTTTAACTTTAACTAAATAGAATTGTTTATAGGTTTATAATTAGCACATACAACTAGCTGAATATTCTCCCAATACAAAACAATTTGTTGCTTATTTGTTAAATATAGAAACTGCATAGTGTGCGTTGATTAAAAGTCATTAGCATAAAGCGTTTAGCTGATCAGCTGTTGTGGGTCTCTTATCTGACCTTCAACTTGAAATTATTTGCATTTGATTGATTAACCAATTAATTAATTTGCTTGTTATGCTTGTTTTTTTTTTTTGCAGAACCGAGAGTATAAGCTCCGAGGAGGAAGAGGATTGGCCAACTTCACCCATTATTCCAATTTTCGAACAATGTTAGTACCCAGCAGCAAGTGAGCTGCAACCAAGCAAAGCAGCCCCCGGCAACATCAAAACAACAAAGGGACGGGCAACGGTTAAAGCAGACAGGAGTCGGCCATTTACACGCACACTCATGCACACTAAATCTACAAACTACACGCAAAAGGACAAACATACATATCCTGCACTCGATATCGACTTGATATGGACTTCAAGCAACGCAACAACAAAATGAATGGAGTAACTTCGTATAGTCGCCATGCATCGGGTGTATATATATTTCATATATGCTGTATGTGTTTGTGTGTGTGCGTAGGTAATGGTTGATGGCAGGATGCGTGTGTATATTTTGCTAAAATGCATCATAATTGATTTAGCTATATATATATATATTATTTACGCTGGTTCTACCATTTAAGAATCTATGAAAAATGCGAGGTCAGCCAGAGAGATTCGTTTCAGCAAACGACAGGCAAACATATTTTTCTCGATTTAATTGCGGCAAGACACATTTACGTTAAAAAAAAAAAACAAAGAAATGTAAAAAAAAAACTAAAAAAAAAAACATAATTAATGCTGCGGACCATCATACAAAAGATTGATGTCGCTCCGGAACATTTTTTGAATTCTGTATGACAGAAAACGATTTGATTAAATACCCAATACCGGATAGGGCAGAAATTTTTTGTTTGTTCCGCTCGAAAAAAAATTTAAAATCAAAAGCCGATATAAAAATCTACTATCCACAAATTCTAATTAGTATACAGACATAAAATTTATGTGTTTCATGTTTGTTTTCGTAAAATCTGTAAAACTCAGAAACATTAGCAAGAAAAACACAAAAAAAAACTACAAAAAAAAAAACAAAATCTATTTAAAAAAAAAAAGTACAAAAAATTCATTATAGACAGACTATTAAACATTAAGCTAAAAAGTGCAAGGTATAAAAACGCAAAAGAAATCCCCATACAAGTTTAACAATCATTTTGGCCGCGCTCAAGCGAACTATATGACTAAGAGAAAACGTAACAGTAAAAGTATAATATTAAATTCAAATTTCATATGGATGTATGTAGTTGCGTGTGTAGTCAGCTCTATTTCTTCATACATACTTTATATAAAAGCAGCATCAGTTGAATATTAGACATTCTCTCTATTAAAATTTGTTATTATTTGTTTAACATTGTCATAAAACGAAACAAACAAGCATCAAACATCTTTCGAGATTTGGTCTCTCAAATGAAATGTATTCAGATCAATGTAAATATCACAGCGATCATTTCTATATACTTTATATTTAATGAAAATTGTACGCATATCTCTTTTAATTCTCTTTTTTGTTATATAGTTTAAATTCTAATTAATTTATTTAAAACAAGTTGTAAAAAAAACATAAACAAAACAAAAGATCTTTAATGTATTCTACTAACTATAATAGATATTATTATAATAAAAACAAAACCCATTAATCATAGCAAAAACTAAAAACCAATCAACCCAGCAACAACAACTGCAATTGCAATATCTAAATATCATTTAATAAGTTTAAAACTTGTAGCGCGGCGCTCTGATTATAAAATTATGATGCATTACTTAGTAAAGAATATATACACGTCAAGAGAAGGGGGAGCAAAGAACACTCACTCTTAAGATTAACAAAAGAATCAGCAACAAACAAAACAAAACAAAAAAAAACAACAAATTATAAAACTTAACAAAAACAATCCGCAGAATGACAACACCAATTTAAAACTTTCTTTAAATTCTATTTTATCAAAACGGGTTAGAGAGCAACAAATATAATAAAAATATCCGTTTTTTAAAGAACTTTTTTTTCCAATATAATTTCTGTATAATTGAATAAATGTGCGTGCCACTGTCTGCATAGTGGCATACAATTTTTAATGAATATTTGCAAACAAATTCAAATGTTTTATTTACCTTTGTATGCGTGTGTGTGTGTGTGCAGCTCCATTTCCAGACCCGTTAGCAGCCAAAATGGAACCGTTTTTCCGGCTCTCGTCTGACTAAATGTGAGTACTTTCCTCAATTTATATTGCTCAGCCACAAAACATGCAAACTGCACTCCAACAAACAAATGTAAATAAAACATATATTTTTAAAAACTTTTCAAGTATTATAAACAAGCTTGTGCAATAGAATTTCATTTTCCTGCAAAGAATATTACAACAAACACAAAAAGAACAACAACAACATCATTGCCAAATCAAGCCTATTAATAACAATTGTACAACAAGGCTAACAAGACTATTTATAAAAATAGTATATAAATGTAACGGGCGGGAAAACTGTGTGTTCATTTCGTAAAGATTTTAGAATTTAGTCTTAACTTTTAACAAACTTTAAAAAATGGCAATTGACAAATAAGCATGAGAAATAAGAAATGAATTTTAGATCTAAGAACAAGTTCTACAAATGCATAAGTGACAAAATGCCGTCAACTCTGCTGAGCAGTCTGATTGTTTTTTTTAACAAACAACAATTAATGTATGTTATTTAATAAATAGTAAATTTTACATGATTTTAGCGTGCGGAGTTAGTAAAATATTTGCAAAGAGCATTATGAACACATCACTTTAACAAACATAACATAGACAACAACAAAAAAATCTCTTTTATTGTAATAAGTTTTAGATGTATTTAGTTTTTAGTTGCTCACTACGAGGTTTGAGTTTTCGTGTCAATCATTCACATATTAATATAATTTCTTTAGTTATAAAACCAAATGATTGTATTCAAAAACTGCAGAAGCGTTGCACGATTTGTGGCCAGGAAAATGAGAACAATTAAGTAAATTAAGGAAATGTCGTGTTAAAACATAAGGAAAGTTGTATGAAAACAACAAAAAATCGTGATTAAAAAAGCAAAAAAAATAAATAAATGAACAAGTATTATTAAATTGTAAATAAAAGCATTTTTATTCTAAAAATTAGTAAAATAAAATATAATATAATAATTAAGGTCTGAAGAACATCACTCTTGAAATTCTGCAGACCAATTGAAACAAAAATAAATAAATAAACCCCTCCCACCAATCATTTGGCAACAAATACCAATGCACACGGTCGCAAAATCGAGCTAATCGATGAAACTATTAAAATAATGTACTATTTGACAGCAAGTTAAAAAAATTGTATGACAAAGCAGCGATGATACGATATTAAGTGAAAAAATACCATAATTTCGTTGAAGAATTAAATTTTGTTTTATATATATCATAAATTTAAATTTCTGCGCCAATTCACTTCCCCCGATGACTCTAAACACGATAGAGCGATATATCCGTTTGACAAGTAGTGTTGGCAAACACTCGCATACAGCGTTGCTGCTCAAACGTATCGATAGTGCGGCTTCTTGCTGCTGGCAACGCTGTGACACATAACCTTCCTTTTCTAAATAATTTTTGTGCTGTGTACACGTGTTCTCCACAATGGCACCCACTGGAAATGCTAAAAAGGTCGCCAAGACGGCCAAAAAGGGCAAGAAGCATCCCGTCAATACGCTCTTGAAGGGTGGTGTGCTGCGTTACTCCAAGGCTCAGGTAAAAACACTTGAAAATTCATACAATACGTTGCAAACTTTGTGGGGGCACGCCGCCATTAACAACGTGTGTAGAAACAACTGAGAATGATGATTGTATTATTTTTGTTTGCAGATGTACAAGCGCCGCGCGCTCTACCGCCTGAAGGACAAGAAGCACCCCGTTGTGCAAAAGACCAAGGTGCCCATCAAGAAGGTGAAGAAGATCGGTGGCCCCAAGAACGGTGGTGAGCGTACCGTCTATCTGCGCAAGCCAAAGGCCAACTTCCCAACCAAGACCTTCATCAAGAAGCGTCCCGGCAAGGCCAACTACAGCGAGCACAAGCGCACCACGCGTCACAACCTGAAGCCAGGTACCGTGCTCATTCTGCTGGCTGGCCGTCACCAGGGCAAGCGTGTTGTGCTGCTGAAGTCCCTCAACTCCGGTCTGTTGCTGGTAACTGGTCCATTCGCCCTCAACTCCTGCCCACTGCGTCGCGTGTCCCAGCGCTACGTTATTGGAACCTCCTCTCGCGTGGATTTGGGCGCATACAAGGTGCCCGAGCATCTGAATGACGCTTACTTCCGCCGCTTGAAGGCCAAGAAGGAGAAGAAGTCGGGTGAGGCTGACATCTTCGCTGCCAAGAAGGAGCGCTTCGTGCCCAACGAGCAGCGCAAGAAGGACCAGAAGGAAGTCGACAGCGCTCTGCTGAAGCTGATCAAGGCCCATCCTGATGGCAAATTCTTCAAGAAGTACTTGCAGAACATGTTCGCACTGCACTCCTCCCAATTTCCACACCGCATGCGCTGGTAAAGAACAATAAAAGGAAGCAACTTCAGTTTAAGGATTTTTAAATACTTTGTACAAGCCCCGCTGATTACAAACAATTTGTAAAAATAAACATTACAAAACGGATCTTTGTGTCGAGGTATGAGGAAACTAATTGTGTTGTTTATTGCCCTGTGAGGCATCAATGTTTTCTGGCGACAACGGAAACTGTGGCTGTAGATTGAGCGCCGCCAAGAATTTTCGTCGCCCATGTATGTACCAAAGCATCTCCCGATAGCTGCCAGGCAGCACTTCGTCCACAGTCTTGTCTGCTCTGTAGGTTAAATAGAACACGTTGGTGATGTCGCTGGTGCCCTCTACATAATTCCACAACCTTGCCACAGTCATGATCTGTATGTAGTTATGCGAGGTGTACACCACATGAGCAGTCATCTCCACTATACTTTGCACCATCACGGGCTTCATAAAGCTAATGTCCGATATGCACTTTAGTAAGGGCCAGCCGTTGACATAGATGCTGGCCATGATAAAGCTAATTTCCACAGCCTGCCGCATTATATAGCCACCAAATATGGTGTTCTGTGCATTGCGACTTTCCGGAAAGGGCAGTATGTTTGTAGATCGCTGACTGTCTGACATCCAGCGGCACTTGGGTGGCAACTGACGCACATTCAAATCAAACGAATCGGCGGGTGTAGTGCGCTGAAGCAGGCCATACATAATGGCATACTCATGCTCCTGTGGTCTAGAGGTGAACACAGTATCGGCTTGATCCTTTCTGCGCTGCTTCTGACGCGCGTCAGCCTCCTGCCAGATTTCTTGTTCCTTTTCGTTAGCGGGCTTTAGGGGATTCACTGGCGCTGGACCTGTGTTGGTGGCATTGCGTGCTACCATTAAAAAGATGGCCTTGGTAATATCTATAAACTGATTCGTAGCCTTGTGCTGGCGTACATAGATAATCAGCTCCATGGAACTCTTGCCCGTCCAGGATACAAAGCCACTGAACGCAATATCTTGATTGGCCTTCAGATACTTGATGTTGCTAAACTCCACTTTGTCCACCAGCAAGGTGACAAAGCTATAGGGCAGCGCCACGCCCTCTGGCAATTGAGGCACCGTTATGTGCCGATGGCAGAGCCAGACTGCAAACATATCCAGCTCCTCTATGAGCCGACCCAAACGCACTCTATTCAAATGATTTATATATCGCTCTCTAAACATCACGTCTGTGCTCAATGCTAACGTCGCCGTAGTGTAGCTATCAACCATGCTGCGGGCCGGCAATTCCTCCGGCTTGGGCTGATGCTTAAGCAAATGCTCACGCGACTTGGGCACTGCTCTGTAGCCATACTCTAAGCCTATTCTCTCGCGTATTTTCTCCTTAACTGCAAATATTTTTGAAACTCAATAAACTAAGCTCCTGCAGCAAACTTACCAACATCCAGCACGCCGGAACAGTGATCCGATTCATTGCGAAAGTATTCGTTCATCTTAAACTGCCGAGCAACAGCGCCGCCCTTTGGCCATAAGCAATCCAACTGCGTTCTACAAATTTGGTATTATAGTTGGTTCAAGTATTTTTGCTACTGTTTACCGCAGCAGCAGGCAGTCCTTGCTGCGCATCAGCGTCGAGCGTTTCATCCTTAATCAATGTCTGTTCACACTGCTTTAGGCAGTCATGGAAGATCATATCGGCTGCAGAGATCTTTGTCCACTTTCTTTAAATTGTCTGACAGCTGCTATGAATTGAATGTAAATTTCGATTTTTGTATAAATTTTCTTTAATTAGTTGCCAAATATATGTTTTAAAATTTGTTATATATTTGATTAAGGTGGCTAAGTTAACAGTTTAAAATATTTCATTTTGCTAGCAAGTTAAGATTTGAATATTCTTTATTAAGCTTTCAATTTTAAGTTTTTTATTTAATATACTGACGAGCATCGTTTACATAGCCTCCATTAATATCCTGCTTTCGAAATATGATTCCAATTAAGTATCTATGGTGCCTTGAGGCCCATGCTGTATTCAAACTTGCGACGTCCTTGTATATACCACATGGTCTCGTGATAGGAACGTGGCAGCACTTCGGTGACAGTTTGCGGAGCAGCAAATGTATAGTAGAAGGTATTTGTGGTCACCTGGTTGGACGTATGCGGATCGAGTACTTCGGCCACAGTCATAATTTGTAGATAGTTGAGTTTGGTGTAGACCACATAGGCAGTCATTTTAATAAACGAATCTACGCTCACAGGCTTCTCAAAGCTAATATCAGCAATGTGTTCCAGTCTGGGACGCGTGCCGCAGTAGAGCACGGCAGCCGCCCAACTAATCTCTAGAGCGGAGCGCATGAGAAAGCCACCAAAGACGCGATTGTGATGATTACGATGCTCCGGAAACGAAGGTATGGTGCTCATTTGGTAAGAGTCCGACATCCAGCGGCAATTGGCAGGCAAGATGCGCTTGTTCAGCTCCATGGTGTCCGAGGGTGTGGTGCGCTTCCAAAGCTCATACATAAGCGTTTGCTCCGGATCGTTGGGCTCCACCTTGAAGATTGATTGAGCGCCCAGCAACTGACGCTGCTTTTTGCGATCCATGCCACCCGCCAAGATGACTTTCTCCTCCTCATTCGCCGGCTCTATGGCATTCACTGGCGCCGCTGCAGTATTCGTGGCATTGCGTGCCGCCATTAGGAAGAGCGCACGCGTTAGTTTCTTGTAGCTGCCATTCTGCTTTTGCTCCAGCCAAACCACCACCTCCATAGAGCTCTTGCCCACCCAGGACACATGTCCAGAGAGGCGTATATCTTCTGTTCCCGAAGCCAAAACGTTGGTGAAGTCAATGCGATCCACGAGTATAGTGACAAACGTATATGGCAGATGCACATTCTCCGGCAGCTTTGGCACCACCAAATGCTTGTGGCAACACCAGCAAGCAAACATGTCCATATCCTCCAGCAGTCTACCCATGCGCACGTTGCCCAAATAAGTGACGTACTTGTCCTGCTTTGCGCGATCCGTGCTCAGCGGTATGATGGCTGAAGTAAATGAATCCTGCATAGCACGTGGCGGCAACTCCTCTGGCTTGGGCTGAAACTTGAGCAGATGTTCGCGTGATTTGGGCAGCGGCTGATAACCTGGCTCCAGGCCCAAGCGCGTCATCATCTCCTGCTTGACTATAAAAATAAGATGAGAATATGAGTTGATAAAATTAAATAATTTACTTTATAGCTTACTCTGCGACATGGTGCCTGATTCATTGGGCACTGCCGATTGCTTGATGTGCGTCGGAGGCACATAGTGTCGTCTGTGTGGCAAATTGCATGTTAATATTATGTATACGCCTTGTGTTTCTACTCACATGAATGCCACGTTAACTGCAGCTGCCAAATTGCTTGGACGCAAACAATTCCGATGCCTATTGGCCAGGCAGAAGCATTTTTGAGCTCCAACTAATGTGCGCAACATTTTACTTCTCAAGAACTGTTGGCATCTGTATGTATCTCTGTATTCGTTGACCTACAATAGTCGGACAGCTGCTCGAAACAGCTGACGACGCGCACAGTGACCAAATGCTACAGACAAGGTAAGCAACTAAGCAGTAGCATAATTTACCTTATCTACTAGTTACTTTTTCAGCTTACTCACACTTAGATACTTATTATTATTATCTTGTAGATATTTACTGTTTACAAGCAACAATCGCTTATAGATAGCAAATTTATTTTATTTCAGTTTCATTTATCTTAGTTAGTTTTGTTTACAAGGCTTAAGTTACACTGTGCATAGGAAATGCCAGTATGACGTCATGCGCTAGTATTTTAGCTATATTGTAGTATAACAATATAAATTTAAAATTATTATTAAATTGATTTATGTTTTAAAAGAATAATTGATTGACAATCAATGAAAATCTGGTATTTGTAGATTTAGATTCTGTACAAATAAGAAGTCATATATTTAAGATCTAAGGATCTAAACAAAATTGTATCCTTTTGATTAATTTTAATTAATGATTTTGAGTTATTAGAGAGAGACTAACTTTACTAGCACTTGATTTAAATACTTATTTTTAACTAAATATGCTTTGTGTGCAAAACTAATTATTATTAGAAATTTCATAAGTTTTGTATATTTTGTAGGTTGTATTTTTATAATTTTTTCCTTATGTAGATTTTCCGTATTTTAAGAAAACCGGACTGTATTTCGCAAAAATTAGAGTGTAACATTTATATAGTGCAATGGGTCTAAGTGGTGTTGGAGGTGGATTGAAGGGTTTTGCTGCGGGCAGCATTACGGGCGGCGTCGAAATATTGATAACATATCCGACCGAGTATGTAAAGACGAATCTACAGCTAGATCAGATGGGAGAACACAAGAAGTATAGTGGCGTACTGGATTGTGTGCGAAAAACCGTTAAGGAATATGGCATATTTGGCATGTATCGAGGCTTAAGCCCTTTGATAGTGGGTGGCATACCGAAAATGGCAGTGAGGTGAGCTATTGCGAGCTAAATATGCGTCAGCTGATGCCAACGCTTTGTTAGATTTGGCACCTTCGAGTATTTTAGCGAAAAGTTTAAGGAAGAAGATGGCAGCGAGGCCCATGTTTGGCGTTTCATTGCTGGAATGATTGCGGGCATAACAGAAGCAATATTTGTTGTGACGCCAATGGAAACCATCAAGGTGAAGTTCATCAACGACTTGCGCAGTTCAGAGCCAAGATTTAAGGGACTTGTGCATGGAGTGACGCAGATTATAAAGAATGAAGGTAAAGCATTGCAGGCTTAGCTGATGACAGACAACTCAAGTTTATAAAGTTATATTTTAGGTATTGGTGGCATTTACAGAGGTGCTACTGCAACAATAATTAAGCAGGGCTCCAATCAAGCAATACGCTCTTTTGTTTTATATTCTTTGAAGGATTGGTATACAGGGCGCGATCCTAAGGCAACAGTGCCTCATTTATTGGTGGGCATCTTTGGTGCTACAGCGGGTGGCACTTCGGTGTGCATCGATAATCCCGTGGATGTGGTAAAAACCCGCATGCAGGGACTAGAGGCTGCCAAGTACAAGAACAGTCTTGACTGCTTCTTAACTACGATGAAGGAAGAGGGACCACTCGCCTTCTATAAAGGCACACTGCCACGCATGACACGCGTCTGCCTGGATGTGGGCCTGACGTTTATGATCTATGACACTATTAAAGATTTGATTAACAAAAGATGGACGTAGTTTATTGTGTACAACAAATTGTAATGAATGTGTAAATAAATAAAAGATTTAATTCCTTTAGAGCTAAATTAAGCACAATTGGCAATAGACCAGCAAACTCTAGTTGCAGAATTTGCTGTCGTAGATTTTCGCCGGGATGTGCTTTGATGCACTTTTTGATCGCTTCGCGTTGCTCAGTGCTTTTTGTAAAAATCAGCACAACAGCCGCCATATGTGGACGCTATCTAAGCATGCAAAGCTCAACGATTTCTTTTAGCTTTAAGGAATGCACTATTGGACAGCCCTGCAGACGTGTCAGCGTCGTAGCGCATGCGCAGTCATATATCTTTGAATGTTAGATTGTACATATTTCGGAATTTATCCTACTTCAACGATTGTAATCATAATAAAACTTATAAATGATTTTGAGTTTCGGCTTTTACTAGCGCTTGATTTAAACACTTGTTTTTAACTAAATATCCCTATAATGTTTATAGTATAAACTAAATATTACAAATTTCTGAAGTTTTGCTTTTTCTGTAGAGTCATGTATGTTGTTATAATTTTTTGCTCATGTAGATTCCCCTTATTTTAAGAAAAACTAAACTATATTTCGCAGAAATTAGTGTCTAAAATTTGTATAGTGCAATGGCTCCAAGTGGAGGTGGATTGAAGGGATTGGCTGCGGGCAGCATTACTGGCGGCGTCGAAATTTTGATAACATATCCCACCGAGTATGTAAAGACACATCTACAGCTAGATCAAAAGGGTGAACACAAGAAGTATAACGGCGTGGTGGATTGTGTGCGGAAAACCGTTAAGGAATATGGCATATTTGGCATGTATCGAGGCTTAAGCCCTTTGCTAGTGGGTAGCATACCGAAAATGGCAGTGAGGTGAGCTATTGCGAGCTAATAATGCCAGAGCTGATGCCAACGCTTTGTTAGATTTGGCACCTATGAGTATGTTAGCGAAAAGTTGAAGAAAGAAGATGGCAGCCAGACCCTGGCTAGGCGTTTCATTGCTGGAATGATTGCGGGCATAACAGAAGCAATATTTGTTGTGACGCCAATGGAAACCATCAAGGTGAAGTTCATCAACGACTTACGCAGTTCAGAGCCAAGATTTAAGGGACTTGTGCATGGAGTGACGCAGATTATAAAGAATGAAGGTAAAGCATTGCAGTCTTAGCTGATGACAGACATTCAAGTTTATAAAGTTATATTTAAGGTATTGGTGGCATTTACAAAGGTGCTACTGCAACGATAATTAAGCAGGGCTCCAATCAAGCAATACGCTTTTTTGTTCTACACTCATTGAAGGATTGGTATACAGGGCACGATCCTAAGGCAACAGTGCCTAAATTAATGGTGGGCTTCTTTGGCGCTATAGCGGGTGGCACTTCGGTGTGCATCAATAACCCCGCAGATGTGATAAAAACTCGCATGCAGGGACTAGAGGCTGCCAAGTACAAGAACAGTCTTGACTGCTTCTTAACTACGATGAAGGAAGAGGGACCACTCGCCTTCTATAAAGGCACACTGCCACGCATGACACGCGTCTGCCTGGATGTGGGCCTGACATTTATGATCTATGACACTATCATAGATTTGATTAACAAAGTATGGACGTAGTTTATTGTGTACAACAAATTGTAATAAATGTGTAAATAAATTATAGATTCAATTCCTTAAGCGCAAAGTTAAGCACTACAGGCAATAGACCAGCATACTCTAGTTGCAGAATTTGTTGTCGTAGATTTTCGCCGGGACGTGCTTTGATGCACTTTTTGATCGCTTCGCGTTGCTCAATGCTCTGCGTAAAAATCAGCACAACAGCCGCCATATGTGGCCGCTGTCTAAGCATGCAAAGCTCAGCGAATTCTTTTAACTTTAAGGAATGCACTATTGGACAACCCTGCAGACGTAGCAGCGTCTTATGCAGACGCTCCTCTTGCTCAAAGCTGCGCGTCTGTATTGCATTCCGCAGCGGATCGCAGAGCACACAGTCCCAGGCTTGTGTCAGTCCCTCCAGATGCAGCAACTGCGGTCGAATGCTCAGCACATCGACCAAAGCGTTAAGCTTTTGCACCATATTGAACATTACCATGCGCTTCAGTATGCCATTCCAAATCTTGGCCAAATGTATATCGAAGCCAATGCATATGTCAGCCATTACCTCCAAGGATAGCGGATTCTGTGCATTGCGCTGCCAAATCATCTTTAGTATGCTAATTTTATCGCAGTTATCATCGGCAAACTTTTCTATGTTGGAGTTGTAGCCAAGTGCCTTGAGCTCATGCACACACTTGATGGCAATGAAGTTGCGTTGACTGATCGTATTGTAGAAGGTATTGCTGCCGTCGTAGAGCTTAGAGTAGCATTCATACATCTGCAGTTGCGTGGAGGTGTTGACAGTGCTGCAATTATAATAAGAGAGAAAGAATACATTTAAAGCAAGCTGATGCACTTACCCGCCCTTGAATATCAGTCCAGTTATAAACTGTGCTGCTTCGACCTTGGGCCAGCTGCTTAATATATAAAATGCACGCACTACATTCTCGCTAGCTAGCCCATCAGCTGCAGTGTTGCTCTCAGCCAAGTTCTGATCTTCCAGGAATGTTTCCTCCATCATTGTGCCATCTGCTGGTTCCATTGTCACGGATAGCCATTTTTGCAGCAGCTTAAACTGTATGGCATCCAGCCTCAACTCATGCAAGTCACAGAGTTCCTTGACCAATGCGTTTATATCTACTTTGCTGGACTTGAGTATTAGCTCGTGATGATATAGACAATGTATTAGATCCGTTGGATACTCGACCAGTCGCATAAGCTTATCATCCGTCAAGCCGTAAACATTAAGCAAGTGTTGCGTCTTCAATATGGGATATCTGCGCATAATTTTGCTGACCTGCTCCTGGTATTTGGGATCGTTTATTACATGTGTATGCTGCTTGGCATAGTTCCAGCACTCGTAGGAGGCTTCTACCTGATCAGCACCATCAGGCGCATAGCTGGCAATGCAATAAAGTATGTAAAACGCTTTATTTGCATTGTGTACGTTTTTAACCAAACGTAGTATCTGCAAAAAGAATTCAAACTTACAAAATGCAAAACAAATAAGTTAATATTTATAAATAACTAACCGATTTCAAGAACGCATTGTTAGTTGGATATAGATTCCAGGTTTCTGCGACATTCTTCGACTTGTACTCGGCTATGGAATTTTTAACAGCTGCCATGCAGAAATAGTCGCAGCTTTGTGTTGTGTCCTTGGCGCCTTGCAGCGCTGTACACATGAGTATAAGCGGAAACCAGCTCTGGCAGTTGTCCACATTAAGTTCGCTGTCTGTAATGCATAAATCCATTCAGTATTGTCTTTATATTATAATAGAAGTTGCTTATAGCTTACCCAGTATATCTTTAAGTGGCTTCTCCACAATGGGCTTGAATGGCAGGCGAAAGCGCGCCATTTTGGGCAAAACACCCGTATCCTTTTGCGATTGCATCCACATGTCCGTTTCCAATTGACTTGCGCGATTGCGACGACGTGTAATCATTTTATGACGCAGAAAGTGCAAAATATTCGTCCAAGTCTCCATGGCTTTGGGTGCGGCACTAAAGAGCGTCAATATCTCAATGACACACAGATACAGCTCATAAAAGTAAATGTTAATCTACAAGTAGACAAGTTAATAACAAAACTTATATGTGAACAATTAAATATTAAGCACACCTCATCGATAAACTGCTTGAGCTGTGAGGTAAATAGCTCCACATTTTGTATCTCATTGATGTAGGGCTGGCACATGTCGCGCATCTCACGCACATTGCTTAGCATGACCAGCTCCTCCTCACCAAACGTATCGTGCTTGACTTCGTAGCGCATTTCTTGCGCTCTTAATATGCTCAGTATTTGTGTGATGAGCATTTTCTGATAGTTCATGCCAAAGTCTTTGCTCATGCGCTCCAGCAGACGCACATCCATGGGCTTCTTGTGGAACTCCTTGACCAGCTGCTCAATGTTATCCATGTCTGCATTAAATTTACCTTTGATGTTGGGATCTTGCTTACAAAACTCCAAATAATAATTAAGCTTGTTGCGTCTGCAAATTAAAGCAATAAATAAATAAAAAGCTGCAGTTTGTTACCTCATAAACTCACTTGGCAAGAATTTTTTGCACATTTTCCTTGTCACCAACACGCTCATTGTACATGGCAGAGAGCGTAAGAAAATTGATCCTCTGCTGATCGGTTTTCATGTCTGTGGACAGACCTTCTAGCTGTGCATTTGCTTCGCTATCCGCCAGCAACATGGTTAACATTTCTAAACAAATGCAAGTTTATGTTATTTATAAATTCAAGTTTATAATTTGAGTTAGGCTTACCAAGTAAATTGGCATCGCTGTCGTTCATAGCATTGCGTAAAAGGCGTCGCAGCTGTATGCTAACAAGCTTCTCGTTTATAATCACTTTGCCGCCATACTGTGCCTGATACTTAAGCAAATACTGTGCTGTTATATACCAGGCATCGTGCTCCTTTGCCTTGGCGAGTTGTTCCAGCGATGAAAAGAAATCACAGCGCGCAGCATCAACATCACGCTTTAGATGCTCGGGCACCGTTTGTTGCAGTTGCAACAGCAGCAAATTGCTTGGCTGCGTTTCAACCACCATGAGCAGCAACGTGCGTGCCAAGAACTTTACAATGGACAGACTGCCGCTCAGGCGTTTCAACTAATTGTGCAAAATAGTATAAGTAAATATAATGTTTAAATGTTTGCTGGCTTGTTTACCTTTTGCAGTGGCTGTGGCTGCAATTGCACATCGACTTCATCGAACATGGACACGGAATAGCGTTTCTTAGTTGGCACTTGCTCTATATCTGGTTTAATATCAATGGAAGTGTTTAGTGTTGTAGTAAAGTTAAGCGTTGTATCGCCTTGGGATATGCCAACACCATCCAAAGCGCGACAGATCTGCTCATTAGTTTCCTTTTCTTTGTCCTTATAGCGCGCCTCAATGCAGGCCATGGGATAGTGCATGACAGGCACGCGCACAAAGTTAATTAACTCCGCCAAATCACATTGCTTGCATTGCTCAAGCTGCGTGGCCTCCGTAAGTAGTTCGTAGGCCAATGGGAAGCTTAATGGATCACAGGCATTAATCAGCTGCAGTGTAGATGACGCCTCAACTGCAATTTAACAAAATAAAATATTTAAAGTTGTAGCTATTTGCTTAATTCAAATGCTGCTTACCCTGCGAGCGGCTGGTGGACACCGCTATTTGCTGCACCAGCAATTCTATGGCCAGGTCAATGAATTCGCTGCTGTTGGCAGGCGTGCAATCAACAAACTCCAGCACATAATGCGCCAATGCACAGCTAAGTTGCAGACAACCCATGCGTTGACTAATGCGTCGCAATCCAAAGATTTTTTGCAAATCAAGCGCCTGACACAGCTCACGCATTTCGTTGATGATAAATGCGCAGACATTCAATGTGGCCTGTGCACGCGCAATGATGAGCTCAATGCCCTCGTCTAGCAGCTCTGTACGCTTTTGCAGCGAAATCAAGTCGTTGATGCTCTGCAATTGCAGCTTAAACTGTTGGCTAAGCACAAAGCGATTTTTGACAAGTTTACAGCGTTGTTTATAGACTGCATCAACATGTGGTAGCATTAGCTCGAAGAGTTCCAGCACATTCTGATGCTGTTGTATCTTCGCATCATTGGCAAACACGCAGGGATTGGGCTCAAGCATATTGGCCAAAATGTCAACAACATTTGTGGCATTAACTGAGTCATTCTTATTGTTGAGCGACTTGAAGAACTCGTAAGCTTGATCTATTTGTCCACGCAGCGCCATCTGATAGCAGCAATTAAAGTTGGCTGTTGTGGAAATCTCTGGCGCCGCTTTAGTCAATATGCGTATATCCTGCAGCATATCCGGCAAGTCGAGTTTGACTATGCGCATCATGAATAGCTCCAGGTTGATATCAGCGCCGCTATCTTCTGGCCAGCCATACTTGACCTTCATTATCTTGATCACCTGTATTTCATATTCGGCATTTATTTTGACGCTTAGCGGATGCGTCGAGTTGCGCAGCTTTATTAGCGGCGCCAATGTCTCAGGCCAGGGCACAGGTGCGTTTTGCAAAATTGAAAGCGCACACTCCAGTCGGCTGTCCTCATTGTGCAGCAGCTCCAAGCAGCTCATTGAACGTTCCACCCAATTACTTAACGAATGACGATTGATCACCAATTGCATAATATACTGCTTGATTACGCTCAAGGGTTGCATGCCCTTTTCCTGATAAATGGTATACAAAAAGTTCTTTACCAGACTCTGTAAATTGTCTATATTCACGCGTTGCAATATTCTTATGGCCGTTGCATCTATGGAATCTTGCATATAGCTATCTAAAGTAAAGTCCAGCTTGTAATTCTTTTTCAATACAGACAAGTCCTGCAGCGCATTAACCAAATCCCGCAGCTTGCTTATGTTGCGCTCATGCTGACGCACCACATCACTTGAAAACAAATAAATTATATAAATAAATAATGATCAATTGGTAAGTTTCAGTAAGCTTACGAGTAAATAAATTCAATTTCCTCAAAGATTTCCAATATTTTCGTAGAGAACTCCAATCCAATGTCTGGCCAAACTTCATCGTATTGCAGTTTGCGCGTGCGCTCAATGCTCCAGTCGGTTACAAATGGCATAATGGCAGGATGCGTATTGCTTACTATGGGCACAAATTGTCGCAACCATTGTACAACATGCAGCGGCTCTGTACTGCTGGGTATGAAGCCCAGCAAGGTGCGCAACTCATCCTCGTTAAGGAACGGCAAAATGCTGCTGGAATGACGGCGCCAAATTAGGCAAGCTGTGGACATATCCTTGCTAAACATGCCCTTAACACTTTTAACCAGATTTGTATCATACACAAACTTTTGCCATTCGCTATTACACTCGTAGGGATCTATGATGGCTAAAGTTTTAAGGCGACACAATTGCTCATCGATTTCTATTAAATGCTCCTCATCATCCTGCAAGCGTATTAATAACTTAATCTATTCTAAGATAGCAACTTCACTTTTGCATACCTCGGAGTTTAATCTTGTGCGTATTTCCCGCAGGTAGCGCTCCAGCACTTCACGCGAGCCCAAGTTAATCATGCGATTGTTCTTGATAAACGTTTTATTCTCTATTTGTCCAAGCAACTGTAGTAGCTTCTGAAATTTCTCATCTAGCTCAGTTACATCTAAGCATGCATTAGTATCGCAGAGTTCAACAAGCATGCGTTTGGCCTTGGCTTCATAGATGGGCTGCAGGCATAGTTCAAACTGTGCACCAAATTCCTAACAAAAACAAAAAGTGCTTTAAGTACAACTGAATGTTAGTTTTGCATGCTGCGCTTACCTCTGCCTCCTCTAAACGTCCCTTGGCAATAAGTTTCTTAAAGCGATCACTGGGATCCGTCTCGGATACAATTAGCATCTCTACCTCTGATGGCATATCGTCTTGCCTGGCTGCAAGGTAATACAAATTAACCGCGCTCTTTGGTTGGCGCACCAGCCATGTATGTCTCGGCACTTCCAGCTCATTCTTGCATTTAAATGCTACAAGGAACAATTATTAAACAAATGATCGAATAAAACACCAATCAGCAAACTTACAGGGATAATCCACTATTTTGATAAAACAATCGCCTTCCGCGTTTGGTTTGGTTAGCAAAAGCAGCTCAATTTGCTCATCGCTGTACTCCATAACAAGCATGTTCTCAATGAGCACATTGCTGCTCTGCGGCAACAAACATAAATTGACAGAGCGCGTATATGGACAAATCTCCAACAAGTGCCCAGACTGGCTGAGGGCAATACTGTAGAGCAAGTATAAGATTAATAAATATGATACTTAAACAATTATAGCATTGCACTTACATATAATCTTCCAGATTGTATATATGTCTAATGCAGCCATATTGTTTGGGTAGTTTGATGCGTGTCATGTCATTTGATCCTGTTTTGAAACCTAGAGCGTCCTGCGCTCCTGTTAAAATGAGCCCATAGTCAGCACTTTTCGATTCTTTATTGTTCTCTGCATAAGCGTTAGCGATATGTTGCTTGATCAGCAGCGCACTATCAACGAGCTGCCCGTTGGAACCCATGCAAGTGCGCTGTATGCTGACATCATCCAGGATCGCAGCAACATTATCATTATCATTGAGCGTAACATTAGACAGCGACTCCAGTGTGGCTTCATTGATTTCGCTGAGACTAAGAGAGAACATTGTATGAGTGTGCGGTTTACACCAAGCAGATATGCTTATTACCAGTAAACGCTGCCGTTCCTGCACGTAAGATAAAAGTGTTGTCCCAACTGTTGGACTTTTACAAAGGTGCCGTTCTTGCTAACGTCCTCGACTCGAATACACACACTAAAAAGCAGCAGGCCCTTTATGCAGACGCCGTGTACTTCGCCGTCCGAGAGGCCACATACTATGAGATTGCCGCTGCTGGATATGGCAATCGCATCAATGTTCTCGCTGAAACTCAGGAAACTACATTTGGCTACTAGTTCATCCTCTAGCAGCAGCAGACTCTTGTCAATGGATATGACCATTTTGCCACTCTGTACAGATGCCTGTACGGAGGGATACTCCTTAACCTGCAAACAAGCGTAAACAAAGCAAATTTGAAATAACTGTAAACAAAACCACTATTGGAATTTACCGGCTCCTCGCTGCTTATCTTAAAAATGCTACGCGATGAGAAGGCATTGGAGATGGTCTCATCCTCAATGGCAGACGCCTCGAAATTGCTCCACATCTCAAGCGAATCACAAATTATATCTCTCTATTGAAAAAGTTTAAAAACACAGCGCCAAAAAATTAAGCGTCATTTATTGCAATAATAGTGAAAGTACACGCAAAGCAATAGGTATCGATAGTTTTAACGATGACATTGAAAATAAAACAAATATGTGCAATTTTTGATATTTGTATGTTGGCGCAATACGGTCACATTGGTTGACAGGCGAGGAAAAATACGCTTCGCTTTTGCGAAAATTGGCAAATTATTATAGTTTAAAATAAAATAATTAACGCATCGACGATCAAATGACAAAGTGTGGCGCCCCAGCAGGCCAGATTGTGCGCTTAGGGTCTGTAAACGGTTACGCGGCAACCGAATTCCACACAAAAGAGATAGAAATAGTTTGCACCGCGCTGCCATCAACAAAAACGAAAAGCAGTAAATAAATCTGCGTGTGCATAGAGTGCACAACAACGCGCATGGTTACAATAATAATGTGCAAGATAGAAAAAAGTTGTTGCAATGCAGAATGCACTTGCTGTTTGTAGTGTAATTAATTGAAAAGCAGTATAATTGCTGCCGTTGCCGCTGCCGCTGCCTTGCTACAAAACGCACTTAAAATCGGTGGTAAGAAGAAGAACCCAGGCCACAGTGAGAAAAGAAAATACAAGAAGAAAAAGAAAAAAACAAACGCTAAATATCGCAAAAACAACAGAGCCAACAAAAATCAAATAATCATATCAAACCATTCATTTGAATATAATTGCAAGCGAGCAAACGCGCTCTCAGCGCACATATTTCTGCAATTTGTGCCGCTGTCGCCGTCGACGCGGTCGCTGTCGCTGCAGGTGCTAGTGCTGCTTGGCGCTTTTATAGTTTTTAATAGTGTAGAGTTGCCAGCATTAAAAGCGCATGGTTGTCGTATTGTGGCGTCTACTGGACAGGACCGATTTTGTTAAACTCGGATGCTACGGTAAATAATAATTTGATTTACGCTAAAATTGCAAACACTCAGCAATGGTTATTATATTCACACAGGCATCTCACATTAAAGTTATAAACTGGAGTAAGCCAACAACAAGCGCCTGCATAGAGCGCACTTAGGCCGGACACATTTTAACAACTTTTTACACGCGTCGTGGTCCGGAGGATCGACGACGCCATTAGATAACAATTTCTGTGCCCCGTAGTTAAAGAAAAGCTGCCACCATTCGGAAGAAAAATACTTCGAATATGACCCACAATATCGGTATGGCGCCGTATCGTATGCCGGGTCCAGCAGGCGGATTATGTCCGCCTGACTTTAAGCCACCGCCACCGACGGATATCATCTCGGCGCCGGTAATCCAAGAAGCGCGGTATTAAAACTCTCGATGATTGAGGTGAGTGAGATCCGACGTCTGCTCCGACTCTCCGGGTGCAGCTGGCCTATGTGTGCATTCTGGCTCTCGTATGTCTGCTCATAGATCCATGCACATCATGCAGTCACCCGACGTGAGTGACGTCAGCTATGGACTATACTGTTTCCGACCTGTACACCGCCGCAATTGCAATAGATAGCGTCAAAGGCATTATTTGGGCTCACTGTTGTTTTTTGTATCGAATAGTGTGCCGATGCGTAATCGCTTTCGATGACATAACGTAACACTCATCAATGATGTCGGCCATGTCAAGTCAAAGCGGCAGTGCTATGGCGGCATGAATCAAATGGGCGCTTTGGTGCTTTGTGTTCCTGAAAGAAGTGTTGAGCCCGAGGACCTCATCATTGTCTGGAACACGAACATCATCGCGTACTGGGAAGAGCGCATGGAATGGGCATGCTGCACACTTTCACTAAAAATATAGAGCATGCAGCACAATCTCCCTAGTGGCTACTGCAACACGGACACTGGAACGATGTAATCGCATGCTGGACTGCGAGACCGCAACGTGGCTGAGCTCCAATTTTATTGTCACTAATGTGAGTACGTGGACATACAGGCGCACACTCTATTACTGTCTGCTCATTAAGGATATGTATTCTAATGTTTTAGGATTCTTTCTGGCGTTAAAAATACGATCATACAAATAGAAATAGAGCCCAATCGCAGGTAGCGAGTTATAAATAGTAATCATGCCTCACTACAGAACATCATGGTGGCCGATTACAAAATTAGACGAGAGGTGGCCTGATGATACGATTTCCTATATAGAGACCTACCGCTGCCGGAACAATATATTTGTTTGGCCTTGGGCATTAATGAGTGGAGACTCAAGGATAATTAGTGAGTGTATGAAATTGGCGAAATTAGAGAAGCCAAGACTATATTTACAAATATAATACTCAGTGGGACAGTTCATTTGCTCAGGCAGACCGTTGCTGTAGCTCAGTGGAGATCGAACGTCCAAATTCTAATATGGTGCCCACAAATTCCGCCTCTCGCTATGGCTCATAGGCTCAAGCCTATTAAGCGCAGTGTCTCCGTATGAGCGAGAGAACTCGACCTATTATATTAAAACTAGTTCTTCAGGGATCACATGATATGGAGGTCGTTTTCCGGTATAATAGTGGTGTGCTGGGTAATACAGACAACACCATATAAAACTTAGCTCTTGAGGCCAGTGACATCGTAGTGCTGAGACTCTAAGAATAACAACCAGGATCACAAAACCCGACGTAACGAGTGTATCGCACAATGAAGACAAACATTAGAAATTGATGTATATGTTGTGTTTACCCTCGCCTTAGCGTCTTGAGTGCAATCACTCAGAGTGCCTGATTCCCTCAACAGAGCAGTCATAGGACAATCTCATATAGCACCAAGTCTCGTTATTGTGTGATATCGGCATTATGCTTGTATAAATACCGCAGTGAGAGTCCTGGTGCTAGTTAGTCCGTGAAGTGACCCTCACCTCAATATCCGGCGAAAATAACGAGAAATGTAGTATTGGTCCAGATTGTGGCATGTCGCTAGTGCATATAACTCTGCATAGCTAGAAGGTTAGCAAATATGTTGGTGGTACACCACAAAACAATAGTAAACAATATTGCTGGCCAGATCTAATAAATATGGTACAAGAAGTGTAGACGCACTCAAATGCAATCATATTAAAAAGGATGCTAAGGCAGCAATACCGAAACAACAAGCAGCAGAAAGTCATCACAAATACTCAGCGAACAACAATCAAAAATTTCCATTATCTAGTTCTGCCTCGCTAGTATAGTTGGATGCAGGAGTGAACGATGTGGTGTGGCTTGAAGGTGGCGCAAATAGCGTATGTTGAAATCGTAATGGGACCAGTGTCTCTAGCTAGGTTGTAAATTAACTAAGGGGAGCGTCGTATTTACAGCGCATGACCCCACTGCGGAACAACGCTAGAACAGTATCTTTTCAACGACGAATAGTACGCGTGAAACACAGCGATGGCAGTGCCTGCTACTGTCATCTTCTAGCCTTAACGCGCCAATGCCGCTCCAGTGTCACGCATCACTCGAGTCTCGCAAGAGGAAAACGCGCGATCAGAAGTCGTGGTGTTTTAGTGAGACCAACTGGCAAAGGGGCACCATAGTCTAGTCAATTTCATGTCGTCCGAAAAAATGAGGCAAATGCCAATATTGTGCTGCTTGAATTATTGAATAGCTCACTATAGATAGTAAACTAGAAGAACTACAAAACAGAACTTAGATATTACTTGCTTTTTTCACTAATTAATTTTAATAACAATGCGACTACACATGTTGAGACCAGCGTAAAATTTTGAATACTCCACCTAACTTGTTCACATAGTGGACACAAAAAAAAAAGATCAGTCTTAGCATGAGACATAACATATCGAGTCGGTCCAATGTTTTATGGATGTGTATAATTAGAGGATTTGGGAGCTGCGGACTCTGTTCGAGATCTCTCATGAATCCTACTACACTTAGTAAAAGTTTTCCTTAGAATTGTCTTTTCACCGCCTTAAAAGAATTTCTCCGCTGGAATATGTCATAAGTATCATGGCCATGTAATCAAATGCTACCACCACAGCAACCGCCGCATATGGGAGGAGGACCAACGCATCCGCAGCTTATGAATCATCCACACCCGCACCATTCACATCCTGGCGGTCCGCCGCATCCACCGCATCACATGATGGGACCCGGTGGTGGCATGCACGGACCTGGACCAGGCGGTATGCCGCCGCATGGCGGTAATCCACATATGATGGGGCCACACGGAAACGTAGGTCCACACATGGGTCATGGTCATATGGGCGGTGTGCCGGGGCCGGGTCCTGGGCCTGGCGGCATGAACGGACCAATGCCGCATCATGGAATGCCACCTCACCACGCACATAACCATCCACATCATCACGGACACAATCCAATGGGCGGACCCAATATGTTCGGCGGCGGTCCGATGGGTCACGGTCCTATGGGTAATATGGGAAATCCGATGGGAGGTCCAATGGGAGTGGGGCCAATGGGCAAGCCTATGACGATGAGTGGCGGCAAAATGTATCCGCCCGGTCAGCCAATGGTCTTCAATCCGCAAAACCCAAACGCGCCGCCCATTTATCCGTGCGGCATGTGCCACAAGGAGGTCAATGACAACGATGAGGCCGTCTTTTGTGAATCCGGTTGTAACTTTTTCTTTCACAGGTAAGCAGTGATATTTGCACTGAAAAAGAATTTATGGATAATAATCTATCTAACTTGAAAATGTAGAACATGTGTGGGATTATCGGAGGCGGCGTTTCAAATGCTCAACAAGGAGGTGTTTGCCGAATGGTGCTGTGACAAGTGTGTTTCATCGAAGCACATACCGATGGTGAAGTTCAAATGCTGAAGTGCAGCAGCAGCAGCAGCACCATTATCATCATCAACATCAACATCATCACTATCAACTCCACCACAATCACCAACACCACCACCAGCTAGCACTCATTCACTCTGTATAAAATATTCAGGCATTAAGTATTTTAATTGTAGAGTTTAAGGCAGTACTAGGGTTCTATCAATTCTAACAATGGCGCGCTCAATAGTCAAAAAGGTCCCCAACGAAACAAATTTTAAGGCGACAACAAAATGTAAACTCACTAAGCCAGCGACCGAAGCCGTGTTGTGAATTTTCGCTTCGGTCGCTGCTCGCTCAACTGGCGCGTATCCTTAAATGTAAACCTTAAAATGCAAGTAAAAAGATGAAATGGATAAAACACTCAAAAGTAATATGATAGTGAAACGAAACATGTATGTTAAATGTAATATAGTTTAGTGTAGACTCGTATATTTGTACTATAAAAATTAAAGCAATGTGTATTTGTATGTGAGAACGACCGACGCGTTGTCAGCAAGAATGCTAAATAGATAAGCAAGCGCTCTGCAAACGGAAGCGTCAAAGCTATGTGTATGTATTTAGCATGATAACAAAAATCGAAAATCAATCTACTAGTTTGTATTATAAAAAAAAAAAGAGAAAAGTGAAAGAAACAGCGAAATATTCGTAAGCGATAAACACACACACACACACACAGAAACAACAACACGTTACTTTTATATTTGTATTCGAATAATTAGAGTTGTAAGTGCGCGCATACATACATATACAAAAAAACATACACATACACACATAAGGAACTCCTTGCAACTTAATAATCAATCTGACAATGAGCATAAAAATTTGTAACTACTTGAAATTAATCGCGTGAAATTGTTTTTATACTCTTGCGTCAATTTTATAAGCAACAAATTTTAACTTACACACACACACACACACACAGAAACAAACACCCACACCTTCAGCAATAATACTACATACGTTTGGGATTGAGAGAGAGAATTGTTTTTTATACAAAATTATTAAAGATCAAGCAAATAAAGTGTCTCGTGTATTCATTCGAACAAAAAGCACAAGAAATTAAATTGCATGCAAGCAACAATTAATTTAAGCCTAACAAAGTTAACGCGTGAAGAGAGATAAACTGTATAAAATTGCAAATTAAGTTATTTATAACTAAATAAAAATACACATAAAATAAATTGAAAAAGAAAATTGCATTTCTCAATTTTATTAGCATGGAATAATTTTGTTGTTTGGTATTGCATATATTTAAATTTTAGTTGTTTTTAATACTTAGACTAAATGCGCTGCAAAAATTGGTACAAATCATGTGACGAATAAACAAAATGTGCGCATATTTAAACAATTTTCATTAAAAAACAAATATTTAGTTGCAGCCACATTAGTTCGATCTGAGAACTGCTCATGGCAAATTGCAATTATTACAAGCGGCGCCGCTTAAAGCTACAAAATATTATATTTTTTTTTGATTACCTTAACTTTTTTTTTTAGTTTGTTTTACATTTCGTTTATATATATTCTATAACATATGGATAGCACGCAGAAACTCAATAAGATTTCTGCAGGGGGCGCGATCTTATCCAATAGCCGCCGTTATTAACTCGGCCACCTCTTGATCTGTGCTACGCACTGTCAGATTCAACGTTACACCCTCAGAGAGCGCCAACTTGGCACGCACCAGCACTTCAACTCCGCCTCGGAAGGTGCCTGAGTAAACAAAATTAATTAAAATTCAAATGGAATATTCAATTCGGCTTACCTGAGCAGTGTAGCGTATGCAAGTGTGTGCCTTCGGGCACTTTCTCGGACAGATTCGCTGCACCTAGGCCAAGTATTTTAATAATGGTATTGACAGCGTCCTGCAAATTATTAACCGCAGACAGCACAAATGTATCCTCAGCTTGAAGCCATTCTGTAAATAATTATTTAATTAGTTACAATTTATATTGGAAGACATGTTAGCTTACCCTCACTGTCGGCCGCATCCCAGGCCACTTGAAAGTTGGTCTTTTTCGTTTTCTGTATTTGATCAGCCACTGTGATTTCTAAATCCTCCAGCATATACTCATCGTCATAGCCCTCATCAGAGTCGGGCTCACCAGTGTTGGGATCACAGTCCTTGACTGCGAAGCGCAACGTGGCACCAAATGTAGCTGTAAGGAGAAATAATATTAAAACAAAACATTCACTTATATATTTAATTTAAGTGTTACCTGTTGAGAAGCAAACTTCTTGTGGAAACTCGACAATGACAAATGTTGTCTGCAGTTCGTTGTAGGGCAATTTGAGGCATGGTATGACAGCACATTGCGTGAAGCCCTCTGGCAATGTTAGCTCCACACGAACATTTTCCAAAAACTGATCGGAAAGCGTATTAACGCAATCGAATTGGAACACAACATGGCGTCCAAAAATATGTTTTATGCACTGCACAGTGTACTCCGTTTCGCTTTCTGTCAACTGTATGGGCGGTGTGCTACGATGTATTGGTCCAAGTACTTGTATGCCCGGTAACTGCGCCAGACGCGCAGCACTCTCCTCCTCGCGAGTTATCTTGGGTGCACGTGGCGCGCTGCTGGTGACAAGCATAACATCGTTATTTATCTCAGGCTTGACAATAGCAGCCTTGGGTACGACGGAAATGTCAAAGTGCGTTTGCAAATCGCCGTGCAAATGCTCGCTCAATGCCTTCTCCAGCAAAGCCAGCGAGCAGTTCTCACGCTCAATTATGTAGTTCTTGTAGAGCTCTGGCTTGGCAGTATTCAATATATTTAAATAATACGTGGCACGATCGCGCACTTCATCATCTGGATCCATTTGGCAGCGGCCAAGCAGCACCAGAATGTTTGACAGCAAGGCGGGACAAGAGGCGCCAAATTGTGCCATAGCTGTGACAGCGGCAGCGCGTACCACAGGACTTTCCAGTATAACGCGATTGTAGATGAAGCGTATATACTTTGAAGGCGTCACTGCAAACGGACCCTCCTTGCCCAACAAATGTAAAATGCGCACAGCCAACGATACGTGCTCACAATCTTCAATAAACTCGCATAAGTGCGACAAGCCAGACTCCTTGGCATCGACATTTTCCTCAATAATGGTTATGATAGTGTCCACAATAGATGTTTTATACTCCAAGCCGCCTTCTTCGCGCAACATGCCGCTCAAGAAATTCATGAGCACAGTATGCTTGCGTGGATATTTGGTGCAGAGTGCACAAATGGCCTGCACCACCACCACTTTGAATTCATCAGAGATTTCAGCCACAAAGGTTGAAATTTGTTTCATCAAACGCTCCACAGACGACTCGGCGCCAGTTTTCAAAAGCGTAGTTATAGCCAACGTGGCAACTGAACGATTTTGGTCTGTAATAAGACCCTCCAAATCCAAGTTGCACGTGGTTACAGCAGCTGGGTGCGTCATGGCCACCTTGTTGAGCGTACGCACAGCGGCAAAACGCATCGTTGCCTTTGGCGAGCCACAGAACAATTGCAGTATGGAGAACGCAGGCGAAAGCATGCGTGGATTTGTATTCTTCAGATTGACAATGGCATGTGCGGCTTCATAGATAACCATTTCGCTCTTATGGCGCAAGCACGACTCGATGAAAGTGTATAGCGGCGAATCGGCCAGCTCCTCAGCAGGTATATCTTCCTCCTCAATCAACTTGCAGGCTATGCGTATCTGTTGAGAGTTAAATTAATGTATAGAATGCATTTGGTTTACTAATTCTTTACTTACCAGCATGCAAACAGCGTAGGGACTTTTCATCGCATTGCGCGTCAGCTTGTTGACCAGCTTGGAGACCGCCAAACGATCCGATTTGCGTATGTGATAGAGCAATCCAAGTGCATGATATTGCACCATAACGTTATCGCTATTCAAGGCTTCCTGCGCCTCGTTGGCCCAACGTTTGACCACATCGCCGGCTGTGTAAGCCAGACGAAGTGAGCTCACCAGCGCCGCACAAGAAACTGCAGCATTCTTGTCCACAATGCATTGTTTCATGTAACGTTCAACTGCTTGCAACATGGTATTATCCGTAATGCTGCAGAGAGCGCGTATAGCGGCGGCACGATAGAGATCCTCCTTGCCAGTCATGTCCTTGGTCAGAGAACTGGTAACAATGATGACATCTTCTGCTATGGAGCTCAGCTCCTTGATACCCAGATAAACCATGCGGCGCAGCACCACATCCTTCGACTGGAACAGCTTTGTCATGGCAAAGAAGCAGTCGGTGGCCTCGCGTGGCACCAGCACCTCGCCTTGGTTGATCAGGTAGAGGATCTTGGTGAGTATGTGTATGCATTTTCGCGCATTCACCGGTGTCTCGTTGAATGTACGTGTCTCCTGCAGCACAGACGTCTTCTCTAAATTCTGGTACGCGTTTGTTGGACCTGTGCGTTTATTTCGAGTTTTATATATGAAATATTTCATATTTAGACTGGCAAATCACAGCAAGCAATAAATAACATATGAAACAATTCCCAGTGTTAATTTTCTATGCTGCCGAATGAGTATTTTTGTGTTAGTGTATGTATGTGTGTGTGTTAAGTTGCTGCCAGCGGAGCACCTTTCTCTCGAATTGCAATTTGTTTGTTTTCGCTGCACTGCGGCGTTGTTAGTAAACTGTTTACGAGTGATTGTTACTCACCATCCTCTTCCTCATCCTTTTCGCGACGAAATGAACCCATTTTAAGATAGTTTTCTAAATGCTTTTAATCAAATTAAAATGAAATTGTGAAAGAAAAACCTTTGCCTTTTACACGTCACACTCTGTGCTCCTCATATGTTTATAGAGCAGTGGCGGGCGACCGATTGCTTGCAAAAAATATCGAAAATCTCTAAAGTAATACATAGTCTGGGCTTTCGTCATTGTATATAAATATATCTTTTGCATTTCTTAGCACAGCTATTACTACTAATATTTAAAATTGAACACACCATTAACAAATTGTTTATTAAACATGACCATGTTTTATCGATAAGTCGATGTAATTTTACCATCACTAAATGCATAACCAAACGTTTGGCAAAACTTAGCGCAGAAGAAGTAAATAAAAATAAACAGACATTGTATTCTTAACAATGCGGTCACGTAGTAGAAGTCCAAGAAGGGACCGATATCATGTGGGACGAGACAACGACAGGCCAGAGAGGCGGGACCGAGAACAGCGAAAGCCGGTAATACAACGCCGATCGTATTCGAGGGAGCGTCCGAGGGAGCACACGCGAACTGAGAGACAAAATGGACACGCAAGATCATCGCCGTCCCCGCGACTCGAAAGGCGCAAGTCAAAAGAAAGAGAGCATCAACGTCGCCGACGCTCGCGCTCTTGTTCATCAAGTAGCGACAGCAGTGACTCTGACAGCAGTAGTAGTTCTAGCTCGCAAAGACGTAGTCGCAGTCGCAGCCCTGTGCAAAAGAAAGACAAACAAGTTGAGCGCTGGCCCAATGATCGCTACAGAGAAAATAACGATAGAAGAGACAATCCCTTTAAAGGCCGTGGACAGGAACGTAGTTTTATCAACGATCCGGCTGAACGCAGCCACCGAGCACCCTACCATAGAGGCGGTGGTCATCCCAAAGGCGACTCCAAAGCTGTCAGTGCTCGACGGGCTCAGCGTGTTCACATTGGTGAAGAAGGCGTGCCAGAAATATGGGGCACAAGTCCAACACGTAAAAAAGACGATGATGTCAAGCTGGTTAAGAAAAATAAAAAGAGCAAGAAGAGCAGCAAAAAATCAAAATCAAAGTCCAAAAAGAAATCTAAAAAGTCAAAAAAGAAAAGAAAGAAGGAGTCCAGCAGCTCATCAGATAGCTCCAGTTCCAGCAGCGAGAGCTCGTCCAGTGAGGACAGTTCTGACAGCAGTGACAGCTCCGATAGCGAGAGTGAGGATGACGTGTGGCTGGAAAAGACTGCCGATGGCGTGAAGGCCACGAAAAAAAAGAAAAGCAAAAAGACTGCGAGCACCAAATCGAGCAAGAAGCACAAAAAGAAAAAGAAGAAGCGAAAGTCAGATGATGAAAAGCGTAAAAAGTCGTCATCTGGCACGAGCAAATCAAAATCAAGTGCACCTAACAATGACGAGGATGTGGGCCCATCGCTGCGCAGTGGCGGTGGCTTGAATCAGAAAGACTTTGGACGCGCTTTACTGCCTGGTGAAGGTGCTGCCATGGCTGCTTATATAGCTGAGGGCAAGCGCATTCCACGTCGTGGAGAAATAGGTCTCACATCGGATGAAATAGCAAACTTCGAGTCCGTGGGCTATGTAATGAGCGGCAGTCGCCATCGCCGCATGGAAGCTGTGCGTATACGAAAGGAAAATCAACTTTACTCGGCAGATGAGAAGCGTGCTCTGGCAATGTTCAGCAAGGAGGAGCGGCAAAAGCGAGAAAATAAAATATTAACACAGTTCAAAGATATGATTCAAACAAAACTACAAGCTAAGGATAAGAAATAGAATGAAAAATGTAAAACCTACTTGTGTGTCAATAAATTCAATTGTAAATTTTTAAATGTTCATATGCTTGTGATTTTATCGTTTACTATAAATATTTGTTTACAAGTCAACAGAAGAATTGTATAATTGAATTGAAGAATTGTATAATTTATCGAATTTAAAAATACGCGCAGCTGTTTTTTAACAGAATCTGTTAAGGTACAACTGTTAAATGGCTTCTGGGTAACGAGTCGTTATTTTGATTCCATATTCAGCAGTCACTTGTAAAATTTCTTATTCTGCATTTAGTGAATACAAAACGTTATGGAGCAAAACTGGAAATGTATTTGAAACAAAATATAATATTCTAAGTGGATTAAACCTAAACCGACATTAAATTTCATACAACAAACTGTAACTGCTCTACATATTTATATTTGACAACTTGCCAAAGGTCAACAGCCCACATGTGCGAATCAATGGAACAGCAAGCAGTACGAAGCGTGGTAGCAAAACAATAAAAGAAGAGCACATAAGTAACCGGCATAAACGACGACTAAATGAATGATAAGCCCCGCGAATATCATTCTAATAAACTCGGCACTCCTCTAACGTTTAATCAATTAGCCGGACACACCACAGGCACCGTGGCATCAAAAGCTAGGTCGTTTGCACAGTTAGTTTTTGACCGTTGAACGTGGCGTGCGCTAAGCAGTCGTTCTTAACACCACCATGCCTTCCGATGACCTACAGTCGCCAACGAGCGAAATGGTGCTGCTTACACCAAGTGGAGAAAATGCACCCAAGATAACGAGCGCCACTCCTGCGGAAAAGGAGCGAGAGGGATCGGCAGAGTCGAACACAAGTCGCGTTGCAATGAAAAAGCAGCTGGGACTTCTCGAGGGTGTGGCCATTATACTGGGCATCATCTTTGGCTCTGGCATATTTGTATCCCCCAAAGGTGTTATACGCGAGGTGGAGGCCGTGGGTACGTCGCTCATAATTTGGGTGCTCTGCGGCCTGCTCTCAATGATTGGCGCACTATGCTATGCCGAATTGGGCACAGCCATACCCAAGTCTGGTGGAGATTACGCGTATATATACGAAGCTTATGGTTCACTACCAGCATTTCTCTATCTGTGGGACGCAATGATGATATTTGTGTAAGTATCTCAGTTGAACGTACGTTGCAACAATTGCCTCAATTGAAATTGAGAATATTGTAATTCAAGGGTACGTGCCCTTTTTACGTAAGTCAATAAGATAAGAGCCGTGCAACTTATCTATTTTAATTCACTTTCACATGTCAATAAATTAGTCTATCGAGGCATACTATCAGCTCGAGCTGTTTATTCAACTTTTGATAAGCACAATGTATTGCACTTTAGGCTCTTATCAAGTTGCTATTTTTAATTTGCTTCCAACGATAAAAGTAAATGAAAAGTTTCTCTCTGTAAATAATTAAATATCAAATGTTTGCTGACTTAATCCAAGTTAAATAATATGATTACTTTTGCAGACCAACAACAAATGCCATCATGGGCCTGACGTTTGCCTCCTATGTGCTGCAGCCCTTCTTCAATGATGGCTGTGAGATACCAAAGATTGCATTGCAGCTGTTGGCAGCTGTAACCATTTGTTTCCTAACTTACCTCAACTCCTACTACATGAAAATTACTACCAAAATGCAGAATGTTATCATGTTTACCAAAATTGCAGCACTAGTGCTGATAATAATTGTTGGCTCCGTTTATATGCTGATGGGCAACATGGAGAACTTCCAGCAACCGTTCGAGAACTCTGAAACTGATCCTGGCAAGCTGTCAGTTGCATTTTACTCTGGCATCTTTTCGTATGCCGGCTGGAATTATTTGAACTTTATGACAGAAGAGCTGCGGGATCCGTATCGTAATTTACCACGTGCCATATATATATCGCTGCCTTTGGTGACAGGCATTTATGTGCTGGCCAACATGGCCTATCTGGCAGTGCTGTCCGCACCTGAGATGATTGCGTCAAATGCCATTGCTGTTGTATGTATAAAATGTTCATTTCTGTGTGTTGACATATGATTAATTAACCAATTTTTGTTTACAGACTTTTGGTAACAAGATAATGGGCAGCTTTGCTCACATTATTCCCATCATGGTGGCCATTTCAGCGCTTGGAGCGCTCTCTGTGCATATAATGACATCCTCGCGTATGTGTTTTGTGGGTGCTCGTAACGGTCATATGCCGTCTATACTCTCGCACATAAGTGTTAAGAGCTACACGCCGCTGCCCTCGTTGGCTTTTCTGGTAAGTCGCCTAATTGAGACACAATAGAAATTACTCAATTGACTTGTTACTCTTGCTCTTGCAGTGCCTGCTCTCCATAATAATGCTGGTTGTTAGCGATGTTTATGTGCTGATCACTTATAGCAGCATCGTGGAATCGTTTTTCATAATGCTGTCGGTGTCGGCGGTTTTGTATTTCCGCTACAAACGCCCCAATATGGAGCGTCCAATTAAAGCAAGTAGCCTACAGTTTGAAACTTTTGCATAATAATAATATCTATTGCTTTGGCAGGTCTCGTTGTGGGTACCCATTGTGTTTGTCATAGTTGCCGCCTTTCTTGTGGTCATTCCCGTCTATGTGGCTCCATTTGAAGTCGCCATGGGCCTATTAATCACACTAATTGGCATACCATTCTACTACGTTGGCGTCGTATGGCAGAACAAACCAAAATGGGTGCAGCAAACCATTAGTGCGTATATGCCAGCCTTAACAATTGTCTTTGCTTTCATTTGAAATTTACATATTGACCCTGTGCTTTTATTTTTTGTTTAGATTGGATTACGTTTACATGCCAAAAACTTTTTATGTCCGCTCGAGAGGAGAAACGCGATTAAGTGAAACGCTCAGCGCTGCACTGAAGTCAATGGTACTAGACTTACTTACACACACACATAAACATCCACATACATACAGACCCAAAGATTGACTATAAGAGCAAAGACTTCGAATACTAACTTTATTTTTATAAATATTTTTATTTTCCTTAAGTTGTATCAATTTGTTGATACCCAAGTCAATGTTTTTGCCAAAGAATTTAAGTATTTTTTGAACTCTTTGTTGTATTTTTAAATGTTTTGTTTTGTTTAATTTAACATATTTAATTTGTATGTGTTGTTTATTTTTAAAAAACCTAATTGGCGTTTGTTACTTTTCAAAAATTCACCTAATAAAAAAGAATTCGTTGTGAATGCTTAAAATTTCAATTCAGCTTTTAGGCGTCAACTTTGCTGGCATGCAAAGTATGCTACATAAAGTACAAATGTAGAAATTGTTTAAACGTTTGTTGTTCTTCCGAAGTTGTCCACTAATCAATTATAGCCGATAAGCACAATTTATGAAATATTATTTATAAGCCAGCATAGACATTTTATAACGTATGATGCTTGCCATTGAAACAACTATAGCTAAAAATAAAACCAACGCGTCAATTCCAGACAAGCCCCAGCACGTTGCGGCTTTTTTGCTTGACGGCAGCTTTATGGATTTATTTGTGAATGCAATGGACTGATCACATGCGCGCCACCTGAACTAGCCATGGGAAGTTCCATTCATAAGAATGTAATGCAGGCTTTGAAAAATTAAATTTGTTTGCTAAGCATGTCTTAGGCTATTTATAAGTGAGCTATTTGGTATGCGCTGATTTCAGCACCGTTTTTTATTACTTTTTAATATATGCCAGGCGAAAAGTCAGTCGATTTAATAGCTTTCTTTATGTGCAAATAATTGTGCTTATTACTACGCATATGACGAGCTTTGAATTATCAATAAGATCTAAAGTATATTTCATTAAAATATTTGTTATTAAGTGTGGCTTAGATTAATTCAAACAATGCTAAAAAAAAATCAATGACCCAATATGTGCTAATTGCATGCACGTTTTTATTTTAAGCTAACTGACTGATGACCAGTCTAAGCTAGCATGGCACACTTTACGTTGTTTTGATTCACAATATCGAACGTTAATTAATTAAAAGTGATCGCTGTGTACTTTACTAGCAATGTTTTTGTAAAAACCCAACGAACTTTATAGCTATTATAAATGAACTACATATAAGCAGTTTTATTGTTTATAACTGTGTAAATAAATTGTTGAAATGTATGATTAAAATGCGTAATCCTTAGAGTTCAACATGTGTTGATCATGTGGGCGATTAACACCTCGCTGTCTGGCCAATGTTATGAGCAATGGAAAAGACAACAAACCAATTATTGTTGTTGGCAAATTAATTAGTTATTGCATTTTTGCATTTATAATTTTTTGATAAGATCAAGTTGTGAGCCCTAAGCAATTCAATTTACATTTAAAAGCTTTACATTGATACAGTTCACATCGATTACTATAAATAGTTTATTTATTTTGCATTCTACATGCAAATCACATATGTACATAACATACACATGTCTGTGATACATATGTAAATAAAAAAGAATACAAAAAGCGAGCAAAAAACGTGCTAAAATGTTTAATGAGTGCGCCCTTCCGTTCTAGCGGGTTGTAGCCAGAATTCCACACACTGCATAGGCATGCCATCAATTAGTGTCTTGTCGCATGATATTATCAATATTTGTTGGCTTAGTCGAGCGTGCCAAACAAATAGTTATTAATACGCGACTTCTATATAATATGGTGCTATGGTGGCCAAAACAAAATTATTATCATTAAATGATTGAAAGCAGTTTGTCGCTTTGTTTGCAGCGCGCATTAAGGCGGCCAAGAATTATGACGAATCATTTTATTGGCCCGTCGAGTACATATGCATTATGGTTAAGCATACGCCGTGTGTGCCGTGGAGTGGGGTGATGTGCTGCAGTAGAGGAAAGTGCTATTTGGGGGTGTTTACGACGCTGCTTCAAACTCGATTTCTTTAAGTGGTTGACTTAGTGCGAAGCTCCAACAGCTCAATACACACATGCCAACCTGCACCTGCCTGCCTACCTGTCTAACGATCGTTGGATCGCGCGTTCGTTTGCTGTCGTGTGACCAAACGACTGCCTTAATAAGTATACGCTCTTGACTGTGTGTGCGTGTTCGTTTGTGTGTGTGCGACAGCTTAAGCTTTCGAATTTTCAATTAGTTCGTTGACGCTGAGGAAGTTGTGAAGGTGCTTCAGCCCCCAAACGTTAGCACAGTTCGAATTCGGTCACCCAAGGCACAAGTTGTTGCAATCCGAACCCCCTTAAATTGAAAAAATAAATTTCTGAAATGAAGTTTGCAATAATAAGTGCAGTGCTGCTTGTTGTCTGCTGGTCTCAAGGTAAAGTGTTAATCAACTAACAACAATTGCGCAATGTGTCAGCTACATTTAATTAATAGGCCGTAATTATATAAAATTTCAAGTTAAGTAGTCATGTGATCTATATTTGGTGTATGCATCACATAAATCAAAGAAAAACAATGTGATTATCAGAGAAACAAAATTGCAAATCTAATCAATATCAATTTCAAGCTAACTTGCACCATGTCAGCTGCTCAGCTCGTCTTTTGTTCAACAACTATGCATGTCCGATTGCCTATGAGTGTGTGCACTAATTTTATAAAGCGCTTATCATTCCTAGCAGCGCATGTGACCTTCAATATGCAATAGCGTCGAGGACTAATGTCAAATCGCTAGAGCTCAAATGGAAGTACTTGCAGCGCTTAAAGACATTGTTAATAGAGTCTCGGCTCGCTAATAAACACTTTAGAAAATATTTATTGCAGTAGTTTAGTGCTACTTAGTACGCCACTTCAACTTGTTGAGTTATTTGAAATGCCAATTAATATATTTATTGCTGACATTGATTTTGATAAAGAGCCAAAACAAATTGGCTTCAAAACAGTCAAGCTTTGCTATAATGAACTCAGCCAATATTTATGCACAATTTAATTTATTTATATTGATTAATTTAATAAAGAGCTAAGCAGCTGTCATATGATAGACATGCTAATAGACAAATTGTCTCGCTTTCTAAATAAATTATAAAAGTTCACTTAACTTCTAACGGCTTGTATAACATTCTATGGAAACTAGTTAGAACTGGTGTTAATATATATGACTAAAAATAATATTTACCTTAGCTGCTCATTATCGATATCAATACCAATATCAATATCAATGGTTACGTTCATATCTATTGTGTTTAGTGCGCCCTTGTGTATTTGTCTAGCGTATATTTTCTTTATAAATTTATGTATTTATTGATTTATCTATGTATGCGCTAAGTAGGTAAACAGTTAACATTTGTTTGCTGTCACATTTATTTACCATAATTCACAAGTGCTTCGCATTGATAAGCGCCGAACAGGAAACATTGAGCACGTGACCGTTGTTATTGCAACTCATAGCCTAATTATTGCTAATTTTTCCCACCAACTAATGACGAAATATTTTTCCATTTATTAACAGTGGTCAGCAGTCATGTCTTTGGTTACTCAGAGCCAAATCAGCGACGCTGGGCGCGTCATCATGGCCTCTGTGCGGGCAAAACGCAGTCACCCATTGCCATCACTTCCAGTCATGTAAGCGCATTTGCCTTTGTTGGCTTAAACAGCCCGCTAATTGCTACTCTCCTTGCCATTTCAGACCATACCAGTGCATATGCCGGCTGTGGATATGATTGGATATCACAACTTGCTGCCGTATCCGCTGAAAATGATCAACAACGGCCATACGGGTAAGCAGTTCACGCCAACACAGCATGCGTTGCGCTGATTAATTAACATTGCTGCCTGTTGCATTTTGCAGTCTCCATTGGCATACCCAAGGGTAATGCAAGCGAAGAGCCGTCAGACTTTTTGCCTTACATACGTGGCGCTAAATTGCCAGGCGAATTCGAGGTGGAGGGACTGCATTTTCATTGGGGCGACAAGAATAATCGTGGCTCCGAGCACGTCATCAACGATATACGCTACACCATGGAAATGCACATTGTGCATCGCAACAAGAAGTATGCGACAATTGGCGAGGCGCTTAATCATCCCGATGGCGCTGCAGTGCTGGGTTTCTTTTTCAATGTAAGTAGCAGTTAAAAAAATGCACATAGCATATTTATTTCTATATATAAAATGCTTGCAGTTGGATGAGGATGAGGGACAGGGCTTGGTGACTATCAATCGTCATTTGCATTTGATCGCAGATGCTAATCAGGAGGCAGCGCTTAATGTGACTTTCTCGCTGTCATCGCTGATCGCTGAGGTGGACGTGGACAAGTTTTATACGTACAAAGGTAAGTCTAAATTGATTGATTACTTGCTGACATCATGCGATATTTAAACTGTCATATCACGTTTCTGTAGGCTCGCTGACCACTCCTCCCTGCTCGGAGGCCGTCACCTGGATACTGTTCCCCGATCCCATACCCATCTCACCCAAACAGGTAAGCCTAACATACATGCATGCATACAGTGCGTATAAGTAATATTTTGTTTAATTACAGATCTCACGTTTCCGCCAGCTGTCGGACACACAAGATGGTGCACTCGTTGACAACTATCGCACACTTCAGCCCGTTGGCAATCGTCGCATCTTTGCGCGCACTGGCCATGTACGTCACACATCGATTGCGGCGCTCAAGAGCGAGGGCGACTATCTCAAATACGATTGGTTCTATTAAACGCTTGCGGCCTTGCGCTGCGGCTTGTGCCATGCAATTTTTAGTATAACGCATATCTTAAGCACTTGCATTTATTATTGAACTGTAACAGTTTCTCTCTCTCTCTCAGTTTAAGAAAATATATTTGTATTTTATTGTATAAGCTTTGTTTTGCGTCCATAAAATGCCAGCGAGTTGGGTATATCTTCAACAAAAAAGTTGGCAGGCATTAGATGAAACATCTTTTGCAACAGATCAAGCAGCGTACGCTCCACAGTTTCCACAACCAAGGGCCTTAAGGCCTCAAAGAAATCCTGCCAATTGTCATTGAAGAATTGATTCGTGCTTTGCTCCACCTCCTTGCTGCGGCCATTAAACAAGTTGTCCAGTTTTGTATACAAACCACCAATTTCCAGCTTAACGCTAACCGCTGTAACATTGTAAAAGGTGTAGCCGCCCTTTTCGTATAGATGCGTCTTGGTGTACATCATTATATCAAGATTCTCTATTGCAAATAAATACTGTTAATAAGTTGCTGTTAGCTAATTGTTAGACGCTTTACTTATGTCTAGAAGTATGCGGCCGGCACCCATTAGCGGTATAAGTAAAATGCGCCCGGCCATTTTATAGTTGCCGTCCAGGCGTAGTTTAGGTAAATAAATTTTGGTTTGCCAGCTAAAGTCTTTCTTGCTAACTCTGCAAAGACATAAATACAAATAATATAAAGTTAATATGAATAACTCATTAAGCTTGAACCTGTTTGTTCGCTTATTCATTTTCTGACAGTGCAACTGACAAGTTTATACGCAAACATGCGACCTTAGCGCGCAACCTTTGCTAAGCTATACATTTTCAATTGCACATTAGCTTGTAAGAAACGCAAAAAACAAACCGTTTGAACTTGTACTTTATATACAACAAAATGTCATGAGCTACTTACTTGCTCTCCTTGATAACCATTTTGCTAAAGCCGCGTATTACCAAATTGGTTAAATTGGCTGAAATGGTGGCCACATCGCTATTATCTTGCTTAAATATTAGCTGCTCTTGTGTCAGCGGATCCAGCGGTCCGAATGAAGCCTCAATTTCAGGTATGCCTGCGCATATGCAAATAATAAATGTTAGCTAAGCGTCGTATACTTAATATTTCTGCATATGCAACTCACCCTCAACAACAGCGTCGAGAAAGTTCTGTATGGAACGTGTCGAGCAGTTGGTGAAATTTGGCTCATAAATGCGGCATGATTCGAGGTATGCGGCTGCAAATTGAATATATTTATAATTTGATCAATTATGTTTGCTAATTTGCTCGTTTTGAATAAAACACAATCAAAAAATGCATAATGCAATGCAGCAGTAACACAATTCCCTGTGCCTGCCAGGCTAGTTGAGCAAACAAAATGTTCGTTAACATTTTAATTAACCTGTTCATATTAATTAAATCAGCCACCGCCTGCACCCTCTGCCCTTGTTGCTGTTGCTGTAGCACTTACGCTTTTCCGTATAGTATTCAAGGCTCTCCACATAGCTGCATCCCATCCCCATACAGCATAAGCCAATTACGAGTATGTAAAGTGTGTGTGTCATCGTAAAATTAAAAAGTTGTTACTGTCACTGTTGCCGCCTAATCGAGTTAGTCGCGAACAAATGAGAATTATTTTAGCGCGATGCCGAGTTTTATCTGGCCTATATATAGTCGATTTCATTACAGAGCACAGCTACTACTATATAGATTCATGTTCTAGCTAGAGCTTGCTAACTACGTCAGCACTTACTTGTGAATAAATTGAGATACTTGCTATGAGCGACTATTAGAGCTCTCGCTCGTATGAAGCAATTAACTTAATATAAATCTGGAAAAAACGTCTACTAGCCAAGTATTAAAATAGGTTTTCAATACTGGAATAAAATGAGGTGCTAAAAATCATTCAAAGTATAGTACAGTCAGTATTATTGCATTTTGTATTATTTGCATTTTTATATTGTTTATATGTGTTCAGGAATTTCCCTCTAATATCTATTTCATTTCATATTGCGTATGCTCATTTTAAATGTTTTGGTTATGAGTTTATCAGCAATTATTCTATATATATATGTCAAAGTTTCAGTTGATTCACTGAGCGCTTGGTTAAGTTTGTGATAAGCGCGCCAAGACTTTGCAAACTGCTACACAACGAATAATTCTATATGCTAATATATCGTAGCATATATAAGATTTGTGCGAAATGTATGAAAGTCGTTGAAGCATTTTTATCAAAGACAGCTTCGATTTTTCTTCGAGTGTAAGACTTTCTTGAGCAGTGAACATCACGCTCTTCAATTTCTGCGCATTGTATTTAGTATTCAGTATTCAGTACAATCAAACAGCTAAATTATGTTATTACGGAATTTTATAATTTTTATTTTAATACCAAACTATGTGCTCGCTCAAGTGTGTACTAAGATGGTCCTTGGAACGTCCAAGGGCAAGCGCGTTACTGTAAGTCCTCCCTGTAAATGGATTAGTTTTCTGCATTTTCGATTAATAATGTATTGTATTTTAGCAAGTAAAAAAGTATTGCTGTCAAGGCTATAAGTTGCAGGGTAAACGATGTGTAGCTATTTGCAATATTGACTGTGGCAATGGCAGATGTACTAGGCCTAACGTATGCACCTGTAATAAAGGCTATGCGAATCTCAATCGCGTAGCATCTAATCGGTATGTCAAAACTTTTGAAGCCCTAACAACTCTAATACTCTGCTCTACAGTTGTGTGCCCAAGTGCAAGGGAGACTGCAGCAATGGCCAATGTACAGCTCCGGGCATCTGTAGCTGCGCACATGGCTACAAACTTGACACAAAAACAGGAGCTTGTAATCCATTTTGCAGCAGCGGATGTGCGAATGGTAAATGCTCTTCACCAGAAAAATGCGTATGCAATGCAGGATATATACTAAACACTGACTCCACAATCTGTCAGCCTGTGTGTGGCAATGGTTTTAAATTGAACGTTAGCTTAAATTCATGTGAGGCAGTTTGCAGCAAGGGCTGCGATAACGGCGTCTGTAGTGCGCCGGAAATCTGCGATTGCAGTGCCAACTACCAGAAAGACTCAGATAATAAATGCGTTCCCATATGCAAAGACAAATGCGAAAACGGCGTGTGTACGTCACCAAACACATGTGAATGCTTGGACGGATATATAAAATTATCAGACTCGCTGTGTATTCCCCACTGTCAAAACGATTGCAAAAATGGATTTTGTAGTTCTCCTGGCAAGTGCAGCTGCAACGTGGGCTATTCTAAGCTAAGTGAAAGCAGCTGTCAGCCCATTTGTGAAAATGGCTGTGAGAACGGATTTTGCGATGCACCTGGAGAATGCAGCTGTAACAGCGGTTTCTCCAAAGTAACTGAGAACAGATGTGAGCCAATTTGCGATGGTGGCTGTGAGAACGGATTCTGCGCTTCACCTGGACAATGCAGTTGCAACAATGGATACTCCAAAATAAGTGAGAACAGATGTGAGCCAATTTGCGAAGGAGGCTGTGAGAACGGATTCTGCGCTTCACCTGGAGAATGCAGCTGCAACAATGGATACTCCAAAGTGAGCAAAAACAAATGTGAGCCCATATGCGAAGGTGGCTGTGAGAATGGATTCTGCGCTTCACCTGGACAATGCAGCTGTAACAACGGATTCTCCAAAGTGAGTGATAACAAATGTGAGCCAATTTGCGAAGGAGGCTGTGAGAACGGATTCTGCGCTTCACCTGGAGAATGCAGCTGCAACAATGGATACTCCAAAGTAACTGAGAACAGATGTGAGCCAATTTGCGATGGTGGCTGTGAGAACGGATTCTGCGCTTCACCTGGAGAATGCAGCTGCAACAATGGATACTCCAAAATAAGTGAGAACAGATGTGAGCCAATTTGCGAAGGAGGCTGTGAGAACGGATTCTGCGCTTCACCTGGAGAATGCAGCTGCAACAATGGATACTCCAAAGTGAGCAAAAACAAATGTGAGCCCATATGCGAAGGTGGCTGTGAGAATGGATTCTGCGCTTCACCTGGACAATGCAGCTGTCAACAATGGATACTCCAAAATAAGTGAGAACAGATGTGAGCCAATTTGCGAAGGAGGCTGTGAGAACGGATTCTGCGCTTCACCTGGAGAATGCAGCTGCAACAATGGATTCTCCAAAGTGAGCGATAACAAATGTGAGCCCATATGCGAAAGTGGCTGTGTGAACGGATTCTGCGCTTCACCTGGAGAATGCAGCTGTAACAACGGATTCTCCAAAGTTAGTGATAACAAATGTGAGCCAATTTGCGAAGGAGGCTGTGAGAACGGATTCTGCGCTTCACCTGGACAATGCAGCTGCAACAATGGATACTCCAAAATAAGTGAGAACAGATGTGAGCCAATTTGCGAAGGAGGCTGTGAGAACGGATTCTGCGCTTCACCTGGAGAATGCAGCTGTAACAACGGATACTCTAAAGTGAGTGAGAACAGATGTGAGCCAATTTGCGAAGGAGGCTGTGAGAACGGATTCTGCGCTTCACCTGGACAATGCAGCTGTAACAACGGATACTCTAAAGTGAGTGAGAACAGATGTGAGCCAATTTGCGAAGGAGGCTGTGAGAACGGATTCTGCGCTTCACCTGGAGAATGCAGCTGTAACAACGGATTCTCCAAAGTTAGCGATAACAAATGTGAGCCAATATGTCAAGATGGTTGCACTAATGGTTTTTGTGAGGAGCCCAACAAATGCACCTGCTATAAGGGATACGTTTTAACTCAAAACATTTGTAAACTTATATCTGAAGAAAGCGAAAGACCTTTTTTAACTGAAACAACTACTAAGGCAGATGATAGCAATAAGAAAGAATCGAGCGAAGAAATTGATTCGAGTGAAGAAAATGAATCAAGCGAGGAAAATGAATCGAGCAATGCATTTACATATACGTGTGCTCAACGCTGCTTTAATGGGACATGCGTTGAGGATCGATGCACATGCAAAGAGAATTTTGAATTACATGAGGATGTACTCAACTCAACTAAGCAATTATGTCTGCCTGTATGTGAAGCGGAGTGCATCAACGGTTATTGCGCCTCTCCTGGTATCTGTGCTTGCTATAATGGAAATATGGCTGAAGAAGGCTTTTATTGCCCATTTCCTGGGGAGTCTGCAACGGCAAGCCAGAGAGCGGGATTCTTAATGAAAGGCTGGCTTTTCTTGATTCTAGGAGTTATCTCTGTGGTGCTGGCGCTGATTATTTGTTTGGTTATGATGCAATTTCGACAGGTTGACTACAGAGTAGATGACAAAGGTGCGTGGCTGTAAAAAAAATTAATCAATTTGTTGGTTTTATTTAATAATTTGATTTTTATTTGCAGAAAAATCGTTTGGCGTATATTTTTCCGCAAACAAAGCTGATATAATTCGCGCCTGATGGTACAATACTAAATACTTTAATTACAAATGAATTAATATACATGCAATTATATATTTATATCATTGATTTATTTAATTTTTAGTGCCCTTATAAGCAGCGCCGTATAGTTGCTGTGGTGTAGGTATGTCTTCGACAAAGAAGTTAGCCGGTATCAAATGAAATACTTTGGACATAATCTCGTACATTATGTTCTGAACCGTATCCACAATAAGTGGCTTAAGAGCTTCATAGAAATCTCGCCAGTTGTCATTAAAGAACTGATTTGTGCTACTCTCAACTTCCTTGCTGCGTCCATTGAATAGATTGGATAAGTGGGTGCGCACTCGGGTCAGATTCAAATGCACACGCACCGCAGTGACACTGTCAAAAGTGAAGCCGCCCTTTTCATATAGCGTGGTCTTAGTTAGCATCAAAATATTCAGATCCTCTGCATAAATGCAATTTAATTTATTTTATACACAGCCAAGTTGTAGACTTACCAATTTCTATAAATATATTGCCAGCACCACTGAGTGGTATTAGCAATATGCGGCCTGCCATAACATATTTTGCATCCAAGCGCATTTTGGGCAAATATATTTTAGTTTGCCAGTTAAAATCCTTTTTGCTAACGCTGTTTAAAAATAAGTCACTTAATTCAATTAAGTTTCCTTTAAATGAAACGTACCGGCTTTCTACAATTTTAGTCTTGGAGAAACCTTTGACTACCACTTCGGTTAGATTTGCGCTGATGGTGGCAACTTCATTGTTATCCTGCTTGAATATAATATCCCTCACATGCATGGGATCAAAGGGTCCAAAGCTCTGCACTATCTCCGGTATGCCAATGCTCAGCTGATCGATGAGCTTCTGTATGCTGTGCGTGGAACAGTTGGTAAAGTCGGGCTCATAGATGCGACATGAGGGCAGAAACGCGGCTGAAAATTACATTTATAAAGTGACTATTAAGCTCTAATGGAGCGCACTTACGCTTCTGCGTATAAAACTCAACAGCTGCCACATTGATGTTGAAGGCTACACCGTTGAGGCAAATTATTGCGAAAATGACAAGCGAATAGCAGCAGCGACGCGTGCTGTTCATGCTGAGTGCAGTTGAGTATCTAAACTCAGGTTTAACTAGTAGCTGCTTAGCTTGATTACTCTTATAGCTATGAGTGCTTTGGTGAGCTTTGATCACTTAATTAAACAAAATTGTTTATGATAAACACTTTGAAAGGCCAACTGCAACCTAGAACTTTGTAATAACTGGTCTGAGCTTAGCTTGGAGACGTTTATCAAGTTGCATTTATTATATGTTAAATATTTAGTGGAAATTATCGATTATATAGGTAGCCGGCACATAGTTTAAAATCTTTGTGCTGCGATCAAGCAGCACTGCCTCGATGGTTTGCTCAATAGCTGGCTTCAGCACCTCATAGAATTGTCGCCAGTTTTCATTGATGAGCGTATGTGCGCTCTTTTCAAGCTCAGGATTGCCAGCAATAAGATTATGCAGTTGTATGTGGAAATTGCCAATGTCCTTGAAGCCTACTTTGAAATACTGCACATCGGCAAAATTAGCCTCAGGCGTATTGCGTGGCTTCACACCCATTTCCAGCAGCATCAGCATTTTATCTACAAAATAGTTTTAGCCATAAAATGCAGCACAATTAACTCAAATGTATATATAACCTGCTTCAAAGGAGCCCTTGCCCTGACCATCCAGATTTAATGCCAGCACATGTCCCTTTAGTTTGTAATCAAACTCGAAACGCAGCTTTGGCACAAAAGCAACTGCTTTGATGACATATTTGTCGGCATTATAGCTGCAATTAGTAAATGCTTAGTAAGCAGTTATAATTGGTTGATTTATATATATATTACTTGGCATCTTTGATAATCAATTTGCTGGCGCCAGTAACATGCACATCCTTCATATCCGCATTGATGGCTATGGTGCTGCTGGCGTCCTGTTCAATCTTAACACGTTTCAGCAGCAATGGATCAAAGGAACCAATTGAGTTCTTGCCAGGCAGACCATCTTTCCATTGCACAAATATGCCTTGTACATTGGCAGCCAGACATTTGTTAAGATTAGCATCAGCCAAATTGCAGGGCGTTAAAAAATCCGCTAACAAATGAAATATATATATAGAGCTGTGCAAGTTTATTTATAATTATTAGCGATGCTTACGTTTCTCCTTTAGATATTTGGCGCAGTCTATTCCGGTTGCCAACATGCAGAGCAGCAGCAGCAGCAGGCTCAACGACTTTGAAATCAAAATTTGCATTTTGTGTGATATAAAAATTTGGATGAGACACAGTTAGGTTTGATTAGCTTAGAAGCGCCAAGTAAAATGAAATTAGTTTGTGTGCAGCCAGTGTGTTATATTCGAAATTAAAATATAGAATGCTAAAAAGCGTAAGCAAATTATATTATGCATATACGATATTTTGTATAAATGTATTGTTTGTTTGTTTTATAAGATTTTTGGGAGTTTTGTTGCAATTAAAAAACAAGTTTAAACGCAAAAGATTTGTAGACTACAAACAGGGTGTCTCAGCTTATGCCTGGCCTTGACACTTTGGCACATAAAATAGCAGGCTAAATGATTGCTAGCTGTTATCTATTCGCAAGTGCGAATACTCTTATCTAGGCTGCGAATCAATAAAAAGCAAAGCAATTATTTATCAATTAACCCCAGCACAAGTAAAAGACTGTGTAAATATTTTTTTTGATATAGCGCAAACACAGAGCGCAAGGTCAGTGGTTCATAAGTTAATAAACTCTTGGCCTTAAAGCGCCGGCTAGTATCGTATATGCAACCGCATGTAAAACTAGCTACAAACGCAAAGCTATGATTGCTAGCTGCTTTTGATGGCCAGTTCGTTGTCAGCAGCCAACTGAAATGGTTAAAATGCAGCTAAAAGCATCAGCAGTATTGACTTTGCTTGGACTGCTAGTGCCAACAGCTTGCGTTGCAGCATCCTATTTGCAGGAGTCACGTAGGTGTCCGCTGCAATAAATAATTTATAATATTAACCTTTAGTATAATTGCAGCTGATTTTCTTAAGCCCTGTCGTTTGCAACAACAACAAAAACAAAACAATGTTTGCTTAAGTGAAACAATACAGCAGATATTTCAAAACTGGCGCAATGGTAAGTTGGCCAAAGCTGCCAGCAGTACATTTCATTATTTATTTGCGCTTGCCATTTAACAGGTGTGCCTGGTCTGAGCAGTGTGGGCGCATTGGATCCTTTTCGGGTGGGTCGCTTACGCATTGCACAGCGAGTGCCACCAAATCTGGATGTGCGCGTTGAGCTGCGTAACATGACCACACATGGCATGAGTAATGCGAAAATTCTGAACAGCACGTAAGCAACAATGCAGCAAATCAACTTTCAAATATATATAGAGTATATATACATAGTACATTGCAGCAGACTGGCAGCTACTCGCTTGGCTTTCATGTGCAAATGCCGCACGTTAATATAAGCAGCAGCTACAAACTAAAGGGTCACGTGCTGCTGCTTAATCTGAACAGCGCTGGCAAGCTCAACGCCGAATTGGGTGAGCATATAAACTAGCGCATTAGTGGGCTAATTGAACTTATGAAACTCTTGCAGACAACTTGGAGCTCTATGTGGCGTTTAGGCTGCGCATAGTGGAGCGCGAAAACCTGAAATTTCTGCAGCTAACTGCGGTTAAGACCAATGTAGCGCATATAGCCAAAATACGCGTGCACTTTACCAATCTCTTTGGCGGCAATAAGCAGCTGGAGCGCAGTGCCAACGAGCTCTTCAATGAGAACTGGCGCGTGCTGTTCGATGTGCTGCGTCCTGTGCTGACAGAAACGTTTGATGTGATACTGCAGGATCGTTTCGATAAGATCTTTAGCTATTTGCCAGCCAAATATTTGTTTGAAGAGTTTGTCTAACAGCTAAGCTAGTTTTTGAGCAACAGCTTTGCATATTAAGTATACGCCACATATACATATGAATCACTTGTTTTTTGTATGCTAATTAAGTGCTAACAATTATGTAGTTTTAAAAAAATAAATTTTAAATAGGCCAACAACAACAAAAACACTGTTTAGTCTACTAACCTGTTTTGTGGCGCTGGCCAAACGCCCGACTGGGTCAGTGTACTCAATTTGGCAGCAAGCAAAAGTGCAACAAGACGCTGCTTGTTGATTAAATGAACTTCCGCAAACGACGGCAATTACCGCAAGCATTCTTGACTACATCAATATTTTATGCGTGCTGCTCGCATTAATTGTCAGTTAAGAATTTAATAACCAGCTTGTTGGTTCTCCTTCAGCAAAGGTGTAGGCCACTCGTAACTGTCGATGGCTGAAGCTTTCGATTTCGATTACTAAGCAGCATTCCAAGCACACGATACAATTCTGTTCGTGCTCTAGCTGCTTCGTTCATGCAGCTGATCGTTGTCTGCGGCCAAGCGGTTGCTCCAGTGCCCTGCCCGCCGCCTGTACGCTCAAGCGGATAATTTACTCTCGGCCGCCTTCGGCTCGCCAGCCAGCCAGCTTTACTTTAAATTCATTTAATATTACATGCTGTGCTTTTTGTTGTTGTTGTTGTTGCTCGCTTTACGAAATGTTGTTTGTGGTATAAAAAGCGTTGCACGCCCTGATTTTCTTTTGAGTTGTCGTTTCGTTTCGCAGAGTCTCGTGTGCAAGTGCATAAAGAGTTCGCATTTGAATTTAACGCTTGCTGCGTTTTTCATAAAAGTAGATTGGTGAAAACGATTTGACATTTCTGGGATTTATTTGCTGCATGCAAATCGCATAAGCAAACAGTGCAAGAATGAAAGTGGTAAGTAAGACTAATAAACAAAAATAAGTTTAGCATAGAGACAAATTGCATTCAAATTTACGGCTAGAACGCAGTTATAACCGGTCCGTGCTGGTGGGTCACACCTCAATTTGAAAATTAAATTTAAATACATTGTGTGGATAACAACAAGTCAACAATTTATGTTGCAAAGATAAATTTACGTGATTGCAGCTTAAGTTGTTGTTGTGTGCTGATGAAATACTCAATAATTATTGGAAAATAACAATAATAAAAATCAATTTTCAATGTAGCTCACATTTGCTGGCTTTGTGCTGTTGTTGCTGGCGCAACAGGCGTATGCGCAACATACGGATTATACAACACCTGTGCCCATACTGAAGCAGATTGATAAGCACAACGATGATGGCTCCTACACTTACGGCTACGAGGCTGCAGACAAGAGCTTCAAAATTGAAACCAAGTATTCCAATGGTGAAGTCTACGGCAAATACGGCTATGTGGACGATCAGGGACAGGTGCGTGAGATTGAATACGGTGCCAGCAAGCGTGGCTTCGAGCCCGCTGGCAGTCACATCAATGTCCCGCCACCAACGCTGACCAATAGCAATCCATATCCGTTGGGGCCCAACGAACTGGACGATGGCCAATATCGCGAAGATCCTGCCGTTTACTACAAGGATCAGAAATACAATCGTCCCATAGCAGCCAGCAAATTCAGTTTGAACAACTTTAATAATCCACAACAGCAGCAGCAGCAGCCACAATATGCGCCCGCTCCCGCACCCCAACCAGCTCAGCCCTACTATAATCCACAGCCCCGTTACTATAATCCGCCTGCACCGCAGCCCCGCTACTATCAACCAGCCGCACCACAGCAGCCCTACTATGCGCCACAACAGCAACAGCAGCAGCAACAACAGTACGCGGGATTGCCGCAGCAACATCATCCCTCGCTGCGAAATCTCAACATCTACACGGGCTCCTATAGCATTGATTACACGGGCAGAAAGTAGTGCCGCAGTGGGCGTAAATTGTTGGAGTGCAGACCCAGTGCCCTGTTCAGAGAGCTAGCGACTGATGTCCGAGGACAATGCCAACTTGTTTACTGCCAAATAAATCAGTCACTCACTATCAGTCTAAATACAAGTACAGTGTGTACCTATATGTAAATACAAGAAGTTGTGTGTATGTATGTTTAATTTAAAGTCGAAATTTCGTTTGCAGCATGCCTAACCTAATAAACATTGCCATGGAGATAGATTAATACCTTTGTCTCTTTGTTAATCTAAATTACATACAGTCGATTAAATAAACAAAGCAATTCGGGGTTCCGCTTCAACTAAGCCGCCCAATCAAAGCCCATGGAAACGCAATCGCTGCGCACATTACGTCAGCACTTGGCTATAAAAAAAAACAAAACTGGACTAAGCCAAAGAATGATATAGACAAACAGTAATAAGCTAAAAGAAAAAAAAATGGCCAACAATTTAGATACACTTAGAAGAGCGAAACAGTAGTTGTTGCTAGTGCTTTTGTTGTTGTACATATTATTGGAATTTGGTGCACTTATGCAATGGCCAAAACCACTTTCAATTGCACCACCAACAGCAGCAGCAGCAGCACCAGCACCAGAGCACAAGCAGCTGTAACCAGTTAGTCTCTTGGGCTCACAACATCTGGGCTTATAGCATATAGAAATACTATTTGTATGCTTATTTTGCTGGGGCGTGTACTGACATCAAGCACTGTTTGTTGGCTTGTTTGCCTTGCCAGCTGCTGTTGCTGCTGCTGCTGCTGCTGTTGCTTCTGATTTGCACAGTAGCACGCTATTCAAAAATTAAATAATTGCAATTAAGTGTTTGACAACAAAGCATTAATAAATTAAACAATTAAATTTTAGCTTATAATTGAATTTAAGCAGATTTTTTGTATTCTTTTATGGCCACGCTTAATGCTTTGTGGTCCACTGTGCCGGCTTTGCCTGCATACTTGAAATATTTCCTTGGCAAGCAGCAGCAGCAGCAAGAACTCAACACTCGCTGACTGCACCTATTATGTATAAAATGTACACACACACATACACAGATACGCACACACACACACACATACAACAATGTCTACTTACACGCTCTGGCAATGGAATTATCTGTCTTTTTTTCGCTGTTGGCAAGTTTTTAGAGCAAATGCTGTTGGCATGAAAGTGAAACTTGTCTGGGCGCTGTCATAGCTTAGGAATTTCCTGTATAATATTCTATGGTATCTTGCTATTTTCTTGGTTCTTTTATTCTACTTGAGCTATGTTTGCAGCTGCTGCAAAGTTAAAGCAATTGCAATCAGCCAAAATTAAATTTAAGTGATTTACAAATTTAAATGCAAAACACTTAAGCAGAATTTAATTGTAAAATATTTAAAATGTGGCAATGTCTGCTTTAAAATTATTGCTTTAATTACAGCTCTGCTGAAATGAATGCGGCATGAAATTCTTATGGAATTTTTGCGACCTTTACATTGCGTTCAAGTTCAGGTGCACACGCAGACAGCGAGTGCTGCCACGCCCCTTTGCACACACACACGCAAAACAAACCAGTCTCGAAACTTGTCTCGAAACCATACAATACGCACTGAATCAAGAATAAATTGCCCTGTGCGTTGGGAATGGACTTGAAATTCGTGCAATCGTTGTTTAGTTTCCTGCTTTTGTTCAGCTTCTTGTCTAGCAAGACCAACTTGTTGAACTATCCCACTGGACACACACACATGCATAAATGTATCTTGTGGCTGGCAACAATAACGGTGGTCTGCGTATGTTAAGCTCTGTCATTACGAATACGGCAAGGCCACTTCACTTGCTTGTGTGTACAAAGTAAAGGTATACGCACACTTATGCATTATATATACTTATACTATGTGTGTTAGTGTCTGCTTGTATACCTGTTTTACTAAATGCAATCTTTGCGGGTGTGGGCTGAGCAATTTGCTTTCAATTCTGTCTGCTGGTTTGGCAACTCAGTGTAAATTACTTATGCGCCGCCACTACACTACTAAATGCAAGGAAGTATGCACATTACGTATACGCACTGCAGCTAAACTTGTTCTAAAGTATTTTAATGTAGCATTTTATTTGTAAGACGCTTAGTTTAACGCAACATACTCAAATCCCAGCTGATTTATTCATTAGCAATGGCTGACTGTCAATATTGTGTAATTTTTCACATTTATGTAGCAACGCTCCTTATGATTAATTGTGTCTCAATGGGCTTTGCTCAAAGCACTTGCCGCCTATGTACTTTAACTCAAATGGTGTGTGAATATTGGCCGAGCTTGCTGTTTGACCTTCTGCAGCTGAGCAACAATTTATTAGATTATATGTCAAAATAAAGGCATGGAAACGAAGGTTTTCATGATGAATTACGCTTTAAATTGGTCTAAAATTAATAAAATTGTATTAACATTTTTCGGCAACTCCTTTTCAAGCTGATTAATTAAAAACAATTTAAAGTAGAGCAGTAATCATTTCAAGTAATATACATATAAAATATATATTAAACTAATTTGATCAACTCATGTCGCCATTTATAAATTTAATCACTTTTCAGCAGCAAATCAATTAAATTTATATTGACGCAGCTTCTACTCTTGGTAACCAATTCTGCACGCTTGGCCATGCTGTCAATAAAAAGCTCTTGAAAGCACAGCGCAAGAGCGAGAGAGCTCGAGCCCGTTACACGAGCCAAATGCTGCTAAGCTTCGTACTCCGATTTGCCAGCTCTACACTCTTTGGCTTTGTCTTGAGCGCTGTTGTTGTTGTTGTTTTCGCTGTGGGTTGTGGTGTGTTGGTGTCTGTCCTTTTGAGCATGCGCCAACGACTTGTTGGTGAAGTTTTTGTTGGTATGGCAAAGGTTTTCCTCGGCGCTGTATATAAAGCGAAATACAACAACTTGGGTGTCTCAGTTGCTGTCGGTTTGAAGTTAATGGCTAGCGCAACGCTAAACGCGAACTCAATCAAATAATAATATTGTACAAGCAAAATAAACTCAATAAAGTTAAGCTTTAGTACCGGGTTCATTAGATCAATTGAAAGTGAATTTTTGTGTGCCATTGTTGCCTTTGGTTATTTAGGCTGGGTGTTGCCAGCGAAGGTCTTTTGGCAAAATCGATTGAACACAGTTATTAATACAAAAACAAAATGAAAGTGGTATGTTACAGAGGATTTAAATACAATATATAAATATATATAAGTTGCTTGCTAGAAGTCTAAAGATCATAGTTCAGCCTAGCATGCGTTTCAGCTTGTTGTTGTTGTTATTGGTTGCGTCAGCGTCAAGCTTACCACATTGACGCAGGGAGGCGACGGGGCGTAGCTGTAAAAATATCGCATAATTTGCTATGCAAATCGAGTCAACCTCAACCGTTAATTTGCTGGATCATTCAAGCACCTAGGCTTTGCGCAATTGCCAAGATTGTTTAGATATTGTGCACCCAATTTGGACTGGTAACTGGATTTTGACATAATTTATGTGCTACGCTCACTCATTGCCTTGTGTGTGTGTCAGCCTGAGCTTTTTCTCCAAGCGAAACAAAATAAAAAGTATACTACAACTAGCAGGAACTTCTTGCAAAAGAAAAAGTTGTGCTAACAAGCGCACTTCAAATTTGCGAGTTCGCAGCCAAAGAGCCGAAAATATCAAAGGCAAACAATTCCAAAAAAAAAAAAAAAACAAAACTTACATTGGCTTAGTTCACACGCTGGCGATGGCGGCGATTTGAAACCGAAACTGCAACTGCAACATTTCGGCGCAGCTTAACTGCTGTTGTGACCAGCAAAATTGGCATCAACTGACTGCCTGTGATTGTGACTGGGTCCGTGTTTGTGTCTCAGCCATCGGCTAGTCTGCTGGCCAACAACATTCGCTCTAGCCAAGGCTATGGCAAATGGCATATGGCATATGCGACAGTGAAAGGTTTTTGGCATGCGGCATGATGAATTCAATGCGGGCCAACAATAGCGAGTCCCTCTTGCTACCAATTGTGGCGAAAAGTTTGCTGTTTGCTGAACACAACAATGCGATTTCTTTTGTCGCTCTAATTGGGCGCAAGGAACAGGTGCATCAAATTGGCATAACAAGCAGCAGCAAGTTTGAAAAAAACTCCTTTACTTTGCTTATCAATAAGTCTGCAACTTGAATTCTAACTTTACTTTGTAGTAGTTACAACAAGGCAGCAACTGCTTTGTAAGCTTTAATTACAACTTAGCGCTGCTTGGTTGCTTCAATTTCACAGCGGGTGTTGAAGTCATTTCCTCAACCATTTGCATGGCTTAGATGCATCTATCAGCTACTTGCAACATATCTCACATTGGCATGTGTGGGAAATTTTCATTTGGCTTCTACAGCTTTCCACAGACTTGCAAATTGCATGGAATTCGCTTTGCATGTTCACATCATTTGTGACTCTGGCTATGCCTCCTGTTTGGCCTCTTCGTTGGGCTGCGCTTTAATTATACAACAACCACAGTCATCGTCGTTGGTGTGGGAGTGCATGTAATGAAAATGAGCATTACATGCATTTCACTTGTGTATATTGAATATTATTCAATTAAACTTCACCCATTGCTATTATTGGCAGTAAATATCGCGTGTGAGGCGGCAGCGCTTTATGCAACGTGGCATAATCCACACGTATCTTGCAACCAGCATCGGGTTCCTGCTTGGCATTGAGGGCATTGCTTGGCTGCAATGACAAGCTGCCCGCTGGCCCATGTCATTGGCCAGCAATAAAAGTGAAAGGTGGCCTGGCCTGGCTTCATCGTCATTGTCTTCATGTGGCATATTCTTTATGTGCTCTGGCCAATGCACTGTCAAGGTGTATACAGTGAGAAAAATATTACCTTTATACGATTGCATTAATTATTTTTAATAATTTTTGTTAGCATATTAAACATCTTCAAAATAACTGGCATATCATTATGTTGTATACACATATTAATATTAAATATAATATTTGTCAACATCTATGCAATATAGCTTTAATTATTTGCTGTGTACTGTTAGTCAGACAGACAGACAATAGCTTGATTAGTTACTTATAGTTGACTGCCTGCCTGGCAATTAATGAAACCGGTTGGAATAAATGTTAATTGTGAATTTTCTTATAGCTACAACATTTACTGTTAGTTGCTTGCCTGCTGTGCAGCTTGGTCAGCGGCCAGGACTATCAGGATTATCAGGAGAATGTACCACGCCCAGCGCCACATAGGCTACGCGCCAATGCTGCACCACAGTCCGAGGCACCACGTCCCACACCCGTGCCCATTCTCAAGCAGATCAACAAGTAAGCAAAGCCTTTACTTATGTATAGAGTATTTAATTTAAGCTGCGTTGTGTTGCAGACACAATGAGGATGGCTCTTATACTTATGGGTATGAGGGTGCTGATGGCTCATTTAAAATTGAAACCAAGCTGGCCACCGGTGAGGTTAAGGGCAAATATGGTTATGTGGATGAAACTGGCAAAGTGCGCGTCGTTGAATATGGTGCCAATAAGTACGGCTTCCAGCCTTCAGGCGAAGGCATTACTGTAGCGCCACCCACGCTGGTTGATGAGTCCACCAAGGAGGAGCCTGACTACGAGGATGAGCCAGCTCAGCGGCCACAGCGTCCATATGTAAGTGCTGCTTACAAAATGTAACTCTTTATGCTTTAACACTCTTTTTATTGCAGCGCGTGCAGCGTCCGCAGCAGCAGCAACAGCATCATCAGTCACGCCCACAAGCTGCGCCACGCCCACCACCACCACAGCCGCAGCCGCAGCCACAATATGTTCAGTATGAGGAGGAGGAAGAGCCACCACGTCGTGTGCAATACGCACAGCCAGCGCAGCAGCCTGCAGTGGGACCAGCGCCTCCACGCTTGCAAGTTCCTGGCGCTCAGCGCACCACAGATGTGCTCTACTCGCCGCTGCAGCGTCCAGCGCGTCCGGAACCGGACTATTCGCAGTCACAGAGCTTTGGTGAGGGCCCCTCCAATGTGCGCATCTCCAGACCGGTTTATGCACTGCCGCCTGCATCGCCCGCGCCCAACAGCGCACGCGCTCAAGGCTTTTTAGCTCCCGCTTCTGGCAGTCGCCCGCTGCTGGAGCATGCAAACTTTGGACCCACCCAGGCGCCCGTTGCGCGTCCCGTGCAGCAGGCACAGCCTCAGCCCCAGCACAGCTATCAGCCACAAGCTCAAGGACGCGTTGGCGGCAGTGGCAGTCTCTTGGATCAGCTGGCACGCGATTATGCCTTGCCCCAGGGCAATGCTCAGCCGCTGCATGACATAAGCTTTGGCTACTACTAAGCTTTTGGGTTAGATAGAAGCTGCATGGAAGAGAGCCGCTTCTTTGCTTTGAGTCAGGTGCATGCAACGATACTCCATGTTGAACTTTGTTCCCACTACTCTAAATATTCGCTAGTGATGATGCCTTGCTTCTATATAAATTTTAGTTACCTACATAAATGTGTGTAAACTCCCCTTTTCGAGTGTTGCTGGGAAACGATTTTACAATTAATAAAAAACAAATTATTGTCCTAACTGCACGTTGAATTTGAATTGCAGTCACAATCGATAATCGATAAGTAATTTACATGCAGCCTAAAAGTATGCAACATCTATTCCGCTGACTGTCAGTATTTAGTATTTTTGTTGGCTAAATATGCTACAAAAAATGCGTTTGGTTTTTAATTTTAGCAACGCTTGTTGTATATTTAATTTAAATACTTAAACATAATATAAGTAGTAAATTTGAATTTGTTTTATAGCCAATAGTCTCAGTAGGTAATGCCTTAAGTTGAGCGAGAGATAGATAATCTACAACTATTTAAAGGTGAAAGTGCTGTAAACTGAGTGCTCTGTGGTCCACAGGTTACTGCCAGGGCAGGCTGAGGCTGGAACTGCTGCTCGATGCTACGCTCTCGACTACTGCAGATAGACTGTAAAGAGAGCGTCAGGTCAGATGGGCATAAATGTGGGGGCAGTTTGCCAGGTGTACAGGCGTAGGGGTGTGGATGGGAGGTGCATTAAAAGGTAAACAAAAGCAGTGCAGATAGCTTGTGATTGTACTAGAGCAGGTGCTACATTTAAAGTTACAGTTACAGATATATAGTTGCAAATGCTGAAGCATGCCATGTGCATTGGTTTGAAACTCGTTTATTGCCGCGTCGCGTCGCGTGTGTTGTTTAAATAAATAAATTGAAATAAGTTAATGTTAAAGCAAACTATAGATAAATGCGAAAATATGACATAGAGGACTAGCACTAAACATTGCTCAGCGTTCTGCGCTTTACACTTCTAGCAGGCGATTAAACATCAGCGGGTCCTGTATCTCATAGTCCTGGGCGCGCGACATGGACTTGTCACGTTTGCTGGAAACATGACGTCGCACCTTGTAGCCGCCGCCGTAGCTCGGACGTTGAGCATGCGGCGCTGCTGGCGGTGGTGCGTTGTAAATATATTTGGACTTTTGCACCACCGGTGGTAAGTACTGAAACGGTGACACCTGTTTGTGCACCTGTTTTTCAATTGCATAGCTAGGCGGACCACTGCTTACGGGGCCTTTACGCTTGGCCACCTCCAAGGCAGCAATGATGGGCGTTAAGTCCTTAAGCGCATTACTCATGCTTGCATGATAATTTTCCACTCTGTACTCTTTAACGGCCGCTGCACTTGGCACAGCTGCTGGCGCCTGATAGTCGTAGCCCTCATTGGGATGCTTTTGTATATAAGCTTCCTCAGCGGTTTGTGGTCGCTTGGCCATTTGATGATAAGTATCTGCAGCGCCCTTGGCTGGCGCATAAGCCGCAGTTATAGACTCTGTATGCGAAAGCGATTCCAAGGTGCCCAGATTTTGTGGCAGCGGCACGCCATAGCTGTTGTATAATTCCGCCTGCTCCTGATTGCCGCCCGTGGGCAGCGAGCTTGTGTCCAAAGCAACCGTCTTGGATGCAGTGTACTCCGTCTTGCCGTCGGGCAACATAGCTAGGATTTCCTGCAGCTGCAAGGCAGCCTTGCGTGCCTCTTGGTCTGTGAGTTTCTTATGGCGTCCATAGATGTTGAAGTCGTCACTGCCAGCGCTGGCGACTGCAGCAGTTGACAGTATGTATATGTGTGGGCGTGGTCGTGTGTATGTGCGTGTAGTTGTAGTTGTTGTGTATGTAATGAGTGAAGATTTCATTAGATTTACCAATTAAATATTTAAATAGCGTCGTTAGAGTTTCTATTTACAATTTGATGACTTTGTTTAAGTTCAATGTGTGTGTATGTTTGTTTGTTTGTGTGCGTAGATGAGATGGCATTGACATTAGCTGTAGATTTGTACACGGTTTAGTTTTCAATGATTTAACCTATAATATATATATTAATAGTTTTGCTTTCACTTGAACTGCGCGCTGTACAAATTATCAAGTATGCGACATGTTGCCACTGCAAACGTTGCTTAATATAACATTAGTGCTACAGCTAGACATATATACAATATTTATTATTAAAATTATAGCGTATTTATGCGCATAATAAACAATAAACAAAACAATTGGCATTGCCTATTGCATAAGACACATAAAAAATATGATTGAGTAATGCATCAAAAGTAGTGCTTAGTAGAAGTGTGTTACGGTGGGCGTTAAAGGGTTAAGGCGTGTATTATTATAGTGTTAAAATCTGTGTATTTACAACGTGTCAGCTGAAGCTGCGCAGCTCTTTGGCTTTTCACAGCTAAATCATGAGCAGCTGATGCTTTCACTTTTGTTTTTGATGTGCGGAAGTCTTTGCTTGGGGTTAAGTGTGTATGCAAATATTAGAGCCAAAGACAAAGCCAACGCCTTGTCAGTGTATTAGTGACATATTTACAGCAAAGTTAAGACTCTGACTACGCACCATCCTGTCCATAGGCAGAGGGCAAGTAGTTGCTCTGTGGTGCCTCGAAGGCAGCATGTCCCACACTGAAGGGCGCACCGCCGCCATAGCTGCCACCCACTGGTGGGAGATACTGATGTGTAGCGCTGCTGAAGCTGGGCGGCTTTGAGGGCGGTCCATAGTTGGCATGACCGCTGGGTATCTCGTATGTGGTGATGGCTGCAAGACACAGTTTGGAGACAAGTGTTTGTGTGTGTGAGTGTGTGTGTGAGTGGATGAGTAGCTAAACAAACCGAATTAGGCTAAGGCATGCGACGAGGCCTGGCTCAAACGGGTTACAAGCGAAAATGAAAGTGAAAATGCCGGCGGTTCAATGCTCGTCGTCAGTTGGATAGGCCGCCTCTTCCGTTTTGGCTGAGCGAGCTTGGCAAACTTTCAATGTTACAAGTTTGTTGTTGTGGCTTATCGATCGCTTTAATTGTACTTCAATATGGTCCAAGCAGTGAACAATGCTTGGTTACATAATGACCTTAGTTGATATTGCACGCACCATTGAGCCGGCTTTGCTTTTGGCAGTTGGCCTCAGAAGACTAGAAAATTGATGCTTCGCAGCAGCTGCCTGGCATACTCACTCTCGCTATGCAGCACTGGACCTGGCGCCGACGATGAGTGCTTCTGGCCACCGCTGCTACCGCCGCTGCTGCCGCCCGACGAAGCGCCCGACAGCGAGCTGAGCTTGGCAAATGGATGCACAAAGCCGCTGCCGCCGCCGCCGCCGCCGCCGCCGCCTCCACCGCCATGACTAGTGGCATAGGTATGCGAATTAATGTGCGCTGAGTTGATGATGGACTTGCCCACGTCGGTGACCTTGTCGCCGCCGGCAGCAACCAGATTGCCGCCAGCGCTTAACGCATAGCCGCTGCCCTTGATCAGCTGACCCTTGAGCGCAGTGACGCCGCCAGTAATCGCCTTGACCGCTTGGAAAATGGTGTTGAGCACGGACTTCTTGAACGACCAAGGATCATAGTCCACCGAGTTGCCCTGCCCAGACAGCAGCATTAAATTAATTTATTGTTATACATTTCTCTGGCTGCACTACTTACATGTACGACAAGCTCATGGGACTTGTAGCTATCGTGGCCACCGCTGCCGCCGCTGCTGCCACCTGAGCTGCCCGAGGCTATGGAAGCGGATGCTTGACCAATGCTGGACAGCAGACCGGACTTGAGATGAGCCACATAGTCAAAGCTGCCCGAGCGCTTGGCAATCTGTGACTCCTTAATGCTTTCGCCCTGCTCGTTGTCCAGATCCGTGTCCTCCAGTGATAACGACAGCGATTTGTCTGCCGAACTGGCTGCTGTGGGATATGCGTGGCACAGCAGCGGCAGCGTGGCAATCAACAACAGGCTCAGGCCAAGCAGCTGCAATGCATAAAAATAAATTACGTTACATAATCGTAGCAAATGCAAATGCAGCTCAAAGTATGAGTAAATAATTTATAAAATGCGACAGCTTGAGAGCTGCAGAGTAGGAAAACATTTGCTTGACTAGTTATTTAATTGAGCTGCCAAAAATACATGTGAGCGTTGAGCTGCATGTTGCAACATTGCGGCTACTAGTAATTCATTTGCCAACACACACACACGCAAGTCTGTGTGTGTACTTTTGAGCAAAATTATGTTTCAGTTGACAAAGTTTGTTGCGGTCATAGCTGAGAGCACATAAGCATGCAACAATTGCCACATGCCATGGCAGCTTGGGTATCAAGGGGCGTTGTCACGCAGCCTCTGAAGCTTGCTGAGCGTTTTACAACATTTACATGGCTGAACAAGCACAGCTCAAATGCTAATTGAATTAGCCAATATTAATAACTTTATTCGATTAGGCAGGAAATATCATAAACATGTCAATCATATGCAACTTCAACTGTAATTTAGCTGTCTGCAAGCCAATTGTAAGCATTTCATACAGCTGAAGCAATGAATTTGCAATTCGTTACACTTACTGTTTGATTAATTTTGGCTTGTTAATTTGCGCTCAAAATAGCAATGGCCATAACTGGGTCAATTGCAAAATATGCAATCTCGTTGGCGAATGTATTGAATTTTATTTGTTTAATTGCCCTTGCCTTGCCCCGCGCCGCCCTGCCCGCCAAACTCAATGCTAAATATTTGCAGGTAGCAAATATTTATAATTTTTATGAGCCTTTTGTCTTTGCTTATGAGCCTAATTACTTTAGCGTTTAGTTGCAGCCCAGCGTTTGCATATAAATGCATTAATTATAATTTAAATAGCTGCTACATAATATTTGGATAAATATTGCGTCAGCTTTACAAACTGTTTTGACTTTGTATTAAAGCATTAATTTAATTGATGAATTGCAGCAGACAGAGCTCATTGTTAACTGCATGGCAATTCGTTTTTATAATACGCACAGTTATGTTGAATTGAAATTTTAATCAGTAAACAGCAAACATTTCATCAGCGCACATAAATAACACGCATGCCAATTAATTAATTTTTTTGTGCTTCTGTTGCGTTGCTGGATTAACTAACGAGGAGTTTGGGTAATTGAATTTGGCCTACAAATATTGAGCCTATTAATTGCCCTGCTAACCATATTTGCAGCCAGAGCTGGCCAAGAGAGTTGTCGGCCAATGTTTGCTCAAGCTCAAAGAGAGTGAAAGTGTTGCCGGCGTTGCTCATATACATATATATATGTCTGTTATTGTGAGCATATTTAATTTGCATATTGCTCAATTGTTAACAAAAAACGAAAATATGTGTATATGAATTTAAATGCTGTGAGTACAAGTCGATTAATTGCGGTAGGTTCAGAGCTTAGTCTGAGTCTGCGTGTCTAATTTATTCGCAGTTTTGTTTTGTGCTGGCTTTTGCTACACTTTAGTCAGCAGCAATAATTAATACACAGTCTGACATAATAATTATGCATAACTTTTTACCTTCACACACAGTCAGCTGCGTCCACGCGGCGCATGATTGATTTATGACATAATCTATTAAATAGATTTGCATGCATGTGAAGTGCAGCGTATTTATTTATGTTATTATATAACCAATAGATGCAGCAGCCAGCACACGCAACTCTCTTATACAGTTTGGCCAATAAAATCGCCGAAGCGTGAGGCATCTTCTCTAACGTATTTCTGGTTTTTACTTTTGCTGCTCTTGAACTTGTTTGACATAAAAGCGATTACATAAATGCCTAACAAATTGCAAATCGTTTTGTAATTAATGCAAAGCGCTTACCTTCATAATGATTTGTGTGTTGGCTTTTTGTGTTTAGCTGCAGTTAAGCGGCTCTTTAGGATTTATTTGCTTTGCTAAATATTTTGTGTTTGGCGTTGTCTTAAATACAACTTTCTTCACTCAACACTTGCAATTGGCACTGTGGTCTTGAGTAACAGCAATAGCAATATATTTTTTTTGTCTCGAATCTTTTCGTTTTCGTTTGCCGTTCGTATAGCGTGTAAACAAGCTTCACATACGGACACACAGACACACACACACACACCCACTGATTTCACTTGAAACACAAAACGCACGCGTTGAGCGTCGACGACTTTCTTTCTGCGCTGCTCACTTGGCTCACTAATGTTGGCGATGGTTTACCCACGACGACTCTGTTCGAACTGTTGTCCGAAATATTGCAGCGCGGCTCTTTTAAAGAAAATGCGGGAGAGCCACAGCATTGAATGTGATTTGTTTGTTTTTTATTTCGAGCGCTGCTCTTCGTAGCAGCGCACAAAGAGTTGCACAGTTTTATGTCGCTCACTCATTAAATTACAAGGCATTACACATTTGGTAGCATCTCTCTCTCGCTCTCGCTCTCGCTCTCTGCTGAGATTGAGATGACACTTGTCGGCGGTGCAAGCTGCGCGGGGTTAACAACAGCTACGTGTGTGTTGAGTTCAATGCGTATGGTTGCCACATACAATTTGCAGCTAAAATGCGATTAATTGTGACTGAATTTGTGGCATGACCAAAACAAAAGACTTAGGCAACAAACTTTAATCAAGTTGGCTGCGCTGTCAAGCTGTGCAGCAAGTTCTAGTGAGTGCAGCTAATATTAAAGAGAAAAGTTCATGGTCAGTTAGACAAATGACGAGGTTATTATAATTAATATAAATGCGCTAGCAGCAACCTTGAACTTTAATCCTTTAATTTGATTTGAACCCAACGCAGAGTTCAGTGGGTAATGTGTCAGAAACTATTTTAATTGGTCATGAAAGTTCACTGTCACCAAGCCAAAGGCGATTACAGCTCTTAACGCATCGCCAAAGTCAACTTAAAAACTCGCTGAGCAATTAAGACAAACAAGCAACAAACAGATTCAGACCCTTGGGTGCCAAGTGGCGCGAACTGTTCCCATTACAAAAAAGTTATGCAGGCAACTTAAGTTGCAACTGCCACAGCCACAGCCCACAGCAAGCGCGCTGTGTCTGTTTGCATTGCTTGTCTTCTGGCAATGACATGCCAAAAGCTTGGCTACCGAGTTGGTCCTACTGCTCTGCTCACTCCCACACTGAGAGCGCGCTTGGTTATCTAACTGAAAGTGAAATGGGCATGGACTGACTGCAGTGCAAAACTTTAAACAATACACAATACTTATGTATGCGCAGTTAACAAACTGCAAATTTGCCAAAATGCAATGGGGAGGAAAAGCAAGAAAACACTAAAAACGTCTCTCATAACACATAAGCGCGTATATGTCTGCAATAACCATTGAAGTTGGCACACTGGCAAAGAAGCTGCAACTGTGGCTAAAATGCCAGGGTAACCCATAACTATGTAATGTTTTTTGCATACAATGTTTAAGAGAGGTTAATTGAAAATATGTACGCAGCAAGCGAAACATTTAGTGAGTGTTTTTAATTTAAAGTGCTTGCTCTATTTGGCGTCGTAGGGAATGGCGTCGTCGACTTGGCTTAATTGCATATTGCAATCATTTGAATTTTGCTGTGCTGCTTATTGTACTGTCAACAAGTCATGCAACTGTTGCAAACTCGAAACGAAATTCAATTGTTTTTCAATAATAATTTGTTGTGTCTACACGACTTAGAGTTGACGAAGTTGCAGTCGCAGTCGCTAAAGGAGTGAGTGAGTTGGCACAGGCCATTAGTTCAACTCGATTGCACATAATATTATTATAAATAATAATAATGAAATTATCGCTTCATGTGCTGCAGCGTAGTTTGACAGAAATTGCGTATACGACGGACGGACGGGCCAGCAATGAACTTGTGGTATGCAACAGGAAGGAAGCTGCCATGCAAATTGTATAGTTACCAACCACATATTAAACAGAAAATTGTAATAAAAATAAACATACAGCGCAATTGTATTTAGTTTATTTCCAAATATAAATAAATCTTCATAGATTACTCTGCGCTTTGCAATTTCAATTGAAATCTATTGTTGCAAACAGCTGTTTGGAGTCCAACGGGCCCCGCATGTGCCATTAATTTTTCACTCACTCGTTTTGTTAATTGACGTGGGGCAAGTTGCAAGGCAAATACGAGTACGTGTGCAACTATGAAATGTTTTTTTTATTCAGCGTGCGATAACAGTCAGTGCAGAGCGGCGCAGCGCAGTTGCCTTGACAGCGTCTTGGGAAATTGTGGCCAAGCTAGAAAAACGTATAGAAAAAATACAAAGTAGCCATTGGTTACCATATCCTCGTGCATTGCCCTGACTTCCTGTTGCAACTGTTATCGTTGCAGTTGCGCAATGAACTTCAACTTCAAAAGCCGCGCGCGCTCCCAAATGTACGGCAAAAATCGAAATAAATTTGAAATTTGAAAAATCGGAAACAAAGTCGTTTTCTTTATTCACTTTGTGTGGCATTAGCGGAAGCTGTGCACATAATTTAAGCCAAGCCAAGCGCTGGCAGTAAGTGTGTCTGTAGGATCGTGCAGCTGGCAAGGAGTCCACGAGAGAGAGAGACCCAAAAAAGTGAAAGCTTGTGTTTGCTGCCTGGCTGAGCACTTTAGTGCAACTATAAACTCAATTAGCATTGTATATATTGTATGCTAGGCTAGGCTAGACCAGGCGACGACGATGACACAATCCAGTTGGCCAGCTGACAAATTGGGTAACTGCAGTCGCCACTGCAGTCGCATCCTGTGCTGCTTTGACTACGAATTTATTGCTTAGCGAGTCAAGATTTCGCACCTGTGTGGCAACGTTGCATGTAGCAATGGAAATTGAATTTGTTGCCACACGACAACTGAACTCAAGCCAGCCCCCTGACACGGGTTGGTGCGTTCACATTTTTCCACTTGGCGCTTTAATTGTTTGCCAGGCTTTGCTTTTTTATTGCCGCGCTTTCATTAAATGTGCAATGCAATTTCATTATTTATCAGTTTGCCATTGCATTTAAGCGCGCATTTCATCAATTTCTCATTAACTTGACCCAACATGTTGCGCTGCTTTTCATTTTACTTTTAACTGGGCTTAGTCAGCTTATACCAGTGTGTGTGTGTGTGAGTGACTAATTAATGAGCATTTTAAATAAAGTCATTTCCTAGCTAATTAATAGCGATTAGCCAAAGTGTTGAGCGCAACACTTGACACCTAAATAGCCAACTACTACTATTGCCTAATTGCTAACAATTAAAGTTCGCTTAGAAGCTAGTTTTGGGCCAAATGTTGCCATCAATCGGCTGACAGCTTGTCAGAAATATGTAGCAAAACTATTTATTTTTTTGCAGCCAGTTATTAGTGCGCGTCAATGAACTAGAATTGGACTTGTGTACATTTAAAGAAGCGACTGGCGCAAATTTTAAATAGTTTGCTAAACTAAAGAATAACAATACATAATTTTTAAGTGTCTTCATTAGCTTTTTGCTTTCAAGACAGGTAGCTATGTTTTATATTTTGCAGATGCTTAGCTTCCCTGTAGTTTTTGCTAGGGCTACAAGTCTTTGTAGAAAAGCTGGAAAGTGACTTAGAATTAGAATAAATAAGAATAGAATATTAAAGAGACATTAATAATATAAAGCTTATTACACATTGTGACTCAGACTAGCTCTGAACTATTTCAACTAACGCTCCCATTGAAAACAATGAAATAGAAGCTGATCGTTGAAACAACTTAATTGTGTAATTGCCAACTTCAAGCAGCTAAACTATTAAGTCAACATTTATTTATATTGTTACATACTTTTAGGACCGCGTATGCACAAACATTTCAAGAGTAAGCCTCAAAGTATGATATTATTTTGATTAAAATGTGATTCATCTTGGGCTGTCCTTGCCTGTGGTCAGCTCAACAACTTATATGAATTCTTCATAATACCATTAAATATTTACATGAGTTTTTAATGACTGCTTTAAAAATTCAGTTGAAAAATATATTGCTTAAATAAACAATCACTATAAAGTGCTTTATTAATAGAATAGTGCATCATATTAACGTTTGAGCAGCTATTATTTAATTTAACTTAACAATACTGATTCTCTTTGGGCTACGTCATTGCTACACTTGTTGATCTTATTGTATCTTATTCGCACACTTGTATAGGCTTGCGGTTTTTGCAGCATGTCTGGAAATTCCGAACGAGTCATCATCTTTCCCATGGATAGCAGCCAGCGACAGGCAGCTGACGTGTTCCGTGATCTGACGACGTCAAAATCGTTGCAAGTGACGCGTGCCTAACGTGTGTCTCATACTAAGTGGAAAGGTTTTGAGTCGCGTCGAAAGCTTTTTGATAAAGCTTGAGAGCATTACGCTTACAGCTGTAATACAGCTGATCAATATGAGTGGGACTATGTCAATGTTTTCATTTGAATTAACTTATAGCGCTGTTAAAAGATACGAAAAGCTATGCTTATCATTTGAATTAACTTATAGCGCTTTTTATACAAAAAGTTATGCTTATTTATTTTTAACCTGTTCTAAATATAGCCTTTGTTTGACAACTTGTATTTGTTATATTTACATATTAATATAAATTTTATTTGCTGGGTATTTTGAATTGTTGCCTAACAAGTCAATTCAGTTGGGGCGTTTGACGAAAAGAATTGAGAAAAAAACCAAAACAGCTGTAAAGCAAATCAGCAGCGCTGCCGGTTTGTCTCGCCCTGTTATCTTTAGCTTGCCATCTCGCTTGCACACAACACACTCACGCGCACTCTCTGCGCTCTGCTCTCAGCGTCAAGCTTTGCTCAAAGCTGCACTTGTCTTGCTGCTGGCAGCGGAGCTTAACTTAATTCAAACTCAGTCGGTTCGTTCAGTTGGTTTTTTGTCGTGCGCGCTTCGATAAGCGTGTGTATTAGCTCTCACTCTCTCTCTCGCTCTTGCCCGCGTGCGTTGTGCATCGTAAATGAAATAATTATTATAAAGATCGAAGACGTGCGTCTCCCACGATATATAAAACAAAGTGTATGTTATAAGCTGTAGATTGGAAAATTCCCCAAACCGCTTCATTACAAAAGAGAGTCGGGAGACGCTAGATTGCGAAATTATCAAACTCGAAGCGGCTCATATAAAGCGCTTGCATTGCAGCGACCAAGCTTCATTTTAGGCAAGGTCAACAGCAGCAGCAGCAACAGCAGCAGCAGCTAATCAAAAACCTTAAGTTAAAACGGTTTAATAAAAGCGACAGTTAAAATATTAAGAGAGTAGTATGTGTATGCAAGTGAAAAGCACAGCGACTAATTGAAGTCTCTAGTCGCGTCAAAAGGAAACAAACAAAACGGAATAAGCGCCAACAGCAAACGACGACAAACAACAGTAGCAGCAACTTCGACACCACCAACTATAAAAATAATAAATAAAAAACAGTCGCAATAATAACAACAACTACAAAAGCTGGAATATAAATTTAAAGTCGTGCCAGTTTGTTTATTAAATATACTACGTAAAGCGCATAAAAACGAACACACATACAAGCAAAACTACGCCGGGTTTTTATAGAGACGCCAACAAGCCAAGCCGACTGCCGTCTGCTCTGTACACAAATATAAATATTAACTTAGCAAGTAAAACAAAAATAGACAATTAGCCAAAATGCCTGTCATTTGGTGGAAACTAATTACAGTCTTTCTGCTCTTTGCGCTCTTCACAACGGTGAGTACATAGAATTGTTTAAAATTTGCTCATTATGGTGTTTGAATTTTAATCATAAAGTTGCACATACGCTTACCTATTGGTTTAAAGTGTAATTGTTAATTCACATTAACATATTAATTACATTTTGAAGGGCATTATTACTTTCCACACATGCATGCTGGCTAGCGGTTGATTAATTTATAAATAAAACAGACATCACTTGATTTCCTAAATTGTTAACATTGCAACTTTATAGCGCACAATGTGTATTTTAACAACACGCACATTCATATACAAATCATTAATTCTGTATATTTAGATTGAAAATGAGATTAATGCGCTGCGCGATTCGTGTGAATTTCGTAATAATTTCAAGCAGCGCAAAGTGTTTGCTTTGATTTGTCAAAATTTAATTCAAATATACTTAGTGCCTATGCATATATACATGCCTAATTTAGCTTTGAATAATTGCTAGAATCACACTTGTAGTTCCCCGTCATATTGCGCCCAACCATATATATTTCAACATTAATTATCATAACTCGCAGTAACATGCATTTCCATTCAGCGGGCTGATTACTCAAGCGTTTGTGCCAAAAGCAATTGTTGTAAATTGCAAAACAGAGTGTGTTTGAGAAACGTTTTGTTTGACTTTTGGTCACTTTTGTGGCCAGGCGTCTTTTTCATATGCTACCTGACTACCTATACTAATGGCCTTCTCCTCTTCCATATGAGCTGCTCGCTCCTCTGCTCTTTACTTTCTATCATTGGCAATGTTGATCAATTGCAAACACAAAACCTTACACATGTATCTTTCAGATAGTTTGTATCAATAGCGAAATATCAAAGCGTCGCGAAGCTGAAGCAGAGGCAGCTGCGGCCCAGCACAATGCCAGTAGCCATAATATGACGCCCTTCATATCCGACAGTCTTTGGAATATCATGCGCAACGAGACGCTGGAGCAGGCGCCGAAGCCAGCAGAGAAAGAAATGGTAGACAACATAGCAAACACCAACTTCCCACCAACCAACCCCAATCCCAACCATGTGCCTCTGTCTCTAAACTGTGTTATTTAATTGAATACTTTAATCGTTTGACTATTAGTAATTTCCTATTGTTTTGTGGGTTTTTACATTTTTGTACATTTTGCAATTGAGAACTGAACGTTTCCACACTTTCCATTTGACATTTCACTTCAGTTGCCAGCGGAGGTTATCGATGCGCGGGTTCGTGCCATTTTCCAAGTGCGCGAAGGCGAAGGTGTGGTGATCTTTAATGTAAGTGACGGCGGCAGTCAATCAATCAACCAACCATTCATTCATACATTCATTCATTCATTTGCACGTGCACAATCATTAAATGATCAACGCTAAAACTATCCTAACCGTTTCTCTGTGTTTATGTGTTTGTGTGCCTAAATTACATGTATGCGGTTTGAGATTAATGCAAAATTTACACACACAGACAACGACGACGGATGATGCATCTTTCATGCCCATACCCACAGTCCTAGGCAATCAGTCGGCTCACAGAAATCACCCTGAATCCGAAACTGAAACTGAGTCAGTGTCTGCGCCTGAGCCACTGCCTGAGTCTTGGACAAAAGCCAAGCCTCAGTCTCTGCCTCAGCCAGCGCAGTCCCAAACCACCACGCACCAATACCATCAATATCAAAGTCTGAATCATCAACAACAGTCGTTTAAAGTGCAGCGCTCACCGGATGGCAAGCTGAATCTTGTCTTTAACCATCCACTCGTCTCTTTACAGAATTCCCAGCAACAGCCACAGCTAACAAGGCCTGAGCCAGCAACGCAGCCGCGTCGTCCGCCCAACGACAGTAAGTAGCCCGTAATCAGCATTAAAATCACAAATATTAATACAATTAACAAAACTAAAACTATAACTCATGCTCATGCTCATTCCCCAAAACTCGCGCGGCGCTTGCCTAACATCAGATATCGTGTTTCCCGACTCTATAGGTAAATATCGACCAAGTACGCTTAATCAGTGTGCGGATGGCTTCAATCAGAGTCGCTCCTTCTGCACCAATGTCAACAACTATCCGGACTTATCGGGCGTCAAGAGCATACTATCGCGCAACTTTGCCAATTTCTTCATAAACGAGCAAGTGGATCAGCCAGATATACAGGCATTGAACACGCGTCTGGGCATCTCCACGGACGAGCAGTATCTGTGCAAAAGCCATGTGAGAATACTGTATCCCAAGCTGGGTCAAAAGCTAGACTCATCCTGGCAGCTGATTGTCAACACAGATGAATTCAAGCAGGGCATACTTATTGAAGAATGCGAGTAAGTTGGCCATTCTGCAAATCTTTTGTTATAGTCTCTTAACTCAACTACGCATTTTAGCAACGAGGGCTCGCCTTGTGACTTCCTGGACAGTTTTCCCAACAACTATAAGCCCGTCTGCAAGCAGCACTATGTAGTGCGTCATCTGGTTACCATTAACAATGCCACTCTAGGACAGCCAGAGGTGGCCAACGAGCCATTCAAGATTCCCAGCTGCTGCAAGTGCGTCGTCAAAAGCAGCTTCTCCGCCAACATTGGAGCTTAAGCGGCTGCAACTCTGCAAATTGTGATTTGAGGCAAGCATTAATTTATAGTTTCTCTTATTTATTTATCGCGATACATAGAATTTAGACAGCTGGCAGCTAGCGCGTTACAAACATCCAAAATACATTGAGAGAAGAGCAAGTTTACAATACATTTTGATCATTCATTTGAGTAATTTACGCAGGGTCCAGCCCACAGCATAGAATCCAACTAGCTTAAGCGCCATGCGCTTCGCCTCTGCATTGCCAATATGCTTCAGTTGATTGTTATAGCCGCTGTTGAAGATGCGATCCATTCTAACTTTAATAACAATTGCAAATTTATATGCACAATAGTAGCACGAACGAATATATATATATATATGTTTGTATGTGTGTGTGCGTGTGTGTCGACGTTAGCACAACAAAAATTATAATAATTGTGTTGTTTATAAGAACACAGTACAAACTACACTGAATATTACTTGCCTAACTAAGTTTAAACCTAAAGCTGTCTCAATCAATGCTACTATGATTTAAAAATAACAAAATTTTCTTCTCTCTCATTGCAGCAACAAGTTTCACCCATCGCAGAATGGCAGGCCAAACTGTCTAGGGAATTTTATATACTATTGTAAGCTAGTTGTTTTATATACAAAACTATAATGTGTAATTGCTGATAATACTGTTATGTATTGTGCAAAGAAAATCAATAAGAAAATTATAGCAAAAGCAGCCATACAATGTTTAGTATTAAGAATTTAACTGACGCTGCGTTTATTTTAAAATATACGTGTCTATATACTATGTTAGCTTATAATGTTTAGTGTTAATGCATGTAATTAGTCCGCGCTTATGTCCTATGTCAAGCAACAACAGAAAAACTACAAAAAAAAATGATATATTTTAAAATATAAAAATAAATTTAATATCTAAGTCACGCATAACAAAATGTGTTGTTGTCTCTGCCTTGTCACGCAAAGTTCTTTGAACTCGGCTAGCCAAAGGATAATGCATTTTTTTCTAACTTAGGCAAACAAATTGTACTAGTATGTGCATGCTTACATGTATGGGGGCGGGGCTTGTGTAAATATAAATAATAATAACAAGCACTTGCTATGTAAACTAATTACATTGCGCTAATCGCACAAATCCAAAGACGCGGTTGTCTGCTTGCAGTTTGGAGTTGTTGCCATTGCTACAACTGTAAATCAATAATATTTATTGATTTTAGCCACACACACTAGTATGTTAGTGTGTGAAGTATGTCAAACAATGCGAATGTCCATAATGTATGTATTTTTATATGTTAAAGCTATTTAATTACTAATATGCAGAGCAGGAGAAATCAGCCATTTGCCTAGCTAGTTCATTAATCAAACTGCTGGCAATAATATCAATATATAGTAGCATTATTGGCTACCCCTCTTGTTGGCATATAATGGACTTGCGTCGATTACGCCACTGCTCTTGTAAAATGGACTGAGTGGACTAAGCTAGCTAGTCTGTTCTGATTTGCTGCAATCCATTGGCCATAGCTACAATGAATAGCAAATACACTGTCTAAACTATTGTTAGAAATTGAATAGTGAATAGTTCAGCACTTGAATATAAATCAATAGGCAACATATATTTCATTTTAGTCTGTTTGCTAGCCAAGTGCATATGCTGCAAACTCTAAGTGTATTAAATTATGTCGGACAGTCAGACAATAGTATTGTAGTTAGCCGACATGGGACACTAGTCATATGGCGATTGCTGTCTCAAACACTGCAAACAATAACTTAACTTAATAACTTAACTTCAACTGCTTATTTATATTTACGCTGATTTATGCATACATTAGAATGACTTATATTTTGTTTTAACTTTAACATTTGCGCATATGTAGCACATTATTTATTGCAGTGTAATTGCCGTAGCGTCATTTGCATGGCCAAAGGAGTTAATGGTGGTTGCCTGATTTGTTGTTGAGCTGTGTTATTGATGTATGTAGTAGTTGCTGTTGTGTTATTGTTGTTTGGTTGCTGGTGCACGGCAGTTGCTGCGACCTTATAAAAGCGTTGCTTGTCTACCAGCACGGCTTCAATACGCCGGCAGTTGCTAGTTTAGTCACTTTGCTGCAAGCCTCAGTGGAGGTCCTTTTGCTATAGTCTGTTGTCCTTGCTGCTGTTGCTATTGTTGTTGCAACTTAAATTTATTTTATACATATTATGCCATATTATGCAACACACTTGTCGCTAACAATATAAGCTAGAAAAATTCGTTGCAATAACAAGAAGTACGTGCCACAAGCTGACCTTTGGCTGCAGCCACGTTGCAGCTTACGTATGCGCAACATGTGGTCTGTGGCTGCGTGAACTACATGCAACGACAATCTCTGCATATTAATTAACGTTTTGCACTCATTTAAATGCCGTAAGTGACGCTAAAAAATCACCAAGTGCCATGTGAAAAATCCATATGCAAATGCAAAGATCGAGCTACAGAGCAACAATTTGAACATGTCAACAGCCGCTTGGCAAACGGGCAATCGCATTTGGTCCACAGGCAATACCAACAATGGATTTCTCGACGAGAATCTGCAGCCACAGCCACGAACTGCTCTACAGCGACTACAAACACCGGGTGAGTAACCATCTAATTGCCGGAAAGTGAAAGAACTTAGCAACGAATCGAGCCCGCATTGCCTCCAATATAGTTCTAATGAAAGTAATGCAATTTACGTCATTCTTATTGCCAAACTTCTAATGAAAAATAATGAATGATTTATAAGCAAGCTAATCAGAAATTAAATATTGCCATGTGTGTTGAGATTAAAATTTCTTCTTTAATCTATAGTAATTATAGATATTAAGCTAATTCGACCAACAACATTTAGCTGCAACCAACCAAAATTTAGCTGCACAGACCAACCAAATTCGTCTATTGCTGGGAATATACATAAATATATTATAATGAGCTCAGTGACCTGTCCTATGCTAAACACTAAATCTCTTGACTCAGTTGTTTGAAATTTAAATTTGACAGAATTAACCGCAACGCTAATAATTTGATTACACTCGCAGCTTGTTCATTAAATAATTTCACTTATTATTCAACTTTGGTAGACACACGAGCATGTTATGTGATGACGAATGCATTGGTTTTTATAATTCCAAGCAAGGCATATGAGCATGAGCAGCATTGATAAGCAGCTTAGAATTCTTGAGAAAGCGAAAGTTTTTCACACAGCTCAGCATTATAGCTAAAATTGGCAGTTGTTAGGCTGGAGCGTATGCCAATTTGTTGGACAGCAGAGTTAAAGTCCTCCATGGCCAATAACGTTTTGGCATCCTCGTCACTGTCATTTTCAAGCGTCTGCCCGTCATCCTCGAGTGAGTCCAGCATCTGTGTTTGGCTTTCAACTTGCCGAACTTGCTCAACTGGCTGTTTCACTAATGTTGTTGCTCTTGTATTAAGCTTTCTTAGCTGCGCAGCATTTTCTTGTAGCGTCTTTTGATATTTGGCCAAGTGCATTAGAAAATACAAGATTAAGCCAAATGACAACAGCTTAGCCCAGACGTTCATGCATTTCTCCCAAGGCGCCACAAAGCGCGACTGAAATTTACTGGCATCCTGCAAATAGTTACTTATTTGGTTCACATCCTCGGCCATGCAATAAATGCCCGTCTCGGTCTCAATTGAATTGTAACCGAAAATTGCAAAAAATAGTGACATGCTGAAATTTCTGAATTTGGTTTTTCAAATTTACATTTATACTCTGTACTACTGAAGCGTGGGTAAATATGTTTTTTTTTTTGTAAATAAAAATAGCCTGCTGATGTCCCTATACTTAGCTATTTGCGTATCAACAAAAAGATACACAAATGCGAGCATTAAAAGTACATTTAATGTCACTGGACACGCGAATCATTTGCAGTGCATTGAACTACAAACAAAATGGCGCAGTTTGAATGCATAAAAAAAATGCAATTATGGCTGTGGACATGTTCACAGGCTAATGACGCCATAGCTGGTTGATAATAAAAGCAGATCTTAGCGCAGGATAAGCCAGCGATAGACAACAGCACTAATTGGTGTTAATAAAATAGCTAAAAATATATATACAAGCTTTTATGCGCGCAATCCATTAATGTCAAAATCAAGGCCAAACTTGCCGTCAACTGATTTAGTTAATGGGTATTCTATTACAGCTAATCGCCAGCTTTTATCGGCGCATCTGGGTGCTGATGGAGAAGCAGCAGCGAGCAATGGACATGCGGTCAGCGCTGAAAGCAAAACGTTCTATCAATCCCATCTGATTGGTGTGCAGTCAAAGTTTGTGCGCAAGCTCAGCTCCAGCAATGCTGTCCATTAACTGTATTTATTGCTTGCAGATTTCGTCGCACCTATTACCGCCCCAAGGTGGCGGTGGCAGCGCTGCTAGCCTTGGTGATACTGCTCATAATTGCAATCATAGTCATAAGCCTAATGTGTAAGTAATCAAATACATTGAGCCAGCCTAATAATAACTTTATTTCCAACTGGCAGTTAAGAAAAATGTGGCAATCTGTCGTAGCAAGGAGTGCATACGTACTGCGGCTAGCCTTATCTATGCCATGGACGAACAGACTGATCCCTGCGAGGACTTTTACAAATTCACCTGCGGTCGCTGGCCGGAGCAGCATCCACGCCCTGATTCTGCCACCTCCAATGATTGGTTTCGTGAGCGCCAAGCGCATATAATGCGTGTGGTGCGCAGCTTTCTGCAGTCCAACATCAGCAGCGCCGAGCCAGAGGCTGTGGGCATGGCGAAGACGGCGTACAACGCTTGCATGAATACGGAAATGTTGGACGAACTGCAGCTGGCGCCACTGCTGCGCTATATGCAAGTGTTCAAGCTGAATGTGCTGCCAGCGACGCTCAATTTGACGCTCAGCAGTGCGTCCAAATATGCAAACGAAGCTGCCAATCTAAGCTACAATTGGCTGGACAGCGTGGCGGCCATAAAGCGTCATCTAAGCGTGGATCTCATAGTGGGCTTCGATGTGTTTCCAGATCCGCTGAATCGCAGTCTAAATCGCATTGCGCTTGGCACACCCGAAACGGACTCGGCGTTTCCCTTGTAAGTAAGCAAATAACTACGTGCGCTAAGTAATTTAATTTATGTACTAATTGTAGCAACAGCGATGATTCGCACAAATTGCTGCGTCGAGTGCAGCGCAAAACAATTTTTATGCAGCATAGCGATGAGAACGATGAGGATGACAATCATGTAACGCAGGAGGAGGATGAGTCAAAGCAAACCAGCGAAGGCATGTCTGCATATGCGCTCTATGTGCGCAAGATACTTGAGAAATATTTGCTCTACGTAGATCCAGAAGTTAACCAAGAGGAGGCTACACTGGGCATTACCGAATTGGTCAAGCAAGCCGTTAAGGTGGCACAAAAAATTCATACAGTAAGCAAATGTGCAACAAATGCTGCTGCCTTTAGTTTAAACTTTTGCTTGCAGTTAAAAGAGGAAGCTGAGAACATTACCAAGCCTTCGAAGAATCCTGTGGAGGATATTGTGTATGTAACGCTGCTGGATTTGCAGAATCAAACAGATAAGCGCATTGCACCACAGTCTATGCCCATTTGGCAGCGATATATGCAACTGATGCTGGCTGGCACCAAGCATGCTGCTCCGGCTAATATTATAACCAGCCAGGCGGATATTTACTATTTGCAAAGCATTGTGGAGTTTCTGCAAGAGACGCCTGCGGCACACATTGAGTCCTATTTGTGGCTGAGCACTTTGGAAGAGCTGGTGCTGCATACCACTAGCGATATGCGACTACTACATGCGGAGTATATGCGCCTAGTCATTGGCACTGAAGGCAGCACGCCGCGCTCGCTTTACTGCGCACATGGCGTCAACTCGCTGTTTGGCATGGCCGTCAGCTATGTGCTGGCGGATGAGCGATTTACGAGCGAAACGCTGCCACGTGTGAAGCGCATGCTGAGCGATATACGTCGCTCTTTTGACAAGCTGGTGCATAGCACCAGCTGGATGGATGCCAGAACCAAGCAGCAGACAATGCTCAAGTCTGCTGAGATGCGCACCTTCATAGGCTTTCCGGAGTGGCTGACCAACGACACGGCCTTGAATGATTATTATGCTGGCGTGCAGGTCAATGCCAGCACTCACTTGGACAATCTTATGGGATTTGTGCACTGGCAAATGATGGGCAAAATCAATAACATGGATCAGCCGGAACCCATTGGCTGGGCAACAGCGCCGTCGAATGTGAACGCCTTTCATACGTTTCAATCAAATGCAATAAGTAGATTCTGACAGGCCACATGTTGTTCGTAATCTCTAGCAATTTCTATTCGCAGCCGTGCCCATTGCCATACTGCAGTATCCGTTTTACGGCCTTGGTCTTGAGTAAGTTGGCCAGCGCACATAGCAATCAACAGCACACGCTTCTCTACACTGCACGCACGCTCTGCACTCAATTTTGCGGCATTAATCCCCTTAAGCTAGCAACTCAATTACACTGTTCGTTCGCATTCTTATTAGAGCTATGAATTACGGCTCAATTGGAACCATACTGGGACACGAGCTGACGCATGGGTTTGATGACAGCGGCAGGCGCTTTGATAGAGCCGGCAACATGGTCGAGTGGTGGTCCAACTCGACCATCAATGAGTATGTCAATCGCACCGAATGCTTTGTGGACCAATACAGCCACTATTACTTGCCGGACATTGGCGAATACGTACGTAGTCGAGCGAAAACGGGCCAAGAAAAGTAAATAAATGTATTGCAGATTGATGGGGAGCTCACGCTGGGCGAGAACATAGCCGACAATGGTGGCATGCGTGAGGCCTATCACGCTTATCGTCTCTATACCAAGGAGATGGGTAAGGAGCAGCTTAAGCTGCCCGGTCTGGAGCACTATACGCACGAGCAGCTGTTCTTTATAGCATTTGGGAATCTTTGGTGCGAGTCTTATACGCCAGCTGCCTCCCGATTTGCACTGGAGGACTCACATTGTCCCGGGCAAATACGGCTAAAGGGCGTCTTGTCCAATTCCGAGGAGTTTGCACGCACGTTCAAGTGTGCCAGAGGAACTGTCATGAATCCGCAGCAGCCCAAATGCCGCATTTGGTAATGTCTGCTGCACAACAATGAAGTGATTTTTCTACCTACCATAGTTCATTTATTAACAAATACGAAACGTTTTTATGCGCTTTTTCTATTAAAAACATATAAAATAAAAAATTTAATTAACTAAATGCATTTTTCAAACAGCTTTAGACCGCAGCGTATTGTTAAACTTTTTGCAGATTTGTTGAAAATGAAAGTAGCGCTTGAAAGTATGCAGCAGTTGCTATTATAGAAACAGTAAGTACACAAACCAATGAGCGCAAGTAACAACCAATCCCACCACACCACCATATGCATATTCACCACTTTACTAACAAGCACATATGTATGTATATTTTGAAGTGGATTATTAATTTGTTTTCGATGTTGTTTACATTGAGTCAATATTTATAGTACACATTTATTAAATAGACATGTCATATACATAGAGCTAGTGAAATCTAGTATGACTTCAGCATATCTTTGGTTGTTGTAATTCCTAATGAGAGAGGCTGCATTCAGAATTGTGTGGAACTATGAGTGCTTAGGCCGTTTACATGCAATGCGCCAAAGGTGGTTCGCGGCTCCAAGTTAGCCTGCGTTTCTGGAGCGGAAGCTACCGCAAGACAGTGGTCTCGGCACATGAAAATTGGCTCTAAATACATAAGAAAAAATAAAACAGCAGATATTAGTGGAGCTTTGAGCACATTTATTGGCCACTTACCATTTGCATAGAATTCGTGCGCAGTTTTCGTCTTGTGCTGATGTAGGTGGTGCAGGTGTTCACACGATGTAGGTGGAATGCATCGTCGGTGCCTGACAATCCAAGTGGCGTGTAAAAAGTTGGAAGGAGAAGATGACAACAAACCACAATTAGGCAAATGGAAGCAATGCTGTTATACTAAAATACTTCAACATGTTTTATGTTACTTAATTGTGGTGTGTGTGTGTGTCTGTTGGCGCATGCAGTACTGTGTTTACGACCCGAAAAACATGCTACAACGGCATATACAGCTGATGCTCGCAAATTGCTGCTGCTTGGCACCAAAGGCAATTTTATTTAAATGTTAAAAGTCTGATTACTTCTATCGATACAATTTAATTAAAGCAACTTGACACAATGTGCAATCTAAAAGGTTAAGCTGATTAATATCAAAAGCAGCTTCTGAGCTTAAGTATTTAAGTATTTAAATTTGCGAACTTCAACTGTATAGATTTTGATTTGTGTGCTTGTATAAAAGAGCTAAGAGCAACTACGAGTAGATTTGAAAAGTACTAGAGAGAAGAGAGGCACCTAATGCGTAATTTAGGTTTCCTGACTAGACCATCACCATTTCGGCGATTGTATTTGAAGGTCATCTCACCGGTTGCTTCATAGCTGCGCTCGTTGCGACTGCGCAAGTATCGATGCAGACAACAGCAGCGTCGCAATCCCGGCACGCGATACATGATCTGCAAGAATCCGCCACGGAAACGCGCATTCATATAGCAGTAAATGATGGGATTGTAGCAGCTATGCGACATGGCCAGCCAATGAAAAGCAAACCACACATACGGCAATGGCTTCCAATCGTTGAACTTTTCATCATTGAGCAGCAACTGCAACGAAATTGTTCAAGTAGCAAATTAAGTAGCAGCACAAGTGCAAGTCAAAGTACTCACCTGCAGTATGTTAAATGGCAGCCAGCAGCTGGTGAAGACAATGACAACAGTCAGCATCATTTTGATCATCTGCAAGTAGAGCAAGTTAATAGTAACTGTGGCTTGAACTGGCAGTCAAAGGTTAGCGCTGCGGTCAAAGTTCAGACACGCGTCTTCTTTGTTTTACTTAACGAGCTGTAACAAGCGCAAGCTAAACCAATAGACAACTGCTCATAAAATAGCTTTGTTTAAACATTTGCCAAGTCAGTGGGCAACTAAATCCAAGCACACAATCTTTTGCAGCATCAATGCTCGTTTGGCTGCGCAATCATCTAGTCTATAACACAACTGATTTCAGTAGCATAAAACCAAAATGCATAAAATCTAGACGCTTATATGGGTACTATGCTTAAAAAATCATCTTTTTATGCGTTTCTTGAATGGCGCTGTAGCTGACGGCGCGGAAATGATTTTCTATTGAGTTTCGGCAAAGACGACATTGTGTATCGATTTTATGAGCGCACCTGTGTGCGCTTTAAGTAATTCTGGGTAGTAAATAAAAATATTTTGATTCAAGCAGCAGTACTGCAAAATAAGTTCTAAAGCCGCCAGTTTACTTTAAATTTTTAGCATAAATAATATTGATTTTAGCAAGGCAGCTTTGTGGCCATAAACTTGCAATTATATTAAAGCTTTGAGTTTAATGCGTTTTTATCTGAACTGAAAGCAACAAATTTTGCTTTTATGACTAGTTCTAGTTGCGTAATCAGCTATAGTGCTAGCCTTCGCGCATTTTAGCCAGCTTATGCACGCAATTTTCCAGCAGCGATTCAGTTTTATGATGAGCTCATTGGCCACGTTAAACACGTGTCTTTACCTTAGCCTTTAAGTGCACGACTAAGCTGTTGAACTTATTTGCCAATCAGCTCGAGTTAAGCCAACATAGTCATAGTGCTAAAGCCAAACATTTGCGGCTTGCCAATATTAAAGTCAGCAAATGCCAATAATCTTATAATATGTGATGTTTGATTGAATTTTGATGCTGCCGGCTGTGCTCAATAAGCGGCGCTTTGCATATATTTTATCTGCTTGTAACAAAAACCGCATGTTATGAATTTATTCAATGGCATGCATAAGAGCAAAAAGGCTGCCAGTTCTAAATATAGCCCCTTTTTGCAGCTGCTGCTCGTGACGAAAGCCATTGATATTTATTTAATTGGCATGTTTTGCGTATATCTTCTATTTTTTTTATTGTCTACGCCACTGGCGTTTGCTTTTGTTGACACACATACATTAACAGCTCCTTAACGAGACACACGTACAGTCGCTATATTTTGTTGCAGTCTATTTGCTGTGGCCTGCGTGCGTATGCGTAATATTTACGCACAGCCGGCTTAATAAAGTCAAATTGCGACACTCGTTCGCTAATCAATAGTCATATCATTATCGTGATGCCACAGCAACACATGAGCTGTGGCAGCCATGAAACTAAAACTTTTGCGTGAGCTAGATTAAAGCTAAGAGCAAACAGAAATTAAATTAGTTCAGCAAGTTGGCTTAAGTTACTTGCAAGTGTCTGTGGCAGCCAAGCACTAATTAACTCAGGGGGCTGTCTCATATGTACTTAGAGCACTTTAAATTTAGTGCGCAGCGCTCTTTCGCTTTGGTTTATTAAAATTAGCTACGTTTTGCGCTTTTCTATTTTGGCTTTTGGGCAACTCAGTAGCCGCAGCCGCAGCCGCAGATCTTATCAACTATTTGACACTTTGACTTTTTGTGCGGTCACATAAACTGAAACTGAAACTGGTTGCGTCCACCCCATAAAAGTTTATGTTGTGAGGCTTACATAAAAAATGAGCTCATGTGCTGCATGTTGTAATTTATTAAAATGATTTCAGTTTAATGCCAACACCCGCATCAAGTAAAGGGCAAATGGTTTTTGGTTGAGGCTCACCGGTCTGAGTGATTTGTGTTGTGATTCAAATGGAAGTGACGTTGAAAGCTAAGTGAGCTCTGAGCAAGAGTTTTCTGTCAAATTATGCGCTAATTAAATTTGCTGGCACGTCTTCAGTTGGCCAACGTGCCGCTCGCTGTCCTTTAGTTTGTTTAATTAATGTAAAGAGCACAACATTGCCAAACTTAATTGACTTTTAAGTGCAGCACAATTTTATTTTAACAAGTCCAACAGTTTGTCGCCAATTTGAGTATGAGGCCAAGAGGCATTGTCTACAAATGTCAAATGCAGAAATATGTTGAAACTTTCGGCTGCTGCTTATGAAAAAAAAAAGAAAAAGAAAATTAAAAAATTTCTATTGTTTTTTGGCAACTCAAAGGCTTTAGTTTTGCTTTGCCAAAACAACAACAAAGCTGTACACAAAAAAAAGAGTAAAATACAACTCAGTCAACTGTCTAAACATCAAACTGTCCAATCAACGGAACGTGAGTACAAAACTTCCGTAGCTGCCCCCACATTTTCGGCTTTAACGCCGCGTTAAGCGCATTACGTCTTTTTTTTTTTTGCTGTTTTTGTTTGTTGTGGGCCCAACCTCATAATTTCAGTGTCTTTTATTTGTTTATGGCTAGCTGGGAACAAAGCTTAAATTGCAAGCGTACTGTAACAAAAAAAAATTGTGTGCAAAAATTCCGAGAAAAATATGAAAGCAAAGAAAGCAGAGCTAAGCGTCTAAGCGTCTGAGTATTAGTTAATTAGTTCACTTTAATGAAATCAACAGTTCATCACTTACAATGGGCGTATCTATAGTCATTAATCAATTCAAACCTTAATCGATTAGCGCGTGCTCTCGACGAGCTGCTTGTTGCTTTCTTGTTGAACTCTGTGCACCCGCAGGTCTTAAAACGTTTTAATGAGGCGAAATTTTAATTGCAAAACAATTACGCAAAGTCTGACTGAGAAATACCTTCTGAAATATGGAAAGCCTTGTTGGCTCACTAAAACTAATTTGAGCTTTATTACAAAAGTTTGCTGCAGCACTTTATCTTTTTTTGTTTTACATTCGGTAGGTAGTTTAATGAAAATGGATAAATAACTAAACAAACGAGTGCAAAAGTATCGTTAAAATCCAAAAGTCATAAAAACAATCAAATAATAAAATACGTGGACGCCCCCCAAGTGGGCAGCGCTAACGTATTTTTTTTTTGTTAAGCAATTATGGCTTAGAATAGAATTTATGGCCAGCGCCATTGAGCCAGCGGTGTGGTTACTAGGTAAACGTAAACCGCAGCGAGCTATATAAAACCAAATAAAATTAAAGCCAAGTAGCAAGTGGCAAAAGTTCACATTGGAAATGGGGCGTGGTGTCTGATGGAAGTTTGATGGATGTTGTGTGAGTTGTTCGCCAGCATGTGGCGGCGCGCTCTTCCTCCGGAGCGAACGTGACGCGACTTTTACTTTTACGACTGACATACATTATAATTAAGCCTGTTTGGTGTGGGCTAAGGAGGCCGTGCAATTAATTATAGCGTCGCCGAAAGTGTCATAAGCTCAAGAAGAGTGTCCGCGCACGGTTACCCAATTAAACAAAACCAAACTAAGTTCAAAATCCCAACGCCCACGTTCACGGCCAAGAAAAAAGGTCAAAGTAAATATTAAATTTATCGCAAAGTGTTTTGCAAGCGGTTTTCAATTTTGTTTTGGAGTGCAAGCCCATGCCTGAGCATAATTGAATTTCAAGCTAGAACTTTGCTAATTGCTTGTGTCACATTGTCCAAAAGTATTGATCTCTCTCTGTGGAGTGCTGCAGCACTTGAAGTACATTTCAAGCTGCCAGCCAGCAGTGCAGCTATTTGTAAGCCAAGGCAAATGAATTGCAAAGGGTTGCTCGAGTAGCAAGGTTGGCCCCAAAAAGCGAATAAATAACCAGCATGTTCTTACGTTAGCCGCAACACCATTTTTCAAGTGTCGAAGCACACAAAAGGGGAATGCATGAGTTATTTGGCAAAAGCATGTTGCAGTTGCAGCAACGAAACCTGCGACATTGTTGTGGGCTAAACTTTTCCAATACACAAACTGTTTTGCCCACTTGGGCCATACAATATACGTAGTCGTTTTATATACGAACAGCAATATGCAAAACGGAAACTGCCATAACAGCAGCAGCCCTAGATACATGTGTGTGTGTGTGTGTGTGTGTGCTTATCAATTTTATGCTGTTTTCCAACACTGTAATTAAGCGTGCGAGCTGTGGCCAGTCTGTTGTTGAAGCTGTCTCATTATTTAAGATTTGTTTGCACTTGCAATTGAGTTGTGTACATAGCCAATGGCCAATGGCAACAGCATGAATGTCAATGCATGGCGTTAACATTGCAAACGTCAACGGCAGACTTGTAACAAAGCCGGAAGCAAAGGGCTTTACCCCAGCTGAAACAACTTGCTAAATTTTGTCGACTGTCAGCCGAGTTTCAAAGTTAAAGTCAGCCAGTCAGTCTGCCTGGCGGCCAAAGGTAACAGCAATAGCAACAGCAACAATAAAGGGAAAGTGAAAGTGGCAAACTGTAGCAAAGAGGAAGAAGCTAAACTCGAGCGACAATGACAATGCTAAGATCCGTACAAAAGTTGTGTATTTAAAGCATTAAAGGCATTACAGCAGTAACAACAACAACAACAAACAACAAAATCAACGCAGATTGTAGTGTTTAAAGCGCTGGATAAAAGCTAAAAAGAAATAAGACTAATGTTTGAGTGACTTTGCAGCCTGGCGTTTGTTTTTTTCTGCTGCTGCTTTTCGTTCGCTTTCTTAATTTGTTTTGTCTCTTTGCCGCAAGTTGAAATCCCAGCCAGAAGCGTGTCACTGACAACAAGTTAGCAATTGATATAGTTGCTGGAGCTGGATGTGGGATGTGGGCGAGAGCAGTAGTTGCAGCTGTGGTTAATCAAGGCTCTGGCTGTGCATTTAACTGCCCCGTTGCACTTGAAAGTTCAAAGTGAAACTTGCTGGCAGTTAACTTAATTAAAATGGACTTAGCTGCTGGTCAGCCCGCCCAAGTAGCCTAAGCCTTTAAATTGTTTGGCTTAGCGCAAGTTGAAATCGAGCATGAGAGAAACGCTCAAAGTGTAAAAGTTAAAATGAATTTTTTCTTTCGACACCTTTAGCCAGTAATCTAATATGTAATTATGAGTATTACACTTTTTTTAATTTAAAAAACTTTGCAAGGAATTAGCAAAGTTTAAAGCCCAAGCGCTAACAAAGCAGCGTTAGAACGTTGAGTGGGCTAAGCTAAGAGTGTAAGTCATAAAAACCAATTTATGCTTATCGGCCATGCCACATGTGGCAGCATTCATGCCACGCCGCGCTACGCAGCAAGTCAATTTGTGCTGCGGCAATTGGAAATGATTTCAATGGTTTCTGTTGTTTGTGTTTTTTTTTTGTAATTTTGTCACCGTTGTTTTTTATTATTGTGCATAAAGTACTTAGAGCTAAAAGTATAATTAAAGTAAGTTTATATTTATAATGTATATGTATTATGAATGGGGTCAGCCCCCGATTTATCAACATCTTCAGCTAAGTATGTGTGTGTGTGTGATTGTGTTTTGTGATTTATGATTTGATATTTTGTTTCCGTTTCGCTTGCAGCGCTCATATGCCAAGTGAAGTTCCCTACCCAAAGGAACTCAACACTTGTCAACAATTAGCTAGAGAGCAACTTGCGCGAGAAAGAGAGAGAGAGAGAGAGAGAGAGTCTGGTTAGAGAGCGAGCGCTAGAGAGGCTTGTGTTGGGAGTAGAGTAGAGGAAATATGAAATTGTATTATGTACAAAAGTGTTGGACTTAAGTTGCGCTCATAATTGCCGCCCAACATGCTGCGGGGGGAAGGGTTAGTCGTCCAGTTCAGAGACGTGTCAAGTCACAGTACGTAGTAGTGGTGGAAGGAGAGTTGTGTTAGCGCGTCAACGACAGGACTAGTCAGCAGCTTGAGCCGAGTATGTGTCTGATTGCAGTGAGTTCGAGGTTCGTGTTCATGTTCATGTTCTGTGAGTTTAGCTTGGAGCTTAGTACGGGCCAGACTTGCCGGGTGGGCCGTAGTTGCTGGATGGCGCCGAGATGCCAGAATCGCCACCAGAGAAGCCACCATCGCCGCCGCCACTCGAATAGCCGCTGCCAGTGTTGGTCTGCGTGAAACCGCCAGTGCCGCCAGAGATGCCGCCGGACTCCTTCTGGGTCTTGTACTTGATGAAGTAGACCTCGGGCTTTGAAGGCTGTGTGGGTGCGGGCGTGGGAATAACAATGTCCTGCTGATCCTCGGGCTTCTTGACCAACACATAAACCAAAGTCTTCTCTTCGTTCTGAGGCTGCACTGGAATGACTGGAGCCTGGTACGAGGGAGGAGATGGCGCCTTGATGAAGATGATTTTGTAGTGCTTCTGGGACTGACCAACTGGCAGATTGGGACGCTGACGCACTTCCTCTTGCTCTGGTGGTGGCACATGCACATAGATATGCTTTTGCACCAAAGTGGTGCCACCGCCGCCGCCGCCACCGCCGAATCCACCGCCAATGCCTGAAAATTAATAAACAAATGTTAAATTTGCGTATTGCGGCTAAGCTGGGCTAGAACACACCTCCGCCAAAGCCGCCGCCTGAGCCGCCGCCGAATCCACCGCCTGAACCGCCGCCGAATCCACCGCCGGAACCGCCGCCAAATCCGCCACCGCCGCCGCCGCCGAATCCACCCCCGGATCCACCGCCAAATCCTCCGCCTCCTGAGCTACCACCGAAGCCGCCGCCGAAGCTGCCGCCGCTTGAGCCTCCAAAGCCTCCAATGCTACCGCCGCCGCCGCCACCGCCGTGGGAGCCACCTCCTGAGCCACCGCCGCCACCGGGACGATTGTAGTTATAGCCAGCTTCTGGGCGTGCTGCTGCCAGCGCCAGGCAGGACATTAAGATAAAGGTTTTCATGGCTGAATTTATCACGGAGTTTAACGAACTTGGAACTTGGTAAAGGATCACACTTTCACTGTCACAGTAATCCTAGGTCTGTGCTGTGTGTGTGGAACAATAAAAAGTTCGTATGCTGCTGATGAATTTTGTTGCTGCTTGGTTTGCACAGTTAAAAAAGTTTCTCACGTTTTGGGTTATCCTCGACTCTTGACTCTGACTCTAACTCAGACTCGGTTCACCGATGTTTATTAGACCAAATCAAATGCTTCACTGACGAACCAATGCAGCCGCATCATCAATTTATACAGAAACTGCCGCAACATAGATGCCACAGTCGCAAACACACAGATACACACACAGACAGACACAGCCGCATACACTGAGAGAGCTTTGTGATCATGATGACGATGATGATGATGCGACTCTTTGGACATGGCGCATGTGTGGCCCAACGTCCACGGCTAGCCAGCGAGCTGGCCAATAATGAGCAGACGCTGTTAGCTGTAAATGTAATTGTGTAGATGCGAATGTATCTTTGTGTGTGTAGGACGGCAAGTGAAACCGAAATTACCGCACAATCAACTTATTACCGCACCAGCGTCTCTCGCTTATTTTCCGCTGTTGGCCAGCTGGAGACTGAGAGTTGCTGCTGCGTCATACACAAAGGCTCTCTCACTCTTTCTCTCTCTTTCTCTTTTAGTATCCCAATGTCGTGCACTTTCGCTCTCGCTGCCAACTCCCAGACAGCAGCAGCAGCAGCTGGCAGCTGTAGCTCGCACTTGAGTTGTGGCAGGCCAAGCGATTGCTACGGGCCAGCGGCAAAACAAATGTAAATGTAAATGTAAATTGTAAATGAAAATGAGAAAATCTTAGCTGAAAATTCGCTCACGATCGAAGTCGGGCACAGCAAGCAAAGTGAAAATCATAAGAAATACTGGGCAGACAGGCAGCTTGGCAAACTTCAGCCTGCATCTGTTTAATGTTAACAATGGCAATTTGAATAATTTGTGCGCGTGTTTTACTGTGTGAGATATTTCGCTAAATTTGAAAATTGGGTTGCCATTGTGCAGTCGAGCTACGTACTTGGCTTTAAATAAAAGAAAATATGGGTAAATATTAGCAAACGCTGGCGGCAAGAGTGAAATTAGCTGCAATTTAATTTACATAATACAAAAGAAATTCTATTTATAGAGACTTCAGCACATATTAAATGGTGTAATAATTCTTTTTGCTGATTGCATATGAAAATAAATTTAAAGTTTGCGCATTTGCTGGTCACGCCAGCAACTTAAAAGTTAACTTGTCTTATTCTTATTTGTTACCTTGTTTAAGTCTTTTATCTTTTACGAGCTTTTCAGTCGACTGGCCCTCGCACTCACGCATCGGAAATTGAATAAAGGGGCTTGCGTAATTTTTGCCATAAAACAGAATACAAAAATAACAAACCAAAACCCAAACACAAACACTTTGCAAATTGTCGCCATAAAATGCACGTTTATTGTGATTGCTGATTGTCGCTGTTGTTGTTGTTATTATTATTATTATTATTATCGCTGCTGCTTTAAACATTTATAATGTTAGTTGTAATGAGTTGGAGACTTGAAGGAAATTGTATTAAATGTTAAACGTTTTAATTTTTTCCCAATTAAACGCCAATTTTCAGTTTTTTTGTTGCTTGTGTTTATCTTATCAAAGGCGATTTGCAACGAATTTTAATTATGTTAAATGGCCAAAATGCTGTTGGCTTTCACAATTGGTTAAGCGAAAAATGATTTTTATTTAATTTAAGGTTACAAGCAACGCTCTGCTTGAGACAACAGCCAAATGCTTTGGCAATGCATAAGTATTCATAAACATTAAAAGCAGTTCGCAATGAGCTGTCATTGGAAATCCGTTTTGCCTGCAGCTGAAACGTTGCCTGGCCAGTGCATTTCCGGATTTTCCACCCACCTCAACCCACTGCAAAGCACAACACCGGCGATTTCACCTTGAAATGCGCTTGCATAACCAGACTCCAGTTTCAGATCCAGATATATGCACAACATCAGATCCAATACCATTGCCAATACCAATACCAATACCAATACCAATGCACAGGCGCGCATGCAAAATGTTTGGCTAACGAGCAGCGGATGAAATTTTCGGCACTCTTGGCTTGAGTGCTTTTATTGTTTAAACGCGGCTAAAAGCGTATTGGCTCCATAAATTGCATGCCAAGTGTGGGAAATGCGCAATGCAATAGATACCAAGCCAAGCAGAACAATCGACTGGGGGACAACGAATGCAAACGGCAATCAGTAGCTCATCCAGGCAGCATCAAATGAACCCGCCGACTCATGGGCTTAGTCAGCATGTAATTTACGGGGGGGCCAATAGTGTTTATTATGCGAGAGAGAGTTGGTAGTTCAAATTGGATTAAAACTGGATATGTGTTGGGTCAGAAAATTGAAAACACAAACAAACGCAATAGGCTTCAATTTATAGAGCACAGAAATCATTTTGAATGTTAACATTCAATTTGAATTGGATAAAACTGAACGCGGTATATGGCAGCCTTACAAGGTAAGTAAAGTAAGTTATATTGTTATTGTTATTATTGTAACAACGTTCTTGTTGTTCAAATTGTTTAGTAACAATAACAAAACCATTTGTTACATCAACAACAAAAGCTTGAGTTGTACATTAAAACCAAATGTTGTTACTGTGCATCAACAACCAAATGTTGCTTCCTATGTTTTAAAGTTTAAAACAAAAGCAGGTTAGCTGCATTGTTCTTTTAGTCATAACTTGGTCAAATTTATTATTAATGTTTTACTTCGCTGCGCTCGTTTGGATGCTAAAAACAAAACTGCATCATTACATTTTGCATTTTTAAAACTTTCAAATTTTTGGCATTTTTAAAATTTAAGTCCAAATGTCAAAAATCTGCAGTTTAATTCAAGTGCAATTGAGTTTAACAAGGTATAAATCTCTCGCGAACCATTTCCCCAACAGCTTATCACTTATTACCAATTTAGCCAAATTGAGCTTTTATATTAAAAATCAACTTGGTGCTTTTATATTTTTAAATTTTATTAGCTGTTATTGATTCGCTGAGTTACAGCCTTTCAAAGTTGGCAAATAGTAAAAGGAAAATTAAGTTGGCAGGCAGCATATTTATAATAAAAACAAACTGGCTCCATTTTGCATATTATATTTTATTATAGTTTTGCACAATTTTAATTAAACTTTTCATCAGCAAGGGGCGCCTTGGCCCACTGGCTACGCCTATGAGCCGACTGCAATTGCCAGTGCATTGGCAATGCCGATGGCTATGTCAGATTTGTAGATTGCTTGGAGCATTGCACAGATTGCATTTACATTTTCGATTTGCATTCAAGTTCACTGGCAGTTAAAATATTTTTTGGCAATTGAAGCAGCTGCCGCTGAACTGCCGTTGAACCAAAGCTAAATGCTAAGCTGGTCAAAGGGGAATGCCAAGCAGCAAAAAGATAGCAAAAAGAGACAAACTGCTGCAGGCAAATCAGAGCTTGGCGCAGAGATAAGTCTCACGCTTATTTAGTTGAACAACAAAGGAGACAATGGCAACGGAAAAAGCAAAGTTTGGCTGAGAACTGTGGCTTTTAGCTTAAAGCAAAGCGAGCAAGATTGCACAGAATTAAACTTGGGCCCGGAGTTTGTGTTTACGCAGCTTTAAGCTTTAAGTCAATCAGCGTTCAATCCAGCAGAATAAACGCTAATGCGTTTGTTGCGTAAGTCACTACAGGAAGCGGCTTAAAGTTTTGTCCTCAAGTCAGCATATCTGCTTGTAAACTGTGCGAGGTGACGGCGCTGCTGACACTGAAAGATTAAGCGAGATCATCGGCACACGCAACCACTTGGGTGATGTTGCTGCTGGCGGCGGTGGGTGCTGTGCATCCCTGGTTTGCTGTCTGGGAAGGCGGTGCGCGCGCGAGATTTGTAGGAAGTCGGTGCCGATGACGCTGACAGTTGTTGCTTCCTGCATCTTTTGTCGCTTGCTATTGTTAATGTGTGTCTCTGCCGCTGTATGTGGCAGCATCTCCGTTGGCCCAACATCGCCGCGTCTGCCTTTTGGCATAAGCGACGACGCCACTTCCTGCTTGTTAGGCAAACAGCGACAACAGCGTGCAAAATTTTTGAATTGTTGAATAAAATTTTGTTGTGTGTATGCAATTTTTTTCGCTTCGTCTTCGCGCTGTTGTTGTGCTTATAGCTTTTGCATTTTGCAGCATTGGCCATTTCGTTGGATTGCTTTTACATTTGACATTTTTGTCTGCTGCCGCTGCTGCTGCTGCTGCTGCTGCTTGACGATGCGCTCATGTGCTCAACGACAGATAGACACGGGGTTGCATCGACTTGTTATTTATTGCACTTGGCAGCATGTTTGTTATGTACGCTTCAATTGCAAATCATGACAGCAAACTTGAAGTTGCATACGGCCACTTGTTGCAGTTGCAGTTGCAATTGCAATTGCAGTTGTCGTAGTCGTTGCAATTGCAATTGCCACCGTAGCTGTTTGTTCATTTATTGTTCGTGTGGCCGTTTAGTTTTTTGTGTATTTTGCTTTTAAATGCTAATTAGTGTCAACGACTTTTTTGCCATACAGGTTCTTTAGTTGACCATTTGGCAATTGCCGGCCAGACTGGCCCAAATAATAGACTAAGCTACTAAATCAGCTAGACAATTGTTTAGCTAAAGGTTATTTATGAGCGCCCAAACAACAATTCAAATTCAATTCAAATAAAGATTTAATGGCTTACACAGCCGTAGCGGAGACAGTTATGTACGCATGTCTGGCTCGTTAGCTGACACGGACGATTTGTTGTTAATTTAATTGCTTAACAAATGCAAACAGCTTCGTTGATTTGGGAATGCTAAGCTAAGGTAATATGCAATGCAGCATACCAAAGCAGCCAGTGAAGACAACTTGGGTGTGGGTGTGGGCGTTTAGTTGCAACGGCCTTGGGCTGTTAGCTTGAACAAAATCCTCTATTGCTTAGTGCCAAGCCCACTTGTAAACTGCTTAGAGTAAAAACTGTGGCATTTGCTGCATGGCGGAAGTGTCGAGTTGTGGGTTGAAAGTGCAGTCTGTTTTTTGCAGCTGTGCAAGATGAAAACTTGCAGATATGAGTGGCAAGTGCTGGGAATCTCAGCGCCTGACATAGTAACCAAGAGCAGCAGCAGCAGCAGTAGCTTTAAATGCCGGATTAGGCGGCGCAAACAAGTTTCTTTTCAAGCGAACGAGTTGCTGGCAATTCCCAGGCGGGCGCAGAATATGGGCCAGCTACAGTCAGGTAGGTGCAACTGCAGACGCTGACATGAATGCCCTGAAGTACATAAAATGTTAGCGCTTTTGTCTGCATGGCGTATGCGTAATTTTGGGTAAACGAACTGCCATGCAAATCGTTAAAACAAAGTGCCCGCCATTTGACACTCAAGCGACCTGGAAGGCAGTTCAAAATGTGTGAAAGACAAACTTGCAAACGTCTGTTGGCTGCTGCTTTTTTTTATTCAAATCATAAAAGTTGATGTAATGAACTCGTAAAAGTCAACGACAGCAGCAGCAGCCGTGTGAGAAATTATGCCAAATGAGCAAAGATGTCCAAGCTAATGGCTATGGAAATTAAAAGCGCACGCAATCATTAAACTCAAGCAAACGAAGGACATTTACTTTGAAATTCGCAAGCAGCATACGTTAGTCGCAGCTTTAACTTAATAAATCTGAACTCAACATTGAGGAATTTCAAATGTGTGTGTGTGTTGCAGCTTCAAACGTTGCAAGCTCGCCCGCCCATTGCTGCCACCCTTTGCTGCTTGCCGCCGCGCTGTGCAATAAAAGTCGAAATTAAAGTGAAATCACACTGATTGGATTTGTATTTAAAATGCTGTACGAGGGCTGGCAAGCGTATAATTTATGTACTGTGGGAATGCTTTGAATCTCCATGGGATTGCGGCTACAGTTGCCACTTCTAAAAAAGTGGCAGCATTGCTGACACCGCTGCGCAATTGCAGCGTTGTAAACAATACTTTTATATTAATTTTTTATTAACACACAGTTTGCTTTAAAGCTAATGAAGATGCATATTTAATAGCGCAGCCAATTGGACTACTTAATAAATTGTGTTGCTTAAGACAACCACAGATTGGTTTCTGTGTAAAAAAAAGTTTTAGTGTACATCAAATTGCTTTCAAAAATTAGTAAGCATTTCTTAAGTATTTTGTTGCGTGCACGTGCCTTCAGTTGCTGCTGCCACTTGAAAGCAACAGCAACAACATTGGCTGCAAAACTTCGACAACGTTTGCATATCTGACGAAATAACTTGTCAAGATATAATCAAAAGCAACCCCTCAAATTGTTCAAAGCTCTCTGTCGCTCTGGCTCGCAGCCTCCTCCTCCTCCTCCTCCATGTACATTCTATGGCTTAGTGAATATTTCGTGCAATCTCCGCGCACATCGCACAAAACTATAGGAAGATAATGCAAATGGTCATTAGACACAAAAGTTAACGTTGCTTTGGGCCACTCGCTGCAGCCAGCAGTGACTGACTGACTGACTGGCTGGCTGGCTGGCTTTGTGGCTTATTGTCCGTCTTATGTAATCGTTGGTTAGTGCGCATTCAATAGCTAGAAGAAACCATAATTATTTGCATTTTACATAAATTGCGCTACAAAGATGCGTCCGACACTAAGTTGAGACCTCTTACTTTTTTGGCTTACTGAGTATTGGCAATTTGTTTGCTTATATTTTGCAGCTGCTGTGAGTTGATCAGCTAGGCTAAGAACCTTTGATAGCAGGCGCTTAATTTTTATTAGCCTGTTTGCCTAAATTGTCTACAATTTAGTTTAAGCTTGAGCTTGGGTAATTGAATTTCTCCAGAGAAAGCGCACAAAATGTTTTCTGCTTAAAAATTTCTAAAATAAATCATTGCTATTGTGGTAAGGCACTTGATGCGCAATTGGAGCAGCAAATGAAACAAGACAGTCGACAGTTGCTGTTGGCCCAACAGCAGTCAAAGGCTTGAGGTCAGAAGATTGATTAAGCGTAGGCACGCTTGAAGAGCAGAGCAAAGTCATCAAGGCCGCTGGTCCAAGCTGATAAATGAGCAGCATGTAAACAAAAGTTGAACTGCAGGCATTATTAATATCAATTAGGGCCAACTCGAGCGTCAAAAGTAAAACCAAAAGTGAAAGAATTGAGCGACAAATGACAGCTGCAACGCAGACCGACAAACAAAGTGAGAGCCTGTGCAACTGCGTCGCTTACATAAGCTGGCAGCCGAATCCGAAGATGCCCAGCTGCATATTGGACTGGTGCGATAATCAATGCGATTTATGGCGACTGCCAAACACGCGTGGTAAACAACGTTATACACAAGGATGTCAATGCGCCCGCCCGCTAACTCCCTGGACAAATGCCGATTAGGTAAGCATTGGCAACGGCAACGGCATCGTCGGTGTAAATTGAGCCAAAAGATAAATGAGTTAAGTCAGGCCGCGGCTGATTGAGATTCGCACGAAAAATAAACTTTCGCTTTTCAACTGCGGCTGCAGATAAAAATGGAGAAGAAGAAGAAGCTTTGGCCAAGTGGCAGTAAAAAATTAATTTAAATTTCGATTTTATGCAGTTGTCAGTTTAAAGTCATGGGCATAATTGTTAACTGAGCTGGCAAATTGTCATTATACTTAAATAAAAATATAAAGTAAACGCAAGAGCTGCAGAACTTTTGGTTTCAATTTGAAAAGAGAATTTGTAAAAATGTAATTGAGAGTGTTCACTGTACTTGCGTCTTTGTATGCACAAGTGAAAAGTGTCAACTTTATGTAAATTAAACAGTTGCTGCTGCTGCAATTTTCTTTTATTTAAGTTTCAGCAACAGCAACTGCTTCAATTGGCTACGTAAATATTAATGAACGCACATGTTTGCGCTGCTTTTATTGCAATATAAGGTGTTAATTATTATGGAGCAAGGCGTAAAGACTGCTGCAGCTCAGCTGAAGCACAAAAATCTGCAAGATAAAAGAGCAAAGGCCTGCAGTTTGTGGCAAGGTCGTTGCACAGTCGAAAAATCAAGTTGCATACCTAACTAGCAAATTGTTAATAAATTATACATATAGTGAGACTTGATAGGCCAACATCTAGCGCCTATGTGAACAGCAGCATCATCAGCATTGCACACGCACCTGCTGTTGCTGCTGCAGCCGATTAGATACATGTGCATGGGATTATGAAAATTGTGTGTGCGCAAAGGTCAGTGGTCGAACTGGTTTTATTCACAAATTGCACATTTTGGCCAAAACTTGTCGCTTCGCACGCACCCGCGCCGCTTAACCTTGTAGGCCTTGCCACAGTTGCAACAGCAACAGCAACCGCAACAACAGCTATAGCTACAACGACAGCTGCAAGTGGCAGGCCAAGGCGAAGGAAGCCAATGAAAGTCACTTAGGCTCTTAACCTTTTGGACAGCCGCACGCTGTCTTTGGCAAGGAAATGTTTACAAGTTTCAGCGTCAAGGCAAACTCAATGCACATACTTGAACAGAAAGAAAGAAAGCTAGCAGAAAAAAAAGGAAACTACATTGCCAAAGGCTATGCGCGGCACTTGTGTGATTTGTATCTAATAGATACAAAATGTATTTATTATTTATTCAACTGAGCTGCAGTTAAAAAGAACTTACTGCTAAGTCCTACATCAAATTAGTTAAAGTTTTTGAGTTTAAGCTTTGTTTGCTTGATAAAATCAAAATGTATCCAATCAAAATTTATGCAGTGCATACAAAAATTACAAAATCTGTGCTGTTTGCACTGAGTTTCTTTCATTATTCATTTAATCTAGCCAATTGGCTATAAAAAATGCAATTAAATGCTCATATGAACTCTCAATGTGTCGCTAATCTTAATACCCGGCGTCCATTTAAAAAAAAAGTAAGTGTAAATACATATGTCCAAGACTATTAACAAAATAATTGCTGCAGATATGTCTTTATTTCAAATTTGTATTGACTAGCGCGTTAGCTTTTTATTCCTGCTTCTCCTTTTTTTACGTTTAAGCTTTGGTAAATTGCTGTTACCACTCACTATGCACATTCTACAGTATCCTTGCAACGTATACACACGTTTGAGTGCTGCAGCTTTTGACTTAATTGCTTGCATTGCCACACGTTTGTTGTCTGTGCGCTCAGCTTCGAGCACGAGTCCTTGTTCATTAGGAAAATGTATCACGTTTGATTGTAACCAACTGCGGACTGTGTCAGCTGTTCAGTTTGCATTTCGTAACTCTAGTATAGATGTCAATAATCAACAGTTGCGCTATTAATATGCCAAACAGGCTATGCCTGAAAATCTAGCAAGCGCGCAACTGTTCAATCTATGAATTGTTCACACCTTAACAGCGGCAATAAAACGTAGCAGCAATATTCATAAAAACACATACAGCTTTAAGTCTGGCCATAAAGGAGTCTGTGACTTTAACAATTGAAACCGAGTGGACAGCTCCAGTTGACTGTGCAAAGGGTTCGGGGGCATTAAAATGGCAATGATGGCACACTATTATTTCCGTCATGAGGCCAACTAAGCAAACTAGAAAACAAACACAGCAACACCAACAGCTGGGCAGCACTACAATAAAATAAAACAAGTAAACAAGTAAACAAAAGCTGAGAAGAAAGTGCAAAGCGTAGCAATGTTGGTTGGTTGGTTGACTGAGGCTGTAGCTGGAGCTGGGAGCTGTGTGCATGCTGAGCGTAATATTTATGCTTTTATTTACAAGACAAGAAATTATTTTTACTATTGTGTCCCGTTTTATTTGAAAATAACGTGATGGCAACAGCAAGTAGAGCTCAGTTGATTTTGTGGCCAGTTGGAGTCGCAGTGAGTTGCCTCCCTTTGCCTGAGAGTTGAGTTGTAACCCATTAGAGCTACAAATCATTTTGCAGCGACGGACGCTTTGCAGCTCGTGTCTGTGGCGGTTGCTGTGGCTGTGCCTGGGAAGGGAGCACTGGCTGGCAAAATAAACTTGTGAGTTGCCGTGGCAAACAAAAGCAAAAGTCAACACACACACACACACACACTCATACAGACAGCGTGTCTGCCATTGTGCGCTTTTTGATATTACGACATGCTGCAGCTAAAGATTTATGCCGCAATTACCGCAAGTGTAAACTAATTACGGGCTTAAAGTGGTAACAAACAGATAACAACAACTTAACTTGGCCAACTAAGCGTTACAGCTACCACAGACTACTTTGCCAACAATCAAACTACTTATGCGGTGTCTTATCAATTTGATTTACTCTTAACACTCCCAGACTCCAACTCCGACTCCAGTGAATATTGCAGGCAGCAACCTTTTGGCCTCAGCTTGTTTTTCTTGTTGTGGAAATTTTCCCATTTACTATACGACGCGTTCTTCATCAATTCGTTGGGCTTGTGTTCATTTCATGCTGTTGTTAACATTTTAATTACAACAGTGAGGCGGCCGCAGTTATCGATTGCCTTTGGGGCAATGGCGCTGTCTGTTTGGCTAACGCCCAACAGTATAACATGTGCTAAACTGTAGTGTCAGGTGCATGAATAATCTGGCATTATAGCAGTTTAAGGCGTCTAGAGGCTTCTGCAAACAGTAGCCAAGCTACGTTTTATTTATGCGCATTAAAATAGTTGCACAGTTAGTTGACTGTGACCCCGTCAGTTGTTGTGACTGTTTTGTTTTGTTAATGACAAGAGCGTTTCAAATAATAAAAATAATAATTCATTACGTTCGCACAGCGTTTAAGTGCGTCACTGACACAAATTTTGGCGCAGCAGCAGCAGCAGCAACGACGGACTGCAAGTCCGTACAAAATACAAAAACCTTTCACTTTTCGTTTGTAGAATAAACTTGTTCGGACGACCAACTAAGCAGTCAAGATGTTACTTTATGTAACACAGCACTCAAACAAAAGCAACAGCAGCAGCAGCAACAATAACCATGAGCAGATGTAACAACAAATGCAGCCAAAGCTGTTGCAGCCACCGCTGCTGTTGTTGCTGCTGCTGGTGCTGCTGCTTAGGTGCGGCGCTTGCTTCAATATAATTGCAAGTCAGGCATTGGAACTGCAGCCAAAAGTTAGATTAAATATGTACATAGGTATTAGTATCAATTAGTAACCCAGTAGTCTAATTTATGAGCGCCAGCTAGCTAATTTATGTTGCCAGCAAAGTAAATAAACTGCGCTGCTATTTGCCAAAAGTCAAGGGTCAAGCTGCTCAATGTGAAGTATTGCCGGCCAGACAACAAACTTAATTGTTTCATAATTGTGCACAAATAAATTAAATTATTATTTATTAAAGTTGCAGCAGCAACATCGCTCATGTTGTCGCCTGCCTCTTGCTATGCAAACTTTAAGTTTATTTTTATTTGTACGCTCCATTGACAGATTACTTGCAATATTTCAGCGACAATTTTTGTTTGGAGTTTGCAACAGTTTGACGTTTGACAAGCAAACTGCATTTGACAACAATGAATTGCCTTGAAATAAATCAGCAAAGCTTAAAAAAGAAAAAGAAAACGAAATTGCAATTGCAATACGAGTAAGAGTTATGCGAGAATCGAGCTGCCAAAGGCATTGCTCGTGTGCTGATAGGCAGCAACTAATTGCTATGCGCTGTAATTGTTGCTCTTATCCAGCAGCAATATCTTTGCATTTAACGCATAACGCACGCACATACAAACACATGTATATGTATATATATATAGGGGCGTGTGGGTGTGTGCTTGCAGCCTGGGAATCCTCTCACTTTTTTTCCCATGCACCTCCCATTGTATCGCTGTGTTTGTGCGCGCGCAACGATGATGAAGTTGATGCGACTTGGGACTGAGAGCTACCAAAAGCACTGCCTGGTTGGCTGTTTGGTTGGCTGGCTGGCTGGCTGGCTGGCTGGCCAGACAGTTGGCTGTGTATGACACAGATTACGTAATGCGAAATTAACATTTTAACACAATTCAGCAGAAAGACGCCGACTGCGTTGCATGCAGCAGCAGCAGCAGTAACAGCAACTGCAAAGAAAGAAACCGAAAGCAGAAGCAACAAACTGCCAACTCATAGACGTTAATGCAGCAGCTTCGCTGGCGTGGTCAGCTACACCTAGGATTAAAGACTTTGCGACCACTCAGACGCACTGACAGTCAATTATGCAATTAACGTTTTATATGGACAGCAGCAGCAACAGCAACCAAATGAGCCAAATTTCCTATGCAATTTGCCAAACCGCCTCCGGCTATTGATGCGACTGACAACTGTGACGTGTCATCGCCGTAAGTCAGCGCACTTTATTATGCCTTTTAGTTAATTATTTGCAGCTTCGTTGTGTTTCCGAATTGGCTAGCAGTCAAAGTGGTAAGTCGACTTTGTCGACGCAAAATAAACAGTACTGCTTAAATACAACCCTTGCAATTGCAATCGAAGCAATATTGCGCATACGTCATGTGAACCGTTTAAATTAATTTTTTGCTAATTCAATTGCCAACGTTCATGCTGTCATTATCAACGACAGCATCGTGATTTTTATTTTTGCTTGTAATTTTGCTAATTATTGTAGCAGCAGCAACAAGGAAGAAAATTGTCAAGCGGACAACTCTGAGAAATCCAAATGGAATCTACAGCGAGTGATAGCTACATATTTGGTGCTATGGCAACGCAGCAGTTGGAAGTTAGCAGTTGCATGTCAAAGGATGGCCTCAGTTTGACCAACAGCAACAGCTAACGAAAGGCAAAAAGTGAATGGCTTTGATGATGAGGCTGTCTGTCTGTCCGCCTTGGGCATCAATTGTGTAATCTCGCCAGTCAATATGAAATATTTGTTGTTCGGCTTCTGCTGCTTGCAACGCTCCTTTTGTGTTCAATCAGCAGCTGTGCATGGCTCACTGAGCGCCGCGCAGCCCCAAAATCTGACGCCCAGTGTAATAAATGTTGACTACAGCAGTCAAGCTGACATGAGCTTGTTATGCGTTAGCATTGGCTTAATTAAAGCTATAAAATACAAAGGTCAAGCTAGGCATATATAATATTTTTATGGATGCGCCAGCGCCTGACAAACGACGTGTGTCGTCGTCTATGGAAATTCCACAGTTCATTTCGGCGCAGACCCGTTTAACCACTGGTTACGTCGTCGTCTCACCCGCATTGTGACCCAAAAGCTTCCTGGAACCACAAAACTGATCGTCGTTGCGACAAAGCAAAGTGGCAATCTATAGGCGCGCCAAGCTGCAAGCTCCAAGCTGCGGCGGCAGCTGTCAGTCGACTCACGTACTTGGCAGCAGGCAAAGCTAAGTTGAGTTTAGTTGCCTGCGCTGCATAAATCTCTTGCCATTTATTTATTTTTGCAAAACAAAAGGCTGCACATCGTAAACAACAGTATTTAGTGTTGCCAGCTGCATGGGCTGACACTCAGCTGAACCCCAGAGCTGGCATAAATTGTTTAGCCTGCCATTGACTTAATGCTAATCCTATTAGCGCCGTAATAATAGTCAATTAAATTATTTGTATATTTGCATAGAATAATCCTTTGCTCTATTGTGGCTGTGGCTGTGGCTGTGGCTGTAGCATGTGCCAAGCACTTGCTTTCCACTTGCTGCCTACGCTGGAATTTGAAACTATGCACGCGCTGGAAAATTCCTGGCAAGCTAAAAATAGGCTAGCAAATTCAAATGCCAAGGCTTAAAAGCATCGTCGTCAGCGTTGTTGTTTTTGTTGTTGTTGTTGTTGTTGCAACGCATTTACATTTGCCATTTGTTTTATTTCATTTGGCAGGATACTTCGGCCCTTTTTGTGCCCAGCTAATGGCCAAATCCATTTGCTTCTAAATTTGTTTTTGCGGTTAGCAAAGCGATGGACTTACCTTACGCTTAGAGCGCGCCATGCGTTGGTCCCGCGAGTTCTCCGCCTCGCCGGGTGGTCGCTTGCCCCAGACGGCAATGGCGATGCGCGTATATGTGAAAATGAGCACCAGCAGTGGCACGATGAACTGCAACGTGAATAGCGCCAGCGTATAGTAGTGCTCATGCTCGGTGGTGGGCCAGACCTCGCGGCAAATGTATCTGTTGTCCAATGTCGTCGTCGTCGTCGTTGGTTCGAGTTGCGGGCAATAAAACATGAGCAGAGTAGAGCGACAACGTTAGTAGATTATATTAGTATATAGTATGGGGGCCTGGGTGGGCATATCACACACGCATACACACTTACAGTTAGTTGTGTGCTAAAAGCTCTCATGCCTCTGATGTTGGCACTTGAGTTGCGCAACAATTTGGTTGCAAGCTAATCATGCGGGCCGGGCCGGGCCGGTCCGGGCCATGCAGCTGGCAGATTGAAAAATTCATATTTTACGCTTTTGCATTTGCAAGCGAGCATTGTTTGGTAGCATCTGTTTTTGATGGTCCTTTAAGCGTCAAGCTTCTTCTGACTGTTGACCAGCTGATGTTGTGGTAATTAGGCACGTTGCCTGCCACACACATAACTCGCCACTATGTGTTGCAACAAACTATGCTAATAGCCTGTAATTGCATGCAGATGCTTCAAAGTCAAAATCGCTCACGTTTGATGTGGCAATATTCTTAGTTTGCTTTATTTTCAACAACTAATCTGCTATGTACACATTGCTCGGCTGGTGAGCAAAATGTTTGTTTACTTCTATTTGCAGTGCACTCGTAGTCGTGCCACAAGCAACAAAAAGCTGCTTTTTGCATTTATGGCCACTCTCGACCAACTATTAAATGCCCAACTATCTATGTCCTGCACATGAAGCCAAAGCGACCATACACAAGTGCCACTCACTGTGCTCAACTGTGGCATGAGCATTTAAAAGCTCTACTGACTGCCTTAAGAATCGCAATAAACGCACACACACACACATGCTCACTCATACAATGGATACTTACTTTTCACACTTCTGATGCCACAAGGACTCCGGTATGACCAGTCGGGATACAACTGGTATGGGAAACGCCGTAGCCAGCGCTATGAACCAAACGCCAGCAATTATAAATTTAGCATAACTGCAAAAGATACAAAAAATATGTTACAATGATTTTAAGCTAAATAAATCATCAATAGCGTTTTTTCAACAGTCAATAGAATTTCTATACAGGCCAAAGCACGTTTTGTTTGCTTAAATGAATAACAAACAACAACTAAGCTGGATACTAAATAAATTCAAATAATATAAAAACGTTAGCCATTTATAAAATGTATTGTTTATTTGATTAAGAATTTTTCAATTATAAAGTTCAAGTTATTTTAAAAATAAATTAATAAAGTGAAGTCAATATGGACAGTCAAGTTAAGTAAGATAAGTACTTTGTAAATGTTAGTAAAGTTAGCATTAGAAATAAAATGTCAAGCGCACATCAGTGAGCAGTAGACTGCTGGAATTTCAAATATATTTTTTAAATTTTCAATGCTCTGAAGGAATTTCAATTTAATTGTGCGGAATGTTCTTAGCTTTACTATCGCATTATATTTTTTTAATGTGTATATACATTTATTTTTACATGCGCTTAGCACAACATTATGGCGCTAAAAACAATTGTCCATTACTTGTTAGCCAAACGTAACGTATGCGTGTTGGCAATGCGCATACGCCCAGTGTGCGCCAAAGTCATGGCTAGCACTAACTGCTGCCCTACTAAAGCAAACGTATACGTAAATTACAAGCAGTCTGTATAATTATAAACCTTATTTACTTGATGTCTCGCAAATATTTGCACAAGCCAACACAATAGCCCTAAAAGCTGCGCTGCTTAACGCACACGCACTCACTCATTGACAGGGCGTGACATAAACGCTGCCTACCCTCAAACTCATTTAGCCGCTATTAAGCAGCGTGAGTGAGCGTGAAGAGCTGCGTTCAGCCTGGGCTGCCGTATCGGGTTACTAAGCTAATTGACGTGCAGCGGCGAGGCAAGTGTCAGGAGTCTACAAGATTTGCAGCAGCAGCAGTAGCAGCAGCAGGAGCAGCAGCAGCTGGTTTGGTCGCTTGGTGTGGCGCTATAGTTGTGTCTTGGGTTACTATCTAAACCAATTAACACAGCCGAGCCAAAGCTAGAGCACAAATACTTGGCGTTGCGTGCTCTAGTCTCTGGAGGCGTGTTATAGGCCACAGGCAATGCAAATAAAGCACTTCAGGGCGCCCGTCATTCAGTTTAGTTGACTTTAATGGGACAAGCAATATACAAAATTTGAACTCACCGCTTGGTGATGCGTGGGCGCAGTGGCCACATGATGGCTATGTAGCGATCAATGCTGATGGCGACCAGCGTATAGGCGCTGACCAGCACTGAGACAACCTGTGAGTAGTTGACAAAGTGGCAGAGTACAATGCCAAATGGCCAGTAGTTGAGAATGTAGAGCGAGATGAACGACGAGGGCACGCAGAACAATGACATGAGTATATCGCCCAGTGCCAGATTGGCTATAAAGTAATTCGTAACTGTTCGCATGCGTGGCGTGGACTGCACTATGTAGCAGACAATGCCGTTGCCAAGCAGCGCGAATATGAATATGGGAATGTACAGCAAGTAGATGACGCTCTTGAAGTAAACATTGGACCAGACGTCATCCGACTGCACTTCGACTTCGTTGCAGCTAAAGTTCAGCAGCACGGTGACATTGAAGCGTTCCAGGGCGGGTGTAGTTGAGGCGTAGACAGCAGCTTCGGTGCTTAGTTCCGCAGCGCTGCTTTCATTATACAGCAGCGAGCCGGCCGCCTCCTGGTAATCATCATCGTTGCGCAGCAAGGGCTCCTGCGGTGCTATATAATACAGGCGCTCGTCATAAAGCATGTCGCGCTCAATGCCCATGCGGCGGCTGTGTATGCGCCAGCTGAGGCTAGTCAAGTCCATTGTTGGCTTCAACAATATTTACGCATCATTAAAGCTGCAAGCAAAAATAGTACAAGTTTTATTTTTAGTCAACTATTTAGATTAAATGAATTACATAATTGCAAGTAATAATTCAAAGCAACACATAACACAAGCGAAAACAGAGCAACATTGCCAAAAATAACACAACATAGCAGCAGCAAATAATCAATAACAAATGGCAAACAATTATTCCATTACATTGAGCTTGGAGTGAGCGCAGTTCACTGAGATTAGAAGCAACGCGTCTCTAGTTTATTGAAATGGGAAACGGAGCTTAGCGCAGCACATGTGTGAGCCTCAGCGCATTAAAGTCATCAAAATGATAAGCAGCTTTGCAAGCTCAGAGAGTCACAATTGTTAAAGAAAATTATGAGAGCTGAGATTTCATTGCCAGCAACCGGGGCGTATGAGTGTTATTTTTTGGATGAAAAGAAGTCATTTCAACTTTTACTGGCACTGCGTTTTAATGCCCTCTGCTCTCTGTTACTGACAATGCCCTTGCTTATGACAGTACGAAAAGCCGGAAAAGGATATCAAGCAAGTAAATTGCTTATCTCAGCGCAATAATGAGACACTTGCAGGCAAAGCTACGCACAGCCCGTATCTAGCGACTGCGCTGCCATTCTATACTCTGTGTGTGTGTGTGTGTTTGTGCGTGACTTGAGTATTTGTTAAAGCTAGCTTGTCGTTGTCGTTGTTGCTGTTGGATTTTTATCAATTATGCTGCAAATTTCAAAAATGCCAGCAAAGCTTTGCCAAATTTATTTAGGCATCTTAAAAGCTGGAGAATTTGTTATTGGTAGAAAGTATGTGCCTCCCCAGAAACTCAATTAAATCTGCATTGAGTTGCGTATGTCAACAAAAATAAGTCAATTGATTTAAAAGGTAGCTGAACCCAAATGAGCTGTAATGACTTTTCAGCAAACAACAAATTAAATATAAGCAAGCGACTGTTGTTGGCAGTTGCTTGCTCATCCCCAAGACTTTTGACAGACGCAGCACGTTTGAAATACATTACGTTTTTGCAATTTTAGGCAGCTCATATACATTAACATGCAGCCGAGCTGTATAATCCTGCGAGTCCGTGTTAATGAATACGCATCAATTTAATACAAAGTGAAATGCGTTTGGCATACGCAACTCAATAACTAATAGCACATCAGGTCGAAAAAATGGAAATTAAAGCCACGCAGGCCAGCGAATTATTTTTTGCTGCCTTTGATACAAACGAAATGTATTTATTACCGTAATAAAACATGAACAAAATATGCGCAGCAGTATAAATTTCACAAAAAATCACGTACCACTCTGTGTAAGCAGAGCACTTGGGGCAAGCACAATTGCTGTGGCAAATTTAAATAACGGCAAACGTAATGTGCCTATGGAAAAATGAATATAATACATATTTATGTGGAAAGTAAAGGGAGCCAAATTTGTAGGCAAGCAAAGTGGCAGTAAATAAGATTTGATCGGCTTAGTTGCATGTAAATTCATTTAGCGCGCTCTCAGACCGACAGGCAACAAAAGTGAAAAACATAAATACAAAATAAAATGTGCCATCCGCGTTAAGTCAGGTGCGTAGTCCTTTTTACGCTTTCTTCTTTCAGCTACGCAAATAAAATTCAATTTGAGGCAAAATATGACTTAAGGCACACATAAGCCTTAGGCACTTTCTAGCCGAGACACAGAACAGTGCTGCTCCGTTTACATTGCTAGCTGGCAGGCATGAAGTCTGGACCAGAGGATTGCAAACAAAGCAAAGTGCATTTGGGACGTTTCATTCAAACGGTTGAGTCTACAAAGGGCGCATTGCTTTGAAGCCACTAGCAGTGGCACCTGGGGAATGGCACAAAAGAAAAGTTCAACCAGTCAACGAGGTAAACATTTCTCTCTTTTGAGTGGCTTTAGTGTACGTCTGTGTGTGCGTCAATCATACGCCTGGTTGGCCTGCTGTTAACCGCAATGTCAATGTGTTGAGCAACAACTTGCCTAGAGTCTCTTTTTGCTGTTCTCTTTCGAATAACTGTAATTATAATTAATGAGCTATGTCAAGTGCACAGCATTAGAGAGCATGGGGCCATGCTCATTGTCACAGCGGTTTATCTTGCTCGCTCCTTAGCAAGTTGTGCTTCCTGAGTTGTGTCAAGGCATAAATGGTGTCAGCTCAGCGGGTTGTCAGCTTTTATGTAGCCCAATTAGCCAAGTTGTTAGGGCACAAAAAAAGGGACTAATATGTCTGCATGTAGAACAAGTGTCGAGTTTTAAATTGCGTTAACCTTTAAGCTAAACAAAAGTATTAACATTATTTATGTTATTCTTTTAAATTTGTGCGTGTGCAACTTTTAATATTTAACATGCTGTTCGGCGCTCATATAACATTTTTAAGCTTACCCTTAGGAACTGATCCCCGAATTTATGGCCAGCGTATTCACCTTTACGCTTTTGTTTATGCAAAGGTGTGCTGACACGGACATTAAGCAAATTAAATAAAAATGTAGCTTCGATTTTAAGCGCTTGTAAAGTGTGCAAATAAACCAGCCCATGGGCTTCCGCTCGAGCATTTAATTTGGTTAATCGCTTTCGAAAATTGCTGTAAATTGTTTGTCAGCTCTTTGAAATGTGACACTTTATAAATGCGCTTAATTTGAATTCCATTGAATTCAACGTACAACTTTTGCTGCTGGTGCTATACATTTTAATATGATTAAACACGCACGTAATTGAGCAGCTTGCAGTGCAAAATGCAAAATAGCATGTGTATGTAATTAAGTTAAAGTTCATGTGGTCATTGAATGCAACAAGTGCGAGAAAAAACATTAAATAGCTTTAAAATGTTTGCCAGCTGTTTTAAGGTGACCATAACGTGGTTATAAATGGCAGTACCCGAAAGTATGCAACAGCTTTACATTAATTTTGTTTTGCTGCCAATTTGGCGAGTCATTCAATGTGTGAGCTTTAACGCTGAAACTAATTAACACCAGCAGGATAATCATGAGCAGCTCATTAGCGACATAATAGAAGTTTGCGAATGCACAAGTCTAGCCGCCGTATTGTTTATTGCTGCTTGGTAAACAATTTGCAATATATATAAGCAAGCGATCTATTATTTTACAGTATATACTACGCTTAATTAAGTACACTCAAGCACATTACTTACAGCAGATTATGGGCATTAATTATTAAGTGTAAACAATTGTTTGCGGCATTACAACGCCACTGATAAGTGGCAGTCTTTAAGGCTTTATTGTCACAAGTGCTTTTACCTTTAATTTTGGCGTATTTAGCATTTTATAAATAGCTTAATTTAAAGTGTCCCAGCTAAGATAGACCCCCAATGGCAATTAATTGATAAACAGTACTCGGTACATTTCTTTATGTGCATATCAGATGCTCATTTGGCACTCTAAGCTCGCTTATCAACAGCCCCTGATTAGATGGTTGGCCCTATAAATGGACTGGGCTAGTAGCAGTCCGTAGTCAGTTAAAGTGTCTGCAACATGAAGACTATTGTGCTTTTGGCATTCTGTGCGCTTGCGGGTAAATGCAATTTATGCTTAACAACATTACATTCATTATAAGCATTAACGTTAATTAGCTTCGGCCTACGCTCTGGAGGAATCTGAGCGTGTTAATGGAGAGAACGGCTGGTATGTGCCTAAGGCTGACGGCTCATTCGAGTGGTTCGATATGGACGCGGCTGAGGAATGGCTGGAGAATCAAGAAATGATGGAGGATCGTGCTCTGTCCACCACTCCTGTCACCTACTATCTGTACACTCAGGCTAATCCCAACAAGGGCAAGAAGATTACAGCTACCACAAAGTCCATTAATGCATCCGGCTTCAATGCTGCTAATCCCACTAGGTAAGTTATTTTTGCTACTCATTATTTTCTCTACTCATTTGCACACTTGTAGATTTGTTATTCATGGCTGGACCCAGGGCTACAGAGCTGGCATGAACAAGGAAATTCGTGCTGCTTGGTTGTCCCACGGTGATGTCAACGTGATCGTTGTTGATTGGGCTCGCGCTCGTTCCGTTGACTACGCTTCATCTGTTGTGGCAGTGCCAAAGGTTGGCAAGAAGGTCGCTGGCATGATCAACTTCCTTGTTTCTCAATACGGCATGTCCTTGGACAATACCTACGTCATTGGCCACAGCTTGGGCGCTCACGTTGCTGGCTATGCTGGCAAGAACACCAACGGCCAGGTGCACACCATCGTCGGCTTGGACCCTGCTCTGCCACTGTTCAACTACAACAAGCCCGCCAAGCGTCTGGCCTCCACCGATGCCTACTATGTGGAGTCCATTCAGACAAACGGCGGCACCTTGGGCTTCCTCAAGCCCATTGGCAAGGGCGCCTTCTACCCCAACGGCGGTGAGCACCAGCCCGGCTGCCCCCTGGATGTCACCGGCGCCTGCTCCCACGGACGCTCGACCACCTACTACGCTGAGGCTGTCAACATTGACGACTTTGGCACCATTAAGTGCGGCACCTACCAGGCAGCTGTGGCCAAGGACTGCGGCAGCACCTACAGCAGCGTTCGCATGGGCGCTGATACCAACGCCTACATGGTTGCTGGCGAGTTCTACGTGCCCGTCAACAGCAAGGCGCCATTCGGCAACATTAACTAAACTATGAAATAAACAACTCTGCTTATAAACAAAGTATTTCTTATTCACCAATTTATTGCAGAGCATTACAAATATCTAGGTCGCTCGGCAGACCAACTTATCTATTTATTAGTATTTATTGCTGGTTTACTTATGCCGAATGTCAAACTTTGAATGTCACAGCCAACAGTAGATTACAAACTGAATAACTCTATAAAGCTGTCTTTTAGTCACACGCCGAGGCTCTTGCTTTCTGTTTGACTAGTAAATCATTTATCTGATAAATATTAATTGAATGGCGCAGTGCAAAATCATTACAAGTAGTAATTTTTGTAATATTTTAACAATAATAATGGTTAGCTCTTTGTTCGCGTGTGCCTATAAAAAGTCAATTGGCTGTGGCAGAACGTTATTCAGTTTTAGAAAGCAACAATGAAAGTCTTATATATCCTTGGACTAGCGGCGCTAATGTGCACAGGTAAGTGTACATGTTCTTAAATATTTTTAATTATTGCTCATTGTCTATGGATTTCAGTTTGTGCCATGCCTGGGGACAAACGCATTAATGGAGTCAATGGCTGGTATATTCCGCAACAAGACTGGACTCTTAAGTGGATGGACATGGACGAAGTCGAAGCGATGATGCAGGATGCTGCAAAGATGGAACAGCACGCGCGTTCGTCCAATAAAGTGTCCTTTTACCTTTACACCAGTTTGGATCCCATCAACGGCCGGGATATCACACCAAGCTCCGATTCCATTTTGTGTTCCTATTTCAACAATTCTCATCCCACACGTATCCTTATCCACGGCTGGACTCAGGACTATAACGACTCCATGAATACCGAAATCACCAAGGCTTGGCTGTCTCTTGGCGACTACAATATCATCGTTGTCGATTGGTCACATGCACGCACGTGGAACTATTTGAGCTCTGTTGAGTCTATGCCAATTGTTGCAAAGGAAATTGCTAAAATGATCAAAGCTTTAAGCTCGGAACATGGCATGTCTTTGAGCACTCTGCATCTCATCGGATACAGCTTAGGCGCCCATGTTGCAGGCCTCACTGGCAGAGAATTGGGCACAGGCAGAATCCACACCATCATTGGCTTAGATCCCAGTACGATTCTTATAAGACCCGACCGTCATCTGAGCGCAGCTGATGCTTACTACGTGGAATCAATTCAAACCCACGGAAACTTTTTGGGCTGTAAGGAACCCATTGGCAAGATCGCTTTCTATCCAAATGGCGGCCAGATTCAACCTGGATGTCGACCTTGGGATTTTGAATGTAGCCACGGCCGCTCTTGGATCTATTATGCTGAAGCTTTGACAATGCGTAACTTCCGAGCAAAGAAATGCTGCAGCCTTCAGCACGCAATGGATCACAAGTGTGAAGAAAATTACAGCAATGTTCGTATAGGAGCTGAAACCAATGCTAACTTGGCTAGCGGCATTTACTACGTGCCAGTGAGCGATAAGGCGCCATATGGTAGTGTTGACCTATAAGGCTTAATACTGCTAAGTACTTGAGTACATAACATATATTTAATAATTTGTTGTACACATTGCATATCAAATTTCCGCTTTAAGCGAATTACTCGCAGTCATTTATACATTATTGAACGTTATACCTTTGCATTGCCTATAGCTCTATATAGTTATCTTTAGACTTTGCAATATGAAGATCGCTTGGCACTTGGCGTTCTGCATATTAATGGGTAAATTAAAATATACTTGATTTAAACGTATCTTGTTTAAAGTGAGTATTGCTTTAGCATTTGCTTTGACTGAAGAGATGGGCAATTTCGAACATGGAACGGGCGGCTGGTATATTCCCCAATCGAATAAATCATTTAAGTGGTGTAGAATGGCTGAGGCACAGAAAACGTCCCGTAATTTGCACAATAAAGTTTACCAAACAAAACATTTAAGTTTTTTTTGTTAAAAGTAGGTTTCTTAATCTAGCAATAAGTAAAATATTTCAGCACGTGGAATGCATTTAAAATGTTAATTTTTCGCGTTAAGTTGCCAAGCGTATCCCAAATGTTCACTAGAAAATTTGCAGCTTTAATTTTGCAAATAAAATTTATTATAAAACAATACCAATGTCATTGTTAATCTAGCGATAAGTAAAATATTGCAGAACGTGGAACATTTTAGTTAAGCTAATTATTAACAGTTAAAGTTATATGTCAAATAATAAAATTAGTTAGATAGCTGAAGTGTGTGGAATATGCAGCTCATTTTGCTTTTGGTGTTCGGCACATTGATGGGTAACTGAGACTAAACTTTAACGCTAATTGTCTATTCTAAATATATAACTAACCAAATATTAGCTTTGGCTTATGCTGATGAGGGTACAAACGAAGCAGGTCGTGTAAGCGGAGTGGATGGCTATTGGGTGCGTCAGAAGAAGATTGGCTCTATGGTGTGGGTAGACATGAAGACGTTCAACTACATAGTAGACAACTGTGACGATTCTGGTGACAAGTTTGATTACAATTGCGGACTCAACGATTTAAAGTCTTTGAAAATAAAAATACCAATATAATATAAATAAAATATGAAGGCTTAATGTAGGAAGCCGTTTGCTAATCTATGTATTAATATTTATGGTGGTATTAGGCTTGCCGAATGCCACAACTTGAATGTCACACCCACCTACAGATTACACACGCTTTACTCATTATTTCTTGCTTAGTCAACAATTAGTGCTCATAAATAAATACATATGATAGTCTGTGTGCTGGAAGCGTTTTTCCGCACTCTAAAAATCGTGCAAAGAAATCGAATTTACTGATAAAATTAATTGGCAGAAGGAAGTGCAAACAACGGATTTTTAATCAGCGCTATCAGTACTATCAGTTTCTCAAGTGTTTTTAAAACAATGACGATTAGGCCAAGTCTGCTTTGTGGAACTATAAAAAGCCGAAAGCCCTTAGGCAAAGAATATTCAGTCTAAAGATACAATCATGAAGCTATTCTGTTTACTTGGACTACTGGCGCTGGCGTGCGCAGGTAAGCCGTAAAATCCTTAAAAATCAATTATAGCTCTATGTCCGTTTTTGGCTTTTAGTAAGCGCCATGCCTGTTGAGGATCGCGTTCATGGCGAGAATGGTTGGTATATACCCCAACAAGACGGCTCCTTCATATGGATGGATAAGGATGAGGCCGAGGATATGCTAGAGAAGGGCGAGGAGATGGAAGGTCGTATCAGCACCAATGCTGTGGCCTTTTACCTCTACACCAATTCTAATCCCACCAAGGGACAGCAGATCTCAACCAAGTCTTCCTCCATAACTGGCTCTCACTTCAATAAGGATCATCCTACGCGCTTTGTCATCCACGGCTGGACTCAGAGCTACAGCGCTCCCATGAATACCGAAATCACCAAGGCCTGGCTATCTCGTGGTGACTACAACGTTATCATTGTCGACTGGTCCCGCGCTCGTTCCGTTGACTACGCATCTTCAGTGTTCGCTGTGTCCGGTGCTGGTGGCAAGGTTGGAGAAATGATCAAGACGCTGAACTCTCAGCACGGCATGTCCCTGGACACACTGTACGTCATTGGCCACAGCTTGGGCGCTCATGTTGCTGGCTACGCTGGCAAGACCGTTGGAGAAGGCAGAATCCACACCATTATTGGCCTGGACCCTGCTCTGCCCCTGTTTAGCTATGACAAGCCCAACAAGCGTTTGAACTCCAACGATGCTCACTATGTGGAGTCTATCCAAACCAACGGCGGCAAACTAGGCTTCCTCAAGCCCATTGGCAAGGGCGCCTTCTACCCCAACGGCGGTCAGAAGCAGCCTGGCTGCGGTCTTGATGCTACTGGCTCCTGCTCCCACGGCCGCTCTACGATCTATTACGCCGAGGCTGTCACCCAGGACAACTTTGGCACCATGAAGTGCAGCGACTACGAGAAAGCTGTGGCCAAGCAGTGCGGCAGCACTTACAGCAGCGTTCGTCTTGGCGCCGACTCCAATGCCTACATGGTCGATGGTGACTTCTATGTACCTGTCAACAGCAAGGCTCCCTTCGGCAATATTAACTAAGCTGAGCGAATAAATGAAAATTGCATACAAATCAGTTTCGCTTGCTTTACTCATATGCATATCAAATGTAAATTTTACGCCCACAGCTGATTATTCGTTTGATTTGTTGTGTCTTTAATCATTTATTTTACTCAAAGCTAGACTCAGTCTCTATTTGCAATATAAAGATTTTAATATTGCAGCTCTTAGCAGGTAAGTAAAAATATTAAAAACTCAGCACTGGCATGTCTAGATAATATATTAACAGCTTTAACTACGAGCTATGCCTTAAAAGTATCTGAGCGAGTAAATGGAGTAAATTAACGGCTCTAGCGTGTGGGTTGATATGAATCGACTAGAAACGCGTTGCTTAAGCATCTTTCTTGACAACGAGGCCAAATTCTATTGTACACCAAGCAATACCCAAAGGATGGATACAACATCAAAGCCAATATGAAGCTCATAACAAATTCAAACTTCAATACCACGCAGCCAACATTAAAAAAATAATATATTTAATAGACATTTCTACTTGCCTGCTCTGTAATCATTTCTTTTGCAGATTCATTATACAAGGATTCAGATATCTTGGCAATATGCAAAGCTTGGCTAAGTCAGTGTGATTACAATGTTATTGTTGTTGACTGGTCTCATGCCCGTAGCATAAACTACTTTATTGCAGTTAGATCTGTGTCGGAAGCTGGAAAGAAAGTTGCCAAGCTGATCAATTTTCTCAACACAAATTTCAAAATGTCGCTAGACGAATTGCATATCATTGGCTTCAACTTGGGCGCACATGTTGCTGGATTTGCTGGCAAAAAAGTCAACGGCCAGGTGCGTGCAATCATTGGCCTGGATCCTGCTATGCACCTTTACTTTTGGGATAGTCCCAACAAGCGTCTTTGCGATAGCGACGCTTTCTATATGGAGTCCATACAACAAGCGCTGATAAGCTGGGCTTTCTAAAGCCGATTGGCAATGCCGCTTTCTACCCCAAAGGCGGACGAGTCCAGCCTGGCTGTGAATCTGATATAATTGGCATATTACGCTAAAGCTGTAAGAGCTGGAGGCTTCGCTGCTAAAAAATGCAAGGACTACAAGTGTGCAGTTGATCACAGCGATTGTGACAGCGTAGCTGTTTCTATGCGAGCTGATATAAAAATAGAAAAGGCTGAAGAACAATATTATGTGACTATATAGGCTGAGATCGATTATCACCATTTTCTCGCAAAATAAAGTGAAAATTATTACATACGTGCAGCTTCAAATTAATAAAAAGTGATTGCTAAGAAATTTTTAAAAATTATCTTATTGATTGATGTGCGCAGTGCTGATTTTGCAAATGAAATTGCATTCAAAACTGTCTTTTATTGAAATTGGCCTCTGTTGCGCTGTCTCACAAGCAATAAACATTTGTTAGTATTAATTCTGTTACTCAAATTAATAAATAACACTTCCGCTTGCTCTAATATGCATAATTTTAAAAACTACATGCATATTAAATGGGAATTTTCTACACTAAATTGATTTTAACACTTAAATGGCTGTTACCATATAAATGTCAAGTTAGTTTCAATCAGCGTGTGTCTGCAATATGAAGATTCTAATATTGTATCTGTTTACAGGTAAATATCGCCATAGTTAACAGCTGGTATGCATAGATAATGTTGTTAGCCAGTTTTAGCTACGGGCCACGCTTACAAAACATCCAAGCGTGTAAATGGCGTAAATGGTTGGTATGTCCCACGAGTAACTGGGTCATTCGTATGGGTTAGTAGGCAACAAGAAAAAAAAAGAGTTTTTCAGGGTCTTTTTTCTGAGCCTGTGGTCAAGTACTACTTGTACACCAAGCGCAATCCAAAGCGTGGGCAACAATTTAGTGCCAGCACTACGAATATTAAAAGTACCAATTTCAATGTAAACAATCCCACAAGGTAAGGCATGCAAAATGATTTCTACCTGAACTTTCTCTAGCAATTCACTTTTGCAGATTTGTCATACATGGCTGGAACCAAAGATACACGGATAGAGTTATCGTTGACATATGCAAGGCTTGGCTAAGTCGTGGTGATCACAATGTTATCATTGTTGACTGGGCTCATGCTCGTACTATTAACTACAGGAAAGCCACTAGGGCAGTGCCAAAAGTCGGCAAAGCAGTCGCTAGTTTGATTAATTTTCTTAAGGTCGAGCTAAAAATGTCTTTGGAGCAGGTGCATATTATTGGCTTCAGCTTGGGCGCTCATGTTGCTGGCTTTGCCGGCAAGAACAACGATGATAAGGTCCAGGTTATTATGGGCTTGGATCCCGCTCTTCCGTTTTTCTCCTGGGACACACCCAGCGAGCGTCTTTGTCAAAATGACGCATTTTACGTGGAGTCCATTCATACAAGCGGTGGTAAGTTGAGTTTTCTAAAGCCGATTGGAGACGCAGCTTTCTATCCCAATGGCGGCAAAAAGCAGCCCAACTGCGATTTTGATCTGACTGGCAGCTGCTCCCACAGCCGTGCGGCCAAGTACTACGCCGAGGCAGTGGAAGATGGAGCCTTTCCAGCAATGAAATGCGATGACTACGAGTCTGCTGTGAACAACGATTGTGGCGCCGCATACGGTGATATTTCGATGGGAGCTGACGACAATGATAAGAAGGCTGAGGGTCAATTTTATGTGCCTATAGTATAAGTCAAGCTCATGCGACGATAAAGAAGACCAATTACAATATAAACAAATAAATCAAATATATTCATCAGTAAATAATAATGAAGCTGAATATTTTTTTTATTAAGTGTACAAAAATTCAAATCATAGTCTTTTGGAAACAATCTCAATATAAATATATAATTGAATAATATGCACAAATAATTTATAAATTTGCTTAGAAATTGTCAATTATTCAATTTGAATATCAACAAGCTTTCTATTAACGAGCGTTCACTGTATATAGTTTTAAATTTGATCCACGCTTTAAGATAATGATATCAATATATATAAGCAATATATACCATATATCTGTTGTTTTTTTCGATTAGCATGGCGTATTAGCTGAGCCCAGCCCCCTTTAAAAGTATCGACTGCTGATAATATGAAAATGTTATTCATACAATGGGCCATATCAGCAGATTTGCCAGAAGTTCCGCACCTAATCGAAGACAAAGTTATATCTGATACAGTGACTCTCAAGTGTTTGCTTACAAGTTGCGATGATTAGTAAAATAATTGCATGAGCGCCAGCCCTATAAATAGCCCTGCCCCTTGCCAAAATCAAACATTCATAATTTAGATTCTGAAATGAAAGTATTTCTTGTTTTAGCAGCAGTGCTAGCCGCAGGTATAAGAATTAGCTGAGGCCTGTCAAGGACTTTACTAAAGGATATTTATAATTTTAGCATGTGCGCTGCCCGTTGATGAGCGCATTAACGGCGAGAACGGTTGGTACATACCAAAGATCGATGGCTCCAGCTATTGGGTGGATCTGGCGGAGGGCGAGCAAATGCTGGCCAATGGCGCTGCCATGGAGGGACGCATGAGCATGAACGCTGTGTCTTTCTATCTGTACACCAAATCGAATCCCACGGAGGGCAAGGAGCTGAAGGCCAAGGATGCTTCCATCTCTGGCTCTCACTTCAATAGAGCTCATCCCACACGCTTTGTCATCCACGGCTGGACTCAGAGCCACAGCGATCCCATGAACAGGGAAATCACCAAGGCCTGGCTGTCTCGCGGTGACTTCAACATCATCATTGTCGACTGGTCTCGTGCTCGTTCCATTGACTACGCCTCCTCTGTGGTGGCCGTGCCCGGAGCAGGCGCCAAGGTTGGTGAAATGATCAAGTTTTTGAATGAGAGACACGGCATGTCCCTGGACACATTGTACGTCATTGGTCACAGCTTGGGCGCTCACGTTTCCGGCTACGCAGCCAAGACTGTTGGCGAGGGCAGAATCCACACCGTCATAGGATTGGACCCTGCTCTTCCTCTGTTCAGCTATGACAAGCCCAACAAGCGTTTGAACTCCAACGATGGTCACTACGTGGAGTCCATCCAGACTAACGGCGGTAAGCTTGGTTTCCTTAAGCCAATTGGCAAGGGCGCCTTCTACCCCAACGGCGGCAAGAAGCAACCTGGCTGCGGTGTTGATGCCACCGGTGGCTGCTCCCACAGCCGCTCCGTGACCTACTACGCCGAGGCTGTGACCAAGGATGACTTTGGCACTATGCGTTGCAGCGACTACGAGAAGGCTGTGGCCAAGGAGTGCGGCCACACCTACAGCAGCGTGCGCATGGGCGCTGACTCCAATGCCTACATGGTCGATGGCGAGTACTATGTTCCCGTGAACAGCAAGGAGCCATTCGGCAAGATTCACTAAGCAGCAAATAAATGCGTTTTAATTGAAAGATGTGTTGTTTTAATCTAGAACGTTGCTTGTCAGCTTGTAGAGTGGCTTATGCCAAGATTATGTTATGAGCTGACAGCATTGATATCAATAACAAAATTTGTTATCAAATGTAAACAGTTTGTCAAGTGCTTAATAACAGTTAGAGTTAATTAGTTTTTAAAGCTATAAAAAGGCGGGCACTTGCGGCAAATCAACACACACATACTTGAGATACCCAAAATGAAAGTGTTGCTAATTGTGACGGCGCTGTTGGTGACAGGTAAGTCTTCCAGTTAGACATAAACTCAAACTATACGAGTGTCGATTTGCAGTTAGTGCGCTGCGTATTAAGGAGCGCATCAATGGTGAGAATGGTTGGTACGTGCCACAAGTTGATGGCACTAACAAGTGGCTGGATATGCAGCAAGTTGAGCAGCAGCAGCTGCTCCACTCGCGTGCCAGCAATGAGGTCAGCTTCTATCTGTACACCAAGTCGAATCCAAGCAAGGGTCAGCATATTACAGCTACTCATAGCTCCATATCTGGCTCGCATTTCAACAAGAAGCATGGCACGCGCTTTGTTATACACGGCTGGAATGGCCAGGCCAGCGATTCGATGAATACCAGAATTACCAAGGCGTGGCTCTCACGTGGCGACTACAATGTCATTGTTGTGGACTGGTCCGGCGCACGCACTGCCAATTACATAAGTGCAGTCAATGCTGTGCCCGAGGCGGGCAGGCTGGTGGGTGATATGATCAAGTATCTGAATGTGCAGCAGGGCGTCTCACTGGGCAGCGTCTATGTAATTGGTCACAGCTTGGGCTCACATGTAGCTGGCTACTCGGGCAAGACTGTTGGCTCCGGCAAGGTGCAGGCCATCATTGGCTTGGATCCCGCTATGCCGCTGTTTAACTATGACAACTGCGCCAAGCGTCTCTGCCCCAGCGATGCTTACTATGTGGAGTCTATACAAACAAATGGCGGCGTCAAGGGCTTCATTAAGCCTATTGGCAAGGGTACCTTCTATCCCAATGGCGGCAAGAATCAGCCTGGCTGTGGCTCTGATCTGGACGGCACCTGCGCTCATGCACGCTCCGTCATCTACTACGCCGAGGCTGTGACCAAGAACAACTTTGGCTGCATGAAGTGCGCCAATTACGAGAAAGCCGTGGCCAAGGATTGCGGCCACACTTACAGCAGCGTGCGCATGGGCGCTGATAGCAATGCCTACATGGTGGGTGGAGATTTCTATGTGCCCGTCAACAGCGAGGCGCCCTTTGGCAAAACTGCCTAAATAAAAAACAAACTACTAAACAGCATAAAATGACAAAAGCCATCAAATCAGTGGCGTGTTGTGTTGTTTGCCGTAGCAAGTGCTATCTGCATCAAGATTTCATGCATCGGCAGACCACTTGGGGGCAAATCAAGTGCGCAGGCACACGTCAGCGATTAAAAGCACGCCCACAATTGATACGCAACTGGCTCTAAGTGAGGTGAGGCGTATAAAAGGGGGTTTCATAGATTGCCTCAAGTGTACTACGATGAGAGTTTTGTTTGCATTGCAGTTAGTTGTCCTGGCTGTGTGGGCACAGCCCGTTGAGCTGGGCTGGCACCTGCCCAATGGCACTTGGATAAGCGTGCAGCAGGTCGAGCAATTAGCTGATACTCCAACGCAGGTTGGCTTCTTTTTATATACGCAAGCTAATTCACAGACTGCTCAGCATATTGTGGCCAATGATGCGTCTATTCAAAGCTCACACTTCAAGGCAGCGCGTGCCACAAAGTTTGTTATACACGGCTGGAAGGGCAGCTACAAGGATGAAATGAACAAATGGATAACGCAGGCTTGGCTCAAGCGTGGCGACTTTAATATCATTGTAGTCGACTGGGCAGCCTCGCGCACTGAAAACTATGTAAGTGCAGCCAAGGCTGTGGGCAATGCTGGCGCCGCAGTGGGTCAGATGATACTGCATTTGCATGAGCAGCACCAGATGCCGCTGCATAACTTGGACGTCATTGGACACAGCTTGGGTGCGCATGTTGCGGGCTTCGCTGGCAAGACAGTCGCTCAGAGCGGGCAGCAGGTGCACACTATTGTTGGCTTGGATGCAGCCATGCCGCTGTTCAGCTATTCGAAGCCCGCCAAGCGCTTGGCCAGCACAGATGCGCACTATGTGGAGTCCATACAGACCAATGGCGGCAAGCTGGGCTTCGTCAAGCCCATTGGCAAGGGCACCTTTTATCCCAATGGCGGCAAGGAACAGCCTGGCTGTGGCTCTGACTTGGACGGTCTTTGTGCTCACACGCGCTCCGTTGTCTACTATGTCGAAGCTGTGCAGCAGGACAACTTTGGCAGCATCAAGTGCAGCGACTATGAGGCGGCGGTTGCTCAGGAATGCGGCAGCACTTTCAGCAGCGTTCGCATGGGAGCCGTAACCAATGCTTACATGGTCAATGGCGATTTTTATGTGCCGCTACACACTGAAGCGCCTTATGGCGTATTAGAGCACTAAGACAAATCAATTTAAAATTTGCGCTGCTATCAATAAATTGATTGCAATAATAGATTTCAAGTGGCTTTCATTAGATTGGCTGGTGACGCGGTGGGAGGGCTTTGTTGTGAAGATTGCAGTTCAATCACATATTGTCTAATCAAACACGAGTCGGTACTAAAATAAATTTCAGGTACAGTGGAGCCTACATACAAGCAATTTTAAAGATGTATCTATAAATATTTTATAGTAAAGACTTATATAATTATTTATTGTCGACTATGGGCAGTCTACAAAGAAAAAGTTTAGAAATACTTGAATATATCCAATTTGTTATTCACATTATGTTTTTATTTATTAAATAGACTTAAATTAGATAAAAGCTGAAGCCTCTGCATTGAAACCAAAACAAATTCTGAATAATAATAAATAGTTAGATTGTGAGATAAAAAATTCTGTCTATTTATCAGTATTTTATGCAGTAAATAGAAATTACCCTTTCTCTATAATAAAACTTAATTGCTATAAATAGTTTAATTTCAACTACTAAACGCTTAGTGCAAATTGCTAGGAATATTATGTACTTTTCCAAGACATCCGGTAACAATTAGATACGTCAAATGTCAAGATACTATGCATATCTGAAGCTATTTTCGCCCAAGTATCATCAAACTAATCACGTAGGTGGACTGGCGTGATAATTAATCTATTATGGCCAAATCTCAAGTGCTCAGCAGAATGTGCGAATGAATAGATAACCCCAACCAGGCACTTGCTATATAAAGCAACTCCTTGGCGGCAAATATACATCAGTTGAAGTTGATACTGTGAACGTCATGAAACTGTTTCTGCTTTTTGCTTTCTGCATCCTGGCGGGTAAGTTTGCTCCAGCAACACAAGCAAATAGCAGTTACTGTAAATGTTTTGCCTGCAGCTAGCGCCACCGAGGATAGAGTTAATGGTGAGAACGGCTGGTATGTGCCACAGGTCGATGGCACATTCGAGTGGGTGGATATGGACAGCGCCGAGAACTACTTGGCCGCTCATACTGAGAAGGAGCGCGGCATGCTGAACCCTGTCACCTTCCTGCTGTACACCAAGTCCAATCCCAACTCGCCCCAGGAGATCAAGCCCAACTCTGGCAGCATTTCCGGCTCTCGCTTCAACCCCAACAACCCCACCCGTTTCACCATCCACGGCTGGACCTCCAGCGCTGATGACTTCGTCAACTACGGTGTGCGCAACGCTTGGTTCAGCCACGGCGACATGAACATGATCACCGTCGACTGGGGCCGTGCCCGTTCCGTTGACTACGCCAGCTCTGTGCTCGCTGTTTCCGGCGTTGGTGAGCAGGTCGCCAACATGATCAACATGCTGCGCTCCAACCACGGCCTGAACTTGGCCAACACCATGATCATTGGCCACAGCCTGGGCGCTCACGTGTCCGGTTTCGCCGGCAAGAACGTAAAGAACGGTCAAGTCAGCGCCATCATTGGTCTGGACCCTGCCCTGCCTCTGTTCAGCTACGACAAGCCCAACAGCCGCCTGAACTCCGGTGATGCTGCCTATGTTGAGTCCATCCAGACCAACGGTGGCAAGCTTGGTTTCCTCAAGCCCATCGGCAAGGGCGCCTTCTACCCCAACGGCGGTCAGAAGCAACCTGGCTGCGGTCTTGATGCCACCGGCTCCTGCTCTCACAGCCGCTCCGTCGAGTACTACGCCGAGGCTGTCTCCCGCAACGATTTCCCCACCATGCGTTGTGGCAACTACGAGTCCGCTGTGGACAAGAGCTGCGGCAGCACCTACAGCAGCGTGCGCATGGGTGCCACCACCAATGCCTACATGGTTTCCGGCGACTACTACGTGCCAGTGCGTAGCGCTTCTCCTTTCGGCATGGGCGCCTAGACTGATCAGTTTAACTTGAAATAAACTTAAATTTGCGAAACAAAAAAAGCTTGATCTATGGTTTTGGTAATGGCTAAAAGTAAAGCTTATGGAAGCTTTCACTCGAGTTATTTGAAATGCTGCATCGAATCTAATCGCCAGGCTTAACGCTTAAGATAAGCATATGGGCTATGATTTATGGCAATTAATTAGCTATAAATACAGGCATCAGTTAGATTTAAAACTTATTGTTAGTTAAAGTTAACACAAGCAACCATGACGTGGTGCTTTCTTTTGTTGAGTTGCTTGCTTGCTGGTAAGTACCTTTGTACCTCAAAAAACAGGCACACACAATTGCTACGTATACGTAATATTTAGTACAGGCACTGCCCATTGAGGACGCTGCGCGTATTAATGGCCAAAATGGCTGGTATGTGCCGCAGCTGGAGGGTGGCCTCAAGTGGCTAAGTCTGGACGAAGCCGCAGCGCAATTGACAGCATACGAAACTTTAAACGACCTCGAACTTGACGCTAGAATATCCTTGAATGCGGTTACCTTTTACTTGTACACCAAGAGCAATCCAACTATCGGACAAGTCATCAAGCCCACCAAGGAGTCAATAGACCTCTCCAATTTCAATGCAGCGCATCCCACTAGGTAAGTTTTAAGCGCTGGCTGCTGTTCAGCTAAACTAAAGAAGCTTTTTGTAGATTTACCATACACGGCTGGAACTCCAATTACAAGGATGGTGTCAATACGGGTGTGCGCGATGCTTGGTTTTTGCAAGGCGACTACAATATGATTGCTGTGGACTGGGCGCGTGGTCGTTCGCTGGAGTATGCCTCCTCTGTGGCTGGCGTGCCAGCAACTGGCAAGAAAATCGCTACGCTGATTGATTTTCTAGTCAATGGATATAGCATGTCGCTGAAGACGCTGGAAATTGTGGGCTTCAGTTTGGGCGCACATGTCGCCGGACACAGCGCCAAACAAGTGAGCAGCGGAGTGGTGCAAAAAGTCGTTGGACTGGATCCAGCTATGCCACTGATAAGCTATGAGAAGCCAGCCAAGCGCTTGTCCAGTAACGATGCGCACTATGTGGAGTCCATACAAACCAATGGCGGCACATTGGGCTACACCAAGCCCATTGGCAGAGCTGCCTTCTATCCAAATGGCGGCAAGACGCAGCCTGGCTGCACCATGGACGTAACTGGCAGCTGCTCGCATACGCGCGCCGTATCCTACTACGTGGAGTCGCTGAGAATGGACGACTTTCCATCGATGAAGTGCAAGAGCCATGAGCAGGCGCATAACAAGGACTGCGGCAATACCTACAGCTCGGTGCGCATGGGCTCACCATTAAACGAGAATATGGCAGTGGGCGAGTTTTATGTGCCAGTTAATAATGCATATCCCTATGGCCTAGGCGAACCAATTGAGACAACTACACCTGTGTCGACAACAACTCAAAGAAAGCCCACGCCCATGTTAACAACCAGCACAGCGCGCCCAAGTGAGACAACTACATATCCAAACACTTCAAGCAGTTCAGTCATGCCAACTGCGCCTAGCACGACGCCCGCTCCTGCCGAAGACACTGGCAAAGGTCCCACAAACATTTATATTCTAAATGTTATACTTGTCAATGCCCAAATCAACAAGAGCACTGCCTCCTAAACGCCTGCGAGTTGAACTAATAAAGTCGGCAAGCGGCACTCAAGCATACTTAGTCGCTACTTTGATGTATCTAGCATAGTGGGGCTTAATTTAATGCGACTAAGTTTGCTTTGCTTTTAATTAAGAGTTACGCTCAATGTAATCGAAATGTCTTTGATGTGTTTGATTGAGAGTGACATAGCTAAACTTAATTAACAGCAGCTACAACCTGAGAGCTGAGTTAGCATTTTAGCATTTGGCTCGCTGAACTGGACACTCGCCGAGTCACAGCTGTGACTAAAATAAAACTAATTAACGCACAGCTGATTTAACGTTAATTAGGCAATTCGATAGCATAGCTTCTGCCATTAATTCGTTACATATAATTATGATCAATTATGTGCGGCAAACATGTTGCTCATCGGTTATACATGCAGCCAGGCTGCTATTAAAGTAGCTGCTGCTGTCGCATTGCTGTGCCACAAAGTCGCCATCAATGCATTCAAAATAAGCAGCGCAGTCATACTCATCCGACTCTAAATCGCCTTCCTCACATATTTCTGTTGCAGGTATGCAAATGCCACTGTGATCCGCCTCACAGCGCTGCGAGCTGGCATTGAAGTAGCTGCCATAGGCGCAGATTCTATTCTGCAGCTCGCCATCAACGCAGACCATGTAGCTTGCGCAATCTTCTGGATCCTCAAACAGCGCATCTTCTAAGCAAGTTCCACAGCGCTGCAGCTTATCAGGCACACAGCGCAAGCTTCTGGCATTAAAGTAGCTGCCGCTTTCACAGCTACGCTCCACATAGCTGCAGTCAACACATAGCAAATAGCCACACAAATTGCCATCCAGCTGCTTAAATTGACCCTCAAGGCATGAGCGGCAAACGCCGTGCACATCGATCTGACATGCTGAGCTGTTGGTGTCGAAGTAGCTGCCCTCGCTGCATTTCATGCTCACAAAGCTGCCATTGATGCACTGCTGATAGCCAGTACAGTCATTGGGATCGTCCTCCAGCTCCAGCTCTGTGCACTCAGCTGCCGCTGCTTGGACTGTACACAGGCCATGCTCATCCACCACGCAGACCTCGTATGTTGCATTGTAGTAACTCTCGCTGGGACACTCAAAGTACAACAGCTCGCCATCTAGACACTGCAAGTAGGCAGCGCAGTCGTCTGCCTTGGCCAACATGGCACCTTCCTCACATGCAGCTAGCGGCTCAATTTTCATTGCTAATAAAGCGCAGAGCAGGCACAACAGCACTAAATAGTGTTGGTCACGCTATTAGCCAAAAATTATAACAAATGCTTAACGCAAGACTTTGCTCACCATTGCCACTCAAACGCACGTGCCGCGATTTCATTTTGCCGAATTTAAACTGAGCCTGGCCGTGTCATGACGAGCAGCTTTTATACATTATGCAAAAAGTTATTAGTGAAATGCATTTTGCTTTTGTTTACAATGTTGGTGTAAAGTTGATAAGCGTCGTGACTCACAAATGTTCAACTTATCGTAAACATGTGTACAGTCATTCTTAAAGGTAAATGCTTAAATTGAAATATAACAACAAGCACTTTCTCTTTCGCTTTCGTAAAACAAAAATCAATTAAACGACCTTTGGAAAATAAACATTTTGCCAAAGTATCTGTGGCAACAAATCCTGTGTGACAGCCTGTGCAACAGATAAAGGCACAAGTGCTATTTCCGTTTGTCGAACTAACGCAACGCAAAAAAAAGGGTCTGCCCACAATAAAAGGTAATCGAGTGCTCTGAGCATGACTTTTAGATTTCTGGTTATGCCAAGAACTCATGTAGGCACAAACATGAGTTTTCTAGAAATTGTTGCATATTTTGTCTCAAGCTGCTTTCACTTGATTTTTCATTGCTAACCCTTTTTTTTCATCTATGAGCCGCATGCTTTATAATGCAGACAACATATTAACATGCCCTAAAGCGCTGCTGTGTCTGCGGGTTGTGCTTTTTATTTGAAATGGCATGCGAAAGGTCGAGCCGAGGCATGGCGAGTTAACGGCCGCACAGAGTCATGTGTCAAGGGTGAGTGGCAGGTACACAATATATATATATATTTGAGCCTTTAAGCCGAGCCTTGCGCTGTTGTTGAACGATTTAAGTAAATTCTAAGCTCTGTGGCTGCAACTCATGACTGGCAATAAATTTATATTATGTTTAAGTGTCTGCATATCAAATGGGACCCTTCTGATTGTTTACCTTTGTTTTGCCATAAATTTATATTTATAGTTGACTGCATTAATACAACATTAATTTAACAGCTGTTGCATTTCACAGCATTTATAATAACTTAGCTGCTGCTCTGCCCTGCTATTCATAGCTAGTTTCCTTTCAGCTTGGCTGAAGCTCAATGGGCGCAAAGGTTTTGCGAAAACGTTCAGGACCGTCAAGCTCAAAAGCTGCATAAAATTCGCATAAAAAAAATGTGTGGACTTATTTTATTACATTTGTTGTAGCAAAAGCAAACTGAGCGCATCATAAGCCTCACTGCACTGCAATCTGAGGCCCAATAAATTGTTGTGTGCTAAATCGTCATGTATGCTTATGCTTATTAAATTTATATAATTTTAAAATATTTGTTTTGCCTTGGGCATAACAGAATTATATTTTCTTTTATTACGCATACGCCTGGTGCGGCCAACATGATGCTTAGCGTATACAATTTGAAATTGTTTTTGCAGCGATTCTGCACCTGATAAGAATACCAGCAAAATATTGAAGCTCTTCAACTGAAACCCAAACAAAGCACGCAAAGTAGTTGAGCAAAGCGTAAACTTTTGTCAAAGTATTTTTAATATAGCTCAGCAAACTTGCGTTTCTTTTGCAGCTGAACTGCATTAAAAGAGTTTTACAGTCTTAGTGCTGCTTTTCTGCTGATTGCCTTTTGGATTATATTTAAAGCTGCTCAAAAATCTGCATACGAACAAAGCGCCAAGCCGGCGGACAAATCAAATTCTCGAAGCATCGAGGCAAGAACTTAACGTGAATTGACAACTATTATTTTGCAGCTTTTAGCCCCACACTGTAGTTTGCATGCCTTTGTCAAGTGCAAAAATAAATTCAATTTGTTGCTGTCGCTCAAACATGTTGTTTTTACAGCACAAAAAAATAATGAAAAACTACAGCAGGCGTTAGAGTTAGAACAAAATAGTGTTAAGAGCTTGGGTAAATATAAATAAAAATATATGAAACATAGTAGTAAAGTAAAGTTGCAACCAAACTAATGCAATTTTAGCTGTTGCTGTCAATTCATATTTTTAATTAAAATTTAATGCACACTACTATTCGATTTATGCACAAGTTTTAGCCGCATTTGTTTATCTAACAGCACTTTAGTATATTTATTAATATGCGCGCTAAAATGTTGAAAAAATTATTAATGTTCTGCTTCCTAAAATATGCAAATGAATTTTAAATTAAACAAAAAGAACCGCAATAGCCACAGCCACATTGTTAAAAAGTAAAAGTAAACAAAGCCATGTTGAATGCTTTCGCCCACAATCGCCAAGTAAAGTGCGAAACAGCAAAAATGTAACAAACAAAATACTCATGAAACCATAAAATCTGTGCACAAACAGATCAACGCCCTCATATCACGCGTGGACATTAAAAGAGGATACCATAAAAAGAGCCAAATGGAAATGGAAAATGGCCACACAAAGGCGAGCAACAACAAAGGGGCATTGCTAGTCTGTGGGCGCGGCTCTTCAACAGAACTGCCAAAGGCATTTAAGCTCAGCTAAATTCTACGCCTAATTGCTGATAAAATATGCGCTACTCACCTGCAACAAACATATGTGCATAAAAAACAAAAAGAACCCTTAAGAACAGTTGCTGTTGCTGTTGCTGGGGCGGCACGGCTTTCATGTATTTGCCCCGACCACCAAACGCCAGCACGCTCATAATTTATAATTAACTAACCGGTCGCAGGACGTTGAAAGCAGCCAAGATAAAATAGACACTTTAAGCTGGTGGGCGCACAAATGGAATTAGCCACATTAAAGCATTTAGCTGCCAGCGCAACGCTGCGTATGCGTAATAGCTAACAAAGCGCAGCAGTATTTGTGCTTGATTCGTCAAATCCTACTTATTGCCCATATCCGTTTTGCAAACGAAGCAACTTTGCTTTGAATTGAGTTAGAGCATAATGCAGATAATAAATTTCCAGGTATCGAATCAAATTTGCAGCTGTTCGATTGCTCGCTTGTCCCTGGAGCCTTGCACTTTAAAATATATTTTCTTGCTGAAAAGGGTTACAAATCTGCCGAGTTGGCAACTGCTTAGCGAATTGACAGCTGGCGAAAGTTTAGTTGAGCGGCACTAGGGGCATATGAAACAAAAAAAGAAACTTTTCAGTTCAAATGCTGTGGCATGCAATTTGTGCTCATTAGGGTGCAACTAATCAAGCGCAGAGCTGCAACATTGAAAAAGGCGTAACACTGACTGACTGGCTGACTGACTGGTTCGTTAGCACTTAATACATGTGTGTGTACTTACCCCCGGTGTATAGCAGTTGGTTCTAGTTGCTCCCAGGTGAGAAAATTAGCATTTAACGACAAGCATATGGCAAATGGCTGCCCAAGGCTCACTTGACATTCAGTTTCAGTTACATATGTACAATACGTGCGCTTGCACTTGTTTTATTTATTTATTAGACACACACGGCACACGGAACACACAGTTTGTATACAAACAATGGCTAAATCGACCTGAAGATTTAATAGCAAATGGTCTTGATTAACAGCACAGTTGGACAGAGAGCTAATTACGGGGCGTTCATTGCTCACACATTCGATAAACAAATTGTTTAAATTGCGCTTTTAATGCGTTCATTAAATGTGAAGCACAATTGCCACACAGCCGCTGGCTGCTTTGCTGGCTGACTGGTTGGCCAATTGAAATCACACGCAAAAGTCTCAACAAATGGACGCAGCAAGGCTATGGGGCATGCGAATTCACGTTGCGACACGCACGAACACTAAAAGCGAACTGAATAGGCAACTGGCAACTGCCAGCGGAAGTGGCAAACGTTGAATGGAATGCAGATCAGCCGGCAGGCAGCGAAGTTCTAGACACGAAGTCCAACGACATGACTGCGCAGTTGTCAGCAACATAATTTTGGCGCGTAAGCTTAGCAACATTGTTGCCAGGCAATCACACAGCATGTTGCCAAGCTGTTGCTTTCTGACTTAGTTTAATTTTAATTGCGCGCACATTATACATTTATTTATTTATTTTTTTGCTGCGCGGAAAATCATGAAATCGAAGCAGCCAACACGTAACCAATTTAACGAGCTGTAAACGACTTCTCTTCAAGGCCTGAAGGTCAAGTTTTAACACATAACCCATGGCCAATTGTCGTTAACTTTCATTAGCGTGTTAATAAAGCGCTTAACTTGGCTCTTTATATAATTGCAATTGTAAACTGAAAAGCATCACGATTTATGGTATATGTTTAATAAATTCGAATTTTATTATTGTCTACAACATTTAAAACAAAACAAATCAACAATTATTTCATTATGAGCAAAAGCCACTTGGGTGAGAGACTAAAGTGCGCCTGTGTGGGTGCGTGTGCGTGTGCGTGTGCGTTTGTGTGCGTGTGTGTTTATGTGGGTGTGTGAGTTAGAGCGCAATTATGTCTAAGTAAAAAATTTGCTAAGGCGCTGCTGTCACTTCACTTGAGCTTCTTCAGAAAGAAACGATTGGGTGGGCCGTAGTTGACAGCGGGCACATGGCTGGCAGTGGGAGCAGCGGGCGCATCAGTTGGTTCTTCCACAACAATGGGCGCCATGGATGGGTCCTCGATGGCCAGCGCGGCGGGCGCTGTAGCGGGTGGCAGATACTGATTGGCGGGTGCGGCCAGCGTGGTCTGCACTTCCTCAGGCGTATAAGCAGCAGCTGTGGGCGGGCCGTAGACAGCTGAGGGCTGCTCTGGCTCTGCCTCGGGTGCAGCAGTGGTGGGCAGCACGTCGACAACATCGGCCATGGGCATAAAGTCCTCAGCGGTGGCTTGACGTGGCTCCATATCAGCTGGTGGTGGTCCATAGACGGGCACCTCCTCCTTCTTGGTCTTGTACTTGATGAAGTAAACCTCGGGCTTGGATGGCTTGGTGGGTGCGGGCGTGGGTATGACAATATCCTGCTCCTGCTCGGGCTTCTTGTGCAGCACATAGATCAGAGTCTTCTCCTCGTTCTGTGGTGGTGGTGGCACAACTGGTGGACGCAGCGCTGGTGCCGATGGCGCCTTGATGAACACAATCTTGTAATGCTTCTGCTTGGGTCCCACTTCGTGATGCACGCGTGGCTGAACAGCATCCTCCTCCTCAAAGTCCTTGGGCGGCACATGCACATAGATGTGCTTGTGGACGCGCGTCTCCTGTGGCGCATTGTTGTAGCCGCTGGCATGTTGCACGCCCGACAGGCGATGCGCCATGTTGTAGGTGTCGTCATAGGCATTCAAGGGCTCGTCCGCTGGCGCAAGCTGCTCATGCAGCTGATGCTGCTGCTGCTGTTGCTGCTGCTGCTGCATGGGAGGCAGATAGTTCATTTGTTGTGGCGCAAAGCTGGCGAAGGTCTGCTCCTGTGGCAGCGCCTGATAGATATGTGGAGCAGCAGGATGCGCTGTGCGAAAGAGACAGAGAGTATTACTTGAGTAAGCAACTTATGCAGTTGCAGCTTTGTTACCATTGAGTGGCAATGCGCGCTGACTTTGCTGCTGAGGTAATCCATGATAATACGGTGCTGGCGGCTCAGGACGCGCACTGGCCAGGCCCAAGAGGGCCACGCTGGCAACGAGTAGCGAATACACACGCATGGCAATGACAATGGCAAAAAGTCTTTTTGGTTTTTAATTAGCTTAGCTTAGATCACGTAATCCTTGTCTCAACGTCTGGTTCGTCTGCTGCTCTGTTGCTCGTTGGGAAAGCACAAATGTTGACTGATGCCCCACTGAGCTGACCAGCGAGCATTTATATGATTCGATTGGGAGAGCAGAGCAGAGCAGAGCAGAGCAGCGCTTAGCCGAAGCAGCCGACAAAAGCAACGCACGCTGAGCGTAGCGGCAGCAAGCCGAAAAAAAAGCTCATTACAAAAAGGCCGATACGAAAACGAATTTAATTAAACATCAAAAGACGGCACACACACACACACACAGAGAGAGACACTGAGACGCAGTCAAAGAGTTTGCAGCCAGCCAGGAATGGAGCGCTGGGCGTCTTTTGATGATGCCAAGCGCGAAATTGGAGCAGCCTATCGAATAAACTTGAATTATGGTAAACAAACATGTGCAAACTCTGTTGTTGCTATGGTTAAACTCCAAGTGTTGTTGTTGTTGGTGTTGGGTAAGGAGCAGCCCCTAAGGCAAACGATACCAATAAAGCTTCCTCAAAAGACAAGCACACCCTAAAGGTCACTTCAAGCCATGAAAACTTTAACTGGCGTGTGTTTTTGATTTTATTTTCTTTTGCACCCGAGTGTGTGAAGTGGAACACTTTGAATCTTTGAAGACGCTGCTGCATTGTTATTAACTTTAATAAAGTTCAATACGCTGCTAGCATTAAACTAATGCTAGAGTTCTGCTGCTTTTGTACTGCCCTGCCCAAGGTCATTGCGTATACGCCATGTCTGTCTGTCTACGACTGTCGTCAGCACAGACTTCACTTTCAACACCTACTACAACGCTTGCTTAGCTGCTTCACAATTGAATTACGAAACAATCGAATCAAAATCAATTTTATAATTGCAGCCAAGTAACAAAAAGAAAAAACAAACATGAAATAGATTTGATTTGCCACTGGGAAAGCAAAACAAAAAGCGTACAGCAAAGCCAAGTTGAAAGGCAAATAAATGAAATTAAGCACTTGTCCACGCCGGCCACAATTTATTAATCGTAATTGCAGGCCATCGATTGCGAGAGAAATTTCGTTCGTTGTGCAGAGAGACCCTCAAATGCTTATGGAAGTCTTGGGGGCAACAGGTTGGGGTCTGCTTTACGTCATTCATACTTGGCCGGCGACGTGTGCGCGCGGCTCATTGAAATTGGTTCACTTAGAGTTAAAGCTGAAGCTCTGGAGCTGGTAGCTGTTGGCTGGCAGCAGGCAGCGGGCCATAAATAAGCAGAAGAGCATAGCAGAGATCGACAGCTGCAGCAAGAGACGAGACGAGACGAGGCGTTGATTGCGACATCGCTGGGGCGAACAAATTGAAAATCAGGTCACCTGTGCAGTAGCTGGCCAAGTGGCAACAACAGTTGCCGTTGCTGCTGCTGCTGCTGCTGCTGCTGCTGCTTCTTCATTCACGCTCATTGGCATTTGTGTGTTTGCCCTTCGGTCACAACTATTGACTTTGCTCCATAATTGCTGCAAAGCGATGTCAATGAGGTATGAATGTTGCCAGGTCTGCGCTTTGGGTATTTCCACGATCTGGGAGCTTAAAATAGACAAAGCGCGCTTGAAGAATGCACTCGAGGAACTGTTGCTGCCACTTGTTGCACTCAAGTGTGCCCCCAGCTGACCCCCGCTCGTGCTTTGTCATTGCCACAATAGCTTAACCCAAGCGTCGAGCTGCGAGGGAGCTGCTACTCACATTTGGAGGCCTCGTCATTGAGATGCGACCCTACAAGTCGATTAGTTGGCCAGCAGCAGCTCGTTCAATATGCAAATCTTTAGCAAGTTCACGCACATAGAATTCCGAGTGACGTTATCAAGGATTTATGCCAGCTTAATTGTTTTTAAAGCACTTGCACTTATGTGTATGCATAATTCCCAAATTGTTGCTCTAATAACAATTGCAAATTATTTTTAGCAACTCATTTGCTTTTATTTTCAATCAAACTATTTTTACTTTTACCAGCTGCTGCTTATGATGAAGAGTAATAAATGCAAATCATGCCCAGAGTGTGTGTATGTTGTTACACATTTAAATGCTTCAACCTACATTAAACAAATTATGACAATTTGTAAATGAGTGTGAAGCTTGCGCCCGCAGCGCTCGCCCTCTGCCGCTTCAGCAGCTGAAGGAAGATGCTGCTGTTGAACTTAAGCTGCCGTCGTGTTGTTGTTGTTGTTCATGTTGACAAAGCGCTGAAACAAATTACTTAATGGCTTAGCCAGATAATAATGATCAGCTGGTCAGGGCACAGTGCATCAAGTTGTTGAATGCCAAGTATTGAAAATTTAATAAAATTCAACAAAATGCTTGCTGCAGTTGAAGTTTGCTACCCACATTAAAACTAAAACAATTTGTTTTCAAAATTATAACAGCTTCTTTTTTTTTAGCTACTTTCACACACTGTGCACTCAGCTTTATCGATTATCTTGTTAATTATCGCTAAACGCTTGCAGCCCAGATGTTGTTTTTGCCTTTTGAATTGTTTTCGCGCCAAGGCAATTGGGCACACGGTGGGCGGATGGGCTGCCTGATGCACAAGGTCAAGCCAACAATTTGGCACAAAGCGAGCGAGCCACAAATTATCGCCAGCCATCGCTCGTAACTTACATAACGCATACGACCCGTAGGAAGCTATTTAAATTGGAGTAGTAGCCGCGTGTTTTATTGTTTTACTTTTGCTTTGCCCACCCACCTGCAAAGCACACGGTTTTTAGAAAATTGTTGTGGTAGGCGTTGGTGGCACATGGTGATGTCATGTGTGGCAACCACGGCTTTTCAATTATAATGAATAATGAGCGCTGGCTTAAAGGCTCTCAAGCGCACAAGGCACAAAGCTTTATTGTCTTCTAAGTAGCGAACAATGACGTACGCTTTGTGCTTATTTTTTGCCAAGTGGAAAACAACATCAACTCCAATTGAAATATGTAAATAGATACGAAGTCGAAATCGATAGCAATAAAAGTTGCGTGCAATTAACGCAAGACAAATATTGACATTGAACTATGCGTTAAATGCTAATGAATAAAAGTTGAACAAATGCAGTGTATAAATAAATATCTGCAGACACGCAAACAATTTCTTTTATTTCTTTTCCGAGCTAATAACAACTGTGGGCGACTGACGACAATTGCAACAATAGCATTAAATAAACTACAAAAGTGGGTGTAGCCTTTAGCCTGCTCTAATGACAAAAGGCGCACTTGCAAACGATGAACAGCACTGACACTTGCTCCACAATTTGTGCCACTGACGTACATGTGGATACGTTGGATGCTCAATGCCAATGCCATTAAATGTGTATTGGTATGTGTGTTGCTGTTGATGTTGCTGTTGCCTGTGTCATGTTTCATTGAATAATGTGTCTTGTTAAATGCTCGCCGTAATTTGTATCGCTCGTAGTTTGTTTATTTACACAGTCATCTGGTTTGTTTGGAGCTGGCCCAAGCAATTGTGTGTTTGCTTTGTGTAAACACGCACATAATTACAAATCAACGGCGTGCTGACCATTTGCAGTCAATCGCATTTAACGCCGCCTTTGCAATTGTGGCTCATTGTGGCGGGAGCCTCCTTAGCTCCGAGCTGGCCGTCATGTTCGTTTGCTGTCTTGGCCTAACTGGCAATTAAAAATGTATTTGCTGGCACACAGCCACTGTGGGGGGCAAACGCGCGCTGCTAACTAACTGAAGAATTTCGCACAATGCTATTAATAATTCGTGTAGATTTCCAAGTGTGTGGGCCATGCTGCTGCAAGATTAATTTAAATGAGTTTTTTAAGCATAACATTAATTGAAATTCAATTTAATTAAATGTAGCAAAGCAAAGAGTAAAGTGCTTTAAATATTTCAACAGCCAAGCTGCAAGCCAATGCAAATACGTTAAGTTTCATAGCTGGCAGCTTTTTGCACTCATCAATTGCTTATCAGCTGCTGCGGTCGCATTACCTTGAGCAAGTTCAGCGCAAAAGCTTCGCTGTCGGCGCCAACGAACGTAAAACAAGCCACAGAAAGTAAACAAAAACAAACGCAAAGCGTAGCAAACAAAGTTAAACGCAAAATATAAAAACATCAACCCGGCAGTTATCAATTGCAGCTGCGCACGACTGGAACGACGATCGTAGTCGAGCCAAGCAAGAGTATGGAAACACTTCACAATGAGACAAACAATGACTGTCAGGTAGCTAATGAAGCCTTATCTTGGCTTATAATTAAAGCAATATAACACTTCTTGCAGCTAATTGTGGTGCAACAAAATCTACGCACGCTGCCTGCGTCAATGCTGAAGCAATATGCTGACTATGTGGAGTATATGGATTTGAGCAACAATTGCCTGAAGGATCTGGCATGGCTGGCGGAATTTGAGCAACTGCGTTATCTGGTGCTTGATAACAATTGTTTGCAAGAGTCTCAGCTGCGCACACTAGTGAAGCCGTTGCCACAGCTGGAAGTGCTTATGCTTAACAAGAATGAGGTGAGCTAAGCTAAGTTAACTACTATTAAATTGTTTACATATGTTGACGCATTGTAGTTCAGTGATCTACCCACAACTGTTAAGCTGTTGCGACGACTTTTTCCCAATTTGCAGTATCTCAGCCTACATGGCAATCCCATCTGTCCCGATGGGCTCAATTTAAAACCATTCTCAAACTACTTACAATACGACTACAAATACTACAGGTGCGTATAAAGTAGCACTCATTACACTTTAAATTAACTTTATCATAATTGCAGCAATTTTATAGCACAATCATTTAGCCATTTAAAGTTTCTGGATCACGGACTAGTTCAACGCAGCTATAGCTATGAAACTTTTCCGAACAATATCTATGCCAAAACAGATAGCAAAATAAAAACTACAAAAGTCTAATATCATTAACAGCTGCTATAATTAAAATTAACAAAATGTAGCTATTTGTGACATTTAATGGCTGTTTATTATTTCGAGCTCTCAGCATTTAGCCAAGACACACACCCATGCAGCAGCTTACGCGACAAAAGCTTTTTAGCACACGAAGCAGCGCACAAAGCAGAGAGCGCAATAAAACAGCGCAAAAACAAAAACAAATGAATTATACATAAGCTTAGGCAACTAAGCACTTGTCTGCACGCTATATTGAGTAATATTAAAATTTCAATCAATAGCTAATATTTGTTTGTAATAGCTGCAAATGCAAATGAATTGCAGTTGTATTTAAGTTTAAGTGTAGCGCATTCAAATGTCGTTACATATTATTCATTCGCTTGCTATCAGCTCGTGCGCCGGCCGGCATAACAGATAAAATAAAACTGCGTGAATCGTTAGCATAAAGCAAAAGCTAAACAAGCACGAATACACCTTAATATAAATTGAAGGCAGACAGCATTAGCAGCTTCAGTTTCCAGTGCATTCTCAAGCAGTTGCCAACGGTTTCTGTCTTACATTCGTTTTGTTTCTATCTCGCTCTAGCAGTGCATTTGCTATTCAAAAGTTAAGCAATATGGCAGATCCCAAAGCACAGCCAAAATATACTAAAGTGAGTATTATTATTATTATTAGCATTACAAACAAGTGTTGAGTTTCAATGTTGATTGAATGAGCGTAACGAGCTGCGTCGCATGTTAATTTGCGACAAACTGTGCAAATTCAAATAAATTCTTCAGAGTATAGGCGCAGTTGTTAAACTAGTTTATTGCGCAAAAACAGTATATAGAAATATATTTATAGAGTGCGTAAAGTATACATACTAAATACATATATTAAAATCGATGGAGCCTACGCAAAGGCAAAACATGTTGCTCGCTGACTTATCAGCTGTCAGTCATACACTGCTTATAAATAAACTGAGATTATGCTCAGTATTGTAGTTACTTTTGCTTTTTTATAATATACTTAATTAGAGGGTATTAAATGGTTCAACAGCATCTTATCGCAAACTCTTGTTTACTTGTTGATAACGATTAGAGTGCTCTGTATACCATGACAAGTCATAATTTGATTATTTAGATTAGCTATATCTTATCGCATTATAAAATTAGCAGCGCAAGCTTTACAACCCACAGTTGAATACTAAAAGCCATAAATTATACATTGATACTTAAAAGTTTGAGCAATATTAAAGCAAGCCTTGATTTTGTACTACTAAAATGATCTTATTAGCTTTGTTTAATACAAACAACAATTGCGTTAACATTGACATTATTTGTTTAAACTTAAAAGTTCAGCTATCAACTTTAAGTTAGTTGAAATTATCAGGCAATTGAAAATTTGTTTGCGTGACTGATAAAGTGGCAATCAGCACACACACAAAGTAGTTGACAACTTTTTGAGTGCTTAATAAGCCACTTAAATATATAACAAAGTGGCTAGCATGCAGTTTGAAAAATTACTTATACGTCGACTGCAGCTGCAAATGCGTTTAAAGCGTTGTAAGTCACAAATTGAGAGCTGCCAGCCCGCGCACTGTGAGGTGAGGCGCACAGTTTGAAAGCAATTGGTAAACGCCTGAAAGTAAACTGCATTTAAACAAAATTGTAATGTTATATTGTTGCTAACCTAACTGTTATCTGTTGCAGCTGTTTATCAACAATGAATTTGTTGATGCTGTTTCGAAGAAAACTTTCGCCACGGCCAATCCTGCTACGGGCAAGGAGATCATCAAAGTTGCCGAGGGCGATAAGGTAACATAACTTTTGTATATATATCAAAGACTTTACTATAAACTATATGCGCTTTAGGCTGATGTAGATCTAGCTGTAGCTGCTGCCAAGAAGGCCTTCCATCGCGGCTCCGCCTGGCGCCAGATGAGTCCACTGCAGCGCACTAATCTGATGAACAAGTAAGTCACTGGACCATTTAAACTTGCTCAAATACTCACATAAATCGTTGCAGACTCTGCGAACTGATGGAGCGTGATAAGCACTTCCTGGCTAGCATTGAGACCCAGGACAATGGCAAGCCCTTTGCTGAGGCGCTGTTCGATGTCACCATCTCCATAATGACGCTACAGTATTATGCCGGCTGGACCGACAAGTTCTTTGGCGACACCATTCCAGCAGGTGGCTTCATTGCCATGACACGCAAGGAGCCCGTTGGTGTCGTGGGCCAAATTATACCCTGGAACTATCCACTGCTTATGCTCGCCTGGAAGTGGGGACCTGCTCTGGCCGTGGGCTGCACAATTATTATGAAGCCAGCGGAGCAGACGCCGCTGACTGCACTGCACATGGCCGCGCTGGCCAAGGAGGCGGGCTTCCCGCCAGGCGTTATCAACGTCATCAACGGCTTTGGTCCTACAGCAGGCGCTGCTATTAGCCAGCATCCAGATATTGCCAAGGTGGCATTCACTGGCTCCGTGGAAATTGGACGCATTGTCATGGAGGCGGCTGCCAAGTCGAATCTCAAACGCGTTTCGCTTGAGCTGGGCGGCAAGAGTCCAGTGGTGGTGTTCGAGGATGCCGACAGTAAGTGCAAGGCGCTGCAAGCCTAAACTATAAATTAATTGCATTTAATTTGCAGTTGACTATGCCGTGGAGACCACACACGAGGCGCTGTTCTCCAATCACGGCCAGAGCTGCTGCGCTGGCAGTCGCACCTATGTGCATGAGAAGATCTACGACAAGTTTGTGGAGAAAGCCGCCGCCAAGGCCAAGGCACGCAAGGTGGGTAATCCGTTCGAGCAGGACGTGCTGCAGGGTCCACAAATCGACGACGAAATGCTGACCAAGGTGCTCAACTATATTGAGAGTGGCAAGCAGCAGGGCGCCAAGCTGCAGGCCGGTGGCAAGCGCATTGGCAATGTGGGCTACTTTATTGAGCCCACTGTCTTCTCGGATGTAAAGGACGACATGCGCATTGCCCAGGAGGAGATCTTTGGCCCCGTGCAGTCCATCTTCAAGTTCAGCTGCATTGAGGAGATGATCGATCGCGCCAACAATGTGCAGTATGGTCTGGCCGCTGGCGTCATCACCAACGACATCAACAAGGCCATGAAGTTTGCCAACAGCGTGGACGCCGGCTCCGTTTGGATCAACTGCTATGATGCAGTGCTGCCACAGACGCCATTCGGCGGCTTCAAGCACTCGGGCATTGGTCGCGAGCTGGGCAAGGATGGCCTGGACAACTATCTGGAGACCAAGACCATTACCATGAAGCTGTTGTAAGCTCTCGATTCTATCGCACTTTTGTTTAGACTACTGCATTTTTATTAAAAACATTAAATTAGCATTTTACAAACGAGGCACGAGTTTCACTTAACTTAGGCTTACAAAATATCAATTGTTCGAGATAGAAACCTGAGATTGCATTGCTGCTTCAGTCAAAAGGCAGCGCTCAAGCCTGCGTGGTTGAGTGGGATGTTAGTGGGCGTGCAGCAGCGTCCTGCAGCTTTAGCTCCAGCAGTGGCATGGCCACATCGCTTAGCCTGGACTTGGCGCTCTGATAATCCTCATCTGACTTTGGCCGCGCCTGCGTCTGCTGCTGCTCATGCCGCGGACTGCTCTGCTGCACTTCAGTATAGACTGGCTGCAGCACAGCCACCGGCTGCTCAAACATATCCTCGATATCAACCAGCTGAAAGTCCAGCGCCAGCGAATAACGCAGCAGCATAAGCAGCAGCGCGAGCAGCCAAAGCACCAGGCAAACAATGTAGCTGCAGCGAAAGAGTTGCAGGTAGGCATCATGTGAGATGCGATGCTCGTTGACAAAAGGACGCAGCAGGGACATGGCATCGCCACAGCTGCAAATGCAAAGAGTAGAGTGAGCTGAGCGCTAGAGAGATTGAGTGAACTTACCTAATGGCCGCGGAATTGGTTAGCTCCTGTCGCAGTTGGCTGCACAAGCGCTTCAGATAGCCATTGGTCAGTATGGTGTAGGCGATGCTGCTGACAGTCATGAGCGTAAACATGACAATAGAAGGCACAACAATGCGCCAGGGCTTGGGCAGCACGCTGCAAAATAAAGAGCGCAATCAATTAGTTGAGCTTTAGCTTATAGCTCACTATAAACTTACGAAGTTTTCTTGTGGCCCGTTTGATAAATCAAACACATGGCTGTCCATATAATGGCTACAATTTCAGATATAAAAGGAAATGCATAGACGAACTGAGCACCAAAGCCAGTGCTCCAGCGTGTGGCAAATGTATCTACAGATTCTGCATAAATGAATTAAATTTAAGCTGCATGTTATTTAATAGTTCAAACTATGCTTACGGCTAGCTAAGAACTTGCGATCCAGCTCAGCATTGGGTGCAACTTGCGGCGTTGCACTTGTCGTTGTTGTTGTCGCTGGCAGCTCCTGATGGCTAACCAGGCGTGCCAGCTGTGGTGCATAATCCTTTGGCTCATAGATATGTGCAAATTTATACTTTGGCTTCTTGGTTGTAGCTGTTTAACATAAAGAAAAGCTTTAGCTATAGAGCAGCTAATTACGCTTAAGACTTACAGCTGTCGCTCTGCAGCATTTGCGGCTTTTCGTTGTAGCCATAGGCCAGCTGTTCGAACCTGACTAAATCCTGTTGTAGAATCTCTTTGCTTTTGTTGTCCAGCTTGGCAAAGTCGCGCTGCTTAAATATAATTTTGGCACTGATGATTCCATCGTAAAAATCTCCAGACAGCATGTGCAGTGAAACGCTCCAGATAATAGAGATTATAGCCACAAGCACCATGAGGCATATAACTATGTCTATAAATAGCAAACATTAACATTAAGCATATGAGTGTGGCAGATTTGCCTATTATAGCTAAGCAAGTTTATGTGTACTTGTCAGTCCATTTTTAATCATAAACATAATTGATTGCCTATTGCGTTCACGTCGTCGTCGTCACATTCTTAACCAATATTTTTGAAAATTATTGACAAAACTAAAAAGAAACTGCGCAACGTAGCAGCAGAACGTTTGTTGTTATTTTTACTAGAAGGTTGAAGCAACGTTATTTTTAAGGCACAACCTTCGACTTTATATATTAAATTTTCGTTGTAAATTAGCAGCGAGCGTGAACAATAATAAATTGTTGTTGTGCTGGAGGTGGAGTCCCATAGACTTGGCGGCGTCTGCTTTGTGTATATTCAAAGACAAATTCACGTCGTTAGTAATTTTTGTATTTTGTGCGTGCTTAGTTTATATTGGCGGCATGATATCATGGCAGATGTTCCTATGGCTTGGCTAACGAGCAGCGAAGCAACAAGCGTTCAGATTAATGTACAACCGCTCAATAAAATTCATTTTAATTCGCTATAAATTTTCTTGCACAAAATGCATTATGGCCAACAGTCAACAAACATTTTACGTTGCAATGCTAAAATCATTTTATTGTTGTCTTAGCATTTTATGAGCTGCAGTCTGACTTGTGAAAATACGTACAATATATATGCACATAATAAACTATTAGCGAGTTTCATGCACAACTGAACGCATAAATTAAAAGATTTTCTCATTTTTTGTATACTTGTGAATAGAATTTATTTATATTGTTTGGCATTTACTGCGCATACTTTTAATTGTGAGTTGCATGACATCATGCCCCGCATCTCGAACGGTTCTGCTGTTGCTGCTGCTGGTGCTCTGCTCTGGGTGTGGATCAGCAAGCAGCAAACTCCAGCGCGCAGCTCGCTCGAGCGTTACGGTGCTTTGGGGCTAAAGGTAAAACGGTCAAATAGCCACAACCGTTGGGCCAGTCAAGTGTCATTAGCATTGTTATTATTTTGGCAATCAAACTGTCGATTTGTGTAACTTAATATGGCTCAGCGTAGCAGCGATGGCGTAATGTTATAAACAAACAAAAATAGGCGCTGTTATAAATAAATATTACGTTGAACAACTTGAATAATACCAGCAGAATTTCTAACTCAAGCCGTCGCACAAAGCAAAAGCTTTTGTATATATTTTAAACTTTTATGCCGGCTTACACTAATGTTTATCGCAACGTTTAGTCATAAATTATGCAAAATGTGTATTATTATATTAATTTGTAGCGGAAGTACATACGCACTTATCTTTTGTTTGTTTGAAAAGTAACCACATGGCGTATACGCATTTTATGCACTCTTGCGAATGTATACAAACGTTTGTTTATTAATAATTCAGCAAACATAAACAAACTGGCCAGCAGCTATGCTAATTAGCACATTTTATTAAATACCATTTAAGGCAATTTAGCACGCTAAACGATTTGAACTTTATCAATGTAAATGTTAATAAATCAAACATTGTTGGCTGCTCTAATATGTGTACACTTTTCGTTGCTCTGCACATTCCATTAAGAAAAGCCCAAATACTTGCTGACAGACAAGCCGACAGACTGGCAGTTTAAACAGAAATAAACGCAGCGGCGGCAACGACAGCTGTTGCCTTAATTGATAGAAATATTTGCTGTCAATATGAAAACCACAAGAAGACAGTCAATTTACTCTGTCATGCAGACAGCCTAACCTAAGTATATAGAGCACTATTTTTGGCTAGCATTATAGACTTAAAGATAGTGTAAAAAATGTAGTCACACATACGATTTAGTTTGCGCACATCGCCAGTTGATAATTGTCGTTGTTTGTATTTTTTTATCAGCTCCATTGTTGCATATTTTGGTTTAAGTTTTAATCTCGTATGCTGAATTTTTAAATTCACACTTCACAAATCGCTGCAAAAACCCGTAAATAAATTTAATTTAAGCGCTATTTATTTACATAAAAACGAATACTGGGCGCTATTTATTCACTTTAACGATGCCTCATGCGGTTTCAATCTTTTGACAAGCTACAACAATTTTTGTTTCACATTTGTTTAGTTTTATGGCGCGTATACAAATATCTTGTAGCAACTGTGCATAGTACTTATAGCACATAAACAAAATGGATATTTGCGCGTGTAAATAATCGACAGTAAAACTAGCAAAATATTCAATTTTACAATCAACAATCAATCAAGCCAAATAAGCCAGCCATCATTTGAAAACACAAAATTTCTTTTGTCACATTACGTATACGTCACTGTTGATAAATTAACACACTTCGCTGTGCGAGTTTCTTAATGCCCGTTCTAATTGCACATTGACGTGTGTGCTGGGCTTATAAATAGAAGTCGGCACAAGAAATCAACAATAGACACACTCCGCCTGTCACAGTTGAGGGTCAACCCACAAACGAAAGCAATTTCATTGAATATTTATGCTATTTGTTTCATTTACATAAATGCGCCGCAAGCGTTGGAAAAACAAAGCATTTGCCAAATTCAAATGGAAAACTAAACGCGCGCGTGCTTAGCAGCAAAGAACAGCCGCAGCTCTTGGCAGTTACTCACAAACTGAGGCAAACATCGAACTAAGCGGGCACACATACGCACACTAATACACACGCACACCATAGTTTCTCCAGCGTGCTCAATTGCGAGAGCGCGTGAGAGAGAGAGAGAGAGAGAGCGAGTTTCCTCTGTTTTGTTTTGGTTGCCATACACATCTGCAACTGGTTGCTCAAGTTTACGCTTTTTGTTTTGATTTTGTTTTCCGAATTGTTGTTTGTTATTTTTTGACGCGCACATTTTCGGCAGCGCTGCGTGGGAGATAATAATATATGACTGTTGTTTTTTGCGCTGCTATTGTTTTATTTTCATAACAAATTTTCAAAACAATTTTATGAGCTGACGCTTGTTAACTGTTGTACGCAGCGTATGCGTTATATTTGTAGTTCTTCATTTAAAGCTCATTGCTTGCCTTGGCTGTAAAGTTTCTATGGCCACATTTATCGGCGTTGTCCTTGAAAACGAAAGCCGCCGCCTGCTGAACTCAAGGTGAACCTAATTAACAGCCGCAAGACTCAAGCGGCTTTGCCAGACGTAAGCGTTTGAATGGCAAATTTAAATCGCGTGCCAAAGAGGCGTATGCATTTTTTTTTTTGCTATAAAGAAAGTTCATCAACTAGAGTTACCCGTAGCATGTGTGCAGCAGTATGTGTAATATATGTAAATTTAAAAGGCTTCATGTTGAATTGAAGTTGGTTTTTAAGTTTCACGGCTGTAAAGCAACGAAAACTAAAACCCAAACCTCCAACAGTAACAAATTGTGGCCAAGCCTATAAACAGAAATTTATAACAAGTCTAATCACAAATCTTTCATTAGCTAAAATACAAATTGTAATTTTTTAACTCAGATTAATTTAATGTTGTTAAAAAGTATCAAAAATTTAATTTTTAAAATTAAATGTTCTTAAAAAGTAAAAGAACAAGATTATATTATTGGCATATTAACTAAATTTGTATTGTGTTAGTTTCTAACTATATCTGAGCGTAGGCTTTCAAAATTTTGCATTTCTCCCCCCTAAATACTTAACATGACAAATGTACGATCGCGACAGAAGGCTTTCAACAAGCTGTCGCTTTTACGATTTGCCATTCAGTCAATATTATTTTAGCAATTTCCATAAAACTATACACATGTCTTGCTTATGTAGATTACTATATAGTACATATTTATTTACACACAACCATGTGTGAAAAATGATGCAAAGTTTTCCATGTTGAAATCGGCGATGACGTTGTGCGCGCTTATGTAAATCGGCAAGCGGCAAACGTAACGCGACGTTTCATAAATTTATTACAACATTGGCAACAATAGATACAACGACAAACAAAAGCGAGATATAATGCTCAGAGCAATAAATAACATTGGGACAATCAATCATAATGGCATGATTAAGTCTTGATGCTACTGAAGGACATAGATGGTTGTGACGTAATCAACGTATATCAAAGCCAAACAGCAAGTAAACAGTGCGTATGCTTGATTTCAGTTATAGCATTTGTTTACAGGAAGCTTAAGCACACATATGTGCTGCTAAAAATATTTGAATATCTTTTTTCAACTTACATTCATAACGTAAAACTGCACGATGCGCCTCCTTGGTTAACATATTCAGACTCTCGCCAATTTGGCGTATCCTTTGTGGCGTGCTCTGCAACATGCTCACGGTCATGTCTTTTTCACAATTTCGATTTGCAAAACATTTTTTTTTTCCATTAAGTGCTTATTAATTGCGCTCTATATGAGGCAAACAATTAACAAGACGGCAATGCAAAAACTTAACACTTGAGTGCGCATATTGAGTGAGTTTGAAGTGCTGATGAATCAAGAGTCAAAGTAACATTGACACGAGCGCGCTAAAAAATGAACATTCAAACGCAGCGAATGCTCGACGAGAACTGCGCGTAGGCCAAGAGGCAAGTCGAGCGGTTAACAAATGTTTGGCTTGTATGAGAAATTCTAATTTGGTGGCGTCACTTGGCGCTGGTTACGAATCGAGCATAGATTCCAGCCAGCCAGCCAGCCAGTCTGTTTGTCTGTTTGCCCAGGACAGTTGCCAAGCGGTAGGGTAGGTGTATAAGTAGACTCTACATATGTGTGTGTGTGTGTGTGTGTGTAAGTCACCCCTAATGGCAAGCTGCTGCACGCACAAAAGGCAATGACCGACCTAGTCGGCGTTTTGGGAATCCAAATTGTTTAGTGGTGTCATTGCGTGCTTTGGCTGTGCCCAACTGTGTTAATTAGGCTAAAAGTGCAGCAGAACAAATTTATACCACCAGGTGTTTGATGTTGCCTAGCCAGGATGTAGTCCACGGGGGTGGCAGCAGTTACAAGCTGGATTACATTTTTATTATACTTGGCACACCCATTTTTAGAGCTTAACAAAGTCTTAAATTTAAAGAAAATAAGTCGGCATCATAGGTTTGATTATCTTAACTTGGTCAAAAGTCTAACGATTATTAAAAGTTTACTGTTTTATACATAAATGCGTCATTACATTTTTAAATATTAATATTCATTTGTTACTCCCACGAGTCTATAAAGGTATAAGATTAAGAACTTTTGAAAAGTACAATTTCTAATAGCCTTAGAATATAAATTCTTTAAAAATAAAATAATAAAAGGTAATAATAATAATTAATTTTAAGAGTAGTTCTTACATTCCTTTTAAATTACAAAATTCCACTTGAATTAAATAAAATAAAATGATGGCTGATTTAAAGAAAGGTAAGAAAGGTAAGTAATTCTTCATTTGAAGACAGCAGTGAACAGCGCTCTCCATAGAAGGCTCAGCTTTCAATTGAAAGAACCCACCCACTCTCACCGCATTCGTGAGCCGTGCCTTCTAATGAGATCATAATGCTCTCATTTTCAATTGAGAAAGTCAGAGTTCTCTTTTACCTTCAATTTGAAATAGTCAAACTAATAGCTCTTCGAATTGTATTGCATTTTATTATATGAAAAAATACTTGTTTTGTTTCTTAAATAAATTAGTTAGTATTTATTATGTATGTTGCACAATGCGAATATATTTAGTTGGTGTTAGTTACAAAAATTCTTGTTGCTTGCTTTTGCTTCGATTGTTTTCGAACTGAGTTTTGTTTTACAAAAAATCTTATGCACTTAGATAATTACTAAATAGTAGTATTGTGTTAATTAGACTAAAAGATTTCATAAAACATTTGTGCAATAAAACGCATTGCAATTAACCACTCACATTTTAATATTTATAAATAAATACAAAAATTAAATATGTAAATATACATATACATATATCTAAATATATATTTGATCAATTTGTGGAAATAATTCGCTGAACAATAATAATAAAAAAATGCTCGTGTTTGTATTAAATAATTTAACAATTTGTTTCTTTGCTGTTTGCACTTGTTGTTGTTTTGTTTACATACATATAATTAAAACCCGATTCTGTTTGAACAATATTGGTAAATAGATTCATCGACTGATTTACACCAGCGACTGTTGATTTGAAATACTTAAAACTATATTTTCTATACATAGAGCTCGATCTCGTAATACTACTAGTAAATGTTTTAATATTAATTTCAGAACTGTAATACGCTTAAACGAAATTTTGATTGATTTGCTGCTTTGTGCGAATAACTCAAGTTGTGAAACAGAAAATATGTTGTAAATGTATATAAAAGTTATTAGAATACAGCGAGTTAAGTTCTGCGAACTTGCAAGCATATAAAATTGATGTATTAGTGAATATTACATAAGAGCACAACAAACAAAGCCAAATAATTGTTATAAAATAAAGGCAATTAGAGTTTAGACTGCTTAACGATATGCACTTAAATGTGTAAAGCTCAATGAACGTAAAATTAGGTTAATTACATTAAAAGTGTTTAAATTAATTATTGAAAATGTACACTTTGGAGCATAGACAATAAATATTTTAGTGGACGTAACATGGTATCGCAATCGAAATTGTACAAAATATAATAATAGTAGTATAATAAATGTAAATAATGCAAATCAAAAATCTTTAAGGCTTAACGAGTATCAATTGGAAAATTGGAATCTTGGCAAATAAATAATTTAAATACAGTGATTAGTTTAACTAAATTAGCAACAAAATTGTGTTTAGCATAATAAGTTAGAGTAATAATAATAACATAACAGGAAACGTGTTGTTTTTGCAATACTATTCATTTTCAATATAGAACGCGGCAAATGCTGCAAGGACGACAGACAGCGAAGTGGCCTCGCTCTGGGATATTTGTTACTAGCGGGGAATGAGTACAGAGTTAGCGGAAATAGTTCTGAGTGTGTATGTGTTGTAGATAGGATACATTGGCCAAAAGTCTATTTGATGCGACGCAACGGCAGCGTTGGACTGTCCGGCGGCGTCTCGCCACCGGTGCTGCCACCTGCACTGCTGCCGCCGACTACGATCTGCTGCAGTGAATGCTTCTTGGTGATGCTCTTGAAGGGTGCGCCCAGTTTCCTTGGACCGCGTGGCGAGGCCGAAGTAAGTGCACTCATAGTATTGGCCTCCATGGCTGCTGTGGAGCCAGCCGAAGGCGAAGGCGCCAGTGCTATTGTGGGCGTGGCATCAATAGATGCTTGCACCCAGCCTGCCAAGCAACAAAAGCATCAATACAAATTTTCAGTTGCATAAGCATTGGACTTACCTTTAACTGAGGCGCGATTGTGATCTATCAAAGCAGCTGCCAGTGGCGCGCCAGAGCTGCTGGCATTGGATTCACGCAAGGTGCCCAGACTGGACATGGGCATGGGATTGTAGATGCGACTGGCAAAGTCCTCAAAGGTAGTGCTCTCCTTATAGCGCGACGAGACGCTGTCCAGCGAACGATTGCGCTCCTCATAGCTGCAATGAAAATGAATTAGATGAAATGGAAATCTGGAGCTGCAGCCAATCCGTAACTTACAACTGCTGATAGAGCGGCAGAGCAGCGCGCTTGGTGCGACTCGCATTGATGGCCGTGGCGCGTATGAGCGTGGCCAGGCAGGCGCCGCTGACAACACTCTCGTTGGCCAGCGGTCCAAACCAAGGCACCTCAGCCTTGCGATTCACTGTGACACGGAATAATCCATTGCGCAGCGGATAGACGACAATGAGCACATCACAAAACTCCGTGGGCAAAATGTCGCGTCTGTAGTCACGATGATGTTCGCTCCACACAATGTGCACCTCATCGTTGCCCAGATGACGCGTCTTCAGCAGCAGCGCCTCCGATGAGTCCGAGGGCATGCGCGTGGCCACATGATAGACCAGCTCCAAAAATGGCGTGGCATAATAAGGCGCCGTAGCACCGCAGCCCTGACGCGGCAGCCCGCCCAGAAAACCATTGTGCGTCTCCAGCTCAATCTCCCAGCCCAGCGCAGAGACAAACATTTCGTACATGCTGCTGCCGCTGGTATTCCGCAAAATGCTGCTCTTGTCCTCCTGCCCGGCGGCCACATAGATGACAGCCATCTTGTGTGTCTCCCGACACTTTTGCAAGTCGACATTGCGCAGCTCGCGCAGCAGCTTCTCGCTGCGCTGCAGCAAATGCGTGCGTGAGCGTCGCTCCCAGCCAGCCAAGCCCAGATGCGAGAAGAGCAGGCGGCAGTACTGGAACGGCGACTCCGAGCGCGCGGACAAGCTGCCCGAGTCATGGCTCACGCTGGCGCTGTGCAGTGAGCAGCTGGAGTCGGCATGCTTCAAGGGCTGCGCAGTCAGATGCTCTTGCTCCAGCTGGCGCTGATTGAGTATAACGGATATAGCCTGCGCCTCATGGCCGCTGCCCAGGGGACTGCAGCTGGGCGCATTCAGCTGCGTAACGCTGGGCGGCACGCACTCTGCACTGGTGTGTCCAATATAGGCGAGCATATCATCCAGCTGATCCAAATCTGGCGCTGCATCCTTAGCCAGCGGCAGCACGCCTGGCGAACGATGACGCAGCGTGTGCCGCGGCAGCTGCAGCGACACTGGCGTCAAGCTGCAGTCCGGCGTGGGCGCAAGCTTTAGCTCAGCCTTGCGCGGCTCCGAGTAGAGTATGGAGGCATCCCAGCAGGCTTTGCCATTCAAATCACGCATAAGCACGCGCACCTGCTTCTCGGCTGTGATTAGGCCAGCGGTAATGCCGCCGCCTGGCAGCTTCAGCGTAGGCAGCTCAATGAAGCTGGCCACCAAGCCAGCGTTCAGCATAAAGAGCTGCAGATTCTGTGCATTCACCACCGAGGGCAGCTCCATGGAGTCACGACGCTCCAGCGTATTAATGCCGCTGCTGTTATAAATGTCATCCTGCTCCTCCACCATGGAACTCAAACGTGAAGCGCCAATGCCCATGGGAAAGTGACCCAGATGCGTGACCAGCTGCATGGCCACGGCGCGTGCGCACAGCTTTATGGCCGTAATGCAGGCGTGTATAGTCTCCGCCGTCTGATAGCTCGCCTCGGGCAATTTGCCATCGCCCTGCAGATCATCGTGCGCTATATGCATATCAAAGTCATCATCCGCCGTAAGCTTAACGCGCTCGTGCCTGGGCGCAGCTGAGGCCACTTGCAGCAGCACGCGCAGCACTTGCAACACCAGCGTGTCGCCTTGCTCGTTGTACGGCGTCAGCATCACCGCTGCAGGTATCGCCATGCAGAATTCGCCCAGACATAGCATCAGTGAGGTTAGCACCACCTTGTCCGCATCCTTGGGCTTGCTTACGTTTTGTATTTCCAGCGCACGACACAGCGAGCTGATGATCAACTGCGGCAGACGCTCCACAGCCGCCAGCTGCGCACCACGCTCCGCGCACAGCTTCAGCGCGTCCACAGCTATGACAGCCACTGTGTGATGCTTGAACTGCAGCGCTTGCAACAGCACTTGCAACACTTCGCGTATGCGTGGATGATAATTGGTGTTCGCTTTGGGTGGGGTGACATGCTTGGCATGCGGCACCGTCTGCTGGAACTGGCCACGTGGAGGCGCATGCGGTTGCTGCTGCGGCTGCGACAGTCTCAGCAGCAGCCACTGGCCCAGCTGGCAAAGCGCTATGCAGCGCGCCTTGGCCGAAGGCTCACGACGCGCGCAACGCAGCATTATGTTCAGTATATGATCCTGCAGATCAGCGCATTCCATTAGCTCGAATTGCTGCGCTGTAGGCTGCAGCACGGGGCGTGGCAGCAGCGTGGGCGGATAGCAAAGCAGCGAGCCCAGCAGCGAGGCGACCTCAGCACGCGGCGTGCTGCGCGTCACCTCCAGCGAAGTCAGCAAAATGGCGCTGGCATGCACCAAATCCAGCAGCAGCAGCGTGTGCCCCGGCAGCAGCAAACTGAGCAGACGTGGACCCTCCAGATGCTTCATTATAGCATAAATCAAATCACGATCCTCACCCGTCAGCAGCTGATGCAGCGCATGATAGAACAAAGGCAACTGTGGCAGCCCAATGGCGCCTTGCAGCGCCAGCGAGCAGAGCAGCTGCAGCGCCCAGAGCTTGCCCTTCTTGAAGCTGCGCTCCAGTGTGAGCGCACCATAGCACCAAGGCGCTACCACGCCTATGGGCGGCACTAGCGTCGGCGGCGCCGGCGTGCTCTGATTGTCCGTCGATATGCCTTGATTCTGTTTGATTTTGATTAGATTCTGCGTCATCTCGAGCAAATGCTTGAACACCTGCGCATGCAGCTCCGACTTGTTAATGCGATTCACATCACCCAGCGCGCCCAGCATGCGTTTCCACATAATCGAGGTGGAGTCGGGCAGCCAGCCCGTGGCAGCGCCGCCCAGCATAATAGAGCGGCGATCCGAGTTGTAAGAGCCGCCACCAAAGCTGCCCGAGTTGTCGTTATCCTCAGCGGCCAACACATCGATTTGCAGCTGCGCATCCTTAATGCTGCCACCCTCAATGCCGCTGCTGGCTGTGGGCGAGGGCGAGCGCGAGCCAGCGCCACTTTCACCATCCTCAGTGGCAAAGTCTTCCTGCTGCTGTGAGCTGCAGCGTTGGCGTTGACGTGGCTTGCTTGGCGGCGCCAGCGAGTCCAGCGACATGGCGCGTCGCATATCCTGCTGCTGCTGCTGCACAGGCTCAAGCTCAATTTCAATCTTAGAGGCGCTTGGCTGCGCTGTTTGGCGACGTCGCATGCGCATGCGCGAGTTGCGCGCAGCTGAGGCCAAACTGCCCTCGCTGTAGCTGCGGCTCAGCAGCGGACTCAGCGGCAGCGTACGCGATCCTTGTGGCACGCCGCCCTGCGATTGCGTATGCTGATGATGCGCACGCTGCGTTGTGGGCAGCAGTGGCGCCTGACTGTTGCTGCCCGTCTGCGAGCTCTCCTCGGAGCGACTGCTGTTCGAGTCACGCTCCCGCTGCGCCTGGCTGACCACATTGCTGTTGCTGCCGCTGCCACTGCCGCCCGCTTGCCACACGCTGCCAATGCGCCGCCGCTTGCCGCGACTCTCGGCCACGCGGTCCAGCGGCAAATCCAACAGATTAATTCCATAGGTATAACGCGAAAAGACGCGCGTCAACGTCTGTATGGTCTTGTTCCATTCTATGATCAGCTCCTCGCGATGCGTCAGCGACTGCAGCACATTGAGAAACTTCTCCCAGAGCAGCACATTGACCGGCACATTGGTATGCGCGCGTATCCAGGTGACTATCAGCGTTTGGAATATAGCCGAGCCGAGTATGCCGCCCAAATTGGCGCACTTGGCGCCGCTGGGCGGCGGCTGCTGATGCAACACCACCGAGGTGACCTGCAGCAGCACAAGCAGCAGCTGCTCCCAGGTGCGCGACTCCATGCGCGTGTTCATCACCATGGTGCGATAGACGTTCAGCACCTTCTTGCATATCTCCGTTTGCTCCTGCAGCGGCGTCGAGTGATGATCGCGTGTGCGTGCGGGAAAGCAAATGTTCAGATTAGCCGTGTTCACTAGGAAAACATTCGCTGCATTCGTGACAAAGACTTGGAGTACGTTTTGCATGCCCGCGCGCAGCACCAGCTGCTGCTCCTTGCTGCCTTGCTGCTGCATGGCGCCCACATAGGAGGGCGTGCGCAGGCGCTGACTGCGTGGCGTGCCGCCTGCATTGCTGTTGCTGTTCGGCGTATGCAACATGCCTGACTGGCCATCATCGTTGGGCTCCAGCAGAAACGGCGGCGGTGTGCTGCCCGTCATCCAATCCCTGTAGACCGCAATGGCGGTGCGTATTGCCTCGATTTGCGCCTTCGAGGTGAAGTTCAGCAGAAACGCCTGACGATAAACCTCGTGCACAAAGTTAATGTTCTCACGGCTCACATAGAAAACATCGCGCACTATCAGGCCCTGCTGATAGCCCAGCAGGCGAGCATGATCCACGCCCTCGATCTGCAGCGCACAGTCCAGACGATGGCTAAGCAAGCGCTCGTGCGTAAAACGCGACACCCAGTTGATGAGCACCACCACACAGGAGGCCATCACCTCCTCCTTTTTGTGTATGGCACGCATCACAGGCAGCTCCAGGCGTGGATTGTATATGGAAGTGCTGGCATCAAAGCTGGGCGAGAACACAGGCAAAAAGACCTCCTTGAAGCGCTGCAGCAGAAACGCAAATGCGCGATGATCCTTCTGCGCTCGATTGTCGCGCCAGCGCAGGCAGGCGGCGGTTTGTACCATGCTATTGAGTAGAACTTCGAGTCCATCGCGTGGATCTGGTGGCGCTGACTTTTCGCTGGATGAGGGCGGCAGCAATGCCACCAGCTCGGAACTCTGCACTGGATGCGAAAAGGCGCTGTCATGAAATACGGAAGCCATGCCGCCGTCTGCTTTCATATTCGGATGCGTTAGAAAGTCTGTAGCGCTGAATTCAGTATCTGGACCCAGCACTCCCTTCTGTGGCACTATAAGTCCTGGTATTAGATCCGCATACATGGCATGCACATAGCCGGGCGCATTCTCGCCCAGCGTTTGATACCACAGCAAGAAGTATCTGCAAAAAGTAAAAGTTTAGCATACGCTGCACCCCTCTGAATTTATTCAACACTCACTTGACACCCTCGCGTCGCAGCTTGGGCGAGTTGCCCAAATGCAGCAGCTTGGCCATAATGCGGCTGAGCGAGTGACATTGCCAGCGTCGGGCGAGCAGCTCCGGCAGCAGGCATAGTATCTTCTCCAGCAACCAGAGCGAGCCGTCCAGTTCCTCGCGATGCGCTTTGTGCACTAAATAATAACATAAAATTAATATAAAATCAAAAATAGCGTTTGCATTCCATGCAATTTGTTTATCCCAAGCAAACGGAACGAGCATAAAATGCTAAATAATGTGTATGTGTATGTGTGTGTGAAAGAGACAGAGACAATGCAGGTGCTTAAGGTAGAGGCCGCTAAATAGGAATTCAACAAAATAATTATTGGAAGCAAAATGAATGGCAAACACTCCAAGAAGTCAATGCGTTAAATAAACCATAAACATATCAAAAATTATATGTTATGAAAGTGAAAAAATGTTTTTTTTAATATGCAAACGCTTCAAAGTCGAGACAAACTTACCAATGTGAAACGGAAGTTCTGCAGATAAGAAATTACGAATAGATAGAAAAATAGAAGATATTAAAATTTAGCACCCATTTTTTTGTTTGTATATATAGCATAGCCACAACGTTTTTGTTATGCTAGCACACGCTGCGAAATTTATGAAACTAAAACCATTAAGATAAAAGACACAAACAAGCAGCAATAATAATTATTTAAACGCGTTTGTTTTTTTTTTGTTACTTTTTCAAATTGTAAAACATAGATTAGAGAAATTAGGACAGCACAAAGAGAAACGTGGTTGAGTTAAGAATACTCTAAAAATTCAAGGGCATCAGCTGCAAAAACTTCAGATTCTTTCTGAACCCCCTTTTAGGACGCCCTTGCATAAAAGAAATCAAAACGCGTTGCAGAAAAGCTGAGCTAACTGCATTTCAACTTTAACTTTTTTTGCAGACAAAATAACAGTGTATAAGACCATTATAGACATTTTGTTTTTGCGCTAGTTTAATTACCTTTTTGCTTGAGATTTGCCTCGGCCTGAATGAAAGTGTCGTAGAGTATAAAGTAGACATGGCTATAATTTGTCTCGAACAGCGACTTGGACTCTTCATAATCGACATTATCTGCAAAGAGAGTGAAAATAAAATAAGTTTCATTATATTGATTGCCATAATTTCTTAACCACTTGTTGCCAAGGATTACACAAGTCTTGATATTGATATTGATTGTTAAATAAAAGCAGAGAATCAGCACAAATTAAATGTAAACGTTATATGGTGAGTATTATATGAAAATTTATCACCAGAAAATAAACTATGACGAATAAACAAAACCGCAGTTATATAGCGGTTTAGACGTTTAATGAATCAGTGCCAAGGGTGCTGCTGGTAGATGAACGCAATGATGAGAGCGCTGGGGTAAGGGGGAAAACGCAGCAAAACAGAAGAAAGCTTAACCAAGAGAGAAAGAGAGAGAGAGAGCGCGCAAGAAATCTTAAAAACTGGTTTCGTAGAAGGCCAAAACGAACAGAAAAATACAAACCAACGCAGAAATGTGTTGATAAACTTACAAACAATTGTAGAAAGAAAAAACCTATATCTATGTGTATGCATATATGTGCGTGTGTGTGTGTCTATGCCAATTGACAACAACAAAGTAGCAGATAAAACAGCGTGAAATATAGGCACCTGTTGAGGATTGAGAATTTGCTGGCCATGTTAAGCGATTTGAAAATCGCCGGCGCGTTCAATGACACAAAAAGAAAGTTAAACAACAACAGACAGCGCATTAACAGTCAAAGACGGGGGGAGTAGCAGGCGCATATTTACAACTGGCTATGTACATGTATGTGTGTGTGTGTGTGTGTCTGTGTTTGTTACCAACAATGCTGCCACTCAGTCAACAATTGCCGTTGTTAGCTTTGTAATAATTATTTGTGCCGCATTTATCTTTGCAGCTAACTTTTTCACACATTGTTGTTTTGCCTGCTTGTTGTTATTGTTTTTCTTTTCTATTTTTTTGTTGGTTTTTGTGCATAAATTAATGTCGTTGCTATTTGTTGCGATATGCTGTTTGCATATGTATATGTAAAGTTGTTTCGCTCAGCAGGAAATAGCATTAGCGACTGTAGGTAGTTTTATCATGTTTAATAAAACAACAATTTATAAGCTTGGCAAAAATTGGTTCATTTTATATGGCAATGGTCACAGACGAACGCCTACACAAACAAAAGCAATAAATGCACAACCACACACACACACACACATACGCACACACACTTATAGCAGAGACATTGAAAATATTGTTTAATAACTTTACCTAAAATTGTGCGTAGGTGTCGCAAACGTGAGGCCGAATCCTTTTTGCAATCTTGCAGCTTCGCTGTTGACTTCTTAACATCAGCGTGTGATTTCTTTGTAAACATTTTGCACTCTTATACTTAATATTTGCACACAAACATTCTTAAACTATTTCGTTAGATTTTCGTTGCTAAACATAAATAAATCCGCACACACACGAAACACACACACACTCCGACGAGAGGCACCTGCGTTTTATACTTTCTTTTTGCACTTTTTTTGTGTGTCCAGCGGAGCGCCCAGAAGCCAACGTATAGCTTATTAACAATTCCCGCCCGTGCAGCAAACAACCATACGTCGAATTTACTCTTGCTGTTGTTGTTGCTGTTATTGTTTCTCTGGGTGCTGGAGCTTTTCGCAGTTTGTTGTAAATTATTGCTTTGCTATTCATTCTTTCTGCCAGCTAATTGCACTTGCACCCAGCGACTGTCTTTTGGAAGTAACAACGCATTTGATATTGTTATAGTTTAGATTAAACGACTTAATACACATCATTAAACATTATAAATATTAAAGCACGGGACACGAGTGCAACTTTTGCGTGTGTTTTTTACGAAATTTATTTTATCTGTGAGCAGAAGTTATCTGATATCGAGTACAAAACAATAATACGCAAATTAGTATCGATACTCATATAAAACTTTGCCAGCCAACGGTCACACTGCTTGTGTGCCGCAAAAGGCGGCAACTCTATTTTTTTCACTGAATTTTGAAACGTCAAAAACGTTAAACGTGATTTGCACTTTTAAAGCCTTCATTTGAGTTAAAAATTTATTAAAATTAACAAAATGGCCCAAGTGCAAGCAACAGCGCGTCCACCAATGGATGAAGAACGTGTGCGGGCACTAAAGAACTACCGTGCCAAATTGCTTGAGCATCGTGAGTTAGAATCTGGCTTAAAAGCGTTGCGCGACAGGCACAAGGCATCCCAGTTAGTATTTGAAAAGTCGGAGGATGACCTGAAGGCATTACAAAGCGTAGGCCAAATGCTGGGTGAGGTGCTCAAGCAGCTTACTCCTGATAATTTTATTGTCAAGTCGGCAAATGGCCCACGCTATGTGGTTGGCTGTCGCCGGCAGCTCAACAAGGAAAAGCTGAAGGCCGGGACTCGTGTCGCTTTGGATATGACAACTTTGACCATAATGCGCTTTCTTCCCCGTGAGGTGGACCCATTGGTGTATAATATGTCGCATGAGGATCCGGGCAACATTGACTATTCTGCCATAGGTGGACTTGCTGACCAGATACGCGAGCTGCGCGAGGTTATTGAGCTGCCCCTCAATAATCCAGAGCTCTTTTTGCGCGTGGGCATCAATCCACCCAAGGGCTGTCTACTGTATGGTCCACCCGGCACGGGTAAGACTTTGCTGGCACGTGCTATTGCCTCGCAGCTGGACGCCAACTTTCTAAAGGTCGTCTCCTCGGCCATTGTGGACAAGTATATTGGCGAAAGTGCACGTCTGATACGTGAAATGTTCTCCTATGCACGTGATCATCAGCCGTGCATTATATTTATGGATGAAATCGATGCTATAGGCGGACGTCGCTTCTCCGAGGGCACTTCGGCTGATCGCGAGATTCAGCGCACGCTTATGGAGCTGCTGAACCAAATGGATGGCTTCGATGCTCTGGGCCAAGTTAAAATCATAATGGCTACCAATCGCCCAGACACCCTAGATCCAGCACTAATGCGTCCCGGGCGCCTGGATCGTAAACTTGAAATTCCATTGCCCAATGAAATGGCCCGTTTGGACATTTTGAAGATACATGCTGCCCCATTAGCCAAGAAAGGCGAAATCGACTATGAAGCTGTCGTTAAGCTCTCGGACCAATTCAATGGCGCCGATCTGCGTAATATCTGCACCGAGGCGGGTCTGTTTGCCTTACGCGAAGACCGCGAGTATGTCATACAGGAGGATTTCATGAAGGCTGTACGCAAGACTGCCGACAACAAGAAGCTTGAAACCAAACTGGACTACAAGCCCATCTAAACAAATCACTTTAATATGTAAATAGAGCATAAGCGCTGAACATGTAATTTGTTAATTGCATTTAAGAGATGTTAGATAAGCAGGCCACTTAATCGAATGTCATTAAATCGCTGCTGCGCATAGTTTAGTGTCTAAAGTCATGTCTCTAACAACCAGCAGCGTTCTCCACGCTTGTGTAAAGGCTTCTATGTTGCAATTGGCAATATATGGCTTGTTCCCGGGTTACTACAGTCGTAAACGTGCGAAATTTTTGTTAAGTATACCGTTGGGCATTTACTGTCTTGTTGTCGCCACGCTCTTCGCTGTATTCTACGTGCAGCTCATGTGGACAGACTATATAAATGATGATATTAGTCAGCGCGATGTTATTAAGATTTATTGCTATATGAATGTGTGCCTGTGCTTGATAAACTATATCACCCAATGGTTAGCCATGGCGGCCACGCTGCGTTACCAAAATAATTTGCCTTTATTGAGCACCTTGAATGGACTTGACATTACACTCGACTCCATAAAGCACGCACTCTTGTTGGAAGTTTTTAAATTGTTTGGTTTTCCATTGATCATGCTGCTAACATTAATAATTTATGACTGGCTGCAGTTTTCCAAGCTCAGCTGGATGAATACATTTGGCACCATGTTGCCAATTTATCTGGGTAATCAAGTGAACAACTGTTTCTTTGGCAGCATCATGCTGACCACAGGAATCTTAAGACAAATTAATGTTTTGCTGCGCGATATTCAATTGGAAGTAAATAGATTACAAACACCATTGGAGCTCCAGCTGCAGAAACCTTATTATCGCATGCAACGTTTCTGCGAACTGGCCGACCGATTGGACGAGCTCGCTATCAAATTTACACACACCACAACTAACTCCATGTCTTATTTGAAACTAACGGGTGTTTCGCTGGTCATTTCACTGGCTCTCAATTTGGTTATCACCACACTTGGCTTCTATACGCAATATCAGGCAGCAGCGGATTATATATTTACTGAAAACATCTACGACATTACCCAACCCGCTGTACACTTTGTGTTTCTAGTGGTAGCTCTTTCCGAATTCTATTTCCTGTCGCGTCTCAGTCAACAGGCGCTAGACGAGGTATTCATATACAAACATACACAAATACAAATAAAATTAAATAATCTTTACAGGCGAATGAAACGGGTTGCCTGCTGCAGCAAATCAGTTTGCAGCACTCTGTGGTGGATGTGCGCTTCAAGCAAGAGGTTGACGCCTTTTGGTTGCAAGTCCGCACGATTCAATACAACCTGAAGCCGCTGCAATTTCTGGAGCTGGACGGCACACTGGTCAGCAAGATTTTTGCAACAGTCGCTGGTTTCTTATTGTTTCTGATACAAAACGACCTAACGCTCAGATTCTCGCTGAAGTAACGTATTGAATTTAAATTCGACGTAGCGCGTTATCGATAAGGGCTGTTTCAATGTGGTGGTCAGTCGATAGTTAAAACAGCTGTATATAAACAAGCAAAATTTTTAGCATGTAAAATAGCAAGAGGCAATTGTATTATTAAGATTTTTAAGCATAAGTAAAAAGTTAACAAAATGGCGCGTATTAAATGGCGTGCCAACTCCACACACAACATACTGTAAGTACTTTTAATCTTCTAAATAACTTTGTTGCTTTAAATGCGTAAGTATTGCCGGCAGCTCCACTTTAGCGTTACGCTGGTCCTATATGAAGCACTGCTGGCACTCGCTCACGTTCAATGCACATATGGACTCTTCTTATGGCGTTGATGTACTGCTGACGCCCATAATTTGGTTTGTGGACAACTACACACATTGTCTTGGTCCAGTAAGTTTTGCTATGCGCATGCAATTTTCAGTGCATTTAAGTTGACCTGACCTCATTGCAGTTCTTTGTTATTGGTGTTGCTATTTTAACCACTGCCGTCGTTAGCATTGCCTATTGGATAGGATTTCCCTTTTGGTGGGCAAAAAGCCAAGCGGTAACAATTTTTCTGCTTGTTGTGGGCAATTGGCTGCTGTTAAATATCATATTCCATTATGTGATGGCTGTGAAAACTCCGGCTGGTCATCCGCCGGAAGGTGTATCCCTTGTAGAGGCGGTGAGCATGTGTGCCAAGTGCATTACACCCAAGCCGCCGCGTACTCATCATTGTTCAGTGTGTAATCGTTGTATTTTAAAAATGGACCATCATTGTCGTAAGTATTAAGAGCAGCTTTTTAAAGTTATTTGTTATACATGCAATTTATATACTTTTAGCCTGGCTTAATAATTGCGTGGGATATGCCAATCATCGCTACTTTTTTCTCTATATGCTATACACTACGGCAGGCTGCCTATTTCTTATTATAGCAGGCTTGGAAATAGGCCACAAGTATCTTTGGCTGGATCACACCGAAAGCTGGACGGAAGTCGAGCCTCTCGAGGGTCAGCCTGTGAAATTTAACTTAAGCGGTCACGTAATTCCAGTGGTAAGTGTATAAAAACACAGTGCAATGAAATTTAATAATCAAAAATGTATTTATAGACACATCCACATGAGTACGATGATATACTAATGCCGCCAGCTGTGCATAATTTGCCTACGCCAGTTGTAGACTTGGAGGCATCATCGGTCATACGACGACGTGCTTTGTGGTTTATGGCGTTTACCAATGTGGCTGTAGTCATGGCACTAGGCACTCTTTGCACTTGGCACGCAAAACTCATTACAAGAGGAGAGACAAGCGTAGAGGTGAATATTAAAGTTTACCTATGGAATAGCTTTTAAAATCTAATGGTATTGTTTTTTTAAAGGCACACATTAACCAAGCTGAGAGCAAGCGTTTGCTACAAGAAGAACGCATATACATTAATCCCTATAACTTTGGCACTAAGAAGAACTGGAAACTCTTTCTAGGACTTGTGCGTGGCAGGTTTGTAAGCTGTAATTAAATTGTATGTCCATTGTTATGCTAAGGTACAAAATATTCATAGATCTTTTTGGCGCACTGTGCTTTTGCCTTCGTGGCACAAGCCGGAGGGTAATGGACTCAGCTTCCATACTGTGCACGATGCGCCCTTTGAAGATGAGTGGCCATAGTCCATAGTCTGCGTTCCAACGCAGAATGCAAGCTTTTGTGATGTCAGCATGGCAACATAGTTTAATTGCTAGCTACAAACGATTCCAATAGATTAAAATTTAAAAATAAATTATTATATTAGTATCAAGCAGCTAAGTAACAATTAACTGTTTCCATAGAAATGTTTGCCCATTAAAAATAAACAAGCTCACTAACTAAAAAAATAAATATTTCCAAGCTAGTGTTAAAAATGAACTTGTTGAGTATATGCCGTTGTTAGGAAACCTCAAGCCACTGCAACTTGTTGCCAGGACGCCAACTCTGACCGGTTTTGTCGATACAAATATTTAAAGTGAAAACCAATTGCGAATCATGTCGAAGGCCTCCGGTTCTGAAGATGAGCCATTGGTGCCAGATGACTTTGATGATGATTTTTATAGAGAGCTTGGTGAAAAGATACCAGAGGTAAGCATATGAAATAATGAAAAGCACAGTCTGTAAAGTAAGATATATAGGCAACAAAGGCGCTGCGACAGAAGGATACGCCCAACAATGCAGACAATGTGCAGCGTTTGCTCATCTGTGGCACACGCTATAAAAATGATTTGCGCCTGGAGGAGGGACGCTCGCAGGAGCTGCGTGAACAGATTGCAGAGCTTGAAGCACGACTGGAGAATGCAGCGCGCTTGAGTAAATTGGATATGGCTACGGTTGAGGAGCTGCGTGGTGTCATAGGTGCGTATTCATGTATTTGAAAAGAGTGCCTTACTGATTTGCTCTTATAGAGGGTGCCTGGAAGCAGAAGGATGCTGCACAGATACGTGAGCAATCCGCTCAGGATGAAGTGCTGGCGCTGCGACAAAAGCTCGACTCTTCAGAGCAAATGGTGGCGTTTCTCAACGAACGGGGACAATCATTAAGCAGCAAACGTGACGATGGCAAGGAACGCGATAAACTAAACGAGGAAATCAAGGATCTGAACAAAAGACTGCAAATACAGCGCGCCTATACGGCTGAAGTAGAGACTAATATACAAACACTGGAGGCCAAGAATAAGGAGATACTCAAATTATTGGATGTAAGTTACGACTATAATAAAAATCATATGCTTAACTAGCGATTGTAATTGCAGGAAACTTCAGCAGATGCTTGCAACTTGAAGCGCAAAAGCGATGCACTCACCAAGGATCTAAACACAATGAAAAGCGATGAGACCAAATACTTGGAGCAAATTGCTCACATCAAATCAAACAACGAGCATCTGACGAAAGTCAAAGTGCGACAAAACCTGCAGATACTCTCGCTTAAAACGAATCTGGAGCACTTGAACACACTACACAATGCCACATGCAATAAGCTGGCCAAGCTGACAGTGGATCTGGAGTATACAGTGCAGGAGCGTGACAAGAACAAACGTGCGCTTGTGCAGCGCATTAATTTGCTAAAAGTACGCGAAGACGAGCTCATAAAGCAGCGCCAGGAAAATGCCAAGCTTAGCAAATCGCAGGAAACAATTGCGCGCAAATATGGCGGCCTGGAAATGTCCAAGCAGGAAGTGCAGCAGGAAAATCTGCGACTCAAGTAAGTAAACAGAACAGCTAAGCCTTGCTTAAGCTTGATTTGCTTGCAGAACTCAGCTGGGCACACAGGACAAGGAGCTGGAGTCTATGCGCCGCGTTGTGCATCACTTTGAGAAGAACAATGAGAACCTAACCAAGGAGCGTGATGTGCTCAAGCGTGACATGCAGTGCGAGCATCGCAGCGCAGAACAAAGCAATGCTTGCTATCAGGAATCTCAGCATGAGGTGCGCGCGCTTAAGGACATTATCAGCACCATGGATATAAAGATCAAAAAGCAAGCAGAGGACTTGAAAAAGCTCAAGAAGGAGAAATCAAAGAAGTTGGATGAAATACAACATTGGATGGACAAGCTGGATGTGCTGCAAAGTAAGTTAGCTTTTGAAGAATCTATGCTGACTAATTTATGGCTTTGATTGCAGATGATATACATCTTAAGGAGAACTACGAAATTGAATTGAAGCGCACCATAAGCGACCTGGAGGCCAAGTGCGCTAAGTTTCAGCAGCAACATGATGTGCTGGCCAACGAGCGTCAGAGTCTGCAGCGCGCGCTACAAACAACTGATGAGGATCGGCAGAAGCTGCGAGATCAGCTGAGCAATCTGCAGTCACAAATTGAGGCGCTGAAGGCAAAGATAAGCTATCGCGATGGCGAGCTGAGCAAACTGCAGCTGCAAATCGATCGCATGGAAAAGGAGCGACGCATGCTGCGCAACGATGTGCGTCATGCTCAGCTGGGGCAGCAGCACACCAAGGCGGAGCTGTTGGACAAGCGCAAGGAAAACGATCGACATGCCAAGTCGCTGCAGGAGGATGAGCAGCGCCTTTCGCGTCTGCGCAAAGAAGTTGACAATCTGATGAACGAAAAGAATTCGATAAGCGCAGCGCTGACCAAGCGCAACGAGGAGTACGCGCGACTGCAGCACAATTTGGAAAATCTGCAGAATGCACACGATCAAGCGGAGCGTCAATGCGGCCAGCAGCAGGATGACATGCGTCTGATGTGTGTGGAGATTAAGAATTTGCGCACAGAGCGCAATGTGTTGCGTGCGGATCGAGAAAGTGCTGCCGATTTGCGGCAGGAGCTGCTGCAAATGCAGCGTATACTGAATCAGGAGCGCATCAAGGCGCGCGCGCTGCAGGATGAGATGATGACACCCATGAACGTGCATCGCTGGCGTCTGCTGCGTGGCAAGGATCCCGAGAAAATGGATTTACTCGAGCGCATTCACATACTGCGCAAGCAATTGCTTACCCAAAACGTGGCGGTCATGGAGCACGAGCGTGCGCTCAGCGAGGCGCAACAGCTATATGCAGCGCTCAAGGAGTTTATGCTCAAGTTGCCCAGCCACAAGGTGCAGGCGGAGCTAAATACTGTCAAGGTAGCATTTATATTATTGTTAAAAAAATCAAAGTTTATTTCAATCTTCTTTGCTTACAGGCAAATCTTTCTGCGAAGGAACGCAAGCTCAAGGTGCTGCTGGCCGAGCTGAATGCCAAAGATGCTGACGAAAAGTCCAATGCGGTTAAATTGGATGAGCTGCGCTGCAGCTTGGCACAAACGAAAGTGCAGCTGCTTGAGGAGAAGCGACGCAAGCAGAAGCTTATGGAGGAGCGTCAGTTGTTGGAGCAAATGCAGGCGCATTGCTACTCGGCGCCAGCTCAGCTGCCACGCACTTTGGGTGCGGGCTTCAAGATGGTCAGCACGCTGCTTTAGCAAATAAACTTCATCTACAGAACTGAGGGCCACTTGATATTTTATCTTCACTGGACCTTATAGTGTAGTGCACCATTTGCTTAGCGTCCGTGTTGGGTTTGTTGGGCATCAATTGATCTTTCAACGTTTGCTGAAAGACATCGATGAGACATTCGCGTGCCTGCAAATCGATTTCGTTGATGCTCAGCTCTGCCTGCATTGCCTTAATCTTGCGGCTCTGCTGGTGAGTGATGTGCCGCTGCTTCCAAAGACGATCTACGATGCTGCGATCTGGCACATATTGCAACTGACGCTTGAGCTTCTCATATCGACGTTCTGACTCCTGCAATTGCGCTTGCACACGGCTGCGTTCGATGCCTAGACGTATGTTACGCTTGAGCAGCAGCTGTATCTTGCGCAGCAGCTCGAACTTCTTTGGATCCTTGGCGTACGTCACACGCCAGCGATGTATGTGGCAGGGATGCTTCATCTCCTCCGTGAACGCAGTAACACGCAAGCGTTCCCGATTGAGTTGACGCTCCAGCCGCACCACCTCCTGGCGCATATTGCTCGTCTGTGTCAGCGCACGCTCCAGGCAAGAATTCGAGCTGCGTAAATTTGATATCTCTAGCTTGAGCAGACGTATGTCCTCTATGCGTTGATTATACTGCATTGTGCCGCGATCCAAAGCAAGTTGCATCATGCTTAGTTTTTCGTTTTTCAGCTTTAACTCATCATTGCGTCGCACCATTTGCAGCCCCACTAGATTCTTTTCCTTTTTGAGGTCTTCGAGGCTACAGCTGACCTGCTTGAAGCGCTTCTCATCCTGATCTATGGTGCTGATGAGCTGCTCGCTGCGCATTTTCATTTCATGTACCTCGACGCGCATGCGCTGTAGCTGCTGATCCCTGCTGTGTATATCGTTGAGCTTATGCTTGACAGCGCTGTTCAATTGATCGATTTGATTTCTTAAGCCAATCATGTCCTTTTCGTTAATGGCCAGCTGAGTGGTTAGCTGATTCACCTGAAAGGATAACTTGGAGTTAAGCGATTGCACAGTCTGACGATCTCTGCAGCAGGTGGTGTAGTTTTTCTCCAAAGCCGCCTTCTCACTGAAAATGAGTTCCATTTGCTTCTTGACACTTATATATTCCTCATGCTTTAGTCGTAGTCTCTCAAGCAACGTGGTAATGCGTTCGTTTTTGTTCTGCAACGTTTCTGCAATTACAAGTTGAGGGTAACATGCAGTGACTGGTTTTATTTTGAAGCAGCTGCCACTTACCCTCCAAGACTTCGATGTTTTTGGAAAGATCGTTGGTCTCCGACACTAGCTCTGCTTTCTCTTTTTGCAAATGATGTATCTTGTTATCCTTTTCGTCTAAGGTCTTATTGGCGCGATCTAGCAACACTTGAATATCTTGAATTTGATTGCGCTGATTGAATATATCATGTTTCAGATTGCTCTGCGCATCCATCAAGGTAACAATTTCGACTTTCAGCTTTTCTCGCTCACGTGTTACATCATCACGCTGGCGTTTAACCTCTTCTACCTTACTGTTGGCATAGAGCAGCTTCTTTTCAACGACCACCACCAGATGGCTAGACATAATAGTACAGAATAAGTATTTTTAATTAAGTCGTTAGAGCAGACTTACCTCATGGTCGACTCTTGCTCTATAAGATCTTGATTTTTTTTGGAAATTTGCATAAAGCGTCGACTGAGCAGCGCATTTACATCGGCTTTCTTTTTAATTTCATGTAGATGTACTTGCTTAATTAACTCCAGAGATTCCTTTTCTCGTTGCACGGTCTTTATGTCATGTTCTAAGCCACTAGCTATCACCTTAGACTGAAACTTTTCCTCCTCCAGTCGATGATTCTGCTTTTGCAGCATATAGTTCTCTTGTGTCAGGCGATCAGTGCGATGCTTAAGCTCCTCCGTGAGATGCCCACACTCTTCATATTTTCTCTGAAAAACACGCAGCTCTGCGTTTGTTTGATTTAGTGCCTCCAATTCCCTTCTCATGCTTAACAATTTCTCCTCCAAGTGTTCAATATTGACGCGATTCTTATTCATAACAGTATACAAATCAGCTTCCATTGCCTTGAGCCGGTTATGCTGCTTGGTTATTGTGGTACGATGGTTTTCATTAATCTGTTCAAGTCCCGCTGAATAATATCTATTAATCTCCAAGCGCTTCTGATAGTCCTTAATCTCGCCAGCCAGCCGATCGCGTTCACGATAAACTAAGCTGCGTATGCGCAATTCTTTGCTAAAGAAAAATTACCACAAATTATGTTTCGCATGCAAATTTATAGAGTCAAAGAACTTACGGATGAGCTTCATGTTCGACTTCTATGTTGTTCTTGCTATGATCATAAGCTGAGCTTTCTTGCCTTAGACTATGCTGCCTTACGGTCTCTCTGTGCTGCACCGAATCAGCTGTGCGCCACGCCTCTTCCACCGACTCCTTCAGTTCATCCATCATGCTATTCGACATGGCCGTTGACTCCAACGCCAGACGCAGTTTCCGGTTTGCTTCTGCAATTTGCTCTCTCCTGTCAGTGCCCTCTGCCACTTCTGCCGCATAGAGCTGATGCATGCGGCCAATAATGTCGACAAAGCGCTTCATTTTGGCAGCTATAGCTGAATCCACATCCATGAGCGCCTGTATGAGCTCATAGCTTCTGAAGAAGAACTCTTGGTTCAGATCTTGTATCAAATCTAGCTGCGCCACCTCTTTTTCCTCCACATTTTGTAGAATTAGAGACAAGTTTTTATCTGTCTTTCGGGATCTTCTAGATGTAATCGACATGTTGAAATTGCTTGTATTCGATGAGTAATATAAAAATATATTAAACCAATTGCAACAAACTGCATTCAAACAAAGGAAACGTGCAACAAAAAATAAACAAAAAGAGCACGTTTAACAAAAAAAAAGATAAACTGTATAGTAACAGAATATTGTGTTGAATAAACAATATTTTTGAAAAGACTGCTAGATAACATTAACATTAATTGGTTTTAAGAAAAATATTATATTTATTTAACTCGTTTTACAGTTTTACTTTGTTTTAATCAGAAAATATATGATTACACATTAATATTTATATTATTATATAACACTGCAATTAATTTCCTGCTATATAGTTATTACATATTAATAAACTTTTAAACATAAAATGAATTCATAAAGACAGAAAGCTATAGCCGGCTTATACCGACTTTAAATTATTTACACACCCTTATACATTTTTTTTTATAGTTTTTAATCTTTAACAGGGCATATAAACAACAATAAATCACAATATGGTTTCGCAAATTTTCGCTAGAATTTAAGTCTGCTCGCTTTGTTTTGTTGTGCTTGCTACAAAAATATATATACAGTATTTCTAAAAGACAAAAACAGTTTTGCAATTTAAAGCTTAACAGAATTAACTACGATGCGCTGCGTTTCAGTCCCCAAAACCCAAGAAAAACTTTTGAAATGCAAGCCGTTTGATATGGAGCAGAAATAAACACTTAAAATTTACAGTTATTCACGACGTTTACGAATGGTCTAGTTACATGGATAGTGTGTGGCGTAGTATATAATACATAGATCAAAATGTTTATTGTACAGAATGTGACAACAATTAGTTGGTCAGTGGTTTACTAAACTAAAATCAATATACGTAAATGGTATATAGGTCAAATATAAAGTATATATATATGTATATATATGGTGTATATAGATTGTGCACTTGGAGCTGTGCATTTTGTCTAGGATTCGTTTATATTAAGCTTTAGTTAGGACATAAAAAATAAAGAAAACAAGTTTGAAGAACGATTGCGATTCACAGTTTGCTTTTCCATACAATGACAATGGCACCACCAATTGGTGGCTGGTGGTGCTTTTTTGGTCTTGGTCTTGGTTGTAGTTCGTGCGCCAAAGTGCGCCCATGGGCCAGCCCTAAGAGACGCTAGCGGTCTGTGGACGACTGGCCTGTTGCTGCTGCTGCTGCTGTTGGCTGCTTGATTGCTGCTGCTGCAGCTGAGATTGGCGCACCTCGCGCACATAACAATCGCGACAGACACGCACCGCCTTGGTGAGGCCATACTTGGGCAGTGGTGCAGTGGCATTGGAGCAGACGCCGCAGAAGACGCCGCCGCAATTACGGCAGTGATGACGGCGCCGAAACGCTGTGAACGGCGTTTGGCAGCACATGCAACGTGGCGCTTTGCCATCGGGTATCCAAGCCGGCGGCGCCAAGGTGGATGTGGTGGCGGAATTGACGCTGTCATTGTCCTGCAGACGCCGCTGACTGCCGCTGCGTGTGCTTATGGGTGAGTTGTGCTCGGAGCTGCTCGAGGAGTGACTCGATGGTGAGTTGCTGCCCACGGAATTGTTACGCTGACGCTGCAGCTGCAACTGAATTTGCGCCTGCTGCTGCTGCTGCTGCTCCACTTGCTCCGTTTGCAAATTGCTGCTTGTTGCCGACTCTTGGTCGCCCAAGCTGCGACTGCGCGCCACATGATTTCTGCTGGCGACAGCTGTGCTGCTGTTGCTGTTGGCCAATTCAGTTGTATTGTTGCGCTGTATGGCAGCGCCAGCTGAGTGACGTGTTGTTATGCCGCCGCCATTGCCATTGCCACTGTTGTTGAACACATTGTCCAGCTCGGGATTGACCTCCTCGGCTGAGTAAATGCTTTGGTTGGAGCCGGCGCTCTCCTGTATCACATCATTTTCAGAGGCACGAAACTCGAATAGCTCCGAATCCTTTGTCTTTTCTGGTATGTCAATATCCTCTTGTGTCGAGGACATGTTAATGAGGAACACGCTGCGCAATATCTGGCGCAGATCAGAGGCGAAATTCGTCTGCAGCTGATCGGCCACACCAGCAATGGCGACAAACAGACGATGCAGCAGATTCTCAGTGTTTCTAAAAAAAAAACAAACGTAATAAATTTAATAAAAAATAAACAAATCTTTGGTTAAGCGCGACTTACTTAAGCTTGAGACGCTCTGTGGTGTTGCGCAAGGCTATCGAAGCATCATCAGACAGCGAGGACGCAGTGCTGGTCGCCGGACTGGCGCAGCTGTGATCTGTTTGTGGCTCCGCTGAGCTCTCGCAGGGCTCGAGACTGCAGCGCTTGCGTGTGCTGCGGTTCAGACGATGCGGATGCGCCTGATGATGACGATGGTGATGATGATGCTGCTGGTGCTGACTATTCTGCTGCTGTTGACGTTGATGATGGTGATGGTGGTGGTGGTGGTGGTGATGATGATGTCGATGACTGTGCCGCTGGCGTGCGGCATGCTCTGTAGCTGATTTGATTGTCGTCGTTTCCTGATGATTGTTGTCGGCATCACAAATGCTGCTGGGCTCGTTGTCGTTGTCGTCGCTGCCGCTGCTGCTGGGCATGCTCAGACGCTGCAGTGTGCGTCGAGCAGCTCGCATGGCAGCGCTGGTGCTGGGCACTTCCTCCTCCGTTGGCAGCTGCGTTGGTGCTGGCTGCTGCTGCTGTTGCTCATCCTCGCTGGCAACAAAATTGTCGGTGAGTGGCACCTGCTGTGGCTGCAACAGATTGCCCAGGTTTGTGTTTGGAATTAGAAAGCCCGAGGCACACTCAGCCGCTGCCATTATCTGCTTCAAGTGTGCCTCAAAGTCGCCGAGTTGCTCATCGAGATCCACATCGCTGTCGCTGTCGTTGTCAGCGCCAGGCTGCTGCCTCTCCACATCATCATCATCCTCATCATCATCGTCGTCGTCGACGTCGTCGTCATCGTCGCTCCAATTGGCGCGTGCGTTTGTGGACGTTGTGGCTGCCGATGAGGTGGAGGCAACGGAATGTGAGGGCGTGGGCGAGGGCGCTGGCGAGGCTGTGGGTGTGCTGTTGCTCGATGACGACAGCACGGACGGAGAGCGCGCTCTTTCTTGGGCATTGCTATTGTTACTATTGTTGTTGTTGTTGCGCTGATCCACTAAACGCTCGACAAGCTTGTGCGTATTGGTTCTATCACTATTGCTGTTATTATTATTATTGTTATTGTTGTTGCTGGCGCCATTGTTATGCTCTGGACTAGGCGCCTCAATGCTGCTGGTGCCCAACGGCATCTAGAAAAACAAATGTATTATTTAAACGCTTGTTAATTTAACTGTTAACTTGTATTACCTTTATGTTGATATCCTCATTGGTGCAGAGCAGCTTCTCCAGATGCAACAGCTCCTGCTTGCTGAGGTTGCGCAGCAATCCTCTGATGCGTATCAGTATCGTGCGAAATGGACGGAACATTTCTGAAAGCTCATCGCCCGGCATATCCATGTTGAGCGGCCCCTTGGCATAGATCACCAGGCCGGCGACAATGGCCAAGCGCGGTATTGAGAACATTAGGCCCGGATCGAAGGCATCCACCATATCCTGATCGAGCAGACCAATCTTGAGCGCACGCTGCAGCGTCTCGGAGAAGAGCACACCAATCCATTGCTGCATTTCGTACTCATGTTGCGACTTCACCTGCACCATGGCGCTCACATAGCTCAGCTCGAACTCGGCAAACAGATGATCGAAGATCTTCAAGCTCTCGTACAGCTGCTCGGTGTTGGAGTCGTTAAAGTCCAGCAGCAAGGTCTTGCTATTGGGCACATTGTTGCGCAGGCATTGATCGCGCAGCAGAACGCGCACATTGCCGAGACTTTTGGTCACTGCCTGTGCAAGTGGACGCATCTCTTTGCTTTCGGTTTCACGATTCAATATGGACGAGCCAGCGGCCAGACACTCGGCGCCAAACCAAAGCTGCCCCGCTAGATTCTCCTGCAGCACTTCCTCGGGAAATTTGGCACGAAAGGCGCGCGGATCGCGCTCCTCGCCCAGCAGCTCCTCCATTATCAAATTGGTAATGGCCAGCACTTTATCCTGTAAGCAAAAACGAGAAAGATTAAACATTTATTTGTTGTCCAAGCGCTGCTGCCACTTACCTGATTCTGGCGCAGGCGACTAACCAAACGTGTGCAGCGATCCGGCTCGGCGCGTCCATCGAAGCTATCCAACTCGCTGGCCACTGCGGTTAGCGAGCGATCCGCATGGTAAAAGCGCGCCAGCAGCGACTTGTCATCAGCCTAAAACGAAAGCACACACAGTGCGTATGATTAATATAACGCTGAGCAATAATCCATGTTAATATCTAAAGTAAGCCTTAGAAAATTTACATTTTAGCGCTTATGTCATTTCATTGCTTATCGAGAGCAAGTCACACACGCTAATTTCAGACGCATTAGGATCATAATTTAAATGAATTATATGCAGACACAAAGGATAACGCGAGCGAGTGAATGACGCACGTCTGCCCACCCAAGTGGCGTCATAATAAAAACAAAAAGTAACTGCGACACAACAGTGAGCAACGATTGCAGTATAAACAACATGTAATCAACTTTAGATGACTAAGTATAGTTGACATCAAGTGCTGCCAGCTGGCAAGTACAGTAATAACTCATAGCGTGTGTCTCTCGTCGATAGTTTTAATTAGAGCACTAAAATTAGCACACAATATATACATATAGCTTTATAATTTACAAGCAACAGTCAATTAATGCAAATTATTTAGTTGCATTACATGTGCGCATAAAGTTCTCTTATATATATTTAATTTATTTTGCTGCCGCATGCTAATGAGCAAACAAAACGACTTCCTCTCTCAGTCTCGCTCTCTCGAAAAAACTTGTTTTTTTTTTGCTTTTTGTTTTATTTGCCGCGCTCTGTTTAAATGCGCTGCAAGGAAATAAAATAAAATGTACGAATGTGTTTATCATAAAGGTAAACACACGCCAAAAGCGTTGACTTCAATACTGCGCAGTCGACGTCGCAGTCAGCGTTGGCAGCGCTTGCTGGTGAAGTGAAGGCAATTGCGAAATTTGGTGCGTACACAAAAAAAAAAACACAAAATGAGCAAAAAATTGTTAAAGCGAAATTTGCTTAATTACAATTGGTGTTCAATTTTAAAGTTTACAATGAACTGGACAGCGAGTGAATGAACGCAGCAAATGTATGTATGTGTGTGTGTGTGAATCAATAATGTAAATAAGCATGTGTTGTTGCCACATTCAATGCCAGCAACACACACTGCTATGGCAACATGTGGCAATTCCATAGAACGTGTAATGAGCGCAATATGTAAGACAAATATACACACAAAAGTGTTCATTACATGCATGTCTAAGTGTGTGTGTGTGTGTGTGCTTATTCTATTGACCTCCAGGTTTAAGTTAAGTATACGTACTGTGGCACAATCATTACTTATACGTTTGTATTTTGTATGCACAAGGCCATGCTAAAACAGTTCAATGACTGCCGCTCTCTCTCTCTCTCTCGCTCGCTCTCTCACGCTATTGCTAACTCACTCATATTTTGGCTTTAAAAGATGTCGCACGCCTTTTATATATGACTGCTGCGTCTCTTTAATCCGAGCCCAGTTAATAATTGCGACGCAATTTTTTTTTCATTTTTGTGAGTTTGTCTTAAACCGCGTGTGCGCTTCAAAGCAAAAATAATCTATTTAATTATCAATTAAGCAATAGCAATGGCTGTCACAATTGTACAAACAAACAACTAAAAGGTAATTCATAATTAAACATATAAATATAGCGCATATATAGACTTCTCTTGTCAACGTCATTGACCAACCTTGGCGCAAAGCTAAACAATTATTTATGTGCCTGTGGCTTATATTAAATTATAAGTAAAGACTAGCACACAAATCTCTGTTGTAATTAAAAGCTTTGTGCACCAAAACACATTAATTTGTAATTCAAAAAACAGTGTAAAGTGCTTTTTGTTCGCAGCCAAGGAAGCAAGTCCTTTGAGCATGACTATGACTACTACAACAGCTTGAGCTAACTTTATAGCTCATTAGTTATAAAATTCCTATGCACAACTATTGCATACACTTTATTTTACGCATATCATAAAGCACAATAGCTGTTGCTATTATCTAACTTTTATGTAAATTATGTAGAGTCATACTTAACATTTATTTTACAATTTAAGCGCATTCAAGTATCGATTTAATTTAACGCAATTCACGCTTTGCATGAAATGTTAACGAGCCAAACGCATGAAATTACGTCTTTTTACTTTTTAATGAACTTGTGCCTGTGTTTGTAGAAAAAGTTACATATGTAGGTAGTTTAATTATACAACGGCGCAATACAGACACAAATCGTTTTCAGCATATTGAATGAGTGTAGGAGTAGTGCGCATAGCCCAAGCATTTAGCGAAATTTCAGGCAAAGTTATAAAAGACATTACGAAACTTATAATTGCTCAGCAGAATTGTTAAATAAATAATGAGCTATGCTATGATTTAAGCTTAGCGTGTGCATTTATTTAGATTTCAAAGCTTAAATAAATACTTAGAGTCGACATTTGTTTAATTAACTTAATTTAACACATTTTATTTGAATTGCTTTGCATTATTATTGATTTTTAGCCTACTGCGTTTTAGCTGTTTTATTTTTATATTTCACAGACTGTGTGGCAAATAAATTCATATCGATTAACAGTTAAGATATCAGCTAGCTGGCCAAAAATAGAATTTTATCTAAAAGCAATGGGCTCTGCTCATAGGCAGGTGTATTTAATGGCATATTTAATGTTAAATATGCTGTTTCATTTCAGTTTGCATAGTAAATAATTCACACAACATTAATTCAGCTGCTCAGTCTGGCTGAGGCAGTTGTTGCGTCCGTGGCTAAAGTCTTGATATACGTATGCATAATATTTTGCAGCCTGATTTAACCTTGCCATAGGTCTATGAGTTGATGCCTGGCCTGTGCGTCGTTTTAAGGACACACTGGCTGCTGACGTCATGAGCTGCAACAGGCTACGTTCGAGCACATCCTTGAGCGCAGAGCACTGAGACTTTTATATACGCGACGACAAAATCATTTGCAGCGTTCAACGCTGGCATTGAAAATGAAAACAGTACAAAACTCATGGGCGCCACATAGACTGATTAATAAACCAAGCGTACGACTGTATATAGCATATATAGCTGATAGGCACACACACACTTGACATTGCCAGCTGAGCTGAGCTGAGCGCACCTGCTCGCTTTTCCGGCACTTGCAATTGACAAAAGAAATGCTTTTGCAATTTAATGCGCTGCTCAAGCAAAAAGAAAAAAAAATGAATCTAGCATATATATATTATAGATGGGCAATCAATTGACTTGCGGTTAACCTCAGTGGCTGCCTGACCTTCTGCCTGACTGAGCTTAGTGCATAGTAGTTAGTTTGATTATTTTCCTAGGCTGCGCTACCTGCTGCTACTCAAAAATTGTCTAATTGACAATTTGCACACGTCGCGCGTATTTGTTAATGCGCACCTATTGATAAATCAATTGAATTTAATTGCTGTTGAATTCATCAAGTAATTTAATAGAAATATAGAATTGCTGTGAAAAATTCCAGTCACAAGTGCTGACTGACCCAAGTTCAACACATATGCATAATATAAAAAGTTTTTAACTAAATTTGTTTATATTTTTCACTTTGGCCAGTGCATGGCAAACAATTGCAAATTAGTCGCACGTTAAAACGCCACACGACACTCGAAAAAAGCAACAGCAACAACAACAACAACTGTAATCTACTGTAATTATCAGAGCTTTACCTTAACAACTTTTATATGTTAGCTAAGCAAAATTGCGTCGCAAATTGTTTAAAGTGAATCACAAAGCATAACTAGAACGAATTCTAATCACAAAATGTTTTATAGCTAAGTATACATATGTATATATGCTTTCTGAAGAAACAATCGATAAATGGCACAGCTTTGTAAATAGCTGGAAATATATATAAAATATATCTAGTTTTTCTTTTGTATGATTTGTCAACAAAATGTCACGCAAGCTCTGGGCTCTATATATTTTCACTTTTCATATATCATTGTGAAATTGTTGGGGGATTGCACACAATTTGTGATGTGATAAACAAATATGAGTCATGGTCAACTGGCAAGTGTATAAAAATAAACAAAAGATAAGTAATTACATATATTTACATATTGTTGATAAAGTAATTATAACTACAAGTGCAAGTTATAAACTTACAGTAAATTGTTGGCTTTTAATATTTGAAATTTTGCAACCGACTTGTGCATATAAATAATTATTAGTTATAAGCTTATATTTATTATATTCTGCATTCTTTAGCTAATTTGCATTTCCGGCAGATTTTTTGGCAAACGTTAACCCCCAAGTGCATTCAACTTTGTTTAATTTAATAAAAATAAATTAAGTGCCAACAACACTTGCGTTTTTGTTATAATTTGTTAAACATTTTATTATGTCATAATTGAAAACAATTTATGAATAATCGCGTAAGCAAGAAAGAGCGCAGAGAAAGAGAAGCGCACAAAAGTCAATAAATTGGTTAATAAAAAGGGCGGGCTGGCGGACTTGGAAGACGTTAAGAGCTCGCTTGACCCGGTTACATATTCATTTAAGACTGCCAGCCAGCCAACAAATGTGTCACAATGCTGTGGTAACGTAATGGCCATTGGGCAAACCAAAGTGCATGATTATATCAGCGCTTAATCAATTGACAATCAATGGCATTTTATCTGCTTAAAGAATCTTTTGCATTGCAGCACGTTGCACTTCCGGCTTGCCACAGAGCGATCAATTAATGATTAAGAAATATGTTCTGCACTGACTTTCTCAAATATTGTTGCAATCACTTTTGCTGCAGCGTAGGCTTTGCCATAAAGCAACATTTAAGTTGTTCATTAATGACAAAGATGATAAACCACAATCGCTTTCACTTTTCTGTTTTTGTTTTTTGCTGCTGTTTTTTGTTTCTTTACTTATTTATTTGCTACACTCACGTAGGCTGCTGTGGCTGCGTCGTTGAGGTTAAAGTGCGATATGCGTGCCAAGCTGTGGGTGGGTGGGTGTTTGGTTGGTTAAGCGTTTTGTATGCACTGTCAACAGTCGGAAGTGACGCGGCGCTAATTTAATATTAAGCAGCCAGAGCAACAGTTTGAGTTTAAACGCCCCCTCTCTCTCTCTCTGTCTCTCTCTATTTATGTGTGTCTATCTCATTGATATGCCGGTCAGCATGCGCTCGCTCGCTTATGCAACTCTAAGCAGCTGATAAGCACGCTCTCTCTCAATAGGGCACTTGTCTCTCGCGCTCTCTCTCTCTTATTGCACTTGGTAAACAGTGTTGCCAGCTTAGCTTGTTTCAGGCTAGATCTAGCTTATAGGCTGAAATCTAGCACATTCTCATAAAAAATACGCTCGTAATTAAAATTAAATATTTTTTTAAGCACAATGTGAACTTTTCTTTCAAGTTTCTGCATATGATCCTGCATTTATTTTCTAACAAATTGAATTTTAAATTCAAATAAAAGCCAGGCTTGCAATTAATACATTTGCTTGGCTAAAAAGTTGCAACATTAAGTAGTTTTACTCAGAATTTCAGTATTGAACTTATTTGAAGAGTTCTCAACATCTGGCAACACTGTTTGGGGATTAGATAATGCTCGTCGTTGTTTAAGTGTGCACATTTCGAAAGTAGGAGATTGTCCGCTGGCTGTGGCTTGGCTGCTGACCAGTGCATTGCACTGCTCGCAATGCAGACGACGAACGACCACGACGACGACTGCGACGAGATCATTTTCAATGTGAATGTGAGGAAAATTTCACCGCTTTTACTTTTTCCCTCAATGCACACACACACACACAGGCACAGACGCCTTGGTCAGTGGTCAGACTGTCTGTCTGTTTGTCTGGGCTTTTATTTTGATTTATATTTGCAGCTTTGGAAAATGTTGCTGTCAGCGGTTTGAAAAGCCGTAAACGTAATAATTGACAACTGGCTGGGATGGCGGCGATTTGCCTTGAGGCAAAAGCGAAGCCCTGTTTAGTTGCACAAAAACGCTTTTTGATTAAACTCAATTGATATCGTTGACGTTGCACTAACACACATGTACATGCACATGTATGTGTGTGTGTGTGTATTAGCGAGCGTGTCTAATCAGATTCTAGCTAAGTATGCCCCATCAGTTTGCTAAATAGACAGCTGTCCAAGCATTAAATGTTGCGATAACAACGTTCGTATTATAATCAGAATGCTCTGCAATTTTATATATATATTTTTGTATTGGCGTATTTAATTAAATTAATTGTTTATACATTCTTTAGTCATATTTTTTGAACTTCAATTTTTTTATTTTAAGCTAAATTTGTTTGTTTATTTGATTTTTGTTATTATTTATTTGATTAAATTATTTTCTGCTTGTTTTGATTTCATATTTTTATTTTAATTACATTTATCAACTGTACATTTAACACTTGCATTACTAGTTAGCTAATTTACTCATGTGTGTAGCTTAATCAGTTGTTTATTTTGTCTATTATTTACTACTCGAGCCCTAAAGGGCAACACATGAATTTTATTTTATTTGTATAAAGTTCAGCATGTGCACATTTGTTATCAAGTAAATTGTATGTTAATTTACATCATTTGAAATGGAAAAGTTCTCAACAACAAATCCAAATAAATAAATAGCTGCTAAGCTAATTCGTTTATCCGCAACAAATAAAATGATTAAGCGACAAAAGCGAAGCAGCAACAGCAGCAGCAGCACGTGTAAACATAATTTTTCGAGATAAGTCGAATTTAAATACAATGAAATTTTCTACGATTTAACGATTTTCATGTTGCTATGATTTATTTATTTTTCTGCTTTTGTATAGAATAGAAAATTAGGCCGTCTAGCTAGGCTAACAGCAATGTTGTTGTTGTTGTTGTTGTCGTTGTAAAGATTGTGGCACATGATGTCGCCATGGCCCAAATTTTGTAAGTCAACAGAAACAGGTTGCTGTTGTTGTTGTTGCTGTTGCCGCCGCTGGTTGCTACGCTCTTGTTGATTATGTTGTTGTTGTTGCTGTTGTTGTAGGCACGCGCAACAGGCCGCGTCGCCATTCACTTGTCGACACCAATTACCCAGCCACAGACACACACACACACTAATACATAGGCACAAACTGTTGCAGTGGCGTCTGGTCTGTTTAACGGGGCGTATGCGCAACAGACTCATTCATAAAAAAGAATTCTATTTGTAGACCGAGCGTTGCTGCTTCTGTTGCATTGTGTGTGAGTTTTCTACACTGACATTATTTAGTTCTAGTTCAGCATATAAATAACAAATATAAACAGTTCATTTTGCAGCTTGTTAACAAATTTTCAACAGCTTGTAACTTTAGTTTACTTATCTCATTATATTAAGTGCTATAATTAGCAAATGTAACTGTTGGAATTTAATCTTATATTGTGTATATAGTTGACACTTCCGCCATATTTCATTTTTCTCTCTCTCTCTCTCGCTCTCAGCTTTTATTGTTAAGAAAGCGTTACCAAATGTCATTTTTCTAAAGACTTATTACGCGACAGAGACGCGGCGGCCAAGCTGACAGCTGTCGTAGCCAAGTTAAGTCGACTCTGACCTCCATATTGCTTCACAACTTGCAAAACCATTGTCGCTCTCCCTCTGCCGCTCTCTCCGGGTCTAAAGCTTTCTTTAGCTCTCATTTATGACAATTGCATTAGTTCAAACTGCCAGCTCATGCTTTATATAAAGTAGGCACAGTTTAGTGGCTTGGCCCCTTTCCATATCGTATTTAAAACAATGTTTTTGTTTTTATATAAACAGCGCATAAGTCACAATGATTTCTCTTTTAATTGCAACTATTTTGGGCTGACTGGAAAACAATTCAATGCCAAACTACAGCGGAAAAACAAAACTCCCAAGTTTTTATATAAACAAAATAAAAATACATTTTTATAATGACGAAAATGCCAAAAACGAAGGTCTGTTCAAAATTTAACATTTCTTTTGATGAGTAGAGCAAGCGGAGTGCGTTTGTGTGGGTGTTAGAGTAATTGTTAGCAAAATACAATTAATGCCTTTATAAATAAATACAAGCTCCACGTGTGTGTTTATTAATCAGCAAATATAAACAACATACAAACATATTGCATCAGATTGTATACAAAAACAATAAATTGAGCTGTGCATAACTAATTATAGTAAAATCGGTATACGAAGTTGCAATTTGTGCTTGCTCTATATAATTATAGTTTATATCTTTTGTTGCAAGACAAATGTTTTAAAACTATGTCTATGCTGAAGCATAAAATGTCGTTGATTTTATATGAATAATAAATTGTTATTAATGCTATATGGCTATCAATTTGGTTAAGCGTTGAGCTATTTAAAAAAGTTAATTTAATTTCAATTTTTGAATAGCTTTTTTTATCAAGCTGCCGAACCCTTTGATGTAAATTGTTAATCTATAAAGTGAAGTTTGCTGTGCTTGAAGCAATAAAATTAATTTGTAGTGTCTGCCACACAGTGCAAAGTGCGCTCAAAATGAAAACAGTTGCAGTTGCTACAGCTTAATTGTTAAAGACACACACACATGCATGTATCTTATGTATATTTAAAATATACAAGAGTTTGCCTTGGTTTTTGCTTAATTGTTGGCAACGCAGCTGCTTTGCTTGCCACAAAAGCAAAACAAAAGAAAGTTGCCACAAAAGCCGCAACAAAGAAGATCCAGGAAGTATATAAGCATGCATATATATATGTATGTATATAACTGTATGTAAGAAACGGAATAACCATGTGCAGTCAGTCAGTCAATGAAAATTGCAAACAAGCGAAAAGAGCACAAGCGAGACAACGTTAAGAAAAAGAAGAAAAAATACACAACATTTTCTATTTCGTTTGAGTTTTAAGCCGCAATCTTTATTTACTTGTTAGTTGTTGTTGTTGCTGTTCGCGTGACTGAGACGAGTAGGAAAAAAAACGTAACGCGTTTTATTTATGAGCTGCAAGTGAACTGCAGGGGCGCTGGCAAGGGGGGCGAAGCCAGTCAAAGAAGTGTGTTAATGAACAGCATAGAAAAATAAAAAGCGCAGAGCAGCAAAAAAGCAAAACAAAGAGCTAAACGGAAAGTGAAGCAACTAAAAGTTGCTCGATTTTAATTACTTTAAATACAGCATGTGCATATAAAATTAAATTTAAATGGAATTTGCACATTTTCTTTTATACTAAAATTACTGTTATAAAAATATACAACAATTGCTCAAGCGCCTGCGGCTTAGGAAGTAGTCATGCTTAATGGTTACACACAAAGTTTGCTTTTCCGATTTTATATATACAATAAATTGTTATATATAGGCATGTAGTCTGATTAGATGCTTATCAGCTTCAGCTATATGCCTATTTCACATTTAAATACATACATTGATTACACTATCTTGCTATTAGTCATATTTATCGATAACTTTCTTTGAGTGATTTGGGTGCTCAACATCTGGCAACACTGTTGACTTGGCACATTAAGTTAAGTAGTCGACTTGACTTTGAATTTCCATATAGACAATGCCCCAGCTCTGTCGGCACTGACCTCCAGTCAACTACACACACACACACGCATGGAGTTTGCTTTTTTTTTTATTTTTTACGTGTAAATTGTTTTAGATTTCACGTAGTACGTAATGTGGGCAATCAAAACGTCAATCAGATTGACGAATTGACGTATGCTGGCAGCCAAAGAGCGAGGGAGGCGATGAATACTTTAAATTGAGTTTAGAGAGACAAAACATAGATACACATGCTTTTATTTTTGGAACAGTCTCGACGTACAAAATGAAAAGAAATACATTTAAGAATTCCAGTCAATACGTAATGTTATCGTATGCCTAAATTTAGATGCAAATAAGCATGATGTTAAGGCTATAAATACATGCGCATATCGATGCACATATACGAGTGCGTGTGTGTGTGTGTGTGTTTAAACAAAATCCAATCTATTACACTTGATTATACATAAGTGCAGCAACAACAGACTTGTGGGATTTCCAACTGAATTTCTATTGAAATGGAAAATTGCAATAAATTCCCACTAAGCGCTAAACAATTATATTGTAAATTCAAATCGCATGCATTACATACAGTGAAGCTCTAATATAATAAAGCTATCTAAGCTGAATTGAGACAAGAACATAAACAAAATTACTTGTGGCTTGTGCAACAATTTGCAACACGCATAAGTATGATTTGTTGTAATTATTGTTATTAGCCGTATTATTGTAGTTGCTACTGCATATGTTTTTTTTTTTTCAATACTAAGCTGACTAAAAGCTTTGGCAATTGTTTTACGTTAAGCCAAGCACTGCCAGCGTCAGCGAATTAATCATGCAAGCAACAACAACAACAACAATAGCAATAAACAATTGCATGTAAGTGCACCAATACCAATGCATTAAATGTGGTTAAAGCGCACACGGTCGTTTGAGCGAGTGAGCGAGAGAGAGAGAGCGACAGCAGAGAGTGGCCAGGGCCAAAACAGCACTAGCGATGACGTCACAAGTGCACAAAAGCAGCAGCAGCCTGACACCATTTTGCGCCTTTGTTGTTGCTGTGTTTGTTATTAATTACAGGTCTGCTTCTTCTTCTACTTTGGCGCCTGCTTTGTTTTCGTATTTTTAGCTGATAAGCAAAGCAGAGAGACCAACGCACCAACTACTATTTTAAGTGTGTGTATGTGTGAGCACACACATGTGTTTGTGTCTATGCAAATTGGGTTATCAAAGTTTGATGAATATTTGTACGCACCTTTGGTTTGTTGAGCCACTTGCGAAATGTATCCATTGTTTAGCAGCTGCTGTTTCTGTTGCTCTTCTTCTACTTGTGATTTGCTGTTGGCGTCAGTTAAGCTGTCAAATGACTTGCTCCAGTTCCAGAAACGGCGTCGTTGTCGTCCTTGCCCAACGCACGCGAGCCAGACACTCCAACAATAACATAAACGAAATGGCGCGTGTGACAAAAGAAAAACAAAACCCAAACAAACCGAAAACTGTGAAGAGACACACAACTACTGTCGCAGTTTGTGCGTATGTGTGTTTGTTTGTTTGTTTGTGTGTGATTTTACTAAGTAGCTGTTGCGTTCACGTTGAATTTTGGTTTTAATTTTTCACTTTTTAGCGCATTTTAAATGCCTTTAATCGTAGCTTACTCTCATTTGTACAATCGAAAAATGACTCGTTTTATGCATTTGTTTTCTCAACTTAAGAAGTGCTAATTTTGTTTAATGCCTTTTGCACTTTGTTTCGTGTTGACTTTGCTTCATATTCGTATTCGTTTTGCCTTCAAAACACACTAACACATTCACACATACACACGCGTGACTTTTGTTTGCTCTTTTGCCACTCAGATATCACTTTAACTGCATTTCTTTATGAGGAAATTGCGTCGATTTGTAAAAATTGTAAGCTGCGTTAAAAACTGCAACAGCATTTGCAGAAAAATCTGGCTTTCATTAATGCCAAACAACCAGCATGAAAACTCGCGTAGAAGTAGCTCTTAAACCGTCGCGCTCAAAGCTTCATCATTAAATGCTGTTCTTTCTGCCAATGTAACTTAATTGTGGCCAGCGCGCGCCCTTACTTTCTTATTGTTATAAATAATTATAATTTCTAATTATTAAAACATCCGCGACACACCTTTCCCGTCCAGTGTAAATTTTGTTTTTGTTATCGCTATCGTTATGTCTATGGTTATTGCCAATCGTAGCCGCTCACACTGGTTTGAGTCGAACATCGGATCTCTCGCTCATACTCGCACACGCAACTCTGATAATCGAGCTGTGCTGCCGCTCGATAAGCTTTAAATATACACTGACGCAGCGTTGTGATTAAAAGCAATTTAGTGTGCGCTGTACAAACAACCGCTGTACACTAAAAAGTGAAAATGGTTTATTTAGTGAATATTCAGGAGCTGCGCATATCAAACTGCATTTTTTTTTTTATATAAAAGAAGCACAAACTAAACTCTATTGTGAATGAGCGCCAAAAGTGGAACTACCACCTTAATTTATAGACAACGTTTTTAAGACATCTGGTCACATTGTGTTTGGCAATTGCGCTTTTATTAGAAAAGCAAACGAATTTTTGTGCAGGCAGCTTAATATATTTTAAAGTGCAAATGGTATGGTAATATATACATGATTATAAACCCTACTGCAAGGCAATGCGTCTAAAATGATTGTTAAGCGGTCCTTCATCCGAATAGCCGGCAATCTCTTGGGGCACAATGCCAGACTCTTCGATGGAAGTGCAGGGTCTGCACATACACTCCAATGGCGCCTTGGTAAGCACCTTTTTAAACTTGCGCTCGCCCGGCTTTACTTTGGGACAGAACAGTGAGACGGCCGCCTCACGCTCTCCCGATTCCTGACAGCACATGCAGGAGCGTTCCATTTGCCAGATTTTGCTACCCGATACCTGTATGTAACTGGCGCAGCGGCCGACGCAGGCAAACGATGGAATGGGCTTGGGCACACAGCCCGGGTACTGCAGCACGTGTATAACTGGCGTCACCTGGCAGTCGTCTCCAAGGTGTCCAATGTCTGCAATGCAATCGGGGTAAGTCAATACACAATATGAAATGTTATTTACCCAAAGCACCGTTATCAGTCGCTGCCACCGCGCCGCTCTCCGCTTGGGCCATGCAAAGTTTCAGCAAACTGACAAACACGCAATACAACAAAATTAACACAAATAGTTTATTCTCATGGCGTAGCAAGTGGCCCAGCATCTCGTTGTTTCTGACAGCTCTCGTCTCTACCAAATGGAAATCGCTCGAGCCGCCTTACAGCTTTTATAGCTGCCCCCAAAGCTCTTGCGGCCCGTTGACTTATTGCCTAATAAAGCGTTTGCAGCACAAACCTTTTTGCCTAGTAATTGCATACATGGAAACGGCATTTGTACCCGCTGTGCCACATTTATTTGACTTACTTATGCACAAATCAGTGCTTAAGCAAAAGGATTAACAACGACAGCAGCAACAATAAAGACACTTCGAACTTTAGACCAGCGGCGCCGTTTCTCTTTTGCAAAAAGTTAACCAGGCGGCCTAAACGCTGCTCCGCCCACTCAATGTTCTCCTTTACGTTGTCTAGCGATTTGCTTAGGATTTGTGCTGAGCTGCCAAACAACTGATGGTTCTGCTCGTGGAAATCGGTATACATCTTTTGTTGATCGCGGGAGCTAAAGTATTCAGACATTTCACTTAAGACTTGTGCTGTCTTTTCCCAGCTATTCAAACTGTAAAAATATAAATTATAAAATTTGATTCTTTGTAGATGTAACACATTAGACTTACGATTCCGCCAGCTGCGTAACATTCTCGGCTATCATACGGAAAATGGGTGTAATTAGATCTGGATTTTGTTGATAAAGCTGCGCCAGAGCAATAGTCTTAAGCTCCACATCTCTTGACTTGCTGAGGACTTCATTTTTATAATGTTTTTGATAGTCCCGCGTACAGCTGGCAGCGCGCCACAGCAGCTGCTTGTCGCTGGCAAAGGTTTCCTTTGCGTAGAGCTCCAGCAGACGCTCATAGCCGCCGACACGAGCAGCAGCACAGTAGAAGGTCTCACGATAATCAGGCGTTGGCTTTTCGGTGCTCTCCTCGAATCTTTGACGTACTTGTGCGTTGCATTCGGTATGCTGATATTTACATAGCCATGCCACTTGCATGTTGCGATTGTATACGTCCAAGACCTTATCTTTGGAACTCCAGCTTACGCCCAGCTTGGCAAACACTGCAGTTGTTATATCTTTAAGGTATTTGTTAAAGTTAGGCAGCTGCTGTGGTGTCAGACGTCTGGCAACGAGTTCCATGCCCGCATAAGCGGCTACCCAAGGTATATATTCGCCTTCCTTGCTCATGTACTCCATAAACTCAAAAACGTCAGCATAATCCATTTTGCCTACATAAGCAAAGTTCAAGAGATCATCTACGATCATTGCACGATTCTCAACGACTATGGCACTGTGTTCAGTAGTGTCCAGCGCCTTATGCAGTGCCTTAAGCAATGGTGTGTCGTAAAATACGCGATAGTAATTCGACTGCTGCAGATTCACCACAATCCAGTCAATTGGGTCATTGAAATACAATTGTGCAACATCTGCATTCTTATCGTAGTAAAAGTGCGGTGTAAGATTCTTGAAATTAGGCTGCAAATTTGTGGCAAAGGTAATGGGCAGTGTATAGCGCAATTTGGGATCACTACCATCCCCAGGACTTTTGAGAAAGCGTTCTTGATCCAATGTAATCTGATGATTCTCAAGGCTTGCGCTCACTCTGACTACAGGATATCCCACTTGCTCAGTGAAGTCGGCAAAGAACTGGGGCAAGTAAACCAAAGGCTGTTCAGGCCAGTATTGTTCCAAAAAAGCAAACAAATCGCTTGGTGAGGCATTTTTCAAGTGGCTAATCAAAAGAATGTTTTATGTTAAAGTTTATATTAAAGTCAGCTTGGCCTGCAATACTTACAATTCCTTCAGATAGGCTCTCATGGCTTTATCAAAGTTTTCGCCACCCATTAAATTGCGCCACATGCGCACAATGCAAGCGGCCTTGGCAAATGAAATTCTACCAAATTTGTATTTAATATCAGCTGGTGTTTGTATGCTGCTCTCTGGGCTTGTCATGGGCTGTGTAACGTTTAGTGCATCCGTAGAGAAAACTGAATGCAGCTTGCTTACAATAAACTGTTGATCAAACTGATACTCTGGGTACAGCTGTAAGCAATGAAAAGTTTATAACAAAAGTGCGTATTTAAAAAATATAAAAGCCACCTCGTTGCCAATTAGGAACTCCAAGTAGCGCGCAAAGCCTTCATTCATCCAAACGTAACTCCACCAGGAGAAAGTAACGCTATTGCCAAACCACATGTGTGAATTTTCATGCACAATGTTACGTATGGTGAATTCTTTCTGCAGCCAGCCATCCGTATATCCAGCATGCTCCAATAGAACTTTATCCCTAAAGCAATTAATTTAATAGCTAAAATTTTCATATATTAAAGTGTACGCACTTGAAGATGACTAGACCCCAGTTCTCCATGCTATTGTATGGAAAGCGTGGCGTGCTTGCATATTGATATATTGGATTGCCAAGTTGCTCATAAGATGTACCAAAGTACGCATCGTAGGCGGGCTGTACACGCTGAGCCACCTGATAGCTAAACTCGGTGTAATTATACCACTCCGGTCTAGTATAAATTGCAAGTTTTTGGCTATCGCCTCGTGCCTTGTACTCAGACACAACAATAGCCAAAAGATAGGTAGACATTATAGGCGTTATCTCGAAATGATCCATAAAACGATTGACGCTAAAATAATAAATCAATGTATCAGGCGACTGCTATATACAATTATAGATAACACTAAGCTCTCTCACCCATCAGGAGTTGTGTTAATCAAACGCGTGTTGCTAATGGCATTGTAGGGCACTGGCCGACCAATATGTACTTGGAACTTGGCCTTGAATGCAGGCTCATCAAAGCAGGGCAACACCAATCTTGCGCTGATAGCTTGCATTTCCGTTAGCAACACCCACTTGGTTGCGCCCGTTTGCTCCTCTGCATAACTAACGCTGAACAAACCGGACACATCATTGCGTACTTGACCTTTATACTGGAACTGCAATTTGTACTGCTCATTGAGAGCTAAAGCCTGCTTTAGCGTTAGTTGTAGCTGATGTGTCTCCAGCTCATGCGTTAGTCGCGCATTTTCAAACTCATCCAGCAAATCGCCTTTAGCATTGTACAGTCGACATGCCTCTATGTCCAGCTGATCGCTATGTAGTCTAATTTGATTTACATTCTGCTCCAAAGCTTGTATATCTATGCTGACTTCACCGCTAAACGTTGAAGCCGGCTTGCCATCAGTATCAACAAATACTCTGAGCGTTAGATTGTAAAACGTTGGCACAACATTACGAGGAAGTCGGTAATCCACACAGCCACAACTGCCAAAGAGAACTAGTGAGGTCGCTATGGCCAGCAGCCACAAATGGAAACCACAACCGTTCATTTCGAGTCTTAGTACACAACTGAACTGGCGTAATAAGAAAAATATACATAGAATCAAATAAAGATAGCATATGTATGTTTTATTTTATAGTTTGTCAATATCAATATTTTGTTGTCAACTGTTAACGATTACCCTGCAATTCTAACAGTTTCTTCATAGCCAATAGCTGCGAATTTGGCAACAGCTGGTAACTAAAGGTAGTTTATTTTATTATACCTAATGTACTATATATAGCCGACCATTTTTATCGGCTAATAAATATACCCAAATATATATTAGTCACATGTCATTGAAATTTATGGATTCCTTAAGAGCCAGACATACTCTAATCAACAAAAGTTATGGATTGGTGTATTTATTTAAAGGCAATATATTCTATAATATATAATTGGCAACAATTTCTTTCATTGCAGCCTTAAAACCGCTGCGATTAGCAACAACAGCGATGTTGCCACTGTTAGCGCAGTGGCGCCATTTCTCTCATGCAAATATTTAACCAGACCAGGCAAGCGCTGCTCTCCCCACTGAATATTTGACTCCACCGTAACCAGCGCCTTCTTCAGAGTATCCGCTGAGCTGCCAAAGAGTGTGCTGTTCTTTTCGCAGAAATCAACAAACATCTTCTGCTGGTCGCGGGTTGTAAAGTATTCGGATAAATTGCTCAACGCTTCGGCTGTTTTGTCCCAACCATACAAACTGTAAAGTACAATAAAAGTTGAACATCAATTCATTATGCAATTTTCTTTTCAAACTTACGCTTCTTCCAACTGAGTGACATTCTCATTGATCATTTGGAAAATGGGAGTAACTAAATCTGGATTCTGTTGATATAATTGCTGCAGTGCAGTCATTTTCAATTCAACGTCTCTAGAATTTGTTAAGATTTCGTTTTTATAATGCTTCTGATAGTCTCTTGTACAACTAGCAGCGCGCCACAGCAGCTGCATGTCGCTGACAAAGGTTTCTTTGCTGTACAGATCCATCACATGGTCATAGCCGCCCACTCGTGAAGCAGCACAGAAGTAGCTCTCACGATAATCTGGAGTTGGCTTGCTTTTGTTAGATGCAAATCTTTCCCGAATTTTATTGTTGCATGCCGCGTGCTGATATTTGCAGAGCCAGGCCACTTGCTTGTTGCGATTGTACACATCCAATACTTTGTCCTTATTGTCCCAGTCCACCCCAAGTTTGTTAAACGCCGCAGACGTTATGTCGCCCAAGTATCTTGTGAAATCGGGAAGTTGTGCTGGTGTCAGGCGCTTTGCCACATGCTGCATGTTCTCAAAGGCAGCATAGAAGGGTATATATTCCAGCTCCTTGCTCAAATACTCCATGAACTCAAAAACTACGGCATAGTCAATCATACCAGCACTGGCAAAGTTGAATAGATCGTCGATCAATCCTGCACGATTCTCCACAGGAATCGAGCTGTGCTTGTCTGCAAACAACGCATTACGCAGTCCTCTAAGCAGGGGCGTATCGTAGAGCACGCGATAGTAGTTGGACTGTTTAAGATTAAAAATAATCCAGTCAAGTGGTTGCTCACTATTCAAACGCAATTCGGTTAGATTTCTTAGGTAGTAAAATCTTGGAGTCAAAGTATCGAATGTGGGCTTCGTATTTGTGGCAAACGTGATGGGCACTGTGTAACGTAGTTTAGTATCACTGCCATCCTTGGGGTTGAGTAAGAAGCGCTGCTGCTTCAAGGTGATCAGGCGATTGCCCTCGCTGACATTCGCAATCATTACAGGATAACCAACTTGTTCGGTCCAGTCGTAAAAGAATTCATCCAAATCCGCCTTGACCTCTTGACTTTGAGCTGGCCAGTGCTCCTTCAAGTGCGTAAACAAATCTACTGGCACTGCGTTACCCAAGTGACTGAAAAATTTAAGTATATTTTAAGTAAATCACTTGGCTTAATTGGGAAAACTCACCGTTGATGAAGATATCCATTGATGGCTTCACTAAATTTACTGCCACCCATAATGTTGCGCCACATGCGCACAATGCTTGCACCCTTGGCATAAGCAATGTTGCTGAACTTGGAGGAGATTTCCGCTGGGGTATGTATGCTGTCCTCTGGACTGGTCATAGGCTGAGTTTTATTTTGTGAATCGGTGACCATAATCTTTTGCAATTCTTTCACAACGAATTGCTGATCCAGTTGATACTCTGGATACAGCTAAGGCCAAGATTATAAGCGTTATTTGATCATTTATAAAGTAAGTTATGCAATAATTACTTACAGCATTTGTCATAAAGTAACCGTAGTAATTTGCAAATCCCTCGTTTAGCCAATAGTAGTTCCACCATTTAAAAGTTACACTGTTGCCAAACCACATATGCGATATTTCGTGGGAAATTACAGATATTGTTGTCTCTTTGTTGCTCCAGCCGTCGGTGTAGCCGGGAGACTGCAGCAGTATATTATCTCTGAAAATTATTTATTACATTGAACTTTTTCCAGCTTGTAGGTTGAGCCAAACCTGAAAATAACGAGTCCCCAGTTCTCCATGCCACTGTGTCGAAAACGTGGTGAAGCTAAGAATAGTAACGCCTCATTGCCCAGCTGCGTATAATTTTGTTCAAACAGCTCGCCGTAAGCTGGTAGTAAGCGTTTGCCCACATTGTAACTGAATTCGGTGTTCATATAGTGATCTGGTTGGGATATAACAGCAAACTCGCTAAGATTGCCCAAGTACTTGAACTCGGAGACAGCAAAAGCGAGCAGATAAGTCGACATAGGAGGCGTCACCTCAAAGTGATCTGTGTAGCGATTAGCACTAAAATATGCAAATTATGAATGCAATGCTGTAAATTAAAATGTTTACGCACCTCTCTTGAGTAGTACTGGCTAACTTGGTGTTACTGAAGCATTGGTAAGCGCTGGATCGACGAATGTGCAATTGAAACTTGGCCTTGAATGCAGGCTCATCAAAGCAGGGCAGAACCAAGCGCGCATTTAAGCCATGCATATGAGTTAAGAGCATTATGTTATTATAGTCTGCTACATATAGTCCCGACATATCCGTGCGTATATGACCGGTATAATTAAAGTTCAATGTGTAGGTAACTTGATCAATCAAAACATCTGTCAGCGGTATGGTCAGCGTTTGGGTTTCTGATTTATAATCCAGACGAGCGATATCAATCTTCTCCACTAGCTGACCTGTCTTATAAAGCGCACATCCTTGAATATCCAGCAAGTCCTTGTGCAGCTTTATTTCTTTTATATTTGTTTCGAATGTTTGAATATCTATACTGACGGATCCATCAAAAATTCGGTTATCTTCGTGATCGAATAGTTTTATGCTCAGATTGTAAAACGATGGTATCACACTTCTGTCGAGTCGGTAATCAACAGCACCGTTGGTTCCTATTAAAGCGATTAACGCAATTGTGGCCAGCAGCCACAATTTGGAAGTCCAACCATTCATAGCGAAGGCAGTCTTTACACTCAGCCATGAATGCGGAATTAAATGTGTAAATAAAGGCGAGCAAACATAATCGAAAGTTTATTGCTTGTTGCATTTGCTGATAAGATAACCTTGTTGACTCAGTTTTACTGGAAAGCCATAACACGTTTCAGATATTTTATACAACTATAAATTCGAGTAGGACAACCAATACTTGCTTTAATCTATAGTTTTCCTAAAATTCTAAAAAACGAAGAGCTCTTTGCCCACACAGTGGTATTGTATTATAGTCAATATATACTTCTGTATTCAGATGACTGTAATGCTGCTTTGTTTGTTTTACAATCTGCTGTAAACTTTTATATCTAACGTCCCACACTTGCTTGGCTTTATCTACTAATTATCTAGGCCAGGCCAGGTCGAGCTTACGAGCATGTCAATAATCAGTCACAGCCACACTTACTGTTAGTTTTATTTTATTTACTTGCAATATTTTATTGCCAAACGTGGCATTATATTGTGTTTAGTAATCGGCTTACTCATGCGGATATCTACCATATTTTAGATTAGTCACATGCCATTAAATTTATTAGTTCCTTGAAGCTAGTGCGGCACTAAAACAATAAATGTAAAAGCCATTTAGAATTAGGTATATGTACTTATAAGTAATATATTTTATATTAAATAACAGTCAACATTTCTTTTAATTAATTTGCAAGCTTACAATTCTTTCATTTCAGAATTTAAAAACCGCTGCGATTAGCAATAGGAGCGATGTTGCCAGTGTTAGCCCAGTAGCGCCATTTCTCTCATGCAAATATTTAACCAGACCAGGCAAGCGCTGCTCTCCCCACTGAATATTTGACTCCACCGTAACCAGCGCCTTCTTCAGAGTATCCGCTGAGCTGCCAAAGAGTGTGCTGTTCTTTTCGCAGAAATCAACAAACATCTTCTGCTGGTCGCGGGTTGTAAAGTATTCGGATAAATTGCTCAACGCTTCGGCTGTTTTGTCCCAACTGCTCAAACTGTAAGAAATAAACAGAATTGAATTTGCATTTGATTTTGATTAAAGATTGTTTCTTTTCAGACTTACGATTCAGCCAACTGGGTCACATTCTCATTGATCATTTGGAAAACGGGAGTAACTAAATCTGGATTCTGTTCATATAACTGCTTCAGTGCAGTAGTCTTAAGGTCAGCATCCCTTGATTTGTTCAGAACTTCGTTGTTGTAATGCATTTTGTAATCCCTTGTACAGCTGGCAGCGCGCCACAGCAGCTGCTTCTCCTTGGCAAAGGTTTCGTTCGTGTAGAGAGCCATTACATGATCATAGCCGCCCACTCGTGAAGCAGCACAGTAGTAGTTCTCACGATAATCTGGCGTTGGCATTCGCTTGTTTAGTTCAAATCTTACCCGAACTTTGTTGTTGCATGCCGCGTGCTGATATTTGCAGAGCCAGGACACTAGCTTGTTGCGATTGTACACATCCAATACTTTGTCCATAAAGTCCCAGTCCACACCAAGTTTGTTAAACGCCGCAGACGTTATGTCGCCCAAGTATCTTGTGAAATCGGGAAGTTGTGCTGGTGTCAGGCGCTTTGCCACATGCTGCATGTTCTCAAAGGCAGCATAGAAGGGTATATATTCCAGCTCCTTGCTCAAATACTCCATGAACTCAAAAACTACGGCATAGTCAATCATACCAGCACTGGCAAAGTTGAATAGATCGTCGATCAATCCTGCACGATTCTCCACAGGAATCGAGCTGTGCTTGTCTGCAAACAACGCATTACGCAGTCCTCTAAGCAGGGGCGTATCGTAGAGCACGCGATAGTAGTTGGACTGTTTAAGATTAAAAATAATCCAGTCAAGTGGTTGCTCACTATTCAAACGCAATTCGGTTAGATTTCTTAGGTAGTAAAATCTTGGAGTCAAAGTATCGAATGTGGGCTTCGTATTTGTGGCAAACGTGATGGGCACTGTGTAACGTAGTTTAGTATCACTGCCATCCTTGGGGTTGAGTAAGAAGCGCTGCTGCTTCAAGGTGATCAGGCGATTGCCCTCGCTGACATTCGCAATCATTACAGGATAACCAACTTGTTCGGTCCAGTCGTAAAAGAATTCATCCAAATCCGCCTTGACCTCTTGACTTTGAGCTGGCCAGTGCTCCTTCAAGTGCGTAAATAAATCTGCTGGCACTGTGTTACCCAAGTGGCTGAAAATTTGAGGAATATTATAAGTTAATTAAATAATAAGTTGATTTAAATTTGTACTCACCGTTGAAGAAGATATGCATTAATTGCACTATAAAAATTATTGCCACCCATAATGTTGCGCCACATGCGCACAATGCTTGCACCCTTGGCATAAGCAATGCTGCTGAATTTGGAGGCGATTTCGGTTGGTGTCTGTATGCTGTCCTCAGGACTGGTCATAGGCTGAGTTTTATTTTGTGAATCGGTGACCATAATCATTTGCAGTTGTCGTACAACGAATTGCTGATCGAGTTGATAGTCTGGAAATAGCTATGGGCAAGAATATAGGCGTTATTTGATAATTTATAAAGTAAGATTTGCAATAAGTACTTACAGAATTTGCCATAAAGTATTCGTAGTAGCGTGCAAATGCTTCATTTAGCCAAAAGTAGCTCCACCATTTAAAAGTTACACTATTGCCAAACCACATATGCGACGTTTCATGGGCAATTATGCGAATTGTGTACTCTTTGTTGTTATAACCATCCGAGTAACTATCCATAGCTAGCACATCATCACTAAAATAAAAATATTGCATTGACAAAATGTTTGCCATTGTTTAGCATTTAAACCAACCTGTAAATGATGAGACCCCAGTTCTCCATGCCATTGTGTGGAAAACGTGGTGAACTTAAGTACAGCAGTACGTCATTGCCCAGCTGTGTATAATTTGATTCGAACTGCTCACCATAGGCGGGCAACATGCGTTTTCCCACTTCGTAGCTGAAATCGGTTTTATAGAAGTAATCTGGACGCGATATCACAGCAAACTCGCTTTCGTTGCCGCGGACTTGGAACTCGGAGACCGCGAAGGCCAACAGATAAGTGGACATTGGGGGCGTTACTTCAAAGTGATCTGTGAAGCGATTCTCGCTAAAAACAAATACAAATATTAAACAAATACATGTTAAATTCACATTCGAAAAACTTACCTCTCTTTGGTAGTATGTGTTCGCTTGGTGTTGCTGAAGGTTTCATAGGCTCTCATAAAACCGTGCTCTGGTCGCCGAATGTGCACTTGGAACTTGGCCTTGAAGGCAGGCTCGTCGAAGCAGGGCAGGACCAAGCGCGCATTGAGACGCTGCATTTGAGTTATGAGCACCAAGTGGTTTTCCTCTTTTTTTTCAGAATTTAGCGTCGTATAGTTGGCCCAAAATAGTCCGGCCATATCCGTGCGTATTTTGCCAGTGTACTTGAACTTCAACGTATACGTATTCTGGTCAATCAAGGCAGCCTTTAGTGGCACCGTCAGCTGGTGTGTTAGCGATTCATAGGTCAAACGAGTGATATCAATCTGCTCGACTAGCGCGCCTGTGCTGCCATCGTGTAGCGCACATGCAACAATGTCCAGCGAGTCCTTGTGCAGCGTTATTTGCTTTACATCCGTTTTAAATGTTTTAATATCAATGGTGGCTTCGCCATCGAATATGCTGTTGTCTGTGTGATCGAATAGCTGAATGCTTAGATTGTAAAACGATGGTATAACACTAGTATCGAGTCGATAATTTACAGCACCGCAGGCTCCTATTAGAGCCAGAGACGCGATTGTGACCAGCAGCCACAATTTGGAGTCGCGACCGTTCATGTCGAAATCAGTTTTTGCACTGAGCAAAGCAGGCTGGGTTGAGTGATTTTATAAAGGCAAATAAAAAGTTCCCCGTAACTTGCATTTGCTGATAAGATTAACATTTTGACTCAATATCTCAATATATTGATGGGGAACCACACCCTGTTTTTTTCGGAAGTACAAATTCGTAAACCGGTTAAATGATTCTAGGCATATAAACACCTGTGTGAATGGACTTTAAAACAACTGACGATAATATGATAACTTCATTACTGTCTTTAAACACAGAGGCTGAGCATTGTTAAAATACATTTTGTTTCACTAAATTTGTACGCAATTCAACTATAATAACTATTTTAATTTATTACTATTATCATGGTGGGCTGACAATTTTATGAAAGCAATTCCATCGTTTACAATTCGTCAGAATTCTATACTTTAACCAACTGATTAGCAATATAGCCTTATCTAATCTGATTATACTTTGTTTATGGCGAACTAAACAAGGATACAATACAATATTCGGTAATATTTTGCGCTTTGACCATCGTTTGACTCATAGGCAGTAAAAAGTGCTAGCAATAAAGCCGTTAATAAGTAAAGATTATTGAATAACGCGCTGCCTTACGTAAAATCGCTTTAAGGTTTTTATTTACGATCTACTATGGCTGACTGGAGCAACTGCAACTAAAATAAATAAAGAAAGAAAAGGAAATGCTGTAACTGTTTTGAGAAAAAGCCCACATCGCATATAAAATGTATATTCATTTTAAATCGTATTGTAAACCAAAAAATATGTTGACATTTTAGGCACACCAAAAGTATCAGTTTGAAACAAATCTATAATTTATGTTGCTAAGATAACCGACGCTATATCGCTTAGGCTATGTTACGATAAGCTGCGTGTTGCTATATGAGTTAAACCTTCGATAACGTTACATGATAACATTAAACTTGGCCTTGAACAGTAAACTTTAATAAAATGCTATGGCATATATCTATATTATATTATAAATTAATAATTAAAAAAACAAATGTTTTCGAATGTAAAATGATCATAAGTACGTTATCAGTAAATTTAAATTAAACAAACTACAATAACCTATAAAAAACGTCAATGAATATTCTTTTTGTGCATTTATTTATAAAAAATAAACTTTTTTAACGTATGTATGTTTGTATGAATAATTTATTGATAACAATCTTAAATGTTTTTACACAGCAAATACTTTTGTGAGGAATTTTCTTGATAATTTTAGCGCAGCATTGTAACCAATGCCACCACGAGCAAGGAAAAGATGCTGAACGCGTTTACCACAGCGCTACCATTGCGCTCTGCCAGATATTTGCGGAAAGTGCCCAATTTTGCGGTTGCCCAATCAAGATTCTCCTGGACTGTGATCTCAGCATTTTTCAGCGTGGCCTCTGAGCTACCGAATTTCTTGCCGCTGGCATTGTTGAACTCTTGCAGTCTCTTGAGCTGAGCCTCCTCCGTAAAGCGCGCAGCAATATTTGAGATAACTGTTGCCACAGCCGAATAACCACCCATGCTGTTAAAAAAATTAAATTAGTGATGTATCATTGGCAAATAATTGAGTCCACTTACGCTTCAGCGAGAGCTTCGTGCTTATCAGTGACTAGCTTAAAAACAGGATCCACATTCTGACTGTTCTCCGTGTAGAGCGTGCTGAGCACCGCTGATTTGTCTTGACGACGAATCTCCTCGGAGAGCACAATCTCAAAGACCTTCTCAATCAAGGCCTGTGTCTTGACGCAGCCGAATGAGTTCTGCAGCAGAGTCTTCTCGGTGGCCACCTTCTCGGTCTTGGACTTCTCATGCACGCTATTGAATTGAGACTCGCCACCCTCACGCAGCGCCACACAGTAGACCACAGAGCGTATGTTCTTGGGCACTGTTGTTATCGATTTGAAGTAGCTATTAGCCTGGTTGATGCAACCGCCATGGCCGTAGCGGCAGGACCAGGATAGCACCTTGGTTCTCAGATAAATCTCAAGAGCACTGTCACTTGGGCGCTCAATGAAGCCGAGCTGGTTGTATGCCTTGTTGGTCAGCTGTCTGATATAGTTGGCAAAGTCTTGGGTGTCGGTGCCCAGACGGATCGCCAAGTAGTTGAAGCCATTGAAGGCCGATGTCCATGGAATGTAGTTGGTTTCAGTTTCCAAGTACTCCAGCACAGCCAATGTCAGCTCATAGTTAATATAGCCGGCACGCGCCATGTTGAGCAGATCATCAACAATCTGTGCACGATTGACTTCATGAATGCCACTCCAGCCGGCAACCTGCAGCGACTTGTGTATAGCATTCCAGTTGGCCTCGGTGTAGTTGACGCGATAATAGCCCGTCTCCTGAATGTTGGCAATCACCCAGCTGGCAGCATTGCCAGAAACAGCGATTGTGGTCTTCTCAGTTGTGTCCTTCAGCACAAGTTTGGGTGTGGTGTTGTTAAAGTCATTCTCCACATTGGTGGTGTAGCTAATGGGCACTGTGTAGAGCAGAGAAGCAATTGCGCCATCACCTGCCTTAAGCAGGAAACGCTTTTGACTGAACGTCACTTGCTTGCCATCGCTGGAAAGCTCGACATTGACTACAGGATAGCCAACCTGTGTGGTGAAATTTTTAAAGATAGCTTCGGAGTTCACCTTAAATCTATTCTCGGGCCAGTTCGCTTGCCAGGCTGCCAGCAAATTCTCTGGCACGGTTGACTGGTAGGCACTATAACATAGATATTACAATATTTAGTACTGCAACTAACAAATTAATGCTAAGACGACACTTACTATTTCTTCAAATATTCCTGTAATGATTTTTTGAAATTATCAGTGCCCATGGCATGTTCGATCATGCGTATAAAAGTGCCGCCTTTGTTGTATGAAATGCTGTTGAACATGCGACTTAGATCAGCGGGGGTATATGTGTTTTCATCGCTCAAGGGATTTGTGGCATTGGTTGAATCCATGGACATAACTGTCTGTATTTGATCCACAACGAATTGCTTTTCCAGCTCCCAGTCTTTCTCAACCATAGCAGTACCAAAGTATTGGAAGAATCTGGCAAAGCCCTCATTCAGCCAGGTATAGCTCCACCATTTGCAGGTGACATAATCGCCGAACCACATGTGCGCCTGTTCATGGGCAACAACAGCAGCGATGGCCTGACGCGACGACAACGTTGTGGCAGATTCATCGACAAGCAGGCTGCGCTCTCTGTAGGTGAGCAGACCCCAGTTCTCCATGGCGCCCGCTGAGAAATCGGGAATGGCAGCCATATCCATTTTATCGTTACCCATTTCATAGTACTTCAAGTCAAAGTAAACGTCCATCGCAGCAAGAATCTGGCGACCGACATTGAAACTGTATTGCGTCTGCTCATAGTATTCAGGACGTGCTAGCACACCAAACTGACCATCCTGGCGTATGGCGAACTCGGAGATAATGAAGGCCAACAGATAGGTTGACATTTTGGGCGTCTTCTTGAATACATCGACAAAGTAATCGCTACATATAGAATGGCATAACGTTAAAATCGATATTACATGCAATAAAGATAACTTACGGCTTATCGCTGGGATAGGTGGAAATTAGCCGTGTGTTGCTGTACGAATTGAGGGTGCGATGGCGTATCAGAGTTACGTTAAACGTGGCCTTAAATTGCGGCTCATCGAAGCTGGGGAATGCGCGGCGGGCGTGGTTTGTCTGGAACTGTGTGGAGCCCAGCCATCTGTGAAATAGTTGGTTGGCATATTAATAGCTAAGCAATGCATATGATGTAACTTACTTGGTCTCATTATTGTCATTCTGATAGGAGCTGCGATAGAAGCCGTGCATATCGTCTTCCATTATGCCGCTATAGTTAAAATGCAGTATGTACGCTTTGTCTTTTACCAAGTCACTTGCTGTAGTCAGCTCCATCTGATCAACCTCAAGTTTCGCTACAGGCGGGCCTGAGAATTTCAGCACCGTGGGGTTAACATTACCAGCTGGCTTTTCCCAGTACTCCAAAAGCCTGATCGTCAAGTTTTTCGCATGCAGCGCAACAAGCTTTGTGGTTACAGTGGGCACGATTTCAATCCACACCTCACCATCGAAGGTGAATGCCTTATCGCCATCACTTTCCGACAAATAGGGACGCAGTACTATATCATAATGGCTGGGCATAATGTGCTCTGCGAGCCTGTACTCCTTTAGCTCCGTAGCCAAGGTGCTGGGTGGCTGCAGCTCCAAGCGCCTGGCATCCGCTAACACGGCGGAGGCACAGGCTATCCACAGGATAGCTAAGCGCAGCGTAAGCATATTTACTGTAAAAATTTAAACAGCCAATTGTTTGTTACTTAAACTGAATTATGCAATCACTTTACACTCACTTTGCTTTCTTTACTTAGTGTAGATCGGTGCTAGAATATAAGTTAAGCGCTGCACGCGCGTCGATTCGAAAGCTAACTGCCAATCGCTGCTAATGAACGGTGTTATATATAAGCTTTGAACGGCTATATAAACGATTTATCTCTAGTCCTAGTTTTTATTTCAGTCAAGATAATGCGGTCAGGGCTTATAGATTATACTCCGTTTGCAAAGACGGCGCGATAAGAGCTTAACGCGGTGATTTACGCTCGCTGCAAGAAGTTTCCAATCAAGCAAATGTTGCATGCGTTTTAGCAAATTTATGAGTGGATTAGCTACCACTCTAGTGAAGCACTAAACGGAAATGAGTCACAAGACAAGGTTCAATATTAATACGCATAAGATTTCAGCAAGCAAAGTTTAACTACAGTTGATCTTATCACAAATTAACTAAGTCAAGTTATAGCATACACTAATGAGCTTAAATTAATTACTTAATTACTAGCAAACTTTCTAATTAATTCTAAGTACATAAGCACAAATGCGTACTTGCTTATATACATATAGAGTTGATTAGCAATTAAATTATATCTTATCTTATCTATCAAGCATATTAATTTTTTATTGCTCAAAGGGCATTACAAGCAATTTTGTCTAATAAATTAATAGCACACTACTAACTATAAATACGAACGATACGCGTCTTATCGCCAAAACTATTAAACTTTAAACTCAAAAGCGATCAATTTAGCAATTTTCCCTTTTTTTTTTGTGGCAATATCTTTGTCAAAATATATAGATCGCTAGCATAATCTGGAGAGTGTCAATCAATGCAATTTTTATGGCTTTATAGCAGCGACGCATGCCACTTATAAAATGGCGACTGTCAATGGCGGATTAGTCAATAGCTGATTGGCTTTTTTTTACAGCCATGCGCGTTATCTGAGCAACTTTGAACCAAACAAGTTTATAGTTGCCATGTGATCGAACATAGCCGAGATATTTATAATGCCCATAAACTAGGCAATGGCGCACCAACATTTACGCATTTGCAATTTCACAATGGAATGTTAATTAACATTCGTAAATAACTTAAAAGTGCAGATAATAGACGCATGAGTTATAACAGTTGGCGCATGTTTATTGCAAAAAATGTTAAAGCTAACTTACAGTTGTAACTAACTTGTGACTTAACGCTCTAGAAAAGCTTGGAGCACAACAGACTTAGAGCTAGCACCAGCATGGAAACTCCAAAGGTAGCGCTGCTGTTGCGGAAATGGTTGACATACGAAATGATGGGTTCGCGGTTGGACGCCAGCCAATCCTTGTTGCTCTTGATGTTGGCATCGACGCTGCTCTGCAGTTGCGTGCCCATGACTTCCGAATCCTTAATGGCTGCCAGCAGCTCCGTCATCTTGGCCTCCTGCTTATCGTTGACCACATAGGCAGACATGGAAACAACATCCACATAAAGTGGGCTAACACCACCAAAGCCAGGATTCAGTTTGCTATACTCTTGCCAGTTTTCAATCAAGAAGTCCATGGAGACCAGCAGACCGGTCTCGCCGCGTGAGTAGACTGGGCTCAGCACAGTGGAGCGTTCCTGTGTGCGCAGCTTATTGTTCATGTCAATGCTGCTCTTCACATACTTCTGCAGCTGCTGCTCGTTCTGAGCACAACCCAGCGACGAAATGAGCAGACGGCGCTCAGCCTGATCGTTGGAGTTCATTAGCTTGTCGAACACAAAGTTGAAGATCTTGTCGTCGGCATTCTTCAGACCTTGGCAGTAGACTTGCGTCTGCAAATTGGCCTCAATGTGTTTGCCATTCTCAACCAGGTCGTTCAGCTTGGCGCGCGTCTCGGTCAGACAGTTGGACAGGCCAGCGAGGCAGGCCAGATTGATGATCACATTGCGCGTATACTTGGCCAAATGCTGCTCACCATCCACATCGTTGATGCCAAACTTGTCGTACTGCTCATTCACCAAGGCAGATACATAAAACTGGAAGTTGGCATAGTCCTTGTCGCCACTCAAATAGCGATTGAATAGTACGAACGCGGTGTTGGCCGCCGACCAAGGCGAGTACTGTGTCTCCTGTGGCAGATACTGCAGCAGATTGAGCAGCGTGCCGTGCGAGACGCGACCGCTGGTGGTGAAGCGATACAAATCGCTGATCAGCTGTGCACGATTGTTGGGATGTATCTTATGCGGACGCTTGGCCAAGCCCTCGGTGATGAGCTGCCAGTTGCGTGCATCGTAGTTAACGCGATAGTAGCCAACGGATTGCTTGTTCAGTATGATCCACTGATCGTCGGTCAGCGCTGACTCCTTAATGGTTATTTCCTTGGATTTTTCAAGGAAATGCGTAGCCACAGTATCACGGAAATCGGGTTTATTTGCCAGCACATAGTTGATGGGCACATGCCAGAGCTTCTCACTGGTGTAGCTCTTGTCGTTTGTATACTGTTCCTGCTTGATCTTGATCTCATTGCCGTTGCGCTCTACGGTCAGCATTGGCAGACCGCCTTGACGTGTCCAGCTTTCCATCATGTCAGACACCTTGGAGGGCACTTCATGATTCATTTCGACTGCAGCCAGCGCTATGGCATCAAACAAATGCGTCTCATTGGCGGCTGAGTATTTGCTGTAAAGTTAATAAGCAAGTTAATAATATGTCTGGCAAATAATGCTGGCAACATTAGCTACGTACTGTGTATCCAGATAGATGTGCAGACCACGTTGGAAGACGGCATTGGTCAGTGCATGACGCCACATGTTGAGCATAGAGCCTGCCTTGGCGTAGGCAATGTTGTCATACAGCTGGGAAATATCCGAAGGCTTCTCCACAAAATGAGTCATGGCACGTGTGTTGGGATTGGCATCAGTAGCCATGGCGTTCTGATACGAGCCAGCATGGAAGAGTTGGAATATATCCCACTCGGGATAGGCCTTTAAGAAAGAGAAATTATTTAAAAGCCCAATAAGTGTGGCAAGCTGCAGCACTTACCAAGTCGATAGCCAGATTCTCAAAGAGCGTGGCAAAGCCTTCCTTCAGCCAGAGATATGACCACCATTCGATGGCTACCAGATCACCGAACCACATATGCGCATCCTCATGCGCCTCAATGGTAGCAATATTGGTCTGCGTGTTCACTGTGGAGTTCTCGGTATTGTACAGCAGATACTCCTCGCGATAGGTGGCCAGGCCCCAGTTCTCCATAGCACCAGCTGCAAAATCGGGTATAGCAGCCTGATCTAGCTTGGGTAGCGAAAAGGGTACATCAAAGTAGCCAGAGAGACGCTTCTCCACCAGCATGCCGGTGGTCAGAGCCCATTCCTGTTCGTGTTCAGTGCCTTTGCGTGAAAACACGCGCTGTGGCAAGCCGTTCAATTCGCCGCCTGAGGCCACAAACTCCGAGACAATGAAAGCAACCAGATAGCTGGGCATGCTCGGCGTAGTCTGGAATACAGTAACACCAGCCCTAAAGACAAAACATTAGTAAAGCAAACGCCTGACGCAGTTGCTAGCTTAACCTACTTGGTCTTAGTCTCATCCACAGGCATGTTGCTGATGGCATTGTAGCTAACATCATGATTTATGGTTATGGTGAACTGGGCACGCTTGGCGGGCTCATCGTAGCAGGGGAAGGCATGACGCGCATCTGTGGACTCGAATTGTGTGGTAGCCAGATATTTCTCTTTGCCTTCGGCATCCGTGTAGGTGGACAAGTAGAAGCCGCCGTTGTCTCTGCGCAGCTTGCCCTCATACTCAATGGTGAGCAGCCATTCACTATCTGCCTCAAAAGTCAAACCTGTAGCGCTCAATTTGAGGAACTCACGCTCCTGATCTTGGCTGATTTCTAGCTTCTTATCCTCAGTTGTGCCAGTCTTGCGTATGACAGCCGAGAATTTCTCCAACTGACGCTGATGCACCACAATTTCGGTTGTGGCCTTCAACACCTTCAGGCTAATGGCAACCTTGCCTGTGAACGCAGTCTCGCCATTGTGCACGTTAGTCCAAAGTTCTACGGCGTAATGACTTGGCAGCGTATCATTGGGCAGGCGATAGGTATCTCCGTCGGCTAGCGGCTCCGCACGCAGTGCTGGCTGCTCGAAACGCTGCAGCTCCTCGAAGGGCGGAAAGGCTTGAGTGCGATAGGCGCAGGCTAGCAGGAGCAGCACTGCTGTTAGTTGAACTACGACGCGTGCCATGTTGTCTGCTCGCTGTGACAACAAGTGGGCAATAGCTTAGCAATGGCAATTGCTCCAGTATTTAAGAAAGTTTTAGCCGCTATCAGCGCTTATATCATATCGTATATAAACGAGTTATGATGTGCTTATCACCTGTCCACGCAAAAACAAAATAAGATTATTCCAATCGCACGAGCCTTCATAAATACAATTACCTAACGTTATATCGCTCAATTTAACACAGCCGCTAACTAAATATAAGCTACGAAATTAGCAGTAAATCAAGTTGGCACCGATGCAACAAAAAACTTTGACTATGTAGCGCATACTGGCAGCAAAAATATTTGAGTCGTCAAGTGGCGCAAATCATTATAACAATTATCTGTAGATAACATTTCAAGTGGGCAATGTTCTAAAACTACAAACGCTTTTTGTTGGCGTCTTTAAGTAGTTGAGCTACAGCTAATTGTAATGTTGAGATACGTTTTTAGTTGTAAATCTATCTGTTCATTCAAGAGATAAAAGATGTTGTAAATGCTTAAGTATGATTGTCTGCTTATAGGTTAAATTTATATTATTTGCATACATAATTATGGCTGTCTAAATTGTGCTTAAAAATAATTGTTCACTAGCTAGTAATGTTTTAGTTTAGTTTGTATTTGGACTTTTAGCTGTGTACAGCAGCTGAACACACTCAGCTATTGATGTCTCTGTCTTGCTTGCTTGCCAAAGTCGGCTGCGCTGCTTCCATGCATACGTTTATCCACTCACAGCGCTTTGGCTCCTGAGAGCGCAAACCAAGATGGCGGCGCTTCCTCAAATTACATTGGCGGTCTCTTTGACTCTTGTATGTCCGCATGTGTAAAAGCAGATAAGCAGCTGAGCTCATGCAGCTCTTGTTGTCTTTGTTTTGCTTGCCAAAGTCGGTTGCGCTGCTTCCATGCATATTTTAATTCGCTCAGAGCGCTTTGACTGCTGAGAGAGTAAAAACAAGATGGCGGCATTGCCTTAAATTACAATGGCAGCCCCTTTGACTTTTTTATATGCGCATGTGTTAGAGCAGAGAAGCGCAGAACTTACTCAGCTATTGATGTCTTTGTCTTGCCTGTTTGCCAAAGTCGGCTGCGCTGCTTCCATTATACGTTTATCCACTCAGAACGCTTTGATTGCTGAGATCATGCTCATTCAATTTGACAGATTTGATTTCTTTCAACCAATTATGTCTTCATATTTATAAATATTTAATATAAAACTATATTTCTAGCGTCTCAGATCTTGTTTAATTTTGTTATTTTTAGGTTAATAAATTAAGATAATATAACCCCATTTATCTCTCTGGTCGACAGCCATTCTGACGTATTTTCATTTTGCTCAAGTAAAATTTAACAAATAGTCAAGTTTCCATGTTCTAAGAGCGATCCAGTTAATGTGCTCAAGTACAGGGTCGTATACAGTCGGTTACGTACAGCTGTACTTAGCAAATCTTTAAACTTTATTTACAAGCTTTGCAACACTTTCCTATCAATACGAAATTTCCCACAATTTGATTCAAAAATTCCCCCTAATCCTACAAATCGTCATATTAATCCATGGGTCAAAGTCGAAGGCATTTTGAAATAGAACCGCAATGACTTGCAACCACTTCACGTGATTAAACAAGGCGCACGAATTGCAGTCATAAAGTAAATTATAAACTAAAGTTTTATTGTTGTTATGCTATGTTGCCTTGGCCATCGAGTTCTTTTGTTGGGCGCATGTAATGGCAATCAGATTTGAGCGTTGATAGCAAACAACAGACCAAAGTCATTCTAAGATAAGAACAGTCAATGTGAAGAGAATAATCGCCGTTAATCAATAATAAATCAAGTTGCAATTAAACTGTAAATTAATTTCGCTGGAAATGCGAGCTTTACTAAAGTACAATAGATAAATAGCTAATAGCTCATTAGTTAAGTTTGTTGAGCAGCAAAACGCAGAGCGCTGACAACATGGTGAAGAGTGAGGCGGAGAGGGCGACGCTGCCATTGCCGCGATAGGCGACCAACCAATTGACGACAGGCTCGCGATGTACATCAAGCCAATTGAAATTGCTTTGCATATTGGCGGCAACTACGTCGCTGAGATCATCCTTGACATCTGCGCTTTCCTTCACCATTGCTACAAGCGCATCCAGCTGCAAGAAATTCTGTTGAGTTTGAGCCAAAATCAAATATTGTGCGCGCTTACCCGTGTCTTTTGCTTTTGGCTAACTACATAGTTGGCCATGCCTTTAAGCGCTGCATCCAATGGCTTCGCTGTGCCAGTGCTAAGCTCTGCGTAGGCAGGCCCATTGACCTCTAGGAACTCCAAGCTGGTGGTGAGTCCTTGCTCGCTTCTGGAGTAGGCAGCATTAAGTAGTGAAGTGCGCTCTGCATAGCTTAGACTGTTCGTCTTATCAATGGACGCTTCAACAAATTTCTTAAGCTGCGTGGCTGTCTGCGAACAGCCCAACGAAGAGATGTACATAGAGCGATCGCTGGCTGTAGTGGATTTGAATAGCTGCTCCAACACTGCATCATAAGTTTTGTCTTCAGGCTTACGAAGTCCAGCGCAGTAGGTTTGGGTGCGTACTGTAGGCTCAATGGCAATGCCATGCTCGAGGAACTCTTGTAGCTTGCGATGTGCTTGCTTGTGGCACTGCTCGCTGCCCACCTGGCAGGCTAGACTCAAGAGCACAGTGCGTAAATATTTATTCAAATAGTGCTCGCCCGAGAATTCGTTGACGCCAATCTTTAGGAATATATGCTCAATGAGTTCGATGACAAATTCACGGAACTCTGCGTATTTTTCATCACCGCGCAGATACTGATCGTAGATGTTGAAAATGCTATTGGCAGTGGACCAGGCTGCATACTGATCCTCATGCTTCAAGTAGGCCAGCAGCTCGAATAGTGTGCTCTGGCTAATGCGCGCCGTGTCCACAAAGCGATACGCATCATGCAGCAGCTGTGCACGATTCCTCGGATGTATATTATATGTCTGCTCACGCAGCCCGCGCGCGATCAGCCGGTAGTTCTGCTCATCGTATAAGATGCGATAGTAGCCAGTGGATTGTTTGTTCAGCAGCAGCCAATCGTCTTTCGAAATCTTTGCATTTGACACTGTATATTCCTTTACATTGAGCAGATAGTGCGTGGCGCTGGTATCACGATAGTCTGGCTCCGAGGCAGTCGCATAGTTGATGGGCACATACCAAGTGTTGTGGTTGGTGAGCGTTTTATTGTCGACGAAGCGCTGCTGCTTGATGCTAAATGTGCCCGCCTCATAGTCACGTTCGACTGTTAGCAGTGGATAACCAGCCTGATGCGACCAGCTGGAGAATATGTCCTTCACTGTGGCCGGCAGCTGCCATTTGAGTTCATCCACTGCCTGCTCCAGCGAGCCAAACAAGTCATACTCATCCGTGGAGTTGTATTTACTGCAAGGGCAAAGTTTAGTTTGCTTCTTATAAAACATTATTATTGCTGTGCTATACTCACAATTCGTTTAGATATTTATTGAGGCCCAGACGAAAGACTGCATCAGTCCAAGCGTTCTTAAACATGTACAGCACACACGATGGCTTGGCATATGAGTATGTATTATAGCGTCCGGAGATTTCACTTGGAGTCTGCACATAGTGCGTCATGGGCACAGCTTGAGCTCTGGCATCGTTGATCAAAGCGCTGTTGTAGTCGCTTACATGGTAGATCTGATAGACATTCCATTCGGGAAACGCTATGTCATCCGATTCGTAGGAGAAAAGCGTTGCAAAGCCTTCTTTAAGCCACAGATATGTCCACCACTTGAGCGAAACCAAATTGCCGAACCACATGTGCGCATACTCGTGTCCAATAATATTAGCAATGTTTGTCTTCAGACTGATGGTGGACTGCTCCTTGGTCCACCACATGTACTGCTCGCGATAGGTGGCCAGGCCCCAGTTTTCCATGGCGCCTGCAGAGAAGTCTGGAATGCCAGCCTGATCTAGCTTAGGCAAGGCATATTTCACACCAAAGTATTTGGCCAGGCTGGATTCCACCACCAGACCTGCCAACAAAGTCCACTCCTGCTGCTCCTGCTTGCCCTTGCGCGAAAACACGCGTTGCCGTACTCCATTCAATTCGCCTGTTGTATACTCAAAGTCGGATACAATGAATGCAATCAAATAGCTGGACATTTTGGGCGTCTCTTCAAAGCGTGTAATGCCAGCACTACGTAATTGTTAATTGATTAATTAATTTTAATAAACAGCTGCAGCTCCTGAGCTTACCTAGTTCCAACCGTTGCCACTGGCATATTGCTTATGACTGTGTAGGCGGGAGTATGATGTATAGTTATGGTGAAGAAAGCTCGTTTGTTGGGCTCATCATAGCAGGGAAACGCATGACGGGCATTGGTGCTCTCAAACTGCGTAGTGGCCAGATAGCTGTGGAATAATATTATAGAGAGATTGTTAAGTTTACAGCACATTCATTATATGTTAGGCAAGTTTTAATAAAGTGCAAGCTAATTGTTATGTTTTAAATAGTTAGAAAAGGAGTATTAACAATTTATATTTATTTAATTTAAAGTATTTCTTATACGTAATGCCGCTCGTGCTATTAACACAGTATCTGCAAGCAGAATCTAGTCATTTTTTTTATTAAAGTCTAAAGTATTTATAAATATAATATTTATAAATATAATATTTATAATTATATATAATATTTACCATTCGAACTAAACTCTTAATAAAGAAAATAAATTAAGTTGACTTTTTAATTCAATTAATTTAGTGCTCATTGAACAAAAACTGATTACCTAAGCGCGTTTCATATATATAGCAGCTAAATAACTCAAAATTCTAATTGTAAATAATAAAAAGAAATGACTGCAAGGATTCATGAATTAAAATGCCATTGAGTTAGATAGCTAATTAAGAATTTCTGTCTTACATATTCACTAACGATGCATTCTACTTACTGCACTTGTCCTGCATCATCCGTATATTGAGATAAATAGAAGCCACCGTTGTCTGTGCGTAGCTCTCCAGTATAGTTAATGCTCAGCAGCCATCTGGAGTGCTGTGGGAATGTCACGCCCTCCGATGTAATGTGCAGAAATTCACGTGTTCCTGGAGTTACTTTAGCTGGCAACACATCACTTGGACGATTATCTTTGCGCTCGATTGTTGCACTAAAGTTGCCAATTTGACGCGCATGCAAAGTGATCGTATCGGTGGCCTCGAGCACATTCAACTCAATCTTAACGCTGCCATTAAAGGTGCGATTGCCAGTGTCTACCCAAGTCCAAAGCTCCACATCATAGGTGATGGGTATTGTGTTGTTGGGCAGGCGATAGTTCCTTTCGCTGTTGTCATCCGCATGCGTTTCAATGCCAGCAAAGCCTTTGGTTTCCAGCTGGGAGCTAGCCAAATCGACATCCACATCCGGAGGCCTAATGAGTCGAGCCTGCAGACTAGTTGCGGCCAACAGCAGCAGCCACAATTTTAACAAACAATGCGCCATGTAGTCGAGCGTATATTAAGCAAACGCGGCTGCATAGCTGCGTATTTATTTGAAGCTTTAAATCGAATATCATAAAGATTATGCAAGTCTCGATAACCCAAAAAGGAATAATGTAGAACCAGTAAACATAGTTAATAAGCGCAGCAATTCAATCATAAACTGAGCAATCTAATTTTGTACTAGACTGCGGTCAATAATAAATTCAAGTGCTTGTAGTTTGATGTCTTCGCCATAGTGTTGCCGATTTAGCGTCATTCCGGATAGATTCGATTTAAGAACTAATCATTGCAATTAATTACTAATTAAATTGGTTTTATTTATTAGCGCTGATAAGTTTCAACTCTCTAGCTTTGATATTCTGAGAAAATTTAAGTCTTTTTATTCAGTGTGCATTAGTTATACTTGTTTAGTATTTATTATTTTCAGCACAATTAATTCCTGATTAAGAGCAATGTAAATTATGAACGTTTAAGTAGAAACTGTGACAAATTAAAATGAAAACTGTCCAAGCAGGACAAATATAAATAAAGATGCTATAATGAAGAGGAAGATAAACAAATTTCATAATACATTTGCTGCTTATTTTCATAAATGTTTCAACATAGAAGCTGAAAGCCCCTTCCCAGTTGGAATTTCAAGCTTGTATATTGTTCTATGAGTTAAATTTATTAGACTTAACTTTTGACTTAAGCTTAGACTTAATACAATGCATTTGATAAATTAAACTAACATGGCAAACGCGCTGCTGACCAACTCACTGGCCGCACGCAATAAGCCTCTGGAACGATTCGAACCATTGCCAATGGGACTGAGAGCTGAGAGCGCCAAAGCGTCGCTTTTGTGTTCGCTGAGTTCTCTGCGCAGCCAATTGTCGATTTTTAGCTCGAACTTTTCACTGAATTGTTCGATGCTGCGCAGGCGCCTGCCCACACGATTCGAATCCCTGGGCAGCAATGTCTCGACATCAGCCAGCTGCTCCTGCTTCATATAAGCTTTAATATTTTGACGCAGTGCAGAGAACTAAAATGCAAAAAGTTGTACAAAATGTAAGTCAAGTCAAGTTATGTGGCTTACATTGGCGCGTTGCTGCTGCGGTATAAAGTCGGCTATATCGTTGAAGAGCTGCACAAAGAAGGGAAAGTGACAGAGGCGCTTGTAGTTCTGATCTATAAAGTGCCAGATAACTGGACGCGCAGCCATGCTCGTTTTGTAGACATAGCCCAAGTAGAGCATCGAGTCTCGCTCAGGCATCAAGCTCGAGTTGTGAGTGATGAGTATGTTCAAATAGTGTTGCAAGTGATGCTGGTTCTGGGTGCAGCGCAGCGCGTATATGATGTCGTCGAAGAAGCTCGTCTCGCGATCTGTGATCTGCAGCAAGTCCATGATTTTGATAAAGTGCTCATTGCTCAGATAGCGCACGCCCATGCAGAGCATAACGTCGTGCATGGCATAGTAGTCGGGCTCGCTTTGAAAGCTAATGCGCTTAAATAAATAGTCGCGTGTGACGTTTTTCGTGTACTCCAAGCACTCGGGCAGATCTGCCTTGCAGGCGATTTGCAGCAGCTCGGTGCGCGCATGATTGAAGTGCTGGTTGGCCTCGGCCTCTGGTTGGAACAGCTGCAGAAATATGGGCGTAACCAGACGACGCACAAACTGCTTGAACAGCTGGTGGCAGTTGGCAGCAAAGAGATTGCGCTCCAGAAGCTCTATAGTGTTGGCTGCCTGATTCCAGGCCATGGCATGCTGCTCGAACTGCAAGTACTTCAACAGCTCAAAGATCACCTCAACCGAGTCGATCTCATTGCGCTCAATCAGCGGCGCCAGATCCTGAAATAGCGCAGCACGATTCATTGGATGTATAACGCTATGATTGCGTTGCAGCTGTCGCGCAATCGCTTGCAGATTATCCGTATCATAGAGCACATGATACAGGCCCGTCTGCTGTTTGTTAACGATCAGCCAGTCGCGCCCGCTGAGCTGCAGCTGCAGCTGCTCCAGACTTAGCGTATGCTGCAGCAGCGGCGGCATAAAGTAGTCCACATGCGTATGCTCGAAGCTGGGCGACTTGGCGCTGGCAAAGTTCAGTGGTATCCACCAGTGCTCGCTCTTGGAGTGTATCGACTGCTGTCTGAATGTGATGGTGTCGTTCTCGTAGTTGCGTATCACCGAGACTATGGGCAGCCACTCGCTGTGCGCCCAGCTGAGCAAAATGTCGCGCACTTTATGCAGCCAGGGCTGGCCTTGAAAGCGCTGATCCTCCAGCACGCTGCTCTGCAGAGCATCAAACAAATCGAGCTCGTTGACCACGCTGTATTGGCTGCAAGAGTGTTAAGACTTTGGCGCATCAATTGCAATTGACCAGTTCGTTGCACTTCCCCTGCGGGGCACTTACAATTTTCTCAAATAGTTGCTAACGCCACGCACAAACGTCTTCTGATGCAGCGCATGATGAAACATTTTGATGACGCAGGCGGAGCGCTTGTAGCTGATGATATCAAAGACGTTTAAAATGTCCTCCTCGGTCTCCACATACGACGTCATGGGACGCACATCGAAGAAGCTGCTATAGCTGAAGGCATGATCCGCTTCATCATGTATAAACATATCCATTACCTTATCCTTGGGATACAGCTGCAAATGATAAAACCTATAAGTGGCTTGTTGTTGTTGCTGCTTTGCTGACTTACCAAATCTGTAATAATGTAACCAAAGTAGGTAGCGAAGCCTTCATTCATCCAGACGTATGACCACCATTCGGGTGAAACCAAATTGCCAAACCATTGATGTGAGATTTCATGATTCTGCATAAGCATGTCCTTGACACGTTTGTGATCATCGTTAGTATCCTGCAGCATTAGACAGTCCTCCTTGTAGGTAATCAAACCCCAGTTCTCCATCGCCGAGCCATGATTACGCTTCAATGCCACATGATCTAGCTTGGGCAGCGTATAGCTCAAGCCAAAGTAATCCTCCAGTGTAGCCACAGCTTTCACAGCATTCTTCAAGGCGCTGCGTCCCTTATCCAGCATATGATGTGTGGCATAAACACTTTGCGTCACGCCTCTATATGTCTCGGAGATGCTCTCGAAGTTTGATATAACAAAGGCCACCAAGTAGGTGGACATAACTGGCGTGGTTTGAAACGTAGTTGTGGTCAGCTCACTGCAGAAATGAAATTTAATTTAGCATAGCATAGCAGCTGTTTGTGCTTACCCATGATTTTCCAGCTTTTGCACTGGCATATTGGACACTGCCATGAGACTGCTGCTGTGCGTCAGCTTAATGCTGAAGTTGGACTTAAAGGCGGGCTCATCGTAACACGGAAATATGAGACGTGCATAGGTGGGCTCCGATTGTGTGGCAGCCACAAAGCTGTTGGCATATAAACAAATTTGTTTTGAAAAAGCAAAGAGTAAAATAATAAAATTCATTCAGTTTCAGTTTGTAAGACTTTCGCTTGTTGTTGTGCCCCCTTATCTGCTTTGCTTTCTCATAGCTGATAAGGCGGCTTGTCCAGTAGTCACAATAACAGTTAGAAACGCTTGAGACACACACAAACAACAGTCATGCCCCTTTAACCAGAAGCTCTAATGCATAGGCGTAACTATAAATATGCGCACTAGTGTGAGTGTACAAACAAAATTTGTTTTCATGCCACGATAATAAACACACATACGCATGCATTTGTGTGTGTGTGTGTGTGTGAGCAAAAGTTATCTAGGCTTTTAACTTGGCCTGCCTTCGTTCTTATGCATAAATAATTCAATTATAAGTTTCCGTTATGTAATTTGGCTTACACAGTGCTGTTGTTGGCCTCATCTTTGTAGTCCATCCAGTAGAGGCCTCTTGGACGCGTGCCCATCAGCGCGGTATACAAAATTTGTAGACGATAACGCTGACCAGCCTCAAAGGCCACATACTTCTGTAGCGGATGTATGATGAGAAAGCTGTCATTGGGTTCAAAGGTGTGCGTCAGATCGTCCACGAGTTCACCCTCGAATTCAGGTCTAGTGCTTTCCAGACGTCGCACTGTTATCTGAAAATCACTCAAGTTCTTTGCATGTAGCACAATCTCGTTTGTCGACTGCCTAATCTCAATGTCTATGGTGGTATTCCCGCTGAAGCGCCAATTGCGCAAATGTACATTGCTGCTTATATGCAAATGATACGACAATGGATACGTATCGTTGGGCAGTCGCAGCGGTCGCGGGCTCACCAAACGCTGCGCTTCCAGCGCTGCTGGGTCCAAGTAATAAGCCCAACTTGCAGCGCATAATAGCAAAACAATTGGAGTCAAATACGCCGTACACATTACGGCAATGTGTTTATTACGAGCGCGCACGTTGTCTGCCAAAAGTGAACTAATTCCCAAAGGCGACTCGCCTCGCGATTATAGCTGCTCACTCTAAGCAGTAGCTGATAAGATAAGATGGCTCTACATGAATTGGGATCGTTGAAGAGCACGCAGTGCGTCAATGTATAAGAGACACACTCGAACACACAGCGGAAGGCAAATATATGCACAGCTCTGGCCTTGCCTTGAGCACTTAACACAGGTCAGGGCCTTCATCCTGGCATTACTCTGAGCACTTAACCATGCTTAGTGGCTTTCACTTGAGCGCGCAAGCAGCAGCTCTCTTACAGTTAGTCGCTCTCTTAAATTTAAGCAATCGCGCTCATTGGCGAGAGCTTGACGTTGCACTTAGCACAATTTGCAGCAGCAAGTTAACATATTTAATTATGCGCTTATAGCAAAGCAAATAAAATGAAACAATAATATAAACAAGATGTACAGTAATAAACGCCAGCACTAAATAATCCACTGAATTAATGCTAACCATAAATAATGCGTGATCTTCTACTCGCGTTAGTGTTGCTTGCTTTTGTTCTTAAGACTTTGAGTTCCACCAACGATTATATATATTTATTTTCTCCAAGCACACGATCAGTCGTTCTTCTACTCTCACTACGCAATCATGTTTCTTAAGCGCCAAAGCCTGTTGCTCCTGCTGCTGTTGTTGGTTCTAATTGCCACGGCGAGCTCTCTGAAGTGCGCCAATATTGGAGAATACGTAAGTAAACTATGTAAATGCTTTTATCTAATTTATAATTCTGTTTGTTTATTATTACAGTGCATGGTGCACAGCGATTGTTGCACAGGATACTGTCCATCGTTTATGGGCAACAGGTGCCGCGTAACCGCAGCGCAACAGGGCGCAATAGCTCCATTTAATTAAATTTGTGAATTGTCCAATTGCAATCAATTTGTTTAATTTCCATTTTGCATATCTTAGTGATATTAACTCTAAAATGATTTTATTAATCAGCGAGCTAATATCAAATACAGCATACATATCTATGTAACAGCACTTAGATTAACTTGTTAAAAATTAGTTTTATTTAGAGAGAGCTAGAGCTACCATATGGTAGCTAGCTCTATTGGCACTGTTTGTATTATGACTAAGATCACTCTTTAAATATATTCTGCTGTGGATTTCAATAAATTTAACTAACCAATTTAAACATTTTGTTTCTTTTAACTTTTAAGAAGTATTGTTATCGTTCTTGCACTTTCACTTTTAAATAAATATTTTATTTTAAAAGTAGGGGCAGACCACTCGAATTCATTCGCACCTCCATATATGTAAGCCCATGGGGCTTATTATTATTAAATAAATCGAAATTAGTAATTTGTTCTCAAGAAGAGCATTTGCCTTTCACTATACATATGAATATACAATTGCACTTTATAGTTTATGACGAACTACGATAAAGCTAAACGATTTTGTAATCTATGTATGCCCATACACTTTAAATATTTGTCAACTTAATAGCAAACATTCAATTGAAAATATAAGTGAATTTTTATGATGACAGAACAAAATTGCTGTCTACAAGTTTCGGCAAAACGTAATATATGTCAAAATTAGTTAATAAATGCAGTTCCGCTTAAAAATTTAGCTCATGCACTGCCTGTTAAAATTTGTTCTCTGATCACGTATACGCAATGCTGCCCTATATGGCAAATAGGGCTAGACTTGAGCAAATAATGTTATTGTAATTTTTTATTATGTGAGTAAGAATGCAATAAAATATTTAATAGCAATATTTTCCCATTTCATCATTTATTCTAAGTAAATGAAATTCTAAGAATTGCTGAAATTACACTTTAATTTTAAACTCAATTAATACAGCATAAAAAATATATTACACTACAAAAAAAAAATTGGAACGATTTCACTGAAAATTTGACAGGTGTTTAATTTACTTGCGTTATTTGCTCAGTGTATATAAGCCGATGAATTATCGTTACGCCTTCGGCAGCTGATCGCATTTATATTGATTGCGCTCAAACGCAACTACATAAGCATTGAGTTTCATCAAGCAAGCGATCAGTCGCTCTTGTACTTTCACAACGAAAACATGTTTATTAAACGTCAAAGCCAGTTGGTGTTGCTGCTGCTGTTGTTGGCCCTAAGTGCAGCAAACAGCGCACAGCAGCAGTGTATGGCAGATAGGGGATATGTAAGTAAACGGTAAACAAAGTTAACAATTTGTTTTAATTTTTTTATGTTGCAGTGTCAAACGCATAGGGAATGTTGTTCTGGCAAATGCATGACTTACAGCTATATGTGTGCCCCAAAAGTCTCGTCACTGCCTGCAGTGATTGACTTCAAAACATTATATGAAGAAGCTACGGTGGACTCACCTAACAGTCTAAATGACAATCATTTATATAATATAATCAAACAAGCTGCTTGCGCCGAACCATGCAGAGCCACTGGCGAGGAGGTAACAAATATGCGACAAATATGCTTTTATCAAATGATTCATAATGTTTTTGTTTGTTTCAGTGCCAAATAAACATGAATTGTTGTTCACGACGCTGCCATTCATATCTGCACAAGTGCGTCACATAATCGAGCTGTTGTTTATTTCTTAAAAAATAATAGCATCGAGTAATTACTGGGCGCGTCAGTAATTGTATTGGAGCTTTGCATCATGGCTTTCCCCAAGGGCTTACTCATGACTGCTATATGCGGGAATAATTAACATACCATTAACCATGTAATTGGCACATTTTATTTATTATTATCAGCTATTTAAGGCTATGCACTTTCGCTTATAAATAAATAGCAAACATTTGCAATGCAAAAAATACAATGTGAAAGTCTCTAACATATATGTGGGTGTACAATTTATACGATCTGTCTCGTTTACACTTTTTGCTTGCAGAAAAAAATTCAAATTAATTCTTTTTAAGTTTATTTATATAAGCTGCTTCATTAGTCTAATCAGTCTTCTGTGAATCTTAAGGTCAAACAGCCATCGAACCTCGCTTAATATTTACTTTTGTTATCTATCTTTAAATATTTGCCAACGTGACTGGGTCAACATGCAATTAAGAGTATCGCATAGCAAAGTAACTTGACACAAATGCCGTTTACTCCTTTACTTGCGTAAACAGTGTAGCATTTCAAATGAGCTGTACACAAAAACATTGCAACTTGGCTATTAATTAGTAGCCCGAGCGCAGCATACTGTGCAATTGTTAATAAAATGAAAGCATACGCCATGTAGGCCCAGTCAGAAGCAAATCAAAATGCTGCCTAAGCTGTTGCCGCTGTTGCTGCTGCTGTTGCTGTTAGTTGCTGTTGTAAGTGTTTTGCTTGTTAAACTTATCAAAGATATTTATTTTATGCTCAGCATACAGAAGCTAAGCCCATCAATGACACTGCCAATGCATTGAGTAAGCTGCCTATGCTGCCACCAGCTAAACCGCCAGCTACGCCACTTAATCCAGATGAAATAACGCTGTTCACCAACATGTTTCTTAGCTTATTTAAAGGCGTTGCTGATTGGCGCAATACGGTGGCCGTGGAGACGGTGCAAAGCGTTTGGCAAAGTCCGCCCGTTCTAGACTTTAGTCATAGACTTTTTGCCGCCTAGAAAATTAAGAAAGTGAAAATTAGGCAAGGCGCCTATTAATTGTTATACACATAAGTTATTAATTTGTGTATCTGCTATATAATATAACTTGTTTTGATTGTCCAATAAAAGTATGAAAAAACTAAAACATGTTTATACTACATTTCAATGCAAAAATAGAGATATCAGCAGCTGTACTGTATTCAAAGATATTAAAAATAAAATGCTCTTAAAGCTCTTCCAGAATATGCCAAAGTTATATACCAGAGTTTCAAATTAACAATCTAGACTGCTAATAGTAAGTCTACTTAGACTATTTATAATAACCCTAGCTCTGATGAACCAAGCCAATGATTTATTATAATTGCAAACACCCACATAGTAGTACTTAGTACTTATGTAACACTCCTTATCGGCTAATTATATAATGCCAATTTGCAAGCCAAAAGTGTGTTCAACACGATTAAAAATTTGTTCAGCTGTTTGTTAATACGAAAACATTTCCTCATACTTAAAAGATTTAGCTTATAAAAGTAGAGCAATGAAACAAACGATTAGTCGTAAACGAAATTTTGATTTTTAAACACCAAACCCTGTTGCTGTTTGTGCTAATTGCTGCAGTTATGTGTTGAAAATGTAAGTAAATAATTGATGTAGTTTTGAATTTCAATTTATAATCATTTTATTATGTTGCAGTGTCAAACGCATACGGAATGTTGTTCTAGAAGATGTGTGTCAAAAACTTTTAAAGAATTAGAGTTGACTACCAAAAAATAAATGTCATTTTATTGAATTAAATCCCAGCTTGCTCTCTGTCTTGTCATTTTATATCAATTGGCCTATGGCACTGGGTGACTGTGGGAGTAAATAATACAGTTATATAAATGAAATCAATTTGTAAATTGAACTGCTGTATTGCATTTAGATAAGACGCATAGCTTCAGTTTGGAAATAGTTGTCTAAGCTATCTCACTATGACGTGCGATTAAATTAATTGAAATTGCAAATCAAAATGCAAAACTGTCTGTAGCTTTATTGTACACAATATTGCAATAATGCAACTGGCGCCATTGAGACCGTCAATGCGCGACTTGCTTTTGATTTGACTGATAATGAGGCATGTGTGTGTTATTCTGTGGCATGAACAACAACAGAGGCAGCAGCAACAGCAGCAGCAGCAGCAGCTTGTGTGTTCATCATCATTCACTCGACTGGCAATAATAAACTGTATCAACTGACACGCCCATCAATCGCGCGGCATACCTCAGCAATGTGAATTGAAGTGTTTGCTTATGCACAATCAAATGGCAACAGTTTGTAGACACACACACACACACATATATACGTGTATATGTATTTGTGCGCGAGCAAAGCATATTTCCGCCATCGCAGACAATGAGACAGAGTTGTCATGTAAATTTTTATACATTCATAGACATGCATTGACACAGGCACATGCTCACACTCACACACTCACACACACGCACACATGCATATATAAATCCAACACAATGAATTTAGACAGCAATTGTTCAGTTTTGTTGTGGTTCGCTGCTGCTGTTCATCTGTTAGCTGTTGGCTGATGCTTTTATGTGTATTCCCTGGGCGAATTCAATGGCCCGTGCGGCAAACACACACACATAATCTATTTATATGCCAACTAAGCTATAGTTATTCTTTTTTTTAATCTGCATGCGCTATAAGTTATGCCTCGGTTTAGCGTAAAGGTTTTATTTTGATTTAACGCTTGCTTACATTTATTTCAGCTCAATCAACAAATGAATATTTATGCTGCGCAGCGGTGTGCGCTACTATAATAATATTGACTTCTTTAAGTGCAATTTGCTGTGCCAGTTGTGTGTGTGTGTGGCAGCATTTCAATATGTATAAGTGTTTGTGGCTGCTACGTGTGTGCTTACCAAAAAATTTGCATTGAAAACGCATTCATAGTTTAGTTTGTGTGCCGCACAGCCTGGGAAAATCAAGCGAGCACTCTCAGCTACAATTGCTCGTGCACAGACTCGTACACTTACACATATTTATAATGCATAAGGCCAGCGAGCACGTGTTTCAATTTAGTGTCTTGGATTTTCGCAGTTCAGCAATTGATGCAGCCAGCCGGGCGTATGCGCAACTTGCTCGCTTGAGACTTATTATTATTTCTTCGTAGCTTATTTACTTCAAGGAAGACATAAAAGAGAAAAATGCGGAAGTGTTGAATATATCCGGCGAGCATGTTGCCAGCCAACCTTGCACATTATTTTACGATAAGCGGGCTGCCGCTGTCGCGACACATTTAACCAAAAAAAAAACACATACAGTTTGTTTTTTGGGCAGGAAATCACTTTTGGAAGCAATCTGAGCCAGGGGCCAGGCCAAGCGGCTGTTTGACGAAAATCGATTGTGGCAAAAGCCATCAAAATTTCATATGTGCATTTACATCTTGAGCTGAGCTTGCTTTTTATTTGCCTTAAAGTATGCAGCGAAAAATTATGTGCATTTGTCTTAAGTAAAAGCAGCAACGAGCAGAGCAGACTACAATATACACTTTGCCTACAGCTTAAAGTGATATTTAAATTAAATTTAAGTACTGCGCACGTTATTTATTCACATATGCGCGTAATATATCTTTTCATACAGTGCGGCTTAAGTAGTCTTGTTTGGCCAACGTACTCGCATGACAGTTGTCTTAGCTGTGCGCTTGCGGTTGATGTGGGTGCGTTGGCGCATAAAACTTTTACATTTCGCTTCAGACACTTAAATATCGAATGAATAATTTCAGAGGCCACGCCTTGGCGTAGCAGCAAAACTTTTAGTGTTGCTGTCAGGTGACTGAGGCTGAGGCTGAAGTGAGTTTTATGCCAGAACTTTTCTCTTAATAAGTGGGCGCAATTTCCTTTGCCATTTGCGAACTGTTTAATTGAGGCAGCCACAACATGCTGACTGCTGTACACACACACACACACACACATTTAATATATGAATATGCTGATGAATACGTGCTAAGTAAACTTGTTGCCCGTGATAGCATAGCAATGTCAACATGACCCAAATGAACTTTTGCTTCCGCCTGGACAGAGCAGCGAGCACAGCAGGAAGTGCAACTGCAGGTGCATTGAACCTCAAGTGAATGCGCATACGCAGTGTGTAGCAAGCAAAAGAAGTTTTGTGTAAACCAAATAAACCAAACCACAGCAAAACTTTACTATAATACGCTTAAGCCAGGTAAAACAGTCTAACGCTCCCTGGGGACACAACGTCTGATTAGAATGCTGTAACTAAGAGCAACTTTTTTTGCCTGCCATAAAATTGATTTTTAATGTTCGCCTGAGCAAACGAGCAAAGGGTCAAAGCTATAGAGCGGGGCTTAGGTCGAAGGCAAAGCAACCACAGCCACCCACACACACACACGCTCACATATGCAACATCAAGTAGCAAGTTGCCTGACAACAGCAGGCAAGCGTAAAAAAGTAGAGCAAGCGATTGGAAAGAGTCACGGGAGCAAATCAAAGCGACTGTCCATCAACTTTATGAGACTTTCAACAGCAACAATCTGTAAATGTGCCAGGCCACAGACACACACACACACACACTCAGCTTAGAGTGTATGTGTCTGTTGTGTGGTAGGGATAAAAGTGTCAACGCTTGTCGCTTTGTTTGCATGCTGCGGTTTGGCCCTGGACAACGCGCCGTTGCTTTGAGCATTCAGCAAAACTCATTATACGAATGTACATGAACAGTGGGGTTGGGCGGGCGTCTCTGGCTTTCACTTGCTTTCTATTTTTCCAATCAAACGCATCCCTAACGCTGCATTTTTAGTATTTTGCATACGTTAACGGTTTGTTTGTGACAGCGCGCCACGCTTTGATGTTCAATAAAATTCATAAAGCTGGAAATTTAAATAACGGCGTGTGTGTGTGTCTGTGTCTACCTGTCTGTGTGCTAAGACGTATTTTTAATTGTTTTTTCATGGCTAAGAAAATGTAAAATTGTGCTTAGCAACAACAACAGCTTTTGCATTCATTAAGTTTAATGCCGCATTAAAGCCAAAACAGGCAGCAGAGCAAAATGAAAGCCCGGACTTTGTCCGAATTTTTGAACGTGTCGTGTTAATTGAATTGGTCAAATGGCAACGCAGCAAATGTTAGGCTTTTGTATGCCCACGGGCGCACACAAACAATATACAACAAGCATGCTTAAATAGCTCAAGCGAAATGTGCTTGTTATCCACCATACGCCCCGTGTGCCAAACAAAACTTTATGACAGAGCGCTCTCTTGAGCTAAAGCTGTTGACACACCCACTTTTTTAGTTGTTGCTGTTGTCGTTGTTGCTTTTGCGCATTCAAATAAGAATTATGTATAATGCACATGTCTTTGTATCTGTATTTTGCTTGCAGCGCCTGTGGCATTCACACACAGAGAACTTTTTTGTGCTTGTCGCAAGCATTTCACTCAGCTTGCCAGTTGTGAACGACAGTTTGACCAAAAGTAGTTTGACCTTTGGGAATTTTTGCTCGGCTGGCCACAGCAAAAACAAAAACAACCAGCTTTGTTTTTCAGCTTTTTGCATAACATGTTTCAATATGTGCATGCGCTTTGTGTGCAGCAAAACTTTTGCACAAACTAAAGAGCAGGACCTGGCCTAACAGCATAAATATTAGAGCATTTAAAGCTAGAATTATATATGCTGTTTTATAAATATTTAAAGCTAATTGCTGGCAGCGCACACAAATTCTACTGCAGCCTTAATGAGAGTGTCTGAACAAAGGGACAGCAAGGACAACATAATCAGCAGCAGCAGCAACAACGAAACTCAATAGGCTGTAAAAGGATTTTCTTGTCAAGGCCTATAGCCAAAGCAAGTCAAAACATTGTGACAATACACACACAGGCGCACACACATACACATAAAGCTGTTGTAAGCTGGCTTTAATAAAATAACATGCATATTTTGTTTCAACAACAAATACGCTGAAGTGTGTTGGCTAATGCGATTTTCATAAGCTATACGCTTTCAATTATTTAAAGCAACTTAGCTGCTGAACTTTTGACTCTGCTCAAATGCGGTGCAACAAGTATTGTGCGGCTTGTTTGCTTTAGCTTAGCTTGCTGCCAGACACCTGAGACACCTTGCAGTCACTCGCTTGCCGAGAGCTCTGGGCGTAATCCTTGCTTGCGTAATTAACAACAAATCTAGCAAGTGCAAGGGCAATAGCAATCCTTGCTGCTGCTGCTGCTGCTGCGGCTGCACTGTCAGCTCTAATTAAGGCACTGACTTGTTCAATGTTCAAGAGACTGTTAGCTAAACCCCAAACGTATGTCAAGCGCAGTCTCTATGTGGCTCTAAATTGAAAATGGCATGCAATTTGTGCTACACAAAGTTTCAGATTTCCCCATATGCCTTTAATAATTATGGAGTGCAACATTTTTGAATGATAATTACATTTGAGTGCATTTGATTTTGTTGCACAATTTGTTTACAGTTATTTAAGCAAGCGATTAAGCGTTGAACTAATTTGAACACCCAAACTAGTACTTGTGCTACATTTAATACCTACACAGTTTTTATTTGGGCAACAGCTGTTGCAATGCTGCCCATTAATCACTTGCTATAGCACTCATTGTTGTCCCAAAGATAACTGTCATAAACTTTAATTATATTTTCATCATGACAATGGCGACAGCGACCATGCTGATGAGCATGATGCATGCCCCAAATGTCTGACAATGGTGCTAGCCAAAAAAAAAAAAAAAGAAGATGAAAAAAGCGAAACGTGCCAGCATAAAAGAAAAAAAAGCAAAATTCAGCTTACTCTAGCATTGGCATTCGCTTACGCTGCTGAAAAAGCAACGACTGACTACAATTGGGCTCCGGGCGTTGCTGCATTGACAGGCCAACTAGTTGCATATCAATTGAAATTGGCGTTCGATTTCAATTGTTGCTGCCAGTGGCGTGTAAATGACATATTCAGTTTGCTTAAGAGCTATCCTTTATTTTTTATAAATTTTAATTTACAAACAGTGCACTTAGGGCAGCAAAGCCAATCAGTGTGAGTAATTAAAAATAGAAATAGAAGCAGCAGCAGCAGCTTTTGTGTGTTTGATTGCCTGTTTTATTTGCTTTGAGCACAAGCATAACAAACTTTATTATTTTACGCTTAAATGCACAAAATTGAGCCTGTGTTTGGCATACACACACACACACACAGATACGCATGTGTCTGTGTGCATGTATTGATTGCCATTTAAGTTAGTTATTTATGGTAGCAAGCGCGACATATAACGAGCATAACGAGTATTTAACAGAAACTCAATTGAAATCTGAAACAAAAGCGCCAGCTCGGGTTTTACAATTACCTCATTAGCGTTAACAAGCAAGCTTTCAGGCAGCGATGGGGCGGACGGCCAGTGTAGGCCAGTGAAGCTGGCATGCCAGACGTATACGCAATATAATGCCTTACATTGCGCATATCCATAAAAAAACAAAAATACAACAGCAATTTCAATTAATAGCAAGTGTAGCAGCAGCAGCAGGCTGCTTGTAAGAAACTGTTGCTATTGATTGAACTTTGGAATTGAGTTTTATGCCATGCAACAGGCGTAAAAGAGGATGTGCGCCTGAAGGATGTGGCAGCAACTTTCGGTTGCAACGACGAACGTTTAACGGCACAGCCAAGCCATCCAAGCTGCTGCTACTGCAGCTGTGCGCAGATTAATTGCTTTGGAAATTACACACGCCGTCAACATATGGCAATTGCCAAAGTGTAAAGTGGGAGAAGTAGTGGGACGTAAGCTGCTGTTGCTGCTGCTGCTTGTTGCTGCACAGCGTTAATTGGTTTATAGAGCAATTTTGTCTGCGTTTTAGTAGGAAGTGCAGGTGCGAATTGCAAGCGACTGGCGTGAGCTTAGCAAGTTAATCGCGTAATAGCAACATGTGTTGCACACTATAGAGATTTAATTTGTGCGCAGTGATTTTTAAATTGCATGAAATATGAAAGACAGCTGCTTAGCAGCTGTTAAGTTGAACACGCTGTTATTTAAAGATCGAATTGTAACAGCTGCAAACTGAGCTCGATAGACCGATAGCATATGAAAGACCGCACCTTAGCAGCTGTTAAGTTGGCAACGCTATTATCTCAAGATCAAATTGTAACAGCTGCAACTGAACTCGATAGACCGATAACATGGGCGCTGCTATGTACAAAGCTGCATGTTATGTAATCCACTGTATTTTTTTACTCATGCACAACAGCTTAAATAAACTTGGCCATAACCGTTGCTTAGTGAGTTGGCAATAGTTGTGTGCGCTAAAAACGACAATAGCTTTATTGCTTATTTGTTTAAGCGTCGTTAAACTTTGCAGTCGCATAACAGTGCAACAGCGCGATACATAAAACGCTATGTGGCACATATCACTGAGTTATACGCAGACGGGCTGAAGTTCAAATTGAATTATGGCACACACATATGCAAACACACACACACACACACACAGATGCGTGCATAGTAAGCCCAATAACTGTGCTATAGCTGAAGCCTGATATATCGAGCGAAACGTAATGAAATATCTGACACACATAGCCATAGCCACATAGACGTTTACTGCATATGCTGCTGTAACGTTAAGCTAGAGCAGAACGTAACCATAACTGAAATAGAAATGGTTGCCCATAGGCTTGCCGTGGCCTGTGGTGCCGCCTGCTTGGCTGCTATGCAAACAGCAGTTGAGTCACAGGCCACATTGTTAGACTCTTTCATTTTCAGTTTCACATTTATGTATCTCGCATGCTGTCGCTGTGTTGTTGTTGCTGCTGCTGCTGCTGTTAGCGGCTGCTGTAAAATATGGCTACGGTCGCATAAAAATAACAGCAAATATATAGTATCAAAAAGGTAGAAAAAAAAAAACAAACAGCAACGTGAAAGAAAAGCCAACGCCATAAACAGCAGCCAGAAGCCAACAACCTGAGCAGCAATCTGACTTGGCCTGCTTCCCTGCTTCATCTGCCCAGAGCGGCATCGACAACGTTTTATTCTATTGTTTCATTTCATTTTATTGTCGTATGTCATACAATGGCGTTACATTTACATTTCCCATTAAACTTTTTTGTTATCAGTCGCAGTTGTTGTTGCTGTTGCTGCTGCTGTCGTGTAATAAATTTGTGTGCTTTTTAAGCTATTTGCATGTATAAAATATATGTTTGCCTAGCTGCAGGTATAAACAGCCCAAAATCACTTGAAACAATTTTGCGAAAAAAAAAAAACAAAATATATGTGCACAAGAGCAAGTGAAATATTGATTCTGGCTGAGCACAAACTTAAAGCATAGTCGCAACAGTAAAAGGATGTGGCTGTTGCACGCGTGCCAGCACACACACAAGCACAGCGTGTGTGCTACCCGTAGATGCAACAATTTGTCATTGAAATGCAAGCGCTTGAAAAACTAGCCGAAAAATAGTTAAACAGCTGGCATGCTGCTGTTGCTGTTGCTGCAGCTAAGGCTGTTGCTGCTGCTGGTGCTGCCGTTGAACATGTTGCTGCAAACCAATGCAAAACACCAAAGCTGCGGCCGAGCCTGAGCATACGAGCTACGTGCCGCGCGTGCCACACGAAGCCACAGCGCGTTGCTTCGTTGAGCAGGCGAACACAGCCGAGTAGGCGCTTATCGTATACGATATGAGCTCGAAACGAACAACAGTTGCTGTTGGACCAGCAATTGCTGGTTAATAGGCAGCTGCAGCGCCTGGCCGTGCCACAGTCCACCTTTGTGCGTTGGGCTGCCAAGTCGCGTTGCACGCCAGACACCAAAAGCTACAAAAGTCGCGCTGCAATAGCACCTAACGGCCATTTGCAATTTGAATTGACAATCAAGAACAATTAGTGTGAGTGCGTTAGAACAGTTAGAAGTGCTGGTGCTGGTGCTGGTGCTGCTGCTAGTTTTGTGAATGGCCGTGGCGCTTGCGTCAACGGCAACTGTTGCTGCTAAATTCCAACACGTAAGTTAAAAATGTGATTTTTTGAAAGCAAAAAAAACTTTTACAAATGAGACATACAATTCGATCAATCAATGCGGATGCTCTGGCATGTGAACTTATGTGTAGTGCTATCGATTTAAATAGAGAGACAGCTGCCTAGCCCAGCCTAGCGTCTGTATATACCTGACAATACAAGCAAGGCCTCGCATATACTAAAGCTCTAAAAAAGTGTATGCTATTAATAAATGCACACAGCAGAAACAACAACAACAACAACGTCGACAACGACGACAAGAGCTGACTGTCAGCTGAGAAGCTGAGGCTGGCGCTGACGCTGATGCTGAGGCAGCGACGCAGCAACCACTTTCGTTGCTGATTTGGTTTGGTTTAAGCCGCCTCAAATTGAAATGCAAACTAACAAGCAAAGCGTAAAAATAAATTTTGTAATATAAAACGAAAATAGCTGCGCTGAGAGGAATTTGATGACGACAGTGATTAATTGAAATGTTTATGAATTTAAATTGCAAGCTACATTTTGTACACTTCTAGGAATAGAAAGCAATAAGCATAAGCATAAGCAAAAGCTTTTGGCCACACTGACAAGCTAAAACGCCATTTGCTATATTAAATTTCCTTCAGGTAACCTTACTACTTACTGAATGCTACAACTACTTGTAGCTTAGTGCTTCAACTTGCAACTTTTGTGTACTCTGTTTGACCCTTGTGTGCCACCTGTCTACAGCTGAAAAGCAATTTGACAGTTTCAATTGCCATTGCCTAGCGAAAAGTTGGCTTGGCTGTTGGCCTGCTGTGCGCAACGTATATTACAGCTCAATTGCAGACTGTGTTAACTATGTCTATATGTGTGTGTGTGTGTGTACATGGCACATGTCATTCAATGTTAAAGAATTCCACGAAACTCAGTGGCACGAACAGCAGCAGCAGCAGCAGCGCCAAAAGCAGCTAAAGCAAGAAATGAAAAAAAGTAGCCAGGAATTTGCTTTAAAAGCATGCCAAAAATCAATGGCTGACTGGCGCACACGCCTCCAGGGCCGCTGGCAACATTTAATGCACAACAAATGCGCTGGCTAGCTGGCAGTGGGCGTGTCAACGCCCCACACTTAAATTACTACTTCACACACTTGTATAATGTGTAATAAAAATGAAACAAAATAACACACACACACACACACGCGCGCAGCCGGAAAAGCCTGAGCGTTGACTATAGTCATGGACATCATCATTGCCATCAGCCATCAGCTAGGGCAGCAGTTCAAAGCGTTTGACGCTTGAGAAAATTCTTTTTGCTACATTTTTTGTCGGCTGTCGACGACGCTTTACAGTCCCCAGCGGCCTGATTAAATTCTTATGCCTTGGCAACACACACAGACACACACATACACAACTCAGCGAGAGAGGACAGCATACTGCGTTTAGTGCGGCGCTCAAATGATGAAATAAATGAAACTAATCCAAAAGAAAGCCTAGCGCGAACGCAAAATGCCAAAATATTTACACTGCCAACCGCAGCCAAGTTGCCACAGCAGCCTGCCACTAGCCACCATTTCCCTTTGCACAACAGCAGCGCCGTCCACTTACAACACCCCCACCCATCGCACAGTTGGGCTCGCTGATAAACATCTTTGCAAAGTAAGCAACAATTTTTGTGCACCAAATTGTGTGTGCGTTTTTTTTTTCTTTCGTCGTGTTTTTGCTTTTTCCTGTGGGTTGGTTGATTGGATGACGAGGCTCAGGCGCGCGTAGTGGCAAATATTTTTAATGATTTTTCGCTGCGACTTTGGCGGCAGGCATCAATGTGTGTCTGTGTTTTTTACGCCCCAGTTAGTGCAAAACTAATTACGTAAGCTGAGCAACTCTGGCTGCCAAAGTTCTGACTGCCAATTATATGCGCAGCAAGCTTAGATTTCACACTTGTCACTTTGTCTGGCAGCCTGTCGTCAGTCGTTTGACGCAAGCTAGTCGCACGCTTGGCAGCTCATGCGTTCTGCGAAAAATATAATCAAATCACACTCTGGCTGCAACATTTCCAAGAAGAATTTATATTGAACTGTAATTTGGTTCTGGCGCACTGCAAAGTAAGCGGCTTAGGTGAAAGTTCAAAGTTTATATTTCGCAATGCAAACTGCAAATTGAATAACAAAACTATGCGAAATCAGCAGTCAAGCCGCTTTGAGTTGGAACTCAACTATTTTGTAGCATACTTATGTGCGCAGCTTTTAAATTTGTCCCTGTTTTGCAATTATATAAACATATATAATGCATGGCTCAGTATGCCAACAGTATTATTATGTTGGCACAAAAGCTCGTCTTAGTTAGTTGCCGCTGTTCGCGTTACTAATGCAAAATGATGGCTTTCAGCTGAAACACACATCTCCGTTTCCGCTGTGCTTTTGTGTGTGTGTTTAAATAAGCAACACGTTCGCTTTGACATTGACTCACACGCGCCCGTCAGACGCTAGCATGACTGCATGAAACAGCGTAAGGAAAATATTATGCTCGAAGGCACGCATAACCCATTAATGTCAGCATTTTTGAGCGCATGACTTGTAAACTTACACGCAGCAGCATCAAGACTTTAATCCACGCCACCAACAGATTTACAGAACAGCTCAAACAACAACAACAACAAATGAGGCTTGATGTATCCACAATTGTAAAGTAAGTGCAGCTTAATGACAATTACGCTGCCCAAGTGTACACAAGCTTGGCCACTTAGCTTCACATTCATCTCTTGGCCAAGCCAATTAGGACCGACAGCAGTGGTCAACACGTATGTGTGTGTGTGTGCCACTCGACCCACTCGAGCAGCTGTTGCTGCTGCTGCAAAACCTTACGCATATGCCTTGCCACGCCTTAAGGCTGGCAAATTAAAAAATTGTTGAGTCGTTGCCATGGCAAGGATGCAAGTCGACGCAGCAATAACTTATTAATTAGTTGAGCACATAAAGCTGTGCCCATTTCAATGCAAATGCAGTTTTAATTAAATTTGAAAGCGGCACAGCTGTCGACGGCAAAAAAAAAAAAATAAAAAATTGCTTTGCCAATTCAATTTTGAGCTGCAATAAAAATGCGAAGGGAAAGCGCAAAAGGCACAAAGTAATTGCGGCATGACATTTTTAAATTGTTTATAATGAAATTTACAAGCTATTTTCTACTTACATAAACTACAAACGACAAACGCTCTAAACTCAATTACAAACACGCGTGCCTGTGCTTAACCAGTTGATAAGCTTCGCCCACACACACACACAGACACACAGACAGAACGTGCAACTAGCAAAAGGGGCAGCTGGAAAATCCATTTTTGGTTTTGGGTCAGCAGCATTTGAAAACCGTTAAACTGCCACATTTCAAACACAGGCCATAGCATGAGCCTGAGCATGAGCACATGTGTCTATGTGCTGTGTCCTGTGCTCCTTTTGGTCAGCCCCAGCCAGACAAGATTATCTCTGTATGCTACATTTGTAGCTCCAAAAAGTCAAATGGCACCAATTTGAATTCCAGCCAAAGCGCATGTCGCACTTTAAATGCCCTAACGCTGTATAAAGTTTTAAATGGCTTACACTAGACTACAAAAGTGTGTGCATAAGTGCTTAAACAACTCTGTATATGTATCTGTGGGTGTTTGCTTTTAAATATTGCAGTCTAAGCGAACTAGCCTTGTTGGCTGCAAAGGTTAATCTTGGCGCTTATCGTTTTGGCCGCTTTTAATGAACTGTCTGCTAAGCCAAAATCAATTTCCTTTTTTGCTATTAAACGTTTTATTATATTATTTAATTTGTATGAACAACTGCAAGCAATTTTATGTAACATAAGTGTAAAAAGCATTCGTAGCCCATGTCCTTTGGTGCGTGTTTAAACATCTTGTTTCAACATTGTGCTAGTTATGTTTGGCTGTTGTTAAAGCCCAGCCAGCCGCACATATATATAGGTAAATATATAAAGCAGAGTTTATCTCAAGAATGTAGATTGCCTGTAAAATATTTAATTACACACTGTGGTGTCGTCGTTGGCGCTCAACACCACAAAAGCCAAAAAGCACCAACCACAACAACAGCAGCAGCAGCAGCAACTGTATGAGTGTGTGTGTGGGTGAAAAAAGTGAGCAACACGCATACGCCATGTGTGTTTGGGGCTGCCTGTTCACTTGGCAATTTGCAAGTGTTAGCGTTGAGTGTGCTACACACAAGTGACACTTGTATGCATGTTATACAGCTTGCTTGTGTGTGTGTGTGTGTGTGTGTGTGTGAGCGTTATGTTTATTTATTTGCCCAGGCTGACTTGTGACTAACGTAACTGTCAGCTTTGTAATCAAATAGTTGAGCACATTTTGCATTTTTAATAAACTTCTAGCAACTCATTTTGCATAAGAAATGTGCAAAGCAAACTTCATACTCTGCGCATTTATTCATTAGTTGCCCCGAACACGTAGAGTGCCAAAATGGTAATTATGTTTATTGAGCGTCACGTCAGCTTAAAAAACAAAGCACATACACAAATACACACACAGAGACACACACACACACACCTCAGAGTGACTGGAGAGCAGCAGCAAATCCGCTTTGACCTTTAATGAGACGCGCGGGTGCGAAGTAAAAACTTTGCATTTGATTTGCACGAAGGTCGTTTCAAAAATAAGCTAGCCCAACGCCGCCCAGCACTCAGTCAGCCCCCAAAGCACAAACCGCAGCACCACCAAAGCAACCAACAACAGATGGCCTGTCGATCAATTAGTCAGTCAGTCAGTTTGCCAGTCAGTCTCCCAGTTGGCTATTGTAAGCCCAGTGCTAGCCTTGAGCGCGCCCATTGCTTTGACATTGGGTGTGGCTTAAGCTTTTGGGGCTGGGCCCGCCCCGCTGACTTCGACGTGCGTTGAGGTGCTAAATGCCCCGACTGAGCTACTGAGCTACTCGGCTAGCAGGCACATAATTAAAAGCGACATTTGTTTGGCTTTTGTGGCATTAGAAAGTTGTAACGATTACACACACACAGAAAAAGAAAACAAACTTTAATGAACGCCACATTACATAAGAGCTTAGAGTTTGCGATGCGATCTGCCAGCTAATGAATAATTGGCCATGACTTAATCAAAGCAGTTAATTACTGTTAGTTAACTGAAGCCTGAAATTAGCACAGCTCAAGTATTTTGAGCGACTATAAACTGCCGCCGATTGCCCGACTGCCAACTGCGTTGCAACAGTTGCTGCTGCTGCTGCCAGCGAAAAGGCTGCACCTGTACACCCTCAATGACCTCAGCCGTTCAAAGTTTGCCTTAGGCTTGCGTGTCACAGGCTATTTTCAAGCATATACAAAAAGCCAGCTAGCTTGGTGTAAATTAGACAACAAACTGTATAAATTGATTATAGGCTTTTAATAATTTACGTTTATTAAAGCCTTAAGACGTCCGCCATTTAATTAATACGTTAGCAGCTCCAATGTGATTGCTTTTAAAGCCGATATAAAGTTTTTTATTTGTAAAATGCTTAAACTATGCCTTTTGTTCAGTGCCGAGCACAAAAGCCACGCCTGCCTGTCTAGCTGGCGCTGCTGCTGCTCCACTGGGGCTTTTGTAGTATTTTTGCAAAGGCAAATAAAATATGCATGCATATAAAAGCGGATTTTGAATATCTGAGTAAAAAATGAAAGCATGCACGCAGCCCAGTCAGCCAGCCAACCAACCAGTCAGCAGATGCGAGAGCCTTTCGAAGCTTCCGAGTAAGGCCAGCTAAAGTTAAATTTTGCGGTTAGTTCTATTGAATGGCAGCTGAAAACGCAAGTAAATTCAATTAGATTACAGCATGATTTAATTGAATTATTATAGCGTGTGTGTGTGTGTGTTCGTCTCTCTGTGTGTGTTTGCGTTCGCCAGAAGTGCAAATTACAGTTTTGATTGCAATTCGAATTGCAATTAAATGCACATTCAAAGCCATTCATACGCACTGTTGCCTTGAATTGCAAATGCAAAGGCGCACAGACAGAGCAGGAGCAATACCTTTGACGCCTGTGCAAAATCATGCACATTACGTATACGTCATGTTATCCAAAAGCCAGTGCTGCAACGCTTGACAACTGCTCGTGCGTTAACAGGCCAAGCCACGTGTGCGACAATTGGTCAACGTGCGCTTAGAGGCAGCAGCAGCAACAACAACAACAATAACAACGTTGTTGCAACATATACGTGTCAATGAGTTTTTAAGCTTGACGCACTGACGCAAACTAAGGATTCCCTCACTGCTGTCCCTGCTGCTGCTGCTGCCAACGGCTGACGCTTTTGTTATAACATATTACTTGGCAGCTCAACATGTTGCGGCTCTGATGTAAACAGACAAAAAAAAAACAGCAGCAGCAAGATATAGCAAGCACAAACAAGCAATGCAGGCAATCAAGCAAGCTAAATGTAACAAGCAGCGACGTGTGCGTGAAAGAAAAACACAAATACACAAGCACTGACACTTGCACAAACAGAAAACGGATTATTTGTTTTCGGCAGCTTTTGTTTGTACGTTCTGCTGCTTTTTTTCTCTCTCTCTCTCTCTTCATTTTTGTTGTGCCTTTATCTGCACGCTCAGCGCCTAAGCTGCCCCCCACACCTGCAACACTGCATGCTGAGTACACACACACACACATACATATGCATATAATATACACGCTTCTGCATGAGCTCAAGTCCTGAGCTGAGCCCATAGGCAGACCCTTTTGTATGCCAACATAAAACTAATATACGCCAGAGCTTGGCTTTCATATAAATTGCTAGGCAAGCAGACATTCAACCGAAAGCTAAATCATTTTCAGACAACTGAGCAGCGCATTGGCAGCATCTTTAAGATCGAGTTGTGTAAATCGTAGCTGCAATAATTCAGAGCGGCGGGCAAGCAATTTATTGATATACATCTGCCAAAGAGTAAGCGTCTCTAATGGATCGATTCCAATTCTAATTTGTATGAAGTTCTTGATTGCCTTACATAAAGCTTACGATTTGGGCATTTGCTGCCAAGCTAACACTTCATCTAAAGCATCAAGTCTAAGCGCAGTCTAACCACAATAGTTTTTTAAGTAGCCCTCAGCTTAAGGCAGCTGTCATATGCCAAAACCAATATAAGCCGCATGCCACATCAAATCAAATAGCAGCAGCAGCTGCTGCTTGCGCCAAGGCTCATCAACATTGTCAACAGAGTTTTTGCATAGCTCAAATGAGTTAGTTTTTGTGATTTCGTTTTTTCTGTCAGACCTTTGGCAGTGTTAATATAATCACAACAGATAACAAGCCTTTGCTTGACCAGCAGACACGTATGTGTGTGTCCATGTGTGTGTGTGTGTATGTGGCAACATGTTGACGTAGCACACCCAACGCGCGGCATTAAGCAAACAAACAGTGAACTGTGAACAGGACACTGCTTGGCTGTTGTGTGTGTGGTGCTTACATGTGCGTCCTGGCGTGGCATAGACAAACAAAAATAGCCAACACGTTATTATTGCGCTCTTTTTGTTGTAGATTTTGTTTAGCTGCTGCTGCTACGGAGGGCGTCAAAGTCAAGTTCAGCTGCGCGTGAGGCACAAAGGTTGCGGTTATGTTAATCGCACGAGTTGTTGTCCCTTGTCCGACATTGTTATTAAAAACTCATTCAATGTCAATCTGCGTCGACAGAGAGAGTGTGTGTGTGTGTGCGTGTGTTTGTATTGATTTAGCGTCTGCTTACTTTTTATCATTTAATATATTATCATTATGCCAGACGCAAACAATTAAATTAGTTCGCATTTCATTTTGCCTTTAAGTAAATGAGCCTAATTGCTACTTTAACAAAATGTAACTCGAAATCATCATCAGCATTTACATTATTAATATAACAATAATGACCAACAAATGGCAACAGCTAATAATGTTAGCCATTGAGGCCGCCGCCCAGGCTTTTGTGGGTTGAGGTTGAAATGGCTTTTAATTTCCTGTAACTGGCAATCAATAAAAACTGCTTTCAAGCCAATGGCTTTTGAAACATAAGGCCCAGACCCAGTGGCAGTGCCATAACCGAGAAAAGGGTGTGCAAGTAAACAAGCATGTAAATCGCACTAAAATAACAAAAACAACAACAAGCAGCCAGCTTAACTTACAACCACTGTGCGAATGGTAGCCAAAAGGCTTTGGCCAAGGATTTGCGGCAAAGGCGTTGAACTGATTAAATTGTTGACGGCAGCAGCGCTTGGGGTGTATATATAATTTCGCTGGCTTGCGGGTCTCTCGGTTGCCTTTGGCCAATTGGGAGCTGCTGCTGCAGCAACAGCAGCGGCAGCAGTTGAACTTTATCGATAAGCAACAAATTTCTGTGGGGTGGCATCTTTGCTGTCTAAAGGGAAATACATACATTTTTATGGACAATTTGGTTTTTATGTCAATTTACTGTTGCTACGCCATGCCACAGACAATTTAAGCATTCGCTCTGCTTTTCCTTTTTGCGCTGCCAGCCCAAATGCCAGATACGAACGCGAATCAAGTCAAGTCGTGCGTTTCCTTTTCCACGCTACCATTAAAATCAAGCATTGTGCTATGTGCCAGCAACAGCATAAAAAATGCTCAAATAATAAACTTTCAAAACACTTGCACTGCCAACAGTTGTAGCCATTGTAAGCCATGTGAAGTAAAAAAAAAAGTCTAAAAGTGTATGCCCACTTCGGCTTGCTGAAAACTTGCATAATTTTCTTGATTGTTAGCAGCAGAATTTTATTTTTTTTTTTTTTCTGTTGTTGTTGTTGGTGTGTATTATTGTTAGTGTGACAGCAGAGGGAACAATAACTGCGACACGATGTTGTGATAATTGCCAAGAACAGTGGAGAATGTGGCAACTGAAATTGCGGCAAGCTTAAAGCTGAGCGCGCGCCCTACAAGATTTTCGTTTTTTGTGTGTGACAAGCGTTAACAGCTATGGGGGATTAAAGACTGAGCAGCAGATCTTTAAAGCTTATCTATGTAAAATAATTTATAGCACGCTGCCAGCCATTGGAACAACAGCAACTTTATTATTATATGCTGCAATAAAACAGCATCTACATATAACTATAAAAGTGAAGCTTGACCTCAGGGCAGCTGACTGTTGTAGGCGTGGCTTGTATTTTTTTGCTGCGCTTGCTTTTGTTTTATTAAGGTCGCTTTTATTATTCATTTTGCGCTAATTTTGCTTATGTTGTTGCTTCACTTGTGCTCAAGTTTCACTTTGCAATGCAGTCAGCAAGGCAGAGAGACATGTGTGGCAGCAATTTCTCATTTTTATGCCTCGGCATGTTGTAAAACCACATTAATGCCTGCAACAGCAACAGTAACAAGCACATGAACAGCCAGCTGTGCAGTATGCCTACCCACAGTGCGTATACGTATCTGTCGTTTGTCTAAACTAAATTATGACTTCCTGGTAACACGTTTTTACATTTCCGTTTCCCGTTGATTTAATGCCACAACTGAAATTATTACCATAAATATAAACAACGACGACACACACACACACACACGCAGCATAAAGTGCGCAATTATGCGTTGCGTCTTTGTGGTTAGACTTGTGGCTGCTTGCCACATGAAATTTCTAAAGCAATGCACTAATAGATTACACAAAGCGAAAGAGAGAGAGCAGCAGACAGATAGCAAATCTCATGCCTGACTGTTTTGTCATCTAATGGCTTTGACTGCTGTTTGCAGTGTCCATGCTCTTACATATGCATTGTGTGCGTGTGTGTGTGTGTGTTTATTGAAGCATCTCTAACACATAATACGCTTGTAAGCGCCGCAGCAGCAGCCATAAAAGCAGCAGCAACACGTTTTTAACAATGCCAGCAGACAGTGAGCAGGATAAAACGGATGTGTTTAACTGGCTGCGCAATTTTTCATAATTTCATAAATAATTACATAATGCGCTGTCAGCAGAAATAACAATCTACTGCTGCCAGCCAAAAACACGTGTGTTTAGTAAAGAAGCGTAAACACACTTGAGTTGCTTTTTGGCGCATGCATATTTTAATTGAAATCATAAATTCTTAAGATATGCTTTGCATTTGGTAAATATTTTTCTTCAGCATGCGCCTAAATGCTCGCTCTTGTTATTTTTAACAGTCATCCAATACGATCTGCTTGCTTATGTTAGCAGCGCAGCTGTTAAGCGCTGCTGTTATCTTTTTACATGCATTGCCTTCTGTTAAGTTTTTTGCGCTTTGTGTGAATGCAAAACTTTATAATTTTCTTGCTATTATGCATGCTGTTGTTAAAGTTCAAGCTGCAAAAATAATTCAAATTGTTTGCATAATTTATGCATTGCAAATTATTACAGCGCGTGCATACATAATTTTTTGAAAAACGACAACTATAAATTCATACGCAAGTGCAGTTTCAACAAATCAAATTGCCGCAAAAAAAAAATCATTGCATGTGACGGCCGAGCAAAAACCGAAAGCAAATGTTAAAACAACATGAAAAATTACTCAGCTGAGGCTTTAGTTAAACAATTTGGTATGCAGCTTAGCATATTGCCTGGGCCCCCCTTGGCTTGTTGCTTGTAAATAGGCCACTTAATGCGAACGACAGCTGTTAATATTAAATTATTTAATTAATTAAGCACTAAAAGCCAATTAAATGCAGTTGACTTGCACAAAGCATGCATTAGACAAAAGTAGAGCAGTCAGCAGCACAGGCAGAAAGTTTTGCTCAAAGCAAATAAATTTAATTTCCACTACTACGCAAAGGATTTAGCTCAGCTTAAATGTCTTTGCAGCTCTTTGTTAACGGTATTCAAAAGAAAAGCTGCTCTAAGCTAAGCATGTTATGTATGTTATGTGTGTGTGTGTGTGTGTGAGTGCCACTAGAAATCCTAATCAGCTTAACTCGACAAGCAAATTTGATAGATTTTGCAATGATTTATGATTGAAATTCGTTACAGCTTACGGCTTATAACCAAATCCGCTTACAACAAACAAATGATTTGCAACGAATCTATGATAAAAGCATTTAAAATTTATATAAATTGTAACAATTGCCAAGCAAATTGCGAACACTTAACAGGTTCATTATGTGCGCAGGCTCACTCAGACGGAAATAGTCAACAGTTTGTCTTGCGAAATGTGCTGGCAACAGCTGCAGCAAATGGTGGCACTGCCACTGTCGGCCTGTCGGCTGTTGCATGATTTATGCGCATAGCAATCACTTAGTTTGTCTGTTGCATTTAATTAAGTAGGCAAAAGTTTTGCACTGCCCCCAAGCAGGATGCAGGACCTTTGGCTGCTTAACGCTATTGACAGCTATGAGCAACTCTGGCAAGTTGTTTGGAAACTTTAACACAGTTGCTGCACAATTATTTAGCGCTGACAATGCAAAGCCAATTTAGTGCCAAGCGGCAGAAGTTTTAGAGTAGAGAGTTGGCGAGTTGGTGGCTGCTGCTGTTGCTTGGCGCATTAACGGCATGAATGTTGCATGAGCCGCAACTCTCTTGCGCAATGACAATGTGTAAACTTGCCACGTCCTTGCCACACAATTTGTGTCAACACTCATCTCACTTTGCCAGCGCAAATACTTTATGTGCTTATAATAAACTCAACACTATAAAGTTGTCATATACTCTAGCTCGCATTCAATTCCCCTAACTCCCCATGAAGCGGCATAAATTTGGCTTACGGCCAGCCATTGGCACACGTAATTACATTAAAGCATGAACCCTGGCTACTCACTCTATGCTGCGCTGCTGCAGCAGACACACACACACGCACGCACGCACACACACGCATATACTGATCGATCGATAGGACATGAAAATGTCAGCACAATTAAGCTCATTGAATCAATTTACGCCCCAGCTGGTCAGCTGTAACAGTTTACAGCGCCAGCCAGCCAGCCAGCCAGACTCATGTCCTCTCCCCTCCTTTCTAACACTCTGGACCTGCATTGAGCATAGCTTGTGTTGCTGGCGACACGCAATATATTGTGTACGCTTTACATAAAGCGAATATGCTAAGCCTTTAACGCCTGCTAATTGAGTGCTTATCGATTAACGCGACGCGCAGCATTAATTATGTGAGCACGCAACTGAGTTGAGCTAAAACTTTCCATTCAAGCATAAAGCGCAAGCTGCTGGCCAAAACTAAAGCTACATTTGTTTTTAATGCTTAAAGCGTCTGGGCATTTAATTAATTGTTGAAAAGACAAAGTACGCATATTATATGTAATTTAAAAATGCTGCTCACTGGCGCATAAAGTATGAGCTGCTGCTGCTGTTGCTAGGAAACAGCAGCAGCAGCAGCATAATTAATGTTGTTGACAAGCGCAGCAGCAGCAGCAGCAACAAGGACACAAGTGGCATGACATGATTAAGATCATTATGAATTTTCGGTGTGCCCTAGCGAAAAATATCAGTAATTGCAAAAAATTAAAAACAACATTGCACATACGCAGCGTAGTACACACAACGCTTGAGCCGCTCTGTGTTTGTGATAACGCCTGACTGACTGACTGACTGACTTACTGACTGCCTGCCTGGCTGCCCCACAAGGCAGCAAGGCGCAGCAGTTTGCTGTGTGAAGTGGCATCATCAAAAACGCATCAGAGCTATTGGGTAGGGGCGTGTGCTGTGGCAGTTGCGCTGTCATTATTGTTGCCTGCCGCCGCCTGCTGCTAGCTTGGCTTGTGCCTTTTGCTCTTTGTTTACTTTTGGTTATGTTTTGCCTGTTTTTGCTTGTTGTTTTTTTTTTTTTTCTGACAATGACAACATAGCAAAGCCTGCGACAAGCAATTTTCAGCACGAAATGAGCGCATTTGTTGCAAAGGCGGGGCGAGGTCGCTGTGTGTTGTCATTGGCAATTTGCAGCAAGTGTTGCCAACGCATTTTGCACTTGCTGCACAAAATACCAGAAATTATCATTGTCATAATCATAAAAAGGCAGCGCTGTGCTGATCACATTGCCCATACGCCATGTGTTGCAGTTGTTAGACGTTGATGAGTTGACATTTACAAGCTAAGCTAGGCAATATTATAAATTAATTTAAGTCAAAGTAAGTCTTATGTGCTTCAACTGGTTTTCTCTTTGTTGTAAATCCTTTCAAACCATAAACAATTGTCATTTAAATTTATCTCTACTGTTTACATTTGTGCGCATTCCTAGCATCAAGTGTCAGCTTACAACACCTGAGGCAAGCCCATAAAAACCCGCACATATGTGTTCACTGTACATTTGGCGCTGCCACCAGCACAATTTGCATGTTTCAAATAGCAAGTGTGCCAGCGACAACTTTTTTTGCGCTTTTTTTTTCGTGTATGTTAAACTAAATACAGCTCAACGATGTGTGAGTGTGTGTGTGTGTCTGTGTGTGTGATGTATACCACAAAGCCAATGGTAAGTGGCCTGGGGGCGCATTTCAGCCATTGGAGCTCGTTAAATTTGCATGCGGATGCACGCTTCAATGTTTGTGTGTGTCTCTGAGTTTCAGATTGCAAACACCAGGGCTACATACCTGTTTAGCACACACAACGCAACTTGGTAGCGCGCGACTTTGCAGCCCTGGTAGCTCATTACTAAATGAGCACCACAATGCGATGCTGAGGCAACGACAACTAGAAAGAGAAATGCTCTGCGGTCTCTGTGATGTCTTCCACAGAGTTGCCGTTACTTCCGTCTGGCAAACGCAATTCAACTTTATTTCACATGCAACAAACGTGCCAAGGACGTTGTCGCCACGCCCCCCGCAACCACCCTACCCAGTCTGCCATTGGGTTTTCAAACAGTTTCAAATTGTATGCTGCGAGCGCGGCGCACAGACAATTGAAACAGTCAACGCGGCGTATGCGTAATGTGAGCATAAAGATTGCCGTAGCGCATATAAAATATTATTCATCGGTTTGCCACGCTTGCGAATATTTATTTAAAATTTCACTTTGGCTCAAATGCAAAGCGCGTGCCAAGTCGTCGCAGTTGCTTCAAGACAAATCCTTGCCAGCCTTATGAATTAAACAGCAGCAAAGTCAGCTACAGACTCAGCCTCAGCTTCGCGCAGCAGCAGCAACAACAACAACAATAGCAACGCGTTTGTAATTAAAACTTACCAGGGCGCACTTGTAAAAGTTCATTATGCGCTTCTGGGCGTGCCCCAGCCACCCACAACGGAGTTGTAGGCCCCGCCCTCGCCACATTGCTGTCCAGCTGTCAAATTCGTAATCTCTGGCATGCTTTGACTCAAAAGAACGCACTGCAGCTGCGGCTGACAGTTTGCGCTGCAACACAAAAAAAAAAAAAAATGAGGCCTAAACCCGCATCATGGCAGCTATGCCAACCAGACTGGCAGCAGGAATCACATAGGACAATAACACACCCAACATGCCCGAACTGACCTGAACTAAGGCTCGCCGGGCTGTCAAAGCAATGTCAGATATTAGCGCATGATTGAAAGCCGCTGGCTAAAACTTGCATGTGCCTCGGCTTTGTGCACAGTCCACAAGCCAATTAGGCAGCGAGTTCGGAGCGCTGCTTATCCGCAGCATCCCATCAATTTGCATTTGACAAGAGCGCTCATTTTTTTGGTAATTTGGCAGCAGCGGCAGCAGCGGCGGCCCACCTGGTTATTACCCCTTTTGCTTATTGCCACTTATGCCTTTGTCTGCTTGATTAAATTATTTTTCATTATTTGGCAAATAAAAGCGGCTGTTGAGGCTGAGGCTGAGGCTCCCAGCATCGAGCCAACAAGCAACGAGGACAACAACTGGGCTTACACATTTAATAAGTTTATTAAAAGAGGCAAGCAAAGGCAACAGCCGAGAAATAAAGCGCGCTATTATGTAAGGAATTCTTATCAAAAAAGCAAAAGGAATACAGCTTGTGTTGAATGTCAACACGCAGCTGTGACTAAGGGTAGTGCTTACGTATATACCGTTATGTAACAAAGTGTCTTGACTGTCAGTGGCTTTAAAAAACACATGCGCAAAAAGTTAAGCCGATTTACTGTACTTCAAAGTGACTTTTTTGTCAAGCAGTCAAGCAGCCTGCCGCTGCCGCTTTAATCAGAGCTCACACAGCAAGAAACAATGTGAAACACAGCAACATATTGAAACTCAAATAATTTTTGAAAATATATGAATTATATGTCTCAAGCATAGCAGCTTAATAATGAGTAATTAGATTATACTTATTTAAAAGCTGATGCAAGTATTAATAAACAATTTATTATTATAATTAATTTCATAGCTGATAAATAATATGATAGACAGTCCAAATAATTTTAATAAATAAGTTAGCTCAACTTGTTGAGCATTCTTAACAACTCAGAAATATTTAAAATGCTGCTGCACTGCTTACCTAGAAGACTGAAGAGTGTCTAATTCTTATGCTCAGTTTCTAACTGCTGCCTGCTATATCGCTTAACGCAGTCAAAATAAATTCAGCCAGCCACCCACCCACGCTCTCAGCAACGCTCTCGCTCAATCGCATCAGCATACAGCGCTTAGCGATCGAACCCTGAGCGATGTGAATGAGAGACACGAGCAGCGATTCGAGCGAAGAGCGAGCAGCAGCTTACATGTGTGGGAGGTAGACCGGAAATGTGAGGCGCATTGCAGATCAGTTGTGCATGGACTGTGGGCGAGTAAACAAGCAGTGAACGAGGTGCCTGAATAATAATAATAATAAATAATTATAATATACTGGTATTAACTTACAAGCAATCTATTGAGCTATGTTAAACAAGTTAGTCTATATCAGTGAATCCTTTTTCACTTTGGTTTATAATGATAAATTATTTATTATTTTAAAACAGATTATATATTTAAAAAACATATTTATAATGATGTACAATTTTTTTAAAAAATCAAAGACTGTTTTTCAGGCCATTTAAAATATTATTAGCTCTAACTATTTACAATTTTTATACGAATTAAAGACATTGACTTCCACTTCTGAGAAATAAAGTTTAACTGAAAATGTCATTTATTATTTTTCAAACAGAATTCCCTACCCCACATTTCTCTCTCTTTGTGTTAAGCTGACACTGTCAGGATTGCGGTCAATTTGTAGTTACGTAGCATTGGCCAGAAGGCCAGAAAATGCGGTTAATCTACAGGTAGCTGCTGGCAGAGCTATTTCCGGCCTAGAAGGACATGGCTATGTGACAATGTTATGAGGCTGTTGCTGCTGCTGCCAAATATAATATTTAATGCTTAAGACTGCAGCTTAGCTTTTGACCCTTTTCAGTGCTGACAATTGCCTTTTAGAGAGTGTCAGAGTGCTAAGAGGCCCAACGCAACCCACACGCAATTAGCATAGAAATTGATTTTGTTGCTTGATCGAGGTGCATTTACTTTGCTGTGAGTGAGTAAGAAATAAAATTAAGTTTAGGCAATGCAATTTAGCTGGCAACAGCAACAGGCGCTTTTTGTGTGGTCAAAGGGTAAAAGTTGGACGTTGCCACAAATCAAGCTTAAATTTACATTTGTGTTGTTGTTGTGGTTGTGCTGGCACTAGCTGGCACGGCTAACTCAATTATCTTTGGCAAGAAACTGCAAACTTATCGATTTGTTTGGCCAAATTGTATTTGTAAACTAGCAAACTCAATTTATTTACTGCTGCAATTTGAAGTGCTGTCGATGCAACAGTCAGCAAAGTCGAAAGGCTCAGCAGCAGCAGCAGCAACTAAGGAGCAAGTTGGCAATTCCAGTGAATGGCAAGTTTTAAATAATAAATAGCATTAAATGCAAAATAGAGACTCAGAGTGGCAGCAGCACAAGCAGAAAAGGAAAGAAAATCACTGAACGGTAAACGGTACGGCCAGTGGGCGCATACTTGAGAATCAAGTGGCATGGCCCAGCATAAATCGTGCTGCAACATAATGAGGCGCCGACGACGCCGCCGCCAAGTAGCGCAGCAGCGAGTCCGAGTCTGAGTCCGAGTCCAAGGCAAACTAGCAACGGATGCAAATGTCTCAGGCAAAATTGCATTGAGCAAGGCTCCCAAGTCTGTGTGCCTGCCTGCCAAGTTGCCACAAAATTAGTTTAGACTGAGCGGAAGCAAAGGCCACTGAAATAACTATGTTTATAAAAAGCAGCTGCTGTGTTTGTTTGCCACTTGCAGATGCAGCTGCCAGGAGCAGGAGCGTCAAGCAAATTGGGCTGCCAATGCGCACAATAATAATCAAGAAATTATAGAGGAGAGCGTTAACTAAACTACCATGGGCAAGTCCTGGGGCCCGCACAGCAGCGAGGAGCTCAGCAGTCTGGACGCTGACAATCACACCGAGTCCATTTACTCAATTAAATCAGTTTGGATTACAGAATGGTAAGCGCACTCACTTTCAGCGTCAGCTGCTAAAGTTTTCTCTTCTTGCAGGAGTCTACAATTGGAGCGCGAGAAACTTTGTCGCAAGCTATACAAGCGCGTCATGGAGCATGCGGAGTGCCAGAAGCTGCTGGAGGCAGCCAAGATATTCGGCGAGATTACCGACTTTAGCGCCTGGTCTGCCAACGAGCAGTTGCAATGGTATCGCAGCTATGGCGCCAATTATACGCACATGGTGCGCAACAGCTCAACGGAGCCGGCTACGACGACTGTGGACTCTGTGGAGCCGGTGCAGGTGTTGCCGCCGTTTGAGACTTGGCAGGCCATTGTCATTGCCATCTGCCTGGTCATGTGCATCATTCTAACCGTGGGCGGCAACATTCTTGTGCTAATGGCCTTCATTGTGGATCGAAATATTCGCCAACCCAGCAACTACTTTATTGCCTCACTTGCAGCTACTGATATGCTCATAGGTAAGTGCATCTAACTAGATTAGTAAAGTAGCCTTAGTAGCGATTAAACTCCTAAAAATTCCATACACAAATCCAAGTGTGCAACTTTACATTTATAGATCATTTTATTTACAAGAGAGACATGAAGGCATTAGCTGAAATCAAATGTTTATTAGTCGTAAAATAAATTAGATTAAAATAGTTCAATGAAAAATTTTTAATATATTTTAAAATATTTTATCTTACATTATTATGTGACATAAACAAAAATATTGCACTTGGTCCTATCTCCAGATTAATGTTGCTCTCTTCACAGGCACCGTTTCCATGCCCTTCTATATGATCTATATACTGACGGGCAAATGGGATCTCGGGCCACTGCTCTGCGACTTGTGGCTCTCCGTGGACTACACCGTTTGTCTAGTCTCGCAGTACACGGTGCTGCTGATAACCATCGATCGATATTGCTCTGTCAAGATAGCGGCCAAGTATCGCAGCTGGCGCACACGCACTAGAGTCATCTATATGGTGTCCATCACCTGGATAATACCCACGCTACTGTTCTTCATTTCAATCTTTGGCTGGGAACATTTCACGGGCAAACGTGATTTATTGCCAGGACAATGTGCCGTGCAGTTTTTGAAGGATCCAGTGTTTAATACGGCGCTCATCATTGGCTACTATTGGACCACATTGATTGTGCTCTTTGTGCTCTATGCAGGCATCTACAAGACGGCCTACGACATGCAGAAGCGCAGCGAGGCAAAGCAGCGCAAGATGCAGTCCATGGTGGCGCTAAGTGCGGGCGCCATGTCTGGCATGGCAGGACATGCCGCTGGCATAGGCGTTATCGAGGAGAAGATATTGAAAACGAAGGTGCAGCTGTCCAGCGGCATTACTGACCTGGACAGCGGCACTTGCAATACAACTGTGAAGCGTTTAAGCGGCTCCGGACAGGCCAATCCGCTGGCGCAGGCCACCGAAGCGATTGCTGAGCACATGACGCCTGAACAGCGACGCGCATCGGAGGCCAAGATTGAAGAGTCCAAGCGTGCTGCTGCTGAGGCAGAGAAGAGCGAGCGTAGCAGCAGTCCGGCCTTCGACTCGGATGAGGAATCGTCGGTGAATCAAACGCAGCAGCTGCTCAATCAACAGAAGCTGGCCAATCTTCGCAAGCGCTCCTCCATTGGTCTGGTATTTGGTGCGCAGGCCGCGCTGCTGGCCACACGGCACAAAGGTAATTTGCATCAGAGTTGCAGCAACTCGAAGTCAATTGAAGCCATGCACTCCATGGGCGCCAAGTCGCCACAGCATGTGTCCAACAAGTCAAGTATGCAGCGCGCCCAGAGCAAGGAGGAGGTGGGCATGGTGCTGCAGCAGCAGCAGCAGGCACATACGCCAATTGAGCGGCCCAAGCGCACCTCCTGCTCGACGCTCTCCCAAATAGCCGAGCATGAACGCCTTATTGACTTCCACCCGCCACCCGCTAAGCCGCATCCGCTCTCGCCCGAGGAACTGGCGCCCATTGAAGTGCCACGCGAACAGGTACAGCAGTGCCTGGTGCAGGCCATCTTGCCGCCCCCGGAAGCCTTTCAGTGCACCACACCCCTATCCGACTACTCTGACAATCCCTTTGGCAACAGCGGCTCCGGCAATAGCGAACTGGCCATGACCTACGACCTGATGACCAACAACTCTGAGCTGCGCTACATGGACGAAAGCTCGGCCATGCAGGCGACCATCACTGAGAGCGCCACCAGCACGCATGTAACCTCCTCCCAGCGCAGTGTCATTCCACCACCGCCACCCGCACGCAAACCGATCCAAAGCTCCCCCAGCGCATCCGTCAGCGAGGAGCCCAAGCCGGTTGCCATTGAAAAATGTCTTCTCGTCTCCTACACAGGCATCGAAGACTTTGCCAAGGTGCGACGCGAGAGCTGCATTGAGGCCATCTGCCTGCTGGATGTGCCCAATGAGCACGGCAAGATACTGGCCGACTGCCCGCATCGGCGTGCCTCCAGTCCCATGGAAACCAGCAGCAAGGACGCGGTGCTCTACTCACCCATGCCACCGGTACCGCTGCCGCAGCCAAAGTCGCTGCCAGCCACAAGCAGCGCAGTCAATGCACCGCAGCCGCTGGAGCGTATTGATGAGCGCGAGGCCTCGGACAGCAACACCAACAAAATGCACTCCACATCGGGCACCACCAGCAGCTCGGGCGTTGGCCAAGCGGGCAGCATACGCAAAGCTGCCAATGAGGCAGAGCAGGAGGGCGGCAGCGGCAGCGGCATATCCCGCCGTGGCTCGAGCAAGCGCCACTTTATGCACTCGATTGGCAAGCACTTCAAGAGCAAGAAGACGCTGCCGCTGGTAATGGGTATAGGCGGCAGTCGACAAAAGTCCAAGTCCGAGAATCGTGCGCGCAAAGCGTTTCGCACCATTTCGTTCATTTTGGGCTGCTTTGTGGCCTGCTGGACGCCGTATCATGTGCTGGCGCTCGTCGAGGGCTTCTGCCGCAATCCGCCGTGCACCAACGAGCATCTGTTCATGTTCTCGTACTTTCTCTGTTATGCCAACAGTCCAATGAATCCCTTCTGCTATGCGCTGGCCAATCAGCAGTTCAAGAAGACCTTTATGCGCATACTCAAGGGCGATTTGCATATGACCTAATTTATTTATGTTACGTTTCGCATTGTTGACGCGACCACTGCATCCGGTTTGGCATTGCATTTTGTAGACAACACATACACACATACACAATAGGCACAGCATATATTCCCCAGAGCCCCAGGAAATGTTGTGCCAAACACAGAAACATTTTATTGCTTTTAGATTTAGATTGAACAAAATGCTCCGCTAAACGGCAGATGATGCAGTTGGCTCGGGTTGGTCGCTCTCTTTCCTCCTTCAATTGAAAACACTGATTGAATTCAAAATTTAAAAGGTGTGCGCACTATGCTGCGATATGCTAAGTAGCCAAAGGTAAAGGTGTGTGTTAGTTAGAATGGAACTACATAAGGTTTAGGACAGTTTAGTTTATTTGGCACTAAGTCAAGGCAAATGTTTTAGACAATAAATAAATTAATGTCTCTAGTGCGTAAGTAAACAAAATTATATAATACAATATATACTTAAAGTACAATATGCACGTACATATATGTGGCTACTTATATATATATATACATATATAGGCTTAATCATATCCAATTAAAGAAAGCGATTGCATTTGATTCAATATCAGAACATTGCAAATCACTTTATGCGTCAATGCGTATTCCAAATACAATAAATATAATATAGCGACATCTGAACAATTCTCGTTGTACTATGCATGTCAAACTGTATGTTGAACAATAACAATAAAGCAAATAAACATTGGTGTAAAAATCTATAACTTGCATTACATATATTACAATCAACACAAATACAAATATACTTATATACATATAACTGAATGTATAAATGTCAATTGATGTGCGCGCCACTTACACATGCATATGAATATAAATATGTTTATACTAGAAACGAAATATCAACAATTATTACATCAAACAAATAAATAAAATAAAAGAACTCCGGACGCCTTGCTAACAATGCGCTCTATTCTATATACGTATGTACTACACGTAAATTAATATGTAAATTAAACTGAAATAAATTCAGATTTATTTTCTGCGTCTATGCCGAGCTGCCTAAATAAGTTATGTACTTACTTACATATGTATTATATACAAGGTGTGTTAATAAATAATGAAACTATTATTACATCTCGAGATTAAACAGACCGTTTTAAAAAAACCGCACACTTCAATCTTGAGAGATAAGAATTTTGTGAACACACCTTGTATTCTATATTTAGCTATATTCAACTGTTTGTTAATAATATTATTTATTGTATAATTGGTTGTACTAATTGCTTACGTTTAACATTCATCTCTTGTTAGATTTTAAGCTGAGTTGCCTCTGTCATGGGTTTAATTCAAATGTGTTAGTTTTTTGTTCTTTTTAGCTACTAAATAAAACTATTTACAATAATATATACATCAAACATTTAGTAAATTGCATGCTCATGATTAAAAAACAATTTATCTACTTAGGAAGTGGTTTGTTTATATAAAATGTTTAATACATGCCATTTAAATAATTGGCACAGCTAATTGTGGGAGCTTAAACAATTTAAAAAAAAGTTGCTGATGGTTTATTGTAGAGGCGTAGCTAGGTATGGCCCATACCCGTGCCCACTTCCTCTTCAACATCTTGTATATAATAAAAAGTGAACTAAAATTTTTATAAGTCAAATTGTCCGATTAAAAAATATGCTTAATTGTAAAAACAAAAGTCTATATATATTTAGAATTAACTATGACTTAGTCATATTTATTTCGTACAGTGTATTGCTACGTTTTGCAACACTGACTATGTAGTGCCAAATAAAAGCTCGCGTGAGCTTATATCAAAATTCCATTTCAATTCGAAATACGTATTTAAGTTAATTTTTTGTCAATTATGGACTAAGTACTTGAGGAACGGCGACGCGTTCGTAGTTCGCAACCAGATGTGATAGCGTGCGGCAGACAGAACCTAATACAGAGCTAAGCAACAACTAAGCGATTCACTTTTTATTAGACAGAACGCGAGCAAAGTAACTTCAACCCAGTTCCGGAAGCTCAAAGTGCGCGCGCAATCGACGCATACGCGAACGAATTTGAATTAATTTCAGAGACACCTGTTGACCCCGCTAGAGACAGTAAAATGGATTTTTTGCTGCGTTTAATTGGGTTCTTGGTAACATGGATTGGCATGACTGTAAATAGATTACTAGATATATTCATGCTTGCGCGCAAGAGTCCGGACTATCCGCCTATAACGAATCCGCTGCTGACCAAATCGGTTATTGAGCTAAGTGCAGCATTGCGACGTGGTCAGGTGAGTAAGGTCAAGGTGAACTCAAGCAGCGTTTATTACTAATTTCTTGGCACGCTATAGCTTACATCAGTTAAGTTGGTTAACGCGTATATAGCACGTGTAATTGAAGTCAATCCCTCGCTGAATGCGGTTATTGAAGAGCGTTATGATGCGGCACTGAAAGAGGCGCAACATGCGGATGAGCTCATAACTAGAGCAAGCACGGAATACGATCGCGTGGCGCTGTTCACACGTTATCCACTGCTGGGCATACCCTTCACCGTCAAGGAATCGTGCGCACTTAAAGGTAAGCTCTGAGTCTCTTTTTTTCACTTGAGCTGTACCAATTACTTTGCTGCAGGTCTCTCCTTTACGGTGGGCAGCGTTCTGCGCAAGGACATGAAAGCGCCTATGGATGGCGAAGTGGTTGCATTAATGCGCGAAGCTGGCGGCATACCCTTGTTAGTCTCTGCCACGCCTGAGTTCTGCATGAGCTTGGAAACCAACACAATTGTCAATGGCCGCTGCGTCAATCCGTATAACTTGGCACGCACCTCAGCGGGCTCGTCCGGGGGCGAAGGCGCCTTAAACGGTTGCGGTGCCACAACGTTTGGCGTGGGCTCTGACATCAGCGGTTCAATACGGTTGCCAGCTATGTTTTGTGGCGTTTTTGGGCACAAGCCCACTGGTGGACTCACCTCAGTCAAAGGTCACTTTCCGTACTCTCTGACGGATCCAAATTTCAACTACTATCTGCAGCTTGGACCCATAACACGCTTTGCACGTGACATGCCGCTACTGCTAGAGATTATGGCGGGCGATAAAAAGCAGCAATTAAGAATGAGTGAGCAGGTGCCGCTTAAGGAAATCAAAGCAAGTTACTGCTCAAATGTAAATGTAATGCCTTTCACTGCTAATTCCTATTAATTCAGATCTACTATGCATATGGCTACTCAGGACTGAATGCGCTAACACATCCCATTGTGGATGACGACATAAAGATTTCACTGATGCGTGCTGTTAAATGTTTCGAGCAAGCTGGTCTACACACTGAGAAGGTAAATCTATAGCATTTGCTTTGCATTTGTTTTTATTATTACTTTCATATCCTTGCAGCTTGATCTTAAATTCCTGAAGAATTCCATGGAAGTGTCTTTAGCTGGTCTGATTGATTTGAAGGGTTTTCCCAGCATTGTTACGCAGCAATCAGATCGTTTTCCAAAGATGCGTATGCTCATTGTGGAGATGTTCAATAGCATCATTGGTCACTCGCTTTTTACCAAGGAGGCGATGTTTGCGGAGCTAATGCATCGATTGCATGGCTTCATGTCTAACAGCAATAAGGAAAAGTATCTTCGGGAGGCCGCTGTAATTAAAGCACATCTGACTGTAAGGTATAAGCTAGGCTGTAAAGAAAATTAACCAACGCTATTCTTCATCTCAGGAACTTTTGGGTGATCGTGGTGTGCTGTTCATGCCCACATTCCACACCACCGCCTTGGCCTTTCACACTACGGCGCTGAACCTCACTGGCGTCGACAATCTCTTGCTCTTCAATGTGCTTGGATTTCCAGCTACACACGTGCCAATGGGCTTAAATTCACAAGGCATGCCTGTAGGATTTCAGGTTATAGCAGCGCCCTACCAAGATAGGCTTTGTCTTCAAATTGCTGCCGAATTGGAGGCCGTCTTTCATGGTTGGGTGCCGCCGCTTAAACACCAATTTAATGACTAAAAACAGTAACAGTTTTTTAGCAATTTTAGGGATACGGTTAGAGTTTATCTTAAAAGAAACAGACTTTAAATAAAGTTGAACACAGTTGAATTTAAATTCGAACCAAAAAGTATCGATTCTATTTCGATAAGCAGTTATCAACTGAAAGCCCTTAATGTTATGTTACGTTAACGTAATGTTAAATGCCTGTTAGGTGGCGCGCGCTTTAATTTTTAACACGCTGTCATCCACTATATGAAAAAGTAAACAAGAGCAACAAGTGTAAACATTGCATATTTATAACAACAAACTGTCGCATTTATTTAAGTAAAAGCAATTAACGCCAAGAATGCAATAGCAGCAGTTGCAAACCAGTTTATTTCCATTTATTGGATGCGAGCTATTGAATTGGCAATTGAGCTTGCAGTTAAAACGCAGTACTGCTCTAATAGTCTTATCTGGAGGTGCTATGGAATTTTTTGTGCGCCTTTTTTTGATTGTAGTCAAATTAATTGCTTTATTTATAAATGTGCTGCAAACTCTTAATCCATTGAAAAAAGAGAAGCCTAAAGCTAATGCTTTACCACCAATTGAAAATCATTTGTTGACCTTAAGTGCTCAGGAGCTGCGTAAGCGCCTTTGTGAGGGTCAGGTATGACTTAATCTTTATCTATTTATAGCACAAAAATTAATTATGCAAATGTTTGTTGATTGCAGATAAGCTCGCTTGAACTAGTCTCTGCTTATATTGAGCGCATCAAAGTTGTAAATCCGCAGCTAAATGCAGTCGCTCAGGATTGCTTTGAGGCGAGCTTGGTCCAGGCAGCTAAAGTGGATGCGCAGATTGGCGACGCTAGCGATGTAAAGAGCTTGTTTCAACAGCAGCCCCTGTTGGGCATGCCAGTGACAGTAAAGGAGTCCTGTGGCCTGTCAGGAATGTCCTTTGCCGTAGGCTCTTTGGCACGCAGTCAGTTAAAAGCACCAGCTGATGGTGCTGTGGTGGCGCGTTTGCGCGCAGCCGGTGCCATACCATTGTTGGTATCCGCCACGCCGGAGTATTGCTTTTCCATTGATACGGATACGCTGCTTAATGGACGCTGTTGTAATCCGTTTGATCTTGAACGTACACCTGGAGGCAGCTCAGGAGGCGAAGTAAGTAACAAGCACTTAGTAAATCGATTTAAATCTATTTTCCAATCTTCAGGGTGCCCTGAATGGCGCAGGTGCCTCTCTTTTTGGCATAGGCTCTGACATTGGCGGCTCCATACGTATACCAAGTTTGTTTTGTGGAGTTTTTGGGCACAAGCCCACTGCTGGAGTTGTCTCAGTTGAGGGACACTTTCCGAACTCTAGCAATGATGACTTTAATCAGTATTTGGTAATGGGTCCGATTACACGATTTGCCGTTGATCTTGCACAGCTGCTGGAGATCATGGCTGGCACGCAAGCTGCCAATAAGTTGCGTCTACATGAGCCTGTTGATTTGAAACAACTACAAGTACACTATGCATTGAACTTCGAAGGACTCAATGGATACATGCATCTTGCTGTGGATGAGGACATAAAAACGACTATACGCATGGCCGTAGTGCATTTAAAATCCCAGGGATTACAAGTGCAGCGTGCCAACTTACCGGGCTTTCGTAATTCACTAGAAATTGGACTTGGTGGCATTGCACGTTTAGATAAAATGGATTTTCTGCTCACTGCACAACAGCCGTATGAAAAAGTGGCCCAAATACGCAAGACATTGTGGGAACTACTACGCAGTCTGTGTGGTCAGTCAAAGTATACAACTGGACCGCTGATCTTTGATCTCATGAGACGCTCCAATGCCTTTATGCCAAGCAAACAGTTGGAAACCTATCAACAAGAGGGACAGTCGTTAGCCACTGACTTGTCTGTAAGTATTTGCAATTAGCAGCATGCACTGTTTGTCTAACAATTATATTTAAACTGTATTTAAGCGACTGCTTGGCGAGAACGGCGTTTTGATATTTCCCACTTTACATGCGCCGGCTTTTTCGCATGGCGCCACTCCAATACAGTTGTGGGGTGTTGACTATACATTGATCTTCAATATTCTTGGCTTTCCCGTAACTCATGTGCCTATGGGTTTGAATGATGCTGGTTTACCAATTGGATTTTCTGTTGTAGCGGCACCCTTTCAGGACCGTCTTACTATTCGAATTGCAGTTGAGTTAGAACGTGTCTTTGGCGGATGGCAACCACCAAGTCCTCATAAATTAGTTACTTAAAAATGTATATTTTTAAAAGTCATAAAGGTTTTATAAACTTATTGCCTATTTGCAATTTATTCAAAAGCAATATATAACGCGGGACTCTATCGATAGTACATAATAGCAATTAGTTCCTATCGATGGTTTCAGCCAGTCAGAGCGAATCTGTAACTTAACATAAATGCAAACTGCATAATAACAGTAGAGAGTGTCAAACGGCAATAGGACATGGCATTTAACATGACATAACTTTTAGCTATTTCTAGCTTTATTTTAGTTGTCAATTTCATATTATCCCCACTGCTTCGATATAATGGTTAAACAATTGTTTTGCTCAGACAAATTGGCTTAAAATCCTTCATTTATATAACTTAATTTGTTAAATCAATATATTGTATCAATTTTTAATCGCAGCTTGCATTTCCTTTTCTCAATAATTTTTTTTCTTGGTCGATAAAATTTTTTATTTACGCCGGAATCATTCAGAATATTACCGATCGGTAATAAACAAATAGTGATTTGCTAAAAAAAAGTTAAATTTTATCTTTTCGGTCAATAGAAGCATGGGGAGGAATTTAGATAAACTTTATGTGGTTTTGTGAGAAGAATGATCAAATTTTATATATAATAGGACCTAAATTAGTTTATTGCAATTTTTTGTATGTTACTATTAAGATTCCAAATTAATTTAGTTTCTCTTATTTATGATTGTTTTTTTTACTTAATTTGCCTCATGTAACTTTTTTTTAGCAAATCACTATTTGTTTATTTCGGATTTTTGCCACATCCGCTCCGTCGGAAAGGCGCCATTGCAGAACGGGCATCTGAAAATTTAAATAAATATATAATTATGTTAAATTTAGTTTATATAAAACTTACTTGTGACTTCTTTCTGCTCCACTGCAGTCATGTGTTTTAAAAAAGTATGTGCGAAACGACCTGTTGCATAATTTGCAGAAGTTTCTTTTTCTCCCCCTTAACCCATCATAATCATAATCATAATCTTTGGCAACAGGCATTGGTGCATCATGGGGCATAGCATAAGCAAAATATGCTTATTTAGGAAAGACAATAATAGCATATCGATTTTAGATGTTTTTAGGTGGATGTAGCTTTTTTGTTAGAAATCAGCAGTAACAGCCATGAAGCTACTAGCATAAATAGATTACTAACAAAATTTTTAAATTAAGGCTTATCTGGTTAAGCATTACATATTTTATTTCCTATTTATTCTATAATTATGTATTATATTTTGTATATATAAATAATTAAATTAAATGTGTCAATTTAAGCTAGCACTTTTTTGTCTTGGCTATTTTTTTATTTTTGAAGAAACATGTAGGAAGAACTCTAATACGAATCTTTCGCTCGTGTTGTTACTTGCAGAACGAAAGAAACTCATATAAATCGAACATCAGATCTCTTGCTTCCACAATTGCTCAACGAACCTTTGAAACGAACTCGAACACGGATCTCTCGCTCGCACATGTGTTGCTCCACTGCTCACACGAACCTGCTCGTTTTTTCTTTCATTCCTTCTGTCTTCATCTCATTCGTACTTATTTCTTGCCTCTATGTCATTCTCATTCGCAATTATTTTGTACACTTTTACCGTAACTCTGTAAGCAAGCGGACGTGTGTTTTCTTGCTGCAAAGTGTCGAGTGCGCGGATTTGTTTTTGCTGCTTAAATTAAATAATACTTGGGAACAACTACAGTCAGCGGACATAATATTAAATACGTGTCGCATTTCAAGCAGTAAAAAGGAGTATAATTAAAAGAGTCTTATTTCAACAAAGTAATTTTGCTTCGCGCGTAATTGTCGCTTCAACAGAAATAGAACAAGAGCGTATAACTTTGGCAATTAAATAAACGTGCGCGTGTTCAAGCTGAGAATACAAAATAAAAAACATTTACACCTAGGCAACAATAACACACATATTACATGCAACGGGAAGTGCTCAACAAGTGTTACACACTGGGATTATCTAATAAACCAATAATACGCTTGAGCTCGATTAGCCAATCCACACCCCCTGGAGCAGCCTAAACTAAAGTGATTATACCAAATAACAAAAAATAATACAAAAAAGGCATAAATATATTAAATTTAAAACAATTCACTCGTGTGTGCGCCTGCCAGTCAGTCAGTCAGTCAAGTGTTTGAGAGTGAGTGTGTGCGTGTGTGTGCTACAACTACAACTACAAACACAGTACGGCAACGTCAACAACACGCAATTGCTGTGAGTGCGACGGAGACAGCAACAGCGTGAGTCATAAAAGTGAAATGAAAATGCGGATAAAACGAGAAGCGCCGTGCCTGCTGTTATTTATGCCAATTCAAAATAACAACAATAATAACAACAGCGCTCGCATTGGTGGTAAGTGTGCTCAAAATTAAATTCAAATCTAGAGTAAGAATAAAATTATAGTGTGTATGTGTGTGTGCGTGTGAGAGTATGAGATTATTAGCAAGCGCTTTTTCCCGCTTGGAATGCCTGCTGTTTACTTTATAAATTTTGCGCGCTGAAGCGCATCCCCTTTCATCGGTGTGTGTGAGGGGGTGCACACACACACACAGTCAAACAAACATACATGCATATACATATACGTAAGCAGCAGCAACAGCCATGCTGCCTACCTTGCTGCACCCCCTTACGTCTTGCCTACCTGGCAAGCAAACAAACCAGCCGAGTCAGTCAGACTTGGAGTCAGTTTCTACTTACTTCATACATACGTGACTCACATTCGCGTGTCTTTCAGAAATAAAAGCAACTAAAGAGAAGCTTTTTTTTTCGTTTACCTCTGGGCTCTGGTTGTGGCTGTGGTTGAGAAAATATACAAAAAAAAAAACAACAAAAACAAAAATGTAAAGCAAGCAGGTTTCTGCAGCGGGCTGGCAACACTGGCAACGAAACCCGCTTTGAAACGACCTTTCGAGTACGAATTCATCGGCACAACAACAAGCAGCAACAACTTAAAAAAAAAACTTGGCAAAGTTGTAGAGTACACACACACGTATGCATACGTGTGTGTGTGTGTGTGTTGGTGTGCAGTGCATTGGCATGCGATTTGACTTGTTTTCTTGTTGGCCAGCAACAACTAACTACCAACAATAAGAAAAGCAACAGCAACAAGCTTTACATTTCCTGCCTGCGAGCATAGCGAGTAAAGTTATTTTACTTTTTTTTTATTTTATAATGTTGTTGATTTTTGGCTTTTGAGGCTTTGAGGTCGCCTTTCAACAACTGATAAGCGCAATTTTATGCTTTATACAACATGTTGAACGTTCTTTTGTGGCTGTTGCTTCACATAATTAACAACTTGCACTAATAGAGCTTCCACTGATAAGCAAGTGTATGCCCTTTGAGCAAAGCTCTGTATCTGTATGTGTCTGTGTGTGTGTGTGTGTGTGTGTTAAGCTTCGCTTCATTGCCTTTGACTTGAGCGCTAATCAAGCTGCGTGCCGAAATAAATATCTTACGTCAGTTTGTCAAACAGCAAAAATTTTTGCGGTTTGTTGTTTTTTTGAATGCGCGACAAGTTTTTTTTTTTTTTGAGGTTTCGATTTTGGCGAGCTGACGTCATTCATATGTTTAAACAATACAATGATGTTGTATGCAATTTAGTAATTGTTTATTTTGTTTGTGTGTGCAGCTAACCATAAGGACTATCCCAATAACAATAAACGGTCCAGGGAAAATCTGGCATGTGATGAGCAACAGCAGCCGACGTCACAAGCAGCGATGATGAACGCTGGCAACACTGGCGGTGGCCGAACGCCGCCGCTCATGCGCAGCTGCTCCAGTCCGGCGGTATACGGTAAGTGTTGGAGTAGAAGTTAAGTTAATGGGTAAGGGGGCATGGAATTAGTGCAGTAGCTAACTTCATTTCCCTATTGGCAACTATCTAGCTGTCAAATCAGTTAACTGCATGCTTGCATGTTCATAGTTTGTGCTTTTCATTGCATTTCATTTCCTACAAAGCTTAGAGCTGGAGCTCTTAGCAGATCAGACAACAGAGCTAGAGCTAGAGCCAAGTAGCTTTCTATTTTGTTCTCTCACGCGTTTCAGTCGCTTGACATTGCTTAAAGCGTTGCTTAACAATTTAAACAAGCAATGTTGTTATTGTTTAAGCACGTGCTGTCAGATAAATAACTACAATGTACAGACGGACGTACATACTGCTCTTATATTCGCATTGTTTTATTTATTAGCACGTTATGAAATGAATGTATACAAGCAACAATACATAATATGTAATTGTAAAACAACAATAATATTTTCAATGTCAAACTTTTTGGCAGCCATTGTCAACAATTACTCATTGCCCCTTTAGCAATATTCTGGGCTTTCTCGCCGAGCTTAGTCATGAGTTTAACGACGACTGCGATTGAGCTGAGACTGAGATGAGCTGCAGTCATTTGGCAGGCATGTGATTGCAAATAGATTTCAATGCCCCTGCACAGCTTTTATGACGGCTGAGTATACGCCAAGATTTTTCCTATATGCTGTCTATATGTTCTTGACACGTTGCTCTTACGCATTTGTCACTTATTGATGCTGTGATTGTTTTTAAATATTGTTTTGTATTCCTGTTTACGTTCACACTCAATGAGTCACAATTGTGCAAATATTTGAGCATATTGTTTGTCTGACTTAATTGCTTGATTTTCATGCTTAATGCATGAAATGCTAACTGTTCATTATCAGTAGATGATAATTACTTTTTTATTATTGTCTCTATGCGTGTGTGTGGGTCTTACCCCACAAATGCCCATGACTAATGCAATTGATTTTCATGTCACCACAGTGTGACCCACATACATGTATATTTACACACTGGGCCCAAAACATTGCTTGTTGGCCAGTTGAGTGTGTGTTGCCTTGGCTATCAATTAACACGCGAACAAAACTGAAATAATCGATCGCATTGGAAACAGTCGCAGTCGCAGTCACTCAGCCGCATAATGCAAAAGGCAGCCCTGCATATACATATATATATATATATAAGATACAGCTAGATATATACATATATACATAGATAAATAAATACGCTTGTGCGCCTCATTGAAAGTGCTACGAACTCGACAAACGACGCAAAATGTTGTTGAGATGGCAAAGCTAGCAGCCCAGCCAGCCACCCCCTTCAGCCCCGCGGGCTGACGTATCGTCTAACCCCACCCACTTGGCCTGGCCTGGCACTACTACTACTACTGCTTACACCCTTAGCCCGCAGCCCGCCCACAGGCGCAACTGCCAATAAAACTAAACTGTGTGCTGTGCTTTGGCTCTGCTCTGCTCTGTGTGCATGAGTCATGCAACAACAGCAACAACAACAAAATCGAAGGCGCAGCAACAAAATAAACAACAATTTGTTGTAGAAAATTTAGACGCTCGCTGTAAACACACAAACAATTGTATATACAATGCATACAATAGCTATAGACTGTGAGAGAGAGAGAGAGAGAGAGAGAGAGACAGAGTGAGATGGAGCGTCTACTTTTGATGATGTTGCTTGATGATCATTTGTGGCATGACATCGCAGCGAGCCACATTTATAAGAAGTTCTATCCCTCAAATACTCTAAACTAAAATCATTTCTTTAATGGAACTGTGTATGCTGCAAATGCATTTCAACCAATAACTTGTTATACATTTCTATTTCGAATTACAGATATTGAAACACATCCTGCCTCGCCAGTATTCCCACATCTATTGCTGGGCAATGGCCGCGACGCCAATGATCCCAGCAGCGTGGGCGCCAACTGTGTGCTAAACGTTACCTGCCAAAGTCCCAGCGAGAGCCATTTACAGGGTCTCAAGTATATGCAAATACCTGCCAGTGATACGCCACATCAAAATATTAAACAATATTTTCAGGAAGCATTCGATTTTATAGGTAAGTCGCATAAATCAAAACAAGCGCTAGCTACAGTCAACGCTCGTTAATTGAGCAGCCACAAGACTTTACTATATGCCAACATTTAACTGTTATTATGTTTAATTTGCTAGACTCTACTGTAACTATGATCCGTCAATATTATGCTGCTCGCTTAGTCATAGCCTTAAAAACGTGACTTGTTATTCGATGCCTGCCCAGTCAAAAGGGCAGCCCAGCTTATAGCCCAAGGGGTTGTGGCTTATAGACTGGCTGGGTGGGGGGGTAGCACTCATTGTCTTTGTTTGCTTTCTTTCAAAGATTTTTTGTGTTTTTGCTGCCACAAGCAAAAAAAATTTCTTATTTTTTTTTAATTTTCAAGGCATATGCAAAGCAGCTCGCACGAGTATATTTAGTTAATTTTAAGTGTAATACGTGTCTACATACAAACATATGTATGTCTATTATAGAGAGAGAGGGAGCAGCAGCAGCTTTAGCTTTAGCCATGGAATATTTTGCTGACGTCAATCGCATTTTTCCATTTTCCATTTTGCTCGCTTGCGGCAAAAGTTGTTCTACGATTTTGTACATATTTCATTTCATTTTAATTTTTTTTTTTATTTTAGTATTTTGTTGTTGTACTAGTTGCTTTATATGTAGTTAACGCTGTCGCGGCACGTGTGCCATGAGCTTAGCATTTATTATGATTGTCAAGTCGATTTGAGTTGATTATAAATAGTGCAGGCTGATTTGTATTTAAAATAAACTAGAGCGTGCAGATTTTAGACAGATTAAGTTGCCAGCGTTTAAAAAGAAATTAAATGCTTAAGTTTGTATTAATTGTCAAACAAGCAAAAAGAGTAAGCGATTTAAGCGCAAACGCCCATAGTGCGCGCCTTAATTTCCTTTTTATATTTTTTGTTTAGCTTCCTTTGGGCCTCCCACGCTTTTCACAGCAAAGTCGACGTCATTGTTACTGCTGCTGCTGCTGTTGTTGTTGCTGTTGCGTGTTGGCGTTGGCAGACAGCATGGCGGCAGCAACGGTGTCGTTGTCGTTGGCTTCGCTTGGAGCTCTGCTCCTGTGTTTTGCCTTTTGTTTTTCATTCTTATTTTTATACTTTTGCTTTGCATAATAGTCAAGCGCGTACGCTAATGTCCAACTTGGAGTTCTACTTTTAGTCACACACACAAACACACGCAGGCAAAAGCTGTGAATTGATATTTTATGCAAATTAGCTTGGCGCACATAACCGCAAGCGTCCTTTCTGATAAGGGTTGTCCTTGGTGCTTACGCCGGTTCCGGTTTCCACTTCCTTATCCCCTTTGCTTGCGTCACGTACGCAACGCATTGTTGTTGCTGCGGCTGCGTCTGTTGTTGCTGCTTGTAATACTTTTTTTGCCGCCACTGTTGCTGGCATGACTCATCGCACACAATGCAATGTGGAACAGCAAACACACACAGCGAGAAAGAACGAGAAGAGCGAGGCGCGCACTCCTTGTAGCATTCAGCCAGCCGCATCGATTTTTTTTTCTTTTTCATCTTATTGTTGCTATTTATTGCGCCAACGGCACTTCCCACACCCCCGCCGCCGACGCCGCCGCCGCCACCAACAGCTGCTGAGCTGTCGCAGTCGATTTTGTTTAGCATATGTTCTATTTATAAGAGCGCACGTCGTTCAGGACAACGACGAGCAACGAAGCGAGCGAATTATTTGGCCATCGTGTAGTTCCTGTTAATGAGTCATCGCCAGCGTCACCAGCTGTCTAGCAATTGCTGCTGCTGCTGCTATTGTTGTTGTTGTTGTTATCCTTGTGCGTCGACCTCGACAGCAGCATGACGTTGCAACAGACAGGTGCGTGGGCAGCAGCAACAGCTGTTGGCAACTTATTTAGTTAGCGGCATTTACTACCACCCGCCCACCAATCAAGCCTTCCATGCTATTTTCCTCACACACCAAGTTTGGGCAGCGCTCTCTTGCGTGCCCAGCAGCGCTCTCTCCCACTCTCTTCACCCGCTTGCGTTTGCTGCCAAAACCTATTAGTACTCAGACACGAATATAAAAGAAGCAGCGAAGGCAGAGTGAACAACACACAGCAAAGAAAAAAAAAATAAATAAATAATTGTGAGCGAGTGAGCTATGAGTCATGATTTTGCCCGCCCGCTGTTGCCCGCTCTCTGCTTGCTTACACCTCCACCTTCCACCTCGCTCTCTTTCTACCGCTCTCTCTCACTCACGCTGCTGATGTTTGCTGTCTGTGTCCGCTGGCTTTTGCGCATTCGTTTATTTTTGTTGCTGTTGCTGCCGTCGTCACCTTATGCTTATTGTTATTACTTTTATGATTGTCCGTATTTCGTTTTATGTACGTCTGTACTACTTATGATTTCCCATTGTGTTGCCTTTGCGTTTTCATTTCCATTCATCATAACAGCACTTTGTGTGTGCGTGCGTGTGTGTGTGTTTGTTGCTGGGAGCAAGCACCGCTAAGCGCAGTTTTGAAAGCTTAGCTCATTAGGCAAGTTCCGAATGAATTGGAATTGAAACTGTCGTTGCGCTGTCTCTTTCGCTCTTGTCAAACATAATGAAAGCATAAAATAGGTTGAGTTGAGTGGCGGCAATCAAAGCTAAAGCTCTCTATCAAAACGCCAAGTTGTCTATTTAAACTGTACCTAGGCTATGTACAAATACTATATGTACATATATGCTGAACTTATCAACATACTATCTGGTCACAAATAGAGGCCTCTCTAGCCCCCAGATAGACTAGCAGTAAACAGTAAAACAGTTGAGTCAAACAGCAAGCAGCGAAGCGAAGCGGAGCCCCTAGCTAGCTCCTAAACTGTATCTCTCATTTGATAATATGCGTATGTGTGTGTGTCTGTTGTGTGTGTGCTGTGTGGCAAGCGAATTGCTACATTTTACTTTTATCAGCGCCTAAGCATTGATTAGATAACGAGACGAGTCAAGTTTACTTGCACCCAAGGCGCGTTCAAACTGCGGCAAGCAGGGAAAACTGTTCGAGAAATAATCCTGACGACTTGCTGCCTTACTATTGACTATGACTAAACTTGCGAGACGTTGCGACGGCCTCGACGGCGACATTTTGTGTTGGCCCCGTGTGTACATAATTTCAATATTCGTCAGCAAGCTATTTATAAAATGCAAAAATGGCAACAACCACAACAACAACCAACGAATCTTTTGCAAAGGAATTTGTTCGTTGTTGTTTTTGATTTTTTGAAAATTTTGTGCCGGGCGCATTCTCATGCCGAGGCGCACAAGCAAAAAAAAAATTATAAAACACTTAATCACACATATATAAACAAATGTGCCTGTGTGTGTGTGTAATGTACATTCATACTTTGTATTATTTACAAGGAATATACACGCCTTTGAATTTCAAACGCCCGCACAATTTCTCAACAGCAAAATATTTGTGTTTATGCAAACTTTAGCGCGTTGCATGAATCACAAGAGAGAGAGAGAGGGAGATACAACTCAAGCCGGTCAAGCACAAGCCTCTCTTTGTTGTTGTTGTTGGGTTGAAGGCGACTCAATGTTGGACTTGGAGCAGTCGCTTTGTTTCCGTATGACTCGTCATACCAAGTTGAAGGTCAAGAGCTTTGCACAGGCGTCTCCAGCAGCAGCAGCTGGCCGGCTTGGAATGATTCACGATCGTAACGATCGCCAGTCCAGTCATTAGGCATCCTGTGACAGCACCTGCCACGGCTGCCACGACGGGTTCTGAGTAAGCGAGCGAGCGTTGCACGTTCCTCGTTTCATTTTATGATAAACTCCAGCCGAAAGTAATTAAATATATTTGTATTGTATTTTCCAACAAACAAACACAAACTACTTGTTGCCGATATCATGTTGCCGACTAGTGGTTGTTTTATTTCTGCTGCCCCTGCTACATTTCGGGCCATGAGTCACAGAAGCTGTTGCAAGCTGTGACCCTTGTGCTGTGGCTTAATCATCATCAGCAGCAGCAGCAGCAGCAGCAAAAGTGAAAAGTGAATTGAGCAGACAGTGCGCAGCATGATAGGCATCCCAGGTCTTCTCAATGTCTGGCGTCGTCTGCCACTTGGCCCAGTTCTGTGTGCAGCCATGACGCACAAAAGAGAAGCTATTACGCAGCTGCTGCACTTAATCATCGGCATATTTACGGGCGGGCGGGCGGGCGGATTGGCTGGCGGGCGTGCTACCCAAAGTTGGCATTACGCATAGTTAGACATTAGCCCGAAATGGGAGTCACGACGACAGCCGGCGACGTCGCTTCCAGGCAGCTAGCCCTATATATGAAATGGCGCTTGAATAGACACGATCCGCACCGTAGTGTGGACAGCTCATCGCTGGACTATGCGCTGCATGTTTAGTCATAAATGTCGCACCGTAGTAATTGATGATTACTAATCCCCCAACCGGTGGCCGCATGCATACCGAACATATTGCATATGAATATTGCCAACCTAATCAGTTGGGCGGCATTATCAGTCCAGAGCTAAAACCAACTGAATGCACACGACTTGATTGATAGCGCCGAGGTGCGCTCTTGTGGCAATAACGTGTTGCAGCTTTCATTCCATATTGCAACTCAAGACTCAGCTTGGAATTCTTGGTAACAAAAGTTTGAAGCTTTTGAGCATTTGAGTCAAAGTTTTCTTTGTAAACGAGCAAAGCTGCATGACGTTAATATTATATTTAGGCAATTGTTTGTTTAGTTTCCGCTTAGAACATTCTCTGCGCATGACACATTCGACTTTAAAGGAAATCAATAATTTATTTCTGGTACTTTTTTGGACTCGCTGGTCTAACATTGTCGACTGTGCCTAGCTGTGATTTACGCATTTGCTTCATATCAGGAACAGGAATTGGCTTGCAAAGTAAATTGCAGCTTTGGTTTAAAGTCAAGACTGCTGGCCCACTGTAGCTACAGTGGCGCATTTGCCTACATGCCGCGGCCTTTATGAGTCACTTGTGGCTCTTTGGCGTGTTTATAGCGCCGTTTTATGCGCTGATTTTAACTGTCTGAGCGACGGGGTCATTAACTAAGAGGATTTATGAGTGCTCTGCGCGGTGACCAGTTGTCTGCTGACGACACACACACACACACATATATGCATATGTTGGCATGTGTATTTATTTTTAACACAGCCTAGAATAAACGCCTACGTCCTTTTGTTGCTTTTTTTTTTATAAGCAGCTGACGTACGCGTGTTGATTATTAATATTTTTTTTTATTAATAAGCGAATTTTCCGTTTGTGCTTTATCATTGCTATTTGCTAATTTTATTTGTAGTTATCATTGCGATAACTAAATCAATTTCTACTCGTTGAAACTGAAAGAAATTTCGAGTGTTTGTAATTTATGAACGTACTTACAATACTATAGCGCATGCTTATCAGCTGAATTCATTGATAAAATAATGTAATGTGTGTGCGTATTTGAGATAAAACTAGTGCGCAAGCCACTTGACCAACTATGACTAGCCAGGCAGCTCTTACTACAGTCTAAGCTCAATAAATAGCAGCGCGTGTAGCCAATGCAGCCTGTACTTGTTTACTTTAAGGCATGCACACTGTACTTTGACTTCATTTACGCTCGCGCTTATCAATTGATAATAGTACAACATGTATGCCTTGTGGGCCGCGTGCAATGTAAATTGAGTAGAAGGTAACGGTAACTACTACCAAGTTGTAAGTGTGCGAACGAGTGGGGGGAATAGGCGCCAGTCAGTCAGTCAGTCACATCATGATGATGACTAACGGTTTACAGCTTAGCAAGAACTGATTGATAGCAACTGGCTTACAGTTAGATTCGCTCTGAGCGCGTGTGTGTTGTTTATCAGCTGTTTGGAAATCAGACAAGTGCTGCCTTGTTTGATTTCGCATGAGTAATCATTGATTAGCAACTGCAAGGCTGTGTGCACTTCCATACCCTTGACGCCGCTTATGTCTGTCCCCCAGCAGCAACAACATGATTAGATAGCCGTTGTGAGGCTCAAATGCGCAAGAAAGGGTGAGAAAGTGCTGAAAAAATACTACGTATGCTCATTGGGCTTTAAGGCTTATCTGGCCCGAAAATAACAGCGTAAATTATGAGTTAATAAGCGCGTGTAAGTGTGTGTGTGTCTGTGTGTGTGCGTGCGTGTGTATAAATATTCTCAACTGCTGTGCGCTGTATGTTTGTCAATAAAGCAACTGCATGACTCATCGCCTCACACTCTCTCGCGCTCTCATGCGCGCAACACACCAATACAATTACAACATTATCGACAGCCAAACAACTGAGAGCGTCAATATCAGCAACTGAAAGCTCGCAGCTATACAAAATTCGCTCTCAGTTCAATGAAGAGAGAGAGCGAGCAAGTAGCTGTAAAGAGCGTGGGTTGCTAAGCGGGCAGAGCAAGGGGAGTCGTCGCAATCATTTTGCGTTGTCGATACATTTTTCTTCTTCTGCTTTTGCTGAACTGCAGTTGAATTTGAATTTGATACTTTTTTCCGTTGACTTCGTAGTCTGCACGTTTTATGCTTTTTTTGTTGTTTGTTGTACGCTCAGCATGTCCAATTGGCATTTATTAAGGCAAATTTGATTGGCTACAGCAGCCACAGTTGCAAACTGATAACAATGAAAGAGCAATTTAAAAACTAAACATTAATTTATCTCTTTTGTTTCTCTTTTTTTTCTTGCAGAGGATGCACGTAAAACTGGTTCCCGCGTCTTGTTGCACTGTCATGCGGGCATCTCGCGCAGCGCCACCATCGCCATTGCGTATGTGATGCGCTACAAGTCGCTGTCGCTGCTGGAGGCCTACAAGCTGGTGAAAGTGGCACGGCCAATCATTTCGCCCAATCTGAACTTCATGGGGCAGCTGCTCGAGCTGGAGCAGAGTCTGCGCAAGAGCGGCGTGCTGGCGCCGCTGCCAGTGTCGCCCATCACGCCCAGTCAGCCACACACCACAACCTCTAGTCAACTTGTGGAGCAGCCCGAACAGGAGCAGGCCGCAGAACAGCAGCTGCAGCAGCAACAGCAGCAGCAACGACACACACGCAAATCCAAGTCAGATAGTGAGGCTATGGACGAGGATGTCTATGATTATGATGATGTGGACAGCGGTGCCAGCAGCTTCGCCGGCAGCAATTGCTCCTCGCGGCTCACCTCGCCGCCCATAACGCCAGACGAGACGCCTTGCACCTCGGCAGCGGCAACAGTCTCCGAACTGGACTCACCCTGCTCCAACAGCAGCAGCGGCATTGGTCTCTGCTCTGCCAGCTCCAGCTGCAGCTACATGCTCAGCAGTGAGGCGTCCGCACCTGCGCCGGTCTCGCCCACATTGCTGTCGCCAACGAGGCCGCTGGGTGGCTTCAAGCGTAACTCACCCGCCAAGCTGAGGCTCAACCTGGAGTCGAGCTATACAAACATACCAAAATCCATATCCTGCATATCCATACACAATGCCAGTTTGCGCAGTCCGCTGCAGCGGGAAGCGCCAGCCACGCCCAGCTGCGAGGCAGCGCCTGCGACGCCCACGCTCGAGAGCAGCAGCAACAATAACAATTTGGTGGCGGCCAGCTCGAGTGATTGAATGGAAAGCTTTGCCACCTACAGCTGTGAATAAACTTAAACTCTTATGTGTACATATGTATAATTAATGCAACAATTGTATTTAACGCATATAAACAAAAGGATTAAGAGCATAGAGAAGAGAGAAGAAAGAGAGAGAGAGAGAAAAACAGTCACTATCCAATTCAACGAGATCATAGAGCGTGTGTATATTTTGTACCTAAAAGATGTTTTCACAACAACTCAGAAAAACCAACTAGCGGGCTAACAGAAATGAATGAATATTTTAATATTGCCCATGTGTAATAAAAATATTATAACTTTTTGTATGTAGTTTAGACACCAAGTAATTGAAAAATGCAAAACAAAACAACAAAAAAATCAAACTATAATCCAAAAGTATGCGTTTAAGAAATATTGCAACAGATCTAAAGTTGTTTGAAAACCTCGTAATGTTTTATTTAGCATAATTTAAGTTGTAAGCCAATCTTAACTATATATCGTAAGCAAGCAAATATAATAATCGTATATTACAATTACTATGAAATTTCAAATAGTTTTGCTACCTTGCCACACACTCACACACACACATACACTGCATTAGCATCCTAAAAACAGAAAATACTTTTAACAAAACTGTTGTAAGTTTTATGTTACTGTACTCCTCCCCCCTCTGCCTGCCCCCGCCATCAACACTAGACACACACACAGTGCACTATACACATTTATTGTATATTTTCATTTCTTTAAAGTGAGCCCAAGCAGCATTGTTTGATTTTGTGTTTGTGTTTTTTTAGTTTTAGCTATTTATAAACGAATGTTTTGAGAGTTGTATGCAAACCGAAATTCATATGTTCGTTAGCTTTTAAGTCTTGTAAGTTTAAGGCTCAACACCCAAAAAGTGTAACACGTGCGTTAAGTAAAGAGAAAACAATAATAGTAACCAAAACGTAAAATGTACTTTTCATTTGAATCTGCGCGCCAACAAATCTCGTTCGTTTGTCAACACTGACCTCTTGAACCCAATGGCCCTAAAACTGTACGCCAGAGACATTTTTAATTTGTACAAAATGTTTTTATTCAATTGGCTGTTCCTACATATTTCTGTAACAGTTCCTCCTTACGCTTACGCAGCAGCGCCTCTTGCACATCTTGTTGCGTAGGCACGGGCACATGGGCAGTAAAACGTGGCGCCAGCAGACCATGTGGATCGTTCTCAGTTGCTCGTTGTTTAGCATCCTCGGCAGCTTCGCGCGCAGGTCCAGACAAGGGATAGATCTCTTCGTCTTCCTCTTCGTCATCAATAATGCGACCGTCGCGTGCCATTTTCTCGCGCCACTCCTGCACCGCCTTCTGCATAGCTACGCGCTCAATCTTCTCCTCCAGTGGTATTAACACGCCATCTTCATCATCACGATAGCCATAATATTCGGCATCAATGTCTTTCATTAATTCGGCACGCGTTTTTCGCGGTGGCGGAGGTGGATCCTGTTCAAAGAGCTCGCGCACGCCTGGTAAATCTTTGGCAGCTCCAAAATATTTGTAACCTCGATTGCCAGGCACTTCGCGTCCCTCAGCATCAAACATTTTCGGACCATAGCGTCGATAATGTGGACCGCCTAAGGAGGATATCTGATTCTCCCAGTGCCGCTTCTCACGCAGCAGCTTGTTGATCTCATCGTTAAGATCACGTATTCGAAACTCTCCCAAACCAGCTGTAATCATACAGGTTATGAATGTTGACATGAATAAGTCTTGACTACTTTACCGTTCTGTATTTGTGCTACTTTTTTGGATATTTCGCGTATTATTTCCAGTCGAAACTTCTCACACTTGGGCAGATCAGAGCATTCCGAAGCCAAGTATGGCCGGCGTTCCTTTTCCCCAGATTCATCTTCTTTTGCGGCGCGCCAACGCGCTAACGTTGTCCTATATAACAAGCACATTAATTCACAGTTGTTTCATATAACTATCTTACTTACATTGCTTTCTCTGCATTTCTCGCCTGTAATTAGACATGATATTTAAATTTATTATTCAAAATTCACATGCAAAACGTTTACTTACCATTTTGATGTTTGTTTATTTTCCTGTTAGTGGTGAACAGCTGGGTCGTATGTTGCGTGGTGGTTGGTCGATAAATTGTATGTTCAAAGCAAAGATTACCAACTACATTAAATATGGCAGATAGATTTAAAAATTAGTTGCGTGTATTCAAAAAAACTAATAGAATAAACTTAGACTTGCAAATGTATATAAATAAATTTATTTACTTTGTTTACGTCATCAAAAAAGTAACTTTATAAGAGATATTTGAATGCAGTTTTAGAGCCACTGCATATATTTTGCATAGTTGGCAACACGACTGGACGCTGTTAACTCTAGCTGTTATTGAGCAACTTATGTTAAAACAGATTGAAGAGAAACACCTACGCCATTTATTATTTGCAAAGAAAAAACTTAGTTGTACAAAATAAATATGTTGGCGCTAATAAATAGGATCCTGGACTGGTTCAAGAGCATCTTCTGGAAAGAGGAGATGGAACTCACGTTGGTCGGGCTGCAATTTTCAGGCAAAACGACTTTCGTCAATGTTATTGCAGTGAGTATTTTGCAAATAGTGAGAGTGTGGGCGGCGGCTGCTCAATTGCGGGCTGAGGGGCTGTGTGTGTGTACCGCAGGCTATGACAATACAAAGAAGAAAACCCAAAAGAAAAAATAACAATGTAAACGAAAAGTTAAGGCTAGCGGGAAGGGCCATTCAACGGCGGTGACCAATCGGTCACTCCGCTTGCTATTGATTTGCCTCTGCTTCGACGTCATGCAGTTAACAGTGTTATTGTAACTAATTTTAACAGCGCGACATTAATTGAAGTTAACAAGTTTTATTATGCTGTGCTGCAATCAATATAAACTTGTGATTATTTGCATAAATGTTGACCACTACTATCAACGCACAAGTCACAGTTCCAAGCAGAACCACTGATAAGTGTCTAAAACAAATAAAATGCGGGACGCCTTTGTCAGCTATTTAATGTATGAGTGTATGAGTGGTTGCTATGAATCATGTGTGTGCGCTAATCAACACCAGCAGCAGTAGCAGCAACAGTAAGAATAGAAAATTTTAAACTAATTGCAGCGTACGCTGACATGGACGCTAAACTAATTACATTGTTATTGACTCTTTGCAATTGCAGTCCGGCCAATTCGCGGAGGACATGATACCCACAGTGGGCTTCAATATGCGCAAGATAACCAAAGGCAATGTCACCATTAAAGTATGGGATATTGGCGGCCAGCCACGATTCCGTTCCATGTGGGAGCGCTATTGTCGTGGTGTGAATGCCATTGTGTAAGTAATTGTCTGAAGTATTTCCTGTTACATTAATTGAATTGGATTTACTTTTAGCTATATGGTGGATGCTGCTGATTTGGATAAGTTAGAAGCGTCGCGCAATGAGCTACACTCGCTGTTGGACAAGCCGCAGCTAAATGGCATTCCAGTGCTCGTCCTGGGCAACAAACGTGATCTTCCAGGAGCTCTAGATGAAACCGGTCTGATTGAGCGCATGTATGTTACTGCTACAGCTGCCATTTGCTTATCCATCTATTAATATTACATATTTTTAGGAATCTATCGAGCATACAAGATCGGGAAATATGCTGTTATAGTATTTCATGTAAAGAAAAGGACAACATCGACATAACGCTGCAATGGTTAATTCAGCATTCGAAGAGCCAAAGTCGTTAGATTATTAGCTTACTATACACTCACACACACACACTTACACTTATACACACACAAACTTAGGCACTCTCTCTCGCATACACTAAACAACTAAAGTAATTTACAGTACATAAATTAATTTGGAGTAGGCTGTTAATTGATATACATACTATATGCGAATGTTTATTTAGGTGAGATGAAAACCAAACGCATTGGCTGTATATGATTATTTGCATGTGCGTTTGTATATTCTAATTGTAATTTCCAAAATGTGTAGTTGTGCATTGGACGGGTGCTTGTCGTTAGGACCAAAACGTCTCGAATTTGTTGTTCACAAAAGCAAAAGCAGGCAAAATCTATAACTGAATATGTATGCCAATGGATTTTAAGTCTTAAGTAACGTTGCTATAAACTACGCCCACAACTACAAACACAATACAAACTAACACATCATATGCTTATTTTTGAAATTTGTCACTTGGTCGTGCAGCCGTCGTTGAGTTTTTTGTGTGTCTTTGAATTTGTTGCTTGTAATACCAATAGTTAGGATTATGTTTAGTGTTTATTGGTGTGATTATATAAACTATTATTATTTTTTATCATCATTTTTATATAGAGCTATAAACTACAAATATAAAATATGATTTACATTTGTATTTATTTATAAATTACATTTTTGCTTAGCGAAAATTTTACAAAAAGACGTTTCATACTAAATAAAAACAAATATATATATATTTCCAATTCTATGCTAAACTGAACAATGAATAAACATTTTTCCAATGCTTAAAGGCCATAGCTAATAAATAAAACAATTGCAGACTGTAAACAAATAATTCAGTTACACTTGTCAATTTTGTAAATGTTTGCTCCTTTGCTTTATATAAAAAACAAGTAAAATGCAAGCGCCGGCACGCTTACGTATCATCACCTCACACAGCCAGTTGAAAACAAAAAATATGATTTATTATAAATGAAACTATATTATAAACTACAATAACACCAATAACTAAATGAAAGGAAATCTCCATGTGAGCAAAGCGATATACAATTAATAAAGACTATTAAGAACATTTATGGAAAACCAATACAGAAATCTTAATCGAGATTGTTACAAAACAAAATGTTTCTAATAAAATACAACAAAATATTGTATGTGTATGTAAACTACAAGTGCTGCCATAACTTCATGTCCCTACGCTCATTGGATTTATTATAAACGCATAACACCTCGACACGGAGTAATGTGGTAGCTGTCAAACCAATAAATTACGCACAATCGACAGCATAATTGTTAGCCTAGGCTAACACAAGTGAGCATCAAATATTCCAAACATATATTTTCAAATAATTTATAGTCGCATTTGAGGCGCTGGCCAGCAGTGGGGCCACCCAGCTGCCTGGAGCACGGCATGGCAAGTGATCGATGCCACAAATGCAGACGAATTCGAACGCATAAATACAACTAACTGGCGGCCCTTGACAGACACTGCTAATTACAAATTCTGTGTGCAGTGCTTGGGAGCCTTCCAGGAACCCGTACGTGGTCAAGTGTTTGGGCCAGTGCATCGCCAGTTCTTGCGCACTTACACGCTAGCACGAGCTAACAAATGTGTCTGTGACTCATCTGTAAATATTCTCATGCCTGCTGTTGGTTTCCTGCTTCCTTTTGCTGCTACTGCTGCTGCTGCTGCACACTTATGCGTCAACGTTGACGTTCGTTGCCTAAGTCTTTTGTTTTTGGCTTGTTAGCCCAAACAACGCGTTGCCTAATAATTCAAATAGAGTTAATTACACTTTTAAATGCTGGAAATTAGCATTATGCCCGATAAGCATCTCTCTCAATCTCGTGGCGCTGCCTGCCACAAGCCAAAACTGACCATAACTTGTGTAAAAGTTCGCCAGCTTGTACTCGCGACAAGCTCGTTAATTTTCATAAACATAAACACGTCACGAACCAAAAAAAAAACAACAAAAACAGAAAAGATAAAACAAAAACCACAAAATAACTAACAACTAGCATTACGCATAAGAACACCAAAGTGCACAATAACCAGGGCTGCAAAGTTTAAGCTTATTATGAATTGATGGAAATTCAACGCAAATTGATAGCCAAATGTAATTGAAGCAAAATGTTAATGCAGCAAGCATGACAACTGAATGAAACTATAATTTCTAATAATAAAAAAATATATATTATATTATAATAATTATTTTCCTATTTCGGTTATACATATATTTCTAACACTCTAACACACAAACTAAAGCTAGAGGCTGAAAAGCAATTTGCTGCGTTTCGAACAAAGAGAATAGAACGCTTAGCATGAAGTTTAAATAGATTTAGAAAGTATAGAGCATACACAATATAAGTTAATAAAAATGCTCTTCCTTAATTACAGACTGCTTAGAAATACTTTAGGCTAACAGCAAAGGTTGTTATACATTTTTAAGCTCTTGAGATATTCGCAAAATCAAGCAACTAAAAGAGCAAAAAAGTAGAAGAGCAAATAAAAAGAACTGCGCTCTATGAAGTCGCTGCTAGGACTTCTCTTCAATGATAAGTGAAAACTAGCATTTTCTAATTTGCGAGCCTTCACTGTACTTATTTGAATGCTTGCAGCCCTGTACATTTGGCAGTTGGTCAACTGTCTGCATGTTGAGCAAAAATTAAACGCATTTCTGCTTAAGTCTGTAATTTCTGCTAATTTTTAGCGACTTGTGCTGCTTGTATAATGACATTAAGCATGAGCATAAAGCGAGTGCTTAAATATTTTGCAGGCCAGCCACATACACACCAAATGAGCCATAATTTGTATGCGCCACAAATGACAAATGCCATCGCCAACGCCAGCGTGCTGTCTTTGAAGTGAAGCCGTCAAAAGTAATATTTTGCTCAGGGTGTTGGCCATAAATAGCAGCGAGAGTGTATAGAGTAGCCAATCGGATTGGCAAGGCGCAGCCATTGGCTTGTCTATGGGGGCTATGGCTCAATTTGGCCAAAATGTAATATAATTGAAGGCAAACTGTGGCCACAATGCCACTACTGAGAGCCCACCAAAAGTGTGTCTGCCCAACATGCTGTGCCACCTGAAAAGTTCCTGGAATTACTTAGCAAGCAAGCAAGCAAAAAACAAAAATAAAAGCAAGCGAGCAGGCTAAAATAATAAGCCAGGCATAAAGTTCAAGCCTTAACAAGATGAACAAAAGCCTGTCCAGTGCTATGGCGCTGAGGCTGCTGCTGTGGCTGCTGCTGCTCGTACTTGGCAGACTCGTGGGCAACAATTTTCATGTTCTTGCAACATTGCTGTTGTTGTTGCTGTTGTAGTTTGCTTTGCATTTAAGCTTAAAGTTGACTGTCAGTAGCAAGCAGTGTACAACAACGTAGAAATGCAAATAAGTTTGTCTCTTTTGGTTGCTGTGTTTTATTTATTTATTTTTGCTGCTGCTTTTTTTTTTTGTTTCTGCAGAATTCGTTGCCTGATTTCCACCTTTAGTTGCAAGCTGTTCGCGCCTGTGGGTCTGCCTTGCAGCCATGTGATTTATCGAATTTTATTGGCTGCGCCATTTGCCTTTTTAGCATTTGCTTTATTGCTCAGAGTGTCTAGGCCATAGGTGAAACATAATTCACCAACGAGAGCTGCAGCAACGAACAGCAACGAGCAGCAACGCGCAGCTTGTTGCACTAATAAAGTGCTCAGGTGTGAAGTCTGCAAGTTGCATCTTACCTTGCGCTTAATTGATGACAACATCTTGGAATTTTGCGCTGGCATTTTGCGCGCGCAAGTCTTGTCGCCTTATTTCACACTCCAGTTGCATTCCCCAACTGGCCATTGGCCAGTTGGACCCCAAGGGCAGCGCAGCCCATAGCCAGAGGTTGAGCCACTGAAATCTGTTAAATAATGAAACATTTGCACGATACTGGAATCGGTATCGCTGCAGCAACAGACAGAGAGAGAGAGAGAGAGAGATAGAAAGAGAGACAGACATTTATATACTTAGTACATATATCGTACAAGATTTCCGGGAATTGAAAACTGCTAAAAATCGTGTTTGATTTTATACGTTCTTGGCCTCAGCCTCCGTCCTCTGTATCTGTATCTGTGTCTGTGTCTGTGTCTGTGTATGCTGCATGCAACACACAAATGTGGTACCTGTGTCTGTAGCTGCTGTAGCATCTACGATATGCGTCGTGCCTCAACATGCAATCGCAAATACAAAATACAAAACGAAAGCAGCTTGTTAACTAATTAAAACCGAAATATATGCAAATCAAACTCTGCTGATACGAGCGACCGACCACAGCCAAGCAAGCAGCAGCGAAGAAGCCGTTGGCCAGGCCAAATCTCTTAGAACTACACAGAGTGCTACCGTATTTAGGGGCTCGCTTTGCAATTAAGCCAAGTTAAAGCGACAACGGTGCTGCCATAATGCTATTGAAGACGCCCCACCAAAAACTAAATAGGCACAAAGCGCATTGTGCAAAAATTAATTGCAACATTTTGGTGGTCCCCAGTCCACAGTCCCCAGCAGCAGCAGCAGCAACTGCAATCAATTCAAATGGATTTCTCTCGAAGCCAAAGCCAAAGGCTGCAGCGATTTACGACAATGCTGCCCAAGACTCTTGCGCTGCTGTTGCCTTTTTAGAGCATTTTATTGGGTTCATTGTGGCGAGTATAGGCAGAGGCAGCAGCATCCCCAGGGCCGCTTTTAGGGTCGCTTGCGTTCCCCCAGAGGCGCGGGCGGGCGACTAACATTGTCTGGCCTGCCAAGGTGCGGACATATGTAAAACAAGCGCATGAACAAGCCAGCGACAGAGTCAGAGTCAGAGTCAGAGTCTGAGGCAAAAAGGATTCAATACGCCTGCACGGATTCGAATTCGAATTCGGAAGTGAAATTTATTTTGCATATCGCGCTCGCTCGCCTGCCTGCCTGCCTGACAATGCTCAGCGCATTGTCTTCAAGTGCTCTCGTGCTCCTGGGAAACTTTGCCCTCGGCGCATTTATCAATGCGCTGGCAGTCAATTTGGCTCTGCCCGCGATTGTCACTGGGAAATTATCCAATTTTGTGGTATTCGCATTCAATTGCGAATTGCCAGCGCTGTCAATTTACAAGGCAGATTCGCCAGCCAGCCAGCCGGACGAGTAGCTGTCATGGTGATGAATGCAATGCCACAGCAACAGCCCAATGCTGTCTGTGTGGTCGAGCCGACTACACAAGCAATAAGGGCACACAACGCTTTATGGTTAAGCCTGTAGTTGTTGTTGCTGCTGGAAAGGCAATAAAACTCATAATCTCGTGCGGCTGATCAGTTCGATCCGTAAGCTAACCCCTTGCCGACTTAACCGACCATTGCTTCCGGAGATGTTTGTTGCATATTATTTTTATTATTTTATTAATTGCATCAAGATCAACTGTGGCTGCCGCCGCCAGCGCCAAACTTGTGAAAAGCTGATAAAACCAGCTAAAAAAAGAAAGAAGAGTTTACAATATAAATTTCACTAATGAGTATTTACCTTTTGCTGTGGTGTGCAGTGCGTGTGCAGCAGTAAGGTTTTACATATGGGGCGTATGCTTAATGCTAGATTACTATCGCTTATTTCATGTGCGCTGAACTTAACGGCTGATCGCTCATAAAATTAATCAAGCTGCTTTAGGCAACTCTCAATTTTATTTTTTTTGGGATGGCTGTTATTATTTTCACATACTTTGGTGGGATTTCCTTACCTTAACAAATTGCTTTTGTTATCGCCAACATTGATGTTGCCACAAACAGCGAGTTGAATGCACTGCGCACAACACACCACAACGCCCCCCACCCCACCCACTGCAACTTTCTCGACTGCTGCACGTACTCGCGTCGTCCAGGCGGTCGCTCGACTTAAGCCCAAGTCCAGGCCAGTCCATTCCACGACTCAGTTTGACGACGTGCCATTTGTTACATTATAAAATATAATAAATTTCTATGCTAACCATAAAATATTGTCCTGCAGCGTTGTTCGTTGTCTAGCGATGTCGCTAGCGATTGCTGCATTTGCATAAGTTCATCGGAAAATGTCAATTTTAATTGAATTTGTATTTGTGCACGGCCAAGCGCTGATGTTGATGAGAATTTCAAATTCGATTTATGCCTGTCTATTTGACTGCCAGTCTGTCTGCCTGACTGCCAGTCTGCCAGTCTGTCTGTGCAGCATAATAAACATGTCAGCCGCCTTGTGGCCCAACTAATTTGAGCGCTAGTTCAATCTGCAGCAGCAGCAGCAGCAACAAAAACCTGCTTGGCCAGCTCAGATCTTGTCTGTTGGATGCTGTTGCTGTCCGCTCGCTGCTTGTTGCACAGTTGCAGTTGTTGTAACTGCAGAAGCTGCTGCACCAATCCCAGGCGCTAGCTTTGTGCCATAATTTATGCGCACAACTCGCTCTTGTGTTATGGCTCCGCCTTTTGGCCAATCAGCGACCACTTTACATCTTGTCTATTTACTGGTTTTCAAGCAATAGATTAAAATAAGCTGCAAGACTTAATAATTGACAAATTCAATGTGCAATTGCAGTTACTAAATGTTTTTATTTAATTAGTTTGCAGCAGCAGCAACATATTGATCTATTTCTGTTGCTGTCCACTGCGTATGCGCAACTTTACGCTCATCTCAGCTATGTACATCAAATGATTTTAGTATAATCTCATTATAAGGCGAGACTCATGCGTGTAGCTCTGTTTCTTCTTTCAATTGAGAGCAGTGCTCATTGCTGTCTTTATCTGCTATACATAGATTTGCCATTTTTTATTTAGATTCGAAATGAATTTGTTATAAATTTAAGCTACATTTATTCTTTTGACTTAATTACAACTAAAAGTTGCCAATGCTAACAAACTATATGAAATAGTATTTACATATATTCTAAAACTAGCTGCAACTGTTTGTTATGTATAAATATAAATATAAATATATGTATAAATATACTTAATTTAATTACATTTATGGCTGTAATGAAAATTATACAAACTATAGCTAACATTAGCATTGTTTGCTTAATCTTTTGAAAGTTTTATATCCCTCTTTTTAAGCAGCTAATTGCTTTATAGATACTTTAGCTTTTGAATTTGAATTTGAATAGCACGTTGGTGCTTTTGATAATAAGAATGCTTTAATTTGCTTTTTATATATTTATGTTTTAATTTTTACTGATGCGCATCAGTTTGACAATAACTATTTTAATTTTATGTAAGAAATAGCAACAAAAGAATTTAATTTTTATTGAAATGGCTTACATGCATTTATAGCTGCATTGAATTTTTTAATATAAGCATTTAAAATATATATTTTTTATTATAATTATAATGCTGAAGCAATCAAATGTTGCAACTGCAACGTTGAATGTGGAACTGATTGGACAGCTGTGGATCTATGTGGCAAGAAGCTTCAGTCGTGTGTCTTTTGACTTGGCGCTGTCTTTACCAAAAGCTGCTGCTAGCAAAGCGTATAAAAATTTATTGATTTCTACAAAACTTGTAGTTCATACAAGTTCATAAATATGTTAACATATTGCTAGCTAGAGCAACACTTCTCCCCACTTGTTAAAGAAATACACAGGAATTAAAACATACTACAATAAATTCGTTGCACTTTCTCTTTAGCTTATTGTGTTGTTGCTGTTGCTGTTGCATTACGAATTTCCTTAATAATTTTTCGGCATGCAGCAGGATTTGCACCTGCTGCTGAGCCTGAGTCGGAGCCCTGGGGTTACAACACAAGCTGATGAAGCAATAAAAGTGCAGCGCGTGCCAAAGTGGCAAGGAGCCGCCAAAAGATAAAATGAAACAAAAACAATAATAAAGAATGCAAGGTGCAACAGTCAGACTCAGAGTTGCAGCCAAAAAAAACGAATTTATAGCATAAATGTAATTAAATACAACAGTTCCAGCACTCTATGCATGTGTGTGTGTGTTTGTGTGTGTGCCTTAAACCAGATTAGAAATGTTGACTGTGTGGCAACGACTCTGCCCCTTAAGCTGGTTTGCCGCACGCTGTGGCAGATTAATGAATTTCTCGTTTTGCGCTTGACTGACAAAAACCGCAATAGTTTTTCGTTTTTTTTTAATGTGAGAGCGAGAGAGATCGTGAGCAAACAGACAATAGAGCGAAATAGTGCATAGGGTGCGCTTTGATTTGTAGCACGATTTAACGGCTGATTGGCTAATGGGCTAATAGCTGATGCGGCTTTCAAGTGGTTGCAATTGACAGTTGCCGTTGCCGTTGCCGTTTCAGTTGCAATTGGCAATTGATCTTTTGTTCGGATTGATCCGCTTTGGGCATTTGTATAGCGTGCGAATTCAAATCGAAATTTGTTTATTAATTAAATGACCCAAAAAGTTAAGTAAAGCTGCTACCAATGCTGGCCTGCTCAGCTGCTGATAGTGGCTGCGCATAAATCCTTAGCCCTAATTGCAGCTTAGAGCTTAGAGCTCAGCTTAGTATTGACTGCTGCTGGAGAAGGGAAATTGATTTGATTTCGCTTTCTGCGTAAGTTTACGAGCTGCCGTAAAAAATCGCATCAAATCGCATCAAAATCCGTGCACGTGTAAATAAATTGGAGCTGCACAACCCTTTGAACTGGACCCGTTGACCATTCGACATTATCTGGCAGCGTGCAAAAGGGTTTGCCCATCCATATTGCTGAACTAAATCCCGCTCAATAAAACACACACACACGAGCAGCAGCAAAAAGCAGAAGTGAAAAAAAAGGTTGAATCTATTTCGGTTTTCAATTGCGTTTTGCAGCGTGCGGGCGGGGCGTGGGCGTGGCATATCTAAGAGCTGTTTGGCTAAAATAAATAAGAATTGTGCCAGTTGAACTGTGCGACAACGACAGCGTCAAGTTTTATGTTTGTTTATCGCCGCAGCGTACGCTGGACACTCGCCTTGTGTATCTCTCTCTGCTTGGAGTTTGGGCAACCACACCCACAGCCACTTGGAGTAGTTGCTACTTTTGGGATTTATGCGTTGACTTTTGGCTATTTATTTAGCTGAGCTGATTTGTCGATTTGGCAATTTGTTGTGCATTCAGTCGCCCGTGTAATTGAGTTGGCAATTTCGTTGTCGAAGTTGCCATGCACTTGGATTAGGCTTCGGCTTGGAGTACACAGTTTATGGCAGCAGCAGCAGCAGCTCCTAATGAACGCAGCAACAGCAACTTGTTTAACAGATGCATATCGCGTGAGACACAACGCATGGGCCAAGCTTTTATGGCTCATAACTGGCCTAATTAAGGCCATTGTCAAGAATTTGCTGTCAAATGACACTGGGCAGATTTTTGCAGCGTTTGTTTGCTTTAGCTGCATGTGGCATGTTGCATGTCGCCAGGGTTCAGTTGCGTACTTAATTGTCAGCTGGCGCGGATTGGGGGCTGTGCGCTCGAAAATGCGACACTTGCACGTAAGGCGACAATTATGCATTGCTTGGCAACAAATGTTGCTAGCAACATTAGCAACATGTTGCCACTAACATTGTTACCTTAATGTTGTTGTTCACAAAGTGGCATAATTACATGTTCAGCTGACAGTAGCTCGCGCCCCTTTTGCCACAGGACGAGCCTGAGCTGAGTGCCCCAAGGAATGTAGCCAAAGGAATGACCAAAAAACATACAACAAGCTAACAATTGCATTTTTTCTCTGTTTTTTTTGGGCTGCATTTCGCTCACGTTTCGGCTGCAATTAAAAACATACGTAGAGCTGCAGCAGCAGCGCAGGCGCAAAAGGCCGCGTTTAGCCAACTATGAAGATTTAGATAAGCGACTCATTTTGCTGTGTGCCCCGACCGAAAAAGCCGCTGGTCAGTTTAACACGGAGCGGTGCGGCTTGTGCTGCTGGCTCTGCACGTTTTCCATTTCATTTCGTGCACTGTCACAAAGGCCTTGAGCCTTTGCATGTAAATTACACAAAGACGAGGGTGTAAAAATGCGCTAGAAATTAATTCCAACAACGTTAAAGAAATAAAATGTAGTTTTATTTGTCATAATGTCATTTTAAATGTTGTTATTGCTGCTTGTTCGCAGTTGCTAATGACTTTTGGCCTAGCCGCCTTGCATTTTGTTTCATTTTGGGCACTACAAATTGTTTGGCCAGCCAGGCAGCCAATCAAATGCAATCGGCGTAGAGTGAAAGATGCTCGTCGTGCTTGTTGGCAATCATCGCCAGCTGTAATGATTGCAAACACAATCTGTGCATGTTGATCTGCATGGCCAAAGAGTTGAAGAGTTGCAGCAGCAGCAGCCAGTCCCAGGCCGCCGCCATGAGTGCGCACGCCGCAAAACTTTTCCGCAGAATTTCCCTCAGTTTTCTTTTGCGGTCATGACTTGGGCTAACTGCATAGAATTTCAACAATAATCGCAGCCAACAAACAAGGCGAAAACAACAAACAGACAACAGCAGCAGCAGCAGCAACAACAACTACAAACAGATATCATCATAATCATAATGCGCATAAGCCGCGTGGCAGCGCTAAAGGCAGCGAGCGCAGGGGGGCGTGTCGGGTTGCAGGGCTGGGAATTCATTCCAGCGAATTCGCAATTCTGCGAAATCAAATTGCACAAATATTTCTCTTATGCAACTGCAACTGCGCGAGCGGGACGAGTTGCAAGTGTGGTGGGTGCGGAGTTTCGTTCGTTCGCTCGTTCCGATCTCCCCAGTTGCCATTGCCAGATGTGCAACTGCAGCAACGTCGCTTCCTGCTGCTGCAACAACAACAGCAACAGCAACTAAGTAACTAAGCGAAGCTTTGCGCAGTTGCAGCAACTTGAGCTTACATCGTTGGCATTGTGGTGGCCATTGTTAGACACACAGACACCAACGCTGATGGTCGCCCAGAGCTGCAACACGTTTATACGTTGCAAGAATACGTGAACTACGATTACAAAAAATAAAAAAAATAAAATATTGGATCGCCCCCGGGTGGACTCGAACCACCAACCTTTCGGTTAACAGCCGAACGCGCTAACCAATTGCGCCACGGAGGCAGTTGATGTTGCGCTGTAAAAAACTAAACATATATGTGTAGCTAAGTGACTAAGCATAAGCAAAATATAAATATACAGCTGTAATATATTAAAATTATCTTATCTATTTATATATATGCCTAAGCGTTAAGACGCAATTTATGCGCAAGATAAGCACATTTTGTTTGCTTGCTTGTCTATTAACATTTTTTAAATATGCTCAGAAATTAACAAAAGCAAAACATCTTTACCTTTTCAAGTAAACAAAATAAAATAACAAAAAATTGTTTCGAACCTGCCAGGAGTCGAACCTGGAATCTTCTGATCCGTAGTCAGACGCGTTATCCATTGCGCCACAGGTCCACATGTCGATCATCCAGTTCGTAGCTTAAATCTACGCTGGGGTCAAAGCTATTTATGCGCTATAAATAGCACTGAAATTTTTAATAGCTCTTGTCTCTCTAGCGTGTGTGTTTACATGCGTTTGCATATGATTACAGCTGTTTAAATAAATTATACAATATTCTGGTTTCTCATCTGTTCGCTTTCAGCTCTCATTAGGCAACATTTTGTTAACATTATGCGCGCTTGAGATATGCGAGCCATCGTGTAAACGTTCATAGCGTCTGGCAGTCTCCCGCAAACGTGATAAGCAGCGCTCAGTGGAGAGGCCAATCGAGCTGGCTTTGGCTTGTGGAATTACAGCAACTCTAATCTCTTGACAATTGTGGGCGCACACAGAGCCAGATCATGCGACGTAGCAAATGAAATCGCAATGCATCTGTGGCGACAAGGCAGCAGGCAAAGGAGCCTGCCCAGAAGAGACCCCAAGCAGTCTGCGAAGGTTGCGCTGCATGTTGTGACTCTGACTCTGACTCTGTTTTGGGCCATGGTCCATGTACGTTGCCCATTCTGTCTGTCTGTCTGTCTGTCTGTCGCGCAAGTCTCTCAGTTTATCTGTCTGGCTGGCTTCTAACTGGGGAGAATTCCTTTAAATGGTATTTTGTATGATTTTTGCGCATTTTTTTAGTGTCTCAAATGAATCATAGCGGTCGAGCTCCTCCCCGCTGTGGCGTCGAGTGTTCCCAACCGTGCCACAGCCGCAATGTGTGAATTTCTGGATCTCTCTGGCCGGCTGGCGAAAGAGTGAAAATTTATTAAGCTGTGGGCGCGCATTATTCATGCACTGGAGTAGTAAAGAGGCAGCAGTTTGGCTTTGGGTTGGCTTGGCTTGGCTGTTACCAAAAGTAGGCGACACCAGCGTGTGCATGTTGCTTGGGGACTTTTGCCATAGCCCGCCGTCAGTTTGGGTTAACAGGTTAATGTTGTCCAGCTTATAAAAAAAGTTGCAACTATGTGTGCCTGGCTATTGTTTCAACTGGGCCCTGGGATTAAACAGTCAGTGGGCACCAGTTTTGGGCCACTTATCGCCTGTCAAATGCAATCGATGATATTGTTGTTGCTTGCGTTGCCACTAATGATGACGAAACTGGCTGCTGCTGCTGCAACGTATTGTTGCAAGTGGTATCTGCATCTAATCAACTGTTTTTACACTTACCAAAGTGTTGCACGCTTATCACCTGGCCGTGTGGTAATTACAACAGAAATGCTGTCGAAAACAATAATTCGTTGGCTTAATTCCTGAGAAAATGTTATTTACGAGCTACAGAGCTTGTGTTAACTTGGCTGTGTTGCTTGTATTTTTCTTGTGGTTGCACATGTGGCACTGGGATTGAAGTTTGGGCTGCGAACTTTCATGCTTGGGGCGCGTTTATCGTGTTGCATCAATAAATTGCCAGTCGAGAGCAGCAGGAGAAGCAGCAGCAACAGCAGCAACAATCGCAGGTAACAACATTTCATAATATTTACAATAAACATGCAACTGCAGGACTCGGCCTAAAGTGTTGCTCAGAGTTGCTCGCTCTGGCAACATTTAGCGCATCATGTTGCGTGAAATTTGACTCTTTAGCACTGTTGGCTGTTGTTACTATTGATGCTGCTGCTGTTGCTGCTGTTGCTGTGATGACGACACACAGTCAAACTTGGCCCAGACAGACGGGCAGCATTTGAGTTGCGTCTCGTGTTGCTCTTGCTGTTGCTGTTCTCTGCCTTATTTATGTGCAACAGTTTGGGGCAACAGCAACAACAGCATTCGCTACCGAATTTATGTGCCTTTGTCATATTTGCTTTCGGTATTTTAACAATAATACACAAATATGGCCAATGCGTTGTCAACAGCAAGTTGGTTGCAAGTTGCCCACGCTGCACGTTGCATGCAAAACGCACACACAATCAAGCGACAAATTGATCGCACTGCTAGATAGGCCAATGCACCAACTTCATAGGCCTAGAGCCAGGCCAACAACTGAGCCAGCTAACAAGGCAAGCAAGCGGCCTGGCTGGCTGGCAGACAACGAAAGCTAATATCTGTGCAATTGCCAATGCCAATTTTCGTATTTAATATGCCACGAATTGACATGGCTGTTGCCATTAAGCATTTGATATGGGGCCCGTCCATAAAGGGGCAGCATATGCTGACATTAAAATGGCCAATTGTCATTTTAGTTTAGTGCAGCATGCGCTTAATTTAATCAAATTAGCTGAGAAATGAATATGTTTAATGCTGGCCAAGCGCATTTAGTTAATCAGCACGCTGTCTATGTGTGTATCTGTGTGTGTGTGTGACCAAATACAAATTGCATAGATATGAATGCACATAATGCATATTGAAATTGCAATTACTATAACAGGCATATGCGCTAGCAATTTATGTAATTAATAATACACATACACATGCACACACACACACACACACACACGCACAATTTGCAATTTAATTTCATTAGGATAATTCTAATTAGACAGAGGCAACTCACCTTATCAACAACAACCAATCACAGGCGAGCTTGAAAGCTTTGCATTTGTTCATGCATGTGTGCGTTAGTATGTGTGTGTGTGTGTTTAAACTGAAATTTAATTGAAATTGTGGCTGTCATTGTTAAATTAATGAATAGACAAACCACACACACACACACACACACACACACACATAGAGAGGCAATTACATTTAGCAGTTCAGTTCAGCTGCATTGATGAGCTTTGCTAGGCTGATAAACTCACACACACACACGCATACGCTTATATATGCGCATGTATGCAAGTACATTAACTGTAATGGCTTTGCAGATTATAACTCTTGCTGCTGTTGTTGTTGTAGCTAACAGGCTAATTAAATACGCTTGTTGTCTAGGCGTTACATTTGGTATTATAATCCATTTTGCATTTAGCAAATGTATCGAAATTCAATGACCAATGCTCCAATGCACACAAACAAACAAACACCGTGTCCAGCTCACAGCTATCGCAGCTAATCATCTAAAGAAGTGTTTGTGTGTATCTCTGCCTCTCTCTTTCGCTCGCTCGCTCTCTCGCTTTGCTGTGTGTCGCCATTGTTGGTCGCACATTCCCCATCAGATAAACTTGCAGCCCAAAACGCACAAAACCCAACGCCAATGGTAGGAGCAGCAGCAACGGCAGCAGCAGCAGCATATAGCTGCTATCTGGATACTGTTGCCACTGCCACTAATTAGTTAATGCATGACCAAATAAACGTACTGCTGCTTTATACACATTGTACAGACACAAAAGTTTATTTCATATACACATTATTTTTGGGCATTTCTTTGCTACTGAATTGCAACAATTTTAATACCAGCAGAACATTTTATCAGCAGCAAAGTATTTGCTAATACATAATTGTCGGCATTAGCGTTTATCAATCCTTTAGTAAAATCTGCTAATATATTCACTGATTTGCCTTAGCTGCAATATCCAACGATTTGAGCAGCTCCACAGAGATTCAAATTCTTCTAGTTCCTTGCGTTGTTTTGTGCTTCATTTTTTGCCGTCGACTTTTTTGTTTATAGCGCCAACATTGATGAGCTCCAGCTCAATTAAACAATAACAACAACAACAATTGTAGCACCAATTGAGAAAATACTTACCTTACTTATCTTATACATTTACCACATTTGCCCAATTCAAATTGAATATAAGCATTCAAAATGAATTTAGTTCTTTTTATTTAAAACACTACAGCATTTAGTTATTTTTCAATCATGTTATTAAAATTACAACTCAAATTGTTGATGTACAAAACATCATTTGTATGTACAACATAAAAGTTATAAACAACAGTTAAAAACAAACAGACAACTTACTATGAATCTTTACTCATTGTAATCTCTAACTTATTGAAATTTTAGAATTTTATGCCTTGTTAGACTCGTGTGCTGTATCTGAATTAAGCAGCATTAAAATTTTAAAATGTTGGCATGCTCGATATTTTGGTTAAAAATGCAATGTTACTTCTTGCTTAAATTTCAAAAAAGCAAAAAAATGTGAAAGTTATATTAAACAAAATGTAATGATGCAACTTTGTTTTTAACATCGAGACTAGCCTAAATGATTTTTAATCAAGTTATGACTAAAAATTTTTTGCCATAACTAATCTTTTTTAATTGTTAGCTCTAACTAACAATAAGCTAAATCCTATTCAATTACTTATCTTTGCATTTATATTTATAAAACAACAGTTTTAATACTGAAATGCTTAAAACATTTGAATAGTTGTTAAGGAAAAGCATTGACAATTGATTGTTAAATAGAATTATAATTTATGTTAACTTAAATGTCTAAATTAATGCATTTCTAAAATACAAAACTAAGCTCAACAACAATTTAGCTAAGCCTTAAATTTCTTTATGTGTGTTGCTCAACTTTGCTGCTGTTGTTGTTGTGTTTAGTGCCCCGCCCACTGTGATATTTATAATCAAAGTGCTACTGCATTTAGAGCCAATCTGATAAGCAGTGAAAACGGCCAAACGGCGCTCCATAGTCATGGCCATGGCCAATGCGCAGACTGCCACTAATTAGTTAATGCATGCCCAAATATTTGTGGCCGCTGCTTTGTTCACAGGGCCCCATTGATTTATGCTCATATTTTGTGTTTAACTTATTTATGTTTATGGTTAGCTGCGTGTCTGTTGGTCTTTTTGGCTTTGTTTGTCCAATCTATTAAATATATATTTTTAGTTATTTTCGGGTGAGCATGGGAACAGACAAATGTATGTAAATAGTTTAGGGCAGGCTTATCATAGATGCTGATTAACTGATTTATAAGCGAGTCATTTGTAATGCATTGATCACCCATGTGGGGCGGGGGTTAACAATAGTAGTAGTTCCAATTAAACTCGTAAGTGGCATGAGGAGTTGTAATTGTGGTAAAGCTAATTAGCCTTTAAATAATAATAACATATGCAGCTTTTTGACAATTATATGGCAATTAGGCTATGGAGCCAGAGATGCTGCTAACCTTCGATTTGGCTAACTTGCTGCTTGGCTGCATTTGGCGTGCATTTAATTGTGGCTCAATTACAGCGATAAGCGCATGCAAGTTATTTGTTTATTTGTTATTGTTAATAATAAATTGTTGTCCCTTGCTGTGCGATTGTTTGTGGCACAAGGTGCGCGTCAACGGAAGCGGATGCAGATTGACACTATAGCTGCGATATATGTCAGTGAGCAAAAATATGATTATTTAACGCATTGTTTTAATGGCTCACAGACACGCGTTGGCCATTAATTAGCACTCGAGTTGAGCGTCTAATTTTTATGTGCTCGCTCATGTACTTTAAGTGCTTGGAAACTTTTGCCGAAGCGCAAACGTTAAACAAAAGACTTAGGCAACAAACCTGCGTCGGTTACCTGCTGTTAACAGTTGTTGGCCTGTTATTGCTCTACCAAATAAATTAACATGCCATTTCACGCCTCAATATCACAAACTGTAACTTCAGCTCATAATTCATGAGCAGCCAATGAGCTGCATAACAAATAAGTACAGTGGGCACTGCCCCAGCACGTCGCGCGACGCATCGAAGAATTTAGAGAGCAATTCATAAGCATAAATGGGCATTATAAAGACATTATATGCCCCAAGTGCTGCGGCGACGGCAATTTTCAATTTCTGCCCAATCATTTGTTGAACATTAATCAACCGCCGCGTTGCCCCGTTGTCAGTTACCGTTCTAACCAAAAGTAACAAAAAGCATTTTGTTTATTTTTTTCATAAATTATTTTATTTATTTCGTTTTAATGTTTTTTTTTTGTGATTTTTTGTATGTGTTTTTCTGCTGATTGCCTTTAAATTTAAATAAACGTATGTTTTATATATTCAACTATCAATATGGCCAATTACAATACATTTATCGCATATGCTTACAACATAATACACACATATATATATATGCTATATATATGTTTGCATTACTCTAGTTATGCGCTTGAAATAGTTTTTGTTGCTTCACACACATATAAATTAAGTTATAGACTAAACCTTTTGTTTTTTATATGTACAAAGAACTTAAGCGTTTATAATTATATTTATAGATTTAGATTTTATAGTTGCTTTGTGTGTATAAATACTTTGTTTTGCTTTTGCTAAAATTATACAAAAATTGCTAACAAATGTTTAAGTGTAATTTACAAATTGCCATTAACATTGTATATTTATGCATGTTTATAGTTTTTGTTTTTAATAATATATAGCATGTATATAGATTAGACTTAGAGATAGAACATAGAACATATACAAGCGTACAATGCGGCCTCCCTATTGACTTTGATTTTAGTTAATTAATTTACAATTGCAGCCAGAGCGCATATACACATACATACATACATACAAACATTCAAATAGCAATATATTAATTAATGTTTAGTTGTTTTGTTTGTCGTTTATCACGTCTGTTTGTTTAATGTCTAATAATTTAACTAATTTACAAGTTTACCGTAAAGTAAAGTAATGTTTGCAATTTGCAATTGCATTGCGTAGTATTAGTATTAAAACATTGTTGTAAATGTTGCTTACTTAATTAGTTTTGTGTGTGTTGAAGTTGTTGTTGCTGCTTTCATTTATTTGGACGTGCATTTTGTTGTTGTTTATATTAATTAATATTAATGTTTTAGTTAACGTTATTTTTACTTTTTTTGCTGTGCTGTGCGCTTGTATACAATATATACATATAAATATTTATGAAATGCCGCTGGTCGTGGCTGTTTGCATTTGATTATTTGATTTTTGTTTGGTTTGAATTTTAGTTGTTGTTGTTGTTTGTTGTTTTGATGGCAGTTCATAAAGCACAATTAAATACGCCAAATTTGCGACGGCGAAATTAAATTAATTAAGCAAAACCGAAAATATATGTGTGTGTGAGATACACACACACACACACACAGGCATATGAAGAGCAATAAAAATAATATGTGCTCAGCCCTTTAATTAATTTTAATGGGCTTTTGTTTTTAGCAGCGCTGCGACCGACGACGACTGGCGACGAAAACTTAAATAATTAAAAATTGCACGCAATGTTTACAATTAGGAATAGCCAGGCAGCCAGCCAGCCAGCCAGTTGACCAGCTCCACCAACCCGCAGCACAAACAGCTGATGAGACTGAATGACACAGGAAGCAATCAAAAGCCTTTGCTACTAGTTTTGGTGGCTTGGATTGCGTTTTGGCTTGGGCTTGGCTGAAACGGGGAGTCCTCAGTTTGGCATTGTTGTGGGTTTTGTAAATCAATTCAGACATATAGTATAGAAATCGGCGTGACTCTAGCTGAACAAGTTGTTGTTCAAATTGTTCCCGCTCCATCACGTGTAGTCAGTACGCCAAGTGCCCTGTAGAGAGAAGAGAGAGAGAGAGAGAGAGAGCTGAACGATTAGCAAACGCATGCTCTTATACGCGCTCTTATACTACGACGACTTACCATCGAACTGAGTCCCAAGTGGTAGGGCTGGGAGTGCGGCACAACGCCGCCGCCCAGCGAACCGGCGGTGGAGAAGCCGCCCTGCAGTCCTCCCGAGGCGCCCAAGCTGCCCATGCCGCCGTACCAGCTGCCATGCATATGCGCATGCGCCGGATGCAGTCCACTGGAAAGGTGTCCATGTTGTGCTGGAATGAAACAAACAAACAGACACACACACACACAGACATTGGCTGGTTAGTTGCTGCTGCTGCTTTAGCTGGTTGCTAGTTGCTGCTTACCCATAGATGCGGAGAAGCCGCCGCCAAAGCCCTTGGACGGATCCAGCGGCTTGAAGTCGCCCATGCCCAAATGGCCGCCCATCGGCAGACAGCCGCCGCCCAAGCCCTTTTTCTTCTTCGACTTGGAGCTGAGCTTGCGGTTACGCGTTTGTATGCCCTCCTTCTTCATGGTGAGTGGACGATTGACCTGCAAAAAAAGAAAATGCCCCAAAGGCCAGCGGTTAGTTAAGTGGGTGCTGGTGAAAATCAATAAACTGTGTCTGCTGCTCTCGTTGCTGTTGTTGTTGTTGTTGTTAGCCCCTACAGCAAATGGGTCAAAATTTATGCAAACTCATTGCTGGCGCGCTGCTGTATTTGGGCCGGAAATGCCGCTAACTGCACACGCTGTCTGTTGCAACGTTGCAACGCACTGCGCGAACGTTTTGTGGCAGCAACGGGAACCGGGAAGTGAAAATGAAGTATTACAAGCATTTCTACACGATCAGATAAGCGACATTTGCGAATGCGATTAGTTGCCGCTGATAGCAGCAGCAGCGCTACTTTTTTTCCATTTTTTCTTTTTTACTTGCGCTATTCAACTTTTTATTGTTGCTGCCTAGACGGCGGCTATTGTTGAGTTGAGGCTGCTGCTGCTGCTGCTTCATATGCAATTCCTTATCAGTTGCGAACATCTTTGAAAAGCGGCCTGGCATGCGCTTCATTGCGCTACAATTACAATATTGAGTTACCCACTCGCCGCGGCGGCGGCGGCGACAAAAGAAGGAAAAGTTACATTACATTAAAGGGAGAGCGGCTACCTGGGCGTGAATTGTGACATTGTTATTGTTATTGTTGTTGTTGCTAATGCCTGGCAATTGTTTGTCAAGATTTAGGCGAGGGTTGCAAACATATCACTTACAGTAGACGCAACAGGGATGCTGCTGCATCGACGTCGTCAAACGGTAATTGATAGTTTGCAACGCTAAGTGCAAGCAAATTGTTTGCAATTAGCAACTCAACAGCTGCTGCGAACTTTAATTGATATGCAGCGCATGTTGCGGAGTGGGGTTGGGGGGGTTGGGGGTTGCTGGCTGTAAACAAAGCATAAAGTTGTTAATGCGCGCACAGGCGCTGCTCATTAAGAAATTCAAGCGAAAAGGAGCGCGCAAGTGAAACAGATTTTTATGCATAAAAGCTAAATGGAGCGTGGGGCATGCAACACGCGTCGTTGCAGTTCGCTGCTAAAGTTGACATGTGGGTGGGCCAAAATGCAAGAGAGAGTGAGAATATCTCTTGTTGGCCAATTGAGCGAGACGGCGCCGTTAGCTCAGCTCTCGCTTATGCAACATTTATCATTTGACCAACGCCGCAGGACTTCGCTCCAGCTGTGCCAGAGCCTGAGCCTGACCTACCACTTGTCCCATGCCCCGCAAGTGTCTCATTTACTGTTAATTAGCCTGCTGTGTACGCTTTCCAGCGAACTGCGTAGAGACACGCGCGCGTCGGCCCCCGTGGCAGGAAAAACTGAAAATAAAACTTGCAACAGTCGTCGGCATTTCCATAAAATGTGCCAATCACATTGCCAGATCGCAGATCTCTCGCCAGGCGCATTGAGCGACCCAACACAACGTTGGCGGCCAAATGACAAACGAATTGAATTGAAATGAACTGCTAGACACACTGCACAAGCGAAACTAAAAACTAAAAGTCGAGCGCACCACTGAGTGAGTGAGTGAGTGAGCGAGTGAGCGAGTGAGCGACTGAGCGAGCGAGCGCGCGCGCTGATTGGCATCTTATCAAGATGGGACACTGTCCAATTGAAAGAAAATTTTTGCAAAATAAATTTCGCCGCTATGAATGCACAAATGTCTCTGTGTGTGCCTCTGTGTGTGTGTGTGTGACAGGCCATTAGTTGAAATGCACACACACAAATGCATAGCCACCCAACGCGAGTTTTTGGCGCATTGCTCATACGCCACGTTGGCATTGCTATTTACAAGTTTACAAATCAGATTAGACTATGCTATATATAAAAGCTACACTACGTACGAGTTGCTGCTGCTGCTGCTGCTGCTGCGCTTTGATGTGCTGGCCAAGCTCAATTAAAATCATGCCACAGCAGCTATCGCGCATCGATTGCAGCCACAGCTTAATTAGCTTGCGGCTTACACACACACACAGATACAGTTACAGCTACACATACAGGTGGCTCATCATTTAAGGGCCACTGACATGTAAATGTGCCAAAAGTTCAAGTGCTGCCTTTTCTTACAAAAAAACTCACAGGCAAACTCATTAAAAACTGACTGCAGGCGCTAGAAAAAAAATTTACAAAGTAGCTAAAGCTAAAGAAAACAGATAAAAAGATTGTGGGGGGCGCTGAGCGTTTATGTGGTGTCCTGTTGGCGTGGCTAATGAATATTTAATAAGCCAGAAGTTGGTCAAAACCACCCCCAGGGTGCATTGCTGTTGGGGTTGCGTAAATGTTATTAAATTTAGTTTCCACATGGCTCGACAGCGTACTGAATCATACAGTGAGCGAGGGCGGCGGCGATTCAGTGATTCAGTGAGCTGTAGTCTATTACATAAATTACGCCAATTTCTGTTGCCACTTGCCGTCGCGCACGCCGTCGCTTTGACGCACGCGTTAGCCATAACAGAATCAATGCTTATCGCATTTTCACAGCCAAACACCAGACGCTTATCTGCAGTCAGCGCAACAGCAACAACAGCAACAGCAGCATCTTTAAATAATCATCAACAATTCATCATCAGAGGGTTGCTTGCAACCTGCCACCCACCCTCTAACGCTCGCTCTCGCTTGCACACGCTTAAGTGTGGGGCGGCGCGTACTTCATTTTTGTCACTTTTAATCTGTGTGTGTTTCCCGAGGGAAGCGCAGCAGCAGCAGCAACATTTGAGCTTCCGTTTGCCTCGGAACGCTCGAGTGGCTCGAGCTCTTGTTAAATGTTGCGTTAAATCGCTTAAGCGTTTAACGAGGGTTAAGCGATATCGATAGTTTGTGTGTTTGTATATAGATTTTGTATATTTATCAAACTACTTACGTTATGCAGCTTGTAGTATAAGCCGCAGGCATTGCACACAGGCTCACCGCTGGCGTTGCGCCGCCAAAGGGTTGTGGTTGTGGTTTTGCAATTGGCGCAGGATGTGCCCGCTCGCTTGGCTGCGCTCTGCAGCGATTGCAGCGTCTGTAAGAAAGAGACAGTGTTCATAATTAAGTTAGTCAAGTGTATAAATAAAATTGATTATGTTAAAATGCTGCACGCCCACGAAATACGAACGAAGCGCGCTAATTGAACGGTGCCAAAACTAACGCATAACAAAGTCACACACACACGCGCACACGCACACACATGCACGTATATAGCATTGCCTGATTTGTCTTTGCTTTGGAGCAGCAGCTGCTGCTGCTGCTGGCAAACAAAGTTGCTCGACACAGCGAGCAACAACATTTTTTAAATGGCTTGGCAGCTATAAAGAGCGAGAGGCTCCAACTCCAACTCAGAGACTGCGACTGGGGACTGTGGACTGAGACTGGGTTTGGAGTTTAACAGCAGCATCAATTCATTAAAATGACAATTTTTACAAAACTGCCCAAAAACAACAGCAGCAACAACAACAACAACAACGACGACGATGGCAACAGCAACAGCAACAGCAACAACAACAACTGGGGAGCATGTCTGCGCCACGCTTAAATTTCCACGAATTGACTACAAGAACCGTATCCCAAACTCGAAAGTCCCCCAAAACATTGTACGTGGCCACAGCCTCGCATTTCAGCGACAACAACAACAGCCAAAGCAGCCACAGCAGCAGCCAAAGGCAGACGCGCTGTATGTCTTGTCTCTAGCTTGTGGCTCTGGCTGTGGCTTAGTCTGCAAGTTGGACTTCAACAGCGACTTGTTGCTTGTTGTTGTTACTGTTGCTGTTGTGCATGTTGCTCGTACAACACATTGCTACGCGGCCCTAAACTGGCGTTGATCATGTTTGACTTTGATTTTTAATTGTTGCCTTTACCTTGCGTTTGCCTCTGGCTTATGGCTTGTGGCTCACCTGTTCTGCTCTAAGCTGCGATCCAAGCCAAGCCAAGCCAAGCTGAGCTGAGCTGAGCTGCATTAACATAAATCAGAGGTCATATAGCCAGGCGTTCGCTCTACTTATGTGCCAGGCTGTTGTGTGTGTGTGTGTTGGCCATGGCCAAGCAGCTATCTGCACAGTCTGCATCTTTTGCATTTTTTGGTGGCACTGTGTTGTGTTAACGAGCTTGTAACAATTTCACAGACAGACAGTCGTACGAACGGACGGACGGACGTACGTACGAACTTAACCAAATTGAGACTGCAGCATGTGCGAAAAAAATTCAAAATTAATTTCAACGCCTACAAAAACATGCAAAAGAAATAAAATGCAGAACAACAAAACTTTGGGGTAATTATGTGACAACGTGGACAGTTGCGTATGCGTAAATAAATTAAGTTGTTAACACGACAATGCAACAAAACACTGCAACAGCAACGCTGTGGCATAAAGTTTAGCATGCTAGTTGTTGCAACACTTGCATTATTTTTAGTTGCGCACCTAAATCAAAGTCAGGCCAAAAGTATAAATTGACAAACTGTCAAACAAGTGACGTACATATTTTTATTTTAATTGAAATGCAAAAGGCGCAAGCGCCAAACAAACAAGATGGCGCTGCTGATAGCACACACACACATACATATACATACATGATTGTGTGTGTGTGACTTCATAAATTGTGATTTATCAATGCGCTTAAGCATGACAAAATGCGCTTTTGTTGCAAACACCTTGCGTTGATTTATTTCACACACAAAATGTCTGCCAACATTTTAAAGCTGCACAATTTATAAACAGTAAATACTTAAAGCTATGTATATAGTCGAGTGTTATGTGTTATGTAAAAGCTACGGGGGCAGTCTGTCGAGTTCTATTTATTGCGCAGCTTTTGTGCGCCTTGCATGGCAATGCCCTTTGCCATCTTAGATATAAAGCGCAACCAAGTACTGGGGCGGGGGCGGGGGCACAACTGAAGCTGTAGCTGTAGCTGGAGTTACAGATACATAGAACAGCAGCTCAGTTGCCCAGCAAATGTTGCGCTTATCTCAGTGTAACATCTTTTACTTGGGGGCAGGCTGTCTCTTGCTCTTGCTCACTCTCTCTATATAAAATATATATACATTATGTATCTGCAGCTGTAACTGTGTGTGTGCGTGTTACATTTTATCAGCTATGTCGTCTTTTTTTTTTGTATTCTCTCTGTATTTTTATCTGACAAAACATTCATTAAATTGTACGCAACCCTCTGCTGCTGCTGCTGCTGCTGCTTTGGCGCTCTTTTGGGGGTTGTTTTGGAGCCACACACACATACAAAGAGCAAGATGGCAAAAGATAGCGCTCAGATCTCAGGCAGCAGCGCAACGAAATTTTGTATATCTGATGCTGCCGCTTTGACTTGGGTAATGTAGCCTCAAAGCTGAAGTTGGGGGTTGGCGCTTGTGCCCAACAAAATGTCCGTGCCATAACAGTTACTGTGCTATATATGCGCACAGTCTAACTGCAGGCGCATGTCTGTCTGTGGCTGTGAAATTTAATTTAAAAATTCAAATGGTTTTTTATTTTTGCGCTCATTTCCTGAGCAACGTTTTTGTGTTTTAGAAGAGTTGTAACCACATTTGGCTAATTAAAACATTTGTTGTTGCTAAAAATCACACCACAACTAAACAAAATCAATAAAATGTTATAGTGCCAAGTTAACAGCATTAAACAACAAGCAAACACACAAAGCTATTAATGTCGCTCATTAATGCTGCTCAATGAATTTAACGAGCAGACGCAGACGCGTCGAACTTTCTGCAGCTGTAAAAAACGTTAACTTGTCAAACATGGCACAGATCTAGTTTTCGTATACAAAAGGCAACAGTAAACAAAGAATTTATGCAAATTAATGCATATATATATATATATTTTTTGTAAGCTTTGCTACGATTTGTGAAGGCATGAAAATTGTCATTAATATTTGTCACTGGCTCAACTGCAACTGCAGCAACACACACGTGTGTGTGTGTTTGGCTAGTATAAATTATATAGTTAGTGCTGCTGGCTAGTCAGTGCTACTAGCAGCAGCAGCAGCAGCTGCCGAAATGAATGGGCGCTTAACACGCGCTTTTTGTCGTGACGCTGCTGCGTGCTTGAGCTCATTTTCACATATTGCCATTGTCTAAGGGCTGAGGACTGGGGCTGGGCTGTGCTGTGCTTAGAAAATGCAAGGCAACCCTTTCGGTTGGGTAGGAGCTGTGCAAAATTATGGCTTTGCATATTAAATAGCTTTGGACATTCGACATTTCGAGTGTGCGCTTTAATGCGCCTGGCAGCACAGCCGAGTAGAAGGAGTAGAAGGAGTGCAAGGCTGGGGCAAGGCGTAAAGCACCTGAGGACGCAGTCAGGCCCGTTGATCAATGGTCATTAACAAGCTGCCAGCAGCAGCAGCAGGCAGCGCACAGTCTTAATCATCTGCAACTCGCTCTCTCTCTATTGCTATCTCGCTCTTGCACTGCTGCTGCTTGACTGCTTTGTTTCATTATATTATTGGCACGCCCCGTTTTCATATCGTTAATTTTTAATTGATCTGCAACGCAGCAAAGGGCTCAAGTTTCAGTTTTGAGACTGCGCAGGTTCGTCAGCAGCGACGACGTTGCTCTCCCTCTCTCTCTCTCTCTTTCAAGTGCACTTTAATGGCATTAGGCTGAGCAGCCCACTTGACGAAATGAGCTGCAGCTCTTAACAAGATCCTAGCGCCCCAGCTCGACAAGTAAAAGGCAAGCGCGCAAGCCCTTTGGCCCAGGCCCAGGCGACTTAATGCGCTCGATTGCGTATACGCCCCGTTTGCAGCCTAAACGTGCATTGAACTTTTATGCTGTTGGGGCTGTTATTGTTATTGGACTGCTTTAGTTGTTGTTGTTGCTTTAGTTTTGATTCGATTTTCGATCGACTTTGACTTTCATTTGGCGCGCATTTTGTGCTTTCTGCTTGATTTATACGCGCAGCGTCTGCCGCCCGCCCTTGCATTTAATTTTTTGGCCGTCACAGCCTCCAGAATTGCTGCCTCTTGCTTTGCTTTCAATTCGTCTATATATGCGCGAAATTCCCACGCCAAAAAAGGGTTGAGCTACCAGCTCCGCGCCTCGATCGCTGCTCGTTTAGTAGTCTAAGGCACATATGGCGCGCATTGGGGCAACAACAACTTGCCACGAAAATGTGTTAATTAGAATTTGTTGTTGTTGTTGTTGTTGTTGTTGTTATTGTTACAATACTGTCGAGTCAGGCGCTGTCAATAATTTGTTGAATGATTGCCGCTTTGATTTCGGACACAGCGGGTTGTCTATCAAATATGTAAAATTTTAAATTGATCTGTTTTGAGAGCATTTGCTAATTTAATTGCATTTATTTAAATGCCGTTAAATAGTCGCTAATGCTGACTAGTTAATGTTGTAGTTTACTAGCGTTGAAATACGCGTTTGATCAATAATTAATTAAGCGCTGGCGGCGCAGCTTAAATAATTCATTTATAAATGATTGTGTCAAGTGTTGATGTGTTTATTGTTACAACAACAACAACAGCAGCAGCAGCAGCAACAGCAACACGACTAACAAAGCTAAAATGGCATAGACAACTTGTTGTTGTTGTTGTTGTTGCTGCTGCAGTCTTTGCATGCAAATGACATAAGCCAATGTAATAAGCATAAAAATAAACAATTTTGCAGCGAATGCAAAGGCAACAACAACAACAAACGTTTTGTACAATTTATTGTGTGAAAATTCGCATAAATTAAAATACAAAAAGCGACTGAGGCATAAATATTATGCAAAATGCAAGGCGCCGCCCTTTTCACCCCCGCCCGCCCGCCTCGCTGCCATTGGTTTATGTTTCTAAGTCACGATCTGCTGCTGCCTGCTGCTGCTGCTGCCGCTAAGATGCGCCCGCTCTTGGCTTTGACTGCTTGCTGACCTTAACAGCTGTGCGCTTAGCTAAACAGTTAACATGCATTTGCAATTAGCCACAGTTAGTAGCAGTTGCTTGCTTGGGCTCGGGCTGCTAAATGTGACAAATCCATTGAAGGCTGTGTCATATGCTGGGGCTTGGCCTGGACGCGCCTACAACGCCGCCTAAGCCTGCGGCGGCGGCGGCGGCGGTGAGTGGCGCAAGCATATTTTGTTTTAGTTTTTTTTATTGGCCTTATAATTAAATGAAATTATTGAAATGCCAGCGGCTGCTTGGCCAGCCAAAAATACGTGCAACAGCAACAACAATGAGCTGCAACAACAACAGCAACAAGAGTTGCAAACATATGTAAGCGAAGGCGACTGTGTTGATGTTGATGTTGTTATTGTTGTAGCTTGACTGGGCTTCGCTTGCAGGCTAAAATACATAAATTAAAAATTTGCATTGTTCTGTTTCAGCAACAAAAGCAACAACAACAGCAGAACTTTTATGCTGTTCAAGTTACGACTTGTTGACTGTTTTCATACAATTCGGAAATTTAATTAAAGGTGGCAGAGCAGACAATGAGATGCGCGCAGTTGAAGTTGAAGTTGAAGCCACGTCCAGCGGGGCAGGTGCAGCAGCAGCAGCTTGGGCTTGGGCCACAAACGTATGCAAAGCAAGCGCTGAGCGACCCTCAGTCGCAGTTGCCAATCGAAACGAGTCGAGTGGAGTGGAGTGGAGTCGAGTCTGTTGTCTGCTATTGCAAAAATCAATACAATTGCCACCCAGTGTGGCAGCTTCAAATCGAAGCGAAACAATTGAATTGCATTTCATGGCCAGTGCCAATGGCCAAAGGACATTGATGCGCTGCATCCTGCTGCTCTCTCGCTCGCGCCGTGATCGCTTGGCCTGCCATAAGTCAAAGCAACGCACATAAATTTTAATTTGTTGCATATTTTGTCAACGAGAAATCAACAAACACTTCAAGCTCCCACACACACACACAGAGAGAGAGAGACGCAGCGCGCTTCCAGCTGTGAATTTCTTGGGAATTCCCTGGGCATGGGCATGGGGTTGGGGCTGAGGCATGGCACGTCAGTTGCGAGTGTGTGTTGGTTTGTTTCTCTGTTTTCATTTGGAGCTGTGGCTTCAATAATCGTTTATTTATGTTAATGTTATGCAATCAAAATGCATACGATTTAAATGCCAATAAAAAATCAACGCGTAGCAGCCAAGACGCAAACCTGGCAGCAGTTTAACAGTTGTTGTTGTTGTTGTTGTTGTTGCTGTGGCTTGTTTTGGTTTTACGCATGTTTAATGGACTAATTTTGTATAAGTATGTTTGTGGCTGTTGCTGTTGCTGTTGCTGCTGCTGCTGAGAATGCTTTCTCTTTCACACGCAGCAGTGACAGCGTGTGAGTTCGTTGCTTAAGTCTTTCGTTTGCCCTGGCGCCAGCTACATCAGCTGCAGCAGCAGCACTGCCAGCGCTACGGACAGACAACGTTACATATATTTTCATAGTTTGTTGCTGTTGATGCGCACGCTCGATAAAAAACGATAATGTGCCTGGACAACAAGCAACAGAGCGAGCGACTGAGGGGCAGCTCGACATTGCTGCATCTTCATAACCCACACACAAATTGTGACTTGGACGCAGTCGCAGTCGCAGTCGAACTGTTGCCTGGGCTGCTGATTATGTTTTTAGTGCGTTAAGTGATAATGATGATGCGCCTTGATGCTTATCAGCCAAAGCGTTCACTCAGCTCGACTCGCAATCAAGACGCCAGCTAGTCAACAGCATGATAATTAAATATACTCTTCTCTTTGTGTGTGTGTGTGTGTGCGTGTGTTCTTGGAAATTATTATGACATTTGAGAACTTTCACGCTGGCTTTATGGCTTTTGGCGACAGCAACGCGCGCTGAGATTGATGCGACAGCAAATTCCATGGAATTGAAATTTATTGAACGTACTGTTAACTTGTCACTTACCAGTCTTCGCTTTGGCTTAATCAGCGGCCGATTCTGTCCGTTCATTTTGTAGTATAGACCGCAGGCATTGCACAGATAGTGGCCAGTGCCATCGCGTCGCCACAGCGGCGTTGAGGTTGCTCCACAATTTACACATTCGCGACCCTCTGCAAGGCAAAAGAGAAAAAACCACAAAAAAAAATGTAAACAAAATAAATATTAAAAGTTCATTTGAGTTAATGCAATTAGCGTATTCTTAAGCTTAGCCTCAAGCGCAGACAACAATAACAACAATAACAACAACAATGCTGCAGCCTGTTAAACTATAAGCAACAGCGACGACAACAGCAGCAGCAGCAGCAGCAACAGCAACAGCGGCACACATTTTTCAGCTGTTTCTCAGTCTCTTTTCTTTTTTACTTTTTGGTTGAATTTTTTTGCTGGCACAAACGCATGGAAGCGGAAATGATGGATTCGCTGGGGTTGGAGCTGGCGCTGCAGCAGCTCGGCTGACTCTACACATTTTAATTAAGCAGCGCTGCGAACGTTCGTCTGTCTGTCTCTCTGTCCGTTCGCTCACCCACAACACAAGCAACTAACTGTGCTAGTTGTTATTGTTTTTTTTTTTGTTTGTGGCATTTTTCCTGCAGCTGGCAAACGCAACTCATTTGAATAACTTTAGGCATAATTTGTAAGCGACTTGAGCTTGGCACACACACACACACACACAAAATGAAGTTGCAAATGTAACGCGTTATTAACGTTTGCGTTACAGTTGCTTTTGGGCCCTTTGTCTCTTGGCCTTATATTGTTTGCCAGTAAGTAGATTCTTTACTCATTTAATGACGCCACTAAATGGGCTTTGTTTGTGGTCTGCTTGTTTTGAAATTGAAATTTAGTCATAAAGCCAAAGATTTAACGCTACTTTTTGGGGCAAACACACAGTTATGTTTGTTGTAATTAATTAACGCTGCGCTTTACATGGGCGCATGAGCTTTTCGTTTTTATATTAACATAATAACTTTTTATTGAATATTAGCCAACACACCCACTGGCGGTGGTGGGGGGTGGGTCTCATTAAGTGCGTTTGTCAACTCGTTGCCTGCTTGTTGGCCATTAGGCCAGACATACTGTTTGCTATTTTGATGACAGTGGTTTCTTTTTTTAAGAGCTTCACCTGATTTGACCACGCACAGCACACAGGACACATGAGCGCGTGTGTCCTTGTTTGGCATGCCAGGCATTTTGTTTTGAGGCTTTCAAAGAAATTAAATTAAACGTTCTGCGTGTTCAGCTGCGCAGCATGAAGTCCACACCAAGCGTCCGGGCCATGGGAGCCGTAGCTTAAATAAACAGTTCATTTGTTTTCATTTAAACGAAAACTTGCCTATCTTGCGTACAACTTTTTGTATTTTAATTGCCGCACATTTGGCTGCGTAACACAAATGCCTGTGGGGCAAGCCAAATTGCCGCCAATCAAAAAGGCAACACCCACAGCATAAAAATTGCATAAATTATATTTCGCCTCTCGCTCGCTTTTGTTTGTTTTTCATAACACAAATATGATTGTTTTATATGCCTGAGCACTTAATTTGCCTCTCGTTGCCTTTATGGCTGAGCTGCTTGCTGCTGCTGTTGCAACTCTTGGCATATATTGAGCTATAAACTGCAGCATTTGTGGCATTGGTGGCATTGTGTGGTTTGTTCTATTCCGGGTAAGTTCGCCACTCGCCAGTTAATAAATCAAATGTGTTAATGATGTTTTTTAGCTGCTGCTTGCCCACTTTTTGTACAAAGGCCACAAGGCGCACGCGCAACGTTGCACAAAGATCCTTTTGTTGTTGCAACAACAACGTGTGTGTTTTTTTTTTGTTTTGATTACAATTTGCTTGTCGCCAGCTTGGGCCAGCCAACTGACAGTTTTTCACTTTATTTTTGATTGTGTTTTATTTTCCAGCCAACCAGCCAAACACACGTAGCAGGTTGGCCTATGATTTAGTAGCCAGTCTATAACTGTTTCTTCTTTAGTGCTGGCTGTGGTCCAGGCCCAAGCATCATATCATCCACAGCATTGCGTTGTAATTTCTTGGAAATTTGTGCACACTTTGGTATTTCGTTTTCGTGTGCTCTTCTTTGGGTTTCAGTTTTGTTTTATACATTTTTGTTGGTCTCAGTTGTTGTTTTTTTAACGGCCACGGGTCCGTGTGACATTGTCTGGAGCTGCTCTGAACCTGTTTTTAGGGTCTGATTTGGCATAAAGGTCTCTTGGGTTTAAAGGTCTAACTAACTGTGGACGCTGCTTGATTTGACATTTGGCGTCAGTGGCCATAATTGTTTAGAATTTATGTGTTGTACCTTTTTTTTCTCTCTCGTTTTTCTCGAATTCTGTTTAATTTGTATGTGGGCAGACTCAACTGATCTTGTGGCTCAACTGCAGCTTTAATTAGTTGGCTGTTGCTGTTGCTCGTTTGTTTGTCGTTAGGCTTATTATTAATAAATATTTATGCTACTTAAATACAAACACATATAGGTAGATAGTTATAGTTGGTTAGTAGATAGATAGATAGTTAGTTAGGACAGTTGCTTACTGGTGAACAAGACAAAAGACACATGGATCTGTGAGTAAATAGTTTGTTGTTGTTTGTTGAATTTGATAAATTTGGTATTTTGCTCGTATGAAAAATGAAAATGCAACAAATAAATGAAATATATAAAAAGCAAACTTAAGTGTGTGTGTGTGTGTGTGTGTGTGTGTGAAGAATGCGCTTAGTATGAATAATTTACACGAGGCAGCGTCAACTGGGAGCATGCGTGGCATGCCACAAATAAACAGCAAGCGCCTCATTTTAAGGCCACAGCTGTCAAGCATTGGACAAAGGAACAATGCCCAGGCACACACAAGGCAGCTCATCCCATCCCTGCTGTTAAGCCAAGACAGCGAGAGAGACGAGCAAGACGAACTGGAACTTGGAGCTTGGCTGCGGCTTCAGCTGATTGAGTGAAGGCTGCTCGGGAATGCTTTTGGGCCTGTGTGTGCGTGTGTGTGTGTGTGTGTGCACCCATATCAATTACTTAAAGCTCATTCACAACATTTTTTATTTTCACCTGACAAAAGCCCAAATGGCATCCAATCAATTTGGTCAAGGCGCAGGCGCAGCATAAACCAAACCGAACTTGCAACATGCCCCAACTCTGCAGCTTGTGAGGAGCAGCGGCAGGGGCAGCAGGCAGTGCGGGCTGCTATTGATTTGGGGCACAGAGCTGGACACATGTTCTTGCGCCCGAAATACTTATCGCAAGCGATGCGATAAACGATAAATAAGCAACAACAACAACGAGACAAAAAAGCAAAGAGCATTCGAATAAAATGCAGCGCAGGCAAAACATTTTGTCAGCCCGCAGCTTCCAACAAGCGATTGTTGTTGGCACAGAGTTCTGTTAACAGTAGCAGTGGCTAAACAACAGTGGCTTAACAGCTAGCTGTTAATTAGCCAAAGGCAGCTGCGGCTTGCACGGGGGTTGCAACTGACCCTCGCTTGAGCCTCTGAAACTCTCACGCATAGCAGCGACGCTATAAAGTTGTCGTTGTTGCTGTTGCTGTTGCTGCTGCTGCTGCTGCTGCTGTCAGGCCAAAGACATGCGAAACCGGCTGCGACGTTGGCATAGCAGGTGCAGCAGCTAACTTCCGCAGCGTATGCGAATAAGTGCATGTGTGTGTTGCTAGTGCGTGTGTGTGTGAGCAGCAGCAACATGAAGTAATTAACAACTACAACATAAAACGACAACGACAACCACAACAACAACAAGTTGAAGTCAGACCCAAAAGCGTTGACAATAGCATTGAAGTCTTGCTGCTGTTGTTGTTGTTGTCATTGTGGCGAATTGCATGGTGCGGCGCATGCGGCGTATACGCAATGCAAGCGTTAAGTTTTGCAGCGAGGGCGTAACAAGAAAATATATTAAGAGCGAGCTCAGCAGGAAGCATGCTCAAGTGGCCGCCGAGCCACCAGGCGCAGTATGCAGTTTAAAAGAGAGAGATAGAAAGAGCGTGTGTGAAAGAGAGAGCGAGTGCAGTTAAGTGTCTCGGTTGCTTCCCACGTGAGCGTGTGTAGCGTGTGAAAATGAAAGAAATCAAAGCTAAAAATTAAAATCTACTTAAAACGAACTTAAAACTTAAATTAAAACTAAATCAACGTTTCAGTGTTTTGCAGTGACAACACACAGATCTAAATAAGCAAATCGTTAACGTCCTTGATCTCGGATCGTTTATCGTTTTCAATTTGGAACAATGCATATTCACCCACACCGATATCGCAAATGTGTGTTTTTTAACTTTTGTCTTGCTTACCAGCACTTGTCCGTGGCTTCGTGCGCACAGGCTTGGAGTCGCCACCAGCGCCGCTTGCACCGCTGCTGCTGCTGTGCATGCCACTGGTCGCCATGCCACCAGCCATGCCACCGCCGCTGCCGCCAACACCAAGATGCATGCTCGCGCTGCCGCTGGAGCCAGCAGCGCCAGCATGATGATGACTGTGACTGTGATGATGATGCGCCGCCGCCATGCTGTGACGCACTGCAGCCGCCGCAACGGAGGAACTTTGGAACATGTTGGCGGCTGCCACAGCCGCTTGATGCTGCGCTGCCGCATGATGGTAGCTGGCATAGCTGCCGTCGGCATAGCTGTTGGCATTGTTGGCCGCATAGTGCGCCTGAGCGGTGCCATCGAACAGACCGTTCGATGTTGTCGCGCTGGCGGTAGCGGAGGCGGAGGCATTGCTGTTGTTCACTTGCTGCTGCTGCTGTTGCTGCTGCTGCTGCTGCTGCTGCTGTTGTTGTTGCTGCTGCTGCTGCTGCGTCGCTTGACTAGCGCCACCGCTGCTGCTGCTGCTGCTATTTGAGCTATTTGTATTGTTGCTACTACCTTCGCGCTGCTTGGGCGCCGAGGACTGCGTGGGTGGATGCGCGGCAGAGGCGCCGCCATTCTGTATGGAGGGCTTGATGTCCAGCGCACAGCTGGCGTCCGTCAGTGAGGTAGAGCCCGTGGCCTGCTGATGCATAAACGCGTTCATCACGGCCTGCAATTAAAAAGTTAGCCAATGGATTGCTTTGCAAGATTGGGTGGGGCTGTTTGCTTACCTGATACTCGGATGGGCCGGTTTGTACTGAGTCGGGCGTGGAGTCCTTTGGCGGTGTGGGTGGGAATGGAAACGAATGCTGGCCGGCGGCTGTTGTCTGATGACTCTGGCCCACCTGGCCCAGCTTGTGCTCCACTTGCGGCTCCTGGGGGCACGCGAATTGACCCATGCCCCAGGCGCTGGCGGGTGCAAACGATTTGTGTTCGCTGGTTAGCCATGGACTGAGCGGCGTGTGAAAGTGCGGCCGGCACACTTGGGGCGTGGCATGTGAGGAGGGCATGCGGGAGGCTGCAAAGACGAAGAGATAAGAATTTAATAAAACGCGCCAAAAAATCAACTTAAATGCTGCATTAAATCAATTATGGCCCAAAACTTATAACGAAGATTAAACGCCTAAGTCGCCAGAGTCGGCAGAGACGAGAGAGCAGCAACTACAGCTGTAGCTAAGAAGCAGATGCCAGACCAGAAGCGATAAAAAATGCATAATAAATGACGTTGTTCTCTTTGCCGATTTACACACCAAGGCGGAAAAACGCTGCGTTATAATTTATGAAACACCAGAGCAACAGTTGCTGCTGCCGCTGCTGCTGTTCCTCAGTCAGTAAGGCACTGACCACATTTGCTTGCGGCAGACTTTGCATATGGCCAGACTAACTTGGCAGCAGCTTCAACTGTTGCTGCTGCTGCTGCTGCATTGTCATAAATTGTTTAATTTGTATCATAAACAATCGCGTTAAACTTTTGTCCCAAAGCTAAAAAGATCGATCAGCGGCCCCGCTCGGCTGCCTGGGCCGAAAGTGTAGCCTAAATGTCTGGCAGTGTATAATTTAGCGGACACCAAGTGAGATTTATGTGCGCCAAGTCGCAGTCCAAGTCCGCATCCTGGCGCGCGGGGTGTTGCAATTGTTTGAGGCGCACTTATTCTTATTATTATCATTAATATTAGCCTGGGCTACGTTCATATTTTTTTGTTAGCTTTGGGGCTTGTTTGTATGTGAAATTATTTTTGATTATGCAGCAGCAGCAGCAGCAACAGTTGCTATGAAATCTGCAACATAACTCTGTCTAACAGTAGGTCAGTCAGTTCAATGCACGTCGAGATGGATTAGCCACAAATTATATCCAAATAAAGCTATCAGCAGCACAACGAATGCGCAATGCTCTACTCGAGCAACAACAATGCATAATTAAATATTTTATTTAGACATAAGCGCGGCTATCAATAAATCAATTTGACATTTGGCTGCGCATATTGCAAAAAAATAAAGAGTTAAGCAGCCGCCAAGCCAAAGGGTATAAGCCAAGCCGCAGCAATCAAAGGCCAAGCAACTATTGCTGCTGCTGCTGCTGTTGCTGCGATTGATCGCTGCCTGCGATAATATTCATTTGATTATCCTAATAACAGTGCTTTAGCGTCGATATTATATGTACGTGTGTCTGATTATAGAAATTATGCAGCAGCAGCAGCAGTCGCAACAGCAACAGCAACAGTTGCAGACGCGCTTATTGCTGCTGCTGTCTCAGTTGGCATTGCAATGCCTCAATTGGCTGGCTGCTTGTTACAAAGCAAACTTCACACTTTTGCGCCCCGAAAGACAATTGTGCAGACAGCGCTCAGTCGCAGGCTCAATTGCAGCTACGTGCCCCACAATGTGGCATTCAACAATCAATATCAATATAATCGCATATACTTTTCGATATGAAGTCGTCATCGCAGCAGGCGCTGTGTGTATAATTTTGTTAAAATAAGCGCATTGGACATGCCAAATTATATGCGTTGGAACGCATGCGCTGTCTCGCTTGCACTCGCTGCTCGCTCTGTCGCACATTGAGTGCCGCTTGACTGAAATCAATGACCGATCGTTGCTTTAATTGCAGCAATGCAGCTTTCAATTTGCGATGGTGTTGCAGATAACAGAGCGCTGTTAATGTTAAGGCCGCGCTGTTAAGCGCTCAATGAGTCACTGTTAATGCTTGGCAGAGGCTGTTGGCATCTTTTGTATAAAACAATTCGCTAATAAATCAAGTTGAGTACAGCAATTAAAGTTGCAAAAACACACACACACACACACACATAGAAACAGCGACATTTTTTTGTTGCTGCTGCTGTTGTTGTTGTTGTTGTCATTGTCGGTATGCAAAGCTCGTGCTGGTGAAAAGCGGCGATGTCGTTGTCGTGCCCTTGGTCGTCCCCCAAGCCAAAAGCCTGGCTGACACGTTCTACACAACAACAACAGCAACAACAACCATAATAATAACAATAAAAAAATCTCAACAACAGTGAGTACAACAACAAATAAATAAAAAACGCTACAGCAGCAGCAGCAGCAGCACTGAAAACAACAATTTGAAGTTTTTGGCCTGCGCTTGATTTCTTCAAACTGACAGATCAAAGCCACAAAAGCCGCCGTAACAACATCACATACGTGATGTATATATGTGTGTGTATGTCTCTGTGTGTGTGTAGACACTCGAAAAAGCCAGGCTTGGACATTTGTGTGGCGTTTTAAAAGCGTTTGACAAGCGCTTAGCTCAGCTTTGAGCCAAAGTGAAGTCAACTCTCAGCGCCTGTACGTCTAAGATGTCAGCTCTGTAACTCAAAAGTCTCGTATACGGAATCGAATTGAACGAAACGAAAGCGCCTTTTAATTGCAGCACCAAGTCAAAGACGCCAACGTGAATGACATAATTAATTGTATGCACAGCAATCGGCGCACTTAGCGCGACGTGTTTGACATTTGAAGATGACAATGGCTGACATCGCTGCAGGTGACGAACAAAAGCCAAAGCAAAGCCTAAAACTCCATAGTGCGATAGCTTTTGGGCAATTCAATTAGCAAAATGCATTGGCAGCTGCGGCGAGTTGCTGTTTGTGCTCTGTTTTCTTCTTCTTATCAGCAACAGCGCATCGCATTTGAATGATCTGAGCAACAAAGCAAAGCAGCGAGCGAGATTCGAATGGCGAGTGTGACAATTCGAAACTGCAAGAGAATCAAGATAAAAGTGGCAAATGTAACGGGCAGAAAAGGATTGCTAGCTAGCTCTTTGGTAAATTAAATTCACACCAATGCCGGATTAGGGGTTGAGTTTGCTCTGCTCTGCTTATCGTTGTGTCGAAATCAAATCGCCAAATGAGTGCGTATCTCAGCTTTGCCCATCGGCAACACCACTGTCTATTCTTTCTAACTAGACAAGCATGAGAGCTGTAACGTATGTCAGTCAGTCAGTCAGTCGATTCAGCTTCAGCTGCTTCCGCCTGACATTAAGCAACAATCAATCATACACAGAAAGCGACTTAGCAGCAAGTGAATCCTGAAGTCGCCTTCGTTTGGTTGCTTGGCGGCTGCAGGCGCAACGCATTCAACATTAATTTATAAGCGACCCTTGGCCAGGATATGAAACTTCATTTGGCATTTTTGTTTTTTTTCAGCTGCTAGCAGCGTTTGTAGTAGGCGCGTGTCTGCCACTTTGGCTCCAAAATGCGGTCAAGTGTCTCGCTTCAGTTACACCTGCTCCAAATTTAAAATGCGGCAAGCGGCAGCAATAAACTATAACGGATTCCAGTTTTAGCCACCACCAAGCGGCCGGCCAGGTAGGTCAGCTCAGGCTCGCTCTCAGCAATAATAAAAATACACCTTGAGCCCTGAAATTGAGACTCAGCTGGGAGCTGCTTGGCTCAGTAGTTTGCGCGCGCCTTGTTTGTTTTAATTATTTCTTTGCTTTTGCTGCTGCTGCTGCTGAGTTGCGTGCCAATTGACTGACTGACTGACGCTTGGGCTGACTGACAGCCAGCCAGTCAGGTTGGCTGCCTTTATTAAGCGCAAACTGCGCTGCCATTGCCATCTATATTATTAACACTTTATTTGCGCGGCTTGCTTTACATTTCCATCTTGAGGCAGCAGCAACTCAACTCAACTCAAGTCGCAAGTTGCCACCGCGTTGCAACAATTGCATGCCAGCTTATCATTAGTCATAAGTTGTCAATTGTATTTATGATAATGCGTTTAATAACTCAACTCAGTCGCTTAGCCGTGCCACCGAATGTTGCGCAACATGTACATGCCACACTCATAAGCAATTAGCAGCATATTTTTGGAATATACATGCCTATGTTGCAGATGCGTTTAATTGCAATTTATTGCTCAATAACTGAGCAGCACTGAGCTGCGCTGAGCTGCAGCCCACTTGGCGTATTTAGTTTAACGTGTGAATTACGTGGCCTGCGTTTGGCTTTTGCATACGTGCAGCAATGTTGCACACAAAACATGTTGACAAGACGACAACAGCAGCAGCAGCAGCAATGTTGCCGCACTAAATATAAGAAAGAAAAAAAAACTTGACTAAAAAGAGCGAAAAACTTGCAGCAAGGCGAGGCAGCAAGTCGAGGGTTTGAAATGCGCCATTTTTGTTGCCATTTGTTTGCGTTTGCTGCTTGCCACACACCGCACCATTTTCTTGCAGCTTTTTTTCGTTGCTGTTGCTGTTTTGTGGTGGGTGCTGCCGTTGAAAAAATGTTAATAATGCGGCTGCCACACAGAGTTGTTGCTGTTGCTGTTTGTCAGTGGCAAAAACGAAAAGCTGCAACATACACGCGTGCATTGAACTGCGGCTGCAGCTGGGCTCAAGCCCAAGTCAATGCTGATCCTTGGGCACGCAAGCATAATAAATTTATGCAAATTCTAGCTTATGCCAGTCCAGTCAACTAGTGCGAGTGATTGCACCGCCACTGTCAGTCAAAAGTCGACAGTGCTCAGTTGACCAGTTGCCGTCCCAGTTACAGTTGACAGTTTCGCTCTGTGCTTTGGCCATTCAAAGGCATGGCTAATGAGCAAACACACACACACACACACAGCTACACATGTGTGAGTTACAGGATGCGCGCCTCGCATGCCTTTGGCGCACTTATGACAGTTCGAAGCGTCAGCAAAATCATTAAAATTGACAAGTTTTTATATGACACAACCAAATTTGGTCAAAGTCAAACAGCGACAGACACAACGCAACGTTTGAAGTGTTTTTGACAAGCTGCTGCTGTTGCTGTTGCTCTTATTGTGGCTGCTGCTGTTGCTGTGGACCACCAAGCAGGCGCTGCCTCACATGTCATAAATAAGAACGCGTTGACATTTATCACAACACAAAGGGCCCCAAAGCAGACAAAGCTGCGAGACAAAAGCAACAACAAAAGCACAAAACGTTGCATAAATTCATAAGCCTAAACTTGAGAAATTCAATTGATGCGACAAAGCCAAGCCGAGTGCTCCAGTCGAGCCGCGTTGGCTGCTGTTTCCACTTTTTCGCATATTAATAAAATATTTTATTAAACACACGCGCCGCCGCCGCCAGCGAAGGATGCGCAGACGGCAGCAGCAGCAGCAAATATTATTATGCTAAACAGTCCAAAAAAGGCTGCAAACGAAAATCGTGGCTTGGCCACCGCCTTTGGTGGGGGTCTGAATCCTTGCGCAACAAATTTTTGGCGGCGTCTCTTGCGACACACTTGGATGACATATTTTTGCCAGAGAGGGAGAGAACAACGCATTATGTTTTTCCTCGATTATGATTGCTGTTGTTGTTGTTTTTATTGCTGCATTGTTTGGCCAAAAGCAAGCAAAGCATTTATGCTAAACAAAGCTCGCAGCGCTTCGTAGCTGAAACTGGTTTGAGCAAATTTCGCTGCTCATCAATGTTAATGAGCGGGGGAGTGGAGCGGGGGGGCAGGCATTACACCTGATCGGCTCAACAAGGTGGTCGCAAGCGTGTTAACTCGTTCAGTTCCTGGTAAGATTGTTCTATTTTGATAGTTAGTCACTTCTTGGAATTGGCCATTAGCCATTGTCTATTAACAATTTAACATTAGCTGGAGTACAATGGCTTTTTAGCTCGCCTGATTAATATGCCAATCGACTATGATTTAGTTTAGGCCTGGCTTGGTTGGGCTGTGCTGCTTGCTACGAAGATCAGTTAAGGCCACGATGTCGCAGCAGCTCGAGCTGCCAAAGTCATTTGTAAACTTGACACTGCCAAATGCAGCGCAACAAAAGCCCAAACGGCTGCACAAATGTATTAGCAACAGTTTATCACAAATGTTGTTGCTGCTGTTGTTGCCGCTTGTTGCTGTCGCTGTTACTGACAGCGGGGGCAGCAGCAGCAGCAGCCAACAATGCGCTAATATTCAATATTGTAATTGCAGTCACAAATCGTGCGCGACTGCAGCCTGGCAGCAACATGTTGCTGTTGCTGTTGCTTTAGCTGTTGCCTGCCTGTTTGGCAATGAATGCTGCTGTTGTTGTTGCATAAAAATTAATGAATGCTGCCACATTGCGCTTTGTATGGTCAGTATGCGGCATATTGACCACTCGCTGTGTTAGACAAATCACAACAACAACAACATGCTGTAATGCTTGTTGCTGCCGCGCGTAGCAACAGCAACAACATGCGTAAGCTTTGTTTGCTCTTGTCATTATAAATCGCTAGCGAGCAGCATTTTGATTTAACAAATTAATAACGAAATCACAAAGACAACAACAGCAGCAGCAGCAGCAGCAACAGTAGCAATACTTATTATTATTGATGGTATACATCAGTCGCGCATATATACATATATATATAGATATGATGTTGCTATGTTGTCTGTGGCACTTCCAGGAATCTCGGCTGACAAATGACAGGCCAACGGGCGAAAAGGATGAACAGCTAGCTAGCGGGCTCAGCTCAGACTTCCGGTGCGGTCCAGTTCGAGCGAAGCGTCGGCAAAGCTCTAAGGGCCGCCATCTTTGCCCAGTGCCAGTCCAAGACGAGATTGATGCAACCAGCAACAGGCAACGAGCTACGAGCTACGAGCAACTAGCAGCGGCGACAGTGATAGTGATTGAAGGACAGCTGTTCACACTAGTCAGCCGCTGGGCCTAGCGTCAGTCGCAAGCAATGCGAAATGTCAAATTAGAATGCGAAACGTGTTGTGCAATGGGAATGGCAATGTTGCTGCAGCAGCAGCAGCAGCTGGACAATGGAGTTGCTGCTGGCGGCACCTTTGGCTCTTGGGGCATGCAAAGTAGTCAGCGAGCGCAGCTTGGTCCGAGCAGCCAGCGAGGCGACAGCGGCGACTGTTGCTGCAAATTAATTGAAGCATCGCGACAATGTCAACGACAGCAGCAGCAGCAGCAGCGGCAGCAACATCACGTGTTGCATGTTGCATTTGGCGTAGGCAGGCAGCAGTTGCTGCTGTCGAAGAGTTCTGTGCTTGGCTTTGGGGGCCACATTCTTATAATTATGTCATTTAATTAAGCAAAGACAGTTGCCGTTGCAACGACTAATTAAAACATCGCGCCAGCAGCAGCAGCAACAGCAGCAACAGCAGCAACATACGCAACGCGGGCGGCAGCGCAAAAAAAAAAAAAGAAAAGAAAAACAAATCATAATAAATGCAAACTAACGTATGAATGACCAGCCACTGTCGAATGCAATCAACAATATGCAACATGCGGCAGCAGCTACAACAAACAGCTTGCCGCTGCATCATACGATGTAAAGAATTCTTCCAAGAATTTGGGTCATAATTAATGTGGCATGATTTCAAGACATTTTAATCAAAGCGAATTGAATGAGCGAGAGCAGCAGCAATAGTTGTTGCCACTGCCACTGCCACTGCGTTGCAAGCTTTTGTATGCTGCGTATTACCTTTGAAAAGTGTCACACACACACACACACACGCACACACAGACATATGCACAAAAGAAGTTACACGCAAAAGCGAGGCGCATTTAAAGTCACATCAATCATACGCAGCGGTGGCCCAGCTGTTCAATTGCAATACCATAACTCATTTTTATAGGCCGCCGCCACGCTCCAAGTGACCAGTTCGCTGAAAACTTGCGCACCGGGATTAAGATTTGCTGCCAGAGATTTCAAGCCTCAAACCCAAGCGCAGGCCAAAGCTACAGTCGCCAGCCACAGTTCGTAGTCAGTAAATTACAACAACTATTACACAAACACAGACACAGACACAATTTTTTGTTGCCGTGCCCAACTGTCTGGTGGGTATGGTGATGGTGGTGCTGGTGCTGGTGGTGCTGCAGCCTGCAGCCTTGTCTATGTGGCTTGCTCTATGCGCTTTTGTGTGTTGGCCGTGTTGTAATTTCTTGGAAATTTCTGTTTTATGCGCACACCGAGGCACACGGCCATAGCTCGCAAATTTATGAGCCGCTCCAAGTGCTCCAAGTGCAACACCTGGTAGCCAGGAAACCACCACACAGCTCACCACAGCAACTCACAAATTGCATGCAGCAAAAAAAAATTATACTAGCCTCGCTCGCTCTCTCTCTCTCTCTCTCTCTCTCTCTGTCGCTCTCTGTCCCTCTCTGTTATCCTTTGGCTGGCTGAATGGGCCCGCATTTATTCGATATTGTTAGCCCATTGTGACTTTGCCACTGTGCGTGACATTTGCGTTAAGTGCGTTATGAGTTGTGTGGGAATATACGTTGGGCTCAAAAGCAAACTCTTTATTTGCGTGATTTTTTTATTTAGATAAACACAATAAAAAATGAGTAAAAATTTCGGCTCTCACGCACTCTTAAGCTTAGCTTAAATATTTATAATTCTTATTTGCATATTGCTAGTTGCATAACAAATTTTATTGCAAAACATAAATATATAAATGAAAATGAATTTTAAGTGTTAAAATTACGTTTATATAGTCTAAGGGGCACAGCTTATTAATATAAATTGGCATGAATTAAACATAACAGTTAAGGCTATGGCATTAAATATTATATTTTTATTATATTATTGAAATTATTTAAATACACAAACAACAGCTTGACATGCCTTGATTGTTGCCTCTTATACTTTTGTTAGCTTCATGATCAAGGCGGCGGCAGTCAAGTCGGTTAAATAAAAAATGACAAATAGCAACAAATACACAAGACATAAGACAACAAGCCCAAGCCATGCGGCAGACGAAACAAAGAAAACAGCAAACTAAACAAAACAACAACAAAAGCAACAAAAAATTATTGCCAAATTTTCGGCATGTTTGCTTTTGAAATTTAAATTTCACATGCTTGTCGCTATTATTGTTGTAGCTTTTTATGGCTTGTATCATAAAAAAATCTTTGTATGAGCAACACACACACACACACATACGTATGTGTGTGTGTGTGTAAGTGAGCGCATCAAAATCCATTAAATTGCATTCAGTATTCACTCAGCATGCGTCTAAGTGCTTGAATGTAGATCTGAAATGGGTTTGGTTAGCAGCGCTTAGCAACTATTTGGGCCAACTTAAATACGCTTAAGCGACACACTAAATTGAGTTGCTTTAAGCTCGCGTTTTTGACAAGTCGCAGCGCACTCATCCGCCCTGTGTGACACATGCAGACTAATGAATTTTAAAATCAACGCTCGCCACAGGTGCTGCCTGCCCCCAAAGCGACGTGGCAAGCAGCCGACAAACTGTCTGTCACAAAAAGTGGCAGAGGCAACATAAGCGAGCGTCTCGTGATTTGAATGCTGCTGCCTCCTGCGTTTTGAGTGCATGAATGAATTACGACGCAGCATTGGGGAATCAAATCAAGCATCAATAAAGTCGGCATATGAATAACATGAATTAAACATAAATGCAAAGGCAACAGCAGCAGCATTAAGCGCAAAGCTGATTGATCACTTGCCAAAGCAGCACAACTTGATGCTGGAATTGGGGATTTGAGGCTGGAGTTGCAGTGGCTGCTCCCTCACTTGCTTACAAACGAATAAAGTGGAGGCAAAAATTGTAAATTTAATTTTCGCACACTCGCAACAGCAGAGAGCAGGAAATAAATTCAACAGCAGCAGCAGCAGCAGCGACTGAGCGGCAACGTTGCGGTGTTGCATTGATGCATGTCACGTTGAGTCGCCGTTTTACGTTTTACGTGGAACTGTCAAAATGCGCAAGCAAAAGCTCAGCCCGTAGCCTGAGCCCAGCAACAATAACATTAACAATGGCATTGCAATGGGCTAAGTGCCAAGTGAAAATGGTTTGGGGAGTCAACTGTCAAAACTGACAGCAACAGCAGCAGCAGCCGCAGCCGCAACGGTGGCACCCACTTTTTATTTCTTTTTGCCACAAATTGAAAATTAACTTAGCGGAACTCCAAACTCCAAGCAAAGTCGCCACACATTTTCGGGTGGGCGTGTGAAACTCAAAATTGATGTCGCTGGCATGTTCTAGTTGCTGCTGCTGCTGCTGTTGTTGTTGCTCTAATGAGCATAGATAATTTGCGGCTGTTTTATTGTTTTGGTTTTGCTTTCGGTTTTGTTTTTTCTGTGGTTTAGGCAACAAATTGCGCGCAATTAGAAAACATGAAGATACCAACGGGCAACGCTGCTGGGAAAGCGATCCCCAACCCGCTGTTAGCCCAAGCAAGCTGTCAAGCTGTAAGTGAGCTGTTTACAGTTATGACCAGAAAAAAATAAATATACAAAAATCAAAGCCCAGAACAATGCTTTAGCCCCGCTGCGACTCATTGCCACTGTGCCCCTGCTGCTGCCAACAACCAACAGGAAACGCGCGCTCAGCAACATAAAAAAGGCGCGAAGCAATCGATTTGTGGGCTGTGTCGCCATTGTTGGTTGCAAGCAACACCCTCAACCCCCGCTAAATCGGAGTGGTGGCAACCAGGGTGCGGACTGTAGCCAACGCATTCATTAAAAAGCCATTAGAAATGACATTAGGACAAATGTAGCCTCGGCGTGGCAATAAAATTACTTAACAATACATAAAAAACATAAATGTCAATCGTTGGTTGGTTGGTTGGTTGGTCGTCTACTTACTGTGCTGATGATAACTGGGATAGTAGCGTCTGTGGTGTCCATTGCTTTCCAGCGCATAGAACGCGCTCATGTCGCTCGTATCCAGTCCCAAGCCGGCGCCAGCGCCGCCTGCACCGCCGCCCAGGGCAGCGCCCACGCTGCTGCCCGCCGACGAGGCGCCGCTGGACAGGCTGTGATGACTGTGGGCCAGGCTACTGCCGGCGCTGCCTAAGCCATTTGTTTGTGGTGAACCGCCGCCGCCACCGCCGCCGCCTAAGCGCGGACTGTCGTACCAGCTGCGAGCGGCAGCCTCCGCTGTTGAGGTCATATCCATTTCGAGTATAATTTTGAATGTTTTTTTAATTAGACGTGGGCGCGCAAAAATCTACAGAGATCCAAACTCTCTGTTTGGAGGCGTGAGGCGTATTGGGGGCTTTCTACTTTGATTTTTGGCGTAATGCTTATGCGTAGAGTTGGTTAACACATGTTTTAGCGCGCGCTTTGCAACACTGGGGCGAGAGCTGTAAGTAATTTTGGTTGCTTGAATTCGAATTCTCTTGAAATTGTCTGTGCAATTGATACGATTCTGAACGGTAGCTTATCAGCTTAACAGCTTGCTTATCAGCTTAGAACAAAAAATAAAAAATAAAAATTGTTTTAATTTTACGTGTACAGTTGGCACAACTGCGTAGCCAAAAACCTACACTAACTGATTAGAATTTTATGGCCAACAAAAAGACTTTAGACTGCAGAGGCACACAAAGTGTGGGAAAGTGTGGCATGCAACACAAGCAGACAATTGATTGATGACAATGCCACAATTTGCAGCAGTCCTCCCAGGGGATCTAATAAACATGTAGCACTCAAAAACAACAAAAAAAAGGAAATACTCTAAGGCTCTAAGCATTGTTTACACTGCGGCTCAGCTAATAAACCAAAACAATGTCAAATAGATTTGCAGGCAAATCCTCAAAATCAAGGCAAGTAGGCAGCTAAGCAAAGCAAAATAAAATAGTAGTTTAAATTGTAGTTGTAGCTAAGATTTAAATACAACAAATTGTTGCTTACTTTTATTTATGTTTTAATTTTTGCTATTATTTTGCTTGCCTAGCTGCATACCTAGCCTTAGTTTGCAGCTCAATTGTCTTGACTCTGGCGCTATCCTGAGAGCAGCAACTTGTTGTGTGGGCGTCCTGCACCGACGGCAACTGTTTGCTTGTTAGTGTGTGTGTGTGTTGCAGCTGGCTAGCAATTAGTGCTAAACATGCAGTTTATCCTACGCTCAACTAAGCTCAATTAGAAGTTGCTGGCTGATATCTTTAAGATTGTCCTATCTTGTTTAGACAGGTAGCTAGTTAACGCGCTCATATAGTCTTTGGTCTTATCAGCCACTGTTAGCTATAGTTACTGCTCTTATCTGTGTATCTCTGGCTAGATATTTATCAATAAATAAATTCCTGCATGCGTTGTATTTGTTTATTTTGGTTGCTGTTTGCTTTGCAACAACAACAACAACTACCAAAAAATTATTAATATTAATAAGTCAGCACAAATTGTTGTCTCAAGAGCTGTCCACGCTGTTGTTGCTGCTGCTGCTGCTGCTGTTGTTGTTGTTGCTGTTGCTGGCTCTCAGATGTCTATCGCACCATTGACAATTGCGCTACAAATAACTGGGCGTCTGATAAGAAAACATAACTTTCGTTCGTACACTTTATTTTTCTTCAGTCTCTGATTTCGATTATTTGTTGTTGTTGCTGTTGCAAAGGTTTGGCAGCCACAAAAAAAAACTCAATCAATTTATCAGAGGCCGCGATAACTGCACTTGAAGTGCGTTATTGTTGTTGTTGTCATATTTTGGAAAAACACTTTTCATTAAAAATTTTTGGTAAAAATTGATAGCAATAAAGTGATAAGCAAACTGCCAGCCAGCCAGCTATATATATTAAAAGCGATGACGAGACACAGCGCACTAATAAATATTTTGTATGCTAGGCGTTTATGTTTTAAATCGCATCAATTGCTGCTTTGTTTATTATTAACAACACTTTTGCTTTTGTTTAAAATGCATTTGTTGCATTGTTGGTGTAGCTTACATTTGAGCACTAAACTTTATTTAAGTCACACATTTGTTTTGGTTTTGTTTATGTTTTCGGTTTCTTGCTTTTTGCACTTGTTTGTTCAGCGCGCTTTTGCCGACGCGTTTTTAATAATTTGCTTTTGCGTTGAAGCTTGGCTTGTTGTTGCCTTGTTGATTTGATGTTGATTATAGCGAATGTGCCAGACTGTTGTTGTTTATTGCTGTAAATATAACGCAGAGCGCGCGACGCCAACGTATACGTAATACGTAGCGTAGAGACAGCGCACACACGACAACGACAACGATGACGATAACGAAACGTAAGCGAACGAGCGAACGAGGCACGAGCAAACACTTCAACGGCCGCAGACCAACTAAACCCGCGAGCCTCACAACAGCAACGAACAACCGCACACAGCTATCGCACTGCTGCGTATGTATTAGTGTATGTGTGGTGTGTGTGTGTGTGAAACTCGTCTGACGAGGGCTGGACTTTTGGGCATTTGTCACATACAAGATGGTCGCAGTTGCAAGCGGCATTTGTGCGAGTGCAAGCGAGCTAGCTATAGTGCTTAACTCAATATGCTTGTCACTGTTTGGCCCGCATGGCGGGGGGCGTGTTTTTTGTTTGTTATGCAGCGGGGCAGGTAAACCGGTTTTAGCTCATTCGTATCGTTTCGTTGCGCTTGTTCTTGCATTGCATTGTGCATGTTTTTGGTTTGTTGTTGTTGCTGTTGTTGTTGTTATTGCTGTTGGCTGCAGTTTGCTGCTCGTCATGCTCGAGTGCATCGTTCAATAATCTCTCGATGGCACGCCTCTCTGTGCTCTACACTTTGGCCACACGGTGCTGCTTCTAGCGACGGCAATGCTCGCTCATGCGCCAGGTAAGGCTCGTTGTAACTGAAGCTGAGACCGAGACCGAGACCGCTTTAGCTTCAGCTACAGCCACAGCTTTTGCTTTAGCTGTCACTCGCAGTCGCAGTCGCAGTCTCAGTCGCAGTCGCTCTCTCTCTGCATTGCTTACTGCCATTTGCCATCGCCCGGCTGTCAAACAGTGACAACAATCATCGATCGTTCCGTTTGTGATTATGTGGCTTATTTATGGGCTTTAACATGTGTGCAGATTTGTCTGCCGATTCTGATTTTGAGTTATGCCAGCCTGTTAGACTCTCTGACTGACTGTGTGACTCTCGCTCTCGCTCTCGCGTGCTCTCTTTGTCAACTGCGGTGTGCGCTCTCTGGCTATTTGCTGTCTCGCTCGCGCGCACTATTTGTGCACATCAAATGAATTTACATAAATTAGCAGCTGGAAATTAAGCAAAATATTAAATTATGCCTATGCCTCATGCATATGCTAAAGAGCAAAATGGCAAAAGACGTAACACGTTTGGGCTCTGCTGCTGCTGCTGTCGCAGCTTCCCAGGAAGTAGACGTCGCAGCAGCTTTGGCTGCCACACAAACTATCTAGATACAAATTATTAATATCGAGTTCATATAAAGTTTTTTTATTTTTGTGGTTGAACAACTTGGCTGCCGTCTTCGACTTGGAGTTCGGGTCGCCGTTGTACAGCTGCTGCGCATAAACAGACACACACACACAGACACTAATACAGTGAAAGGTATATAGGAAGCGATGCTACGTGAGGGATTCCCGCATTGATTTTCGCTTTAAAAAGCGCAAAAAAAAACAGTTTGCATTTCTTGTGCTTGAAACTTTTTTGGCTAAAGGGTTAAATGCTCTGATTGTTGTCGCTCGTTGTTGTTGTTGTTGCCTGCACCTGAAAGTGGCGCAGAGACTTTTGCAAGTGCCTTAAGGATGCCACAAGCTTGTGTTTTTTTTTCTTTTTTCTTATTTGCTGCAGCTGTAGCAAGTTTCCCAAGCTCTCTTCTGCACTGCTGCAGCTCTCATTTTATAAGCTGAGCCAATCGAGATACAAATCTGTATTCGAGCTGACTTTTTGCTTTATGACTTGAACTGACCACAACAGCAGTCAAAGGCACAGATAGCGTAGACGATTGCCACAGCCACAGATACACACGTTGCATATAAAAATTGGTGAAATGGCGCTGGCCCAAGATCGACAACAGATCAGACAACAGCTTACATGTTAATATGTAGAACAACAAGCTGAGCTCAGCTTGGGAAACATATTTATGCTAATGAGCAGTGTGGCTAACAACGGAACTAAAAAACATAGTTTAAGCTACGCGTGTGTTAATAACTAAATTATGAATGCAGTTTAAACAAAAATACATTTGACATTTGAAGCTGCATAAACAAGTCATAATTTAATTAACTTAATATGTTATGAATATTCAAACGCGTTTGTTGGCATTCAAATTGAACACGACGTTTATTTTATTATAAAGGATTTATGGCAAGTTGAAGCTGCGTTAATTATTCAACCTAACGGTGCTTTTGCGTACTTTTTTCACTGACTTTCTTTCATACGCAGCAACCATTAAATGACTCGACCTGTTCTACGCTCTCGCACCCACACAGACAGACAGATGGACAGACAGACGCTTATACTAGTGGAAAACTACTTCTAATGCATAGTTTTCCAGCACGTGCGCAGCTTTTCCGGCTGTCCACGTTCAAAAACTCCGCGTAGTCGTCAGAGCGCAGCCAGGCACACAGACAAGGCCGCCCCCTCCACCCCACACACACACACACACATGGAAAACATGTGCAGCATATGAACATATCCCACACACCCCCCTCCCCCTTCATTTTCATTTGATAGCAGTGACTTGAAGCCGACGCACGTTGCGTGTAATTTTGATTTTAATCGCATAAAAATGTTTTGTTTATAGTCGAGAGTATAGCGTATAGTGTATGTATAATTTATTTTAAACAATTTATGTTAACCTTTTGTTAGCATTTTTAATTTGCTTCAGTTTTGGGTTATTGCTGTTTGCTACACTGTTAGTTCATAAACAGCAACAATTAAATGCGCCATAAAATTGGTTCAACTACGCGCTCGAGCTCTTAATGTATCTATGAGTGTGTTTGTATCTGTGTGTGTGTGTGTGTGTCATATAGACAGTTATTATGGCTAGGCTGCTGTTATAATTATTGTTATACGCGTTGTTGTTGTAATTGTTATAATCATTGCCAGGCGATAAAAATCAGCGACATTTTTACAGCATTTAAACAAAGCATAAATTCTGATTTAGCTCCAAAACTGTCGCAGACACACACAGCTATGTGTGCATGTATGTGTGTACATATTGTGTGGCAGCTTATAAATAAAATAAACAAATAAATGTTATTTAAATTGTCACTTGTAATTGCAAATCTCTCGCTCTCGCTCTAACTCACATACGCGCTTATGTATTGAGGCCATAAATATGCATGCCACGTTCTTTGGCCATTTAGCAATGGACTAGACTAATTAACCAAAAGCTTTATGAATGACTTTTTCAGTTGTTGCAGTCATGATATAGCCAATTAGCTTATTTGTAATAAGCAGACGCTGCTAGACTTGCCATTAACCCATTAAGTTTGCTATCGTAAAAAATCTATTTAATTTATTTGAGCTAAAAAATATGAGAGACTTAACAATGTGATAAAGCAAACGCTTATCGTTGTAGCTGCTTTAAGTATATGCTACAAAATTGTTTAACAATTATTTGTGCATTTAAAATAATGTATCCGCTTGTATAAATTGGCAGCTAATGGGTTAAGCTAAGAGGTAAGCCCATCAATAGTTTGATAGCTACTATCACCCTTGGCAATTATCAACAAAACATTTTATTGAGCATTGCCGTTGATGTTGCTTAGACCTTGCCATATAATTTAATAACTATAACAACAATATACGAGCCATGTAGACATGCATGTGTGTGTCTGTGTGTGTGTGTGCGTGTGTCTGCTTGCAGCAGTTCATATGTCTTGTGCCAGTTTTGCAACTCCACGGCTCTTGCCTTGGCTGCAACGCCAACTGCCTACGTTCTAATTTCATAATAAACTGGCTGCCAGTCATTGCCACAACAACAACAACAAGAACAGGAGTTGAGTTGGAGTGGGGTGGGGCTGGGTGCTCACCTGCAGCTAGAGCCAATTCAAATTGAGTGCGTCCCTGGCGCTCCAAACCGCAACGGGTGTAAATTTCATGCAATGGCCGCCGACTGCCATAACAAGAGCGATGGGGAGGGAAGAGCGGTAGCCTGGCGGCATATCCTGTGCAGCTCGTAAGCACCTCATGCGCCAGGCTATAAATGTAAATTGCCTAAATGTGCAAAAGCTCGAGCATACGTTGCCTGCACACTGACAAGCGCAGCTAAAAGGGGCAGACACTGGTGACGGTGGCGGCGGCAGCGGCGGCTCGTAAATGAAATCAGTTGGTGCGCGAATCCTGCATGGGTCAATTATGCAAATGTCCGAGGCTCGTTCTCGTCCTTGCCCAACATGCACACACTCGCACTTGCATTGTCCGTGCTGCTGCTGCTGCTGCTGCCAGGACTCGCGCACTGCTCCTGTGCAACATGGCGAAAGTGATTTGTTGTGTTTGGCAGCGCAAATCTGTTTTCGTATTAAGTATTTTAGCGCAAATTAAGTTGAAAATGGCAGCCCGAAACAAGCAATCCAGACAGTTTATGGTAAGTGCCCCAACGTCCCATACGTATGAGCAACTTTCACTTGCCGCCCGCTGTGCTTGCTTTCCATTTCGCCAAACAGCAGCCCCAGCCAGCCAGTCAGCAATTGAAGCTGCCGCATTAGCCAGTCCGACAAATGCCCGAGCACGTATGCAAAGCATGACAGTTAGCAAAAAGGTCACGCAGCAGCAGCGGGTCGGGGGTAGACAGGCAGACAGACCAATGACGGATGCACTGCAGCAGCTAGCAAAGTGTCTGGTCTACGCAAAAGTCCTTGCGGGAGTCAGACACACTTTATTCAGCAAAGTATGAAAAGCATATTCAAAGGCAATTTTATTAAAATATTAAACAGTTTCGAGTTCTTCAAGCCTTTTAGACATAGCTATAGAGTCCAGTCAGCAATTTATGCATTCGAATTATTCAAAACTTTCAGCATAGATTTTCTCTTTTATTTATTATTAATATTTCACTTGGAAGTGCTACAAGAGCTCTCCATCGAACTCTATTCCAGAGCAAGATATGCAGAGCAATTCTCAATTCACACTTTCTGATATCAAATCAAATTGCATAATAATAATAAAATTAAAACGATTGCAAATGAAAGATTTGATCAAAGTTCAAGACGTTTGTTATTGTAGTTTAATAGTTCATTTCAGATTACTTTAAATTCTATATTTTGTCAACAAAGCTTTAACAAATATATATGAAAAATTAATTATGAATTATGTCTCTTTTAGAATGGAAAGCCACAACTGCCAGCCAACTTAAATTACAAGCTGGCGCAGAATTTGTGCCATAAGCCAAAAGGTAAAAAATTTATAAATTAATTGGCAATAAAATCAATACGAATATTTCTGACTGTTGAGAAATAACTGAATTATCAGACAATTCAAAAGAAAAGCTTACAATTTTCTAAAATTTATTTACGGTATGTTATTTGAAAAAAAGCGAGTGCGAATTACTTTTAATTTTGATTCTGCGCTATAAATAAAATATTAACTTTATACAGAACCGATTGGTACAAAAGTTAAAGCAATGCATCTCATTTGAGCTTGAAGCCAAACTAATTTGCTTTAAAGGCTTTAAATACTCATAAGCTTGAAAAACATTGGCATTAGTCCTTAAACTTTAACACTGCGTTGCTAGCGCCGGGAGAGGAGCCGCGAGGAGCTGGAGTTTTGCAGTCTGGAACAATGTCCATTGTTTGCGCACAGTCTGCTCCGAGGTTTGCCAATTCATGTGGCGTCGCCGTTTGTCTCTGCCGTTAGCCGTTGCCATTGCCGTTGCCGTTAGCCCGTGTGGAGTCCGGGACAATACGCTTGGCAAATAGCGGACAGGCTGCCAAGCAAACATCCATATATCGCATACATATGCATGCGAGTTTTCCGCTTTTCCGGCTGTTGAATGAAACAAACTACGTGAGCCCCACACACACACAGGCAGCTAAAGGGACGTCGGGATTTGTGCGAGTGAGTTGGGTGGGTGGTAGCCTGACTGGGTCTGTGGCCATTTCCGCTGCTTGCGTCTGACGCTGAAAGCTTGGCTAAGCACCTGAGCAAACTTATTGTTGGGGCGGTGGGGGCAACGCTGTCGCCGGTGTGTGCTGCAAGCGAAATGAAAGCAAAACGTAGAACGTCAAGGTTAACATGGCCAGCGGCTGCCCTCTGGCCATGCAGCGCTTAAATTACAATGTGTCTGCCAGGATAATTTTACGATTTCCTTGCGCATGCAAAGCGAACAAAGCGAGCAACTGCCGCCGATTGAGCACACCGCTCCACTTGCGCTCAACCAGGCGAACAGGCGCACTCCTGATGACCATTAAGCAATATGCTCATGCGGCAAACTACAAACGTCGCTGCCACAGCAGTGACAATCCGTTCAACACCTACACAACAACAAAAAAAACAACAAGTAAAAGATTTGCAGATCGTCCAATCTGCACAACAAAAATTCAGCGACAAGAGCAAACGCAAGCAGATAAAGCATTCCAAGCAGTATGTGAATCTCTTTGCAAATTACTTAAATACACAACAACAAAATCTGGAGAGTGCTGCTGCTGTTGAAAGCCGCCGAGAGATGCGACGCGAGTGATAGCAGCAGCGATAGGCGATAAGCGATAAGCGCTTACGCATTTCTGAGTGCGAACCCAACCCAGTGACAGAGCCAGGGCTAGAGCGAGATCATAGGCCTAGACCATATGCGCTAGAGTGACACAACAACAACAACAAATGTGCTTGAAAAACGTTTTTATTTTTTTTTTTATACATTTTTGAGTTTTGCGATCAGATAGGCGATCGTGTGCGACGGGGCGTGCGGCGAAATGGAAATGGGTATGTTTATGGAATAAAAAGGGAAAGGGAACTGGAACAGGGTCAGAGTAATTTGATGTCATATTGTGTCACACAAAGGCACAGCGATATAAGCTATAGATAACGCAGAGAGTGAGCGAGCGAGCGACTGAGCGACGACGATTTACCTGCCACAAGAGTGCGGCAACTACACACAGCAGAGATTTTGCCGTAGCCCAGGCCAGGATATAGTTGCATTTTATAGTTATTACTACCGTTTTGGCGCTGCCTTGTCCTTGTCACTGTCAGCAGCGTCTCCTGTTGCTGTTGTTGTTTGTCTTGTGGGCGATACGCTGCTAACATGCTACGTTCATCATCTTGAGTTTACGTGGAAAACAGTTACAGTTTGATTTCCTAATGGAAAGCAGATATCTCAAGGCGATATAGCTGGGGCTGTGGCCAAGCACGCGTTTGGATTTTGTGTGCACAGCGGCGCTACTTTAATGGTCAAGTTGTTATTGCTGGCCTGGCTCCTCTGATTTGTTTTTTTCCTACTCTCTTGACTTGACTTGGCTTTTATTAACGTTTTAACGTTTGTTTGCTGCTGGAACGTTTACGAGTCTGCGAGTCTTTTTATGCTTCTTGTCGCGCTGCGCATACAAATGATTTTTTTGTTGGGTTATTTGATGTGAATTTTTGTGGATGCGTGTGCTCCGCTTTTGGCCATGATTTGATGATTTCGAGTTACTTCATTTGTCACTTGGCTCGTTTAATGCCTTTTCCTGGGAATTTTTTTTTGGTACGTCGCAGCCACAGCAGCCAGCAGCGACGTCGGCTATTGACTTTGATTTTTATGACGCTACCGAGTTTCGGGGCCAATGCCATTTACTTATAGTATTTACTAATTTCACCGCCCGCTCAGCACTTTCTTTCTTGCAGCTATTGCTATTGCGATGCGACTGCAGATTGGATTCGGATTCGGATTCGGAGCAAACGCTGTTATGGCTGTTAATGAGTTTTCTATTTTAAGTATACTGCTCGTTCTAATTTGGTTCGATTTGTATCTGGGGCTGCGCTGTTTAAGTGCCTATTAGCCTGGAGTGATTAGCTTTAATGGCTAGTTTTATATTTTTGAACTGGATATCGCAAATGCTGCTGCTATAAATTGCTTTTACTTTGGCGCAGCGTAAATTTATTTAAATTACTCGTAAATAGCCGTTTTAATGATGGCTCTCAACAAAACATTTGTTAGCCGCATTGATGAATGTCCAAAGCCAAAGCCATTGCCAGCTAATAAGCCAGTTTTTGACAACAGTTAGCAACTTGTTTCAATAAAGCAATTACCAGCAGCAACAACAAAAAAATTGCTGTGAAAATTGCCAGCAAAATGAATTGATACAAACATTTGGCGAAAGGACAAACAACAAAAACACACACGCACACATAAACAAGCGTGTGTGTATATGCATGTGTGTGCGCCTAAAAGGCTGCAGCTGTCGACGTTTGGCCCGCATAAAGCAGACACAGTGCTTATCAAAGATGCAAATAGCAAAAAGTGCGACAAACACAGCGTGCGATTCCATATATGTGTGTCTGTGTGTGTGTGTTTGGCTTTGCGGCAATAGCTAATGGAGACAAAAGAAGCCACACACACAAGCAAACAAACACACACGCACACACACACAAGCCTATACAGCGCTACAGCAGCCTATGCAAATATTTTTGACGTTCACTGAACTTTGCATAGAAAATTATGCAAGCCTGCTTGGCCAACGTTCTCGCTCACACTCTTGCTACGCTAACGCACACTTGCGCTCTCGCTCTCACTCTCTCTCGCTCGTCTGCTTGGCTTGGCTCTCCCTTCTCACGTGTGTGTGTGTGTGTGTGTGTGTGTGACAGCTGTGTGACCAAAATTATAGCAGAAAACTGCAGCAAACAATAAAAGCGAAACGAGCTAGATCCAAGGCAAAGTTTTTCTGGCTGCTGTGGCAAAATGTACCATTTTTAAACTTCTTGGCTGCGGCTACGGCGACAACAACGAACATCTGCAGTGGCTGAGCTGCCTCAACAAACGCCTCGCCTCCCCTCGCGTCGTTTTCGTCGTCGCCGCACTCGCTGCGAGAGCCGCTCAAAACGGCGCATGCCCCGTGGCCAATGAGAGAGCGCGCAGCAAACGCCGCCCAAATCAAAAATGGCGAGTTTGTAACAGAGAGCGCAATGCTCTGTTCAAACTATAGCTGTGCCGCTCTAACGCACGCAAAAGTGCTTGACAGCGCACAGTGGTATGAATATTGTGTTGTGCAGTGTAAAAAGCAATTGCGACTGGATATGTTAGCCGCTCATCAGCTTCTCAGTCAAGCTCATCATCAAATACAACGCTTGTACGAATTATTGTTGTTGTTATTCTTATTGTTGCTCTGGCTGTGGCTCTGGCTGGGCTCTGTTGCAATCCTTTTGATATTTGATTTCAATTTCAATTGTGTGGCATCCTTTGACAACGCCATTTTGTTTGTTATCAACAAAGAAAAGCTGTCGCTTTTGTTTACCATGATAATTGCAATTGCCAATGACAATTTTCGAAAAATATAATTCCATATGATTTTTATTTGAAATGCTAGATTTAATATTTTTTTGCTTTTACTTGCCCTTTGACATTTAACAGTTTTTATGCAGCTGTATTGTTGCTCATGTTGTTGTTGTTGTTGTTGTTGTTGTTGTTGTTGTTGACCTCTTTGAGCTTTTGCTCGACAAAGCGTGCAGCGCATGCAGATTAACTTTTCACCTGTGTGTCTCTCTCGCTGTCTCTGTGTGTGAGTAAATTGCTGCGGGCTCAGCAATCAGACAGAGTTGTCATTGAAGCTCAACTGGCTATGGCTGTTGTTGTTGCTGTTGCTGCTGCTGCTGCTGCTGCTGTGGCTGTTGCTTCGATTTTGATTGAATTGCTGTTGGCTGTTTGCCGTTTTTAAGCCGTCGATGTGAATGTGGCTTTTATTATTGCTCATTCACACAGTCGGCAAAAACAATGGCAACATTTTTAATGAAAATTGCCGCTTGACTTCATTTTAACTGTGCACATTGATAAAAACGTGTGCCAACACTGACTTCGCATTTGATATTTTCCATAATAATTGTGCTTAAATTTGCAACAATTGTTCAGCCACAAAATGCCACTGAAAGTGGCCGGGCACTGATTTTGGGCGTCAGATTAGCGATTAACCCACCCACTCACACACACACATACAAACAATGACACCAGCTACACCGCAGACACCGACAGCAACCACCGATTGCAACCCCAAATGGCAGTTATGCCAGCCTGCCGCTTAATGCCAAACAACAACAACAGCAGCAGCAGCAGCCGCAGCCGCAATCCCAGTACCAGTTCCATACTCATTCCCATATCGTCGATCGCAACGTTCTATTAAATTACCAAAAGCTGTCGCTTGCTCAAATGGCAAAAACCCAAAAAGGCAACAATGACGACGACGACGTGTGCAACGCGAGAGTCTGCATTTGGTTCAATTGGGGGGTGGCTGGGATTGCCTGGTCACAATTGAGATAAGATTGCCAAGGCTGAGATACAAGATATGTCATGTATCGCACGTTTGCCTCAAATGTGCGCGGCCAAGAGGTGTGTGGGTGGTTGGGTGGTTGCTGGTGGTGGGGGGCATATCAAAATGCATCAAAAGCAAATTACATCAAATTCAAAGTGGCATCCTCAACGTCGTCTAAATAATTATAGCAGCAGATCAAAGATAGAACATGTATGGCATACACCTACACACAGACACGCACACACACACACACACACAGGCGTAGCTAATAGAAATTTGCATGCGCAATTATTTGAACAAACCGCAACAATTACACGCCAGCAACAACAACAACAACCAGCAACCAGCAGCAGCAGCAGCAATTGGCAGACAAGCTAATTAGCAAAGAAAGATACTTGCTGTATTCATGGCACAGAGGTCACTTTTATGCGCTACCCCGCGCTCTATGCCAGCAAGCGCAGCAAATCGATTTTGATATTTTATTATGCGTGCAACGCCGTTGCTGCTGCTGCTGTCGTGGCGTGGCAGCAATTTGTGCATCGTTAAGGGTTAGTGTTAGTGCAACGCCAGGACTAGCGAGCAGCCCCACAATGTTTTGATTTGTTGTGACAGTTAGCGGCGCCTGGGAACGTGGCTGGGTTAACGGCAAATGTTGTTATGCAAAAATTAGGCGCATAATTTTATTGCAATTTTTATGTGCGAAGCGGCATGCCGAGCTCTAAAACTGTGAGAGTTTCGGGCCAAGCTGATGGCTATTTAATTGGCTTAGCCTGTGAGAAAGTTAAGCATTAAATTTATCTCAACGCTTTTGTCATAAATTCTCTTGAGCGTGCACGCCCGTAATTATGATAATTTCACTTGAAATCCTTTCTGGCCGCAATACGAGCTACACCCAAAATAACAGACAAAGGAGCAAGCTGCACCTGACATATCTAAAAAAGAAAACGTACAAAAAAAAAAAGAAAATTGAAAAGCAGCAAAAGGTTGATGAAATGCGTTTCATGTTTGGCAACAACAAACGCTGATTTTTAGGCACTTAGACAACATCAACAAACAACTCGGCGTCTTTCTTGCTTTCTTTCTTTCTCTATTTATGTGAACACATAACAAAGCAAGCATATTATGAAAATTGCGTTGAAAAACTGTCACATCATCGTACGATTTGCTTGTTCTCAATGCGTTGCATTCACTTTGAAGTTGCAAGTCCTTTTGTCAGTCTGTATGGCCTGCGATGAAGCGTAGAATTACACAAAAGCAAAGGAATTTCGTTGCAATCCTTTGGGGAATGTGCGCTCTAATTGTCATTTCAATGTTTTCAATGCTACAGCACTCGACATAGTTTTTCTAGTGCCAGTCAACACTTTGAGTTTGCAGCTACTATTTTGCACTTGAGCGTAAAGGGAATACACAAACACACACACACACACACAGAGAGGCACACACATAGATACATCTCTAAAAGCCATAAATTCTTCAAACAGCGCAACAACAACAAACAGTTTGGTACACTTATCCGCTTGGCAATACAACAAAAACAATAAAAACATAGCAACTCCAACTCCAGCCCAACCCCAAGAGCCCGTACAGCATTAACCTGCCCACAAGTTACGGACCCAACTGCTGTTGTTGTTGTTGTCTTTTGGCCAAAAACAGCGAGCACACTGTACGCGCCATTTTCCGTGCGATTGCCAATGTTAAACGCAGCAACCACAAACGAAAAAGAAGCAGTAGCAGCCTCCACCCAACCCAACCCAACCACCCACTCAGTCCACCCAGTTAGCTCGCACACTTGGCTCATTGTTGGCGTGGGCGTCCTTGCTGGCGCTGTGTGTGTTTGTTGTTGTCGCTCCCTCTGGACCAGAAAAAGAAATGTTTCGCATAAAATGTTATCGCAAAGATTTACGACCCGACTTTTGCGCATCACACGCCCGCCCGCCTGCCCGCCATTCCGTTTGCCGCCCCCCAAGCTGCACACCCCTCAACGCAGCCAGCAACTTGTTTTATGATAATATACGAGCTTTCTCCGCTGAAATATAAATGTTGTGTGTATGAGCTCGCTCTGGCGCTCGCTCTGTGTCTCTCGCTCCTTGCTCCTTTTGGCAGCTGGGTGGCTTGTCATCCTTTCAGGAGGCATCACATGGCAGCGCTATCTATTTATCTGCGCATTTGTACATATTTATTTTAATGTGAAGCTGCCACAGCAGCAGCGGCAGCTACAATTGTGCCAGTATCCACCTAAGAAGTAAATCTACAATAAAATGGCTGCTGTATCCATAAGATACATGCCACTGATTTTGGCAGCGCTTATCTTGCTGAAGCTGCTACTGCGCCTAGCTTACTTGATATGTTTTACTCTATGTGTGTATGTGTGTGTGTGTGTGTGTGTGCTCGCCAAGAATCGTAAAATGAAGATTTTTCATGTGGATTGTTGCGGCGCATCCTTGTTGTTGCTCTCGCTCTGTGGCTGACTTCTTGGCTAATGCCAAACGCTTTTGTTGTTGTAGCTACTGCTACTGCTGCTGCTGCTGTTGCTGTTGCTGTCGTTTCCCCAACGGAAGTAATTTATGACTTTTCGTTTTGCAAATGTTTAAATCTAAACATAAATTTCTTCGCTATGCTCGAGCTGTCTGCGTCTCACTCCTCAAGCAGCTTTTCTCTCTTTTTAGCTCTTTGTATCTCTATCCCAAGTGTGCGAGTGTGTGCGTGTGTGTGTGCGAAACATATGAGCAGTGTTTATATATTTATTTCGTTTTACGCTGCTTTTATTTGCACTGATAAATTGTGCAATATATGATAGCCATAAAAAGGCAGCTGAAGTTGGCTTAAAGCGTAGCAAACTTAAAGATACAATTTCAGAGCCTATGACACACACACACACTGGCATACACTTACGCATATTAATCAAATTATCTGATATGTCTGGCTTTATCCGTGTCAAAAACAAACACGCGTTGGGGACTGACAGCGGCGCAAGCAATTGAAACAACGTCAGAGTGAATCAGACAAATTAATGTTATTAAAGGCAAATATTGAAATTAATAAAGCAACCCAAACAGCCACCCACACACACAATAATTGCCCTGAAGTTAATGTATTTCCAGTGATTATCCTTGTGGCATCAGCAACAACAAAAACAAAACTACAAATTCAATTACTTATGCCAAATAAGTAGAACTGCTTAAGTCAACAAAACGCGCGTCTAGGCCGCCAACACACAATAAAAGATAAACAGGCAGATAGTGTGAAAGAGAGCGCAAAAGAGAGTCTGATCAAAAATGCTTAATTATAATTTGATTTGATTTATGATGCTACTCGATTTCATATGACATTTGTAATTATTCTTGTCGCGCCCGCAACCAAGAGCAACCAACAGCAGCAGCAACATCATCATCATCAACGTTTGGCCATGATCAACGATGTTGTCGTTGACAAGGCAACATTGCTGAGCTGCATACACAACTAGCACATCGAGTTTGCTTAACAATTTAGTGTGAGCAAATATTAAATTTATAAAAAAAAGTAAAAGCTGTGCGCTATAATTTTTAATGGCGCAATTATTGTATGGCAAAGATCATATACTATACTATATATATACTGTGCGGGCAAGTCAGGTCTTTGGGGAATAAATCAACACACTGTGTGGCTTCGTCAACGATCCATCTTACTTTGCTTGCGCTGCCTGCCTCGCCTGCCTCTAGACTGTGCCATGGGCCGATCAAAGCCTGTTGATCGGAAATTCTCGCCTACGAGCGAGTGACAATCTACAGCTTGAAAAACAAACAAGCCAAGTAAACAACGTAAATAATATTATTATGCTTATGGCTGGTTGTTGTCTAGCTAGCTAGCTAGGTAGGCAGTCTGGTTTGCTTTGGTTTTGATCAGCAGCTTTACTCGCTGCTCTAATTAAAAGCTGCATGCATATTATGAACATAAAAATTATTAATAGCTGCAATCGCTTAGCTTGTTAAAAGTAATTGACTGCGCACGCCTTTCAATCTTTCAATAGTTAGTGTATACAAACTTCGCATAACTCAATTGTGGCTGATTATCGCGCTACGATCACTGCGGTTCGATCAGTTAAGGGCAGCGAGCTGGATAATAAGCCGTATAGGCGTATGACAATAAGCCGTGTAATTAAACGAGCGCAATTGGAGCGGCTTGGATTACTGGGAAGTGAGTGCGTGGGCTGCATCTAGAGTAGCTACATTTCCATGGAATGTGCACGTAATTGTGGTTGACAAATTGCAGTCAAAATAAGATAGATTGGCGGGCGGCCTGGGCCAAGCCAATCATAAGCTGAGCCACAACCTGTTCATTGTCTGTTCGCAGTCTCGGCGGCTGTTTGTGCTCTTGGTCTTTTAATTAGCATGTCATGTGTGTCAGTCGAGCAGCTACAGCCGCCTTGACATGCCACGCCCCTTAAATGCATTTCGCTGCATGACTTGGCACTAAACTGAATTTACTTTTTAGTAAAGCAGCTCTAGCCAGGGCTGTCACTCAAGCGCAGCAGCCGCCGCTCCTGCCGCTGCATGATTGGCGATTTTTCAGTTTTCAGTTTTCAGTTTACGCAGAATTGAGCTAATATCGATGACTTGAGCATTGAGTGGCCGCCACTTGGCAGCGCATTTATTAGCTGCGTTCTTAAACTGAATTCCACTTGAGCGCTTCTTTAATAAGCGCTTGTCGAGCCCTCAGCTGGGCTCAGTTTTCAATTAGCCCAGTGCTTTGGGCAACAGCAGCAGCAGCCTTTGGGCCATGCGGTCTCGCTGCACTTTAATTAATCGTCGTGTCTAACAAAATATGACAAGCGCCATAAATTAAACGCAGGCTCTGTCGCTGTCGCTGTCTTGGCAGCAGGGCAGGTTCACGTTAAGGAAATTTGCGTGTGCGGACAGCTAAACGGCTACTGTGGCTGCTGCAAATAAATGCGCGATGTTTAACTAGACGACATTGGCAGCAGCGCTGTGTGTTGCATGCAACTGGCAACGTGGGCTGCGCTCGTTGGCAATTCAAACTGCATTAGCTGCAGCTAAATTTATGCTTTTTAAAAAGTAATTATCATTAGTTAAAAATATATAACGCTGTATTAAGCCATAGATCTTGGCTATCAAAGCCTTAAGGGCTTAAGAGCCTTTTACACAATTATATAATTTAGCCATAAATTTCTTAACAGTCGCATATAAATTACGTATAAAAAAAACAAAAGGGTTTTCACAAACGTTTGCAGTTGGGAAATTGGAATTGGAGGCGCCACACACATACACACACACATACAAGCCACAAGCCGCAACCACGCACATAACTCAAGGAGTTTTGTGACATTTTTATGGCACTGCATAAACGAGTTGAATTTTCTACGTAGATTTTCGGCGCTTTTTTCGTTTGGGCATTTGTTTCGCTTCAATACAATTAAAACAAAAAGGACACATTAATCCGTTTTACACAATATCCTGTATGCTGTATGTGTGCCACTTGCCCCGTTGCCACTGTGTGTGTTGGGGGCCATTTTCTTTTGCCAACTGCCATTTTTATGCTCATTTTGTATATTTTTTGCGGCTCGCTCTTTTTTGTTTTTATTGTTGCTGCTGCTGCTGCTGCTGCTGCTGTTGCCCAGTGGCTGTTATTGTTGCTTGGCATTAAAAATGTTTTATGTTGTGTGCGATTTGCTCAACCTACTTTGCACATGCTTCAATGGAGTACAAAAGCCAGTTGGGGAAGAGGACCGCAGCACTCGGTTTTGTTTCTGTGTTTTTAGATAGAAATAAATACAAGCTAGGGGTATAAATAAATACTCTACATTTTGTGCCTAAGCCTAGGCACTTTAAATAAATAAATATTGATCTTGGCATAGCATTGCATATAGAAAACTATTTAGTTTTATATAGATATTTGATTGATTTTGTGTGTAAATTATTCATAGACTGCAGCATTTATTTTTGGCTAAAGCTTACTCAAGCTTAAGCTGAATTTTAACAGATTTAAAATTATAATAATTATATTTGCATAACAGTAACAGTATACTAATCTTACATTTTGTGATAAATAAAAATTCACATTGAAGTTTTAATAATTTGAAACAAGTAAATATATAAATTATTATTTAAAATCCTAAGTCTTGATTTCAATGCAAAGCCAACTAAATATAATAAAAGCTATAGCACTTATACTCACTTAATTCTACCAAATTCTACCCAAAGCTATAACTTTTTATCTATATGCAATTTTTATAACATTTTCCAAATATTATTTTTTAGTATATGCGCAAGTTTGTCTAAGCGGCAAGTTACTCCCAGCAGCGCACACATTTAACAAATTGCCAGCGTATGTACGTGTGTGTGTGTGGTTGGTTAGGTGTATGTGACTTTTGTCTTGGCTTTAACTGTTTTTATGGCGCATTGCGACTTTTTATGGCCTTGTCTTGTTTTCGCTTTGCCTATTCTAATGTGTTGCAGGACTGCCCAAAGCGCACGCCACGCCCCCGTTGGCATACCCTGGCTGTGTGTGTAAGACAAAAAACACACACAAAAACAAAAAAAAAAAGGAGTAAGGATAATAATAAAACAGTGCTTATCGCTGATGCTGATGTGAGCGGCGCTTGCCTGAGCTGTATTATAATAAAACAAATGGCAGGCCATTTAATTGCTGGGCCATAAATGGGGCGCCCTTTTATCCTTTGAAGGATGCTACCCGAGAATAAAGCAGTGTGCTATATAAACATGTACTATATGCGTGAGTTGTGCTGGGCCTCGACTCACAAATTTTATTATTATTAGTATTTAAATTTATTTGCTGGTTTATGGCGTGCAGAGCAACGCGATAAATCTGAAAGCCAAAGCGCCGCCGCTTGTGTTTTAATGCTCGACCATAAAAGGTAACATCGAAAATTATATAATTTTGTAGCGCTGCTTTTTTTATATGCACTGCACATAATCAAAGCAACTTAAAAGTCCATTTAACTTTTGCGATATGACATAATTGTGTACTGGCGAAAAAGAAAATCACAGCATATGCAATGTCCATTCTGAAGAAGACAACCCGTCGACAATTAAACGAATTTTAGAGAATTGTTATGTTGCCACAATTGCTACCACACCAACTATTGAGATTGCGTGGCAATTAAACAAGTTGCACAACAGTTTTGTTTTCTAACATTTGGCACAATTGCTTTTATGACTCAATTACGCAACTAATTCGTGGGGTTGACAGCCCTAACTGAGAGAGGGAGAGACAACCCCTCGCCGCAAACGCTTTGCAGCGCCTCATTAATTGCGGCTGTTGCAACAACTGCATTTGTTATGATTTCAATTTCATTTGCTTGCCTGGCTGCTTGTTGATTAATTCAGACAGTCAAGCAGCCACAGCCACACATACTTCGCCCCCTTCTACAACTTGTGGCATGATAAATGTATCATGGCGCTCGCAGTTCGCTGCTGCTGCTGCTGCTGGCACTGTTGATGCTTATCCGCGACATTCCTGCCGCCCAAAGTGTCATTGTTGTCGATCATTTTTATTCAGTTGATTGACAAGCCCGAATGACGACGATCAGCTTGCGCCCATTTGAGGACAAACAACTTTTATGTCTGATCGTTTTGTGACTGATTTTTACGAGCCCAAACCAAACCAAAAGCAATGTTATTAACATAAAACAGGCATTAATCATTTTATAGGCAAGCATAATGAACTGTGCTTGGTTGGTGGCCAGCCAGCCAGTTGGCTCTAAGCCAAGCTAAACACAGCTCCCCTAACTGAATTGCCAAAAAAGAACTTACGCTGTACTCTCTGGCTGGCTGACTAGCACTTAATCCTGGCGCACAACTATGCCGTTTGCATTGTTTCACGCACAATGGACACAAAGGACATGTTTGCACTGATTATCAGATTAGGCCATTGTACGTACAAATTGATATTGTCATGTTTCAAGTGCTGGCCGCAGCCAAAAGCAGCAAAACTCATTGAATGCTGTCGCCAGTGCCGATTAAGAGATTTTACGTTTTTCGCACTCGCAACAAAACTAACCAACCAAACTGGTCAAGAGAGAGACAATGCGCGGACAGACAGACGTACAGACGGACGGACAGTCAGACAGATTTGCAATATTTAGGCGCACACAATGAAACATTTGAGTGGTTTTAGCACTGTGGCTGTGACTGCTACAGCGACTGCGACTATGATGATGTGGCCGGCCTGGTCTAGTTTGCTGCTCGATCATTAGCATAAAGCCACAGCGGCGGCAGACAACGTACCGAAGCGTAGCGAAACGCAGCGACGATCCCCCCGAGCTGTCTGAGCGGGGCGTTAGCTGCAGGATTAGCAGCCATTGGACGGAATGTGCATATCATGCTCGATCTCAATCTTTCGCTTGCTCTCTGTAGATAGCCGATCGTGCAAGTGCTTATCGTAGGCAGTAGGCGTTGAGTGCAGTTCGATCATATCGCTGGCAGAGAGAGGAGAGACTGAGCGTTGATTGTTTGGCCAGGCGCATTAGACTGCAACTCGTATCAGATTTCGAGCGAAATCTTTGCAGAATTTGCCTATCGAGACTGCTAGACAGAGCGTCGGCCAAAACAATAGCAAACAGATCTAGCTGATAAGACAGCCCAAGCGTCAAGCATAGAGCTATCAAAGCTAACAGCTGCTAGATTTCCAAGCTTATCCTTTTGTCTTTAACTGGCGCCAGTTCGTCGATCGTCGATCGCCCAGCGCCGCTTGAGTTTCATTCTATGCACTTGCCAAAATGCCTTTTACAGCCGCTTAGGGCTCAGAGCTCAGCTCAGTGTGCTAGCGCCGGGCTCATAATTCTTTAGAGCCACTATTTGTATTTGTATTTCATAAATTTTGTACAAGCGGCAATAAAAATATTGGCCTGCCTTCTGCTGCACAAAAGAATTGCAACATAAAATGCAGCAGCACAGCAGCCAAATCCAAGGCACAAAGCGCCGGCTGCTAAGACTCGAGAGCGCGCACATCTTTTGTTTCTAAGCAACGAAAACTAGTGCAACACTTTTGGCTTATAGACAAAGGCGTTCTGGACGGGCCAAGACGCAGGCCACTGGCCTGGCATTGTCTTCGCAGAAGTCGTTAGTGTGACAGGTTGGATTTGTTTTGTGTACAGTGCCTAAGTCTGTCATCATCATCAGGCAGAGAACTTGTCTGGCGCCAGCATTAGGGACAATATTTTCGACTAAATATTTCGTCACACACACACACAGACAGAGTATCTGTGTATAAGGGCGTAAGTCGTAGCATAGACTGGCACAGCGGGCGTTTATTTTGGTAGATTTCAGCTTGACCCCTTGAGTTCCTGTTTCTGGCTGTTGCATTCATGATTTATGCCATAACTGCAGTTACAGGTGCAAGTTGGCAGGTAGCCAAAAGTCCTATAGATTTCATTCAATCTAAACAATTTGTTATTGCCTTTATTAATTTATAGTTTATCTTTGGCATTCAGCAAACATTCGATGCTGCCCACGCTCTTGCCATCCTTATAGACACGAAAGTAACTCTTCATAATGCCTCTGGGCATCAGCAGCGGCCAATCGTCAGCATTCATTTTCACATTCTTTATATAGTAAGTGCCCTTGGGTATGGGACACACGCTGCCATCCACCGGAAAGTCCGTATTGACGCCCATGCGCACCGTATCCTGCCCATAAACAGCGATGAACTTCTTTACAGCATCACAGAATCTGGTGCGTGGTATCATAAAAGGCAATTGGATAAAGTTGCCGCCGCCGTTGCTCACATCAATTGAAGAGTCGCCAGCAAGCTCAAAGTGCTCATTGTCCAGATCAGCAAGTATGTCCAGCGTGCCATTGACACGACGATCGCGTCCTACGAAGCTGAGTCCTGAAATATCCGCCAGCGTCTCTTGCTCACCCGGCAGCATGCGCAGAGCAAGTATTTCGATATCATACTTGGTATTCGGTATGCTAAAGCTCTAACAAAAAAATATTATATCAAATATTATTATTAACGCATTCAAAATTACCTGAGCCCAAGCTAAGACAGCCAAATTTAGTAGCAGACTCCACATGCTGAACTGTTGCCCTGCACTAACTTTAGTTGCATTTATATAGTTGCGTTCATTCAGCAAATTTAATAATTGTCAACGTGTGGCAATTAGTTAACTAATTTATTTAATTGCTGCATTTAGGACAAATTAACGTTTAATTATTTATCGCTGTGCTGACAATTTGAATGAGCAACGCAAAAGTTCATTGAATTTGCACACATAATAAAAATATCGATATGCGCATGTTGCGGCAAACTGCAAAGTTGCAACATATTGAGGCACTCGAGAGGCTCGACTAAGGTGAACGCCAGGCACGCGCGTTGCAACACTTGAACTCTATGCACAACAAGCACCAAGTGCGGCTGCTGCTGCTGCTCCTGGGAGGTCCTTGGGGGGTTGGCAAAAGTTTTCGAACACAGCCGCTTTCTTAGCAGCAGAAGTCGCACGCTCTCTATTGGAATTTGCACAATGAAAAACACTTGAGTTTATTTTCTTTTTTGTCAAAACGTGTGTAGTAGCAGTCTGTGAGTCTAAGAGGGTGGGCAGTGGGCTGCGGCTGGTTAGGGCTGAACTTTTTGGTTCAAGAACAATGGTTCAAGTGCTGCTTGCAAAACAAAAAGCGTTTTAAGTTTTAATTACAGCAGACACAATAGACTGCCACAAGAGAAAGAGAAAGAGAGAGCGAGGAGAGCGACACGTGGTGGTCCGTTCAAGTGTAAGATGGCGTGAGCTGCAGTTGCTACTACTTATTGTTGTTGTTGCCAATCGGAAATGGGCAAATTTGTGTAGCTGCAAGCGAAATGTAAGCCAAAGCTGCCTGGCTGACTGACTGGCTGGCTGGCTGACTGGCTCACTGGCTGGCGCTTATCAAATGATGAAAATCATTAGCCAGCTTTTGAAGTGTTGAGCATGACAAGAACCTACTACTGACGTGCCATCGGCAACTATCTATCAAATATAGCTAGCTATAGCTTGTCAGCGATTAGATTTTCAACTCGCAATGGAAAATGAAACAGCAACAACAAATCAGTGGAAGCAAGACGAATGAAATTGCTCAATTGTGACTGATTAGACATTGTTTTCAATTTGTTTGTCGACAGACAGGTAGCTGCTGCTATACCTGCCCTCCCCTCCCACCCCCGCACCCCTTGTGAGAGTTTTTAATCAAAATTGTACAGGAAATCAAAAATCAGTTGAAAAATAAAAATCACAGTTTCTTATCATGATGTTTTCTAGCGCTTTACCCCAATTGCTAGCCCCATCTAAAAAAAATACCCTAGCAAACTTCAATTGAGGCAGCATATTGTTAGCCCAGTCTACAGTTTGACTACTTGATGAGCGGTGGCACAATTAGTCTAGCATACAGTGAGTGCTGCTTGTATGCTGCTGCTCAATTGTCGAAACAATGGGCTCGGGCTCTCGGGCGCTCGGGCCCTTGGCATGTAATTTGAAGAACGCAAAAGCAGTAGCTATGAAATCAATTACGCGATAAAGATTTGACAGCACAAGCGCAGCAATGTGGCAGTCGATAATTAATTTTAACGCTTTATCGCATTTGAGTTTGAGGTGCGCCTTTGCCAGATAGTTGCTGATAGCTCGATAGCTTGATAGCTAACAGCAACTAACGCAACAGCAGCAGCAACAGCAACAAGCAGCCGTTGTCCAATTTTGATTGAAGTCTGTCCTAAAGACGGTTTCCTAATCTGTGACACAATTCGACAAAAATAAAACTATAAGAAAAGAAAATTATGAGTGTGTGCCGCATGCCTATGAATTTATTATTATTTACTTTACTATGCTGCTGCTGCTGCTGCTGCTGCTGCTGCTGCTGGTGGTTGGTTGGTTTATTTTTATGTTTATGAGTGAAGCGCAGATGCTTCCCATGATATGCAAACGAACTCAATTATTTATTTTATCACAAATGATTTTGCTTATCAAATCTAGAAATCGTCTTCGTACCTTTTTTCTTAGCTACCAAGCTGTAGTTGAAGCTGAAGCTGAAGCTGCGAGAGCTCAACTCATCGCATTTCTTATGCATGTGCCCTCTTGAGTTTTTCTTACAATTGCTTGGGCTTGGGTTTGGGTTTGGGCTTCGTCGTTGCTGTCCTGTATTCGTGCTCGGCCATTATTCAAGGAGCCGCTTCTCATTCTGCAAGCAGTCGCATCTTTTGGGCGCTATCTTTGCGTTGAAATCTCACAGTTCATGTCAAATTTCTTGTGTTTTTATATATCATCGCTGTGGCAGCCTTTCCTTTCCTTGCCGCTTTGCTTGCTCGCTTGCTTTCCTTGTAAGTATGTAAATGTCGCTGCCAGAGCCAGAACCGAAGCCGCTGTGACTGCAACTGCAACTGCGTTTTGCACTTCAGCTGATGACTGATGGTCGTGCGTTTATCTTTTGATTTGCAATAGCTTCTGTAGCCGCAGATAAATCTGTGCGCTGGCGTTTGGTTTAATTAAGTTCCAGGTTCCGATTGCGTCAGTCCGTCGCCAGAGAGTCGTCGATTCTTAGCACCTATTGACATGCAAGCCAGCCAGCCAACCAGCCAGGCAGCTAGACAACTGTGTGGCCACACACAAGCTCAAGCTGCAATTGCCTCGCTCGCCGCAGCAGCAAATCAATCAATTCAACACGCAATTTAAGCCGCAGTCAAAGCAGCAGGCAACAACTGATAATTTCTTTATTTTGACTGCTTGCCATTTTGGTCGAAAGTCTTTTGGGTAGACTGAAGAACTGACTGACAATAAATAATAACTCAATACAAATCCCAATTACAATCGAGTGCCACCCGCCTAGTTGGCAGGACAAGACTGTAGACTGCAACCCTCGGCTACCAGGCAACAATTTGATTGTCCTTTTTGTGTATGCCTCTGCCCCTTTTTCCTCCGTGTGTGTGTGTTCGTTTTATTTGATTCGATCAGCGGGGTTTCGCCTACATCCTACAAACGTTCAGCACGGCATCTAGCGCCGGGTTTACTTTTTCGGGTTTATCCTGCACTCGCCCGCCACATAAATCGTTTGTTTTGGCTGGGGACAGTCAGCCCCCGGGCTCTGTGCGGGTTTGAGTGTTTTCTCTTTTATTTAAATTTTTATTTAATTTGTTATTTGTTTACATGAAATACACCGACGTGCGACGACAACGAAGGCGACATATGACAACATTCTCAGCCGGCCACAATTGCCATTGTCTGCCTCTCAACGCGCCCTTAACCGAGCTGCCAGACTTTGGCCATACAATGTGCAACATTTGTGTGGCAAGAACTGCTGACCACACACGCACACCTGGAGACCTAAGGCCAGTTGGCTTGGCCACCGTTTGACAACGACTATGCATGCATCTAATTGCGCCTTTGATTGAATCCCTATAGACTTGGCTTCTGTGTTTTATGCGGGGTGAACAAAGCAGGATAATATTAATTATTGTTTTTAATATATTAATCTTTACACCATTTTGTTTTGCTTAATATTTGACTTGATGTTCATACTTTAATATTTTTAATTAAGCTGATTAAAACTTTTGATTTAAAAATTCTCTTAATTTTCGCCAACAGACCTTTCATTTTAAATACTAATTTAAATTATATATTAAATATGCACTGAAGATAGTGTTAAGCAAATTTATTGCATTTAAGCTACAGCTATGATTTATTTGATTTAAAAAATCACAAACTATTTAATGCCTTCGTGGAAACATTTATGGTATTTGTAGTTAAAAGTTTAAACAAAAATCAGCGCTGTGATAAGCTAAAACACATAAATCTACAACATGCTCCAAAAAGTGGTATAAAAAGCAAATTAGTAGCTCAGTTAAGTCAAGTCTGTTGAGTTGCCTTGAGTTGCAGCAAATCTAAGCAGTATCTTTAACAAATTAAGTGGACAGCTATAAATCAATCGGCTGACGACGAAATTCAAATGAAAAATCAATAAGCTGAAAAGAAAAAAAAAAAAAAACAAAACGAAATCTATTGGCCAAGAGCCATAGTCTCTTTTCTACCTAAAAAGCATGCCCGTGCCAAGGGTTAGAGACGCTGCTGATGTTGGAGCTGGAGCTGGAGTTTGAGTTTGAGTTGTCGTTGGGAACGAGCTGCGTGTTTAACAACAAACAATTAAGATGGCGACCAATTGATAAGCTAGCAGCCAAATCATCAGCCACAGCTAGAGCTACAGTCACAATACGAAGAAGAAGAAGAAGTTGTGGCCAATGGTTTGATGAAAGCAATGGCTATAATGAAATAATTATGGTTGCGCCTCGGGGCTGACCATTTATATGATAGTCAGCAAGCAAAGACAAAGACCTAAAACGCATGTTAATCAAACTTTGATTGCAACAGTAACAGCAACAGCAACAACAGTTGAGCTTTATCGAGATGCCAGCAGTCGGGGAGCTGAAGTTGGAGTCGCGTGTGCAGAAGGATTCTTAGCAATGCATGGAGGCATGGCCAAGGCGCTTATCGATACATTGGCATCTGCCCATTGCTCGTTGCCCGTTGCCAGTTGATGGCTTTGATTGCTGCTTTTGGCCATGCGTGATATTTATTTGTTATTTGACACAAAACGTCGATTGCCTGGACCCAGCGCATAGCGCACCTTTTGGCATGTGTCGTTCCTGTTGGTGGTGGCAGACAATTGAGTGACCAACATGAAAAATGAAACGAGCTAAAGACAAACCAACCAACAACCAACGCAGGCAACAATTTTTAATTTGGCTGCCCATTGTGCCGCACAAAAAAATTAAACAAAACCAAAACAAAGCAAAGAAACAGAAACGAGCAACCAAATTGTAAGCATTTTTTTGCGCGCCTGCATCAAGATAAACGTGCGCTATACAATGCGAACTCCAGCACTCCGGACTCCGGAGTACTATTTGGCCAGCGCGAAATTAGACACGTGATGGGCTGCACTAAGCACTGGAACTGATGGCCACGACAAAAACAGAGCTGATAAAAAATAAAGCGACTCTAGTTCTCATTTTTTTTTTCAGCAAAACTGCAGCTAAAGACTTCCGAGATTAAGCCAAAGCCGATTCAATCAGCTCGTCTAAGCAACATTTGAATAGGTGCGAACAGCGATTCAAATGTTGCGATAACTCACAATCTGCCACAAAAGCAGCAACCACAAAGAGCACAACAACAACAACCACAACGAAGAAGAGCTGGGCAGAGTAACAGGAAACTGTGTTCAAAATCGAGACTGCTGCCAAATTATGACTAGGCATAGGGGACAGAGCAATCAACCACTGTGCGGACAGTGGTACTGGGAGAACTGGGACACAAATATTCTGGGGGTACTACGGTGGCATCCAATTAAATTCAATTTTCGAACAAGCTCAAGCGATGCTACTGCGATAAATTAAACAAACATTTTGTTTGGTAGTTTTATTTCTTTTCGTTGACCGTGCAAGGCAAAGCAAATAAAATACTAGAACGACTAGCGCACACCCTTGAATTAAAATATGCTGCATACTTCAAGGCGGCGCTGTACAGTCTTGCGCATAAATTACTTGAATATAAATGAGTTTAATTATATTTTTGTTGGACCACTAGTTGCTTATACCCTTTAGAGCAGCGTGCACTTGCACGGTATGCATAAATCAACACAAAAACACACGCCTAGCTATGCTAACAGTGCAAGGCGAGAGACAACACGCTGATTATCAAAATTTGATAAGGCATTAGATACTTAAATACAAATACACACACACATATGCTATGTAGCTGCAAACGAGGACTGCTATGCTTCACTTGTTACCGCTCTTGCACAGGGGGGAAAAGGCAGCGGCAGCGGCAGCGGCAGCGACAGCAAGTGAAATTCTAACAAGTTTATTTGTGCGTTACAAATATTTATTGGAAAGGTAACACTTGCAACTGCAACAAGCACGCGTGAGTGAGCTAGAGTGCCAGAGAAAATGTTAAACAAGTTACAACTGTTGCCCAGCTGAATTAAAATGTCAACAGTTCCAATCGATTTTCAAATGCAGCAATTACTTTGACCTAAGGTGGTTGCGTTAATGAAGCGTTTGGTTGTGCACGGCTACAGTAAAAACAATAAGTTAAAACGGAAGTACATTGGATGGAAATATATTTAGAAAATTATGCAAGACAATCTGAAGCTAGTTATAGTTAAATATTTTATGGATTAAGCAAAAGTCAAGCAGGCTTAGCAAATGATTGTTTGCAATAATTACTCATACGCAATGTTTGTTGTACTGCCTTAGCAGCAAGCAACACCATCTTTAGTTATTATATTATATTTTGTGTAATAATTAAGCTTGTAAATAAATAAATAAATAATATTTATTGTATGTACTAATTATAAGGCTAAGATTTTATTATTTTATGCTTATTTTGTACATTAAATTGAAAGTAAAGTGTATTTAAATATTTTGTATTTAAAACAAATGTAAATAAATACTCAGAGCCAACGTTTTTTCCAACTGCTAGTCAAAAGCCAAGCAGTTCTGCTTAGCTATAGTACAGTATACAATATAATGAAAATAGCTTAATTTATTGTAAAAGTTTGAATTTTATTTTGGACACACAGCTGTCAATGTTTGCTGTTGTAATTACGTGAATTTCTATGTCAAATTGCTTTCCAACTGACACTTGTTTTCTCTCTCTGTGTCATTTTGAAGGCGCCAGCAACAATGACTTGCACAATGTTTGCCATTTTGCCCTAACAACTTTGTAATTTTTTGTTTACACGCTTAAATTGTAGCGTAATTGCTGCGGGAAGTAGCAATTGCTATATGTGTGTATCTGTGTGTGTGTGTGTGTGTGTGTGTGTGTGGCTGCTTAAATTGTATGAATTGTCAAGCGCTGCGAAAGCGCACACATGTTACATGAAAAACTTTTGAACTTTTGGCCAACACAAAAGGGCAAGCGACCGCTTGGCTAAATAAACGCACTTGAAGCTGTCAGCAGCAGCAGCAGCAACGGCAGCAACCGCAGCATTGATAAAAAGCTAGATGCAAACGTTTAGATAAAATAAGCTGACTGACTGGCGTTGTAATTCGTGTAATTATATTCTCAATTACTGGGCCAGATACAGATGTTGCTGAGGCGATTAGTACGCATCAAAAGCTCACAGAACAAAAAAAAATTATGGAAAAATCAAAAGCAGAGCAACAAATATAGCCATGAAAGAGATAAGTTCTAAATGCTGTTGCTCAGTCGTGCAGTCAAACAAATCCAAAGCCAAAGCCAAAGCAAACAAAACAAACAGCATGGGGGACACACACACACGCACACGCATACATATATGTGTATATATGCAAATGGCAGTCATCCTGTGGACAGTCCAGGCAACTTAAGTGGTTTCTGTTCAGCAGCAGCAGCAACAACAACAGCAGCAGCGATGTGATGCCTACTGCGATATGATATGATTATGTTAAACGCTCATTCAGTTTTGTTCCCTTTCGCTCTCTTTCACTCACTCTCGCTCGCTCGCTCTCTCTCTCTCTCTCTCTCTCTCTAGCTTTACATTCAGCTTCAGTGCTTGCTGTCATTGGTCATTGGCGTAACGCGCGGGCAGCAGCTGCGCTCTTAACTGATTTTCCCGTCTGTAGGCAAAAAGCAGCAAGCCAGTCTCATTCCACTTTTTGACTATGTATTATATATATATATATCTGTATATTCAGTTCAGTTTCAAGTTGACGATTTCATAATTCAATTTACAAGATAAGGCGAACAAACCAACCAACCAACCAGTCAAGCAACAACAACAACAACAGCAGCAACCGTTTGTGGGGCGTGTTGTAAAGAAGACACAACTACAACTACTACGAAAAAAAAAGAAAAACATTTAATTAATTATGCATCAGCGATTGTGTTTAAATAAAAGCTCAGCCACTGCAACTGTCAGCTATGAATAAGTCTTTGGCTTAACTATTTGTCAAATAGACTTAATTTTTAGTTAGTCTCTAATTAAAGCGCAGTTTTCAAGTCTTTTGGCCTTTTGCTTATCACACACATTGTTAACAATTTCCACATAAACGCAAGCTCAGGACAGATCCTTTAATTCTCTGCATAATTTCAAATCAGACAAGCGTTAAAAACATTTCATTATAACGCTACACAATCGGAATATTTAATGATTTAATCGTGCAGCCAAATCAGCAACAGCAACAGCAACAACAACAGCAACACTTGAGCTGAAGTTGCAGTTGTTGCTGTTGCTGGTAGAGACGGGCAACGGCAACAAGCAGACAGCATTGCTCGATAAACTGCCTCAAATTCACAGATTTTAAATTTAAAACGTAGCCAGTGCAGTGCCAAAGGCTTGTAACATGCCCCAAACTTGCCGCACGTCTCGCTCTGGGTTTTCAGCAATGCCACAGTCGACATTCAGATATAATGGCGCGAGTTTCATGTTTACAAAAAGATTATGCAGCGCCCGGGCCCGAAAGCAAACGTGCTCGAGCTATGGCTTAAACTATAGCTGCTGAGTTCTAATTAAACAATTCGTAGAATTTCGCGTTAATTGCGAGAAAACGACTTGAACGTGCAACTCAAATGCAGATGCTGCAATGATGCTGCAGCTCCAGGTGCAGGGCAGAGCGTTGACACGACAACAACAACGACAACGACAACTAAGCTACTTTAAGCTTTAAGTAGTGAGAAAACTGTGCACTTTGATTAGTTATGTGGGCAACTGTTGTTTGGCATTGGAGTTGAAGCTAAAGTTGTGGCTGACCCGCAGCTGGCTGAGCGCGCTGTCATTAACATAACCAAAAATCCAAGTTACAAATACAAAAGCTGCAGAGAGAGAGGAGAGGGCAGTGAGCAGAGGGAGGGAGCCGTCAACAGTGAGGATTGTGTATCGCAAACAGAGAAAACTCAATTCAAATTATCGCCATACAAGATCGACAGATGTTCAGCGAAACAACAAAAGCAACACAAGAAAAAAAATAAAGAGACGCAGAGACGCAGCGACGCTTAAGCTGAAGAGCAGCCAACTGAGAGGTCAATGAGGTGCAGCGACCGCAGTCCTGTGCTGTCCTGTCCTGGCGATCGATCGACCAAAAGCAGTCGCACGTCTCGCTGAGCAAATAACGCCCCATTTGTTGCCAAAATACTAAAGCCCTTAATCTAAACCACTTTGGGCCATGGCCAAGGCTCGACTTGGGCACGCAGATCAACATTGTCGATCGACATTCAACATTCAACGCAACGCATATTTCGCATAACGCAGGCACACCTTTTGGCTTGGCCAAAAAGGGATAAGCAAAGAGCATATACAATGCTCAAGTTATTGTTGTATTGAAGTATTGTTGAAGAACCCAGAACGCAGAGCCCGCACAGAGCAGCGGACGTCAACCAACGTCAGTGCAACGCTACCGTCGATCATCCTCATAGGTTTGCTGCTCGTCATATGCGGCTGCTTGGCTGCCACTTCTACACATAAACGGACGGACGAATGTACAGACGGACGGACACTTACGGCTGCGCTTGCGCGCTTATCAGCGCCGATTAATCAGCATCAAACTTGCTGATAACGCCAGGGCGACCCTGTCGTTTTGCTTGTGCTTGTTGTTGCTGCTGCTGCTGCTGTTGTAGTTGTTGTTGTTGTTAAAACTCTCTTGTTGCCGTATCCTCATCATGACGCTGCGCAGTGGCAAGCAACACTCATGTTTAAATTATGATGGCTTCTAACTTGCGCTTCTCAACTGCTTTTGGGGCGACCTCATCAGCCAATGACTTTGTATATATGTGTGTGTGTGTCTGTCTCCGTGTGTGTTTGTATTTATGTGGGCATATGGGCAGCCGTTTGTTGGTCAAACGTGTTAGAAGTCATGTTGCTGCTGACAGCCGCATTGACAACATGTCCAAGGTGCTCAGTCAAAATATTTAAGTTTCAAGTTGCTTTTTTGGCTATCAGTAAATTTCATGTTGATAATTTTGATTGCTGATAACAAAGTTTTGATTTGTGATTGCCACAGTGCCACTGCTGCTTTGACTATTTATTGACTTCTAGCAGTTTGGACTATCGCTGCGGGATAATCCCAGTTATTTTATCTTTTTTTTAAGCCTTATCAGGCATAACTTTGATGACTTTCAAATTCTGAGATAGTGACAGAGCGCTCTCTGGCAATAAATATTCTGAAAATGTAGAAATAATTTAAAATAAATAAGCAACAATTTCTATTGAACTCTTGTTGTAGTGCATAAATTAGCTTCACAGCTAGTGAATACTCAACCCAGTCTGAAGCTCACATTATTGCACTACAGAATTAATTCAATTTAAATAAATAAAATGCTCAACATTGTTGCTGATGCATGTTGCTGGCAAAATAAAACACACAAGCCTCTACATTATTATCGTATAGAATGAGTATGAGTATATTAAGCTTAGTTTGGCGATAAGCCGCAGTCGCAAGCCAGCGCAAATTCAGCAATGTCAGTCCATTAAGAGCGTTGCCCGGTCGCGATTGTTTAATTGAACAATATGTATATTAAAATATATATATTGCTTTTGTTAGGCGTGCGTAGTCTGCTGGCTGTGCCTGTGTATACTGCGAATAAGCAATTGAATCTAAGCGCTAGTTGTACTGAGCGTAGCTGCAGTCTATGGTGGCTCTCTGAGGATAAAGCGGAGCCTTTGCGCTACACAGGCGTTCCAGCAATGCATTTGGAAGAGTTGCTCTTGGGCAGTTGCAGAATACGCGCCTTGCCCGTCGAGTTGCTGCGTCTAACACCAAATCTGCGCAACTTACAGGTCTACAACAGCAGCATTTATCGTATGCCAATTAAGGACTGGTCATTGCTGCCAAAGCTGCAGACGCTGACCTTCGAGCACCAGCGCATGGCACGACTGGACAAAGACGATTTCCAAGCGCTGCAGCAGCTCGAAATTCTGCAGCTGGGCTACAATGAACTGAACAATGTGCATATGAATGCTTTTGCGGGCTTGAAGCGCCTCAAACTGTTGGCGCTGCCTGCCAATGGCTTGGAAGAGATCAATCCTCAAACCTTTGACGAGCTGGTAGAGCTAACGCATTTGGATTTGAGCCACAATAGATTAGCGTCGATTGATGGCGAGTTGTTTGAGCATAACAGCAATTTGCAGTCCTTGCTGCTGAATGACAATAAACTGGAAAGCGAGCACTTGTTGCTGCCGACGTTGACGCAACTGCGCCTGCTTGACATAAGCAATAGCGGCGACCTAACAGAGTTGCAACTCAATAGCGCACATACTGTAATCGTGGAGCGCAGCAATGTGCAGCGCTTAATCATACACGGCAGCGTTATCAAACTGCAGGCAGGCAACAATGCGCTGACGCAGCTCAGCATTGGCGATAAGAGCGCGGTGATTGAGTTGGACCTGCATAACAATTTGCTTGATAGTAACGCCAGCTCAGCGCTGCTGACAGACATGTGGCAACTGCGGCACTTGGACTTGTCCAGCAACAACATTGAAACCTTGGCCAGCAATTCGAGCATCAGTCTGTACTTACCTAGCTTGAGATACTTGAACCTGGCGCATAATAAGCTGCGCGCCTTGCCGCCCGCTCTGCCAATCCTGCCAAGCAGTCTGGTGCACCTGGACATATCCTATAATCATTTGCTGCAACTGTACTCACGGAACTTTGCAGCACTGCCCAACTTAGAGCATTTGAATATTGCCGGGACTCGCTTGGACAAATTTTACTACCAACGCTTTCAACGGGATCATTATGTGCTTAAGGAGCTCGTAATATGCGAAGCAGATGTCAGCTCTAGCCAGTTTGATAATATGCTCTTTCATTTCGACAATTTTTTTCGCGGTAAACTTATCACAAGCTGCAACAGCACAGTGCAGATGCCAAAGCAGTTGCCACTCGAAGTGTCGGGCATACATCCTTACTGGACTACAAAGGATGTGCTAGCATTGATAACGCTCATTGTGTGCTTTGGCATACTCCTGCTGCAGATCTATCGCATACTAGAAGATGAAGGTTGTCTGCGTAGACTGCGTCGACGTTTCGGCCGGCCCCGTCGCAGCCACAGAGGAATGGCGACGGCACGAGACGCATTGCTGACCAGGACACTGAAGTATGAAGAAATCCTTTAATAATCTATTTTAATGCTCTATTTATTTATGTATATGTTTATCTCTTATGCAGAGTTCCAGTGATTAATATTGTGAGCAACAATTGGTCAAAAGGATACTAAACTAAGCTGCAAATTATTTAAATTCATATATGATTAAACAACAATTTAAAGCTATTTGTGAAGGCTCAAGATAATTACTTGGCTCAAGGAAATCAAGTGGCACGCAGCAACAACACATGTTGTTGTTGTTGTTGTTGCATTGGCAGCAGCCTAAGCAATAACAACCACAACATCAACAGAAACAACTTCTGTATGTATTTTGACTTGGCCACTTGTAAGCCTACCAGACGGCTTCCTCCCCCTGCCACAATTCAATAATTTGCCTATCGCGCTGGCAGATTTGCCAACAACATGTTTTGGGTGGAAATTGTGTAGATGTGTTAATCACTAGGGTTAGTATTGTCCAAAGAATTCTAAATTCTTCTTATTAAAAATGTAAAAATATTTAAAATAAAGAAAGTATAAATACAACTTTTAAATTAAAGGGATTGTTTACTTACACAGAATCATTTACTATTAGAACAGACTATACAGTTTCTATTTTTATTGTTTTCAATATAAAGTCAAGGTCAATTGGACATTCAACAAATTTCTTAAACCAAAATATATAAAAATTAGTTTAATTAGCTTTATAAAATAAGCAACAAATGCTATTGAGCTCTTGTCTTAGAACATATTAATATAGTTTACTTACTGTTTACGGTGCAAATCAGTTGACATATAATAAATGCTCACCCCAGCCTGAAGGTCTCGGTCGTTCTGGCTATATTATTGAGCTATAGGTTTAATTCAGTTTAAGTAAATAAAATGCTCAGCATTGTTGCTGATGAATGTTGCTGGCGTTCCAGAGGTAAAACACACAAGTCTGCTTATCTGCGTATACATTCATATATAGCATATAGTATATAGAATGAATATGCAGATTAAGCTTAGTTAAGCTTAGTTTGGAGATAAGCCGCAGTCGCAAGCCAGCGCAAATTCAGCGATGTCAGTCCATTAAGAGCGTTGCCCGGTCGCGGTTGTTTAATTGAACAATATGTATATTAAAATATATATATTGCTTTTGTTAGGCGTGCGTAGTTTGCCTGTGTACAGTGCGAATAAAGAATTGAATTTAAGCGCTAGTTGTCCTAGGCGTAGCTGCAGTCTATGGTGGATGTATGAGGATAGATCGGAGCCTTTGCGCTACTTGGGTGAACCAGCAGTGCAATTGGAAGAGTTGCTTTTCATCAATTGTTGGATCCGCTCCTTACCTGTGGAGTTGCTGCGTCTAACGCCAAATCTGCGCAACTTACAGGTCTTCAACAGCAGCATTTATCGTATGCCAACCAAAGACTGGTCGTTGCTGCCGAAGCTGCAGCAGCTTACCTTCGAGCACCAGCGCATGGTGCGACTGGACAAAGATCATTTCAAAGGGCTGCAGCAACTCGAACTGCTGCAGCTGGGGGACAATATACTGGTCAATGTGCATATGAATGCTTTTGCAGGCTTGAAGCACCTCAAGCTGTTGGCACTACCTTCCAATAGCATAAAAGAGATCTTTCATCAAACCTTTGACGAGCTGGTAGAGCTAACGCATTTGGATTTGAGTCACAATAAATTAACCTCAATTGGTGGCGAGTGGTTTGAGCATAACAGCAAATTGCAGACTCTGCTGCTGAATGACAATGAGCTGGAAAGCGAGCACTTGTTGCTGCCGGCGTTGCCGCAACTGCGCCTTCTTGACATAAGCAATTGTGGCGATTTAACAGAGTTGCAACTGAATAGCGCACATACTGTAATCGTGGAGCGCAGCAATGTGCAGCGCCTAATCATACACGGCAGCGTTATCAAACTGCAGGGGGGCAACAATGCGCTGACGCAGCTCAGCATTGGCGATAAGAGCGCGGTGATTGAATTGGACCTGCATAACAATTTGCTTGATAGCAACATCACCTCAGCGCTGTTGACAGACATGTGGCAGCTGCGGCACTTGGACTTGTCCAGCAACAACATAGAAACCTTGACCATCAATTCGAGCATCAGTCTACACCTGCCTAGCCTGAGATACTTGAACTTGGCGCATAATAAGCTGCGCGCCTTGCCGCCCGCTCTGCCAATGCTGCCCAGCGGTCTGCTGCACTTGGACATATCCTATAATCATTTGCTGCAACTGCAAGCTCGGAACTTTGCAGCATTGCCCAACTTAGAGCATTTGAATATTGCCGGCAATCGCTTAGCTAAATTTGACATCCGAGAATTTTATCCGCAGCATGCGGTTGTGCTTAAGGAGATGGTAGTATGTGGAGCCGATGTCAGCGCTGGAGTTATTATTGATATGCGCATCTACTTTATTGACATGGAAGGTGGTAAACTTATCACTAACTGCAACAGCACAGAGCAGAAGCCAAAGCAGTTGCCTTTCGAAGTGTCGGGCTCTCTCTACCTCTCGCTGTCTGGCGCAAGTGATTGATGACGCTCATTTGTGTGCTTTGGCATTCCTTTTCTGCTTGGCGCAGATCTATCGCATACTAGAAGATGAAGGTTGTCTGCGTAGACTGCGCGGACGTTTCGGCCCACAACCGTCGCTGCCACAAAGGAATGGCGCCGGCACGAGACGCATCGCTGACCAGGACACTGAAGTATGAAGACAGCCATTAATAACTTAATGCTCTACTTATTTATTTATATTATTTAATGCTTTTGTTTATCTTTTATGCAGAGCTCCAGTGATTAATATTGTGAGCAACAATTGATAAAAAGGAAACTAAACTAAGCTGCAAATTATTTAAATTCATATATTAAACAACAATTTGAAGCTATTTGTGAAATTGCCCACCAAATACGAACTTTGGCTCAATATAATTGCTTGACTCAAGGCAACCAAGTGGCATGCAGCAGCAACACATGTTGATGTTGTTGTTGTATTGGCAGTGGCCTGACCAATAACGACAACGACAACATCCAACAGGAACAACTTGAACAACGACTTTTCCGCCTCTGTATGCATTTTGACTTGGCCACTTGTAAGCCAGCCAGCCCGCCAGCTCCCTGCCTCTGCGCCAGCTCGATGGTTTGCCTGTCGCGCTGGCAGATTTGCCTACGACATGTTTTGGGTGGAAATTGTGTACATGTTTAGGTACCGGGCGCAGTGCAACTCGCACTCAAGATTTCGATATGCCATCGCAATTTCTCAGAAATTGTATTTTGATTTATTTATAATGTAACAACGACATGCACACACTATTTGCACAAGGCACAAAGGTTTGGGGCAGGCTTAGTTGCCAGAACCCTGCAGTACGGCTTAGTAGCTTTACTCACTACCGGTGATCAAATCAACATGAAATTCTGTCATAGGCAGTAGCTAACTCACATCGCTTAGATAACCCATGAACTGTAAATTCAGCAACACTCGTCTGCTTTGCTGCTTAATCTAAAAGATTAAAGATTAAAAATAATTTAGCATGACTTAAGCTCTCTCACAATTGATTTGAGCCGTACTAAAGGGATGCTGAGCAAGTTGCTGCTGCTGTTTATTCAATTTAAATTTATGGCTTTTGTTTGGGCATTTCGATGAAATTAGAAATATGCAAATGCTGCGCATTAATTAGGCAAACTCAATTTATGCTTGCACTTAAATTGTTAGAGCGAGACAGCGCATGCGGCAATTTAAAAAACTTCACACCCGCCGTGTGGTGCGGTGGGCGTTTTAAACTAAAGCGCACGCGGCATTTTTATATGAAAAAACCTAAATGAAAAGAAATCGAAATGTATTTCTACGATTGCCGACGATTGCAATTGTGCCACAAGCAACAACAGCAACAGCAACAATAACAACAACAGCAATAATAATTTGCCAATCGTTCACGCGTCCAGTGTGTCCAGTTCACAGCCGCATTATTGCGTGCTAGCTTGGCTGGCAGGGGGGACACCCTTTTGCATCTCCTCCTACTACTCAAGCTGGCAAGTCTCACCCCTTTTTTTGTTTTTGGGTGGGCGTTGCCGCGGAGGCTGAGCAAAGTGTAAATTTATGATCATGCGATTTTTATCGAAATGTGAATGTGAAAAAGAGTACAGCGCTTTTTGCACTTTATAAAAAGGCAGCAGCAGCCGCAGCAGCAGCAACACAACAGCAACACACTAGCAATTGGCGCTGCATTTGCCAGGCCGTGTTTTGAGGTTGGCCTGAACGCATTATTAATGCTCGCACGCCGTCTGTCATGTTTTGTATTTAGTCAATTTTTACTCGTATTGAAAATTCAGCCTTCTTTTTTTTATACGTTTTTATTGAACGCTTTTTTTAACACTTTATGCAGCCGTCTGCTTCATAAATCATAGCGCGATTTTGTGCTTGTTGTTGCTGTTGCTGGCAGCGTTTATCAACATTTCGCACACTTGGCTTTAGATTTTCCAAGCAAACCTGCTGCCACGCCCCACGCGCCCCCATGCCTAAGACAAAGCCAAGCCAAGCCAAGCCAAGCAGCTGGCAGCGTTTCCCAACTTTATAGCATAGGCACGACCGACAATGACACCCAAGCGACCCCACAAAACTCAAGTCAGTCCCTCAGTCAGTCCGTCAGTCAATAAGTCAAGTCACACACACACGTGGCTGCAGCGACTAACGGCTACATTAATGCGATTATTTTGTGCACTTTTTGGCACAAGTTTATGGAATTAATTCCGGATCAGTGAGCGGGCATACGTCGCTGTCTATGGAGCCCACACATTAAGCGCATTTTAATGGAAAAGCACAAAAGACAAAAACCTTAAGCGTTGGCAATAATTTTTCATTTCAGCTCTACTCCCCACCCCACACTACCCGCTCTCGGGTTATTTCACACCATGCTTATGCTTAGCTACAAAAATTTGTTGTGCTAAGCCTGGGCCAGCGTTAGAATCTCGTTAGCGAGTTAGAGTGAGAGAGACTCATATTAATCGCATTATTTACAGCAAACAGGATCAACTCAAAAGTCAAGGCGACAAACACTCCCACGGGGATATGCATGACATATGTAAAGTGTTAGCTGCTGGCCAAGGACGAACGCGCGTGGGGGTTGCAAAGCGGCAACGCGTGCCAGGCTGCGGTTCGTGTAATGAATATCCGCTTAGCTGGTGACTGCTAGCTGCTTAAACGGATGCTGCAACACGGGGTTGCAAGTGCACCCCTGACTGACTGACTGCCTGTCGCCTGTCGTCTGTCTATTACTGACTCTTAGCCACTGGGTGTTGGAAGTTGGGTGTGTCCGTTGTGCCGGGCGTGCGCTGGGAAATTGTTACAGTGACTGCTACAATATGCCGCTCGACTTCGCTGCCACTTGATTGACTCACTTGGAGTACAAAACAAAGTTAAAAAAGCGCAATTGGAAAACTGCTCTGTGAGAAAAAAGATCATAAAAAAAACGTCAACAGCTGCGCAGCCTCATTTGTCCACTTGAGAACTTTTCACGCGCTCGCTTTTCCACTGAAATGCCATAAAAGTTAATACTTGCCAGTGAAAATATCTGTGGCCAAGGTAATTAACGCAGGCTCTAGAGAGACAAGGCAGTAATTAGGGCTGCTGCGATAAGCTGAGCGGCACTTAAAGCCTTGCACGTTCATTTTATTTGATTTCACATTTATTTTTGTTAAAACAAAAAATCCCAAAAGCAGCAGCAGCAGCGTCCATTAAGTGTACGCTGGTCAGTTTAATGCACTGACTATCGTTGCCATAAAAATCCAATCTATGAACCGCCAAGAGAGCAGCGCTGAGCCCATTGGCGAGATTAACATATTAAACGAAATCGATAGCAGTTAAAGGATATTGTGGCACAGGCGCACGTGATGCGCTAATTTTTTGCCTTGACACTTGCCCGCAGCAAGCAGCGTTCAGCGTTCCGAGTGGGCGCTGGTGGGGGTAGCGGCGTGTGGTCCGCCGGATATGTCAGAAGTGTCGTCATTACAGCACGTGACTCGCTTTAAATGAAGACAAAGCCAACGCGGGCGGTCCTTGCCCAAGGACTACAACAAGCGGCTGCTGAGCAGCACTCGCAACTGTAACCTGAGCTACCAAAAATCAGGCAAAGGGCGAACAATAAGCTTTAATTTGTTTTCAAGCACGAGCTAAAGTATCTCACAAAAAAAACAATGCTCTGATTTGTTATGGGGTTGCTGGGTTAACTGGCTTAACGCCAGCCAGTGTCAATAAGCTGCAAATACGCATTCTGATCATCACTGATGTGGGCGCATTTCGGTAAAGATTGAGCCTAGATACGACAATTTTACAAGTAATCTATGCTCTGTAATTATATGCTTAAGATCTGATTGTCAATCAGTTGAGAGTTAATAGAACATTTGTGGGTAGGTAGGCTCAATAAAAAGAAGTCACATTCCACTAATTGTAGAAGCCACTAACAATTTAATTAACTTTTATTTTGCTTACATTAATGCTCTCAATAAAAATAATTAAATTAATTTTAAGCTGTACGTTCTTTTGACTTCTTTAAATGTCTTTGTGATAAAAAAAAATAACCAAACAAGTCGTTTAAGCAAATGGTCACTATAATAATCACTGTCTATAAACTATATACATTATTTTATTCAAGGTACATAAGATTAATATATAAGATGCTTCTGAGCTTAGCTTAGCAAAAAAAAAACTATACAGAGTTAATATATAATAGTTATTATAATAAAAATAAAAATAAATACATTTTTCTAAGAAAAGTATTAATGGCAATAATAGGTTGTTAAATATAAAAAGGCAATGCTATTTAAATTTGAAGAACGGAAGTCTAAAAATCCTGACTTAATATCAGAAAATGTTGATGCAATCTTTTTAGAATGAATAAATGTGTGTTGCTTGTTGCACATTATTAAAATTATTAGTTGCAGTATTAATTATATTTTTGCTACACCATGAGCATCATAGGCGTAGCTATGTACGAGCAAAGGGGCAGCTTAAATGATGAAAATGTAAGTAAAAATTCTGGAAAATTATAAAAAATACTGCTAAAACTTACTGCACTCTAGACTATATACTAGCTACGCCCATGGTGTGATTAACGATTAATGGCAGCTGCAGGGGCGTTGTTTAGTGAGCAGCCAATCCCCTTGGCAAATGCAAAATAGGCGCAAAAATTACCAGTGCACAAGTTTTTTGTGTGTGCGGTTACAACTGGCCAAACCAATACAATAACAAAAATAACAAAAAAAAAAAATAAGGATTGCAGCTGATTGGATCTTATGCTAAGAGTGAGGCTGTGACTGAGACTGAGGCCGAGAGGCAGCAGGCCACTTGTAGTGGCAGCCAAAGGTAAAGAGCGAACAGCGAACGTTGCTGGAATTGATGCAGATGCAACGTGATGCTTGTTGGTAATAAAATTGGTGCTTAAACGAATCCACTCACAGCCATTTAGCAATATCAGACATGGCTGTAAAATTAACAGAGCAACACACAACGAGCCAACAAAACGATGCAACAACAGCATCAGAAACAACAACAGCAACAACAACAACAGCAGCAATATACAACGAGGGAACGGCCTCAAGTTTTGTCTGTGGCCTGCTGTTGCTGTTGCTGCCATGTGCAATTATTTTGTTGTTGTTGCTTTTGCTGTTGCTGTTGCAGCAGTTGCCTTTTGGCCGCGTTAATGATGTTGGCGGTGGTGCGGGGCAGCAATCGGCTGTGTGGCTTGGGATCGGTTGGAAAATGGCAGACTGGTTGCACGAGGCCAGCCATTGCGTCTGCTGCATCTGGGTACTTAGCAACACCCACTTTAAGATCAACAACAACAGCAGTCAGTGCAATATGCAGTGTGCTGCGCCAGACTTTGTGCTCTCCACTTGCTAACTGCACACAAATTTATGACAAAAGCTCGCGAAGTTTTTGATGAACAGCCAGCCAGGCAGCTTAAGCTCAAGCTCAAGCAAGTTCTTTATTGAGATTTTATGAAGAATTCTGACAAGCGATTGGGCAGTGAGTGGCGATCATTTAAACTGTTGTGCACGATCGCATTAATTTATTAATTTAATGGCAAAAACGTTATGTAGCAAGTGAAGGCAACGCCAAACTGTGGGTGAGGGGCAAACTGTGGACCCCGAGGCTGCAAGCGCATACACATGGGGCGTTTCTAACAATTTTATGCCAGATGAGCGCCTAAGTGATCACGATCAGTTACCTGCCAGCCAGCCAGCAAGCCAGCCCCATCCATCCAGGCAAAGCCGTGCTGCTGAGCCCCAGCCAAGTCAAACGTGCGTCCACTTAAACCACAGACAATCTTCATTATGCTCACTGCAGGGCACAAAGCACAGCTGCAGCAGCAGCAGCAGCAGCAGCTACAATTTCAGATACAAGCCTCATGCTGATGCTCGGACGGTGACTGCGACTGTGACTGCTCCCGCTGCCAGCTGAGGTGTTTATTAAGGTGTAATGCAATTTTTCATAATTTTTTTTTCTTACCTTTTCTTTTGCTTTGCGAGGCGCGCGTGGGCGGAGCGACTGGAAAATTGCAATAATATGCTTGTGTAGTAGTATATATATATATATATTATATGTATTTCTTTGGCTACAAAATGGATGCACAATGCAGGCCACGACAGCAACCAGCAACAAGCAATGGGCAATGGCAATGGCAACGGCAACAACGCAAAAAACTGTGGCAACATGTTTGAGGTTTTCGCTTTTCCGACATAAATAATGGTCATAAATTGAGCATGGCCGGAGCTAAAAATTCAGTATTTATAGCCAAATGATAAAAATAAGATTTATTAACATTTTGCTGCCCCGCGTACACACACACACACACACACACACATACGCAGCTCTCTTTGAGCTTTTCCCACACCCTACTGCCAAGTTTTTATACACCGACAAACGGATTCGATGCCGCCAGAGAACATCCGTTTCACTTTGCCGTGTGGCTCATCCTGCACTTTGCGTGGGCGCATTTTCCTTTAATTTTTCTTTTTGCTTAAATTAACATTTGGCTGCAGCGCACACTGAACCAACTAATTAGCTGTTGGATGGACCCAAGCCAAATTATTTGCAACTAAGCAGAAGAGGGAGGGACTAACAAACTCTGTACAAGCTTTTTTTGGCGTTTCACAATTAGTGCAACGAATCGCCTTTGGCTGGCTGGACTACAAACAAGATTTCAATAAGAATATCAAGCAAATGTAGAAGCCATAAGCTACATAAGCAACAATAACAGCAACAACAACAACTGCGACGCACACGCAGCCTGATTTTAATCAAATTCACAGCATTGTTTGCCTGTCAAGCAACAAACGAACGATTATTACAGGCACAGGACGCGAAAGGCGCGACAAGAAAACAAGAGCCTGCACTTCGATGTTGCTGTTGTTGTGTTAAATTCCAAGCGCATTTCATATGGCACCAGAGGCAAAACAGCAACAACACCATGGATATAAAGCTGCTCCACATTGCCGCAAAAGGCAACAACATAAGCACCAACAACAACAACAACAACTGTATTGGCATCGTGCGTGACCACTGCTGCCCCAAGCGGTGAGCACCCACCCACTTTTCGCAATATTGCTTTATGGTTAATTCTCTGCTGCTCTGGCTAGCCAACCAGCAGCGCGCCTTTATCATGTTAAATACATTATAAAGCTCATGAATATCATTAAACAGCCTTGAGTAGCCATCAAATTCGTTGTAATAACAATAAATGCTCTTTGCATGCGATGCGCTGCAGATAACTTTCACAAAAGTAAACATTTTCTTAAGTCGCAAGCATTTTGAATATTTTGTTGGCGCCAGAAACAACGACAATATAACAATCTGGCAGTATACAGTTCATTACAGTGCTGCCAGATACGATTTATTATTTTGTGGATGATACCTGCTGGCTGAAAATATAAATAGTGTCAAAAATAATGGCAAAAATAGCCTATTTCAACAGACAGAGTTTTGCAACACTGCTTATCATGCTACGCTCTTTACTCCATTGTTGTTGCGTTCTTTATCAATAAAAGGTGAAAATATTTAATAAATTTATTGTAATAACCGTGTGTATCTCGAATAAGCAAACATAAATCAAATAGATCAGTTATTGCAGCTAAGAAGTGAATACAAAACATATTAATGCAATATGCATGCTAAAAAAAATAATTTTACAAGTTTAATTTCATGTTGTGTTTAATTTGTGCGTCATCATTGCAATATTGAAGACAGATCAAACGTTTTGCCGGTGCACCGTTCATTATCTGACGAATTCGACTGTCTAGGCGATTAGAAAGTCGACAGCGTTATTGTTATTGTGATGAGCGCTGCGCGGGCGGGGGCTATGAGGAGAAAGCAACAGTAGCATGAATTTCACGTCATGTGTGAACCCCGCGCAAACAAACTACTTATAGTATAACATCATTATTACTCACGCAGACAAAACTGCACAAAGCACGCAAAACCAAAAAAAAAACAAGCTAACCACCACCCCCGGTGCCAAGAGCCTTGGTGTATCGCGCGCTCTATCTCAATCGCTCTCTCTCTCTTTCGCGCATATTGTTTTTGTTGTGTGCAGTGACGAAATGACTGCGACTCGGCTACGCATTGTCGTTTTTAAAGGTCATGGGTAGTGTTGGGGGAAGGGGCCCCTCGCACAGCTGATATTTTTTTGTAATTTTCCGCGCATTTGTTTGCGGCAGAACAATCGGGAATAAACTCAAAGAAACTCATTGAAAATCTTTTCTGCTTGCAGACGCCAGCATGGATTTTGCCAGCGTGCTGAACAAGCCACACCAGCGCACTATTATACACCTGGATATGGACTGCTTCTATGCCCAGGTGGAAGAGATACGTGATCCAACGCTGCGCACACGCCCACTGGCTGTGCAACAGAAGAACTTTGTGGTCACCTGCAACTATGTGGCACGAGCACGCGGAGTTACTAAACTAATGCTAGTGAAAGAAGCTCAAATTTTGTGTGAGGATCTGGTGTTAGTCAATGGCGAAGACCTGGCGCCGTATCGCCTAATGTCACAGAAAATCTTCGATTTGCTACTCAACTATACGCCCGATGTGGAGAAGCTGGGATTTGATGAGAACTATATGGATGTAACGGCCTTGGTGGACTTGCGGCAGGCGCATGTAGCTGAGGCTCAGCGCAAGCCTGCAATCGGGCATATTTATCCAGCGGATGGCACAGCCCTAACCGACTGCAGTTGTGGCTGCGCCCAGCGCCTGGCCATTGGCAGTCGCATTGCCAAAGAGATTCGCGATGAATTGCATCTGCGTCTAGGCATCACTTGCTGTGCAGGCATATCGTACAACAAGCTATTGGCCAAGCTGGTGGGCAGCTGCCATAAGCCCAATCAGCAAACAGTGTTGGTGTCCACGTATGCGGAACAGTTCATGCGCCACTTAAATGACATAAATAGAATTACGGGCATTGGCCAGAAGACGCATACGCTGCTGTTGGAGGCAGGCATAGCCAGCGTGGAGCAACTGCAGCAGTGTGATATGGAGTTTATGCGTAAAAAGTTTGGTTTCGAGACCGCCACCAAGCTGCGTGACTTGGCATTGGGTAGAGATACAAGCACAGTGCGTGCCACGGGCAAACCCAAGACAATTAGCGTGGAGGATGCTTGCAAGACTATATCGGTGCATACAGACGTCACGGAAAAGTTTCGACTGCTGCTAAAGCGGCTAATGGAGCAGGTAAGCTACAATTGATTATACATCTTGCAATTATATACTTATAATTGTTTGCCACACAGGTCGCAGAAGATGGTCGCATACCCATTGCCATCAAGGTGGTCCTGCGTAAATTCGACTCGCAGAAGAAGAGCAGCCATCGCGAGACCAAGCAGGCCAATATATTACCATCCTTATTCAAGACCTCGGAATGTGCGGGCGAAACTGGCGTCTGTCGAGTGCAGCTGGCAGATGGTGCCTTGGACAAGCTACTCAAGATCATAATGCGACTGTTTGAGCGCATTGTGGATCTTAACAAACCCTTCAACATAACGCTAATTGGCCTGGCGTTTTCCAAGTTTCAGGAACGCAAAGTAGGCTCCTCATCCATAGCAAACTTCTTGATCAAAAAAGCCGACTTGGAAGTGCAGTCTATAACATCGCTAACCAACACAAGTCTCAACAGCAGTAGCACACTAGATAGCAGTCCACCCTTGCTTGGCAGCGATGAGGCCGCATTTCGTTCCTCACCCACCACGTTCAAGCCCAGTGATCAGTTTTATAGACGTCGCGCTACAACAGCGTCGCCAGTGCCTATGCTAACAGACAATGGCTCCGAGTCAGCTGCCACCAATTCGGATTTCAGTGACTTTTCGGAAAATGAAGTGGAGCCATCGCCTAAGAAAAGTCGCATTGGGCGTGTACTAGTGCCAAAACGCAGTCGCTTGGCTGTAGATGTAGGCGATGCCTCGGCGGATGTCGCGTCACCCAGCAAACTGCGTGTCTGTGATTTGCGTTTGAATTCACGTGACAGCGAAAAGGATTTTCCCATGAGTCCCATAGCATCAACATCTGGTGCAGCTGCGGCGCCTCGCTTTCGCACCATACAGCCGCCAAATACGCTGCTCCAGCGTCTTGATGGTAATCTGCGTTTTCTACACACCCGTACCGCCAGCCGCTTGAGCTCCAATGCCAGCTCGACAGCCTCGTCCCCGCTCCCCTCGCCCATGGATGATACAGTCAGTGCGCCCAGCACACCAACAATGGCACCCAAGCTGACGCCCGACGCAGAAGCAGCTACAGGTGATACGCTAGCGCATATTGCTTGCCCCGCTGGCGTTGATGCGGAAGTCTTTAAGGAGCTGCCTGCAGAATTGCAGAACGAGTTGATTGCCTCGTGGCGAAGTTCGTTGGTTGTGGCCGCTGCAAATGCTGTGGAACAGGCAACCACTAGCAGTGGCGCAAGCGGCGGCAGCACAAACACGGCGAGTAGCACACAGAAAAATACTTTGTATCGTTATTTCCTGAGGAACAAGTGATGTTGTTGCGTTCAACGCAGCTTCATTTAGAATTAGCACGCATAAATCTTTTTATAATTATATATATATACTATATTTTTGTATAATTGTGGTACTAGCTTGTATGTACATATTATGAAATCTCTGCACATTTAAATATTATATATTTTACTTCATATACCCATATAATTCATTTAAAATACTCACATAGTACGTGGCAGCTTATAATTCTTTTTGGATGTGTCCTACTTAAGTTTATAGACCGTAATGATCAGAGTTGAAACTTTACATTACAAAAGCGAACAAACGTATTTCATTTTTGTTTTACTTTCTTACTTTTATAAAATAAAAGCTAACTACTTGCTATAAATAAATGGAAAATTACAATTTTCACTTGATACAAGTTGTTACGAAACACATACAAATTCAACTTTGTAGTTTAACTAAATGGCAACCACTATATACATTATATATGGGCGTTCTAACTATAATTCTTACAAAATGTATATAAAAAGAATGCAAGTCTTTTATGCGGGCAATATCTGGTTTTGGCAAACGTGCAAAACAACAGCGATGCGTCAAATGACGTTCCATTTCAATGGGTCAGCCAGCCGGATTTGGTAAAGAATTTGCGCATTGAGTTCTCCATGGAACTGCCCAGCGATGGAGCGCCACTTAAGCAGACAGTCTTAAACGATAGATAGGTTGTTGGCGTAATGTTGTGCCTCTTGCACAAATCCAACTCATTGTGACTGAGCAAATTGCTGCCAAGCGGTTGTGGTAGACGCTTTAGCTCATCGAGCTGTGAGCGCAAGATTAGGCTCATGCTTAATGTTTGCCCCTGCTCCTGCTCTTTATTGCTTCCGGCGCCGGCCGCGGCCTCGTTTAGGCGCAACTGCTGGTGCAGCTGCAGCTTGGAGCCGCCTGGCTGCGGCTGCTGCTGATGTTGTTGGTTGACTTTCGCTGCCGCTGTCGATGTGGGCAGATTCGCATGCACTGGCGTCATCGTAGCCGTGGAAGTCGCTGCCGTCGCTGTTATTGCCGAGTCCATCGTCAGGCCCATCGTCGTCGCCGTCGTCGTCATCGTCATCGTCGTTGTCGTCGGCAGCTGCATCGTTGTCGTAGCTGCCGACGATGTCCGACAGCTATCCAAGTAGTTTCTGTTGGGCAATAATGCGCCGTAGGAGGTCGGGTCGCCTGTGTGGTGCGTGCTTCTTGGTGCGATTGAACTTGAGCTTGCCTCGGCGCCGCTTAACTGTTCGCTGTAGTAGCATAAATAATTTCAAAAGTTAAATTATTTAAATAATAATAAAATCTATGGCACTTACGCCTTTCTGAGATTCGCTTGCGGGGAGTGCAAGGAAGAGCTTGCCGGCCGTTGACTTCCACTGGAGACCAGCATGTTGTCCTGTGGTTAAAACTTGTCTTATACAACCGTTCAAACGCTGCGAGTTGGGCGCGTTGATAATACAAAGGAGCTGAATATCGTGAAAGTAGACAAGAGACAGGAGAAGAGTTTTATTGTAGCGCAATTCAAACTACACTAGAGCTGAACAACTATCGTTGGCATTAATATTTCCACGATATTTGTTTTGCATTCAAAATTTAGTTAGCCTTCAACCGTTATGCAGCTCTAGCAGACACGATATTCAACTCGCCATGCATTCCATTAGCACAACATACTACAATTGAGCGACACTTACGGTTTTGCCATGGCCATAAGGACCTGTCGATCGATGTGAGGCCATTGCCGCATGCTGTTCAAAGTGGCGACAGTCGTCGATTAGGGAAATGCCATTGTAGCGATATCTGTAGAGTTCGGTAAGTCGTATGCGCAGCTCCTTTTCGCGCTCTAGCGAGCCCAACAGGCGCTCGTACTCGTTGTTGCTATAGAATTGCGCAAAAACGCGAAACCGATCACGAAACTCCTTCTGTTCTTTGCTCAGCCCTGGATGCAATGCATAATTGCGATTGCGAAAGAAATTTGAAACCAGCTGATAGTCACGCACCATGCGTTTGCGACGAACGCGTTCACGCAGCCGGCGCGTGTAGATGTCAACATGAGCTAATTTAAGCATAACATCAATTTCCACATCCTCAGAGCTAAATGCTATGGTGGATATGAGCTGTTCGGCCGTTGGATCGTATTCGCGCTCAAAACTGTCGCGGTTTGGCATATAGCCAAGCTGCAGCGACTCCTCATTGCTTATCTCTAGCTGCGGCAGGTGTGAAAGTGCAGTGGAACCTAAAGTACCCGTATCATCCTCCGCATGAACAAAGAGAGACGGGCGTTGCGACTGCGCCGGTGTCCATGTCAAAGTGCCTATGGTGCCGTTTACAAATTTATTTACATACTCCTCTTTGGCATCTTCAGCAGATTTGGTCTCTATGTGCTTGCTAATATCCTCCCAGTTGCCAAAACCATATTGCTCGATAGCATCTAGCAGTCTCAGTTCCTCACGCGCCGTCCAAGCGCCTTTGCCGCGAAATACGCTCAATATGGCAGTGCCCGTGTCCATAAATTGATAATTATGATTATTTTGATGTGGTCCTATCTCGGCGCCCGAGGCAAAGCACTAAAAATAAACAAATCAAAGCATAAACATTTATTTGCTGTGTACACAAAAAACAGCTGTTTGAAATCAACTTTGTGAAATTGCCCGGCTAATGTACAGTTTTACATGCGTCATCATACTATCTCTGTTTTCCCCTCTTCTTTGTGCGCTCTGACACGCATACATATACAAATTTGCCAGATACAGTTTACACACACATACACGCACACACCCATACAAATCTAAATTATACTTACTGGCAAACAAAGGTCAAAGTTTTCGCACACGGCACAATGTACACGTATGCCCTGTATATCATCTTGGCAATTTGTGCAACTATATTTTGTAAATAAGTCCGCAATTGAAGTCATTTTGACTTTAAATCGCGTAATTTTTTACAAAAAAGAGAGTGCGAAAAATTTTCTTTCCTAGGGTTGCTCTGTGAAAATATCGATATGCGGCAATAGTATAGAACATTTTATCGATTAGCTTCGCCTTTGGACAGAGTTGTCGCATGTATGCATTTCAAAAACGTAACCCCAGACTTTACGCCATAGTTTAAGTGAAAATACGTTGGAGATGTTTCACAATCTCAATCATGCTCCAATCGCCGGTAAATATATTTAGCGAGCAACTGAGCGTAGACTTAAATTGATATGCATGATCCCTTTTATGTGGTCCTATCGCGGCGCCCAAGGAAAAGCACTAAGAATAAACAAATCAAAGCTTAACGATATAGTTTCTGTGAACACAAAAAACAGCTGTTAAAGAACAACTTACAACAACAAATACTTACTTGCTAGCACGTAGGCCTTCTATTTCATCTAGGCAATTTGTGCAAATAAATCCTTTAAGTGTAGACATTTTTGCATTGTGTCTCGTTATTTTGTTCAAAGAGTGCGAACAATTTTCTTTCCTAGGGCTGCTCTGTTTAAATATTTTCATCGACATCGATAGTCAACATCAGTTTCGCGCCCTAGTTTAAGTTGAAAGACATTGACTTTGGATACAATATTACATATATATTTATTGAATTTCAAAAGTTTAATTCGAGAGTTTTGCCTTTTTGTTGCAGTAAATTTTTTACGCTAATATCACAAAAATAATATATAAAACTAAAATATGTGAGAAGTTGTTGCACAATATCAAAACCAAAACCAATAAAGTCTATAAATACATAGGAATACCGGATAGCAAGTGCTTACACCTAAACATGAAATTCCAAACACATAATGTAATATAATGTAGTGTCAGTAAATTAAATAAATAAAATGAAAACGATGGTTAATGTAAGGAACGCTTAAATAATTAACAAAATTAAAATGAAATGCATAAAACATAATGAGAGTTAATCATATAAAATCAAATGTTTCGAACAATATTCGGATACTTAAATCTAAAATTTAATTGCGCTGGGCTTTCAACGATTGTAGGAATTACAATGAAGCTGGCTAAGGTTAGGTTATATTAGTGTTGTTGATTAATATTGATTAATTGTATATGTTGAATATGTTTAGAATATTGCTGTGTCCTTCCGAGCAGCAGCCGCTTTGGTATAGGGTACACTGAAGGAGGACTAGTTTCTGTTGCGTGGCATTTGTGGTTACTGATGCTAGTTTGCTTAGACCAAAACTAAAAAATTACTTAAAACACAAACTTTAGGTTTTTTCTTTGTTTTTTTGGTAAACATAATCCTTATGGCAAGTTTGTCCAACAGTTGCGTTTTTTAAACGCCCACTGGTTGCAAACAATTTTAATTTGATTACCTAACATAATCTAAATAAGTCTATTTGAGCGCCAAATTCGTCTGGGAAGTCGCGCCTGGGCAAGTCACTGGCAGTTTATTGCGCAATTTTCACAGTTCAGTTTATCAGGTTGATTTCAATATCAAATGTGTTAAAGGAACTAAGAAATACTTGTACAAACCACAAAAACAGGCGCGACGACAATAAAGTCGTCATAAGCGACAGGCCGCAGCCCAAGCCATACTTGGGCAGCATCCTTGTCACCGCAACGAGACTCATAAGTAGCTTTTGAGAAAAACGCCCTGGTCTGGTGGGCAAACAAAATAGAAATATTCGAAGGTGTTACCTAAACCATAACTATTAACTAATTTGGTACGTAAAGTCTTTGTGTTAATGTCCGCAGTTTGATTATGATAAAAATTCCGTGGCACACAGTAACTCACAAAATTGACTAACAACAGAAACATTAGAGTACCGGTCAACTTACATGGGGATTCATTGAAAATAGTTCGAATGTTTGTTGCGGCTGCTTTCTTGCTCAACACATGCTTTGGATTCTCTCTTTCGGCTGCTGTTTGGTATAGTGGCAAGGGGGAGGCATCCATACGTTGGCTGAGCTGCTCTACTACTGTGGATAAAATCGTATAGTTGGCTTGAACTAAGCGGGGAGAGCTGTGTGACTGTGTGTGGGTGACACTATTATGCATCATCTGTGTGCATAAATTGTGCTCTAAAATATTGTCGACGTGCGGATAGCGGCTGTTCTTCTTGTTGCTGTTTTCTAGTCCAATTCTCGGCGTCGTTGGTGCGGAAGTATTAGGTGGTTGTGAATTAAATTGTTTCTTGATAAAATATTTGTGGGCTTTGTTCATCTTTAGTTACGGTAGAATCTGCTTCTTGGGTTTTTTTAACTCAGCATCTTCGTCACGCTTGACTTCAGTATAACGCTCGCCCTTAAGCGAAACAATCTTGTTGTCTCTATAGCGCACAAGCTTGCGCGGTTCCATTTTCGGTACAACCGGCTTGTATTCGCGCTGAGTTGCATTCTTATCCACATAGGAGTATCTGTATACAATAGAAGCATAAGTTAATATATACACCACTGTATATACTATTGTATATTCATTACCTGGCAATAATGCGATTCTTAAGCTCATTATCATCAACAACCACATTCTTTTTAAAAATCAAATTCTGTGACTTATCAGTTAAGCTCTGGTTTGTCTCTTGACGATGCAATAGTATCTGGGTTGCACCATCAATGTCACCCTTTGATATGGCAATGCAATGCTTTATCTGCGTAAGGCAATAAATAATTTATTGTCTTATTGGATGTTCATAACAAGCAGCTTACCTCAACATAAGCAGTATCGGGAAACATTTCCTGCAACACCTCAGCCTCACACAAAAAATAATCACAAGTGGAGCTGGAGCTATCGGTGGAGCCACCATCACTGGTCTCCGACAAATGTTGCGAGCGCTTGCCACCACCCCCACCACTGCTGCTGCTGTTGTTCGAGGAGAGCTCATCCTTCTCGGAAATAGACGAGTTGCGTGCGCGCAGCTTCGATTCTGGTATAATACTTGACAGGCTTAGCGAACTGTAAAAGATACATACACACACAAGCACGTAATTAAATTTAATATTTCATATACATGCATGCATTGCCTTACTTAAGCGACAAATTAACAGTGTTGTGGTTGCCCTGGTTTTTTTCCACTTCGGTAAGTTCGTTGGCTAGTTTGTATATCCATTCGCAAATAACGCCCTGATCAATAGTGGAAAATTCCTCGAAATATGCGCCCATCATTTCAACAAAGCCCTCGACATCGAAGCACGGATCCTGCGAGGCTTCTTCAAGTATAGATATGATATAGGATAGCACAATCTCATCAACAACACTAAAGTCAGCGCCTGGAATATGAGCGCTGACAAATTGCACCAAGCTGCGCTTCACCATCTCATGTTGCTTCTCAAGATTGGTCATGGTTACAGATATTACGATTTGTTTTGTTGATTTTTGATTATGCGTTCGGCGAATTTATGTATTTCGTTAAACTCGGATAAATTTCGGTAAAAGCCTATATGCGCACAGCTGAACTTGTTAATATCAATGGAAATTATTATGGCAGAATACTTCAATCGAAAACATTAATATCAAAACGATTTTTAGACAAGCCGAGGCCCAGAAATATATTTTAAATAGCGTTTTTTGCGAGCTGCGCCTTTCTTTTGCTTTTCTTCTTCTTTCCTTTTTCTTCTCAATCAATAATTTGCCAATTACGCAAGTATTATCCACAATAATATTGTGCGAGCAGTGCAGCAATAGAATCGCAATAAGTATGAGCAGATGCAAACAAGTGAGTATATTCTGTTTTAAACACAAAAAGGACTTTTAAGAAAAGACTCATTATAGTTCAGGTCGTTTGCTTGTGCATTATTGATTTTTAAACTTCAAACATTTAAAGTTGTATCTGAGATATACTTAGCGAGACTGAACGCAAAAGAACTACAAAGTTGAGCAAGTTACTCGTTCATTTGAATCCGAACAAAGCGTTGCAACTCTATTTCACAGCTGTTCGCGCTCTATATTTCAAAATTCAAACTTAAGCAAATTAACGTTTTCTCAATGAGTTGCTTTTGTGACCCAAATCTCATTTAGACAGTTTCCAACAAACGTGGTCCATTATTTGTCAGTAAATACATCAATATAATGAGTGGCGTCAGTTATAAGCTGACGTTGGTTTCGTCACAAGTTCAGTACAATAATTTTGTAACTAAAATTATTTGTTTTTAAATTTTAAACAGGAAAGCAAACTAAGCGGGTCAATTGTACGATTCTTTTTAGCCGAAATACTTAATATCTCGGCCAAGGAGCTGCTAATCTTGGCATTTGCCAATGCAATATATTCTTTATGAACTGGTTATAGCGGTAAACTGAATTGTGGCCGTTGAAGTTCAGGGCTCTGATCGCAGAAGCACAAAAGAGAGATAATAATAGGCATGCCAAAAAGTTACGATTAGTATGTTTATAAATGCAAATCAGTTTTTGAAATGATAACACCCGGAAGATTGACAAACTTGTGCACATGGACAGTTGAATTGCCTATTTTGACTTTGGTAAACAATTGACTATTCATTAAACGGCTAATTTGGGAAAGCTCTGACTGATGGATGGGCCGTGTTTCCCATCAACGAAATGTGTTAACTGGTTTATTTGCGTAAGTGTAAGCGGGAGCGAGTCAACTGTAGGCATGTCATGAGCGCAATTTGTTGCCGTGACAGCGATAGTAAATCAACTCAGCAGAAGCTTACTTAACATTACATATTGCTTCAGCAGAAATTGTTTCCAATATTTGCATACATTGTCTTTTTTTAGGGCACGTGACAGCGCGGGTTAATAAACTTATTCTGCTAATCATATTTGCACAAAAATTCGCAAAACATAAACTTCTACAGTTTTGCTTTCTTTTGCCGGTCATAAGAAACCGCCACTAATTGAAACAATCTTGACCTTACCACCGAAAACAAAAAAAATTGCCTAAAAACCATCGAAAACTTAAATCGGCCATTAACGCGCTGCTACGACGACTTGCAATCGCAAATGCTGAAGTGGGGGCTTGGGCCCAAGCTGCTCGTTCTGCTGGCGCTGTTGACGTTGCCGTCGCTGTCGACGTCGACGTCAACGTTAACGTTAACGCAAATGATCGTGGGGCTATTTTGTTTATTTATACAGCTGAGCGTGTAGAACTCCGTATTAGTGTCTTCTTGGCGTTTGGTGTTGACGGTTTTCACGAATCTTTTCCAGCGAGTGCGATTCTCTGTGAGAGAGTGTGAGTGTGTGTGTGTGAGAGCGAGCTTGGTGTGCATGCTTGTGTGTGTGTGCGACAAACGGATCATCATTAATATTGATAGCAGGCAACTACAAAGTGCAAAACAGGTACGGAAGTGTATATAGATGTGTTTTTTGAGATAATCTAGTGCTAAAGTGACTTACATTAAGTTAATAAATTAACGCGCTGTGCTGTCGAAACATGAGCTAAGCCTTGACTACTAAATCATTTGTGCAACAGCCAGACGCAACACACAGGCTCAACAAACTTGCATTGTTTGTTGGTTACATTTGCACTTGTCTATTGGCAATTGCAGTTTGTCTCGCGACTGCTGCTGTAGCTTGACTGCCTTGACTAAATTTCGTTAGTTGCCATTTTGTTGCTCTTTGCCAATGCTTCTTTATTGGTGCTTGGCGATCTGATCGTTTTTTTTTTCTAGTTGACCTTAACCCAATGCAATGCACATAGATTAAGTGCTGCTGAAACTTGTCTGCTGCTGTTTATTACTTGGCTGCAATTTTGCCAGTCAGCCAAGGCCAAGACTGACAACTCTCAGGCGGCCAAAATTAAATGCTTTGAACTTGTAATCAATAAATGGCGATGGCGATGACGATGGCGATGGCAATTGCAATGCAGCTGCTGTTGCAGCTGAAGATCACAGTCATAGCTAAAATTAGACAGCAGCGAGGTCAGTCAACATATCACGTGCAAAATTCACACGAAACCAACATCAAGTTACAGCACAGCACAGCAAAATAAAAATAGATAAAACAAAAACCCAATTAACGCTGCAAATATTTACCAAGTAATTAAAGCGCAAACTCTTCTGCTTTTCGGCTGTGTCAAAGACAAACGTTAGCCAAACGTTGGCCAAAACTAATTGATTAACCTTAGCTTTAAGCGTGGGCTTAGAATGCGCTAAAGCGGGTTTAAAGTTTTTGCAAACGCACCATACGGCGCTTATAGACAATGTCTAATTTTACATTGCACGTGTGCGTGTGAAAATCTCGTTACAACGTAAACATCCGTTCCAGGTTTAAGGTTGCTCACAGCTCTAACTCTCTACAGGTTATTGGGGCTATGCAGTTTTGAGTCGTGGGTCACACGGCGCTTGTAAATTTTGTGTGAAACTCATTTGTCGCCAACAGTTTGGTGTGTAATTATTTGCCTCGTGCAATTAGGCAAGTGCAACTCTAGCTTGTTGCACAGGTCGGCTGTTGCGAGTTACAACTAATTGCAGCATTAATAGCATTAAAGTCGTGCGAAAAAAACTGCATATAGTATAAAAAGCTATATAATATATTATTGTATTTGCTGCGACCTTTGATCATCCATAATAATTAGCAGCCCGCAAAAGTTTTTGTTTTCAACGCAATTCTTTGTTTAGTTCGATTTCCCCATCGACAATTGGACAACTTGATTTCGTGGTTAACACAATTGCCATGATGTAGCACATTATCGGCGGAGAGCTTAACGCTGGGCAAATCCAATTCTGACAGCGCAGACAGTTAAGCAACAATAACAATGTTTTAAGGCTGAAATCGCAAAATCAATTATGCATACAAATCAATTTTAGTGCTGCTGTTGTTTAGTATTTGTTTACTTTGTTTTCCTGCAAATTTTGCTAATGAGGCGTACGCGTCTCTCTGGGTAGGCGTGGCATGCGGAAGCCGACAGCTACATTTTAATATTAATATAATTATCTTAACAAACTTTATAGTTTATAGCAAACTGTAGCAAAACTTTGGCAACACCAAAGTCAGGCAGAGGGCTTCGGGGGCAAATGCGGGGGCATTGGAATTTGCAAACAGCGTCAGCCACTGGAACTGTCAGTTGTTGTTGCTGTTGTTGTTGCTGTCGCTGTCGCCGTCGCTGTCGCCGTTGCTGTTGCCAATTGTCGTCACATTTTTGGACATGATAATGCCGCACAGCTCATTTTTCCTGTCTCCAGTGTCAAACTAACACGATGTGCATACAGATGAGCTTTGGGGTATGGGAATGAGATCGTCAACGTCAACAGCAACCCCCCAGCACAACGTGTTGACCGTTTAAGGGGACACAGAGGCTTTTGTCAGAGGCAGAGCCCTCGCCAGCTTAGTTTTAGTTCAGTCGTTGTCGAAGCTGTGGCCCTCTACGTTCTAAGTGGGGAGTAAATGTAATATACATTAAGTATACGTCGTGTGCGATTGAGCAACCCAAGCGAGAAATTTCACAGCTTTAATTATAAGTTCGTAAAAATATATCAGTTGGATAACCTGAATTAATAAAGAATCAGAGCCCTTGCAGGTGCGGAAGTACGTTGGGTACGCGGCTATTGATCTAACTAAAAACGAAACGAGTTAACCCAAAAGAGCTCGCATAAACGCTAAGTAATTGAAAATTAATGTCTTTTGTTTATCGTTTTTATTTAAATGTGTGTGTATGTGTGTGTGTGTGTGTGCGTATATGTGCGTTCGGTGTTGCAGGTAAAATGCTCAATGTTGTTCCGCCTGCAATTTAAATAACAAAAGAAACCAGACAAAACGCACATTAATATCTATTTAAATGCGCAAACTTAGCCAAGAGCAGCAGTTTATATTGTTTTTGTTGTTAACTATGTAAATGTTAAGAACACTAGCTCTGCACACACATGTGTTTTAAAGAATTCATAAATACACATGTGTGCGTGTGTGTGTGTGTGTTTTCTCGCCATCTTGAATATAAATAGTTAGCTAGATACATTTGGCATCTCTTAGCTACAAGATGAATGCCAAAGTTATCTGACTTTAGTGCCAAGGCGAAAAATTCAAATCTAGCCTTGGTGAATGCCACTACATACACGACACACACACACACACAGACACACACACACACTTACACACAGTTGTGCTGAGCATCGTAAACTTAACTTGATCAGGCTTTTAAGCCACCAAGTCTTGCGGTCGTTGCCATAGAACCGAACCGAACCCACCAAGCAACTAAGCAGCCGAAACGATTTAATTAAGCGCAGTTCTATTCTAAATTGATCAGCCAACAGCTATTTAATTATTATTACTATAATTGCATATGAGTTGCAGCCCATTGTTGCTGGCGACGATCATACGATTGAGCTGTATGTCGCCCCACCTGCCCACACCTAACCCCGTTTCGCTGGGATTTTTCTTTTCATTAAATAAAATATTGGCGTGCTGTGTGCCCGCGTCGCATTTTTATGCTGCGCACGCTCAACTGCCGAGCATAATAAAGCAAAGCAAAGCAGCGCGCTCAGGCGCTCAAGCTAGATCTTCTTCAGCTCCAACTTGTCTCGAACGTGCGCAGCCTGTCTAAGCAGCTGAGCTTAGAATAATTCATTCAATAATTTGGCAACGAAGCGTGCGGACGTCAAAGCGTAGCCCAAAATAACTCGCTGAAAATTTCTAACACTTGGACCCTGCCCTCTTTTTTATTGCAGTCATCCATAGCCATAGCAACATGACGACCTACATGAAGATATTCAACGAGCGCATCTCGGGCCTGGCCAAGGGCGTAGGTAAGTGCAGCGCCAAGCTAAAGTAACAAGCAATTGCTAAAGCAAACAATGTACTTAGATGAAACTGTGGACAGTTGGTTTCTGATGAGCTCACCGGGTCCAGTGATTACTGTGGTGATGCTTTATCTGCTCTTTGTGCTCAAAATTGGTCCCGAGTATATGAAGAATCGCAAGCCAATGGATCTGAAACGCGTTATGGTGCTCTACAATGCCTTTCAGGTGTGCTATTCCATCTGGATGTGTCGCACGGTGAGTTACATGGCGTATACTTTATGTGACAATATAACTGCAACTTGCACTTTGCTTACAGTCCATACAGGAGAGCAATGTTATGAGCTCGATCTTCTCCAAGAAGTGCGAAATTGTGCGCACTCGCGAACAGAACCTAACACTTTACTCAGGCGCCTGGTTCTACTTCTTCTCCAAGATCATCGATCTGCTGGACACCACATTCTTTGTGCTGCGCAAGAAGAACAACCAGGTCTCATTTCTGCATGTCTACCATCACACCATTACCGTGCTCTTCTCTTGGGGCTATCTGAAGTATGCGCCGGGCGAACAGGGCGTCATCATTGGCATCCTCAACTCGGGCGTGCACATCATTATGTACTTCTATTACATGGTCGCCGCCATGGGACCGCAGTACCAGAAGTATCTCTGGTGGAAGAAGTACATGACATCCATTCAGCTGATACAGTTTGTGCTTATTCTGGGCTACATGTTGGCTGTGGGTGCCAAGGGCTGCAACATGCCCAAGACATTGACCTTCTTCTTTGTGGCCAACACTGTTATCTTCCTGTATCTGTTTGGCAACTTCTACCGCAAGACCTACAAGAAGAACAAGGCGCTGGAGGCCAATGGCAGCGGCAGCGGCCGAGGCATGAACCTGGCCCAATCGGCATTGCGTGCTGCTGGCGGCATGGGCTGCATGCCAATGCAGAGTAAAGTGAACAGCAACAGCAACAACAACAACAACAACGACTGCAGCCAGTTTAAGCCGTACTTGGACCTGAACAACAACAAGGTGAAGCCACTAAAGCAGGAATAAGCGCAGTGCACTTCCAGCGGGGTTATATATATGTATTAATGTATATATGTATATGTTTTGGTCGGGTCTTTGTACGTAGTTTAGCTATATATCATTGTTAGAGCATGGCTTTAGTCTAATGTTACCATATTTGTATATGAAATAATTCTGTATAATCCATAATGTTTATGCCAAACAGCAGAAGATTACATCCAAATATGTAGCTGTATAAGTGTGTGCATGGGTGTGTGCGTCTGTGTCTGTATGTCTGTGTATGTGTGTTTCGCCTTAAGTACTTATTGTGAACGCAGCTTTTCAAAATTTAATTAATTGCTTAATTGTTTTTGATTCTTAATTTTGATTTCTGCATACAAAATAAACAAGAAATTCTTACTCTTTTTTAAAAAATTAAACCAAATGAATTTGTTTGAATAACCAACTAGTTAGAACCAGTTAACAACGGGGTGTACCCCATGGCAAAATAGAAGGCGCGTGGCTTGCAAAATTATGCAGATGACAACGTTTGAATTTCTTTTATTGCAATAATTAATTGCCGCCGATCAGCGCTTTAGACAAATCGCATGGCCTTCGCTTTGGACCCGGAGACTCAATGGCGACAATGTGCTTGGCCTGATGATGAAGCAGCAGCAGCAGCTGCCGCAGCAACAAATTATAAATTCAACTGCCTTGTTCTTGCCGCTCCAATGACACAATAGTCAAATTCGATTCGTTGCTAGCATGTAACGTTGAGCTAAATATAGCTAATCAGCCCCGCAGCTATATATACTATAGACAAAAGGGTTGCCAAGACTTGATTCAAAGCATAAGATAAACTAGAGATAGGCACGGGCCGTAGTCGATAAATTAATAAGGGCCTAACCCGATCAAATTTTAAAAAATACGACCGCATAACCGATTATTTTTTTATATATTTTATTATTATTATTATTTTTTATATATTAATGATTTACTCATAATTTTTTCAATCAATATGATAAGTGTATGAAATCTCGTGACTGTTTATATATACCGTAGTTTTTGTTTAGACCCGAGCTCAGGAATTCTTTCGACACGAAGCTCAGTCACGTGCGTGCCCCATCTCTAATCTAAACTAAGCTTAAGTCTGGAATACAAGTTATGCCAAAAAGTGGGAATTATTAGGGAGGTGTAAAACACCGCCAGTCAAAAAGAAAAAAACAATCTTAAGCTGCTACACTCACAGCTAGCAACATAAATTAAATGGCATTAATCACAGCATATGCAAATATATGTTGACTTTGAACGTGTCGTTGAACAAGTCGTGCCGGTTATAAGAATATCGAAAAAAACCAAAACACAATTCTTTTTCGTTTCTTTTGACGCGAGTTTAAAAAGTAAGTGTGCTTGAACCCCCAAGTGGTTCTGCCTCTGCAGCTTAACTTGGCTAAAATGCAGTCACAACTTGGCAAGACAGACAAAAAAATTGCATACTCAAAGGCGTTGACTGAAAATGATAAGAAAAACAAAAGAAAAACGAGTTCGCTGCCCAAGTCATTTGTTATATTTTTACCAATAAAATTCAATTTTAGTTATTATTAATGTGGTTATGTTGAACTTGCTGACACTGCGCTGCGTCTTAGGCCAAACTGAGCAAATGTATCGAAAACAAACGCTTCACTCTGCTCTGGTCAAGATCAGGGCCAAGTGCAAAACCGGCTACTGTTCAAAGTGTTTTTAGCTTCCGCTTTTTGGCTGATAAGTTCCGTTTTTGAACTGATTGATATTGAACGATCAAAGGTTGTGGCGTGAGATTTTGGCCCAGGGCTCTAATTATAACTAAAGCTAACATCTTCAAGGTGAGACCTGAGGCTGCGGCTGAGATATGTTGACGTCTGTTCTAGCATGCGAAGAACTTTATTAATTTATTTATAAACTTGATACGCTGCATTAATTGAAGCTGGCACACCCAAAAGCTTAAGACTTCTTGTATTTCTTTGTCTATGATTTTTATTTACTTCCGCTTCTTTGTTGAGCCAGCAGCCATAATTCAATTAATTTGCATCGACTATTCATGCGTAATTAATTGAGCAATAAAAAGATTTGTGCATTTTGTGTTTTTTTTTTTGTATATTTAAATTTATTTTTAGCTATTTATGCTTTATGTTTTTTTCGCGTTGCTTATGTCTATTTTACATACAAATATCGAAGCATCAATATGTTTACAACTTATAGTAGATATACTATAACAGCTGTATATATGTATTATCGCTTAAGCATATATTTAAACAACTAATTCCACTTTGTCATTTCCTCGTAAACTTAACTTAATACGGTTTTGGCGACAAAAACTAAACCGTCTTTCATCTCTATTGTGGTCGCTCAGAAGTTGACTAAATATAAAGAAACCCAAACATACAAACATCAAAAGAAGCGATGGCTGCGAAAAAAGCATTTAGTTGTTTGCCTACTAACTCAAAGCTCATTTCTCAATATCTACTGCTGTTTTTCGTTTTTTTTGTGATTCGTAGTGTTGTTGTTTTCTTTATGTTTTGTCTTTTTGGCGGCGGATTACTTAACAAATTAGTCAACAAAGTTGCACATAGAACTACGCGCATTAGCGTAAGTTCAAGTATTTTTGGGAGCAGGATGGGAAGGGAAGGGATAGGTAGGGAATGAGGTATGGTCATGGGTGTGGGCTTATAGCGCTTTCTTCTGCGCTGCTGTCAGCTGCGCTGCAGCATTCAGATCCTTGGCGCAGCTGTTGTTGTTGTTGTTGTTGTTGTTCTCTAGAGCCTTGGCATTGGCCTTGGCCTGAGCGGCAGCAGCCTGCTTCTTCTTGTAGGACTTCTGATAGAAATCGTTGAACAGAAAGTAGAAGAAGACAGCGTTGGGCAGCGTAAAGCAGACAGACCATCTGGGATAGCCGCAGTCAGTGTAGAGCAGTTGGGTTTGGTGAATAAAAGCGCAGCAGAATTGAATCTAAAAGCCGTAGAAATAAATTAAGTAAAGTTTAGTTTAAAGTTTGATTATGACTTGCTTACCATTTGCAGATTGGTAATGTACTTCTTCCACCACAGATACTTTTGCATTTGAGGTCCAAAGGCAGAGAGGAAATAGTAGGAGTACATAATGATGTGCACAAACGAGTTGATGAAGCCAATGAAGGTGCCATGGCCGCCAGGATAATATTTGCTGGTGCCCCAGCTGATCATGGGCATGACCGTATGATGATAAACATGCAGGAACGTCACCTGGCGATCGTTCTTGCGCAGCACAAAGAAGATTGTGTCCAGCAGCTCAGTGATCTTGGCAATGTAGTAAACATAGACACTGCGCGCCTCTCTGTACGCTTTGGGAGTGCGTGACCAGTCCACAGGCTGGCAGCGCCAGCTGTATTCACGCCAGATGCAAACGCCCTCGTAGACCATCCACACGCTCAGCGCCACTTGAATAAAGTTGTAGATCAGCAGCGTGCGCTCCAGTTTAAAGGGCTTGCGATCGCGCATGAAGCGTGGCCCCCAGGACAGCACAAAGAGCAGATAGCAGCCCAGTATGCTCAGCAGTGGCAGCGGTGACTTGATCAGAAACCAGTCATTGGTGCGCGGATCTATTTGGTTTTAACATATATTTAAATTGCTTAAGAATGAAAGTGACTGTTTCTTCGGCTTACCCGCCAGTTCGACAAATAAAAAGTGCCAGTAGTCCGTTTGAGTTGCGTTCACGGCCGCCATTTTTAAATGCTCTGTCTTCTTGATTTCGGTATATTTATAGTATAAACGTTCAATTTGTTGTTATTGAAATTTAAAAATCTGCCAAGCGCGTTAGCGACGTACTCAAATTGCTCGAAGCGAACGAGTTTTATCCAATGTTCTAAAAAAGCGTGAATTAAATTTCAAAATGTTGTTGTTAAACAAAAGTTAAGCAAATAAACTTCATAAATATTTAAGCATTGGCATTTACACATTAGTCGCTTGTTGTTGTTGCTGTTGTTGTTACTATTGTTGTTGCTTGAAAACTTGAAAGCAGTTTACTTCTTCTGTGTGATGTCAACCGGCCCTAGGGCGCAGCTAATATTTGCCTAACACAATTTTTTGCTGGTTGAGGCTTGGCCTTAACTGAAAGCTGTCGCCGTTTCACTCTTACCAAATTATCATGTAACAAACAGTAAGAGTAAATTATAATTATTATTATGAATTAAAGGCAGCCTCTGCATGTCTCACAGCGTAATTGAGCGCAAGTTGGTCTCCAGATTTGGGCGCTCGAGTGAGTCAGCAACAGCAACAACAACAACAGCAACAACATTAAGTTGATATATTGTATTTATTTTGTTGCGCTGCGCTGCGGTTAAATAATTTTCGAAAAGACACTAACAAGCTGAAGTCGCCAAGCGCTAACAACAATAAAAATCGACGCTAATAACTGTAAACGAGACGGGAAGTGGACTGCAGCAAGTGGCTACTTGAACTTCACGGAGGCCACTGCGTTATAGATACAAAGATACAAATTAATTTAAGCGTCGATTTGTTAACAAACTGCTGCTGTTGCTGTTGCTCGAGGCTAGTTGCTTAATTCACACACAATATTCTCTATGACTTCTTGAGTTTTTCCATAAATACCTATCCAAGTTATTTATTTGAAGGGCACGGCAGCGTAAACTCATTTCCTGCAAAGAGCTTTGGCTATTTGTTGCAACAACAATCAGCGCCACATGAACCAGAAAATCAAAAACAAAAAGCGAACAACAAAATTAAAGGTGCTAAGAGGCAGTCATTTGACAGAAAACCTTTTCACAAAACTGTGCCAAACAGCATCGAGTTTTGAAATTTAACAGACTCTGTACAAAGCACAGCGGACTTCTAGTCAATAGAATAAAGCTACGAGTTAAGCTTGTCTGCCTGTCATTTGTGTAAATTAAGAGCCATTCAAATAATTTAAAGCGTCTTTTCGTACTTTAACACTAAACTCTAGTCAAATGAGTCATAAAATTTGCGAATTGCTGAACGTGACAAATGCTTGGCCAGTTCTTAGCCCATTGACCAATTGGTCAGCTTGGCTTAAAAAGGTTAATAGCGCGTGTGGGCGGCATGCAACATAATTTACGCATGCGTTGCGCTGTCGAACTTCTTACACTTGGCTAGTCAATTGTCAAAGCTGTTGGAAGGGCACTTGCTGTTGTGTCAACAGCAATTGTTGCCCAAGTGTTGTGTTAACAACTAAAACCTGCAGCAAGTTAGCAACGCCATTTTGTTCAAGATCAGCGCCATGGCACGAGTAAAAGTTTAATGACCTTGACACCTGCCTAATACAAAAATTTGCATATGATTTGCATAATAACAGCAGCTCAGAGAGTTCTAGCTACATTAACTTAGATACGATAGAATAAAACAGACGTTGCTGTAAAATAAGTTCTTTGCATATCCTGAAATAAATTGCACAGTTTTCGTAACACACACACACACACACACATACACAGCGACACAAACACATAAGGGCGATCACAAGCACCTGTTGCAATCGCCTTAGTTGCCAGTTTGCCTTAATTTACAGCAGCAGCAGCAGCAACAACAACAGCAGTGATTGCTCTTAATGCTAACACCATGACAAATGTATTTTTTGAGTCTTTGATAATTATTATTTTCTTAGTTTAAATTAAAGGGAGAGAGACACCTCTGCTGTCATCCGCTACCCACGAGACTTGTACGCGTACTGAGCTGCTACGGCGATTTCTGCGCTGATATGTATAAAAAATTTGTACGTTGCGTCTAGATTTGTTTCGATTGTCTGCTAGCCCAGAGCCCAGACTCAGCAGCAGCAGCCACAACGCTGTTGTCGTCAGGTTTTTTACCAATTATATTGTTTTTGTTATTAGTTATTGGCTGTATAGTGCTACTCGCTGGGCGGCAGTTTCATCTGCTTGCCTTTTGTTTCTCAGCGCGCAGCAAACGTTCTGTGAGTCTCGTTTTCAGCCTCAGCTCAGTCTCAGTCTCAGCTCAGCTCATCTCTTCGATTCGATTTATTGATCAAGTGTGTGTTCGCTTAACAACATAAACGGTTTGGCTGTAGCTTCGAATTTTGTCTTTTTTCGCCGGTTGTTGCTTGAATTTGAATTAAGTTTAAGCAGCTGTAATAAAACAAGCAGAAACATGCCATATTTTAATATATGCCATAAATTCTTGTTCAGTTTAAGTTCCTTCACACCTTGGCTTGCTCTACATTTAATAATTTATTAAATATATTTATATATTGCTACAACAATTGCATTGCATTGATTGCTGGCGTCAGATTTGATTTAATTTTTTGCAAGCACAATTTGAATGATTGGCTAATTATTTATGTACCAAGGCTGTGCTAACTGTGCTTGTGGTCATTGTTAGTTCCGTTAATTTTGACTCTATTGAAGTTGGTTTGACTGCAAACCAGTTGAAAATTGTTTCATCATTTACATATGAATTCTAAAGGCCCAGGGCTTGAATCTTAAGAATCCAATCAATGTCACTTCCGGCTCACAACATTTTCTGTTGTGTTCAATACGAATTAATGCTAAGACCAAAGTTAGTTGCTTCTTGGGGCTGAGGTCAATTAGAGTTCAAGTTTGGCTTACTGTGTCAACGGCAAATTGAACTTGACCTTGACTACTAGTATTCCAGTTTAATATTTTCACCCAAGCAAGTTCATAGCTTGATAAGCGTTTATCCCTAAGCAGTCTGCATGCATCACTCATACGCAGCGTTGTACATCGCTCTTCCGGTCACTTAAGTCAGCGTCCGCTGTAGCTTTATCAAAAATTCATAATTGTATGCAAACAACTATTGATTGAATATATCACGGCTGCCAAAATGATTCAGTTTTGAGGCTTGAGGTGAGTTCGCTTCAGCCACGAGCCACTGCAGCTTATGCAAATTTCTTCCGCAAACATTCACATACATACGTATGAGCAAAACCGTTAACAATCATTATTGTTTTGTTTGCTTGCATGTACCGCTTCGTAGTTTTTGATACACACATAAAGCATCAAAAATTGCGTAGCCGCCTTATAATCGTTCGTCAAGCAATTAAATGTTTACACGTTTGTATTGTGCGCCTCTTCACTATAGAATTCCAAATTAGATAATGCCAAGTTCTACGCAATAGTAATTAATAATTTGGTTTTAGGCCTTAAGCAAATTAATGCAAATTCTTATGTTCAAGGTCATTGCTCAATTTTAAAAGAAAGTGCTATCTGTATGGGCAAATTTAAATATGAACATGTCCGCAGTTATTGAATAGCGAATCAGTCCAGAACATGGCTTGAGTGTGCTGAAATTTTCCGTAAACTATTGTACGCCTACAATGATTTGCAAAAATCTAAATCGAATTAGTTGTGAAAATTCAAATTTGCCGCCCAAGGTGTTCCGGTTTGTGGCTTGGCTAATATATTAATAGCTTAAGCTCGTCTCAAAGACAACAACCCAGCAATATGTAAGCCACCCTAAATGTATGCCTTGATTTTATACTCTGAAAAAACTTACTCAACGAACTCTGCGGTATGTTTGCAAGTGATTTAGACAACGAACTTGCTGGGTATGTCAAGTTCGTTGCCTAAGTCATTTGTTTTTAAAAGTGTAGGCATAGATTTTGTACTGCACACAATACTCATTTGCATTTATAATTAAATTAATATGAAATTTATTGTTTTATTATTATTAATGTTTTCGTTATCGAAGACGTTGACATTAGCTTTGGCGCCTGCTGCATAGATTGCAAAGTATATGAAAAAGTAACGCAGCAAATGACACGCAGGATCGAGAACTAAAAAACTGGTAAAGTTTAATTTGTAATACAATAAAAATATTACAATACGCTTAGCAACAATAAATAAATAAATTTATTTTTACTAACTTTTATTTAAAACTTTTGCATCTGTTCATTATTTTTTCGTTAATTGTTGACATAAATAACACATTAATTATAAATACAGGTACTTCTAGATTAAATTAATTATATTGTCTTTCTAAATCGAATATTTGCTACTGTTTTGCACATTATTTTAATAAAATTAATATAAATTAAACTGCATAGAAACAAGTTTGATAAGTCATTGCACTATTGTATTAGCATCCAACGTCTTATCAAGTGTTTAGTTTTTGGTGCTTTATAACGTAAATTGAACTGGTTTTGGTTAGTACGGAAATAGAAGAGTTGACGTATGATTTCACACCGTTAATAATTCATGCGGCCCATAGAGCTACCTCAGCAACCGTCTTAGCCTCAGCCTTAGCACCTTAGCGGCTAATCAATACCGGCGAACTACCGTTGGAGTCTGCGTGCCCTTGCCAAAAACAAAAACTTGTTTAACGAATCGAGCGAACTGAAAGATTAGAAGAGAAAAATGTTATTATACTTCCGTTTCCTGATCGAAGAAAAAAGCGATTAAGATGTACAACGCTTTACATTTGGCAACCAGTTTGAAGAATTTGAATTGAAGATTCTATAGTTGCTGTTGCTGATCTGCTCTGCTCTGGTCTTCTGCTGTAGAACATGAAATATGAGCTGGGAAAGTGTGTCAAGTTCAAGCACACACAGCAAATTTGCTAAAGACGCGCCGTCTGATAGTTTATTCTTGCCTGAGTCAAACATAATATATCAAACATTAATCTAAAAACGCAAAACGCAGCTCAAGTTCAGCGCGTGTTGCCAAGAACATTTCCAGTTTGCAGCGGCATTAAAGCCCAACCGTTTACGAGACGCTAAGCTGCCTTCAGCTGAAGCTCACTGTGTGTGACTTGGGGGGTTTTCGTGCTGTTGCTGCGATCCGGTTGTTGATCCACCATGACACCAACACACACATACACACACAATCAAGTAGTAGTGTGTACTTTAGCTGGCCTTTGAGCCAGCGCTCCATGTACAATGACTTGGCTATGACGTGCGCTTTGACTGAAGATACCAATTCACCTACAAGCGCATATATTTGGCCAGCTGATTAGCAGTTGGGAATGGCCATCAGCCAACATTTGGGCAAATTGCTAATCGGGAGTTTTGGCTGCTGCCACTGTTACTGATTCTTTGGACCACAACAAACGATTGCACAACAAACTGTTGGCGTTTGAGCAATCAATTAGTGTCTACAAAATAATTTTGTGCTGTTTAGTAATAAAAGAATTTAAAACAAGTGCAACACATTAAGAATACGCTGTAAGTTCATTTAGATTTAATTGCAGCAATTAATAAATCAAACGTAAGCAATGAACAGCAAAATGATTACAGTAGCAATAACAAGCAAATTAATTGTTTTCAAATTACCAAACTACAATTGCAACAATTCCTATTGAATTTATGTATATTAATTATTAAGAAACAGTTATATTGAAGAGTATTGCGGCGTTGAGTTTTGAAAGTTCCGAGTGAACGCACAAGCTGCAAAATTTGTGTGTTGTTCATGTAAATAACAATATGCAAAAGTTTTACGCATAAATTTGTTTGCTCAGCTTGTAGTTGCTTATGTTGTTTACTTTTCTTTTACTTTTTCTTCTTCTTCTTTGTTTTCGGCATAATGGTTAAGGTCAAATTTTTGCAGCCAAACTGCAGCGCATTTAAAAGTTATGTCGCCTTTGCAGATGTGTTCAATTGTTGCAAAATCTAAAGCCATGTAATTATTGTTGACTGCCGCTGAACTTAAACGTAATTGTAAACGTAATTGCAATTGCTTGTGCTTTAATAGCTGCTTATTAATTAAAAGTGCTTTGGGCTGCTTAACGCCTTTCAAAAAGTTTCCGTTATCAATGAAATTGAAAAACAACAGCAAGCGATTAACGCGTGCGGTCAAATGTCCAGACAGACCAAAGCTCCCCTCGCATGTTGTGCTAATTAAATTATTAGATTTATTGATTTTCCGCGGTGCTGTGTGTAACTGTTGATTAGTATCATTGCACAATAAACTGTATATTAAGTAACTTGGGCTTGGAATGTTTGCTTTTTGCTAGAACATTTGCTACATGACAATGCAGTTTATTTAGCTATTTAGTTCAGTTAACAGGATTTATTTACTTTGCGAATTCACACAAGCGCATACACTAAGCTCGGCACCTTGGCTGCTTTTGCATATAAAATGCGTGAAAAATCAATAAATTAATATGTGATATTTATTTTTAAAGTTTATTATTAGTTATGACTTTATGTTTGCCATTGGCTAACTAGAGCCCAAGCCTTACTTCCGTCTAACCTCTTAGACCTAGACCCAGACCATGAAGCTGTGCGCTCGGCACACATAGTAACGTTTTAATTGTTATTATTATCAGCGATGCATGCAAAAGAACCTACAGAGCTTACAATGTCATCCTGACCATTGAGCTAGGCGTGAGCCCACAACATGGTCAAAATAATCATCAAGTGCTGTTGAGGTCGAGCGCACTTCAAAGAACAATTTGTCATGTTAATATGTTAAAGAGCTCTATAAAGTGGTTCTCTCCACAGTCCGGCGTATTTCAATGAGCATAATTAAGTGTTTTTTTTTTCGTATATATATTTACATAAATGACAACCGATGACGACCTCGTCGATAGCTGTTCGTAAGCCATAATAAATTTTTAGGGTTTTCGCGCTGCGGAGTTTTATGCGCACGCGTCTGGGCTTGCTAGTCTCAAGCCAGGCCTTCACTGGTTTAGCAAGACGTGTCTCTCTGGATGTCGTTCACATCCGTTTAGTAAAATATTTGGGTTCTATAGCGCAAGCTTTGAATGGACGCATTAGCATAAGCAAAAGTTGAATATAATACAGCATACTAGTTTCAGCTTTGATGAAATATTTGGCTATTAAACCAGTTCGATTTTGATTTATAAATAAACTGTCTTCAGTTTTAGTTCAATGGAGTTCAAATCAGTTGGACATTGAGAGTGTTGCAATAAAGTAGGCAACAGCAATGTAAACATAAATGTAACAGAGGAATGTCTGTAGCAAACGAAAGTGAATAACTGGGAATTCTCAACATGTGGTAAACCAGAAATTCCTAAGCGAGTTTCAGGTATTTAAAGCTTTGTCTGGAACAAGTTCTAAGGCGAGTTTTAATAATTATTGTTTAATGTTAATTTGAATCTTTTGTTAACACACTTGTGCTAACTTCAATGGTGCAATAACCTATTTAACATAGCAATTGCTTAGCTAATAAATTGTAATAGAATAGTCAACACCAACAACAGCAATACATAATGAAAAAGACTGCAAAAGTTGAATGCCATTCAAAGCTAACGCGCTCAGTGGGCCAAGTCGTAATACAAGCTTACTCAAAAATCACGCACACACAGACAGACACACACACACACACACAGTTACATGCAAGTCGTTTTGAAGTCAACGAAACTTCCGCCGTTCTGTATGCATGTTAAAAACATTCGTCAAGTTTTTCAACTAAGCTGCGCTCGCGAATCTAAGCATGCTCAGCCTAACTTTAGTATATGTGCGCGTCTGTGTGTATGTGTGTGTGAGCTTGTTGTTGGAGTACTCGCAGCTTTGATGTAGACGTCGACGTTGGCGTCGCTGTTTTGCCAGAGCGACTACGAAACTTACTTTATCTTGTGATTGCTGAGAAGTCTAAGATTCAGTTGAGCATAAACATTTCTACGGTGCGGTGGTTGTCTTGGCGTCTACTAAGAACCACCTACGTACGCGCGTTCTGCAAAAGTTTAATATTGATTAACATTGATTTGCCAGCAAGAATTCAAATCAATTGCAAACAAAAAAGTGTGTGTGCTTCAGAATAAAATAAAAAACAAACAACGAACTAACATGACGTATCCTGTTAACAGCTAACAGTTAAAGCTACAACGACAACAACAAAAAAAAGTGCAATATATATATAGTCTATATAGTAGAAGGACCAACTTTACCTCACTGCTCAAACTGCTAACGAATCACAACAAACAATCAACATGGCTATGAATTATTACAACAGCAGCAGTCGCTTCGATATGGTGGTGGAGATAGCGAATATAGCGCTGGATGAGTTCAAGACGCATCACATAACGCGCAACTATACGGGCCTGGTGCAGCGCTATTATCAACTTGTCGAGGAGGATTATGGCGGTATGCAAAATAGTTATAAGGCCATAAAGCCATATCAAATGTGCGCTATTATAGAAAGATCAGGTCTGGCATACGCATTAAGCAAATTGTGCACAAAGCAAAAATTAGCTGATGTCATTGGCAACAGGAAAGCTCAAACTATAACTTCGGCAAGGCAAATGTCATAGCAAATTCTTATAAATAAATTATAAATATATAGCAATGATTTGCCGATTTTGCTGCTAAACAAATCGTAACAGCTGCAGACACAAAGGTTTTTATTTAACTACAGCGACCTTGGCATTGTATTTAGTTTACTTTAACTTATTTTTGGACAATTATTAACGTAATTAAAATATATTTACATTTGCTTATCTAAGATAGTTTTGTTGCCTGTCTTATGTGCAGCTGAGCATGTTGCTTTGTCATTTTCGTTTCGTTTTCGTTTTCGAGATTCAAAACGTGTTTACATATTGACATTTTTGACTGCCGCGAGCGGGTGAAAAGGTCAATGGAAGGTAATCGCAATTAAAAACAATGCAAAATATTATAACTAAGTACACACACACACAGAGCTTTTTGTGTATGTATGGTTAGTCATGCCAAGACAGCGCCAAATTTGAATGCCACTTGTGCGCCGCAGGTCGTACTTAAACAAAAGACTTAGAACACAAACTTGCTCAACCAAACGTAACAACAACAAAATATAAAAAACACATTTATGTATCTAATAAAACTCAAGCTTTAACAAGGTAGTCTTAAAAAAAAAAACATAATATTATATGAACTACTCAAGAAATTTGCCGACTAGACCTAAAGACTGTGCTCAATAATTTCAGTGAAGAGTAAAAGTTCAGTTATTGTTTTCAATTAATTGGCTTGGATTGTAAAACATTTTAAACGCTCGTTTAATTATGACAAATGGAAAGATTTATGCCAGCCAAGACTAAGAAATTTTCCAATGGGGTTCACCTTAAGTTTAATTGTAAACAAGCTAATGCATTTGAGTCCAGGTCCAGACAAGACGTCAATGAGTTCATTTTGTTAGCATGTGCAGTTGATTAAAACCGACTTGAAAATCCGGTTGCTGTTGTTATTGTTTTTTATGGATTTTAATTGAACATTAGAGTCCCTTGCTGCTGCTGCACAAGCATAAGCATTGACTAAGTTGGCTCTAAGTAAATGGAAACAAACAAACCGGCAAATTGCATCGTGCTTAGTTTTAGCTTAATCACGATTTCATTCAGCACTAAGCGCATTTGTATTAATTGGCTATACGCTTGTAAATTAAATGTTAAATTTGCATTTCTTGAATTTATTGCTGACTCAACAGATCCACGCGCCAAACGTTTTCCGCTGATGGAGCATCCGCTATTTACATTCGGTCTAGTGGCCATCTATCTGTCCTGGGTGCTGGTGCTCGGGCCGCTGTTCATGCGTGATCGCAAGCCCTTTCAGCTGCGACGCACACTGGTCATCTACAACGCCTTTCAGGTGCTGCTCAGCGGCTACATGTTCTATGAGGTGAGTTGGCAATTAAGCAAAGTTATGGCTCATGTCGAATTAATTATATTGTTTAGCATTTGATGGCTGGCTGGCTGAACTATTATAATCTGAAGTGTCAACCAGTTGATTATTCCGATGGTCCCATGTCGAAACGGGTAAGTTCTATTAACTAAACACATACAAGTTCGTTGGCTTCTTGGCTAACTTGACTGCTGCTGCTGCTGAATCATTGCCTCGAGTCTATTTCAAGTTCAGTCAAGCGCGCTCAAAGTTCACGTCAACTGCCAGCAACACCACAGCAAGTAAAAGTCAAAACAAACGAAATCTTTTGGCCAGTCATGCGCCGGCTAAGCAAACAATAACAGCTGACAAACAATGCCTTAATTATGAGCAATGCATTTAGTACTTGGGGTCAGCGTCAGCGCGATTCTTGTTAATAGTTTTTTAACAATTTGTTACGCCAGGCCAGTCACTCAAAATATTTAAAAACAATTTAATTGCTGGCTTAATATAGCCGCTTAGGCTAAATAAATACTCAATTTGACGCGCTTTGTAAATCATTTAAGTGGGCAACACCTACATATGTAAAAAAAAAAAAACAAAAACCACAGCAAGGTCGTCATAAAAACAAAAATTTTCTCATTCAGCATATAAATTGGTCTTGCGCAATTTTCAGAGCAAACCTAAGTCAAGGCAGCATAAATTTCACATCCGTTCGAAACAAAATCAATAAACTGAAGGGCATTTTCACGCTTTCACACCTTCATAAATATATTGCGCATACGCAGCGTAGCAGCGTTTCACTTTCAAAGAATACTGTGCCAATGTTAAGCTAACTCTTACTCTCTGCTGCAGATGCTGAATCTCTGCTACATCTATTACCTGTCCAAACTAACGGAATTCGCAGACACTGTGTTCTTTGTGCTGCGCAAGAAGTCGAGCCAAATCACCTGGCTGCATGTCTATCATCATTCGGTAACGCCGCTGGAGACCTGGGTGCTCGTCAAGTTCCTAGCAGGCAAGTAGAGAACAACTTGTGAGCCTTTGGAGTCAGCTCTATAATTTTTGTCGCTTGCAGGTGGCAATGCAACGTTCCCCAATCTGCTGAACAATTTCGTGCATGTTTGCATGTATTTCTATTATATGATGGCTGCCATGGGACCGGAGTATGCCAAATTTTTGTGGTGGAAAAAATACATGACGGAGTTGCAGATCGTAAGTATTGAACAGACTGTTAATTAAATCAGTTCCATCACAGTTAGAAACACGTTTAGAAGTTTTTCTCATGGAGCAAAGGTAAACCAGTTAGACCTGACGCATGCGAGAGAGCCTGAGTCTGAGTCTGCTGAGCCTGTTTGCCATACAAATCAATTGCCAAAAACAAAATAAATATATATACATATATATATATATTACTTAATGCTTCTAACTGTGTCTTGCAACTGGCCAGCAGGCAAATGCCAGCCGTTTCAGCTGCAAGTGGAAGTGGTTTATGATTTGGCTTTTAAATGCAACACTCACAGACACAGACACACATACATAGTTGTATTACAGTTGTTGGCCAAAGGCCAAGTTGCCGTTGTTGTCTATTTCAATTGCATAAGCGGCCAACACTCTTATCGCTGGGAGTTCAATGCGCTGTTTGTCACTTTCGTTAAATCAACTTGCAACAATGCAGCAACAATTCTTTGACCTGCTTAGACACACACACACACACATGCAAACAGACAACAGCATGTGCTATATGCTGACCAGTCAAGTTGGTTTTTTTTGTTTTGCTTCTAAGCTTGGTATTTTTTGTTATTTTTTATTTTGCCAGCTTTAGTTTCAGTTGTATTTTCATTTGCTTATTAGCAGCGGCATTTGCGACACTCGAATGATTTTGCTGGCAGTCTTCTAACTAATGTTGATACGTATAATTGAAAGAGCCGTACATGCAAACACACACACACACACAGCTACAATCGAGACAATCGTCGGTAAATAAGTTTCATTGCAATATTTCGAAATTCTTGAACGCATGTAACATGGCAAGTTTAGTTAGTTCTGCTTCTGCTTCTACTACTAGCTGCTGCTGCTGCTGCTGTTGTTGTTGTTGTTGCTGGCCTGCTTCGACGTGCGGCTATGTGTGTGTTGCCTTGAGTGGCACTCAGCGCCACAGTTGACTTGTCAAACGTTCGGGCAGCAAAGCTCACGTTTTATATGCATACTTATATGTAGATTCTCGTCTAAGTAGCTGTGCTTTAGTAAAAATAAAACATGTTGCTGCTACGTACTACAGTTAAATATGTAATTTATCAATGTGCACAAGTTTTTTTCGCAGTGTATGCTGACGTTAGGCGTTTTAGCTGCTTTTTCATGACGATTTCGATTGCACTATGCTGACAATTTTAATGGCTTTGTTATATGACAATCAAACGTTAAGTGGTTGCATCTTGCATATAATTTATTTGTTATTATTGCTGTTGTTGTTTTTGCAAATGCTGCTGGCCAAGCCCACAATATAAATCAACAAACAGCAGAAAACAACTAGCGTAGAATTCTTATTGGCCATTTAGGCATCGACACCAATTGCTGGTCAGCGTGTTGTTGCAACATCCTTGTTGCTTAGCCGCTGCGCCAATTCCAGCTAATTGCCACATCGTACCGATTCGACCAGTTTCGATTACATTATCTTTTTCGGTCTGGCATTCGCCTGCTTTTGCTTTTGCTGTTCCGTTTTGCGGCAATGAATGTTGAGCGTTCACTTTTAAAGCCAACTGCCGCAACAGCGAACTTGCCACACCACTGAGTGTCTATGTCGACGACGACGACGCCGACGACGACCAATAGCAGCAGCAGCAACCAGCCATATCCACACAATAAGCAGCTTACGTGCCTAGCCGGTAAAAGTCAAGCCACACAAATTGCCACTTTCGGTTTTCAAAGCTCGCGCCTATATATTCAAGCAAGTCCATTCATTCGCTCGCATACGTTGCAAGTGCAACAGTATTTTTACTATTACGCTGCGCTGACCCACAAAACTTTGAAATGATGCAACAACAACTGTTGCTGGCGCCACAGCAAAGCGCAGGAGGCAATCCAACAACAGTGGGTAGAGCCTTCAGTTCCCTTTTCAAATAAACATTACTTCCAATCAGAGCCTTGATCAACGCCTAAGTCTAATTTTAATAAAATCGCAGCAGCAACTAAGCAAAAAGCTTTAAATATTGTTTACTGCTATGCGATTCTCTATTTTGGAGATTTCTTTTAATTAAATGCAAACCACTGTGCGCCTCGCCTCTGTGTGTTGCAGTTGCAATTGTGTGTGCACATGTATGTAATGGAGCGTTTAAGCGTTGACGTTGGCTTTCAACGTTAGCTATGAGCAATACCAAACTTGGCCAACAACAACTGAGAGCTGCCCACAAGCTACAACTGGCTTATTGGCTGACTGACTTTGCGGCCGATTCGCAGCGCAGTGTTAATGGCAACTTGCAGCGCTTGGTTGACCAACATGTTGCTTGTTGTTTGTAGGTCACAAAGAGCGCAACTAGCAGCTAATTCAAGTATATATAAATATGTTTATATGCATATCTGTGTGTGTGCGTGTGTGTGTGTGGTGCGTAGTTGTAGAATGTGTTATAAGTGGGCGTGTGCTAATCGGAATGTGTAGTTAGCAATTGCCTGTTTATCAATATTAATAAATAATGCTTAGAATTAATTATTGGTTTCACTTAGCGTGCATTTAGTGCGGTCAGCTATATAGAAAGACTTAGGCAACAAACTTGCCAAGTCGATAATCAATTTTTTTAGGCCAAAAAAGTCAAAGTCAGACACTAACCGACACTTACAACACAGACAACAGTTATTATGGCAAATTGCTAAATTTATGCTAACCAAAGGTTTTTGTGGCTACCTTTGTACGCTCAAGGGTGTACCCCTCGCCTCGCCCCCAAGAGCTTAAGCGTTTAACATAAATTACCATTTAATTCTAAGCAATTGCAAATGTTGTGGCTGGCTGGCTGACTAACTGGCTGGCTGGGTGGCTGGCTTGTTTGTCTATAATGCTTATTCATGGTCACAAGCAAGCCAACGTTAACTTCCGTTTTTTTTTTAAATGCCTAAACGTCTAAAGTAACATGTTATAGCTTAACAGATTAGCTAAACTTTTATAGAAACTTAATTATAAGTTATAAATGTATAACTGTTTAACATTTTAATTAGCCACACACACAGACAAAAGTCAAGGCATCTATATCAATGTAAGTTACAAGTTGCTAACTTACATGCGTTAACATTGAGTTAATGCTAGGCTTGGACTCTAAAAATTTCCCAGTATTGAGTGCGCTCAGCAATTTCTTTATAATTCACACGCTTAATTTCTATATTTAAGCTTAGCATGCAACTACATTTAATCATTTACTTTGTCTACCCACAGGCGCAGTTTGTGCTTTGCATTGTCCACACCACACGGGCGCTCTTCAGCAATCAGTGTCAGTTCTCCAAGTTTATTTCAGCGCTGTTGCTACTCAATGCCACCATATTCTTCTGCCTCTTCATGAACTTCTATGTGCAGAGCTACAGATCCAAAGCGAAGCAGTCAGCGGTGCTGGCGGACAACAACAACAACAGTTGCAAGCTTAGCGACAATCAACAAAAGCAACAGCAACAGCAATGCTTGGCACAAAAACTGAAAGCGAACTGAGCAATCCACAAAAGAACAAACATTAACATTACTTCCAACAGCTGCTGTTGCCCAAAAAATGAAAAACAAATTTGTATATTACGATAGAAATTGGTGTTGGTTATAGGCAGACAGCATATAGCATATTGGAAGTACTTTGGTACAAAGGTAATTATAGTTATGGGAGCCATACATGTTTAGCTAGCAAACTGCACTCACACACACGCAAAGACAAGCCTAAGCCTTACACAAATTTTCTTAAATTTACTTTACTGCTTTTGACCACAATTATTTGCCTTTAGTATATATCGCAGCTTGTGCACATATACTATATAAAAGAACTGGGTCAATTTTTACGATCTGCCTAAACTTAAGTCATTTAATTTTAGCAAACTCGTCATAGCGCATTATATTTAAATTGCTCCGTTGACAAATCCTAACTTTTAAGTGCTAATTATAATTTTTGTATAGCTGTTTTGTAAATAGATTTTTTTCGTATTTGTTAAATAATAGATATTTGTAATTGCCTAAGCATAGCCCTAAGCCAACTAGTCTTAGTTACAAAAATGCGCACCAACAAACAGAGCAATAATAAAAGTTAAGAACTTTATATACAAAAAGAACAACAATCAAATATTTTATTTACATAATTCAAGTTCAATGCCTTAACTGAGCGACTTGTTTGTCTAATAAACACAACTAAGTAGCGTTTCATCATAATACCCTATTAAGTCATCAGCTGCCAAGCCCACCGAACAATATGTATTACTTACGATAGTATTGAAGGGCAGCTTACATTAGTAAGTGCAGTGAAATTAACTGCCAGTTAGTCTTGTCATACGTAACATTTTAACTTTCAGGAATATAATCTATTTGTAATTTGTCAGCTGTTAATGTTTAAGTTTTCAAATTCACGCGCCAGTCATTGCTGTATGTTAACGTTTATTGTTGCCAACTACACAATAAATACTGTTTTGTTTCTGTTAATGTGAACAAAAATGTTAAGCTTCGGACTTTTCACTCGCACCAATGTTGTTGCACAGCTCTATTGTTGTGGATGATACTTGCTTACTTCATTGTTCATGCTAACGGTCGTTTGGTCTTTGCGCTAGCCCTGGAAACCCAGTAGCGAACAACTGAATATGGTCGTGTTTGTGACTTAAGTTGTTAACAAATTAATAATTATAAATGCAAAATAAAGAAACATAATTGTTATCAGATGCTACGTAGTATATTGAATTGTATTGCACACTAAACCTTGCCAACAATGCGCCCAAGCCAACAAACATGCTTCTAAAGTAACCGGTTTCGTAATACATTGTACGCCACTGGGTTTGATATCATTCGCGAGAGAGATTGAGTACTGAGAGAAATGGCAGACAGTTCTTAATTCTCTTATCAAACGCCGAATTGAACGGTTGTTCGCGCGGATGCTAAAAAGCATTTACCGTTTCGAACGTGCGGCATTTGTTATCAAAGAAAGAGAGTGCTTTGTTTACGCGTGAAATTGCAAATAAGAAATTGTAGAATCTAAACGTAAGACAAACGCAAACGCAAGCAAAGAAAAAGGAGTTGGCTTGCATTAAAAGCGCAGTCGATCAATTTAAGTGCGACGGAGACACAGCCCCAAATAATTGTATTGATTTTCTTGTGTGTGTTGTGCGGTGTCTGCGAAACCGAAATTGCGAGCTTCAAGCAAACAACAATTACTTTTGCTACCGTTGGGTGTTGTACTACAGCAACAACAACAACAAGAACCACGACAATGTAGTAAACTAAACGCGCATTAGTAAGTGTTATTAACTAAGTCAAGTGGCATTGTTGCGAGAGAGCAACGCAAGAGGGCACAATAAACGCAATAACAACAACGAAATAAGCAAAAGTTCAGCGCTTTTGTTTGCAAGCTGCATGTGTGTGTGTGTGTTTGTGTTTGTGTCGCTCTCTGTGTGTTCAAGTGTGTGAGTGAGTGTCTTGTGTATTTAAGATGATGCCGAGATGAATAAAACAAGCAAAAAAATGTGTTGAGCAAGTTGGAAATTGTCATTGCATAAAATACAAAACAAGACAAAGCAACTGCAGAAAGTATAAGTGATAGTGGGAGTGGCATTGAAAGCAATTCACCCATTGCAATTGCAACTAAAGGAAAATGTGGATACCATCTAATAACAAATACGGCGTTGGTGAGTACAATAACAAAGAAAAAAAAAACTTTTATAAAAAATAGCGACCCTTGAATGAGCACGGGAACTCTGTTGCGTGTGTGTGTGTGTGTGTCTGTGTGGCCACATCCACCTTTCTTTGACTAACACCCCCAAAAGCCAAATGAGTTGCAGCCCAGAGTGCTTTCGGGGGAGGGTGATTACAAGAGGGGGGACGACAGCGACGTCGACGTCGCTTGTGATGCGTCACGTGCGCGCCGGCAACGTTTTGTTGTTACTTTGGCTGCTGTTGCTTTTATAGAGCGTACGTTGATTCACAGAGTTTTCCGCGAAGCAGCATCACTGACAGACCGACCGACCGACCAACAACCACCCATTGATGGAAAAGCGGAAAAGCGATTTTTTCTATTTGTGTATGTGTGTGTGTATTTTTATAGCAAGTCTGCTGCTGCTGGCAATTCAAAGAGATTTTGTGTTTGTTGTTGTTGCCGCTGTTGTTGCCGATTTGATGTGTTTATGTTTTCACTTTAGCCCTGGACCCCGTTCCCCGCCATGTCGCTCGCTCGCGTTGCCAACTGCTGTGGCCTGTGTGTGCGCCAGGTGTTGCCAATTTAAATGCTTTTGTAATTAGCTACAATTGCAAACTTGACAAACAGGCAGCCGGCACCGCTATTGTGGACGCCACTGTAACTCTAACACTGGCTTTAAACTTGTTTTGATAACAGCTATAGCTTGTTGTTGTTGATGCTTGTTATTGTTTTTTTGGTTTGCGTTTTCTCCCGCTGCACAGTGGTGCAAGATAACCAAATTGTTTATTTATTTAAGCTTGACAGCGCTTTGTTGTTTGTATAAGTTATTGCTGAGTAGCAAATGAAGCAACAAAATGTTTTAAAACAATTGAAAACAGCTTTTATTTTTATTTACCCACTGTGCTTGGGTCATTTGTTTGTTTTATTTGCACATTATCTGCGCATTCGTCACAGTTTTCGCTTCAATGACAACTGTGAATGCTGCACGCTGCTTTGCTTCCGTCTCATCATCAGACCATTTGTGCTAGATTGGAATCGCTCACTCATCTTGCTGCTGCTGCTGCTGCTGCTGCTGTTGACTTGCCCCCAATGGCTGCAACTGTTGATTTGTGTAGTCATTGACAGGTCGGTCAAAGTTTACACAAATCAATCCAGTGGTGAGTTCATGTGAACGCCATTAGCGGCCTGTCAACGACCAAATAGCAAACACCCTAACCTAGCACAATGGCTGGTCCAGCATACGAATGTGCCACGTGCCGCGTAATGAGTTCATTAGCAACACAGGCGGCGGCACAGACTCTGCACAGTTTGAACCAATTTGATGCAACATTGAAGCTGCTGGCTGCAGGCAATGCGGGCAAATCTCTGAGCGATCTTCACTGTTGCCGCAACTTTGCCAAAAAAGATTTCTAGACAGCGACCCCGGCTACGGGCCGGATGTACCATATGTACTTGACTGCTGCCCTTTTCCAGCGAATTCCGTTGTTTCGACTCTTGTCGTTTGTCATTTCACTGGATTTTTTGTTTTCAACTTTAATTTAATATTCATTTTATGCATTTGACAGCGGCGTAGCTGGCGCACAAATTTGTGCAGCGCTTCCTTTATGCTATGTATGTATGTGTGTGTGTGTCTGTGTTTGCGCATTAAATTGATTCATATTCATTATTTAATATGCTTGGCGGCATACTTTGTGACTGCTCCCATGCCTTGGCTTCTATCAACGACTGAGTTGGGGAGTTGTCTATATAATTTGCCTTTAACGATGTATTTACGAGTTATGCTTAGGCAACTGCCACTACCACTTACACACATATGATTAACTACGCGCACGCACACACACACGCATATAATTTATAGCACTTCCTATTTGAGCGTATTATCAGTCACTTAGCCGGATGAAGCACGTTTCTGTCTTCATTTTCATTGTTGTTGTTGTCTTTTTGCTGCTTAACATATTCCTATGTCTGTAAACAATTGTTAAAACACAAACATATTTCATGCACTGAGCCAAAAAACTATAAACATAGCAAAAAATAAATGTAGCTTAAATTGTTTTGCTTTTAAATGTTGCCAAACACGTATAAATATTTCCAAAAAGTATTGTTATAGCTCAAATTCAAAAGTGCTAAATATATGCTAATCCACAGTTGAAATCTTAGTACATATGTATTAACATTCTTTTAACAAAGATTAACACAACAGTAAAAACTGTTATACATTTCTAAATTGACATAATTCAGCTCATCAACGCTTGAACTGACTTAGCTTTATTAATTTATGCTTAAACATTTCTCTCAGTGCAATTATATGCAATTGTATATTAACAGGCACCAGCTAGTCTGAATAATGCATATAGATAAAGACGATAGCGCTTACCTGTTAATGAAAATGAAATGTAAACATTATAGAAATAATCAACAAGTGCTTGGCTTCCGCCTACACTTTATCAGAAAAAAAAAACAACAAAAAAATAGATAAACCAATGCATTTTTAATTTTTTTAGGCATGCAGCTGGTCATCATAAATTTCCCTACGACAGTTGTGGAACATTTGTGTGTGCGCCGACTGTCAAATGAGCAAACAATTTGGGATTGGGATATGCAAACGAGTAGTAATCATAACTCAAATAAATGTCAGCAAATCAACAAAATGTTAAATGTTGTAAGCATTTTATTGAGTGACATACAAAAATGACTACGACGCATTTAATTTCAATTGTAAACAGCAGTTATAATTGACAGAGCGCAGCGAAGCATGTGCAGCATTTATTAAGTATACGCAGCGTAAAAAGAACTGCAGCATGCAATTGCAATGTAAAATATTTTTAAAATAAACCATTTATTTTAATAACAACACTCGTGTCAAAATTAAAATATCTTTTAGTCTATTGCATAGCTGCGACTAACAGCTGCCAACATATTTGTTAGTATTGCATGCAAACACGTTCGCCTTGATGCAATGCAGTCACACATACATATACACATATGCATATATACGTACTTTATTCAATTGAGAGCTATAATAATACACAGAGGCAGCAGCTTGTCGAATCAGTTACGTAGAACTTTGCATTGTTCGCAAGGCAAAAACTTTGAAGCGCACACAATGCAATGTTGAGCGAGAGAAAGAGAAAAAACAACTCTATTATTTCGTTTTAATAACATGTGATTGACATTGAGGCCACATTTCCTGCTGCTCTGCGCTTTAATGTTAAATTTTAAGGTTTGCAGCATAAATTGCAAATTCAACTTGAAGTCAGTTCAATTTAATTAAATTCCAATTTGGCAAGCTAACTAATTGTCTGCGTTTTCATTCAATAGCTGCAGCTTTAGCTTCAAGTTACAACGCAGTTCGTGCTACATATTTGTCACTCGACGTTGCCCTCTCTCGCACTCAGTGGCACACAATTAATTAATTAAATTCTTAGGGCCGCACAATGCGCAGCTCGTAGTACTTGGGTCAAGTGTGAAGATTCTCCTTGGAGCTTTGCCAACGCCCCCAACGACCCAACACGGCCCCATTTGCTATTATACCCTAACAAAGTTTATATTATAGTCGTTGCGGTTAGTTAGTTTGCAAATTGGAATTGTTGAGTAGAAGTTTGCATTGAATGCAATTTGCTTAATATTTGTAAGTTTAAGCTGAGTGTCTACTGTACTAATTAACTCGACTTGCTTATAATAAATTATAGCTGCTAATTGCTTTAGTTTAGCGCGCTGCTGTGAATTGAAATGTTAAATATATAAAGCATAATTATAAAAGAGTAGCAATGTGTGTTATAAAAAGCAGCAGCATTTAATACAACTGATGACGCTGCGGCAAGTGCACACACACACACACACACACAAACACACACACATATGCCTTGTATGTGTATTTGTGTGCGGCTTTGTTTTGCAAGCTTAGCCTGCCATATAGAAAACTTTATATGCATTCTAGCTGTCGCTCTTTGCTTTTGAATACAAGCACATGGGATTTTCATACTTTCAACGCTCATTGCGCTAATGCCACAGCAACAAGCGTAGCAGCAGCATCAGCAGCGGCTCATTTTATTTAATTTAAAATTATTTTCCGGCTGCCGCCTCTTTTAGTCTTTACGCTGTCAGTTTGTTGCTTCTTTCTTTTTCCTTTTTTGCATGCACTTGGCTTAACGACATTTTTATTTAAATACGTTTGTTGACACTGCGGACTTGTTGGACTCTCTCTCTCTCGCTGTTTCTCTCACTCTCTGTCTATCTTTGCTCTTTGTCTGTCTGTTAACGGCCTGGCTTTTGAGCTTTGTTAGCTTGTGAACAAAGCAAGTTCTACCCCAGGGGAGTGAGAACTCCCAGCACACAGTAGCTGAAGGGTTATTTATCAAAAGCCAGCGCTATTAAAAAGCATTGTAATTATCTTCAGTAGCTGCTGCTGCTGCTGCTGCTGAAAACTACTTCAAGCAATGAAACATTAAATTTGCTGCCTCATTTTCGTTTACAGCGTTAGTAGTGGCAGTGCTTATAAAACGCTCATTAGAATTACGCCTCATGCATGCCAGAGACGCCACCGACTAAGTGGTGTGGTGTGTGGCATGCTAGGCGTATGAGTAACCAGCGTTTGGGGCAGGGGCGTTGGTCGCTCGCTCGCTTGCCAGCCTGACGCCTGCCTAATGTGACTGACCTAAATAGTGTGTGTCGCTTGCCTGGCACTTTGCCTATGATTACACTAAAACTAATTGAAAAACAAAATGCTAAGCGCTGCAATATCCCAGAGATTAAAGTCAATAATGCTGCCAATTTAAGATGTAGCAGAAATTCTGTTTAAATAATAATGAATTGCATTTTCAAAGCTTTCTTACACTAATTTTTATTATTTAAAAAGAATTTAAACAGAATTTCTTATTCTTAAATAGTATCGAATCAACTTATGCTACAATTAAAATGTGCAAGAAATTCTGTTTGGCTTTGATAAATTTCTAAGTAATTAATTTCGATTTTAAAACATTTCGAAGCAAACAAAGCGAACCAAGAAATTCTAGCTGATGGTTTAATTAAGTTTTTAAAGTTTAAAAATAAGTTGCTAATTTTAAGAATTTTAATTTGTAGCAATTTATGCTGCAATTAAAATTCTGCAAAATTCGCATAAATTCAAATTTATAGCATTCAAATTTTATAGCATTGACTGCATTTATTTCTTACAGTGTATTCTCATTTGTTGAAGTGTTTGCTTGTTACAACTTCAAGTGGCGTACCGCACACCTCTCCCCCCCCAGCCAGCGACATCCCCCTTAAGCTCTCGCTCTCTCTTTTAAATTATGAAATTTTAAGCTATTTAACAGCTTGAAATCCATTTAAATCAGCGGCGCTGTCTCTACGCAGACTCCGACTCCGGCTTTAGCTGGCTACAGCTTGTAGCTGTAAAAGTTACAGTTACAGTTGGAAGACGAGTAGGCAATCATAAAACACCAAGAGTGAAAAGCAGAGAGAAAACGAAGCAACAACAACAACAACAGGAAGCAGTTTGCCCATTTTCATTGCGCTGAGGCATTTCATTTGACAGACTGCCAGCTAGAAACACACACACATGCACACACTTAACTACTTGTCTCTCTCCTCTGCTCTTTCTCTTTTCACTGCTTCTAGAATTTGAGTGTGCGTTTTATTAGCTCCTTTCGTTGATATGCTCATGCCGTGCTCACTCGTTTGTCTTTCATCACACACATACACACACACGCACACATATGCACATATACCAATTTAGCTGTTCATCTCTCTCGGCGCCGCTGCGGCTCCAGTGCGTGCCTTGCATTCTAAATTGCTGCGCCCTGGCGACGTCGACGCTGCAAACTTAACGCACATACATACATATATTTATGCTTATATGTATGCGTATTAGTAGCAGCAGCTTCCTTGCTGCGTTTCATTTACAGGCCGCAGCGCTTTATTGTTCACATCGGTTGAAAGCAAAGTGTTCAATTGCTGGCGTGCCCAAGTGCTGCTACTGTTGCTCCACCCGCCCCACCTCACCAACATCCATTATAATATTTTGTTTTCAAAGCCATTTGCCTATTTATAGTTGAAGTATTTATTGTTGTTGTGCCACTCGTGGCATGCTCAAGTGGCCACTCTAATTGCCAGGCAAGCAGCCTGCTGGCGTCTGCTTGCAATGTCAGGGCCAAGACGCAACTGGTTGCTACCCCCAAACGCAGCTCCAAACTGATCAACAATTACATTTTTTACTTACAGCCATACACAATTGGCATGGCGATGTGCGCTTTGGCCTGCCGCTGGACGTTGGCGACTCCGTGGACATTGTGGAGGAGTGCAAGTATTGGTATCGCGGCTCGTGTCCACGCAAGTCGCGCACTGTTGGTCTCTTTCCCAAAACCTATATACACATCAAAGATCTCTCCAAGATTGATCCAGTTGTGGCCGAATGCACAGTCGTGCTACGCGAATGGTCAGAGATCTGGAAACGCCTCTATGTGGTAAGTGCTTGGAAGCTCAATTGTTTATACAAAACTTTAATTTAACCAAATTTACAGGATCGTGAGGCATACAAGTTCCAAACGCTGCGCAAAGTTATGTTTTCCATATTGGACAGTCGCCGGGAGCTGCTTAGTGCGACTATGACTCAGGATCAGACAACCGAGCTACAAATGGTAGTGGTATCAAAAATTGATTGGGGTAATCGGTAAGTAGACAGTAAAAATTTATGACATTGACTGTTTAGTTATAGGGAAGTCCGATTAAACATTTAATTTTAATGTCAACATTGCAATCTAACTAATAAAAGCTAAAACTCTTAAGAAAACCTTGGTACTCGTACCCTTGATTCAACTCTTAGCTGAGCTCTTTCCGCTTTATATAGAATATTCTTAAGAAATCCTTGGCTCAACCCTTATCTGAGCGCTTTCCGCTTCATATAGTTAAACTTATTCCCATTTCGTAGTATAGCATATTTTTTATTACAATTTAAAACTTGTTTGCATTATGTAAAATGTGTTCTTTTCTAGCAATAATCACAATGATTTTGTTATAAACAAAATGTCTTAAAATTACATATATGTATATATAGATGTAGTGTGTAAACTAAACGTTACGACAAAAATAGCGAGAGCATTTTACATATATACTCGTGGTCATATAATTCGATTGCTATATAGTTAAATTTATATATAGAGTATGTTCTATGTATATGATATAGATCAACGTTTCGTGAGCATGCGTAAGCTTTTGAGTGAGCGATAAGCCTGTAGTGTGATCGTGATCACGTCACTATCGTGACGATTTCACACACACCAATGCATACATGAGCAAACTATAGAGTTAATTTGGGGTAAACTAAGTATATATATATATTTAAATGGCGCATCATTTTGTTAACAACTACTACGGTTACAAGCAGTAAATGTTTTCTTTTTTATATGTATGTGTGTATTTGTAATATGTATGTATTGTATGCTTTTCATATGTGTGGGAGGGAAATGTAAAGTAACTTCCTACAAATTGCACGCTCTGCCTATGTGTCTCTCTCTCTCTCTCACACTCTCTCGTTTCGTCTCGTTTCGTTCTCAAACTGTTCCGCCTAGGACCGTACCACTTTAACAAATTCCATGCATTAAACGTAATTTTAAAAGGAGTAAAAATTTTGCTAAAGAAATTTTGCTGCTGTTGTTTTCTGCAATTCTTAAAAACAGTCTTGGAGATGCACATACATATAATAAGTATATATATCTAAAGATTAAAATGCCTAAAAGCCTAGAACGCTACAAAAAACCTCTATCTGGTCTCTCTCACACACACACACTCTCTCATCTCATCTCTCTCATCATCTCTGTCTACAAATATTTTGTTGAGAAATCATTGAAAATTATAAACGACTCGCAACTGGCAATGCTTATGTCTCGGTCTCCTTGCCGCCAAACGCCTCCGTCGGCGGATATATAGATGGATGACTAATGGGATTCATTTCCAGCGTCGAGGGTGCCGAGGGTGTGCGTGAGGCACCTATCAGACCGCACAACTGTTGCAGCATATCGCTGTACGAGCGTGTGCTGAGATTCTGGCTCAAGAAGTGCAAGATCAAGAAGTCGCCAATCTGTAATGAAGACACAATTAGTTTAAAGTTTATATAGAGCTAAGGCATTTTGGTACTGACCTCCAAGCGACGCACCAGACCAGCAATCTCCTTGCGCTGTCCGGAGCGATAAGCACGCTTGATGATGGTTTCACGTGTGGTGGGCATCATGACTACCACCAGAGAATAGAGCACAGCAACACCAGATAATGTGGCCAATATAATAAACCAGAACCTGTAGAGCATAAGGCATTAGTATAGTATAGAGTATAGCTGTCACCAAACTTACCACAAGAATATATAAATCTTTTCGTTGAGTATATTGAGAGCCAGCACACAAAGCGTATCGTGTGTTTGGAGCGAACCGCCGGGACCAAACTTACGGAACGTACATTTGGTTAAGCGTGGAAATATTTCAATCATTGGATCGAAGCGCATGTCCTGATCCATGTTTGAGAATTTGACTACATCAGTACCATAGGACATGAAAGCACCGCCCAGAAATTTATCCACCATAAAGATATTGACAATCACATTGATAAAGTTAAGCAGCTCGCAAAAGAAATAGGCAAAGGAGTAGCCATTGTGTGAATTCATGCTGTCCATAAAGTATTTGATTATGCGATCCTGACGATCCTTGCGATAATCCTCCGGCACAGTGACCATGCCGCGTAGACCATCGGTAATCATGCGTATTTTACCATCTTCCATGTTCTTCCAAATCCAATGCGGCACATAGAACATGAGACCCTAAAGAGAAGTGCAGCTAATTTAAAACAATTGTTTATAGCAAAGTGTGGGGGCTAACGCACCTGAAAGAAGAGCACAAAGGGCACCCACTGATAGTAGCTGTGGTAGCGCTTCTCCTGGCCATACTCGTTGCCCAAACCATGCGCTGCTACATCGGTGCCTATTTGCCTATGCTGCTGTCCGGGTATCGTGAACGTATAGGTAATCCAGCAGAAAGTGTTGATCACATGCATGGGTATAGAGCCGTCGTTGATGCAGCTTATGGGATCACCTGCAATGGGGAAATCAGCGCATCAGTTGATGACTACAAATTGATTTAAATTTTTTAAATGCGACTTGACCGCCGCAAACAATCAAAATGCAAGCTTAAACATAAAATGCACTCAAATGTCGTTTATCAACGTCAAGTGGCATTAAGCTAAACTCAAATCTCTGCGCAAATCAACAAATTGTACGCACGTAAAAGTTTTTTCTGTTTTCTTGGGTTTGTTTGTGGGTGCGGCCTAGAGAATGTTATATCAAACGTAATGGGTTTTGTTGTTAGACAACAAACTGAGAGAGCTTCACAGCGTATGTGGGTAATGAAAATTCCTAGAACTCAAGCGTCAATATTTATGTTGGCTTTGGCCTAGCAAAGAAGTTTTGCTTTTAATGCACAAATATTTGTTGTGGACCGTTTGTGGACTTTTGGCCAAGCTGAATAGCAATTGAAAGCTGAAACGTGTGGTTATTGAGAAAGCGCTAAAGGCTGCACAAAAAGCCAAATGCAAGTGCATTGTGCTCGTTATTAACTGCTGCATTAGCGCATTTGTTGAAATTGTATCTGTAAATATGTTTGCAAGTCATGCAACGAACATTTGCGAGCAGGCGATAAATAAAGGTGCTAAGCTAAGCAGCTGTATTGGGTTACTTACCAATCAGATTGTTGGCTGTTACAATGATGCAACAGGTGAACAGTATGGCTGTTGTAATTCTATAGTGGCAGCGAAATACCATGTTATCGATAACAGCTTTATCCAGCAGATAGCGTATCTTGATGAAGCTGGACACAGCCGAGACCATGCCAAAGACCGCCATGATTCAAATGCGTTATGGCTAACTAGCTGTGGAATGAGAGCAAATAAATTAAGAACATGGGATTACGCAATTAAAATGCCTCTGCCTATGTGTGTGTGTGTACGTATGTGTGTGTGTGTGTGCGTTATCTGTCGCCAGCAGACGTGACATATTTCAAATGACAGCAACTAAACATTTCCGTTTGCCTTATCGTCGCCATACAAGCCGCACTTACAATTTAAGTAAGTGAACTCGAAATTACAACAGCGCGACTCTGAGACACTCTCTCTCTCTCTCTCTATGTCTCTGCTATCTAATCTAATCTCTAAGCATTTTTTTATGCTTTAAACTCTGCGTAGGTTGAATGGCCGCGCAGTTAGTGAGAAACCGGTAAACATTAAATGGTCTCAAAGCTTTTGTCAACCCACGCATAAATTTCACTTGGACCGCTGCTCAAGACAATGCGCTGGCTTGCTGTCTCGCTCACACACACACACACACACACACACGCTATATATGTATATCGATCTTTAGCTTAAGATCAGGTTCTGTTTGGCATTTGGGCTACAAAAAACTTCTTTGAGCGCTTTGTTTATATGCAAATTTGTCTGCTTGTTGCTTTAATTTTTTGTTGTTCGATTGTATGCACGACATATCGCATAAATCACACAGATACACACACACACACACACACACAGGCGCGCACTTAGGCGCTCATATAGTTGTCTCTGTTGCACGCATTGCTGCAATCGAGCGTTGCTACTCCTTTTTGAAATGCAGCAGCAGCTTCTGCCTTGAGCGCTGTGCATTGAAAGTTACACATTATGTTTTATGCCACACAGATACACACACACACACACGGACACGTACGCACACAGACACAGCGAGAGAGATATAGGGCCGCACTTCATTTTTAGCTTCATTTCGCTGCTGCTGCTGCTGCGCTCTTTTCTTTGCGTTTTGTGTTTCTTTTTTTTTTTCAATATATTTTTCAAAAACTGGTTTTAAGGTATTTTCTTTTTCTGTTGAGTGGCCCGAACGCGGCGGCCCCAAGTTCGGAACGGGTCGGAAACTCTGTTGCCACTGCTGTTGCGCTTTGCTGCTGTATTTTACTTTTTATATATTGTTGTTGTTGCTGTTGTTGTTGTATTTTGTATTTTGCTACCAACATTAGCAACCTGGCTGGAGATCATGGCGAACTCTTGTTCGCTCTCGCACACTTGCTGCCAGTTTTTTTATTTTAAGTGATTCTTTTGCTCCTGCCAATTTGGCATTTCGCGTTTAAATTTATATCATTTGCTTGCTGCCACTTTGACACTTTCAAAACTCGTTTCGAGTCGCGATCCGAGTTGCTTTTATTTGAACTTGTTGCGGCTTTTTTAATTGCCAAACGCCATTAGCTTTTATTTATTTACGTAGTGTTTAAACATTGTGGCAAAAAAATTTGTGATTTTTTCACACGCACACACACACACATACAACAGAGATACAGACAGCTGTAGCTGCATTTGTATCTGTGTGTCGTTAGCAAATGCATTGGTGGTGGTGCTGGCTATTTTACTTTGTATGCCTCTAAATGTTTATATATTGTAATATACTTATGTTTACCGTGATTTCTAAAAATGTGCAGCTGCGCTCAGCGGCGTTCCAAAACCTACTGAATCGACAACGGCTCAGTTCCAAAGCCAGGCCAGCGAAAATTCAACACTCCCTCGCTTGCGCTCGCGCTCTCGCTCTCTCTTTATGGTGCGCTCTCTCTATGCTGCGCTCTCGCGAGAACCAGTTGGACTGATCGCAATCTTAACTGGTTCCGGCTCACGTTTTGAAATTACGCTCACTTTGCAGTTGCATGAAAACAGGCAAAGGCCTGTTACCTAGCCCAAGTAGCAACTCTTCTGCCCCCGCTGACGCTCGCTCAGCCGCTTACCTGTTGGGCTGAGCTCTCAGGTAGAACGCGCTCGCTTTTCATTTAGAATTTACTCAGCGCGCTTGCCTAATACAACGACAAACATTGCTGTCTAGCTGTATCTATAGCTTGTATATATATATTTGGATCAGAAGTTATCTTTTGTTTGGTCTCCAGCCACATTGTCAGCGACAAGCAACAAAATTTATTGCTTCATAAGAGAAACCTGCTAAAGCTGAGATCGCCAAGCTCCAGCTCTTGAGCTCAATGCGTACAACTCTATCGCCTTGATCTTGTTGCGCTGCGTCTGTTTGGGTTGGAGATTGGGGCTTGGAGCATGGGAGGGGCTTGTTTGCTGAAACGAGTATTTGGTTTGAAGAACATTTTTACAACAAGTCACGAAATATACAAAAAAAAAACAAACAGCAAACAATTGAAGTCAGACAATGTATCAAAAATGCTTTTAAATTTGCGTATTTTAAACATAAATTAAAGCTTTAATGGAGCTATTAACTAAGCAGCTGAATAGCCATAGAAAATAGACGCATGAATGAATCAAAAGGCTAAAAACTAGTTAACAAAAATAGCATAATGTATGCAAAATATATTAAATTAAATATTTAAAATAGCATTGCTTATAATTAGCTTAACAATTATTACAAAAACTATTTATATTTAATTATAATAAATATGTAAAATTTATAAATTGCGTACTTCAATTTATAGCAAATAGCAAGAATTTCAAACCAACTGCAGCTCAGGCAGCCATGCAAGTGTATATGTGTGCGTGTGTGTGTGTGTGTCTGAAGTGGTTTTGGCCAAGTGTGTGGCTGCTCAGGGTTAAATATGTGGCTGCCAACTGATCGTAGATCAATTTGCATGCAGTCGCGCAACATTGCAACTTGTTGCCAAGGCACAACAGCTTGCCCCGCCCCACTCCTCTCTCTAGTCGCTGAGCTTACTCTGTGGAAAGATGACTCAGCTTTTGGCTTAATGAAATGGCTGCTGCTGTTGCTGTTGCATGTCCTGCGCTGTTTGTTTATGCTGTGTGGCAAGCCTGCACCTTTTATAAAGACATTAAATGTGAAATATATGGCATGTGTGATTGTGATACAAATGTAGCTAGCAGATACAGATACAATGCCAGTCGTCGCGCGTTGTGGCAACAGTTGCTGTGGCTGTTGTCGCTGCCGCTGCCGCTGTCGATGCTTATCGATGTGTAAATAATTAAATTTTTTCTGAGTATCGCCTTTTCACACCCGTTCACATACACACACACACGCATACAGTGTGTGTATCTTTTATGCTAGTGTGAGTGGCAACTATCTAATGATGCAACACAAGTTGAATATAAAGCCTCGTTTTGGTTTTTGTGGCAAACGTTACGCTCGGGACTTAATTAAAAACGATTTAAAGGGTTTATTACGAGCATTGCTACCGTGTGTTGTTGGCAGCGACAGCAGCAGCAACCAAGCACGCGTGCAACTCTCATATTTGTATCCATAAGATACATTTTGAGACGCAGGCATTTCTTTTAGTCACGTCAACTCCCCAGCTTCCAAGTTGCCCAGTTTAAGGCGTAACAGTGGTGGCTACACACACAAGCACAAGCTGGCACACACACAGGCACACACACATGCAACTGAGCGCTTGTTCGGTTCCAGTTCCGAAATGGAAACCACATAAGCAACACGCTCTTAGTCTCGAAGTCTCTCGCTATCTTACGCTCTCTCTCTCCCAACAACAACAACAACAACGATAAAGCCGTTTAGGCCTCGTTAACAGCCAAACGGCTTCTTGCGCTTGCTCTCTTGCTTAGACTGGCTAGCCATCTCGCTTGCTCTTAGCCAACTCCAACGCTGCGTAAGCCAGGTAGAAAAACTTCAGCGTAGCCAAGGTAGCAACATCGCTCGTGTGGACGACCGACCGATCGAGCGACCAGGTTGCGCCGCTCTGGTCTCGTGTGCGCCACCGGAATGCCGTGAACCCATTAACTCTGCGAGTCTTTAGAGACTCTGTGCCACTTTGCTAAAAAAGAAGCAGCCAACAAATTTATGCGTCATGTTTTTTGAGGTTTAACAATTCAAAAGCGAGAGAATTTACGCATATAAATTTTCGAGCGCTGGCGATTTATATTATCAAGATGAGTCAGTTAAGCTATTTTATACAAATATGTTTTAAGTACTTTGAGGTTATGCAGCGAGTGATCGCTTTTATTTTTAGAAACTTCTTTTGGGTTGATTAATGATGCGCACGCTGACCAAATTGAATTAAAGTTGTTGCCACTCCAGGCAATTAATAACAAATGCGTCAACTTCATTAAGTTGCGCTGATAGACGCAGCTGGGTTGAGTTTTGAGATTGCCCATGTCAGCTTAGTCAGCTATATATCAGCTAGTGCGGAACGTGACAAATTAACGAAAACTCAATTTGTTTATTTACAGTAAATTGGGGCTGGATCTGGTGCCGCGTGTGGGGCCCTTGGCCGTAGATCCGCATAGCATTGGCATTGTCAAGCTCTACAATGTGCACGTGAGCAGTGCGGACAATGCGAAGGCGTCATCCGTAAGTGCACAACAGTCCAATGTTATTTAGCTATTAATTGCTTGTTTCAACTTTTAGAGTCGCGGCACGTTGCGGCGCAAGGCGCAGCGCAAGATTCTCAGTCATCATTTGTACTTTTGCATGCGTGACTTTGGTCATCGCATTGGCGGCGACGATGCGGAGGTTTATTTCTTTCTCTACGATGGCTGCCACATGCGCGCAGTGTCCGAGCGCTTTCTGGTGAAGATCTCCAAAGATGGTTTCTCCAATTATATAGAAAAATTGCATAGCAATTGCAGCGTCTTTACTGATCTAGGTAAGTCTTAAGTTTATCACAGCTAAAATTTAGTTAATTTAATTGTTTGCAGGTGCTGCTGATCTCAATGAGGAGCTCTATTTGGTGGCCGTGGTTATGCGCGTGGGCAAGATCATACAATCGGACTCGATTAAGAAGACTGAGAAGCATAATGCTGCCGCCGCTGGCGCCATCTATCGACGTCCATATGGCGTGGGTGTGTTGTCGCTGGCGGACATTTGCCAGTTCGATAGCAATCTGGAGCAGCAAGTGTCCGAGGAGCGCGAGTATAACTTTAAGCTGTACCAGAGCGAGGAGAAGGACTTTCATTTGCTGCCCGAGCTGATTATTAAAAAGTCCACTGGCAAATACTCTCCCATACAGCCGGGCAATCAAAGCACCCAAGGCATTGTCGTTTCACTCAAACTGCTGCATGGTGGACTGGGTCAGGCGCGTCAGGAGCAGCCGCTGCTGTTCCAGGGCACCACCATAACACGCAAGACTGGCTTTGCCGATGTCATTATGCCTGGTGATGTGCGCAACGATCTGTTTCTGACGCTGGAGCGCGGCGAGTTCGAGCGCGGCGGCAAGAATACGGGCAAAAATATTTTGGTCACTGTGCTGGTTTTAGATGTAGCCGGCAATGTGCTAGCCGACTGCTTGTGGGGCGCCTCGGGCATGGACGCACTGCCGCACTATCGCTCCATGATACTTTATCATCAGAACGCGCCCAGCTGGCAGGAGATGCTGCGTCTGAGCGTGCCCATTGACAAGTTTGCCAGCGCGCATGTGCGCTTTGAGTTTCGTCACTGCTCCACGCGCGACAAGTCGGAGCCCAAGCTGTTTGCGTTTAGCTTTGCGCGTCTGATGGACACCAGTGGCGCCACACTGGGCGATGGCCAGCATGAGTTGTTTGTGTACAAGTGCGAGGATCCGGTGAAGCTGCAGGCAGCAAGTTATTTGCGTTTGCCCTGCCGGCACAGAGATGCGCAGGCGAAGCTGGACTGCGTCAGTTGCTTTAGTCGCAGCTCCAAGGAAGTTTTTGTGCTGCGCTCGCTGCTCTGCTCCACGAAGCTAACACAGAACGCGGATTTGCTGTCGCTGCTGCAGTGGCGCGCGCATCCGGAGACTATACAGGACTCGCTCACTGGCGTGCTGCGCTTGAACGATGAGGAGCTGGTCAAGTTTCTGCAGGATGTGCTGGACGCGCTGTTTGCCATGTTCTCCAACGAGGAGGGCAACAGCACGCAGCACTCGGGTTTGGTGTTCCATGTGCTGGTGAGCATCTTTAGTCTGCTGCAGAGCAACAAGTTCCAGCACTTTCGTCCTGTGATGAACGAGTACATAGAGAATCACTTTGCTGCCGCTTTGGTCTACAAGGGACTGATTACCTCGGTGCAGCATATGGCAGTGTTTATGACCAAGGCCGAGCATCCGGATCCGTTTCAGAAATGCTTTGGCTCGCTGGAGTACATCTTCAAGCTGTTGATACAGTCGCGCAAGCTGTTCGCACGCGCCACTGGAGGGCAGTACGAGGACAGCTTTAGGCGTGATCTGCACTCGCTGTTTACAGCGCTGAATGGCATGTTGTCGGTGCCGTCGTATGACGTCATTATACCCACACAAGAGGCGCTGCTGAACTCCACAGGCGTAGTGCTGGAGCAGTTGAAGGATACGCTGCCAGCACCAGAGCTGGGCATGCTGGCGCGCAATATGCTGGACGCCATACCACGCAATGCGCCCATTCGACTCATACAAGCCAAACTGCAGGCAGTCAAGGACTTGGTCTCCGGCGAGCTGTTCCATGAGGATGGTAAGTATAACTAACTATAACTTGACGCTCAACTAAACTTTGACTTATTGCAGACTCCCGCACTGTGGTCTTAAGCGTCGCCTGCAAACATCTGCGCATGCATCTCAGTCGTCGCGATGAGCTGCGTCTGTGCGCTGAAATTCTCGCCGAGATTTTGACGCAGCTCTATGAGCTGCAGCGTGAGCAGCGCGACAAAGTCACCAATACGCTGCAGCATGATCTGGACTCGCTCTGCAAGAACATTCTGGGCATACTCATACGCACCATTAGCATTATAATGGAAGGCTCCAATGCAGTGCTGCCGCAGCTGGTGTCCTGTTTGCTGGGGCTGCTGCAGCTGCTGGATGAGACGCACTACAAGCGCTACTGGGACGAGCTAACGCCAAACAAAGATCCACGCGATCTGAAGGACTTTCTTAGCAAGTCGCTGTTGGTGTACGAGGAGCTGCTTACACAGGATTGGCTGGTGTTTCCCAATGACTGGCTCATTATGAAGCTGGCGGCCAACGATGTGCTGCGCAAATCACTCGAAGAGTTTGCCAAGCCGCTGGTCTATCGCTTTCTGGGCCTGCAGGCGTTCGATTCACAGCTCTGGTGGAGCTACTTTAGTCTGGCTGTGACTTTTCTCACACAACCCTCGCTGCAGCTGGAGCAATACAGAGAGCCCAAGCGTCTGAAGATTCTACATTCGCATGGCGATATGCGTGTGCTAATGGGCTTCCAAATACTCAGCATGTGGTCGCAGCTGGGCGAGCAAAAGCTGCACTTTATACCCTCGATGGTGGGTCCATTCCTGGAGGTGACACTGGTGCCGGAGCCAGCGTTGCGCAAAGCTACGCTCTCGGTTTTCTATGACATGATGCAGTGCGAGCAGGTTAGGCAACATAACTGAACAATTTATTCTTTATTAAACAATTTATCCGCTTAGGCTGCTCGTGGTTCGTTTCGTTTGGTGGAGAGCGAACTTATCGATAAGCTGGACTTGCTCATAAGCGAGAACAAGGGCGATGATGAGTATCGCGAGCTTTTTAGCACCATGTAAGTAAAGTTTATTTATTTCCAAACTATGTACAAATTGTATATATGTATATGTTATGTCTGTATATAAATGTCTCACCTCACACTCATTGCAAACTCTCGCCATCCATAAAAAAAGGGAACATCTGAGCTTGGTGTAAGTTTACGCATTTTTATATGTACGCTGTAGTAGTTTTCCCATTTCCATAAATTGTGCTGCTTTTGAACAAACATTGCAAAACAAAATTTCAATTTCAATTGCTTAACAAATAATCAAACGCTTTTGTGTATGGCAACTAATATGTTGATATCTATTGCTTAGCTTGCTGGAAAAGGTGCATACAGAGAATCCCAATTGGAAGGATGCAGGCACTGCTTTTATAGCTTCGGTGACACGTTTGCTGGAGCGGCTGCTCGACTATCGCAGCGTCATGCAGGGCGAGGAGAATCGAGACAAGCGCATGACTTGCACTGTTAATCTGCTAAACTTTTATAAAAACGAAATCAATCGCAAGGAAATGTATCTAAGGTGCGTTAAAGCTTTTAATTTACTAAAAGCTCTTCTTTAATTATTTGCTTTAACAGATATATCTACAAGCTGCACAATTTGCATCTGCAGGCGGAGAATTTTACAGAGGCAGGCTTTACGCTTAAGCTGTACGCTTCCATGCTGAGCTGGGATCGCGAAACGCAAAGCTTCGCGCCCTTCGACAACAGCGGACAGCCCGAGTGGCAGCGCAAGGAGCGTCTGTATCATGAGGCAAGTGCACTATATGCAGCTATATCGGTTTATAATTAATGCAATTTCTTGCCTGCAGATACTCAAATACTTTGACAAGGGCAAGTGCTGGGAGAAGGGCATACCGCTCTGCAAGGAGCTGGCGCAGCTGTATGAGACGCGTCGCTTTGACTACAACAAGCTGAGCGAAATACTCATACTGGAGGCCAAGTTCTTTCAGAATATTCTAACACAGCTGCGTCCCGAGCCGGAATACTTTCGTGTTGGCTTCTATGGCATGGGCTTGCCGCTTTTTGTGCGCGTAAGTCTGCGTTGCATTGACCCCCACCAAAAAGCGTACTAAGCTGCTCCTTAATTTTTGCAGAACAAGCAATTTGTGTATCGTGGACTGGAGTATGAGCGCATTGGCGCATTTACGCAGCGTCTGCAAACAGAGTTCCCCAGCGCACAGATACTGGGCAACAATAGTCCGCCGGATGCATCTATATTGAATGCCAATGAGCAGTTTATACAAATAAGCAATGTGCGTCCGGTGGGCGATGCGCAGGCGCTGAAGACTGCGATGGTGCCGGTGCCGGAGAAGATTGCGCGCTTCTATGAGGTGAACGATGTAACGCGTTTTATTTACGATCGACCCATCTACAAGGGACCTGTGGACAAGGACAACGAGTTCAAGTCGCTGTGGATTGAGCGCACCACCATGGACATTGCCAGTCCGCTGCCTGGCATTCTGCGTTGGTTCGAGGTCAAGCAGAAATCCATGCAGGAGCTAACGCCAGTGGAGTATGCCTGCGAGATTATAAGCAATGCCGGCAAGGAGCTGGCCGAGCTCATAGTGCAGTACAGACGTGATCCAAAGCGCAATATTAATCCATTTTCCATGCGTCTGCAGGGCACAATCGATGCCAATGTCATGGGTGGCATTAGCAAGTACCAGGAGGCGTTCTTCTCGGAGCATTTTCTCAAATCGCCGCAGGGCGCCGGTCAGCAGGCGAATGTGCAACGCCTCAAGGTGCTGATCTTGGAGCAAATACAGATTCTGGAGCAGGCACTCGAGCTGCACGGCCAGCTGGCGCCAAGTGGTGTCCAGCCGCTGCACAATCGTTTGCTCGAGCGTTTCTCGCAGCTCAAGCAAAGTCTCTCGGGCATGGGACGCCTCAAGCGGCAGCCCTCGGAGAGTATAGTGAATACGCCGCTGCCACCGCTGCCCACGGAGCAGCGTCAACAGCAATCGACAAGCGCCACCAACAGTGGCAATCTGGCTGTAGCCAACTATGTGTACGATCTGGACGAGATCTATACGCGACCTGGCGACACTTTGCGACCCGTCGAGGCCATGAATTCATATCAAACTTTAAGCAAGGAAAGCCTCAGCATACCCTTGGTGCTGGGCGAGCAGACGGCTGAGGCGCCACCCGTGCCCAATCGTCCGCGCTCGCAGCACTTTGTGCTGAATGGCGCCATGGACAGTCCGGAGGTGCCGCCCAAGCGTCAGCCAGCAACAGTCAGTTCACCCAATGCGCCGCCGCTGCCGCCACGCGGCATTACGCCGGACAAGCGCGCCTCCAATCCATTGATCTTCAATGACTTTGGCGCCAGCACAGACAACGCAGCGCGTCGTCACTCCGCCCAGCAGCAGCATGGCCAGAAATACTCGGTTGTGGACATAAGCTTTGACGATCCCGAGGCTGATCAGCAGGCGCACTCGCTGCCGCATAATCTGCAAGAGGCTGGCAGCCATCTGAGCGTTTGCTTTGCGCCCAATGATTTTCGCGATTCGGGCATTTCCACAACCAGTTCGCGTGAGCTCAATCTGAATCCGCTGAACAATCTAAGCGAAGAGTCATCCAGCATTTCCATGAGCACAGTGCAGCATCGCGAGCATTGTCGCATTAGTTCCAATGGCAGCATGGAGCTGAATGGCGCCGCATTGAATATAACGCTGCGTGAGAGCAGCAGCAGTTCCTTTGATGTGGAGGATATACCGGTGCCACCGCCGCCCATACCGCCCAAGGGCGTAACGTTCAGCAACGGCAGCGACGACTCACACAATCATTCCATGCACAATCACAGTCATCCACACACACATACTCAACAACAGCAACAGCAACAGCAGCAGCAGCAGAATGGCCTTGGCGACGGCGATGGCAGTGGCGCCTCGCCCCAGCATCTTGCCAATGGCAATGGCAATGGCTTGCCGCCGCCAGCGCCAACTGCTGCGCTGACTGAAGCTAGCAGCACAGCTGCCACCACATCCAGTCATCATCACGATGGCAGCACTTTTTGAGTTACAATATGTCGCTGCCATCATCCACCCGATCAGCCGCATCAGCCACACAAGCCATCCTCATCCACGTCCACATCAAGCGACACTGACACGGCCACGGCCACTGAGAGCTCCGATGCAAGTTCATCTACGCAATCGGTTACTCCACCGCCGCCAGCGCCACCACCACCACCGCCAGCGGCTGCAAAAGCTGCGTACGCGCATTTTCAATGCCAAACTCCGGGACCCTCATCGCATTACTGCCAGGACTGTCTGTCATCGCCATCGCCCACGCCCACCATTATTACGGAGCAGGCGCTGGTGCATGTCCATGCCGCACAGCAGCCAACACTGGAGGTGCCGCCGCATATTGAACATTGCTCCTGTGGTCTCACCTTCTCAGTGCAGCAAGAACAGCAGCTCGATCCCGCAGAGCAGCATCAGCAGCAGCATCATCATCATCATTATCATCATCATGCACATCCGCATCAGCATGTGCATGCCCATGCTCAGACCGATTTCTCCTACGCGCCACGCTGAGCATCTGTCTGTACCCACAAGAATTAAGAGTGAGCTTACAAGAAGCGAATTTGTGAATTGATATTATATTTTTAACTATTATAATTATTTGCTTGGTGCCAAAAAGAAACAAAAAGATACGCGCAATGTAAACACAAGTTGTAAAAACAGGTTGCTTGAACAATTTAGTTTTAAATTAATTAATTATATTATAAATACAATTAGCATACATATTTAATTGAGGAATTGTCGCTAAAGTTACTAAGCCCGTTTAAATTATATACATATTTTAATTAAGCTATATAAAATGAACTATTAAAGTGAGCAATACTACTACAATCAAATCTATACGGTATATACTTGTAACCACTGAGAATCAAACACTAAACAAACATATTTAACACAAATCAAAATTTCAAAGCAAAGTTATTACTTTAACAATATAAATATACAGAGGTACATACGTACATATACATATATCCAAATGTTTTAGTCTATGACGACCATATAATTAGCAAAGTTTACAATTTTGTACATTTTTTAAGTAGAACGCGCAGCAATCATATAAATATACATACTATAATAAATCAATTTTAATCACTGCGATATACTAGTCAACAAAAGCGACTCGCACAGAAATCTAAGTAAAAGTTAAAATTTTTATAAATACATGCGAATATAAATAAATACGAAAACATTTACAAAAACTAGCTTACAGCAAAAATTATTAAAAAGTCGTTAATATTTTAAACACGAGCCAGCAAGTCATTTACAGTGGGATTGCTGGAGTCAGAGCATTTGAATTTACGTTTTACTGTGTGACCAGATAATAGAAAAACTTATAACATTGCTCGTGTATTTAAGTGTTGTAAACGACTAAAATTTTGCAACAGTCGTAACAACAAACTAAAGACTTCAAATAAAAACATTCAATTAAAAACACAACATGTCCAGCAGCATCGCACGAAACAGTTACAAGCTCTTCATTGGCAATCTGCCTTGGACGATTAGCAGCAAGGAACTGAAAACGTACTTCTCCCGCTTCGGTCATGTGGCGAATGCAGAGGTTGTCTTCGATAAGCAGTCTGGACTCTCCAAATACTATGGATTTATAGCATTTAGCCAACGTGATGCCTTCAATGGCGCCTGCAACCAGGAGACACATTTTCTAGAGGGTCGCGTACTCAATGTGCAGCGTGCTAATGAATAACCAGAAAATACAACTTTATTGTTTCAAATTAACAATTTGTTTTTATACAGATCAAAGATACTTTTTAAAGTTTGAGCCCACAGCTTCCTGGATATTTGAATAGCCTAGCTTTTCAAGCTTAACTGAGAGCTCTTCTTTGATGCGGTCCACCAAGCTAGGCCCCTCGTACACCAGGGCCGTATAAATTTGTACGTAAGAGGCACCTGCCTGGATTTTTTCGAGCGCATCACGGCCTGAAGAGACGCCACCCACGCCTATGATGGGCACTGCACCCTTTGTAAGATCATACATCTGAGCAATCTGTTTGGTCGCACGATCCCTGAGTGGCACGCCGCTCAATCCGCCAGTTTCCTTTCCCAGCTTACGTTCAGTGAGGTTATCACGTGCCAAAGTTGTGTTTGACACAATCAGACCGTCCACACGGCTTTTCTTTTTGCTAATCACTGATGCAATATCCTTCATATCTTCCAGCTGAAGATCCGGCGACAGCTTCAGCAATATGGGCACGTTTTGATTCTGCTTTAAATTACTACGCGCTTCGTTCACCGCCTCCAGTAATTCAGTTAGCCGCTGTTTACCTTGCATATCACGCAATCCTTTTGTGTTGGGACTGCTGACGTTTACAACCAGGTAGTCGGCAACCGTGCCAAAGATGCGTACGCCCTTCACATAATCGCCAACGGGTGTGTTCGTGTTGCGATTGCGTCCCAGATTAACACCCACGACAGCGTGAAAGTCCTCTCTTTGGCGTAATTCACGCAGACGCTCGGCCACCACCTGGTGCCCGTCGCTATTGAATCCATAGCGATTAATGATCGCTCGATCTTCACTCAGTCGAAAAACACGCGGTTTGGGATTGCCATCCTGAGCAAGCGGTGTAACGCTGCCCACTTCAATGAACCCAAAACCCAAATCTTTCAGACCAACTACTGCCTCCGCATTCTTGTCAAAGCCCGCTGCAATGCCAATGGGATTGCTAATCAGGTGGCCAAAGAAATTCGAGTGTAGATTGAAGCCATCCATGTACTCGGACGGAGGATAAATGCGATACTTGCAGGCCAGCACGGCCAGATTGTGGCTGGTTTCGGCGGGCAAATAACGCAGTGTGGGCATCACATATGTGCTAATTAATTCATTACGGTTGTTGTAAGCTGTAAGGGCCAAATATACGGCCGCTGCACCCGACGTAACAATGCCTAGAGATCGCAGACGACTCTGCCGGAGAGATTTGCTCATGGTTGGATAAAATTCGAAACTAAACTTAAACTTACAAATATTTTGACCATGTCCAACACCATTTTATTATTATGCCGGATCTAGTTCATCGATGGGTTATTAGCTTTTTAGGTGTGGGTGGCTAATTTAGTTTTAATAATTTAAAATTTTGTTGATTTGGTATATTGTTTGCATTTTATATTGTCACATTATATAAAAAAAATGTTCGCTTGATTAATAAGTCAAATACTAATTATGAAAAAGAGTTCACAGCGTGTACAACACACTGTCATCCAGGCAGTGAGCGTGAGCAAAGCAAAACAAAAAAGTTATGATTGGTTGTATATGATTAAATCATAAATAACGAAAGCATAACAGTAAAAATATGAAAGGCGGCACATTTCGCAACACACAATGGGATCCCACGCTGCTATCGTCACAGATAGTGTCAATGCAGTTTTGTGTTTATTTTACACTAGGATTACTCATGTTCATAGCCAACAAGTTGGCTGGCGACAACTATACACTGGATAATCTATTCGAGTACCATGTAAGTAAAACCAATAATAATAGTACAATAAACTTTAACGTTTGTCTATTACATTGACAGGAGATACACATATACGATCTGGGCGGTCGCCTGGTCATCTGTGCCTTTGTTTTGAACGCATTTGTGGCTTCGTTGGCGCTCTGGTGCATTGTGCGCCGAGCCAAGCTGTGCCTGGACTTTAGGTATGCAACTACGCGTATCAATACGTTTGAATGCTCTTAACTAACAATTTAATTAATGTTGCAGCTGCACCTACCATATACTGCACTTGCTGATCTGCTGGTGGTATAATCGCTCATTCCCTTCAAATGCATCTTGGTGGCTGTTAAATGTTATCACCGCCACCATAATGTGCATAGGTGGCGAGTTCTTATGTTTGCAAACTGAAATGAAAGAAATTCCAGTGGGCTATGCTGCGCTCAATCAAAAGTCCGACGTTTAGCAAGTCAAACAAATGCTAAACAATGCGATTGTGATTACCAATAACTCTAAATATACGTGTAATTTATTAATAAGGCTAAGAGTACATAATATATGCAGACTACTATATACATTTAGTGAAATATTTGATATATAAAGGGCGTGCCGCGCTTTAGGTTTAGCTCCTTTGACACTGCCTGCGGCGGCACAATAAACTTGTACTCCGAAGCTGTTGGCTCGCTGCTCTCGTTGCTATCATTGGCAGCGTTAGGTGTCCAGAAATGCAGTTGGCGCGGCACAAAGTACCAGTAGCTAACCATGATCCCAAATACTATCATCACCGCAATGAACACTACCAGCGTCCAGCAGCTTTTGCGTTGTGTCTTATGCATGATTCGTCTTTAACTGCGTTGGTCACCACAAATAAAAACAATTTAATGTTTGTTTATACAGCTGTTGCGTCCGAAATAAAATAATTAACACACTCACAAATTCCTTTGTAAATTTATGCAAACGTAGACCAAGAGAGTTGAAAGCTTGAGCTACAATAAAAATATCTTCACTGCCGCGCAGTGGGCAGTAATGCGGACTATAATCAGGTTTGCTTAATCTAATCAAATTAGTGACTGGGATTGTCGAGTTGTGTGTAAATTGATTGTCGTCTGCTCTTGCTCTCAGTAGTAATTTGCCTGTGGATGCTACACGTGATCGCGAATCCAATTGCAGATTTAACTTTTCTGTCCAGCAGATTGCATAGCGCCAATGCTTAATGAGTTTCCCCGGTCGAAGCTTAACCCCACGTTGTGGACAGTCAAAGGCAGAGAGCAATACTGTCAAAAAACCTGTTTTTTTTTACGTGCCTTTTTATTTAAGCATGAAAAAGTAGGTGTGTTCAGAAAATGCTAATAGTCTGTTTTAAATATATAGACACAAAGTACTTTCCAGATTGATTATGATTCATATACTTTTTCCCATTATATACAACTGATCTAAATTCTACGAGCAGTTTCAGTTTTTTTTGGATATACTAAACTAAAAAATACTTTCGAAACTTTATCGGTAGTCAGTATTAGAAAACCTAGCTTATTTTGAAATTTAAAACCATTTTTTTTGGATTTGCTAAATTATTCAATTTATTTTTAGCAAACTTGTTTTTTTATTTAGTTTTTTGTTTCTTCTCATATTTCGTTTTGTGAATTTTCGTATAGTACACAATATATATTGTTTTATGTACTATTTTAATATATATATATATTTTATCTTTACTAGTTAGGTTCCTTTTGTTTATTAAAATCATCAATTGAAGTTTATGTTGAATCAACTGTTGTTGTATCGCTTATCATTTTACATACATACACGTACATAATTATATTTTGTATATATAAAATGTTTTTGTTTATATATTGAATTTCTAATTATATGAAAAAGAAAATATATATGTGTGTAAGAGGGAGTGGGGGCGGCGAGTAAAAGTCAACTTTTACTAAATGGACAAAAATTCATAAATTGCCTGTACTTAATGTAGCTTAATATTTTTCTCCTACGCTTACGTCTCCTGGCTTTTGGTTTTGCCAGCCACTTTTGCTTCAGCATATTTATAATATGTATGTATGTAATCTATGTATGTTTAAATTGAAACAGCAAACTGATTTCGATCGCTTATCCTGCCTTGTTAGTTTTCTATGTGAACCTAATTATTAAGAGCTACAATTTGTTGTTGCACTTATTATGTAAATATATAGATATTATGCTATATGCTGATTTTTTGCCATGTTCCTGCTGCTGTGCATATATATATTGTAAATATATATGAAATGTTGCTTTTTAAACAATTTTTCTTTTTATTTGTAATGGTTGCTATTGTAAGTATGGGTGAGTGGGTATGTTTATATGTATTGAGAGAAGTATGCATATGTGTTTTGTATGTGTGAGCGTGTGTGTGTGTGTGGGTTTGAGTGTTGCGCTGCGCACAGACAGTTTCTCTTTCATATTTGCTGCTCCCCTATATATTACATATATGTAAAGATATATATAATATGCATTTATATTATTTAGTTGTAATTGTTTCAAATATTTTCCTTTGCTTGCGGCTCTGTATCTCTGCTCTTGTAGTTAGTTAACGAAGTTCTTCTTTTAATAATCGCGCTGCTGTTGTTGTTGCTGCTGCTGCTGTTGTCGCGGTTGATGCTGGAGCGGGTGGCGGCCTTGTTGGCTGCCAGGCCTTCCTCAATTGCCCCACCAGTCGGGACCATTGTTGGAGTGCGAGCTGGCTCCGCCACCATAGGAACCGCCATACGAGGCACCACCATAAGACCCACCACTGTTGCTGCTGCCGCCACCTGTAGCCACACAAATTATGAAAATATGAGTAAAGAACTGTCGTTCCAGTAGAGCATATAGTTCACTCACCAAACTTACCATACGAATTGCCATTGCTGCGGAAATTGCTAGCGCCCGGTCCATAAAATCTTTCATCTGTCGGCGGAGCATGCGCGCAAAATCCGTGAACGCCATCTACAATTATTGAAGGAGCACGGCATACCGGAGCCAACGCCGCCACCACCGCCTCCGCGACGCTTCGCACCGCTGTGTCCGCGATCGGAGCTAAGCATGTCCTCCAGAAAACCAGGTATCTCCTGCTTGGTCTCAATGAGCAGCTCCAGCAGATCAGAGCAAATGTTGCGATTCTTCTCATTGAAAAATGAGGTGGCGACACCGAGATTACCCATACGACCGGTACGGCCAATGCGATGCACATACTCCTCCACATCAGAGGGCAGATCAAAGTTAATCACATGCGTCACATGCGGAATGTCGAGGCCACGGGCCGCCACAGCTGTGGCCACCAAAATGGGACAATCTCCCGAACGGAAACAGCGCAGCGCCTCTTCACGCTCCTTTTGCGTGCGATCGCCATGAATGCTTGTCACCGGATGCTTGCATTGATAGAGGAACTCCTCCAGCGAGTCGGCGCCCTTCTTTGTCTCAACGAAAATGAGCGTTAGATTGTCCTTGGAGTACTCGGGACCATCACGTATAGACGAGAGCAAGTCCAGCAAATAGGACCGCTTGTCCTGATCGTACACCCACAATAAGGTTTGTGTTATATTCTCAGAGGTGGAACCAACACGGCCCACAGCCAAGAAAATATAATTGCTAAGAAAATCGCTGGCCAGCTCCTGAATTTGTTTGGGGAATGTGGCCGAGAACATAAGAGTTTGTCGCTGGCCTGTCGGCGGCATATTCATCTGCTCGACAATGCGGCGAATTTGGGGCTCGAAGCCCATGTCCAACATGCGATCAGCCTCATCGAGCACTAAGAAACGTATGTTCTCCAGTCCGACCTTGCCGCGTGTTATCATGTCCTCGAGACGTCCGGGTGTGGCCACAATCAAGTGGCAGCCACGGTCCAGCTCACGCATCTGCTCGCTGGTGTTGTTACCACCGTAGAGCACAGCGGGACGCATGCGCGAGCGGTAGGCAAACTTTTTGGCCTCCTCAAAGATTTGAGTGGCCAATTCACGGGTTGGCGCCAGCACCAGGCCCAGTGGATACTGCTTGCGTCGATTGTACTGCCGATTGTTTTGCGGCGGCTGCGACAGTCCATGCTCATACATCTGGTTCAGTATGGGCACCAGAAAGGCGGCCGTTTTGCCGGAACCGGTCTGGGCGCAGGCCATCAAGTCACGGCCGCTAATTATAATCGGTATGGCGTACTTTTGCACCGGAGTTGGTTTGTCATAACGTGCCAAATTCACATTGTTGCGAATGATCTCTGTCAGCTGCACGTCATCGAACGATGTGATATGGGGCGGGACATTCTGGCCCGTCGCCTCCACGGGTATATCCTCGTATTTGTCAAAATTGATGCCCGTGTTGCCCACACCAAAGAGTTCTTGCTCCAGGCGCTCGTCGCGTGCGCCCAGCTTTGTGTAGTCGGTGTTGCCGCCTCCGCCTTCCTTCCAGCGACTGTTGTAGCCACCACCGCTGCCGCCGCCGCGATTATTGTAGCTTCTGTTGCCACCACCGCCGGGTGCACCGCCCTCTGGGGCACCTTCGAAGCCACCAGAGCGTGGCTCCGGTTCCTGCCAGCGATCATTGCGTGGCTGATGTGCCTCCTCCGGCTGATCACTGACGCCGTTACCGCCAGCTCCTCCGCCGCCGCCCCCGCGATACGAGGTTCGGCGGTCACCATAGTTGCGTCCACCACCGCCGCGATTCCAGTCGCCGCCGCGGCGTGACTCAAAATCACCTTTAGGGAAAATACATATGAAGATCTTGCTAAGGTGTCAATTATCTTGTTATTTACCGTTGTAGTTGTCCTCGTAACGGTTTCCGCCTCCGCGACGTCCACCGCCTCCAAAACTTCCGAAATCACCACTCTGGCGATTGTAGCCGCGATTACCACCGCGATCGCCTCTACGATAATCACCGCCGCGTTGCTGCTGCTGCTGATCCCTGTCGGGACGAGGTCCGGCAGCTGAATCAAAACCTTGGCCCTGATTGTCAAAATCAGCGTTGTTATTACCACCAACACCTCGAAGATGCGGGGGCACATAAACGCCACCAGTGACGGAATTAGTGGAAGTCTTGCTTGTTATGGGGCCGCTATAGTTAGCCGAGCCGCCATTCAAGTCCAGACCAGCAACCTACAAATTAATTTGTTAGAAAAAATAATTAGTCTCAGCTAAAGAAAACAACGCGAATGGCATTCGCTTGTCACGTTTGAAATTGGCACAAAAGATAAGCACACTACACTACATACACACACACACACACACAGAAACACTGTCACACATACATACACACACTACCACAAACATCTTGACATACACACTGTCCCGCACATCTCAAGTTCAACGAATTCTAAAACGCCTCAAGAGCGAGAGAGCCAACATTGTAATAACAAGTTTTTTTTCTATTTGCTCAATACATAGACACACAAACGCAATCTTACAGTTTCCCATGAATCCCGGTTAGCAACATGCTTTTTCTAAGGCCCAACACACATACATGCATAAGTGCTCGCACGAAAAAGGCGCAACTAGTTTGAAAAGCTATTTGAGTTGGGACATAGCAACAACAACAACTACGTACAGACAACCACCCACACAAACCGCAGTGGAAACTAACTTATGTGGATCGTATTTTCGCCATGCAAATATCTAACAGGGTGTCAATTACACATGTGTCTGGCAACCCTGTTTACAACACTCAGCTTCCACATGTGCGTAAGCAAGACAAAGAGAGCTGTCCACTCTCTCTGATTTAGAATTGCACACTCATACACATACATACACACTCAAGCAAATGAACATGTCGAATTGGAAGCAGGCAAAAAAAAAATTATACAAAAGAAATTACACAAACGAAAAGAACACACATGTATATACATATGTATGTATGCATTCATCCATTGGCAGACATGTTGTATACGTAAACGTATTGTTTTTTTTGTTGCAGAATGTAAAACTGCTCCACGGTCAGACATTTTGTATGTTATGAAATCAATAAATTTTCATATCCCCCATCCAAGTCCAATATTCATGCAGACCGCATGAACATTACCAACACACGTACATATGCAGCAAGCACACACACTAGCACACATACATACACTCATATTTATATATTACTTTTTTTTCCATCATTTACCCCCTTCGTACTTACTTGCTGCTCTAGACCTGTGCCATTTTGGTTAATAGCATTACTCATATTATCCTCCAATCAGTTGCTAGTTTTTTCTTGCTTTCCGTTTAGGAAAATTTTTGCAATTGTTCTGATTTTGTGCACACTTGCAATTTCCGAATAAAAAGTTTGATATAAGTGTATTTTCTTGCTTTCGTGTTTGTGTTGCACTTTTGTGTCTATATACTTTTTTAGTTTTTTCCGACTTCTTACGTTCCACAAGCTACTACGTTCTCGAGTAGAAAGATTTTTTTAAACTTTTTTTTGCACTCGGGCTTTTGCTGTTCAATTTGAACTTAACGTATTTATGTACTAGGCCTGCTTGCGCCTACTACAATTAAAATAATTACAAGCTGTAATTGCGCTTGTTCTTAAATTGTACGCTTTTTTACGCGTTCGCGTGTTCAACGTGTTAGGGTTGTGTCGTTCGCTGAAAACAGAGTTGACACTTTAATTTCTAAATGACAAGTAGGGCTGTTGATAACTTTAATATATCGACAGAAATTTGTAAAAAAAAAAATTAAGTATATTCCAAGTTGTAAAAAAGAATTTTGCAAAGTCAAGAGTTCTACTATTCAATAACTGTGATTTACAATACGTAAGCAGAATGTATCGTTAGCGATATTATTGAAATTATCAACAACCCTAGATTTGGCATGTTTTTCATCTGGCTTTGGTACCACTGTAAAATACATGCAACCCCAACTCGCGTTACCAGACTGGTGATACAATATTAAAGTCGAAACCCGATGGCCGTTAACTTCTTGTAAACTGAGACCAACTAGAGCGCAGGCTAAGACTCCTTCACTTTGTGGGGCTGGTGTTGGTAGAATGAGAAATGCTTGCTTTGCAGTGGAAATTTTGTATGAATTATGCCAAAACGTTTTGTGTAATGTGTGCGTGTTAACTATTTCATTTTAGGCCTACACAATTTGAAGCTAGTTTCAAAGAAATTTAATTTACAACTTTTATTTACGCACAAAACATAGAATAATACATACAATTCTTTTACATGCACATAAATATTTTTATACATAGTACATACATATATGCAATATACTTTTTATACAGAGTAAATGCGTTTGGTATTGGCTGTTTATGTTGAAACTATAGTTCGAGAGTAAGTGCTTGGAATGTCAACATATCAACAATAAATATTATTAAGATTAGCGGTTCGTAAATACATATATGTAAATAGTATATGGAGATGTGAAGCTCGATTGATTAGCCCTTGAGCAGGCAACGCGTATAGATTTGCCGATCAATAGCATCGCTGGGAATGTAAGAGCTCCATTTGAATATGAGTGCTAGAGTGTCTGTCGCACTCAAGTGATCCAATGCTATATTCAGAAAACAGTTCCACGTATAGAAAAAGTGACGACTTAGCTGCTCCTGCTCGACGCTGGTCACACACTCACAATTAATACACAATAGACGACCATGCTGCATGTCCACAAAATGCTCAAAGCAACGCGCCCAGGCAGCCACATTTAGGTGCCGACTCACATCTTGCAGTAACTCCTCAGAGCCATAGTTTAGAACAATGGGCAACACTTTGTCCAGATTATGCTCAGCCAAATAAAATTTAGCTAGTACGTCCAGCAGTGAAGGCACTGCCTGCAATACATCGAAGCACTTGAGTTGCTCATTACGTGACCAGAAATAACGCAGCAGCACTGCACCCAGCTCATGATAGTGGCAGGTATTGTCGAAACGCAAAGGGAAATTGCAACTTTCACACGGGAGTATCTCTGTGCCGGCATTAAGCAGCACAAAACCGCTGGCTATATAATCCCGTGTATCATCGTCCATTTCCCATATTAGCTCTGGATTCAAGTAATCAAAGTACATTTCGTAGCAATTGCGTTGCGCCTGCTCCAAGCTATCGCCATGCTCTGTCATGACCTGCGCTAGCTTAGCCAATAGTTGGATAAGCTCACTGGCTGTATACTCATCAAAAACAGCGCGATAACGATCCACACAGTTGGTACGGCCATATCTTGAGCTTTTGTATATTAAGTACAGATTATAGATGGTCTTTTCCTCAGGGCTTATGTGTGGCGCAGCAGATGCAGCAAGCCTAGCTGCTGCGGAGCGGCTGCTACTGCTGCGACACACGATTTCCTCGTCGTTATCGCAGGATTCGTAACGCGCTTTAATATCCTTAAAAGGCAGCGACCGCTCACTATCAGGTATGAGCTCGCGCACTAATTGCTGCTGCTGCTCCTCAGCAAATATGTTGAACTTGTACTTAATAATGTTCTTGCCAAATTTGCCAGTAACTGTTAGTAAGGCGTCTTTGAACTGCCCCGCCTTGGGGGCTTGCTTCAAATTGTCGCAAAATGCATTCTCCAGTACATAGACGCCCTTAGGTGGTGCTGAAACGTTAGCAGTGCCACTGCCGCCGATGCCTCCGCCGCCACAGCTACCAACAACACCAGTGGTGCTAACACTCACGCTGCGCTCTGTGGTAATGGAGCTACCACCGGAACTTTGCGTATCCAACTGTCCGCCTATAGCATCAAAGACCACAGACAAATCATTCAAAAGTTCATATTGTCGTCGTTCCATGAGCAACTGCTTCAGCTGATTGAGCAATTTTAAATCGTAGTTCTCACGCGCTTTGTCCGCAAAGTATTTCACATGTTGGCGCAGCAATCTGGCGCACTGCGGCAGCTTCGATTGCTGCATCAGCGAGATGGCGTGCGCTTGCAACGTCTGCAGCTGCACACTGTATAAGGAGCCCGTTTGTGTGAAGACAAATATTTCAGCGCCAGCTACACGACAGTCGACAATGCGCTCAAATTGGTTACACCAAAGCACAACGGAGGAGTTGCGCACATCGAAGACGTAGAGGCCCAACTCAGTGTAGGCCAGTAGAAAGTCTTGGCCAAGGCGCTGCAACTTGGCGAACTGGAGCTGCTGTGGCTGGTAATCTAGCAGCTCATCATTGGATTCAATTTCCTCCACATCAACGTCAAAGAGCTCACTTTCACTCGGCTTGTGTATTTTAGCTGGAGCTATGGCCAGCGCGCTTTTAAACTGATGCGTCTGTATTACCTCACCCTCAAAGTCCACCTCCCAGATGCGTGTGCCGGGACGTGCGCAATAAATGCGAGATGGCTGCAAGGACTCGTGTGGTGAAATGAAAAAGCAAGCGCCAAAAGCGCCATCACGTGGACGGTTACCAATCTGCAAAAACAGAGGCTAGCTTATTCGTTCCTTCAATGATTTGTGCATGATTTGTGTACCTGCTTGTACTCCTCATATTCTGTGTTACACAGTATGCACTTGGTGCTATTCGAGACCAGTAGCAACGATTCAAAGTCATCGATCTGCACTATTGTGGAGTCCAGATACAGCAGTGGATGCACAGACATATTAAACATCAGACTGTGCCCAATAAACGTGGACAGCAACACGAGATTAACCTGACCACGTGTGTCCCCATAATAAAATTGCTTCTCATCCGGCGTCCAGTGTATGCAGCTCACCTGCACAGATTGATCGCTGCTCAGATGTGTGACAATCACCTGAGGTGTTGCCTGCGCGGACAAATTCACGGCATACACACAGATAAGTGAGCGTTGTGTGGCAAATGCCACATACTTGTTATTCGCCGATATGCTCAGATGTGTAACGGGTCCATGCTTATTTGGTATCAAATGCATAAACTTGCCATTACGGTTGAAGAAGTACAGCGAGCCAGAACTGGCACCAAAGATGATATAGTTGTCGGATATATCAAAACATGTGTACTAAATTGCAGTTTCGTGTTAGTAGATATAAACAGCTATCAGATTACAACAGAGTTTACCTTGATGCGATTGTGCCGCAGTGGTTGCGACAAATGCTGCGAAAAATCAATATAGTTGGATAGACAGTATGCGTCGTTCATATTGCTGTTTGTTATTGCTGCTCGTCTGTTGTTTTAATATTTACATCGCATGCACTTGAAACAGTTACTTACAAAACGTGGTTTATACTATATAATTAATGCATTTCGTTGGAGAAAAATTATATGCACTTTTGTTGCACATCTGTTTAGTAGATGGGTCTGCCAGCTGGTTGAAATAAATATTATTGGCAGCACCCGCAACTTGTTTACATTTTATTTACAACAGTCTGGTAACTCTGTAGCAACACGCTCGCTGGTGTTTTTCGTCTAAAAATCGGCTTAAATCAATTTAAACATAAGGATATTTCTTAAAATTTATTTTCAAGTTATATGTTGGCTAATAATTAGTGCATACATAATGCCGCATAACTTTATATAATGACAGCGGGCCAAGGCAAACAGCTGTTCAACCCCGCGATTCAATGTGCTGTCAAGCAATCGTCAAAACAGTTCCCGTGGTCGCTGTTACGAAAAGTGCAGAAAAAAGGCAATGAGGAGTAAAAGTTCATGTGCACAACACTAAAGGAGAAAGTGCATAATAATAAACAAAGTTAACTTGCATGTGTGTAAGCAGAAAACGATGGCGGATAAGGATAAGGAGCCAAAGACTCCAGCACCATCGCCAACGGAAGAAGGCGGTGGTGATATTATTACGGCAGCCAGCAGTGGAAGCAACAACAACAGCGCACAGGCACAGGGCAGCAACAGCACAAATGTAAAGGTTTTAATCATTGGCGCTGGCATGGCTGGTCTATCTGCTGCCAATCATCTGTTGCAAAACGGCTGCAAAACAGATGAGATACTTATTGTGGAGGCCAGGGGACGTGTGGGTGGGCGTATTGTGTCCATACCGCTTAGCAATAATCAAAAGGTACAATAATGCATATTATGTAAGCTTCTATATTTTGTCGGCTTCACCTTAAGGAAAATATTGCTCATAGTAAAAGGGTAGGGGGCGATTGGTGTCACTTCAATTTTTAGTGTTGTGCTTCTTATTTTGAGTTTATTTTAGTTATTGAGGAATGTTTACCGCATACAAAAACAACATATAGATTTTTCAACACTAGCCATCACATACATAATTGTTTTTCATTTTTTAATATTCAAATATCTTAATTCATGTACTTTTATACACTTAACCACATACATGCATATATATACATATAAATGTACATATGTACATATATATGTAAGTGTGTATGTTTATTTTTATTGCTTGTAGCGTGTCCTTGTCCTTGCTCGAGGTTTTATTTCCCTGTGTGCATTTTAATTGTTGCCACACGAATTTCTCACTCACAAATGTTATACAATTTCTAGATAAGATATAGAATTTTCCTACGGTAACAGTGACGTTTTTTTTTGGGGGCGTTTAAAGCTGATTACTAGGCGCTGATCACGTAGTCAGCTGTGTACAATTTTCAATTTAATTTCATTAGTTTATTAATTACACTAGCTTACAAATATTTTTTTTTCTGCCACAAAGGTCTTTATATTTTTGCTCTATACATTTTGACATCATATAAATATATAAAATCCAAATCAATTTTCTCTGATTAGTTTTCAATACATAGTTTTCGAATTTTATAAAAAATATATAAATATATATATTTATGTATAAAACAATTAAAACAAATATCAGGTGATTTTTTGCTAAGCCCGAAGGCAGTCGACCGCTCCTGATCAGCTGCTGCATGCAACTGTCGCTTAATTCACTCAAAATAAAACCCGCCACCCACTCTCTAATCAACAAAGCGGGGATGCTCTCGCTCAGTCGCATCAGCGCTCAGCACGAACGCTCAGCGATCGAATGCTGGCGAGCGAACGACACGAGTAGCAATGCAAGCAATTTGAGCGAAGAGCAAACTGAGCACAAGGAGCTTATATGTGTGGGAGGCTAACAGGTAGGCAGTAAGCTAGTCGACTTGCAGGTCAGTCGTGCATGGACTGTTGGCGCGTAAACAAGCAGCGATGCAAGCATTTGAGCGAAGAGCAGTTGAGTACAAGGAGCTTACAGGAGTGCGAGTCCACTCACAGGTCAGTCGTACATCGACTGTTGGCGCGTAAACAAGCAGAGATCCAAGCATTTGAGCGAAGAACAGCTGAGCACAAAGAGCTTACAAGAGTGCGAGGCTATCAGGTAGCTAGTCCATTCACAGGTCAGTCGTGCATGGACTGTTGGCGCGTAAACAAGCAATGAAGCAGTAAAGTTGAGTTTTTAAAATTTTATTATTTATAGGACAAAACTATAAAGATCTCTGAGGCAAAATTAAAAATTAGTGTTATTCATACAAAATATTAAATGTCTCTTATCTTCAGGTGGAACTGGGCGCCAATTGGATACACGGCGTACTCGGCAATCCCATATTTGAGATAGCCGTACAGCATGGTCTAGTCAGCGTTGTGAATGTACCAAAGCCGCACAAAGTGGTGGCCACCACTGAGGATGGACATCAAGTTCCTTTCAACATACTGCAGGAAATCTATGAGGCGTATGTCTGTTTCTTACGCCGCTGTGATGAGTATTTTCTATGTCAGTATAGTCCGCCGCCTGATATCAACAGCGTTGGCGAGCACATAAACTATGAGATCGAAATCTATTTGAGCTCTGTGCAGGATCCTAAGGAGAAGCGCCTGAAGCAATTGATATTCAATTGTCTGCTCAAGCGCGAAACCTGCATCACAGGCTGCCACAATATGAACGAAGTGGATCTGCTCGAGCTGGGTATGTATCCATTAATTTTAAGCTATAGCTTTAAACTATTTATTTTATTTTGCAGGTAGCTACACAGAACTGCAAGGTGGTAATATTGTTTTGCCAGCTGGTTATAGCTCCATACTGCGTCCAATGTGCGCACAGTTACCTAAGGAATCCATACTGACTAAGTGTCCGGTGAAAAAGATACACTGGAAGCGAAAAAGAACTTTTACTGGCCTGGATACCGTTGACGAGCATTCGGAAAATGAGGATTCCGATGACTCCTCAAAAACCGTCACTGAAGTACCAACGGCTGGTAATGCACTGCGTGGCGCTTCCGTTGAATCAAATGCCAGCAGTAATTGTGATTATGCCTTGGAGGGCAAAGTACGTGTGGACTGCGATGATGGGCGCATTTTTCATGCCGATCATGTGATATGTACCATGCCCTTGGGTGTATTAAAACAGACGCATAAGACGGTATTTGATCCAGAGTTGCCGCACTATAAACAAGAATCCATTGAGAATCTCATGTTCGGCACTGTGGATAAAATAATTCTAGTATATGATCGCCCGTTTCTCAGCGCGGACATATCGGAGGTGATGCTGCTTTGGGAAGATAAGAAGCACGACACCAGCAGCGAGGAAGAACTTGCTTCTGAGGCTTATTTAAGTAAGAACTGGTTCAAGAAGATATATTCCTTTGCCAAGATCACTGATACGCTGCTCCTGGGCTGGGTGTCGGGTCGTGAGGCAGAATACATGGAGACATTGTCACACGATGCGGTTGCCGAAAAGTGCACAGAAATTTTGCGAAATTTCCTGCAGGATCCCTATGTGCCCAAGCCAAAGCAGTGTGTGTGGTAAGTTTATATAATTGTTCAATGAGACTACATAATTTACTTATAAGCTTTTTATTACTTCATTAGTACCAGTTGGAAATCGCAAGCGTATACTGGTGGCGCCTACACGTCCATACCTGTAGGCTCCACGCAGGAGGATATTGAGAATCTAGCACAACCTTTATATGCCACGCCGCATGCCTTAAAGGTAAACTTGCAATACACATATGCCCAATATATTTTTCATACCTTTGTCAATTCTTACAGCCTGCGATTGTGTTTGCTGGCGAGCACACGCATTCCAGTTTTTACTCCACCGTACATGGCGCCTATTTGAGCGGTAGAACGGCGGCACAGTATTTGCTGGCCAATGACGAGCCGGATGAAATAATTATGGAGTCCGATGGCAGCGATTTAAGCGCCTGGATGCAGGGCATTGCACTGGACTGAGATGATCAACGACAACAATAGCATTACTGTATTATAATTTATTTTTGTCAATATTATCGTAGCACTTTATTTATTTATTGCCTTTTTTTTTAGCAGAAACTGCTTTTATATAGTGATATCAGATATAGCGTCATGTGTTTTGTTTTAAACAACCTATTTGTGCATTTTTTTATTTATACCATTTTGTTTTTAATTATACTTTTTTGCATTCATTTGTTAGTCTTTACGAACAGATTAAAGAAATCCGCCTGTAATATATAACAAAAATAAACCTTTACATGCTGATCGCTAAAGTTAGCTAAGTAATTATAAATATCAAATGTATGTAAATGCTGTTAATACTCTGTGCACGCTAAGCAGCTTTCACTGTAATATTATTCGATCTTGATTGAAACTGGAATCTGTGCGCAAATAAAATTGTAACGAGAATCATTTAGAATATAGCTAAGCATATTCCTATTTTTATAAATTCATATTCAATATAGTTGACTTTTGAGTTAACTTACAAGTACATAATATAAATAATTTAAGATTCTCAAACAAAATATTTCAAATGGTACCAAAAGACAAAATAAAAGGTTAATTTTAATGTAACTTGTTAATGTTAACTACTTTGCTAACAAAATTATGCATTAGTTAAATCTTTAAGATATAAACCACACAAAACAAAGAAGATATGATATTAAATTAAATTCAGAAAATGGATTTAACTATTAATTTGTATTAAAATAACAAAAACTTGTGCGCATAACAAGAATAAAACAACACGCTAAATCGCCAAACCTGAGCTTATCTTTTACCGATTTGGACTAAGTTTATATACAGTTCTCTGTCGCCGACGCCCATGCGCCTTCGATAGCTCAGTTGGTACAGCGGTGGACTGTAGTGAGACATCAAAATGCAATATAGATATCCATAGGTCGCTGGTTCAAATCCGGCTCGAAGGATTTTTTGGAAAATGTTTATAATTTTTGTATGTAGCATATGCAAATCAAAGTAGGCTATTCGTTTTGTAGCTGTTATAAAGTTCGTGTTAATAATATTCATATATTTGCAAGAATATTTTAAACATTTTAGTACATAAATTTTCTTGGTAGTGTATCAAAATTTTTATAGTGGAACCGTTATTATATTAAGGTAATTTGTTACTTAATACATAATGCATAATTAAAAAATGTAAACAAAAAATCCTTCGAGCCGGATTTGAACCAGCGACCTATGGATATCAATATTGCATTAAGCTACCTTACTACAGTCCACCGCTCTACCAACTGAGCTATCGAAGGGGTGAAGGTGGCGTTGTCTAAAGACCAGTCGGAGCAAAAGCGCAGAAACCGTTACTAAATAATTTTCGAAATATTAATAGCTTTTGTTTCACAGCTCAATGAAAAGCTCTCCAATGTGCACGGGCTAGTTTTTAATCCACAATCACAATTTTGCTGACGCTTAAAATAGAATTCGATACGTGAAAAATCCCACTTAACTTTTTAAGTTTGAATTGCAAGCTTATCAGGCAAGTTTAATTATGCTCTTATAGTTTTTTTTAGTAAACCAATTTTCTATCAATATTTTGGCAGCGAGAGCTTAGATCATTGTTAAGAGTGCTAATAAAAACGTTTTCTGTTCTTTCAATATCAGTTCAGTTCAAAGCACTAGTGTTGTATAAGCGTCTTTCGATTGGCTGAATAAGTTCATTTGCTCGTGAACGATTTAACACTGGTCAAACTTAAAAGTCTTAACTCACACAGACAGGCCTCACTATTGCTCCCCCAAAAAGCGGAACCAGCGGTAACGGCAGTTTAGTTCCAGACGCCGGCTGCAAAGGTTCACTCTGCTCTCCAGCAAATAATTTGGAAAAAACGAAACTTTTAATATCAAGACGGCATTTGTATTGCCTACGCTTTGCAAAAATAAAAGTTTTACTCTCTGGTTAACTAACCACCGCAAGCTTTCCAAGTCATTGCTGCTGCCGAGAACAACAACAAACCAAATTGTTGTCAAGATGTCGTACCACAAGCCAGAAGCCAAAACTGTGCAGGATTTGAAGGACCTTGCGCATAAGCTGCGTATTCATTCCATAACCTCCACGGACGCCTCAAAATCTGGGTAAGCCTTTCAATACAACAATTACTTTTCAAAGCTGTGCACCTTGGCCACTTGTTGCGCGATCGAGCTGCACTCAGCCGGCAAAGGTGACCCCCCTGGCTTGGGGCTTCTAAGCCACGTGTTTTGTGCAATGCAGCGCCGTTCAAATTAAAAAAAAAAACACGTTCTACTTAGCGTGCAGTAATGCAGACACAAACACATGCATGGAAATATATTCATGTGTTTGTGTTTGTATCGCTTTCAAAATTTGTGCTGATAAGCTGCGTACAGCAATGCAACTGAGAATTTGTATTAATTTAGAGCTAACCTTCCCTGACCTTCAACCCATGCTCTGAATTAATATTTGTAAACATTTGTGCGTGTCGGCTACACACACACGCACACATATGTATATGTATATGTACACACGCTTCGCAGCCGGCAGCCACAGCGGCGTTTCAAACAAAGATTGTGTGCGAAAGCTTTTTGGAAAGCTTACGTCAGTTGGCAACGCGTGATAAAATAACAACAGTACTAATAAGCACCCTAAACTGTCGTTTTTATGACCTTTATGACAATTAAACAAACTAAACTCTGAACATGATAAGCCGCGTACCTACATAATGCATTAACTGCCATAAAGCACTTAAATGCACTTTATCTAATAGAAGTTTTGGTTTATTTTATTTCAATGTTTTTTTTTTTTTTTGCATTTTCATTTTCTGTTGCTTCAGATTAGCCTTGTACAATTTATGACCTCTGCTTGATGGATCAAGTTTTGCACTGATAACCTACAGTTGTGCCGTTAGTCACAGCTTCGATATGAACGATTAGATTTCCTATAGCTTAGCACAAGTGTGTGAAAATTTATTTAACATCAAATGGAGTCACCTTCAGAAAAAGGCTGATACATTTGTAAAAATAATATTTATATTTAAATTTGTCTGTCTCCAATTGACAAATTTATTTATTCAAAGTAAGCAAAATCTTAAGCACGGGAACAACCGGTTTTAAGTTTTGGAAATGTACCCGAAACGTGTCTGCGATAAGCTTTATTTATATTGTTACACGCACACATGCATATGTATTTATGTACATAAATATATCAGCATACATGTGGAAAGACGAGCCCCTCTTTGGGTATAGTGTTACCATGCCGAAATACTGCGCAGATACAACGCAAATAGTCTATGCTGGATCGCAAGCAAAAGTCAACATCGAATATTTGGCATACAGCCAATCTATTTTAAACTCCATTCTCTTTCTCTATTCCTCAGTCATCCAACATCATGCAGCTCTTTGGCCGAGATTATGTCTGTGCTGTTCTTTCAGCAGATGCGTTTGAACCTAAAGCATCCACGTGATCCCTCCAGCGATCGCTTGATCTTGTCCAAGGGACATGCTGCTCCCATTCTGTATGCCGCATGGGCTGAGGCTGGCCTGTTCCCTGTGGAGGAGCTGAAGAACTTGCGCAAGATTGACAGCGACTTGGAGGGCCATCCGACACCGCGTCTGAACTTTATTGATGTGGGCACTGGCTCGCTGGGACAGGGTGTGGCCGTTGGCGCTGGCATGGCCTATGTGGGCAAGAACTTTGACAAAGCCGACTATCGCACCTATGTGGTTGTAGGCGATGGCGAATCCGCTGAGGGTTCGGTTTGGGAATCGCTGCACTTTGCCGGCCACTACGGTCTGGACAATCTGTGTGTGATCTTCGATGTTAACCGCTTGGGACAATCTGAGGCAACATCGCTGCAGCACAAAATGGATGTCTATCGCGATCGTCTGGAGGCCTTTGGCTTCAATGCGCTCGTCGTCGATGGTCATGACATCGATGAGCTGTGCAAGGCTTTGCACTGTGCGTCGAGCACGAAGAACAAGCCCACTGCCATCATTGCCAAGACCTACAAGGGTAAGGACTTCCCCAACATTGAGGATCTCGATAACTGGCACGGCAAGCCACTTGGCGATAAGTCCGCAGAGGTGATCAAGCATCTGCAGGGTATGATTGTCAATCCGAATGTCAAGATGTCGCCTAAGAAGACCTGCAAATCGGGTGCGGCGCCTGAGGTCGATATCACCAATGTCAAGCTGTGCACACCACCCAATTACAAATTGGGAGATTCTGTAGCCACACGCTTGGCTTACGGTACAGCGCTGGCCAAGATTGGTGCTGACAACGATCGTGTTATTGCCCTGGATGGTGATACCAAGAACTCAACCTTCTCCGATAAGCTGCGTAATGCTTACCCGGAACGCTACATTGAATGCTTCATTGCTGAGCAGAATCTGGTGGGCGTAGCCATTGGCGCTGCCTGCCGTCGTCGCACTGTGGCGTTTGTCTCCACCTTTGCCACCTTCTTTACGCGCGCCTTCGATCAGATTCGCATGGGCGCCATTTCGCAGACGAATGTCAACTTTGTAGGCTCCCACTGCGGCTGCAGCATTGGTGAGGATGGTCCTTCACAGATGGGTCTCGAGGACGTTGCCATGTTCCGCACCATACCCGGCAGCACTGTCTTCTATCCCTCGGACGCTGTCAGCTGTGAGCGCGCTGTTGAGCTGGCTGCCAACACCAAGGGCGTTTGCTTTATTCGCACCTCGCGTCCCAACACTTGTGTCATCTACAACAATGATGAGACCTTCACTGTTGGACGAGGCAAGGTTGTGCGCCAGAAGCCCTCCGACGAGGTGCTGCTGATTGGCGCTGGCATAACGCTCTACGAGTGCCTTGCTGCTGCCGAGCAGCTGGAGAAGGAGTGCATCACGGCACGTGTTATTGATCCGTTTACTGTAAAGCCATTGGATGTGGATCTGATTCTGGAGCATGGCAAGCAATGTGGTGGTCGCATTGTCGTTGTCGAGGATCACTATCAGTAAGCAAACATTGCGGTTTTATGTTTTGTTTATAAGTTTACTTATTATTTATTATTTGCTTTACAGGCAAGGCGGTCTGGGTGAGGCTGTGTTGAGCGCTCTGGCTGAGCATCGCAATTACTTGGTCAAGCATTTGTATGTACCCACTGTACCACGCTCGGGTCCACCCACTGTGCTCATTGACATGTTCGGCATCTCTGCTCGCCACATTGTTGCTGCCGTCAATGGCATCATTAAGAAGTAAACAAGCAAATCGTTACTTAAGTCTTGGAATCTTAACTTGGCACTTGGAACGGTACATATTATGTATGTTCATTAAAAAGACAACCTTTATGCATTTCCATTTTCTTTCGAATTTAATAAAAATTCATTTTTGATATCGTTAAAAAAACATATTTTTTATTAATATAAGAAGAACAAGAACTAGAATTTTGAAACATAATTTTAATTAATAATGTTATAAAAATATTGCACAATAATACTTAAATATTTATTTATGTCATGTGTACATAAAAAAGCTTAGTATTAATACATATTTTATATGGTCAGTAATTCCATAAGCTTATCCAATGAAGGATATTCATCATCGTCATTTAAAATTTGATCCGCAATTTGCATTTTATTGTTTTGTACAACTTTTATGTGGTTATCTATAGACTCACTGCAGGTGAATCGATAAATATGAGTATTTTTTGTTTGACCCTCTCGGTGTATACGATCTATGGCTTGGTGCTCCAGTTGAGGGTTCCAGTGTGGATCTAACAATAGCATATGATTGGCAGTGGTAAGGTTAAGGCCGACTCCTCCAGCTTTAATAGATAACAGTAAAATGCGCTTATTGGGATTGTCTTTAAATTCTTTTAAAGTTTGATCACGTTCATTAGTTTTCATTTTGCCATTATATTGAAGTATTTCAAGATGCATTTGCTCCAAATACAGCTTCACTATTGACAAAAACTTGGTCCACTGAGAAACAACTATAATTTTATCGCTTGTATTTTTCAACAATCTATCAAGAAGTGAATACACCTTATCTAATTTAGCTGAAGGAACTTCCAATTCAAATATTTCAGGTTCAGCGCATGCTTCTTTCAACGATCTGCCTAAATCCTGTGGATGCTCTGCATCATCTGGCATAACCATGAGATATGGGTGAGAACAAAATTGTTGACGGCGAGTCATTAGCACTAATAAATCTTTGTTTTTTATTAATCTATCATTTTCGTTTATGCTTCGGGATTTTATATATACTTCGTAAAGCTTAATAAACTCAGCTTTGTCCTCGAGCTTCGAAATAGCTTGTTGCATGTTAGTTAACACAGTAAAATAGTCGTCCTTTATATGTTTCTTTTTCTTTGCACTCTTTGCATTTTCGTCCTTTGGCATATTTTCGTTACTCCAAAGCTCAAAGCGTGTCTTGTGATAGATAGCATCGATTATTTGCATAATTTGTTTTTCCTGCGTCGATAGCTTTACCTTATGCAATTCCACTTTCATTGGCGGTAGGTGAGACAAGCCCAAATCCGTTAATTGATTTTTAGTGCGACGTAGCATATGCTTTTGGAATATTAGTTTCATTAGCTTTGGTCCATAACTGTGTTCGAGAATTTCTTTCCACACATTCACATTTATGTAATGCGGAACTCTGAGGAACTTTAACAGTGCGAACCCATCCATGGGGCTATTTTGTATTGGTGTACCAGTTACCGCCCAGCGATAACAAGCATCAATGTTGGACGCAGCTTTAAATCTTAAAGTTTTTGGGTTGCGAATATTGTGAGCTTCATCCAGAATAAGACGTTTCCACTCAGTGTTAAACAGCCAGCTATTCTTTTGATTTTCATCATAATCTTTCCATTCGGAAACGACAATGCCATATGTAGTGATCACTAGATCGTAATCTAGCAATTCTGTTAAAGTTCCCTTACGACGCTTAGGTCCATGATAAATAAGCGTTTTAATACCGTTGTTGGCCACTTTTGTAGTAGCTTCGATAAACCATTGTGAAATCACACTTAGTGGACAAATTACCAAAGTACCGCCAGTTTCTGATGTACATTTTCGCTTTGCTTCTCTCAACTGATTCTCTCTTGTTTCCTTATCAAATAGTATTAACGCAATCATAAGCATCGTTTTGCCCAGGCCCATGTCATCGCCTAAAATACCACCACGCATGGCTTGAGACTCACGCCATCGCAGCCACCTCAGACCCTTCTCTTGATGATCATGTAATGGTACGTTCAGCCCTTCAACATGTTCGGCATAGTCCGAATCCAAAAATGGTTGCACATCGGGCTCAAAAAGCGCCTACAAGCAATTGTATTAAAAAATTTGTAATATCTTTTACGCATAAGAAAATAAATACCTTTAAGGCAGAACGAATTTCCTTTTTGCCCTTATCTTCCTCTGAGTCAGACTTTTGAACATGCTCTCTTTTAACTTCATCACTTTTGGGGATTGCGTTAATTTAAAAGAAATTAATTTAATAACGTTTAGTATGAGTTGACTTTTGGTTTCTTTATTGTAGCAATGTTTACGTAAAAAGATATGTACATATATAAATAATCTATAAAAAGCGCGCGAAAAAATTGAGTCAATTTGATAACAGTCATATAATATACATATATGTATGTACATTTGTCGTTATGCCAAATTGAATGCTAATTCTGGGAATAACCCAATTATCTATTTCAAATGTTTTCTATATAAATCTTTAAACATTCTTCAAAACACACAAAATAAATTTTATAAGGCTATCTAAGCTTGAAATAAAACCTTCAACTATTTCACAACAGGAAGCAGCTAAGTCAAACACATATATTAATATATATCACATACATATATTAAGGGAGTTCTGAGAAAAATTCGCCCATAGCCATGCAAACACAGTACGAATCAATGATAGTAGATTTATTATATGGACATTAGATTAACTTTTACATACTTCATTTTAGCTACTTTATGTATTTTTCAGAATGCACTGCCAACCTCTTCAAGTGTTTGTCGTCGTTTGACTGCAACCCAACGTTTACAGCCGTATATGTATATGGCGCTCCCTTATCGAAATTTCCAGATGTAGCGCGCTCTCAGTTCCTCGGATTAATCATGCCGTAAAGCTCAGCATTATAAATAAAGAGTAATCCAAAGCAAAATTCTGAAGAGCAGTTTATAATGGGCGCTCTTGACGGCTCTCTTAAAATATTACTTGCATTCATAGAAAATACCAGTCTATAAATGAATAATATATATATATATATGTGTAGCAGTATATTGTAGGTTCTCGCGAAATGCAAAGATTTACTATTTTCTTGACGGCTCTCATAAAATATTACTTGTATTTATACAAAATACCAGTATAAATAAATTCAATTAGTAAACAGTTAAGTTTTCTAGATTCGATACTAGAAACATGTAGGTTTATTTTTAAAGAAATTGATTTCATTTCAACATTATTTGCAGCTGCTTAAGTAGTGAAATGAAATTACATTATACTTTATGAATAGGCAGTTTAAACATGGCTTCTGATTGTATCTTTCTTATAAAAATAAAAAACAGATTACTGCATACAAAATCGTTTGGCACTTGGTCAAATAAATGCTATATATACATATAAGATTGGCATGTTACATGCCGAAAAGTTTTTTGAGATCTTTTAAAGTAAGTCCGTTGCCTCCGGAAGCTTTACCGTGCTCAAGATTGAGCACAACATTGGCAATCTCTAGCTTATAGTCCTGTAGTGCTTTAATACGCTGCTCCACCGTCTCCTTGCACATAAAGCGATAAATAAACGTTGGTTTATTTTGCCCATAGCGATAAATTCGATCCTGCGCTTGGCGCTCTAGCTGTGGATTCCAATGTATATCAATCAACAACAAATGATTGGCTACATTAAGATTGAGGCCTACGCCTCCAGCCGTTAGCGATAACAACAAGACACGCTTGTTGTTGGTTTTATCATTAAACTCTTGTAGAGTAACATTCCTCTCATCAGCATTCATTGTGCCGTTGAATTCTAGTACTTCTTGTCCAATTGTTTCTAAATGCGTTTTGATAATATGCAAAAAGCTTATCCACTGTGAGACGACAATTATTTTGTCATTTGTTTCCTCCAGTAATTGGTGCAGAGTCGCATAAACCTGTTGCAGTTTCGCTGAACGTCGCGTGAGCTCAAAAATTGGATTGCTCGGATGTAAAATCTTCTGAGCAAGTTCTAAATCAATTGTTTCTGAAATACTTTCTGGTGGTTCAGGCTTGATATCATTTTCATCAGCTTTAATGAGCTCTTGCCCATCTTCACATAGCAGATTTATGTTTAGATTTTCGTCGCTATCAAGTATCTCATGTTTCTCATCATGACTAGTCAGTTCTGCCAGCAGATCTGTATTAAGTTCATCCGGCACACTTGTTTTGAAACTATTGCCAGCATAATATGACTCAACGTTGGACAGCATCTGTAGATACAAAAATACATGAGTAAGGAATCGATGAAGACATAGGTCCACACTTACCTTGACCATGAGACCAGGATGGCAGCAGAATTGACGAAGACGCAGCAGCAACACTAAGATAACAATACCTTGAATTTTTTCTCCTGGATTGTAGCCAAGTGAGCGTAGAAATTTGCGATAAATCTCTTCGTGCCTTTGTTCAATTTCGCAATTTAAAAAACTTGGTCTAGTTTCATTTGAGTAATAGTTCAAGTCCTTATTCTGGTGTTCGCGCTGTCTCAAATACTGGGCAAAAAGTTTTATAGAAATGGCTGATAATATCTTATAAACTGCCATTTCTGCAGTTGTGAGCTGTACTTCGACTACATTCATTTGTAGCGGCGGCAGTGGAGGCATATCGCCAGAGGCCTGCAACTGCAGCTTGGTGCGCCTCAGCATGAGTGGCTTGATTATAAAGCTCATGCGTCGATGTCCTTCCATGCCTTCGTTGAGATACTTCCGCCACTTATTGAGGTCCGTAAAGTTGGGTACTTTGAGAAAACTCAGCAAAGCAAAAGCATCCAAAGCGCGATTTTGTATAGGCGTGCCAGTTAGCGCCCAGCGGCAACGTGCATTAATACTGGATACTGACTGACATGTGGCAGTCTTGGCATTACGTATAACGTGTGCCTCATCGAGTATCAAGCGCTGCCAATCCAAGCTAAACAGCCAGGAGTCGCTGCCCGTGTTCTTCCATTCCGATACCACAGTGCTATATGATGTAATAATCAAGTCATTGCTGCGAAAACTAGATAAACTCACTTTGCGTCTGTCCGTGCCATGATAAATAAATACTTTGATAACGTTGCTGGCCACCTTGTTGGAGGCCTCAGCAGCCCACTGCGACATAACGCTCATGGGACAAACTACTAAAGTGCCGGCACTTTTGCGCTGCCGTCCTGGCAGCAATAGTTCATCTTCATCATCGTCTTCACTTTCGCTATCAGGCGATTGAGCTGTGTAGCACATGCGCGGCATCTTGGGAGGTGACACATCAGACTCCTCCCCACTGTCGCTGTCGAATATGCTAAAGCGTTTTTGGCTCAGCACTTTATTTTTAAAAATTTGCAGTTGTTGCTGCCATGCTTTTTTTGAATTTTTGTCATTTTTGGCAACTGGCTTTTGCTTTTGAATCTGCTCCTTGGTGACCAACATAAGTGCAATCATGCTCACTGTTTTTCCAAGGCCCATGTCGTCGGCTAATATGCCGCCACAAATTTTTTGAGTTTCGCGCCATAGCAACCACTTCAGTCCTGTTTCTTGATGCTTTAGTAACTTCACCAAAAGCACTTGGGGTTGTGCAGCGAACTCTGATGAATCGAGTGGACGACCTTCAGGCTCATAAAGTGTCTGTGTCAGATAAAAGTAAAATATTAATAAAAAAAATACATGTGCAAATAATATTTACTTTTAAGCCAGATATGATATTGTTTTTGTGATTATAAAACTCCGCTTCTGAGCCACCAGCATTGTGGCGATGACGATTGATGCCAGAAAAGAGACTTCCCCAGCAAGGCACCTTGTTATTTTCTTCGGTACCTGATGGCTCCTCTTCTCCAATTCGCAACGAATCAATAAATTGAGACAATGTCGTAAGTCGTGCATTTAACTTAACCAAATCTTTTTTAACTTTACGCAAGTCTGCTTTACGTGCATTTGAATTTACGAGTTCTTTGAAATGTTTCTCAACTTTGAGTACTTGTTGCACCAAAGCATCAAAACTTTCCTTTTCTTTAGCATAGACAGTATTGTCCACATGAATTGTGTTTTCATCGTGGGCATACTCTATTTTAAAATCAACTTTTTCACTTATATCAATGGGCTTTGTGTCTTCCAGCAACTTTGATTCCATTAGATTCTCATAGTTTGCTGGTTCGCTCTTAATCTCTGTAATATTTAAGTGTAAAGTTATAAAGCTAATAAGAAATTCAATACATTCGAACCTTTTAAATCCGCTATTGCGTGATTTGTAATATCTTTAAGCTGAGAATTCGAAGATGAGCTCAAGCTGCTTGTGGAACTGTCGATATCTGTAAGGTGCATTCTTTGTAACATAATCTATAAGGTCAAGAGAAACCTTACCAATTATTTCCGACATCTTCGCAACAATTGATTACATTTAACAAGTGCACACAAACAAAACGCAATTTCAAAACACAAAACCAAACAATTTGAAGAACCACAAGTCCTATGAGTGTGACCAAAGTGGGTAAAACAGAAAAAACATATAAATAGACAAGCAGCTGTTTATAGAGCAGCCGCTATCGAGCAGAAACCATCGATATTATATCGATATCGATGCTGCTATGGCCACACTGTGAAAAGACGCCAATTTAAGCATTTCGTGCGTTCAAAAAATATTTAACAATTATTTTATTTCTCAGATAAGAGCGATATTTCTCATTTAGCGTTTTGTGTATGCAAGTCAAGTGTCTACTTCTGCGATAGTTTATGTAGTTGGTCTATGTGAATAATTTAACCTAAATTAAAAATAACTGTAAAATGTCCAGCGACGAGGAATATTATAGCGAAGAGGAAGAGGAAAGCATTATAAGCAATTCTACAGGTATGTTGTGTATACATATATTTGCATACAGATGTGGTTCATAATGGCTACATTATTATTGATTTCGTTAGGACGGTCAGGCCGTAGTAGCACCGGAGGGCGACACAGTAAAAGCAGTGGTCGCTACAGCAGCAATGTGGTTGTCGAGGACACCGAATCTGAAGAAGATAGCCTGCGCCGCTCTGCGCAAAAGGTGAGAGGTCGCCCTGCAGCTATTTTATCGGATAGCGATGAGGAAGATGAGCTGGATGAGCGTCATGTGTCGCCGCGCACGCGCATGAGCATCACAGGCGTGCGGCCGCAAGACATGAGCGATGACTCCAGCGAGATTGATTACAGTGATGAGGAGCAGCAGCAGCAAGAAGAACATAGTACCGATGCTGATGAAACTGTTGATGAGGAGATTGATCGGGAAGAGGCTGCCGCCGAACGCTATCGCAGAGCCACACTTGGTGAGGATCTGCCGCCGCGCTACAGTACACAGTTTGTAAGCAGCATTGAGGAGGAATTGCACTCGACATTGTTTCCTATTCCTGGGCAATCACGGCGTTCAATCTCGCCATCCATAGACTCTTCTGGTAGTGACGTGCTTGTCATAAGCAATCGGGAGACACCAATTGAAATATCGAGCAGCACCGAAGAGGATAGTTTTAACAAGGAAAATATATCGGTGCCCTCATTAAGTGGTCGCAAAAGTCGTAGCTATTCACCACGCAGCAGTGCTGACGTGCCCAAAGCTAGGTCTCCGAAAAATCTGGTGCAGCCGACCATTAAAGCAGCTATCAAAAAGCCCTCGCCAAGTCGTGCCAGTGTAAAAACTGAGCAAGTTTCATCAAAATTCCATGAGAAGGAAGCAAACAAATTAGCGGAATTGCGCTCGCAGCTAAATGAGGCCGTAAAACTATACGACAAAGTGTCGCATAAACTGCCGGATAAGGGCATACAAATAAGAAAGCGCATTGAAACTTTACGGCAAGATATTGAAATTAAGACGAAATATATAAACGGCTTGCAGGTGCGAAATGAGCCACCGAAAATCAAAGTGTCGCAGGCGCGCGGATCCACTCCAAATAAACCTAAAGCTACTGAACTGGACTGGGATGATCTTTCCGCTGCGGTCAATCAAATACAGCCGACACACACTGGCGCAAAGGGCTTGGCTACTTTTAATACCCAAAAGGCGCTTACGTTGGATTCATTGAAGGTAGGACTAAGCATAAGTCAATACCATAACCATAAGTTAATATGATGAAGTCATTTAGAACGGATATCTGAAACGCTTGAACTAAACGGACAGAGCCTGGGCACGCGTTAATGTGCGGGCACTGCTCCATGGGCAAGCGCTGATTAAAATCCTTACAATACACAAGCAGCTGAAAAATAAGCTACATCAAAGCAGTTTTCATTATATATTGGCAGATATTACATTTTATACATTATTTTAGGACATACATGGTTCTTTGAAGGGCTGTCCCGCTGAGAATGTGTTAGCCGATGATCCGGAGGGCTTAAAAGTAAAGCTTATGGATCATCAGAAGCATGCGCTTGCCTGGATGTCTTGGCGTGAACAGCAGCGTCCACGTGGTGGCATTTTGGCCGATGATATGGGTCTTGGTAAGACATTGACTATGATATCCTCAGTGCTAGCATGCAAGAATCATCTAGAAAAAAATCCTGGCACCGAATCCGATTGCAGCGCAGATGAGGAGGAGACTACTAAAAATCTACGCGGCTGGAGCTCCAAGGGACGCAAAGATAGTAAATATACAAAACTTTTATTCAATAAATTTGCTTATTACATGCTTCTTATCATATTAGACTATAACGGAGGCACCTTGGTAGTGTGTCCTGCCAGCTTGTTGCGTCAATGGGAGGGAGAAGTGAACTCCAAATTGTCGCGACATCGTCTAACAGGTCTGCGTGCATCATGGCGCCAATCGCGAGTCAAATGGGCAAACATTTGAAAACCTATGATATGGTGGTAACCACCTACAATATTGTTTCGCGGGAGCACAAGACTAATGGTGCACTCTTTGGTGTCAAGTGGCGACGCATCATATTGGATGAGGCGCATGTTGTGCGCAATTTCAAATCTCAGTCATCATGCGCGGTCAGCGCATTACGCGGCAAGTTTCGCTGGGTGCTTACGGGCACGCCCATACAAAATAAAGAGCTCGATGTCTATGCGCTGCTAAAGTTTCTGCGCTGTTCGCCTTTTGATGATCTCAACACTTGGAAGAAGTGGATTGATAACAAGAGCGCTGGTGGACAGAATCGTTTAAATTTGTTAATGAAATCTCTAATGTTGCGACGCACTAAGGCACAGCTGCAGCTGGATGGCAAATTGAATGATTTACCCGCCAAAGAGATACGCTTAATTGAGATGAAACTGGATACGGATGAGATGAACGTTTATCAAAAGGTGATGACCTATTCGCGTTCATTGTTTGCACAATTTTTGCATCAACGTGCCGAGAAGGATACGATGGCGAATTTCATAAATGATGGCAAAAAGCCCACATATAATCAGATCAAGGATCCCAATGGTGCTTACTATAAGATGCATGAGAAATTCTCACGCATGGCTGGACACGGCAAAGAGGTCAAGTCACATGAAATTTTGGTGCTATTGCTGCGTCTGAGACAAATTTGCTGCCATCCAGGCTTGATTGATTCGGTAAGTTGGCTTGCTAAATTATTATAGCTTTTATATAATTATGTGTTGTCTAGATGTTGGAAGATGAAGGCAATGGAAGTGCGCACGGCTATGATAGTGATGCCTATGCACCGGAAATCGATTTATTAGCCCAGCTCAATAAGCTGGCAATCAGTGACGGCTCCTCTGGCACATCGCGCCGTTCCAGCAGTAGCCGCAAAAGCGTGGGCGATGAAGCGCGTCTGGCCAAGGCTTCGCAGAATGTGCTTAAGCGCAGCAATCCAGTTTTCAATCTAAAACGCCCCTCTAGTAAAATGCTCAAGGTCTTGGAGTTACTCAAAACAATAGTATTTAAGAGTAAGGAGAAAGATAAAGTCATTATTGTGTCGCAATGGACATCAGTGTTGGACATCTTGCGTGAGTTGCTGGAGAAGGAGCGACTGTCCTGCCTAGCACTGAATGGCACCATAGCTGTAAGGAATCGTCAGAGTATTGTAGACGAGTTCAACGATGCGCGCAGCTCAAAGCGCATTCTCTTGCTGTCCCTGACAGCTGGCGGTGTTGGCCTAAACTTAATTGGTGCTAATCATTTGATGTTGCTAGATCTGCACTGGAATCCGCAACTGGAGGCACAAGCGCAGGATCGCATTTATCGTGTCGGGCAGAAAAAGAATGTAATTATTTATAAGATTGTTTGCCTCGAGACTGTCGAGGAGCGCATCAAAGCGCTGCAGGATCGCAAATTGGAAATCGCAGAGGGCGTACTTACCGGCGCCAAGGTTAGCAGTAAGCTTACCATTGATGACTTGAAGGGTCTCTTTGGCATGTAGAGTCAGCAGCCAAATAAATTAATAGTAATTTGTGTTATTGTCAAGTGCCAAAACATTTGAATGAAATACTTCACATGTTGCTTTATTTACAGCATTTTAAATTATTTATTTAAGTCAAAATTTAATGTGAAGCACGTTTTTAATTTTTTATTTTGTTCAATATTTTGTATTTTCGAATTAACTACCATACATATTTTAATTACTTTTATTTTGTCATTTGAAATGTTAAATGTTTGAGCTACAGTTTAATTGTTTTATTTTCAATTCTGCTTAAGCAAATACAAAAGAATTCAACTAACATTTGAATAGCATAACATTTTTGGTTCCTGTCCATTCCTAACACACAATTCGAAAAACGAAAAATTAAAATACAAAATGAAATATATAATGTAAAAACTTAAAATTACAAAATTTGAATATAAGTCGTAGTGGGCGCTTCTGTCGCGCACATCAAGAGAAAATAATATAAATATAATATATATACATACATATGATTATAATAAAACTGCATGCTGCAAACATGACAGCGCACAGCCGAAGGAAATGTTGTATTTGAAAAAGAAATTTATGAACAAAGTTAACAAAGCTCTCCATACATATGTATACCATATTCATTTAATGTTTGTTTGTTTGTTTTTTTATTTTCAAGCTGATATAATCTCATGTTTATGTTTAAAGTGCATATTGAAAGTAATTGTTGTCTCTAATTGGTTAGTTAAGCTGTACAATGTTTAGCAATAAATAGTGCTCAAGCTTAGGACTAGATATCGTACTATATAGTATTACATATGTATGTGCAGATCATGATAAGATTCGGAGTTGCATTACTTTCAATTAATTCGATTATTCTTCAATTGTATTTGCTGAAAAATGCATTAAAAGGAGTTACTACTAGTAATGTTCGATTTTCGCCTGTGCACATTTTGAAACAAGTTTATATATTTGCTTTCGTTTTGTTGAGATCAATTTGAATATGCGTTAACTTTAGGTGAAAACAATTTATTTAAATTTAAATTTGTTGCAATTAGTAATTAGTAATTAGTTACTTGCTTAGCCGCGAGAGGTTCCAGTTCTACTAAAGTTGTTAGGCAGCCAGCAGGCCTGGCTTGGTATTTGGTGTTGAAATTTTTGTATGCATTTAATTATCGCTAAAAGTAAAGTTATTGCAAAAAAATAAAAGATTATTAGTTTAGCCATTAAATGTTAATCGAATTGAATTTAAGCAGCTCAAGCCTTGCAGACTGCTAGCTAATTAGTTAGAAATTCAATATGCTATTGGCAATCATCTTAAGCACAAATGCGGCATAAAACTCTTTTTAATGACACCATGCCAAAGCGCTTGGGCATAATCCCAGCGTGCCCATATGGGTGCAAGTCTTGGGCCATAAAAAGCATTAAAATCATTGTAATGCCAGTCAAAAGGCAGCGAAGAAAACGACGACGGTCCTTTACCTGCCACGCTGTTCGCCAAGGATGAGGATGAGCTGTGCTCGTAAAACCAAATTTTATAGCAACAGCTACGACCAGGCGAGGTGGGTGCCGTTTGACCAACAACCTGACTGACGACTGGCAGCTTAAGGATTGGTTTTGCCTTTTGGGCGCAGCTGCATATCGTTCGTTCTTAACTTTGCCTCACTATTCTATTTTCCTTTCCGTGGCTGTTTTTGTTTTATAATGCGAAATGTGATTTTTACGATGCACTTTAAGATAATGCAAGCCAGCAGCTCTCAACTTCGATATGCTTAATTTTCTTTTCAATTGTCACTGCCCAGACTAATTGGATAGCAAGGCGAACACTGAAAACCACTTGATAGCCTAAGGATAACTCTAAGTTGAAGTACAAGTTTGGCTTTTGTTTAAACAATGTTCATTTGCTCGCCTCAATTTTTATTTATGAGCAACGATTTCCACTGAAAAATGAGTAGCTGAAAAATAAAGTGCTACAGCGCTTTTGTATATCTCAAGTCGTTGCCAGTTTGGTGTTGAATTTTGTTTTGTTGCTGTTTCTCATACATACATACATATTGTTTATTTTTTAATAATGCGTGTCCACTAAAAAAACGGCGTAACGCGGCACTATAAAAACCCGAAGAGTGCTCCAACCCCAGCACGCAAACCAAATCCAAAGACGTACAATAATAAACACAAAGGCCGAATAATAAACGCCGCAGCAGGCGCAGAGCGCAGAGCGGAGCAGGGAGAGCGAAATTTGAGCAGCGTAAGCTGAAATTGAAACGTTTAAACTCGCTCGCAAAACTATAACAATTTTTTTTTTGAAGCATTTTATATATATTTTTTTATTTTTATGGCAAACATTGCATTTATAATGCTTTGGGCTCAAAGGCAAAGCACAACTTAAAGTTGGGTGTCGATGGTGATGATGATGATGGGGACGACTGAGCCATTAAAAAAAAACATAACAGATTTGCTTTAGCTGTTTATATGTACATATTTTGTATTGTTTTCTTTTATATTTTTTAATGGTGACTCGGCGGAAATTAGAAATCAACGGAAACTGTGCGACAACAATAAAAAATAAATAAATTAACGGTACGCAAAATAATGTAAACATGCGTCGTACAAAATCTTGTATAATTTATAGACGCTGCACAAAGCAGTAAATTGTTATTATTTGTAGGCAGTTGAAGTTTGTTTGTTAATTTTGAAGTTGATGTACAGAGTCTTATGCTGTTGCTAATGCTCAGCTGTAATTTGTACTGACTTTTAGCTTTATATAAATTGCTCGATTATTAAATTTTAGCAATATGCTGTTACAATTTTGGCAACTTGCCACATTGTTAAGCGACTGGCAGTAAAAGCGTGGCAGCAATTTATTAATTTGTCAACTATATGCCACTTTCAATGCCACAGCGCATATATATATCTGTTTAAATTTGCTCAACAAATTGTTTTGAAAAATGCACTTGACTTTTCATTTGACTGTGACGCAAAATAAAACCAAATCGTATAAATATAAAAATAAAAGGCGAAAAGTAAATGAAATGAAAACGCATTTGCTTTTTTATATGAGTGACGCAGAAGGTGTGCGAAATTTGCACGTTTAGCTGTATTTGAGTTGAGTCAAAAGAAAATGGTAACAAAATATCGTTAAATGGAAACTTATGCATTTATTGGCAACGCAAACAAAAGCAAACGACAAGGAGCGCAGCTCAAGTGTCGTTTGCTAAGGATATATACAGTTTGTATGTATGTGTGTGTGTGTGTGTGTGGAATGCATTTGGAAAGTTGCTATTGTAGCTGCTATTGGTGCACAGGAGCGTAGCCTGGTCGGCTCGTAAAAGTTGCGCATTGTTTTGGCAGTTTTTATGGCCTCGGCTGCATTTGGAGTTGAATAATTGTTGTCGATTTTTGCCTCTGGGGTTTGTTTGCAGCTGATAAGTTTTGATATGCTTTGTACTTTGGCATGCTGACAGAGTTAAATGAACTTCATGATAGTTTTATATGCACCAGCAGCAGCAGCCCCGTCAAGACATCCATCAACAAGAGCAAAAACCAAAACGAAAACCAAAACTGGCAGCAGCTTCCTTCATTGACTTTGTAGTCGCGCTATACGAATTTTAATTATGAAGGCTTAGAGAGCCATACAAATATATATATGTATATGCATATATACATATAGTAAATGTATAAAAAAAAGAATATTTTCACGCAGCTCTCGTGCGTTCCAGTTTTATGATGCACTCGTAAAAGCTGACGACGAGACGCGCCTTTGATGCGAAATGCCACAGGAGATGAGACTTTGAGTTCAGTTGAGGTTTTTAATGTGCCGAAAGGGCGCGCATAACACAAAACGCGCAGAACAGAGAACACAATCGAAAGGATAGGGATAGCATAGCACGGAAATAGCGCACAATTCTAGACAAGATTTAGATGCTGCTCTTGTTGCAAAATGCGTATATTTTATTACCTTGAACAGCAGACAGACACTAGCATAGCATTGAAGTGTTTGTCCGGGCATCATAAAATACAAACGTATGTATGTATATGTCTATATATATATGCATTATGATATTGGTCATACATATTTGGAGGGCGTAAACATGGCGGCGGCAACTTAATACAATTTTAAAGTTGCTGCTACGCGCGTCAATGGCGACGCCACTTGAGTTTTTAATTAAAGCAAAATCATCAAACAAAACAAAAGGCTACAAACTGTTGTTGAGCAGCATTAAGTGTGTATAATATAAACTAAAATGCCAGACAGACAAACAGACGAGCTGACACAGCATGGAAATTTAACACTTGCCTTGGAAATTAAGCAACGACAACAAATGGCCAAAAGCGTTGAACAAATGCTTCAATTGTTGGGCGCGGGCTTGGGGCTGAGGCGAGAGGAATTGTTTTTCATTTGCAGCTGGATCTGGAGCTTTTGTTGGCCACGTTGCAGCCATCAGAGCAAATGATGAAAAAGCTATTGCATACTTTCGTGAGCTCTCTGCCGGAAATGCAACGCGGCAGGCAACAGCAGCAGCAGCAGCCGTCGCAAGCTCTCTTGGCTTGGCTTGCTGGGCAAAATAGCCAAAATGTTAAATGAAAATGAAAATGAAAATGGCTAGAGCCCAAAACGAAAACTTAAATTGTAAGCATAAAACTATGCGTCGAAATTGATTTGATTAAACTCGAGCTGCATGGTGTTGCATGCATAATGAGGCAGTTGCTCAAATTGTGCTCAAAGCATAGATTTGTTCTGATTTAGGCATACTCTATATATATCATAGACAATTGATTGTTACTTACACAAAGAGCACAGCGGCTGCCGCTGCTGCTGCTGCGGCGGCGGCAACATTGCGATACTGATACTGCTACGTGGCTGCAGCGGCGGCTGTGGCATTAAATGTGCTGATAACATTGCTGCTGCTGTGCGCTGGCGGCGGCGACGGCGGTGTTGGCGGCGTCTCCGAGCGTGAGCGCTGTCGAGCGACGGCGGCGACGGCATTGGAAATGGGCGGCATGGCCAATGCTGACAGCGGTGTCGATGTGGATGTGGGTGAGGCGGCGTTGCTGTGGCCAGGCCGTGTGTGCTTCTTGATTAGATTTACGGTTGCGTCTGTGGCAGAGCTGGGACTGGGCGGTGAGCGGCTGGACGGCAGCTCGGGCGTGGGCGGCCGTATCAGCGGCAACGGCATTTGGGTGAACTGGTTAAAGCGCTCGATGCTTGGATAGGTCAAGTATATGGGCGCTATAGGCGGATAGTAATAATACAATGGCGCCAAAATACGAAACGCTGCGAAGTAGGAAACGTACAGAAGAAGATTAATAATTGTCTTTGCCAAAGGCAAAGCTTAAACTGGCTGCAGACAGTTTGAGCTACTCGCAACTCAACTCGACGAGTATTTCACATAATTTATACTTTCAGTTTTTAATTTCAATTTTAATTACTTGCCGTAGCTTGTAGAACAAGCCGCGACGCTAAAAAATAAGCCGAGACCTATAAAAGCGTTAGTCAAGTTTATTACTTATATCGTTAACTTGCAGCCTTTTCACACATGCTGCCAACAAAAGGTTAAAAAAAAAAAACCTAATAACGTTAACATTAACATTAGCATTAACTATGCCTGAGTCTATGTATTGCCGCAACTTGTGTGCTGGCAGTTTATGTGCAACCTTCGTCTGATGCACACGCATGTGGCTCTCACCCCCAAATCCACAAAGCAATCCCAACCGCATTTTGGGGGCATCAATAGCAAATAGTGAGAGGCAGAACCTTTTGTCTACCGTCCGACGGTCTGTACGCCCTTCTGCCTGCGTTCGTCTTATCTGCGTGGCAAAAACTTTTCAAAATTTTACTACTTTGGTGCAACATCAAAATGCCAAGTTTTTACGATTACGTTGCCGCTGCTGCTGTTGCTGCAATTTTACTTAATTTTAATGGGATTTTTTCTTTCGCCAACTGCAGAATGCATTAAACAGAGCCAAGCGCACACGAGAATTACGCATGAGTATATGTACACACATGTGTGTGTGTGTGTGTGTGTGCCAGAGGCTTTTGTGAAATGGCAAATACTATACGCTGCCTTTAACTAGCTCATATAAATAAGTATGTGTGTTGTTTGCATGTATGCATTTGACTAAGGCGCAGTTAAAGCCAATATATAGCCTGATGCCTGGCTTATACAGCTAGCCAGGTTGGCAGGCAGTCAGGCCACTGTGCAATTTGACGAAATAGAGAATCGTAAAGTTTAAACTAAATGGAATGTTGGCCAACAGCTTACTACACTAACTACATTAAAATTTCTACACTAAGCTGAGTGCCAGCAGCGACTTAAGCACAAAAGCTAACAGCTACGAAAGCTGCAAGAGCGAGAGAGAGCTATTAAACTTAATTAGCTATGTTTGTAACATAATATGCTTTGACAGTTTAAACTGTGCACAGATCGGTTATATAGCTGCTATCATTTGAAACTTGGTATGTCACTCTAGGAACTTATAAAATGTATTCAAACCAAATTCCAAAGCCATAGCTTGATAAACAAAAAATTTAGAGCAAATCGGTCACATCGGTTATATGGCTGCTATATGAAATAGTGCCTCAAATCATTTGAAACTTGGTAGGTCACTTTGGGAGCTCAAAAATGTATTCAAACAAAATTTCAATTGAATAGGTTTAAAATTAGAGTTTATGCCAAAAAAACGGAAAAATATCCATAGTGCTGTGCCTAGCTATTGCTTTTTATAATTGTTAATTAAGCCAAGTTGTGCTACAAATTAATTTACATACTATTATTAGTTGGTTTTCAATAGTTGTTAAAGCATAAAAAGTAAATTGATAAAGACGCTGCACATTTAATTGCAAATGAAAGCTCACTGCTACGACACACACACACTCATAGCATTTAGCTTGTTATTGCAGCTTATTTATTTAGTAGCAAATGCCTGACACTCTTTTGCACTTTGGCTGCGCATTTTAGTTCGATTTTTAAATCTAAGCGCAGCTCAATAAATTTTGTTGCAGCTTCAGTTTATGCTTCAGTTTGAACGCTTCTTAATCAGCACGTTTGCAGGCCACAAAACCTTTGGGCAATAACTTTACAGTTGACTGGGTTAGCGGGCGACAAATGCGCCTGACAACAACAACAACAGCAAGAGTCGCCCAAGGCTTGGTCAATTTATTAGCTGTTGGCCACGTTCAGGCCATGTTCTGGCTATTTATGACAAACTGGCTGCTTATTATTAAGCCAGGAAGCAAAGTGTACGCTATATGCGTTTACTATATATCTGATGTCTGGCACAAGTGGCAGCTTGTTCCGGCAGGCATGTGTAGCAGTAAAAATGTCAGTCAGTCGTACTACTACTACTACTACTACTATTGTCCATACTAGTTGACGCTGCACAATTCTTTTCCTTTTACGACCCGCCCACTATATGAAGTCGTAAAGTTGAGAAATTTTTGCTGCCTGCTGCTGCTGCTGCTGCTCCTTGCAACGCTTTTTCTATATGTTGCTGCCTGTTCTAATAAGCAAGCGGTTATGCTATGGATGCAATTTTCAAGAATTTGTAGTTACGCATGCTGAGCTGAGCTCTAGGGTTGCCATAACTCTGCTTTGTGCGCATCATCAGCCTTGATGAAGCGTTGCCTTTGGTTATGGTTACGTTTAAAAAAAAAAAGGCAAATAGTGCCGCGTCTATTTTATGGTTTAACAAAGGCAAGACAATGGCTTCGAATATGACGGAAGTAAATTGTGGGTGAGGCATGTGTAATAAAGACAAAAATGGCTGACAGCTGAGTCATTTGCTTAACTGGGCGTGAAAGGTCATAAGACATGCATGCATATTGTCTATGCATAGCATAGATCTATTAAAAAACTTGATCATTAGACATAGCTACATAAAATTTACAACGCGACTCTTTGTTTTCAATCTGCGTTCAAAATGAAAAACAATTCAAACATAAACAGTTTTAAGCTTTATAGTGCACACATTTGCACGTCGCAGTGCCTATTGAACAACCCCCCACATCCCCCCTACCCACAAACCTCATGTATGCAGCGTAGGTGTCTCTGCCTGCCCCACTGGCTCGACTCTGGAGTTGAACGTGTTTAGTAGCAGTTAACGATGCTGGATGTTATTGTAGCTACTACTACCTGACAGCTTTCACAGCCAAATGCTCAGTGCTATGCATTGAGAGTAGGGTGGCTCAAGCTGAAGCTGCCGGGCTTGCCAGCGACGGTGTTGGCAATGTCGTAAATTCTTCGCATGCATTTTTCGGTTTAATGATGCATTTACGATGCCAACAGCAGCGACAAACCGAAAACAATAACAAATACTACTACAGCTCGCCCCCTTTCAGTCAAAAGAGCTTCAAGCCATGGCTTGAAAGTGTAACGGTACTGCTGCTGCTGAAATGGCCAACAACTTGAGCAAGCAATCGTTACACTTCTCTCAGTTTAATGTCAGCAACGAAATTAACAACAGCTAAACTATCTAGCGGAATTTAAATTTAAATTAGTTATACACTTAGTATACTTAATATTGTTTTTGTTTAATATTTTTACTTGTAGCTTGGCATATGAACTGCTTAAATTGTTAACAATAGTAATGATATATTTAATTTTAGATTTTACAATATAAATTTTACATTATGTATATGAAGCATAAAATAGCTTAAATATAAAGCTAAATTTTTACATATTAACATTGAAGCTGTTAAACTATTACTAACTCTATAGTTGTTGATTAATTTGCATAAAGTTTGCCAATTTGTAAGTTGAAATATTTGTTTAAGTAGTCGAAAGTGTTTTATATTAATTGCATTGGGTATCGAAATTTGAATATTGATTATGTTTATAAGTTAATGCTAACTCGCTGCTATTAGTTATTAATTAATTATGCATAGGAAACTATAGTTTAGTTTGGCGTGAGTAGTAGTAGCAAATGTAAGGGAATAAAACAGATTTCAAAAGCTTCGTTGAAATCAACGAGCTTTGCAATTATGCAGCTAACTTAAAAGTATATCCAATGTTTATAAACTAAGCTAAGCTAAGCTTAAATTAAACAAACATTTTAGTGCTGTCTCGTTGTTTGCCATTCGATATACTTTGTGTTGCGTGTTGATTGAAAGTTATGCAAGTCGCGCGCCCATGGGGATTATGTTGATTGTAGAGTAGTTTAGGCCAGATCGGGGGTTATGTTGATTGAAGAGTAGAGTAGTCTTTGCTGGCATCTCAAGGGGTATGTTGATTGTAGTATGAACAGATCAGCGATCTGCGTATTTGGTTTGTTGATTGAAGATATATCCAAGTAGTTGTAGCAAGAGTTTAGTAAGTGCTTACGTTAGATTCGAATTAAGTATTTACAAAAGCTACAAATTTGACTTTAACTCGCGTGCGCGTTGTAAGCTTTAGGCTAATTTATTAATATTTAATATTAAAGTTATAGTGTGCTTGATTTGACTTGAAACACACACAATAAATATGTAACTGTGGCAAAACCTTTGATTAACGTTTTGATTTTAGCTTTAGGAATTCAATGTTTATTGTTTTTAAGAGAAAAGTTATCATCCACATTGCCGCGTTGTGTTGCGCAGCTCACCCCCATCATAAATATTTAAATTGTTTTCGCGCGAATATTCATTCACAACATATTGGCCTGGGCGTGTAACAGTTAAAAATGTTAATAGTAAACTCCAATATGTGTGTGTTTGAAATAGTTGAACTAATTTTATTATAATGCTAACTGTTCGCTTACCCTCTTCAATGCGACGTGTGGCCTCATCAATGTCGGCGCCAGCATCTTTTAATATCACATACATGAGTGGCATTAGCTCCCAGGGATAACGAAATTTTTCTAATAGCTTTTGGCAATAGTCTAGTAAAACATCTTGGCCTGCAATAAACGTAGAACAAAATACAATAAATAAACATTGCTATAGAGGCTTTAAGCTTATCAAAAAAACTTGTAAATACTTTTAAATTTATTTGAAAATTTTGTTCTTATCTTTTTCTTTTATCGTTATGTAAAAATAAATAAAATAATTGCTATACAACACGGCGTATGCTTAATGCTAGCGCAGCAAATTCATATAGTGCAATTTAATGCGGCATAGTTATTCAATATGCTGCAGCTAATTGTTCAATCGTGCAAGCAAAACAATAAATTCAATCGATTTGGTTGCAACTTTTGGCCATAATAATTTACACTCGGCATTGTAGCCATGTACATTATGCTGTGCCTGCCATTTTAAACAAGCAACAACAACAACAATTATAATATAAACAACAAAAGCGTTGTCGTTGTTGTCGTCGTCGTCGTCGTCATCGTGGGTAGTTTCCGCAGTAGGCGGAGCTTCATAGTCATTGGCTCGTTTTATTATGTTTCTCTTTCCTTTTTTCGTCTTTTGATGTTGTTCTTGTTGTTTGCTGCATGCAACTGCTGCTGCTGTCGCTGCTGCTGAGTAGCGCCAACTACAACGCCAATGTTGTTGCTGTTGTTGCTGCTGCTGCTGCTCTTCGTGCAGTGTGGGGAGTTTGTGGCGCACGTTTTGCATTGGTGAGCGCGCTCTCTGCTATATATACATACAATACATACATATGTACAGCTGTATGTGTGTGTGTGTGTGTGTGAAACGTGTTTTCATGCTTTGCGTGTATGTTGCTGTTGTTAATGCAGCTGTTGTTGCAATTGTTGGGTTTACATCATTTGTCTTGTATATAAGTTTATATAGACACGCAAATTGTTTAGTTGGTTCGCCTGTCTTTTGGCGTTTTTTTAATTTAGTAATTAAGCTATTAGTTTGCTGTGTGTTGCTTTTAATTGCTTTTGCCATTTTTGCATTTTATGCATTAAAATTATTTTATTAGGCGAACAAATTAATTTATAACCCAAATAGTGCTCATTGGCCAATTTGCGCTGCGCTCAATTTCAATAGCTTAATAGCATTAACATTGGCTTTGGTTTTAATCAAATTTTGCTAAGCATAATTAAAATATATTAAATATAATTAGCCTAGCATAGTTTTGAGCATCGAATTTTGGCTACGCCCATCTAATAGTTGTGCAGCCAATGTTGCTGTTGCAGCTGCAACATGAAGCTGCCACACCCATTTGAGTGCTAACGCACATTTACAGTTAGCCAGTAAACGATGCCATTAACGCGCATAAACTGGCTTCTGACTCTGCGCACGACAAAAGTCAGCAACTCTACAGTTATACAGCTCATATATAGTTGTATATATATATAAGTAAATAGTTATATATGCAGGTACTGTATATAGCAGTGGACACACACATAAGATAGAAATTCTTGTGTTTCGCCTTTTTTGCGGGTATTATTACTTTTATTACTGTGCAAAGTGCAGCTGACTCTCCAATGCTTTGCTCTCACACTCGTTCGCTCTCTTTCGCTCTTACTCTAGCTTGCTCTCTTGCACATTGCCGTAGCCGAATCCTTTTGCCTGGCTGCAGCATCGTTTCTTTTATATGTTGCTGCTGCTGCTGCTGTTGTTGGCACTTCGCACTCGTTTTCGCTGTCGTTTAAGTCGTTAGCAAAGTTTTTCATCGTCGTTTTTTGCACTTTTTGTGCGCCTTTTTATGAGAGTTTGTTGCAGCTGCTGCTGCGCCTGCCTGGAGTTTTCCTGCTATATACAGTTGCACATAGAAGTGTGTGCCAATTGCAGGAATTACATGGCTCGGCCTCGGCCTCGGTTGTCTTCCAGCCCACTTTTATAGCCTCCTTCATATTCATATAAGCTACGCAGCCTTATATGCAACTATATCAAAATATCAAGTATACGCAGCGCATTTTTAGTTGTGCACGTCTCACAAATGCGTTTGCTGCTAGGCTATCGTAAAGCTTGCTAGCTTGTCACTCTAAGCTGTAAAATTAACTTGGCCAATAAAAAAGCTTTGGCTGCAAATATTTTGGATAACAATTTTTGTTGGCCAGCTGGCCAAAGGGCCAATGCAAAGTTTGGCCAGCAGCCGTAAACTGACGAAATGCCAATGCTGCTCTGTAGCTGTAGATTTGATGCTGCTCAAGCAGGCAAAGTCGTAAAACGTAACAACAATAAAAAATAATAAATCGAAATATCCACAAAATGGCAGCGCAAAATGTGCAGCATGCAAAAAGGAGTAGCAATCAAGATGAATTGATGCAGGCAACCAGCTGCAGGCCAGGCACACAGGCAATGTGGCAAATGAAGCAAGCACAGACACACACACACACACACACAGAGAGAGAGTGAAAGATAGACGAGCGAGCAATCACAATGCAAATGCATGCTGAGCAAACAATATTAAATGAGAGCAGCTTGGAGCTGCCTCTTAATGAGGCATGCGACATAGAAGACGCAGATGGAATATAAAATTAACTAAGCGCAATGATTTAAGCAAACATTTATTAGTCTATTGAGCTAGGCAAAGCAGAGACTGACAAGCAAGTTCAAATTACTGAAGAGTATATGAGATTTGTGAAAAATACACGCAGAGAAAAGCAAAAGCTGTTCGTTTATTTCATGTTTTTGTTATTAAAAGAAATATATTTGTAGTTGAATGCAATGATAAGTAAATGTTTTTAATTTTAATATTGTTTCAATTTAATACTTTATGCCAAACAATGAACAATTACAATTATATTAAAAACAATATTCCTGGATCAGAAACGTTTTGCTGCCTAGCATGAGATTATTCAGAGCTTGGACTGGGCGTTGATATTTACAACATGCGCTTATTCAATTTATATTTATATCTTTATCTCTTAGATTACTAAAAGTATGACGAGTGTATGAGTGTGTGAAGTCACAAATGCATTAGAAAAATATAACAATTATTATTAGACTGACACAATAAATCTTGAAAATTCTTAAAAATATATAAAATCGTATTAATATAAGCGCTTGGCTCAACACTCAACACTTTGTGTACGTGTCACAAAATGTGTTTAAAATAAATTGTGTAAGCAAAAGAATTTGCAACATTTATTTATCATTGTTGCCTGAAGGCCTTTGTTAAATTCTAGGCTACAATTAAAAATAAATAAATAAATAAATTTATCATTGTCGGTTGCTGTATATGTCAACATACAAATTTTAGCTTCCAAAGTATAGTTAAGCCCAAAAACTATTTGTAATGATCATTTGTTGTAGTTCAATGAAATGCTCAAGCTAAATTATTGTGTTGATATAGCGAATGAGCAACTTTTTGCGCTTAAATCCAATAAAGCGCACTTATATGTTTAAGTTATTATTGAAATTTTTGAATATTTTTATTTTATGGTGTATAGACAGCATTATGTTTATAGCTCTAATATTCTTATATTTATACATACAAGTTGACGCTTGTTGCTTTTTATGCGCCAATAGCCTTCGACTGTTTTATTAAAATATGCCTCAATTTTTATTTATTAAAACAGTAAACGCAAACCACAAAATATTTTATTGGTTTTTTGGTGTTATGCGCTTACTTCTTTATTGAAAAAAATTAATATAATATAATATTAATATATTGAATATTGAAATTATGCAAAATGCATGTTTAACTAAAGGTTTTGTTGTGCTAGACATTTAAGTTTGGTAGCTTGTCCGTTTGTTTATATATTCTTGCCAAGGCCTGTATTTTGTTTATATGCATTTGGCAAGTTGCAAGTTGCGCTTAGCTAAGCTCTGGCGACGTCACTTTACCGTTGTCGTAGCTCATTTACAGTTAAGCACTTGTATGGCTCTTGCCTGCTGCTGTTTAAGTCAACGACACACGCGTCGCTTTTGGCCATTGGCATTCGTCAGCAGCAGCAGCAGTAAGCAGTAAGCGCTAATAAAAGTGCATGTCGCTGGGATGTCACGCATCCTTGACGGAAGTTGGCATTGTGCTTTGGCTGCTTTTAGCCAAGTTAAGCTTGTTAAGCTTGGCACGAAAGCAGTTTTAATCTCAAAATTAAAACGTTTGTCATTTACCAGCAACTTTACGAGTTATATAAAGAAAAGCGCTACGAGCTCAACGCTTGTCAAACCCAAACCAAAGATGCCAGCCCCTTGACATAGTCAGCACCATTTTCGTAATCGCTGTTGTCGCTGTTACCATCCGTACGACTCCTTGCAGTCGTAATTCACTTGAGCACAAAACTCCAAACTCGTACCAATTGCAGTTGACTTGGCTGCCTGCTTGGTGCTCCCCCCACTCCGCAGCTTTGCTCGTTCATCATGCATCATTTTGCATGCATTTATATAGTTTTTTATTTTTATTATGGAAAATAACAAGCTTGCGCTGTAGATTTGCTTTTATGATCGCAAATACTTTTTTATTGCACGTATTTGAACTTGGCTAAAACATTTCTGGGCATATAAATTGCGCATAAGTTAAGCCAAGATTAGATATGAGAAAGTCTGAGCAATTGCAACTATTGCTGCAGCAGCTGCTGCTAAATATAGCGCAGATATCTATAAATTCATTTGGCACTTTCAGCGCACTTAAATATGCGCTATATATACGCATATTATTATGGCATACTGTGTGGTCGCAACATTGTCGTCTGGCGGTATTTTAATTACTCTGTTGGAAATTAGGGAGCATTTTTGGCAAATGATTTTATGCGCTTGTTCTCTGGCTGTAATAAGTTGTTTGTTCTTAATTGCATTAAAATGCAGCAGTTAATGGCGTTGTAAGCTGCTTGCGATGCAGCTGCTGCAAGCTGATTGCTATGCATATGCACTAGCACAACTGAAAGCTGCTTGCGCTGCAAATTTTGTGCGTGTGTTGCTTTCAATATTAAAGTTCAATATGAACCCCAAGCGTATGCAGTGGTGCCATTTTCGCTTTTTTCTCGTCAGATCTGGCTTTTTTTGAAAGTGTGAATGCGGGCACAATTTGAAAACAGCTAAAATTGTGGCTTTTTTAAAAATTAAAGCAGCTTTCACTCTGAAAAAAAAATTGGGGGCTATGTTTTTGTGTGTTTTTTGTGAAATTAAAAAAAAAACAGTTGGCTGACTTCACTTTCTCTCTAATTTTCCAATTTATTTACTCAAGCTTTTTTCTTTCTCGGATTTAGCTTTTTTAGCCCTTGCTTCCAGCCAGAAACTGCTTTTTTTTCTTGATCAAAAGTTGGCAGCACTGAGTTAGGCAAACAACTAAACGTGCCCAAGGTATAAAATGTTTGTTGATACTAAGTGACGCCAAGCGGCAAAGTAAGCAGAGGTCAATTATGACGTAAGCGCATATGCATTAAAGTAAGTATATACTTATGTGTGTGTGTGTGTGTGTGTGTGTGTGCGCCTGCCTTACTTTATTCTTGCAAGTGTTTGGCTAATCGGTTTGATTTTCTTGCCTCAATGCTAATTTCTAATATGTGGGACTACGTCAACTCTTTATGCATTACACGTGCGCTGCATTGCCAAAGTCGATAACGATAACTGCGTCTGCAGCTGCTGTCTCGCTCACTCAATTGACAGCTCTTGCGGCGCTTGTCAAAGCAAAGTGCTTAGTGCATTAAGCGCTTAAAGTTATACACAATGCATATATTTTAAAATATAACTGTTGCTTGCTCATAAAAATCTATATTTGATTTATTTTTATTGTCTGTCTGCGTCGCAGCGCCCACAAGTCATAAAATATATTTGCTTAAAATTATGCATATTTTGCTTTTGCAGCTAATTTGATGTTTGGCCAAGTTCAAAAGTTGAAGCTACAAAGCAACTAAGTTGAATTTCGAGCTGTGCAATTAACAATTTTATAAACATTTGTCTCGTACATGACACAACTTTAAATTACTTACAAGTAAGTGCATGTTTATTTTTAAGTAAATCACTGCGCTGTTTAAGGAGTTGCTGCTGCTTAATGAAGCGCATGTTTTGCTGGCAGAGCTGCAGCATATAAATCAAGGCGTAAAATAGATGAACTATTTTTAGTTTTGCCCAGGAGCATGTGTGTCACACTCCTTCGGATTCCCAAGTAGGTGTAGGTGTAATTATAGAAAGCACAATAGCTGCCAAAAAAGATTTGATGCAAAAGTTATGTTAATTTGCATTTAAGCCAAACAAAGCGTTGCTACAAATTGACTATGACTACGAACTCGTGCATTCTATATAATAAAATATAAAATTTGTTAAAAAAAGGTACAATTCACGCAGCTTGCTGTCAGCCTGCTGCCAACATAAGCGCTTATAAATTTAAAATAATTATTCAATTTGCCTGTTCAAGTGTCTGATTTCGCGCATTGAACATTTTTGGCAGCAGCAATTGGTGCGTTGCCAAATCGCTTTGTTATTACTTTTAATTAAATGCTCGGCGCAATGTGCAGCAGACATTGTCAACGGGCCTGCCTGCCATAAGTGACGAAACAGTTTTCAACTATTAGAGCTGCTCATGTGTGTTGATTATCGCGTCAATCTATTTGATTGCACAAGTTGCTTTGTTGCTGTGATAAGCGTTTGGCTTATCAGCGATATGGGGCCAACTCAAAAAGGGTTGTCGCCAAAAGAAATGCAAGACGCAGTTGCAAACGTGACTATGGCGACTCTAATTGAATTCGAGTCAATGCGTCGTATGCGCAATATGCGCAGGCATTGTGCCAGCTAGCTACGTTTATTAAAGCCAATTGGTAATTGGCTGCAGCTTAAGTGGCCAGCAGCCATGGCTAATGCTCTTTGGCCATGCTGCTAGCTACTGTGCACTCACTAATTTCATACCTGATTCTCGGCTAAGCAAAAGAAATGCAACTCCAGAGCTCAGAGCGAGCTACAACTGCAGCTAGTGGGTAGTGAAGTTTGGCAGCTCTGGCTGCCTTTGCGGTAATTCGTCTTATAGACAGACGCCAAAATGCTTGCTAGACTGTAGCATCGTAAAATGTTCCTTTGCGCTTTTTACGAGCGCGCCCCAAAACGTTGCAAACGTTGGAAACGTTGATGACGACGACGACGATTCACACAAGTAAAAGAAACCAGTCAACATACCAGTATATTTATTTGCCCGCTAGGGTTTTTACATTTTGGCATTGCATGAGTTTGACGCTCGTAAAAATTAAGAATAAAAAGCACCAAAAATTCAACCACCAACTCTACGTTTGATTTTTTGTTCGCTTTGCAGCTCGCCTAGTTTTTATTGCTCGCCAGTTACATTCGCGTTAATTGCTGTGACTGTGATATAAATCAGTTGATATGACGCCCGTGTGCTTTAAATAAAATAAAGTTTCAATTGATTTCGGTCAAACCCTATTGATTACAATGCGAAAGTCTTGGCTTTGCAATTTATACTAAGCGCCTAAGCTGCAAAATCACACATCATAAAACTAAAGTTTCCATTAGGCTGTTTTTTTTTTTTTAATAGCAACGCTTGCATAATTGCTAACCAAAGTTAATGTTTCAATTAAGCAAATAACCAGTTTTTGGTGTTGGCCTTAAGCATAGCAATTTATGCAGCGTCAATTTAGACGCAACATGTTATTTGAATTAAAATAATTGCAGAGTTGATTAAATTGACAATTTTGCATGTAAATAATTATGAATATAAAGTGAATTATAACGCAGCTATAAATTAGTTTGCATTGCTGCTGGCTGCTCACATAAATTGCCAAAATCAAAGACAATTAACGGCTTAATTGTCGCTTAATAAGTAAATTTGTTGCATTTCTCACAAATTAGCCGCAGGCCTATCGAACTGCAGCTCATAAATAACAAGTTTGTTTGGCTTGCTGGCAGTGTCTGCAGCTGCAGCGTTTAGCTAGGCGTATGCGTAATATGAAAACGATTGCCCCAATGCACACACACACACTGGCATAAATTACAGAGTGTACGGCAAGGCAAAGTGTAGTGCGCAGTGCTTAACTAAACTAAAGCAAAACTAAATTGTTGCTAAGGCAGCGCTATAAACTAAATTCACAAGAGAATTTCGCGAGCGAGTGAGTGTGAACTTAAGAGCGTTTGAAAGAGCGTATAAAACTGGGTGAGAGCGTAATGCAAATATTGCATTTGTTAGCGATTATGCCAGAAAATTGCTTACACGTGCCAATCAGTGGGGAGGCCGCGACGTCTGAGGCAGTGGGTGGCGGGTGGTTGCTTGCTTGCTTGCTTGGTTGGGTGGTGCGACATACTAGAAGGCGAGCGAGCGCTAGCGTAGACAGCTGCTGTGCTAAATATACGTGTGTGTGTGTGTCTATGTGTGTGTCTGTGTGATAAACAAATGCATTTGACTTTGACGCTTGTGTTTGCGCGTCTAGAATTGTTCTAGTACTAGCCCTTATTATACTTAGTGTGTTAGCTTAACTATATATCAATCTATGTGTGTGTGTGTGTGTGTGTGTGTGTGTTTGCGTGTGTGTGTATAAATTCACTTGAACTCTGCGCGCTCAATCATTTTTTATAACGTGTCAATTGTTTTGGTATCTGTCTGAGCTGTGAGCGAAGCGTGTGTGAAAATGAATTTTCAATTGGTCAGACGTGTCTGCCGAGTTCTCGGGAGGAGCAGGAGCTACGTACGGCACACAGCTGGCCGGAACTAAACAGCGGCCCAGACATAGCCGACTACGTGCTTTATTGTCTTATAATGTGGCATGTAATTTGTATTGTATTGAACGTTGGCGAAGAAAGTCTCGAGCAACTCAAATGCTGACATGTTGATAAAAAAAAAAATAAAAATATGAACACACACACACAACACCAACACACAACGTATGTTTATAAATAAAATGGCGTCGCTTTGTGCACAATTATTATGTATTTAAAATTAATTTGCTATTTTTCTTGGCAAAATACTTTAATAGCCTCGGCGAAAATGGCACCGCCACAATGTCTATAAAATAAAACCATTAGACACTAGACAAATATTTCGTATTGCATATTTTTATAACAATTACAGTTTTGTGTGTGTTGTGCTTAGCATTTTAAATAGCCAGCAAATGAGTTAGTTAATATTAAGCTATGTAATTTACTCAAAAACTTAATAGCTCATTTCTCTTATTTATATGCAGCTAAAATAGTTGGCCCAGCAACTTAAAGGCGACCCTAAGCCATGTGTAAATATAATTTACAACAAAGCCACACACACACATGCTAAGTGTATACATGTGTGTGTGTGTGTGCATAAATATAAATATAGCTATGTATGTGTGCAGCGCAGTGCAATGGAAAACAATTCAAGTTCAAGGTGAGCAATGTCAATGTCGCACAGTGGCCAACAATGCAATAGAATATATAGAGCTTTACAACTGTATAACATTTATCATAGCTGCGGCTTATCGCTCTCCACTGTGCACCCCCTTTAAGCTCAATAACCACCACCCTAGCCACACTCAGTCGAGTCTATCAACGACATGTGTATGTAGATTGCAATTTGCTGTCAAGCTTGCTTTCGTTCAAATTATGCAATAATGTAATAAATTCATATATGCCACACACACACACACACACACACACATAACTCTCACTTTCAATGTTGACTTTGCGCTGCTATCGCTTGAGCCAACTGGCAAGTTCGTTAGCCATTTAAACATTGCACTTTAGCATAAAAATGCGGCACTAAGCAATGAATTTGAAACTTTTACTTAAAGTAAAGATTGGGGCATGTTTAGTTTTCAATAAATTAAATTCAATTAAACACTAAGCATTGAATTTGAAACGCTTACTTCAAGTAAAGAATGAGGCATGTTTAGTTTTTAATAAATTAAATCTAATTAAACACTAAGCAATGAATGTGAAACGTTTAATTTAAGTAAATATTGCAGCATGCTTAGTTATCATTAAACTAAATCTAATTAAATAACAAGCAAAGCCTTGATGATTAAGCTATAAGCAACAACATTGCAGCAGCTCAAAACTTTGTTGAAAATAATTCTAAAACAAATACGACGCAGCCAGCTGTCTATATTGAAAATTTAAATGTAAATAATTCCTAAGTTATTTAGCCGATCGTTTTGAAATTTATAACAATGCTCAAAAACATGATAAGGCGTATTTGGGATTTTTTTCAGGTTTTTATATATTTTTTAATTGCTTAATATTGTGTTTGTGCGCTGTTTTTTCGGTTTGCGGGGCATAGAAGAGCAAATTAAATAAAATAAAATAAAAGCGTTTGGGTTTGGGCATAGCAGCAGCTACATATAAAACTTGGTAGCTCTAGCTCTTATAATTGCTGAGGAACAAACGCTCAAACATACAGACGAACATAGCAAATCGACTCAGTTGTGAATTTTTTTACAAAAATGTCAAAATTTCGCTGCCATGCAAAATGAATTTTAATGTTTAGCTGCTTAGCTAAACTACAGTAATGCACATAGAACTTCACTTTGTTATTTGTTATAATTTATGTTATGTTTTGAAAAATACTTTGCAGTTTTCAGTTGCTTGTACCGTAATTTGAGACGCAGACCAATTAAAACGGTTCAGTGCCACATATAAAAATGAGTTTTTTCTTCATCTTTTGCATGTGTGTGTGTGCGTGTGTGTGCGTGTTAAACAGGTCGGCTTAGTAACCCGTTTTGACTCAAAGATAAGTCGAACATGCACAATTAATGGCACATATATATACAAGTTTGACGATATGCTAGGCGGGCTATCGTCTGGCATTAATCAGTGCTGGTATAAAAATCAAGCATTAATACGAAAAGGAAGCGCTTTCAAATTAAAATGGAACGTCATTTCGCAAAAGTAACAAAGCGACTGCCAGCAGCGCTAATTAAATTATTTTAGCCAAGAGCTAAGGCTTAGCAGGGTCAGGGTCAGGGTTAAGGCTAAGCAGCTACGCGCTGTAAAAAGTCAAGTTGAAAGGACTTTACGTAGTTTTTTATGTGTAAAACAACAAAGTTGTAAATTATAATTTTATGCTTGAAATCTCAAAGCAATAAGATAAGCAAAACCACAAACCACGCAATGAATCTGCAACTCTAGACTTAGTTTTTGGCATTAGTTGCAGCTCAAGTTTTTAACACTTTGAGTTACAATTCAACAATAAAACTTAAAGTTTGTATATTGTATGTGTATGCGTTATAAAAAGCAACAAGCCAAAAGCGAACGCAGTTCAACAAAAATCATAAAAATGCAGCTTAACTCAAAACTCAGCTCATTAAATGCGTCTGCGCAACGTAATTTGCCTTTAAGGCGCGCACGTTCTCGACTTCAACTTCCTTTAGACTGCCTACGAGCAACAGCAACAGCAGCAACAACAGCAACAGCAACAATCTCAAGCATGTTGCTTGTATCGACGACTGTCGTTACACAGCATATAACCTCACACACACAGATACACACGCACACTCGCTTACACGCAATGAAATTTACGACACAATGCGCGACATTTACAACTTTGATGCAAAAGCCAAAAGTGCGCGTATCTTAGGCAAAGTCGCTGAAGCATTTCCTAGAGCTGTGGGAGCGTTTGTTAGTTAGCTGCAAAACGAAATGTTTTTCGTAATTGTAAAATTGTAGAATATAAATTAAAAAATGCGCTTAAAAGTGCAAGCAAAATTCGCATTCACATTTAGCGTTGCTCGTTGCTCGTTGCGGTTTTTATGCGAGCAAATCGTGACACATTTAACGATTGGCAACAAAACCAGCAATTAATGCTTTATGCACTTATTCAATGCTTAATAGACCATACTTGGTGCCCTCTGCTTGTTTACTAACAAATTCTTTAATTGACTGTGCAATTCTCTCGAAACTGGCTTTGCTTTGAGTTTTTTCTTAAGCGGCTTAGCTGTTAAGCTGTCATTTCTTTCATTTTATTAAATATATGCAGCCTTGCTGGAAAACCTGTAAGCAATGCACATTCACTTATTGACGAAAAGTGCGACTAAGTGCTGCAGTTTCATTTCGCATTGCATTGATTTTGTCTGCAATTGAAAATTGATAAATTTACTTGCAACAATTTGAACAGCATGTTGCCTTTTTTTCTCTTTTTAATTTACGCACAACAATCGATTGCGAATTTGCAACAAGTTTTTTAAACAACTCGCTTGATTGCGAGTGCAAAGAGCTGAGCACAAACGACAGCGGCAGACGCTGTTAATAAGCAAAAAGTATAAAGTAAAAGAGTAAAATAAATATAATTTGTAATTTAGAAGAGACAAGAAAAGTTAAGTTCAGCAAATTTGGAATCTACAAAGAATTCTAAGAACATCGCAACAAGAGAACTTTTGATCTAACATCAGAATATTGAAGATTTGCATTAATTTCTGTATTTTATTATAGCAATCAATAATATAAATACAAATCCAGCAGCTCTAATGAATTTAATAATTAATAAAAGCATAAAAAGTATATCAAAACCATATATATTTATATATAATATTGAAGAAATAAATAAATTCTGTTTGAATTTTCATTCAAGTATTCAAAGTATATCAAATTCATATATATTTGTATATAGAATTTGAGCTTTAAGTTTGAAGAAATAAATAAATTCTGTTTGAGTTTTCATTCAAGTATTCAAAGAATAAAAAGAATATTGAAGATTTGTGTATTTTATAATAGCAATAAATAATAATAAATACAAATCCACCAGTCCTAATGTATTTAATAATAATTAAAGGTATTGAAAGTAAATAGAATCCATATGGCCTGAAGGCCTTAGTTGCTCTGGCTACATAAATTGTAATATACAATTAATTCTAAGTTACAATTAAAAATAAATAAATAAATATCGAATGCATATATTGTATATTTGTATAGGATTCAAGTATATAATATTTGAGCTTTAAGCTTGAAGCAATAAATAAATTTTCACACAACGAAAACTAATAGACCTTTGTGCATTTTTCAGCACAGCGTTCCCAGCCCAAAGAGTGTGCAACATATTACTGCAAATTAAAGCGCTGCAAAGGACAGCAGATGACAGTGGCTGTGGCCAGGAGCAGCTCATCAGGCGGTAAGTCTACAATTTAAATTAATATTGAGTGTGCTACATAGTTTTAGCCTGTAATTTTAGCCCTTTTAATTTAAAGCTTCGAGCACGCTGTGGCGCTCGTGATATGGAAACTAAAATAAAGTGATTGCAATTGGCCCAAGGGCTATGGACGCGCTTAATGGCCCAAATACCGGTTACAAAGTCTCGCTGGTAGTTTGAAACGATAAACGATTTTGGTGGCTCATTATAGATTGCAATTAATCATTCATTGTGTGCAAAGCTGTCAGCTTAGTGCGGAGCTAATTGGCAGCACCAATTGCCTACCACACACTTTAACTGGCTTTGGACTTTCACAGTCACTTGAGAGCTGCATGTTGCATGTGCTAGAGGAAGTGACTATCATTGCATATTTATGAATGAACTAAGTTAAGCGAGCATGGCATTAAATACTGTTTATATTTTTTTTAGCTTACAAATTGTGGGCAACAATTAAAAACCTTTTGCTGTCAGTTTGCATCAGATATGCAATTAATTATATATTTTTTAGCTTTAGGTTCACATGAGTGTAACGTCAGTTAAATTAACATATAGAAATTGCAGGTTGAAATTAAATTTAGCACATGCTACCTACATATAGATTGTAAATCAAACAAATTTTTCATAAAACTAATTTATGAAATTTGCATATTTTGATGATGTTTGACATATTTTATTGCACATCAGTCTAACTCGACAATTGTATAAATTTTGTTATGCACGAGCAGCCCCCACACCAATTGCAATTGGTCTTTGGTATTTACATTTTGCACGGCAGCAACCGCGACCGGTTGTCGATGCTGCTGCTGTTGCTGCTGCTGATGAGGATTGTCGTCTGCTATAAACAGCTGATCGATGTAGCAACTGTAGCCAAACCAGACTTGCGCTCCAGACTTTGACCAGACTTAAAGTGGAGCTCATTACTTGTTAAAATTATGTGCTGCGGCTATAGTTGTTGTAATTTAAATTCATTTGTGTTGCTGTTGTTGCAGTTGCTGCTTTTAAATTCATTTGTTGTTGCTGCTGCGCTGGGCTTTGGTTTCATGTTTAGTTTTCTCGCTTGCGCTAACTTAATTAAATTGCTTCTGAATTGGCGCCACGTTGTAATTATTTAATAAGAATTTTCTTTAACTTTAACTGTTTTTTAAATATTTATGAAGTGGCAAACAGAGTGTTTCACAGCATTGCTGAGACCTGTTGCATGGGCTAATGTTAATATTGCATGCCACACGGTGCTTAAGAACTGCAAGACCTCCCAAAGATTTGTGCAACTCTTGTTGCCACTCACTTATCGGCAGCCAGTCCACACACACATACAGACACACAGCCGAAACTCTGTTTACATTTTACACTCACACGCAATTTATGGTGCAGCTTTAAAGCAGAAAATTCTTCAATTGCAAACGAACGTGCAACACCAAGCGCTGCATTGTTCAATATTTATGCTTTGGCAGCTGCTAAGCATCTAAATTATGACTGCAGCATGTTTTAGTTTAGGCAAATGCCAAATACTGCAAAATGCTTAGAATTTATGGCTTGGACTTAACAGTTAATAAAAAGTTGCGCTTGTATCAATATTTAAGCTGAGAGCTCCTCAGCTTCATCATTTGCTGGCTGTATAATTTAGTATCATTATAAAGCCATTGCAAGATCTGCTCAATACGATTGCGCTGGTCAAGTCACTTTTGGCTCACGCCCCAAGTTCGAGGCAGCTACACGATATTTTTCAATTATGCAAGCAGCAACAGTTTGTAAGCTGCAGAGCTGGGCAGAGAGCAAAAACTTTAATTGCACTACATGCTCTTTTTTTATAGTTCGACTTAAATATGAAATTGTAGTCAGTAATTAAGTAAGCGCTTAATCCTGGGCCAAAGCGCCGCACACAACTTGAGCGAAAGTATTAAAAAATAATTGTATTAATATTAGCTGGAAATCACATAAATTATGCTGCGAAATGAGCTGCCAAAGAGACTGAGACTGCGACTGAGACTCAAGTTCGGGTTCGGGACCTCCGCTGAGCATATTGCTCAAATATGAAATACACGTAATAAAAATAAAAACAATAAAAACAGCAACAACAAGAAATGCAAAACTACAGCAGCAGCAGCAGCAGCCAGCAACAAAATATGGCAGCCATTTGAAACGAAATCGAAAACAACAACAAAACAACAAAACATTTTACAACTTTATTTTTACGAGCGCGCCAAAGTTTGTTGTGGTTTTTTCTGGCGAAAAGCAACTCCACAGAAATGTGCTACAACAACAAAAAATAATAATAATACAATGCAGAGGCAGCAGAGACAGCTGCCTGTCTTAAGAGCCCAAAATTAGCGCAAGCGCATTAAATTAATTAACTGAAACCGAAGTCTATTGACCACTTGAGTTCTTTTATGTTTAAGCTACAAAATAAAATAAGCCGCAACTGCTAGTTGCAGCTTTTATGACTGAGCTGCAAGTCTTGGCGTGGCAAGTTACTTTGTGCTTTCTTTTTTGCACCCACCAACTTGCAGCGCATTAAGTTGTCTTCTAAGCTAAGCAGACAGCTTAGATTAATAGTTGTCAGCTTGCGACTGGGCAAGGTGTTGTTGCCACATTTAGACACGATTTTTCTCTAATTACAGTTTCACACACAAAGCGGCAGCAAACAAAACACAAGCTGCATACAAATATCAAATTTAACTTACAGACTGCGCTGCATGTTGCTGTCATTTTTATGCCGCCTAGCCATGCATCAAAACTCAATTGCTGGACACCGAAGCAGCAGCAATCAGCAGTCAGTAGCGACGTCTGCCAGTCAATGCAGTTGGAGCTGGAGTTGCAGTTGCAAACCAGTCTGGCAGCTTGGCCTATTAGTTTGTATAACAAGCGTGTGGCAAGTTTGCATTTTTGGCCAACACGTGTTGCCGTCATAAGTGTCAAGTGTATATAAATTAAATTCTATGCTAATTCTGTAGTGGGTGCGGCGAAGACCACTAGCAAATAAGATAGCATATTAGAAATATTTTCTATTTCATTATTTAAGCAAAAAAATATTAAAGAATTTTTATTAATATTATAAATAAAATAAATAATGAAAATAAAGTTAATTTAATTGATAAATTGCATATTTCATTAGAAGCTAGAGATGTTATTAGCTTATTAAAAGCTAGATTTAGATTTTATAAAGTGATATAGCTTATAGAATATGCAAATAGCTTTTAGCTTGAAATCTAGCGTATTTAAATTTTGTTGCCAGCTTTTGAGAGGCAACATAAGTTAGATTGAGGAAAAATCTAAGCTAGAATAAGCTAGATTGAAAATTTGTCATGTGAAGACCTAAAAAAGGTCGCACAGTTGAAATATGAAGTCAAAATTCATGAAAGTACGAATAGTAAAAGTCAGCGCCTGCCAATTAAAATGTGCTAGACTTCAGGCTATAAGCTATTTGCTAAATTTAAAAGCTTTTCCATTTTGAAATATGCTAGAACTAGCCTGAAATATGTTAAACTGGCAACACTGATGGGTAATTACACTCATAATTAAAGGTAATCATGAATTTAGAATTCACTACTATGCGACCTTTTTTTTTAGGTCTTTACATGAGTTTTGACACATATTTTGTGTCTAGCTTATTCTAGCTTATTTTTTCCTCAATCTAGCTTATATAGGCACTCAAAATATGGCAACAGTGACTAGCTGAGACTTGATGGAGCTCTAATAGTTGCTACTGAAGCCTCTACCAAGTGAATGATAAGCGCATGGGGTTTGCTTTGCTTTGCTTATTTTATTAGGTGTGTTGCATCTTCGACTAAAACTAGATTAACTTAGATTAACTTAGACTAGCCTTAGTTCACGCTTAAGCTTCTGCTTATTGTCGCTTCTTTCTTCCGCTTCTGCGATCACTCAAACTTTGGCTACTCTTTCAACATGAGCAGCAGCTACAAACTCTAATCGATCTCTAATCGATTGCTGTACTATATAGTCGCTTAACTTGCATTTACTTATAGCTATTTTAATTATAGATGTTGCGGCTTGTGTGTTAATTTAATTTACACTGCGCGTTTGAACTTGCGCGCAATAAATTAACACAACTATAACTATATAATTTAATATATTAAATTATAAAAGAATTACGCTGCTGTTGACAGCTTTGTTAATTATCGCTGTGGCTGCAATTTGGAAGCATGTTGCATTTGTTGCCTTGGCAACAGTCCCGCGCTACGAGCAGCAGCAGCAGCAACAGCAGCAGCCACTTGATTGGGCTTGCTCACATGCGTACGTGTCTCGTATCTGGTGCTGCCCCCCGCCTGCCGCTGGCACCCACAAGTCAAGCTGTTGCCAAGCATAATTTTTAGACTGACAACAACAACAGCAAAGAGCCTAACGTGGCCCACAGGCAATGCAACGTCGCCTTGCCAATTGTCAACGAGCAGGCAATGTCTTTGCTTTCAATTTGAGCGCCGCATAATAAATGATCCGTAAATATCACTTGATATACACAGACAGACACGTATGATAAAGCGAGATAGAGATAGCGATAGAGAAGAAAGCGTAGAGCGTGCGTCTTAATGATGCAAATTTATACAAGTGTTTTATTTTAATTTACAGCGCTTGGCCATGTGTCACTCAAATATTTCAATGTGACAAATTTAATTTAGCAAGCTCAGATAAGCTCATAAGAGAGATTTGTATAAAATAAATTATAGCCGCACATATCAGAGACGTATTGCCAATTGAAGCGTGTTGCGGATTTTCCAAACTTTAGGCAGCTGCAATTAATTTAAGCTCAAGTGTTTGGCTGCTCCTTTTAATTTCGAGTTTAATTTAATAATTTAACGCTTGCTACAATTTGGTTATCAAAGATATAGAAAATAATAAATAAATTTAATTTAGCGTACAATTTTTAATAATTTAACGCATGCTACAATTTGGCTATCAAAGATATAGAAAATAAATAAATTTAATTTAGCGTACATTTTTTAATAATTTAACGCTTGCTATAGGTTTTTATTAAACTTATAGAAAATAATAATGCACATTGAACACAAATAATTTGTCTATTCAATATTCATTATTAGCTAAGCTGCCACAGAATTTCAAATCGATGCAAAATCAGCTTCGAGGTGACATAGAATTATTTACAATTTTTATTATATTATATAGATTTAGATTGGAAGTTACTTAGTTAATTTGTTAGCTTTGTTGCTGTCCCTAAATAAAATTTCTTTAATTTATTTTATTTACACTTTAGTTTAAATGATTTCAGGCTTAGATCTCCAAAGTCTTCTCTCTTTTCTTCGACTTACCTAGTGGCAAATTTTTGCGTGTGCTGGAGACGGACATGGCCAAAATGGCATTGCCGGAAGTAGATGATGGCGATGGCGATGACGAGTCACAGGAACCTTCCAAGGACTGCGCGGGCGTTGGCACCGTGGACATATTATTGTGATTGTGATGATGCTCAGCGCTGGTTATGACGCTAATGCCGCCGCCGCCGCTGCTGCTGCTGCCGCCGCTGTTGGCTCTGCTGCCGACAGCGTTTGCATTGCTGCTGCTGGCGCCGCCGCCGCCGCCATTGCCCGAGCTGCTGGTGGCGCCATGATCGCTGTGCGAAGGAGATCTCAAGGATGCTTGCTGATGTGGCTGCTGCTGCTGTTGATGTTGCTGCTGCTGCTGCTGTTGCTGTTGATGTTGCTGCTGCTGCTGCTGGTTGCTGTGATGATGATGGTGAGCCGCTGCAGCAGCCATGTGGGCATGATGCATATGCGCATGTGGATGAGCGTGAGCCTGCAAGCTGGCAGCGATGCCATTGTGAGCGAGATGCGTCTGCGGCTGCGACTGCGGCGGCGGCACTGCTGAGGCGGCGGCGGCTGCCACTTGCTGGTGCAGCAAGTGCCCGTGATGGGCGTGGCCGGCGTGATGTGTGTGCGCATGGGAGTGGGCGTGAGCATGCACCGGCAGATGATGACTATGATGGCCAAGCAGCGCTGTGGTGGAGCCCGCCGGCGGCGGCACCTCGTGTATGTGCAACGAGCGCTGCTCATCCTGCGCCTGGGCGCGACGCAGCGCCGTCTGCAGCGCCATCACACGCTGCCGATCCGCTGTGAGGCGACACTTTTCGCAGGTGCAATAGCGGTACTTGCAGTAGCGCTTGTGACCCTTCAGCGTAATCTTCAGTCCATGATTGCGGCAACGCGCGCAATTCGGCGGCGTGCGCGGCGATATGGAGCTGCCGCTGCTGCTGCTGGCGCCGCCGCAAACATCGTTCTTGGAGTCAATCATGTCCGTGTCGGACATGGTGTCGCTGTTCCAGTTCTCCTCGGACACCATGCTGGGAACTTGTATAATTTGAGAGTTGAACAAATCCGTAGCAATTGCGGCTGAGCTGTGTGTTCAAAGTTTAAAGCAGCGGCTCAGCAATTTAAAAGCATTTTTTATATTTTCTTAGTCGTTTAATTAATATTTGAAGTTGAGCTGCAAGAACAAATAAAATATAAACAATTAGCGTATAATAAACAATTGAGTGCGTAGCTTATTTAAACTTGCTCACATAGTTAAAGGCCAGCCAAGCTAATAGCGCACTTTGTGCTGCAGCTGTAAATTGTTTAGTTTATACACCCACACACACACACACACACACACACATGCATTGCTGATGTAATCAGCGCCCAAGCAAATCATAAATAGCTTACAGAAAGTTCGAAAATAATTCAAATGTTTGCTTATACATTTTGTTGCTGCTGCTGCTGCTCGACACGCTTCGGATGCATCCACGTATGTGTGGCAAACAAATTGCAATTTGTTTATGAGAAATATTTTTCAATATTTTTCCAAACAAGCTGCAACAATTTGTGAACAATATTATTTAATTGTCATTGCATGTGTGCAACTAATAATTTTATATTATGAATGTTTGTCTTGCACTTTGAAGCTGAGATACATTTTTGCAGATACGTTTACAGCAATATCGACTGCTTAATATTGCAACACGTTGTGACTATCTAACTACTAAATAAACAGTTAATAGCCAGTTTAATTCAACAACATTTAATGTTTATTTAATGGCTACTAATTTAATTGCTTTAGCACATGTATTGCAATAATTTCGAGCTGTTAAATATATAAACACCAAATTGCAATTTCTAGTTCTATAAAAAAGCATTTGTTGTATATATGCTAATGATATATCAATTTATTCAATTGTATTGAATATTAACTTAAGCTTGAGATCACTCATTACATTATTGAACTTTATTAATTTAAAAATTTACTTTGCTTTACCTTAAGCTTAAACTGCTGTTTATTTTAATTTGTTTAATTTGAAGCTTGATATTTATTTAGTATTTAGTAATAAAACTTGAATTTGAATATTGTAATATTTGATTATTTGTATTTATTTATTTAGCAAACAACACTTCTCTACATAGTTGCAGCACTTATTTGTTAAAAGTTCTTATAGTCACAGCATAAACAAAAAATCACTTGAAAATCACTTTTGCGTTATTTATTTATCTGTGTGTGTGTGTGCGCTTGGTTCGATCACCGGCGGCAAAACGCGCACGACAACAACAACAACGAACAGCCGCTTAAATTAGCAGTTTATGTTAGAAAAAAAAAACGTATTAGTTATTAATTAGTTGGGAAAACTGTTTAGATCGTGTATTGCTCGCGTTACGCGTCACATTGGCAAAAAGGTCTGATATATAATTGAAATATTATTTTTTGCGCTACTGCTGCTGCTGCTGCTCCGATCTGAAATCTTTGGCGTGCGCAAGGCAACTCGTGTTGGGAACCAAGACGCGGATGCAAAGAACTCAAAAAGCGTTCAGCGCAGCGCAGGCAGCGAACTTTTTTTTTTTATTATTTATTTTGCTTTGCATGTGTGTGTGTGTGTGCGATGTTTGGCTGTGTTTGCTTGGACGACGACTGTGACCAGAGAATTGCAATGCAGTCCACACACACACAGAGAACGAGAGCGCATAAAGAGCAAGAGCGAGAGAGCGCAGCACAGCAGAACTAACGCTGACTAACGTTGACGTCGGCTGCATTTGGAGAAATGCTGATGGGGGCTGTGCACACACACACACAAACACATGCACACATACAACTATATATATTGACAGTGAGCAGTGCTTGCTGCTCCTCTCGCAAGTTCACACGCGCCCTTGTACATAGGCAACCTCACACACATTGGCTGTTGCTGCTGCTGCCGCTGCCGCCGCTGCTGCTGCTCTTGTTGTTGTTGTTGTTGCTGTTGGTGGCAACTTCGGCAATGCACTTTGTAGTTGCTTCGCTGTTTTGTTGCAGTTCGACTGCGGCACGATTCAGTTTCGCATTCGCTCTCAACTTGTTTGAGTTCGCCTTTGGCTTTTAGTTTGCTGTTTTTTTTTCTTTTCTTTGAGTTATATGCGTTTATTTAAAATTTTTGTATTAATTTTGTTGCATGCTTTGTCATTTGTTTGCCACAAGCGGCGTATGAGTTATGTAGGCCTTGCGATCTTTCGCTCTTGAACGGCTTAGTGTCTTATCTTCAAAGAGAAATGCACTGGCGCTGGTCAATGCGTTTGCACTTGCCTTATCGACTATATCAGTTATAGCTATATACAAATACAATTGCAATTGCAAAAATTGCATGTTTCTTGTCTAGACAAAAAAACAAATATTAGTGAGAGAGAGAGAGAGAGAGAGAGAGCGGCAAATCTGTTGACTGATAAGTGCTGACAAAAATACACGTAGGCATAGAATATGCAAAACTATTTATTTATATTTGAATTAAAGGGAAACACACTACTATTTATATTACTTGTATGTGTGTGTGTGTGTGTGTGTGTGTGCGTGTGAGAATCGCTGATGGGCAACGAAAGAGTTTGCTTTATTTAGTTAAGAGCGCGGTAATTGAGCATGGAAAAGATTCGTGATAATGCTTGGCGGCTCTCTTAGCGCTTCCGCCTACTCAGCCCCCCACCCTCCCCTGCTTGCATCTATTCCCGCAAAATGTTGTTACTGCCAGTCCGTGTTGTATTTAAACAGTGCAGACGATTGCTTATCTCGCATGTCGCTACTAATTTTTATTTGCACAAGAGAGGAAGAGAGCGCGGGCGAGAGCGCAAGAGAGCGGCATGTGCGCTGCGCTTTTACCTTCGATCGAAATGCCAACTTCATTTAGTTAATTATGTGTCGATCGCAAGCGAGGGAGGGAGGGGGAAAAACGCTGTTCTAGCTTTTCAACAAGTTCATAACTCAGTGCGATTTGATGTGTGGCGATTGCTCTCGCACTTGCGATCGCTCAACTGGTTAGCACATTTAGTAAAGCGTGGGCTGCTTAAACAAGTTGCTCACATGCAAATCCATAATTCAGTAACTTGTTCTACAAAATCCTTTTTTAGTTTTAGCCCCCGAATTCCAGCACAGGCAGCAAGCATTAGCATAATTTATGTTAACTGAAAACACGATCTGACTGCTTGGCATTAGTACTTCCTGTTTGGCTCCTTGCTCGCTGGCGCTCTTTGAGCTGCCAATCACTTGAGCTTAACTGTCAGAACATCGCCATTAAGTCATGTACATACAGCCATTATGCCAGGCAATTACCAGGCGGTAGTAACGCCTACTTGTCGTACTCGTTACTGCTTGACAAGCTGCGGGGACAGCTGCCCCAAAACACGAGACAATGCAACCCAAAATAGTTACCGTCATAAATACTGCAGCATTAACAGCCAGTGGCAGTGGCACTTTCAACTTTGCGAGGCGCGCTTTGCTTGCATAACGTGCAAACGAACGACAAAGAGAGCGAGAGAGAGAGAGAGTTTCACTAAGAGCAACACTTACACATAAGAGAGAGAGAGAGATCAGCCGCACATTGACTAGAATTCCACAAACGCGACTTTCGCACTTTAATATAAAACTATTTCAATGGCTCGCCTTGGCCATGGGCAGTCTCAATTTGTCAGCGGATCGCAGATAACTTGAATTATTTGCATCTGTATATCAATACACGCACACACACAAAGACACACCGTACGTATGTGTAATATTTAAACCTGGAATCACCAACGTTGCAGTCACTATCACAGCACTATCACTTCAGCAAAGCTTGGCAAAAAAATGGCAAATCCGTAAGTAGCCGAGCCCATGCGGCGTACACACGAGCGCAAAGGACGATCGTTGCAAGCAAACTGGTTGTGGCCAAAGCAACCAACATGCCCCACAGCTAGCCAACAGACAGACAGAGAGTCTCTCTCATTATCTCGGTCTCTTGTATTTGCAGTTGACTGCATTGAAAAAAGCAAAACCAATGCGCATTGTGGGTGTCAATCAAGCCGACTGCTGTATGAGCTACACTGCAAAAAAGTGCAGCCAAAGATAAGTTGAAGTAATCTCTGCTTTATTTAATTTATTTGCACTCTTATCTAATCATATCAATCTATATTTATAGCCAGCTCAATGCAAAATGCATGGACTCTAGCAAGCGCAATATCAAATCAGCATGGCCAGCCAAAGAGCGAGAGCGAGCGTCAGCGCTTTGCGCTCTTTGCAGCAGCAGCGCTCTTATCATATTCGCACACTCTCTCTCTCTCTCTTTTGCGCGCGCTCTCTTTGCGTGCGCATAAGTGGAGCAACTTTGTTGCAGTGCATTGACGTCTCACACGATCTTCAGTTTGGGATGGGATTCTGTGCTCAGATTTTGCGACTGCTTCAGTTGCTGGCGTTTTATTTGGGTCGCAGCTTAAACTGACAGCAGAACAGCAAAAGAATATTAATTACAATTTAATATAAATACTAATTACTATAATTATTGCAGCAATGGAAAAATACAAGCACATAACTTACGCATGCAGCGGCAAAAAGTGAAAGAAAAAAAACTTGTTTAGCATTTGCAAGTCGCCACGTGTTGCAAGTCCAAAGGCAAACATAAATAAAATATATATGCATATGGTGGCTTCAAATTTTATTTGCAAATTTAAACATTTAAACAAATCGACGTTTAACAAATCAAACTGTCACCTCAAAGCCCCACAGTTAGTTTTGAAGCTGCCACCAAGTGGCGCGTCGCAGTAATTTGAGCTGCTAAACCGCAAAAGTTGCTGCTGCTGCTGCTGCCAACCACGAAGCATAACAAATTGTTACAATTGTTTGTTATAGTTTAATACGCATTTGTTTATTGTATGTTAATATATGCAGCAGCTGAGTATGATGCGTTTTTAATAACCGAATAAAAGTTTGCAGGGCATTTGCAAGTTGCGCTTCTCATACTCTGAGCTACTCAGCTACTTGGCTTTAATTGCTGTTTTAGTTAGTTAGTTTCTCACTTGAGCTGCGCCACATTCGCTGCATGTTTCGCTTTAACTAATTATATGCTACATGACTTGGCCATTGAAAATAAAGTTGTTTTTACCAGCAGCGCAAATTATAAGCAGATTGGCATCAAGAGATTTTGATACAAGTTATTTCTAAATCAAAAGTTTTGTATATTTGATTTGATAAATTAACTAAGTAATGCTTGCTTATTTTTTAAATTGCCGCATTAAATTTGATTAGTTTGGGCTGTCCTAATAACAGAGCTTTGTGCCACGCTTAAGTGAGCAATGCGCTTTTAATGACCCGGATCAGCATCTTCACACTCTCTATTAAAGCTGTTTGGTTCTTGTTCGCACCTTTGTTGCCTGGAAACTGGAGAATATTTTTTTGAAGCCCAACACAAATTGGGCTTAATGACAAATGGAGTGCCAAAAAGCAAAAAGATATGCTGTTCAGTAATTTAAAACACACGAACCACAAAATCAAAATAAAAAATAGCCAATCTCAATATGCATAACTGTCAGTGTGTGTGTGTGTGTGTGTGAAAGGACAAAACCTTTTAAGCAGGAACAGGTTGTAGCACTGGCCAAGGGTGATATTAGTTACTCTCTCTCTCTCTCTCTCTCTCTGTCACTCTTTGGGTGCTGTGCCCAACGTTAAATTTACGCTTGCATGCAAATTGAAAAGCAGTCGAGAACAGGCAGGCAGGCAGAGTTGGGCCTGACTACGGAATTGTTGCCTTTCCGGCTATGGTTTTGACTTTGGTGCGGGCTGATTGAGCGCCAGGGCAGACTCTGCTGCATTTTAAAACAAATTGGCACAGTTTGGCGTTGAACTGTTGCTGGCTTTTGCATGTTTGTCACTCAATTAGATGCAACTCATTTAGCTTCAAAGCACATTTGCCTGTCAATTGTGTGCACAAAATGTTAATCAAGGCCTGATGGCTTTTTTATATCTTTTGTTTTAGGCCAACTAATAAGCGTGCTGCCCCCTAGACAAGCCAAGCCGAGTGGGTGGGTGGCTGGGCAGCGCTGCTCGCAATTGCCGACAGTCGCCTCAATTAATATGCAAAATTTATGCATGGGAAAGTTCAAACAACAACAACAACACAAAATGCATAAAAAGCAAGTGTGATATGCGATAAAAAATCAATACAAATTAACTGACCAACAAACAAACTTCTTTTTGTTTTTATTTTTAGACTTCATAAACAGACTTTTGGGGGGCAACAAACACTTGGCGTTAATGTGTTTAATTTGTGTGTGTGTGTGTGCTGGCCACACCGCATGTTGCATGTTGCAATTAAATTAGTTTGGACTGCCTGGTTAGCCGGCGTGGCCAAAAGGGTTGTGTGTGTGTGTCTGTCTTTGATGACTTGCTGATGGAAAAGTTGCTGCGACAGAATAATTGCAATTGCACGGCGCTTCTCTCGTATCTGTATCTGTATCTGTATCTTGCAGATACCAGCTCTGAAAGTTTAGCGTGATGATGATTACAGCGCTGCTGCTACTGCTGCTGATAATGATGACCTACGCAACAATAGTTTGCATTTTGCAGATACATTTGTAGCTCATGCTTGTTTTTCGTAGCTTGGCTTGCCGCAATCAACAGCACTACATGTTGCGGTTGCCTCCCTTAGTTTCCATGTGTGTGTGCGTTTGTGTATCTAATCACATTAGCACGTGCGCACATCCTTTTGGCTCGAAGTCCGCCGCGTCAGGCTGCTCCCCAGGCTGCCGTTGCCTCATGCTTGGGCTAAAACTAAAAACATTTTGGCCGCTTTGTTTTTGCCTCATTTCGTTTTGTCGATTCTGATTATTTGTCTGTGGCTGCTCGCCTTTTGTTTTGCCAGCTACGCCAACTATTTGTATCTCAAAGTTGGACCATATAAACACACACCCACACAAACACACACACACTCTTGCGCATACTTATGTATGCCATATGCATACGTTTATTGCAGTTTCTTTGCTGTGGCTCAAACTTTGCCACACTCATCATTATTTTCAACCTATTTTGTGTGTTGTTTGCACTAAACTTTAAATTTCATTCAACACATTTGAATTTGTAACTGATACTTGCGAAAAGTACTCGCTGCCTAGTAAACTCAACGAACTTAACGAAATACTTTTAGCAAAGGCAACAACCGAATTCAACGCAGTACGCAACCGGATAATTGAGTGAGTCACGGATAAAATACAAAGTAATCGAACGCCAGCCCTATTACTGTGCAGCCCTGGTTTGCATGAAAACGCAAAATTTGCCGCCGACTGCTGAAAATAGTAAAGTATTTAAGTTGTGCTTAATTTAACTATTAAAACGAACATTCTAACTGAAATAAAGCTTAAATTGTGACTGCTGGGTATAAGTGAACAATTCTATGCAGGAATTTGATCATCTTTTGCACAAATCTGATTGTGAGTTAAATATTATTTGGCAGAGAAGTCTCACAGCAGAGCCAAGAAAGTCTCAAATAGCGGCAGCGCTTTTGTTTGCGCGCGTCTGGACCGTTACAAAAATTGTTATAAACAAGCATTAACTGTATTTAGTTTGCAAACTGTACAATTGGGCGACTAATTTGATGTAAGAAGATCTGCAGTTGTCCGAATTTCTTCAAACTTCAGCCATGTTTTGTCGTTTTTTATGCAGCTATTTATATAAATTTGGCGATGTTCCACTCGCTGCACATACGCGCGAGTATATTCCATTTTAGAATTTATTTTATGTGTGTTTTTCAGTTTGCTCCGACCGCTCAGCTCGAGTGAGTTGTTCAGCGAGAAGACATTTACAAGCCAATTTAACAACTATGCACAAATAGTTTCACCTAAATCTAATTCGGTAGGCCATGGAATTGGAATTTTAGTTGCTGAAGATTTGCCAAACCGATGAGACAACAGCCGGCGAGCAATAGAATTGAAGAATTGAAGTGATTACGACACTTGGAAAACGAATAAATCTATTTTACATAAGGAGTAAGTATTTTCGAAGTGGTGAATGCCAAGAGTTCAGCGCAAGATATTTATAAATTATCTTTGCCCCAATTGTGTCCATCATTCAACAATTTGTCAAAAGTTTATGTGTGTGTCATATGTAAAGTTCCAGCTGTTCGCCCCGCCCCCCGCCTGCTCATAGTTGTTCGTGTTCTTGCATTCATGCGCACAAAGATTGTTTTTGTTATGAATGCAGTCAAAACAAAAGTTGAAGATTCAATCAATTGCCGACGCTTCCGGCTGAAAAGGCAGCCGCTTAGACTTGCCTGCGGCCAAAGCTTTCGCACCCTCTTACTCTCGCCCTGGGGGCGATTGACCTCAGTTTGCCCACACCCATGCAGAGAATGCATCAATAAAGCGCAAAAGCTTCTGCTTTAATTAAACGGTACATGTGCAAAGCTCAAGAAAGCTCACGCCATTGAATTAGTCAATCGGTGTCCGGCCGAAACGAAAGATCTCCGCAACCGCTAACAAAAACGAAACTAGAATATAGTATAGCATATTTTTAATAAATTTAAATTGCTACTTTAATTAACAAAAAGAAAACAAGCAAATTAATTACGATTAATACAAGCAGTAGCTGTAATATATTTATTGTTGAAAGTGACGAACGCGATATCGAATTTTGAGTGCTGAACTTTACAAAATTATTGTATGTACATGAATAATTTGAAAGAATTTAAGAACTGCTCTACATGTGAACAATATATACTTAAGCATATGAACATGTGTATATAATATTGGAATTGACGTCAGCTACACACGAGAATACACTGCAAGAAATAGTTTAAACAAATAAACAAACAGTACTAAATCGAAAGTAAATAAACACAAAGTTGTTTCTATTACGAAACTCGAGCGTCTAGTGGAGTGAGAAACAGGAAAATAACAATTTCTTATGTTACTTAATTACAACGCATGCCAAGAACTTTGTTCTAGTTAAATTCAAGGTTTTTAATGCTAACGGTGCGTATACATTATATATGTAAATGATGTGTGATCTTTCAGTGAATCAGCAGCCGCCACAGACAGCCAGCCATAAGTTTTCAGTAATTTCGACACTTTTCATTATTGCTGTCATACAAGAAAATCAAGTAATTTTTATAATTTTCATCTGTCGAAGGCGAAATGTTGCTCCGGCTCGTTGCTGATGATGAAGATGTTGTGGGCGATGTGATGTCACCATAGCGTGTTTCAGTCCAAAAACAATTTATTAGTGTAGCAGACACATTTGTAGCTTGCTCATTTTAATTTAATTAAATGTGCAACATGAGCTATATAAATTTACATAAGCCGTAATCTACTTTTAAACTCGCAAGTCAGCAGCTTGCCCTATAGAGATTAGCAAAATTGATAAAAAATTGCAAATAAAATCTGACGCACAAGACAACGCATAGTTTACTTTCTATATATATACGACTCGACTTGTATTGTTATTATAAAGCGGATGCAAACAGAATGTGGCAAGAATTTGTGTGTGGCCCCCCCACAATGTTCAATTTCATTAAACAAAGTCGCTTTGGGTGTAATTTCTGCTAATATGTATATCAATGTAAGGCGCGCCGCTTGACGTCATTTAGTGCTAGTAACAGCAACTAAACTGGCGTATGCAATTGCATGATGATGATATGTGCCACATTTTGTTGAACGCGTCGCTCGCACTTTTTGTAGAAATCAATAAAAAAAACTATGCGAGCGAGTACTTGTTGATAGAAAAGCCAAACAAACTCAAGCGCTTAAGTACTAGAGATGGGCGCGTGACTGAGACATAAAAATAGAAAATTTATAAAAATGAATGAATGAAGCGAACTGCTTAATTTAGTTTTTATAGTTTCGGGGCAATAAATTTTAAGCTGCTAATGTGACACGATTTATAAAAAGCACGCATAGCACGCCTAGAAGTTAATGACTGGGCCAAGAAGCCAACTAACTGTTTGACAAACTACTTAACTTAACTTAACTTAAAGTTAATATGCATATTTTTGTGTTGTTTTCATTTTGCAGCTAAGCCTTGAACGCAAGTCAGCGGTTAACACTAACGAGAGACTTATAGTTAGGCCGGATCTTAATGCTTTTTATGCAGCATATATAGCATATATATTTATTGATTTCAAAACGACGGCTACATTTTTTTGTAACTAAAAAATGGCTGATAATCATATAAAAACGACCTCTAGCAAGATTTTCAATGAGAGAAGCGCACACATACTAACAACTCATAATGGAGTAGTGCGTAAAATGGACTCCAAGCCCAAACAGAGCTTCCAGCATGCTACAGAAGATTGGCAGACGCTAGTGCTGGCCAAGAATAAATTGAAACGTAAAAAGAAACTGAGCGCATCGCTCACATCCGTTGGCGATGCTGTAAACCAAGAGAAGCGCACACGCATCGAGGGCATACAGCTAAACCTGAAGTCCAAATACAAGGACAATAATGTGGCCAACACGCCCACAAACACACGCCCACAACCCACTAAAGTTGAGCGCACTGTTATAATTGGCGGCGTCAATGTGCAAACGGCGGCGCCGCCGCAGCGCTTCAAGCGCAAGCTGCAAGAGAATCTCGATACCATACAAAAGCTAAATGCGCTGGCCGAGCAGCTGCGTCTGGAGGTGAACGAGGTAGGCAGCCAAGTAACACGTACTTAAGGCTAAAATAAAATATTTATTTGTTTACAGCTTAAGTCAAGTTTGCTAACAGAACGTGGCGCAGTGCGCAGCCTAAGGTAATTAGTTAAGCAATTGCTAAGCAACTTTAATTAATGTGCACTAATTTTAGAGCGCAAAATGAAGCAGACAGTCGCAAGTGGCGCGTTGAAGTTAAGAAGCTGCAACAGGCGCTGGAAACAAATAAAAAATTAAATGCAAATAGCTTGAAGCGCAGCAACGAGCTGACGCTGGAGTCGAGCAGCAGCCATGTGGCCACAGATGGCCTCAACAACTATGAAATCCAAAGACTGACAAATGAAATTACGCTGCTAAAGGAAGCCAACAAAGCCAAGGAGGAGAAAAGTCAGGTATGATTTCATATAACGCGTTAATTAAAGTTTGCATGCGCTTGTTTTTTTTTTTGTGTTACGCCTCAGTTTATGTGCTAGCAACTCGCATAAGAACAGACCAAGCGCCAGTGCTGTGCCCATTGCCCAGAGACAGAACACGGCGTGAAAGTGCTCCAGTTTAAGCACGACCGGATCGTCATTGTTGCTGCGATGACGATTGCTGTACGGCTTGGTGCCGGCGCCAATGAACGCGGCATTCATTATGCGATCCCAATAGCGCTCAAAGCCAAATTCGACAGAGCCGCGTATCAGCGTGTTGAAGAAGCCCAAGTAGGGTGAGCCATAGGGCACTGTGTAGACCGCATGAAAGGGCACCAGGCAGGCGTCCATCAGATGGAACAGTGGGCGACCCACTTGCATATGCTGGCGCGCGTTCACCTGAAACGAGGCAATGTGAAATTTATCCACGTAGGCAAAACGCTGATCGTTGCGATTAAAATAATCCAACTTAACAGCGTCCGGCACACGCTGCAGCAGCTGCTTGATCTTAACGCCATGTGGATGATCCACGTTCAGAAAATGCGCTATATGCTGATAGTGTATGGGACGCACTAGAATCTTGCGCTGCGCACTCGCAAGCGCATCCAAATCATCAATATCGGGCAGTGGCTTGCGATAGACCAGCATGCTGGTCAAATTGCAGCGAAAGGCGCTGCAGATGAGCATGCCAAAGAACAGCCAGAAGATGAGGAAGCAACGCAGCGAGCACTTGCGCGGAACATGCATCAGTGGCAGCGACAAGGAGCCGGCGAACAGCTGCAGTGAAATGCAGTCCGCACGCTCGGCATAGCAAAGCCTGCAAAAGATGTTGGCCAGCAGCAGCGACAGCAGCATGGACAACCAAACCCAGCCGCCAAAGGAGCGAAACACATTCCAGAACAGCGAATCCGCTTGAGCTTTCGGCACCATCACACACAAGTCATCGCGATTGTTTACTATGGTGTACTCGGTGCGCTTCTCGAAGATCTCGGGCGCCAGAAAACGAATGTTCATGGCTATGTCGCTGTACTCCTGCGCAATCTCAAAGCCACACTTGTCCCAGCTGTCGTTCTGATGCGCATAGTCCACGGGATGGGTGATAATGCGTGTGGCATTCAGTCGCTCTGCTATATAAACAGCCAGCGAGCCATCCGTGCCCTGTATGCTGCCATGTGGTCCATAGACTGCCCTCACGCTATCCATGAACAGACAAATGCGCAGCGGCTTGCGATGCATATTGGGCAACTTTTTGGGAAACAGCTGCAGCAGCGTGGGCAGCTCGCCCTCCCGCAGCGGCACGGGCAGCACAAAGTCATTCGTAAACGGATTATAGCGATAGATATGCATGCGTCCATCGCGCCAATAGACAATCACTATGTTCAGCAGCCAAATGGACCAGAACTGTCTAAAGCTGGCGCGCATCCAGTCCGGCGTTAACTCGCGTGCATCTCGCACCAGCAGCAGCACATGCGACAAATGCTTGCCAGCCGACTTCTTATTGATGAGCGACAGTCTGAGCGGCTGCGCTACATCCTTGATAATCATCACCATGTACATCAGCACGCCATCGTCCTTTACAGCCTCCAGTGGACGCGCTTGGTTTCTGCAAAGTTAAGAGGATGCATGAATTTTAAATGGGAAGCACTCAGAGCAAGGACTTGCTCCCACTGCTGCAGATAGTTGAGCTCATAGGCTGCAATGTTTGTTCTTATGCCAATAGCCTAGATGCAACCATTATTGAGTTACTTGCCCCTTACTTCAGCCTATCAATAAATGCAATGTAAAGTAATGTTTTTCAATGAAAATGATTTCAAAGCTTGCTTTGATTTGTAAATTCGACATAGTTTTCATTGAAATGTTTTTATACACTTTGATATTTTTGTAAAAAATAGAAAAGGGTTTTATGAAGTTGTGCAAATGTATGTAACAGGCAGAAGAAGACGTAGCAGACCCCACAAAGTATATGTGATGTATGATCAGCAAGAAAAATTGACTCGATATAGCCATGTCCGTCTGTCCGTCTGTATGTATGAGCAACTGTTTCTCAGCAACTATAAGAGCTAGAGCAAGCATATTTTGTATGTAGCTGCTGCTATACCCAACCCCAAACGCTTTTATTTTATATTTTTTAATTTGCTCTCCCCTTCCCCGCAAATCAACAAAAGCGGCTTACAAACACAATATTAAGTAATTAAAAAATTTAAAAAAATCTAAAATAAATCATAAATACGCTTTGTAAAGTTTTTGAGCGATGTCTAAAATTTCAGAACGCTCGGATAAATAACATAGGAATTAATAACATTTTAATTTTCAATATAGACAGCGCCATACAAAAGTCGCTGCTAACGCTACAACAGCAACGAGCTGTGACGCATTCGCTGTTTTGTGTGCATGTGTGTGTGTGCGTGGATGCGCTTGTGTTTGCTGCGATATATCTGCGATATAAAAGTTGGTTAAACATAAATACTTCATACATTTATGGAAAATGCGTGATGCAGTAAATTTTATTAAATAAACATTGCAGCCTCTGAGCTTAGCACCCAAATTTCTTGGCTATAACCTACCTCAGCGATACGTAGGATATTTCACACTTGGTCACCTCACGCAGCAGCTCGCCGGAGTGATCGTGCTTGGTGCGATTCTCAAAGTAGACATACAACAATTTGATGCGCGTTGCACAAAGCATTTTGCTTACGCCCACCATTAGATCCGAGTCCCAGCTGCGCTCCCAGGGCACGTATATGTTGTTGGTTGCAACAACAGTTAGTGGCAAGCAGCAACTTGCAACAAGCAGCAGACGCAACACACTGGTCATGGCTATAAGGAACTGACTGTGGCACAAATGCAAAGCAGCTTTGTTTTTATAGCTGCAACACTAATGCTAATTACATTAATGCCTGAGCTGATGGACAGATGGACAGACAAGGCTGCAATATTATTATTTTTGGCTGCATTTGTTATTGCTTTTTGTTGTTTTAATGTTTGTGTTATGTGTTACGTTTGATTAATGGCTCAAAGTGCAGCTCTCTAACCGCATGGATAACGCCCCAATTGTGTTTACTTGCTGATAGTTTTGATTGATTGGGGATGTGCCCCCCACTCCCACTCGTTATCTTGCAGATCATTGGGCAGGCTGACAGACGTAAAGCAGCCGATATGCGCCAATTGAAAACTGCATATGAAAACCGATTGACTCAGATACAAAAATCAGCCAAAATTGAAATAACACGTTTGGTAAGTTACGCACCAAAGTTTAGAGCTGAGGAAGCAGAAGCGGACGGGCAACTTTTTTGGTTCACACACATACGAAGCATTTATACTTTTAGCTTATTTTTTGTTTTTTTTTTTTGGCATAAACAATACTTTGAGCTTTACTTTCGTTATTTTTGCAGCTAGAGGAACTTAAAACCAAAGAACGTAATATAGGACAACTGAAAAAGGATTTGCTGACATTGCAGCATGGCAAGAGGCAAACTACTGAAGCCAAAACGAAACCCAAAACGAACGAATTGAGCCAAAAGCTCAAGAAGCCAACAACGAATACAACAACAAAAGCAATAGCACCAGTTATAACAATAGCAACTAAAGCTGAAATCGAAACAAATACCCCACACCCGGCTCAAGTTACAAATGAGGTGAGTGCAGTCACAAAATTAAGTTTAAGCTTAATCTTAATCTTGATTTAAGTCAAAAAGATTTTCTAATCAGCAGCACGTACTAAGCAGCTGATTAGCTAATCGTAGCTCTTAAGCTTTATCTTAAGCACAGCTGACCTTTGAAGTTTAGTCCAGGCACTTGAACTTGCCATAGAGCAATTTCCGAATGTTAAACACCTGGCTTAGGTTAAATGTTAGCCGCTCATAAAGATTTATCTCTAACTAGAGCGAGAGCGCGATAGTTTCGCAAACTATTTTATCTGCACTACGCTTTGGCTGCTGCTGCGGTTATGCACTATTGGCATGATCTATGATATAATTTTGCGTTAGTTATGAGAACGGCAAAGACAACAATCGACGGCTGCTTGCAATATACAAAACAAAAACCTGCCAGGCCAAGCTGCGCTGCTGCGCTGCTGCTGCAACGTGAGACAGTCGCGCATAAACATAAACGGCAATAAAGAAACAAGCAAGAAAGCAACAAAAAAAAATTGGTTGCAGCCACTGCAGTGCAAGTGTTGCAACTCGATCGATGGCAACGAGAGTGAGAGAGCGCCCAAAACACCAAAAGCCGGTTTGGCAAACACGCATGCATATAGCACACGCACTTGTGCTCACCAATACCAACACACAGCACACACGCTCAAAACTCACTTTCTCTCAGCGAGCGCACACGAGAGTGAAGAGCGGAATGGAATGGAATGAATGGCAGGCAGGCACAAAAGACTTCAACGCTGACTTCGCTGTCGACGTCGACGGCAGAGTTTCGGTTTTAGTTCAGTTCAGTTTTAGTCCGCAGGCAATACAGGTGCGCATGGCCCGTTTTCATTGCGTCTACGTCGCTTGTTGTTGGTGTCGTTGTCGTTAACCGCGCAGTCGCAGTCGCAGCCAAGTGTCAAGTGTACTGAGTGTAAAAGGGGAGCGCAGCTAAAAATAATGAAACAAATGCAAAGTAAATGAAGTCAAAATCACAGTTCAAATGAATTTCGAGTGTCTCTATCTCTAGTATTTGCTATTGTACAATAATTAGGTGAAATTTGTTGGCCTTTCAAAGTGCGCGAAAGAAAAAAAAGGCAGTAAATCAAAAAAGTAACTACAATATGTGTGTGCGTGTGTGTATGAGTGTGTGCGCGTACAAGTGCATTGTGTGTGGTTTGTAAGCCAAAATTTCAAGCACAAAAGCAATAACAAAAGCATATCAACAATCGCCCGCATTATAGTCGCTATAGCTTCGAATTAGGCAAACAACAAAAATCATACACAATATTGTTTAAGTGTGTGTGTGTGTGTGTGTATTTACAGTTTGTCTTTCACTTTTGCTATTGTTCAGCTAAACTGTAAAGTTTAACGCACTAAGGGTTCGCCAGTTAAAAAGGGGTTGGGGGGCAATTATGCTATTTGCTCATAATTTCATTTCACCAAATTAGCAAGGCATGCAAAACATTTAAAATTAATTGCCAACGTTCCAGTGTTTGAATTCAATTTTACAGTTCATTAAACGTGCGCGAGACTCAACTTGGCTATTGTCTCACTCTCGCTGTCTCTCTCTCTATCTCTCGTTGGCTTAGTTTGTTGATCAACAAAATCAGCTTATCGCTTAGCGATTAAGTCAAGCGCCGTGTCTATTGAAGCAGAACAGTTATTTAATGAAATATTCTTGCTTTGGCATAGTTCTGCGCTCGTTGCTATAAATGTTTGCATGCGCCAACATGTTCAGGTTTTCATTTGTGGTTAACTCATTTGCATAGCTGCAAGTAAAGTGGCAACAACAAAAAAAAAAAACAACTAACAGCATCAATAAATAAATACATGTGTACACAACATATGTTTGAGCATGAGAAAAGTGTGTGTGTAGTGTCTACAGCATCAATTGGGGTCAGTGAAAAGCTTTTTAAATGTTAACGCTATTTTAAATACTACTATTTGTTGTTGTTGTTACTTACACACACATAGAGCTGCAAAAATTGTTTGTAGCTACAGCTTCGCCAAATGACAGTAAAAGCGTAGAGCCCCCCAAAAAAATAAACGAAGCTGCGCCTCAGTTGATGATGTTGCTAAAAATAAAAAAAAAAAACGAAGACGTACTAAAGTTTCCAATATGCAAACTAACCGCAGCAACATATTAGAAAATAAACGGGGTGTGTGAAATTTGAACCATATGCAAATTGCTTGGGAATCTCGCTTACTATTTTTTACAACTCATCTCAGTAGACAAGTTAACGCTATTATTTGTTGTTATTGCCTGTTTTGGCGAGTCTATAAATTTAAATTTTAATGTGTAGTGAAATTACAACGGTGAAAACTGAGACCAAACTTGTAAATCGCGTCAAATTTAACGCTCGTTTTTATGCATAATGAAAATAGATTTCTTTTACTGGAGCAACAATGGACTACTACTACGAACGTAGAGAAATAAAGGTAATTCTTATGTGCGAAACTGTTAATTGTATGTTCTATTCAAAGCAAATTCAAAAACCTGCATTATGCATGAAATCAATGTAGTTAACTTCTTTCACTGACATATATACAGAAATAAATGTTACGAGCTCTCGTTTGATTTAATGTCATGATTTTCTCCATAATGAGCAAGCAATTATGTTTTATTAAATTCTAATTAATTGTATAACCAAACACCAACTGCTGTGTGTGAATTGTGCAACAATATTCATTTGATTAATAACTTTTTGGCGCTATCATGACAAGAGAGAGAGAGAGTAATTAATGTTGATGCTACTGCAGTTTACGAGAAAGCTGCGGATTAGCCGCACGCACATTATGTTTGATATATAGTCGCTTGAGCTAATCAGCGGCATGTCAACAATATAGTTATTTATTCATTAGTTCAATTAGCTTAAGACAATATACCAATATCTATATGTGTATATATATAATTCATTAGCGCATATAAAACTTTCGCTTTCGCAAGATCAAATCAAAGCAATGTGCGCAGATCTCTTTGGTTTGGTCGGTCGGCTGATACAGGTTTACAATGCCAAATGCAAATATATATACATAAAAAAATAAGCCAACATATTTATACAATCTGCGTGTGTTGTGTGTTTGTCTTATTTGGATATAAAGCATCGCTGGCTGCTGCTGTGGCTGCCACGTAATCGTGCAACGGGCGGGCGTTCGAACCCGGAACGTTGCCGTTAACCGCCGCTGCTGCCCAAAAAGCAAAAACTGCATCCGATCGAGTGAAACCTGTCTCCAAGTCTCGCTGTTGGTTTGTTGGTTTGTTTGTTTGTTTGTTGCTGTTGTTGTGTAGCAGAAAGGAAAATCATTTCACACAAACAATCGCTGCGGCTTGTGGCTTCGTGCAAACAAACTAACAAACGAGACACAACAAACAAGCAACACACACACACACACACATAGACAGACATGCACTTGTGTTGCTGCGGCACATCAAGTTGCAACTTGTCGACAGATTTACACACAATCGCTTGAGCCCCATGCCAAGATATCCACTCAAAGAGTTCGCTGGCGACTGCTGCTGCTGCCGCTATCTGTCTACTTAAAGAAGTAAACAAACTAAGCTAACTAACTAGCTTCAAGTATAATACAAGTTAAAATAAATCAAGCAAGCAGCCAGCACTAAGCTGCAAGTTATAGAAAATAGACAACGTAACGCTGCGAATGAAGCTATAAGAATTAATCATAATAAAAAAAAACTGTTGATAGTTATCGATATTTTAAGACTCTCTGTCATCTCTAGCGCTTAAGTTCCTGGAAATGCGAAGAACGCTACAGATATAAATAAATTACTTTATTATTTATTTAATTTACTTTATTTTTGGATTAAAGTCTTGTTTATTTATTTTGATTGTAGCCTAGAATTAGATTCTATGGTACAATTGGTATAGCCAGAGCAACAAGCCGGTAGGCGAATAAGTCTTGTTATTTTCATTAAATACTACAAAAATTTAAAGTTTAATATAATAATATTAATAAAATGAATTATTTAATTTAATAAAATTACTTGCGCTTATATTAAATTTATACCAGCTGAGCATTAAGCTTATTTTATGTAACTATGCAACAAATTTATTTTTAATGCCAAGCATATTTAAGCAGCTTTAATTTAATTTCATATTTTACAGTTATTTCTTTGTTGCTGTAGCCTTTTCTTTTATTAGCAGCAATATGCAAATTAATTATTTATTTTTATAGCTAATGCTTGGCTTATTTTTGCTGTGCAGTCTTAAAGTGTGCTAAGCTCTCTTGCAACAGCTGCTGGTTGCACTTGCCGCAATCTGCGTGATGCCATCAGCAGCATCAGCAGCACTATCAACTTATTTGAATGAGCCATCAAATGCGAACATATCAAGTTTAGTCCGACTGCCTTTTGGCTTAATTTGCACAGCACGTTGGCTCGTTAGAGCAAAAGACCGTTACGCAAAAAGCTGAAAAACAAAAGCTATGATGTTCTCTTGGAATTGATTCAAGAAATTACCATAACGGTTAGGCCGTCGCCGATCAGCTTGAGTCGTCGAACGTGGCGTATGGATTGCGATTGCGATTGCGCCCAACGACGACGACGACGACGACGCAACGTGCTGGCATTCAAGCGAGACGCCAACGCCAAAGAGAGCTCTGGGTCTGGAGCTGGAGCTGGGGGGAGCCACCCAAGCTCTTTAGGTATGCAGAGGGCTCTTGTGAAACGAAACGTAATAAAAAATTTCAGTGATATGCGCGCCGATTGGTCATTGCACTCTTTCGCTCTCTATCTCTCTCGCTCGCTCTGCCCAGTTGGGTGTAGCTTGTTTCACAATTGATTGATTAATGGATACACATACATATATAATATATATTTGCATTATGTATGCGCCGTATGCGTAAAACACTTTGAAATAAAATTTATAAATTCTTTGGCACTTTAGATTTTGAGCATCTTAGCTGACTCACAGCGCTTGATTCAATGATTCATTTAGTTTTATCTATGGCCTATGCCTTTGTTAGGCTATAGATACTTATGTTCGTGCTGCAGACATACTTGGTGGTTACTTATGCATAAATGGGCGTGCTTGATTGGAAAGTGAATTTCATAGTATTTTTTTATTTGATTGTTATGGCTACATCGCTGGATTGACTGATGTCGTCGCAGCAGGAGGCCAAGAGAGTGAGTGAGGCAGACTCGTGACCGTGAAAATTCGTGACATGGCAGCGCTGCAGATAAAACAGTGAATGTAACCAAAAAAAAGTTTACAATGTATCTTTAGTTTTTGTGTCTAGCAAGTTGCGTGTAGCTAACGAATTATAAACGTCACGACAAGTTAACTGTAAAGAGAGCGAGAGCGCGATAGAGTGAAGAGCCACATATGTTGGCTAGTGGCAGCAACTCATAAATTTAAAAATATAAATGTACTTTGGCTGTACTATAATTAAGTTAGACTAAAGAGCACTTAATTTATTTATAGACAAGCCACATGTCGTTAGTTTTAAGTGTAGTGCGCTCAACAGTGAAGACACGCTAATGAGCAACAGACGTTAAGCTGCTTTAAAATTAAGTAATTTAAGTTTTATTATAACTATTTTGTTAGCGCAAGCTAAATTAGACTATAACTTAAGCTTTAATAACTATTTTATGATATTTTTTTATAGTTTTGCATTAAGACTTGCTTTAAATTTTGATATTTATTTTAAATTGTTTAGCATTAATTATATAGTTTGCCATTTGGAGCGTAAGCTAAATTCGTTATTAAAAGTTTCACTTTGATTTTGCTAAAATTTATTTAATTGATAGCTAATTAACGTTTATCAAATGTATCAACGTTTATTTGTGACTTTTGCAGCTAATTATAATTTAATTCTTATGCTCATGTCACATTAGCGTTTGTTCACTGTACTTAGTACAGCACAGCAAATTGTGGTTGAAGTTCAAAACTTGCCACAGGGTTTTTCTGCTTTTTTGGCTTCCTTTCAAGTAGCTGGTCAAACAAGCTATAATTAATCCTTTGAAGCATTGAGCAATATATCTTTTGTATAACTAAAACGAGCAACAATAAGCTCACACACACACGCACACACACACACACACACATGCTGCTATACAGTTTCTTGTTAGGCTGTAGCTATCATTGTGTCAATGAACTTGTTGCTGCTGCGGCTGCTGCTGCTGCTGCTGGGCGGCAACTTGTCCATAACAATGAATTGGCAATTTAGTTATGGCCAAGAAATCAACAGCTAACTGTACAACCGCGCACTTGTTGCACGTCTAGAACCAAAATCTATTGTCTGGAACTGAATCTATGTCAGGCTATAACTAATTTTTGTTTATTTTGCTTTGCAGATAACCCAACTCAAGAATATTGAGCTAATCAACAATAAGAAGTATGTGCATAAATCACAAACAACAACAGCAACAAAAGCAAAGCAAACAGAAGAAGAAGCAGCCATGACTGGAGACACAACAGCAACATGGATGGGCACGCTGCTGAATACGACGACAGCAGCAGCAGCAGCCAAGTCCAGCAATCGCGAATACAGAACAAAGGTTAGTTAAGCTAACTAAACAAGGCAAAGCTTGTTGACTAACTATTTTGCTTGCAGGATGCGAATTCGGATACGGACTCCGCGTTGTCATCGGCACCACCGTCAATTAGTCCACAGCCACCGTCTAGTGGCGCCGACAGCGGCGTCATGTGGCAAGCAGTAAGCAAATAGCGTTAACAGTTATTTTATATTAACTAATGTTTACTTTGTGCACAGCTGCAGGATTTGGATAAACTGCAAAAGGAAGTGGAAATCTATCATAAGGAAAATCAGCGGCTGCAAACAGAAGTGCAGCTGTTGAAACAGGAACTGCAGACTGCTGAAAAGGCCGCCATGTGTAGCAGCAGCAACAACAACACACATATCAATGAGCTGCAGCAGCGCATCAAGGAGCTGGAGGAGCAGCAGCTGCAGCTCAGCACTGAGTCCGACGAGCTGCGCGAACAGAATGAACTGCTCGAGTTTCGCATACTCGAGCTCGAAGACGATAAGGTGAGCCCCATGCAATGGCCAAAGCCAGTTTGGCAAAAAAACACTCAAAGCCATAAAGAGCAGACAGAAAAAATACACCGCGCGAAAAAGTGTAGTAGAAAATGTTTGATAACTAGAATATTTAATAGTTGCCAAAGCGTTAAAGTAGCAGCTTATTAATTTATATTTTTAGTATTTTATTGAATAGTTTATAATAAGCCAGCATAAATAATTTAAAGCAAAGCCTTAGCGTAAATTAATTTAAAGTACTGACTGCTAAATTTAAAGCATAAAGAAATACACAAAGTAGTTGCATTTATTTTTGATTGATTTTGCTAATTTGTTTAAATCTAAAATGTATAACAAACGTAAGCTTTCACCTAGCGCTTATATAAACTTTATGTTGATTGTGCATAAATAATTGGAATTGCTTAATAAACCTCAGAGCAATTTGATTTGATTATTACAAATTTGTAATTTGATTTGATTTAGTATTACAAATAATCTTTAGTGCGTTATTAAAATCAAAATCAATTTAAGTTTTTTGTTATACTAGAGCACCATATATAGATTTATTTATTTTTATAGCTTTAGCTCTGAGCTTGGGCGTAAAAAACACTCGAAGACTCAACGACTCGACTCGAATGAGCAACTCACAATAAGCAGCTGCACGCTTTTTATGAATGAATTGAGCGTAAGCGTGTGTTAACTTGTTTTTTGTATGTGTGTGTGTGTGTGTATGGCTTAAACAGCTGCCCCTCAACGCTTGCGCTTAACAATGGTTTAGTTTGCTTTGGCCGCTTAGACAGTGCGGAAATTATTTACTTTAACGGCAACTGTAATTTGTTGATTGCTGATTAAGAAAAAAAATATATAAACTGGAATTGTTTCACTGGAGCAGTCGCAGTCGCAGTCGCAGTTTAATTGCAATTATACGCTTGATTAATGTGATTATGTGATTTAGCATTTTATAAATTTAGTGCGCTTATGTATTAAGTGAAGTGTTTAAAGTCTTTGCTGTTTGATTAATACGCCCACAGCTGCTAAACTAAAAAGGCAATTGGTCTAGCTTGGCCATAACCAAATTTTGTTATTTATGTGCGCATTGCTTATAAGGGCTGCTGGTCCAGCAACAGCAACAAAGCGCAGTTATAAATATTAAGAAAATATTACTCATACGCCAGCTTAGCGCAGCTTTGTCTCTGCGCCTTTTGTTTACTGTCGACACACCCATAATTTTGTGTATTGCGCATGCTGCTTAAAAATTGTTACAAATAGTTGCTAAGTTTTTTAAGCACAAATAATTAAACAATTGAAATGCATGCAGCTGAAGTTAATAACAAAATATGAAGTTAGCATAGAATCAATTGATGTACTAACTATTTTCACATATATAATGCAGTCATGAGCTATAGCACTAACTTTATTAGTACAAACTGTTTTAGTTTGTTTATTAGAACAATTAATAGCTAAAAGCTGCTGCACAAATTAAACAAACAACTGAAATAAATGAAGCTAAAGTCAATAGGAAACAGATTCATAGCTGGATGCTTCAATTATTTTCCATTCACTTTATTTATTTTTTTATTTACTTACCGAATTAATAACTACAAGATGCTGCAAAAATAATTAAACAACTGAAATAAATAAGAAACAGATTCTTAGATAAATTCTTCAATTATTTTCCATTCACTTTATTTATTTACTAACAGAATTAAAAGCTAAAAGCTTCTGATTACAAATAATTAAATAAGTGTAGCTAAAGTTAATAACAAACAGAACTCATAGATTTATATATATATACTTATATAGAATTACTTTTATTTATTTATATATTTACTGACAGAATTAAGAACTAAAATATGCTGAACAAATAATTAAGCAACAGCCATAAATTAAGCTCAATAACAAACAGATCTTATAGATTCCACAGCTAGATTCTTCAATTATATAGAATTAACTTTATTTATTTATTTACTAACAGAATTAATAACTAAAAGATGCTGCACAAATTAAACAAACAACTGCAATAAATGAAGCTAAAGCAGAACTCAAAGATTCATAGATAGATTCAATTTAATAGCTTCAATTGTATAGCATTTTTTATATTTGTTTATATATTTAAAAGATTCTTATACTCATTTGTACAGCGTATTTGTTAGTTGCGCTTGTTGCTTAAATTTTTTGTTGTGGTTTGTTTGATTTGTAGAGCCGAACGCGCTGCTTAAAAGTCGTTCAGCTTGAAAATCTAATTCATACGCTTAATTGCAACAAACAAATGTAATTATATGCCCATATATACAGGTGTGTGTGTGTTGTGTGTGTGTGTGTGTAAAGTGAAAATAAGCAAGAAGCATTGTTAGGCAGCAGAGCATTAAGCAAATGCTAATTAAACAACTGTTAAATTATTTATAATTAGCATTGCTGCATTTATAAGTTAGTTATGGCATTAGAACATTTAATTAATTATGCACTCTTATGCTTGTTTAGATGGATGGCAGCTGTGAGGATCAGTGCCAGCGCCTGCAAAGCTTTTTACGCAAATCGTCGCCACTGGAGCTGGAGGATAAGGAGAAGCGCTGCTTGCAGCAATTGCTGCAGTGCGTGCAGCAGTTGGACTTGGATGCCATGGCCGCCGAGCAGGACAGCAGCAGCAGCAGCAGCTGGCAGGCGTCAACGGTGCGTATGCTTTATGTGCCATAACGAAAACAAAACTTAAATAGACACACTCTGTTTATATTTCAATTTAAACTGCAGCCGCTAAACAAAAACATAAAAAACAAACATATTTCAACTAAAGATTAAATTCAAGTGTTTGCACTTTTTTTTATATAATTGCAGCCCAAGTCAGAGCCACGCACCAGACACAGTCGCATCGTAGCCACAGTGCAGCCGTACAACAACAGTGCCACGCCCAGTGCGCCCACAACGCCCAGCAAAGCGAACGCAGCAGCAGCAGCAGCAGCAGCAGCAGCAGCTTGGCAAAGCAGCAGCCTCAGCGAAAGCGGCGTCTTTGTCGAGTGCGACTCAGCAGCACAGCTAAGCGAAGCGATCGCGATCGCTCATCCGCATTTGCAGTACTATCAGCAGCGCCTGGAGCAGCTGGAGAGCAAGTTGCTGGTGTATGAAAGCAGCGGCGAGACGCAAGCGAAGCATTTGGCGCAGCGCCTGCAACGCGAATTGCAGCTGAGCAAACAGGTTAAGGAGCTAGCGGAGCGCGTGGAGCTGCTGCTGGAACAGAACGCGCTGCTGGACGAGGCCAAGTGCGAGTTCGAGGAGGCGGAGAACGATACGCGGCTGCATTTGCAGTGCAACGAGCAGGAGCTGGAAATTCTGCGTCAGCGCAACGTTGAGTTGGAGTTCAGCAAGGAGGCGCTGGGTGCCAAGTACCGCGACTGCCGCGCCGAGTGTTTGATACTGCGCGAGGATCTCTGCGCCGCTGAGACGCAGCTGGAGCATTTGCAAGTGGAGCGCAAACGTGCCAAGCAGCAGCTCGAGAGTCTGCGTCGTTCGCTGCCGCTGCTGCTCATCTGTCGTCTGTTTGCTCTGGCCAGTCACATGGGCAATCAAGAGTCTGCGCCCGAGCGCACAGCAGCGGGCTACAATCCGCCCAACTGCGTTTGTGCACCCAACAGCAACAACAACAACAATAATGTGGGGGCGTTGGAGGATCCTGGCGCAGCGCGTGAGATTAACTATTTGAAAGATGAGGTAAAGAATCTGCGCTGCTCACTCAAAGAATTAAATACGCGCCACTATGAAGCTATGGAAACCGCCGATTCGCATTGGCTGGAGCTGGAGCAGCAGTACAAGGAGCGCGAGGAAGCGTATCGCATCAAGGAGGTTTGCCTCAAGCAAAAGATTAACAAGCTGCAGGATTGTTTGCGTGAGGATTCGCGTGCTGCTGCTGAAAAGATACAACAGCTCGAGGAGGCGGAGCAGGGCTTGAAGACCTGCCTGGTGCGCATCACCAAGGAGCATCGCGATCTTATGGAGCAGCATCGTGCGCTGGAGAATCAGCTGGATTGCCGCACCGAACAGGATCAGCTGCAGCAGCAGCAGCAGCTGCCGCTTACCCAAGAGCTGGAGAATGAGAAGCGACGCAGCAAGGCGCTGATGGATGACCTCAAGTATGCCAAGAAGCTGCAGCAGAACACCGAGGAGCAGCTCAAGACCGAAACCGACAACATGCGCCAGCAAATCTTCAGTTTGCGCAAGGAGTTTCTGCACACAGATGTGACCAATGGCGAGCTGAAGGAGGAAGTGCGCACGCTGGAGTGCAAAATTGGGGAAATGGAGGCGCAGCTTAAGTTGGCAGTGGAGCGCGCCTGCTGCCTGGAGGATGAGCTGCGCACCAAGGACGAGCAGTGCCAGCGCATGGAGCGCAAGTTGGGCGTGTGCCCCGAGGGCTTCAGTCTGGCCGACGAGCTGTACGATAATCCCGCCAAGCGCGCACGCCGCGAAGAGTGCGCCGATCTAGAGGCAGCGAGCCAAGGACTCGGCTGTGCGCTGCGCGATGCGGAGGTAAGTTGGCCAATCCCCTAGAGCAAGCAAGTTAATCACTCTAAATGCTTTGCAGCGCCGCGAGCGTGAGCTGCCCACGCACAAGGACTTCCAGACCATCGCCTGCAGTGTTAAGCAGCTGGCGGATCACATACTGAGCGCTCAGCAAACATCCGAGGTGAGTGAGTGTGAATGCCCCAATCCAGATCCGCAGCAAATAGGTGAAACAGGCTGTGGCCAGAGCACAACTTGCAGTGCGGCGCCAGCGACTGCGGAGCACACAGAGCGCACTTCGGGCGGCGGTTTGCCAAGCGAGCAGCAGCAGCAGCTGGAGGAGCTGCACTTGGCAGAGGATGCAGCCAGCTGCAGCAGTGAGCGGCAAGCGGCAGGCGGCGAGATGACAGCGCCGCTAAGCGAACGCAGCGTGGAGCAGCAGCAGCTGTTGCTGTGTCGTCGCCGTCGCCAGTGCAGACGCTTCAATGCGCGTCGACTGCATCGCTGTCGCGTGCGTCGCAGCGGCGCTGGCAGTCGCCCGTCGCAGCTGCAGCGCAGCGATTCGCTCTGCAGCTTTCATTCGGCCGCTTCGGTGCATACGCTGCACACGGATCTCTCTGGAGCGACGCTGCATTCGCAGCGCGCGCAGATTGTGGAGCCGCAGTGGGAGCGCGCGGCGACGCATGGACTGGCGCAAACGGAGCCCACAAACTGCCTCAGTCTGGGGCTGCAGGTGTGCCCCGAGACTTGTGATGCGGCGCTGCAGGCGCAGTGCGAGACGCAGGAGTGCGGCGTGCAGGCGGACAATGTGGGCGTGGAGCAGCGTTTGATGCTAATGCCGGCGCGCACGCGCGCATTTCTGGAGCTGCTGCAGGCGAGCATCAGCGATCTGAGCCAGTTCGATATGGATGAGTTTAGAGCGCGCGTGCTGCAGCTTTGGGAGGGCAGCGAGGAGTTTCGCGAGCACATTGAGCTGCTGCAGGAGCTGTGCGTGGAAACGAATCAGCCGCCTGGGCACGGGCAGCAGCTGGAGAGCTACGACGCGTTCGTTGCTGTGCTGGGCTGTGTGCGTGCGCTGAAGTTTGCGCTCAAGCCGAGCAAGTCGCCGGTGCTGGAGCAGCTGGAGGAGCGCATCAATGAGCGGCTCATCAGCTATCACAATCAAAAGGTCGAGTCGGAATTCTACTGCACCATCTACTATCCCGTGGAGCGACGCAATGCGCTGCAGCTGAGCGATACCGCCTGACCACTGGTCAGTTGGCCTTGATTTAGTTTGTAAATTTCGTAAGCTTTGCTTGAGTTGTCGGCTCCAGTTAGTCACTTGCCATTCGGAGCTACAAATATTCCAAAAATTCAGTCCACAACTACAACAAATTATTCCAAATTTTGTGAAACGTTAAGAACTTAATAATAAAAAATGCAGCAGCCGAACTGCCCAACAGCTGAGGATGTATTCTACGATTGTCTAGGCGACGAGTCCGAGCAGCGTCAGGCGGCTGGCGGCGGCGATGCCAGCGGCAGCTGCCAACACTACAGACGTCAGTGCAACTACAGCGACCCGGCGCACATACGCGCCACACTGCAGCGTGCCGCAAATGCAACGCAGCGTCTGCTGCGCGACTTTGGCGGCCCGTGCGCAGCGCTGCACACCGAGCAGCATTTCTATCCAGCCACGCTGGAGATCAATGCGCGTCTGCATACGAACAAGGAGCTGTGCGCCGCTCCGGCGCGTCAGTGTCGCCTGCGCGGCGATCCGGTGACGCTTAAGCTGCCCATGAGCTTCGACATGCAGACGGGACAGCTCAAGGTGAACATATTTCAGTCGCAGCAGCATCGACTGCGCGTCTGCAGCGGCCCCGACAGAGGCTGTGCATCGTCCAGCTTGGTGCGTCGCACTCTTTGCAAACCGAGTCCGAATCGACGCGTGCGCTGGCCCGACGCACAGAGCGGCGGCGGCGGCAACTAAGTGTGCATTATAAATTTGTAATAAATTCTTGCAGTGTAGCAGGCGTTGCTTTCGTTTATTTGTCAGTTGCTTGTGCTCGGCCTTTGAGCTCAGTTAGTTTTAATTAGTTCAGCATACGACACAAGAGCCAATAAAATTTCATGTAAATTTTTGTTTATAGTAGTCAAAACATTTAGGCGCCACTTAGGGGTTCACTCGAGCCATGGACAAGGACAGTGAGAAATGTAACCAATCGTGCATGACAGACAAATCCGCATGTTGCCGGCGACCCAATGCGTGTCGCTATTTGCTCAGTCAGCGGCAGCAGCAGCAACAGCAACCACAACAGCAGCAGCAATCGAATTGCCCAACAGCTCAAATTATTTATCGTGGCAACAACTTTTGCGCCACACAAAGCGATGAGGAGCTTTTCTATGACTGCGCTAGTGTTGACCATGACTTGCCGCGCGAGGGCAACAGCTGCGCCAAGAGCAACTTAAGCTGCAGCGACTGCAGTCGCCTGGACGATCCCGCCGAGATACGCGCAGCACTTGAGCGCGCCGCCTGCGCCACACAGAAGCTGCTCAAGAACTTTGATCGCAATCGCAAGCAGTCATGCAATGCAACGCTGGAGATTACAGCGCGACTCATAACCATTGATGATCAGCCCACCAGTCAGCGGTGTGGCCACAACAAGCCGGTGACTGTGCAAATGCCGCTGCAGTTTGATCCCAACAGCGGGCAGCTGCAGGTGTCGCCCATGGCGCAGCCGCCGCCGCTGCAGAGCAAAGGTAGGACCATAGCTACAGCTTATAGTCATCCGCAGTCCACAGCGCCAGGAGATTATTGGAAGCGACAGCCGCGTTGCTGCGCCAAGCGCGACAGTTGCCTGCGCTTTTGCCCCAATCGCTATGAAAGTCTCTTTCGCGATGTTGTGTCCATCGACTCCATAAGGCAGATGGAGCAGCAGGAGCGAGCGCCAGAACTGCCAGCGCCTGCGCCCATGCCCATGCCCATGCCCGTGCCCATCTTTGTGCCAGAGCCAGAGGCAGAGCCCGAACCGGACAACGATTCGGAGCCTTCAGTGAGAATTGAACAGCATGCGGTGCAGCTTGCGGATGAAATCAGCACCTCGCTGGATGAGCCCGAGGAAGTGGCTACAGTTGAGACATTAGCACCTGCCGATGAGCCCATTGCCACGCCCCCTGCCGTGCCGGATGGCAAACATTATTATCTGGCGCTGCCGCAGCATCGCGAGTTCGTCAATTGCGCGCCCTGTCGCTTCGAGCCCAGTCCCATTATGGACGAGGAGGGCAATGTCTTCTGTCCGGGCAACTGCGGCTGCTGTCAGTGCGCGTGGAAGCAGCGCAGCTTTACGCCCAATCGCGGGCGGGACATTGTCAAGATCTGTCGCTGCGTGGAGCGTGGCACGATCTTCAACAGCGTCGCTGAGCGTCCCAACTGCAGTCAGACCTCGTTGTTTGACTTTTGTCCGTGTCGCGAGCGAGCGGAGGCCAAATTTTTGGAGCTGTATCACTGCGAGATGTGGTCGTCGCCCAATGTGACGCGTGGTCGCGAGATTATGCTGCACGAGATCAAAGAAGTGCAGCACTTGGATTAACCAACTGTTCCCTTGTCCCCTTGGGCTGCATCCCTATAACAAAATTGAAACTTTAGCAAATAAAATTTTCATATTTCAAAACATTTTGTCTGCTCGTTTCTTTGCAGCTCCAGCTTTGATGTATCTGCATGACGAGCGTCCGCCATATCAGCAAGACAACAGCAAGAACGACAATTCCCACAGCCAGGACATGCAAACCGACAAATCCTACGTACGCGACAAACTCAAGCCCATGTCCCCAGCCCACAGCAGCGAACTGAACGAGAACAGCGAAGAGCGCAGCAAAGATCTAAATGCCAAATCATCCCAAACGGATAACTACCACATCATCAAGCCACAGGAGGACGACATTCCCTCCGTGCACTCCCAAACCGACGCCTCCTATATCTACGATCGCTACATGCGCGAGCGTCCCGACAACTTGCACCAGCAGCAGCAGCGGCAGCGGCAGTTGCATCAAAGCAGCCAAACGCATGTCAAGCGCAATCTGAGTCCATTGCGTGGCATTCACTATCCCACGCACTATAACAACGCAGGCGTCTGCCCGCCGCTCAAGCCTTGCCAATGCGCTCCAAATGCCAGCGCTATGCTTATGTGCGCCTGCGGCTCCAAATCCAATCCCATGCTGCCCAACGCGCAACTGCAGCATGATCTATGCAAAGCCAAGTCTGCGCCCAGCGAGCTGTGGCGCAGTTTGCCTTCCCATGCTGCGCCATCAACCGCTGACTGCGGCTGCGACGCTGCTGCAGCTGCACAGCGTGACTTTGGCTGTGGCCAATCAGGTGGCGGCTCCCAGCGCACATTGACGCCATGTGCTGCTCAAGCGCCGCTGCCTGCTGTATCCGCCGGCGTGCAGACTTGCGCCTCAGCTGCGCAGCAATGTCCATCAGCAGCGCCGCTATGTCCAGCAGCGCCGCCATGTCCAGCACCACCGCAGCCTTGCACCTCCGCTGCGGCGGCGGCACAGCAATGTCCATCGAAGGCGCCAACATTTGCCTCAGCCGCAGCAGCGTCTACGCCTGCGCCCTCGACAGCAACTGAAATCATTTTCAAGCCACAGCTGGAAGTGCACGATGAGGAGCTGGGCCTGGTCTACGCTGATGCTTCGCTGGCGGATCAAACTTCTGCTACAGTTTTCTGTCCGCAGATCTGCGGCAATGTGCCGGAAGCGCCGCAGCCGCAGCCAGCACGCGTCACCTACTGTCCCAACGATCCCAGAGTTAGAGCCAAAGCCAAAACCTGCGCTCCCGGCTGCAGCTCCGCCAAGCAGCCGAGCAACACGCAGTTCAAAAGCGCCGCCTCCAGCTGCACGCGCCAAGTGGCCAGTCCCATCATTTGCAGCTGCGCCGAGCCCAGTCATATAACCACCTCGGCCTATGAGGAGCCCATGATGGACTGCGCCAGCTCGCAGCAGCAGCAGCAGACGCCCTATTCACACGCCTCATTCGGCTGTCCGGAGCGCACTTCGTCGCGCTCGCGCTCGGTCATGGACAAGGTCACCTGCCTGTGCAGCTCGGTGCAGCGCGCCACATTGGGGCGCCTCGGCCAGCATGACAATGCGCCGCCGTTTCTGCCGCGCCAGGACGCTGCCAGCTGCTGCGCCCAGCAACAGCTCCATGAGATTTGTTTGCTCTCCTCCGCCAGCTACTCGCAGGTGCTGCAAACCAACAAGAGCTACAAAATCAGCGCCAAGCGCAGCAGCAAGTCCAGCGGCAAGGACATGTATCGCGACTGCGACTCCAGCTCCAACACATCCATAAATGAGCCCAAGTCGCTGGTCAAATACGCCAGCAAACTTTGCTCTAAAAAGCAAAGCCACAAGTCCAAGAGTGCGCCAAGCTGCGACTGCAGCGGCGAGCCGCATGATTCGTCCATGCGCAGCGCACGCAGCTGCTCGGCGGATCTGAACTCCAAGAGTTTGTCGCTGAAAAGTGCCCTGAGCAAAACCCCCGAGTACATGGACACGGAAGCGAGCTGCTCATGCGATAAGCAAAGCGCTGTCATGAGATCGCTGCCAAGTTCGCCCAGCTGCAAGTCGCCCGCAACTTACGTCAGTTTCCCCAGCTGCTCGGAGAGCGCGCCCATGAAATCGCTGCCAAGCTCGCCCAGCTGCAAGTCGCCCGCAACGCATGGCAGCTGCGAGCCGCCGGCGGAGCAACATCCCTGCGTGCAGGCGGATTGCAAATGCTACACGCTCAACTCCAGCGCCATTTGCGAGGAGGAGAGCGTGGGCGTTGTGATGCAGTGTGGCAAGGAGGCGTCCAGCTGCGCCGACACCACTGGCGAGTCCACCTTCGAGCAGAGCTGCCGTCTGTGCGAGACAAATGTGCAGAGTCTCTGCACCAGATCCATGCCCATTACCGAGCCCAGCTGTGGCTGCGATCTGGAAGCTGCGCCCGCCAATCGCAAGCAGCGCATTCTAGCGCTAGTGGAGCAGCTGAGCCTAATGAAGGAATGTCATCCACAGCGTCCGGAGATGATACGTCAGCTGTTTGGCGAACTGACGCTCATGCTGCGCGATGAGGCCGAAAGCGCCAAGTTGCCACAGGATGAGCCGCCGCGCGTGCCGCCCACATTCGAGGAGTGCATCGAGGCCAAAGAGGCGCCTTGCTGGTGCGAACAGACGACGCAGCGCAGCAAAACGGAGCTGCAACGCTTGGAGTGCTTCAATGAAATGGAAAAGTACTTGGAGCACTGTCTGCTCAAGTCGGGCACGCGACCCACATCGGCCACCGAAATTGGTGGCTTTGAATTTGATCCAGAATTCGATCCGTATCGCGCTGGCCAAGAGGACTCGCAAACGTTCAAGGACTGCCATGAGCCGGAGGAGCACTTTGCTGGCACTTGTGAGGAAGAGGAGGCAACCAAAGCAGACACAACCACAGGCACAACGGGAGCAGCAGGGCTGGAGGAAAGCGCTGGCGGCAAAAGCGAACGCACCGATTTTACAGGCAAAAGCGAATCTACAGCCAAAAGCGAAAGAACTGAGCGCACTGGCAAAAGCGAGCGAACCGATTTTACATTCAAGAGCGAAAGATTCGAGTATACGGGTGAGAGCGTCACAATTCCGGCGTGCATTGCGGCAGAGGAAACGCTGCCAGCAGCTGAGAGTGAAACAGAGGAGCCGGCACAGATAGCAGCACGCACAGGCTCCAAGCGCGGCTCACAGCTGCAGTCTGCCGATGGCTCCAAGCGCGGCTCACAAGTTGTGCCGCAAGCTGCTGAGCCAACTGATGCTTACCAATTAGTAGAGGAGGAGCTAGTGGTCATTGAAGAGGAAACCATTGTAGTTATAGCTGGACAAGACGGCGATGAAGCTTTAGCCGAAACAGAGCCACAGTCAGCGCCCCACGCTGGTCAACTCTGCGCCATGGACGCTGGCGGCGCCTTGGGTCAGCTAACCGAACGCGAGTGCCTGCTCATGGAATACATGCTGCGCCGCATGTGCCAATACTGCGAGGAGGAGCAGCAAATGCAGGAGGACGACGGCGGCGGCGAGGGCTACGACGATGAGTGCGACTGTGAAGCGAACTACTCGCAAAGGCAGCAGCAGCAGCCAGGCGGCTGTCTCTGTTGCCACTGCCGCGCCATGATCTGTGAGAATCAATGCAAGTCGGTGACCAAGACTATGGATGCAGTAAGCGATCCTGTAGGCGAAATGGTAAGCTTCATAGCAAGCAACAATTTATTATGATTAACTTTTGTCTTTTGTTAGAAATATTTTATTGACTCGATTATATTTGATTTGCAATCAATGGACCAAGTGCTGAACAAAAAGAAAATTAAACCCAAGGTAAGTCGCCGCTAGGCTTAATAATTAAATTCAAATTAACATTAATTGCTTTGCAGGGCTCGCGCTCCAAGCAGCCAGCGGGCAATGCGCCTGGCGACAGCTTTCCAGTTACCATTGCCGAAGTTTCCAGCTTGGGTTGTGCAGCGCTCTTCATAAGATGGGAGGTGCACGACTGCACCGCCATAGCGGGCTATGAGGTAAGTCCCAACAGCTAACAATGGAACATGCTTAAACTAATCAACATTATTTTCTGTCAGATCTATGTGGATGGCCACTTGACCAATCGTTTTTATAGTTTTCGACACGAGGCTGGCGTTGTTAGCAATGTGGACGTTACCAAAATGCATCAGATTGTGCTGCGTGCACAGGCAACGGGTCAGGACTTTCCTGGCGAGGAGTGCGGCAATGCTGTAGCGCATGCGCATCCGGAGCTGCTAGCTGGCGCCAGTCGTCCTTGGAAGCCCAGCATTTATTTCTACGATCCGGACAGCGGCGTTGCGCCGCCACGCAGCAGCAGCAAGAAAAAGTCTGAGGCAGCAGCGCCAGCGGAAACAGAAGCGGAAACAGAAGCGTACTAGTCAGCCAGTGAATTTGTCAATTTTTAGGATTTGTCCAAAACATGTCTGAATTGGAATTTAAAGTGCCTTAGAGAGAGAGAGAGAGAGAGAGAGAGTTATGCACTTAAAGCTAAACGGAAATTAGAGATGGGCACGCAAATTGAAACACACACACACACAAAAGTAAATTGTTACACACTTGAGAGATTGTTAAGTTATCGTTATCGTTATATAGATTTATAAAGTCACAATTGTATGTCACGCAAGCAAATCACTCAAACATATAGCGCCTAGAACTTTAAAATTAAGCATATTTTTGTATGAATCCAAAGCATATGTAGTAGGCCCATCTCTAGTAACTAACTAAAATTAGACTGCCGTTTTAGGCAAGCAACCCACAACAACAAGAACAGCAACAAGAACTTTGCAGCTAATGTTAAATGTTTAATTAATTAATTACTTACCACCTGTAACGTAGCAATTGTGAACTCAGTTTTCATCATTGTATGTACGTGTACATAGTTTTTACATATACATACATTATACGTATTTAATGCGCATTATTTTTACTGTGAATATACAATAACATTAACATTTAAATGCATGGGATATACGTTTGATTCTAATACTAAAGCTGTAGCTTTTTAGCGGATGTGGTGTGGAACTTAAGCTTAGAGTGAACTATCTACGCAGGCAGGGCTCGCAGCTGCCGGGCTGCACAAAGGATGGATGGCACTCTGGGCACTTGGGATTCTCGCCAAACCATTTGCCGCTCTTGGCGCTGCCGCTGCCGCTGCTGCGACGCTCTGGTATCTTTAGCTGAAATGAGTTGTACACATCGCCAGCTGCACTGGCGCCAGCCGCATAACCAGTGCGTCCAATTGTTTCCAGCGGAAACACAATCTCTGGTATTAACAGCTGCTTGCGCAGCTGTGTTATGTCCGCTGTAGACGAGCTGCTGGCAACGTCTGCGCGTCGCTGCGCCTTAGGCAGCTCATTGGGCTTAATCGAGCGTAAGCTGGGCACACGCTTGACACTCACTGGGCTGATATCGTTAAGTCTGCTATTGAAAGCCTCCGGCTTGGGCTTGTTTGTGTAGTCGCTGCTGCCTTCGGGGTAGTCGCGTCCATCTACGCCTATGGGTGCATCCAGTTTGGGCGGCTCCAAGCCATTCGCTGGCACTTTCCATTCATAGTAAATGGGCGGACCCTGTGTTGTGGCAATGTCATGTGGCACAAACTCTACAAATGGCGGCAGCAGATCATTAAATGGCAGCTGCTGCTGCTGCTGCAGTTTGGGCGCAGCTGTTGTGCTGCTTACAGGTCGGTTCAGGCGAAAACTTTGCGCTGGTGTTGGCGTGCGCTGCTCCAGTGGCCGCAACGCTGCTGTTGCTGCAACGCGTTGATTGCTGCTGGTGCTGCTGCTTACTGTAGTGGGCAGTGTGGCATAGGAGAAAGGCGCGCCCGCATTGGTAGTGGGTCGGCTTATGGGTCGCGCTGTTGTGCTGCTGGAGGCAAAGCCTGCAAAGCGATGTGTGCTGGCTGCAGTGCTAAACGGCGCTGCTGAGGATGTGCGCAAGGTCTCCGCAGCGGGCTGCGTATCCTCTAGATTGTAAATGGGATAAACAAATGGTGGCTCGTAGATCTTCGAAGGCGTCTTAACAAATTTGAGCAGCTTGGTGCTGTTTTTGGTTTCAGCTGCTGGCAGCTCCGCTGAATTAAAATCCGCTGATGTATTGTAGCGCGTGCTGTGGCTGGTGCCCAAATCATCCAATTCGTTGGCTATAACAATGGGTCTGCGCAGATGCAGCGCCTCAGTGCGTGGCGTTACTGGCGGCACAAAGGCTACAGGACGACGTGTAGCTGCAGTGGTGCTGGTGGTGCTTGTGCTGCTGATGGGCACTCTGGGTCTGGGTGGCAGCGGTGGCGCTGCTGAGCTGCTGGCCAGCTCTATTTGTGGCTCATACGCTGGTGGCAAAATGGTGCGACTGGGCGGCGGTATGCGCCAGCGTGTTTGTCCAGCTGGTGATTCCAATTTGTTGCCAGACTTGGAGCTATCATCACGTATTTGATTTTGACTTGGCGTTATTTGCTTTAAAATAAAGTTTGTTTTATATTACTGCAGCTTTTAATTATAATAAACTTATACCTTGTACTGGCTTCTGAAGGATTCACCCGAGTAATCAGGCGCATATGGGCGATCCAGTAAATCGGGGCGTGGTGTGCGCAAATTGTTCTCCTCATCATTCACAAAAGGCTTATCGCGTTGGCCTAACAAGCAAACGATATTTATTTTGCAGCCAATATATAAACATTATAGAGACAGCTTACCTATTAGCAGATTGGCTGCATAATTGCTCTCGGCCTTGGAGCAGTTGACCATGTACCAATGATCGCAGATCAGCATGCGCTGCTGGAAGAGCGTGGTGTTGGGACATGCGTAGCTGAACTGCCTGCCAATGCCATCGCACATGTGATAGACCTGACAGCCCGTCTCCACATCCGCATAGTAGCCTGCTGGTCGTCCTGCGCAGGAGAAGGACGTCTTTTGCACCAGCAGCGAGTTGCCTGCAGTTCGATTCGCATTTTGGCCCTTTAAAGATAATAGCAAAAGTAACGCTGTTTAACAAATATCTAAATCAAAATATATTTTATTTAAATTTAATTTAATTTGATTTGGTTGTTGATGTACAAAACACATCGTTTTGGTTATTGATGCAACGCAGCCTTTGGTTATACATCAACAGCCAAATTATGTTTCATACATCAACAATCAATAACAAAAGCTATAACTCAGCTAAAAAAAATCCGATCCAAGCGTTACGTCTCTATTAATTAATGTTAAAGTAAATAATATTTAAGCTTACATTATTAGTTGCCAAGCTAAACAAACATCCTTTGTTAGTTGATGTACAAAACAAACAGAAATAATCTTAATAAGATCGAAAATATAAAAAAACTAAGTTCAAGTTTAATGTAACAGTTTAATTTGAATTGGGTAAAACTGATGGATGAATGATAGGTAAGTATGTTGGACAGACAGGGTAAGTAAGGTAAGTTTTTTCTTATTGAAAAAACCAATAGTTACATCAATAACAAAAGATTGTTACATCAATGCCAAACTGTTTTAAAAGGTCGTAACTCATCGAAATGTCGTCCGATTTCGGAGTTTCAAGCCTTGTTAGACTCGTTAGATGTATAAGAATAAAACTGCATTCAATCTTGGAAGTTTTAAGATTTTCGATATTTTGGCAGAAGAAACCCCTGTACATTTTGCCAAAAGATGATGCCGTCTCTCATTTTTAGTCATTTTCCAAAGTTTGATAAGCTATATCTCAGCAAACAAGAAGCTTATTTACTCATGAGATAGTAAATAAACATATGCTGTTGGGTTTGATCAATTAGGATGGTTTGCGTGGGTCGATTAATTAAAAATTGTTTTTGACATAGTTATGGCAACAAAACCAATGCTGAAGAGTAACTTTTTGTTTAATTTCAAGCTTTGCAAAGCTATAACTCAGCTAAAAAAAAATCCGATCTAAATGCTTTACACGTCTATATGTTGGCGTGGAAAGCACAATTAAAATGAGTATAAAATTGTGTGATATAAAAATTATTTACTGAAGTTATGAACAAAATAGTAAAGAAACAAGACAAATTTTCGTGGAATATGAAGCGTTAATTAGCTGTAACTTAAATGTAAATTTCGTCAGATTTCAGAGTTTTATGCCTTGTTAGACTCGTAAAATGCATCTAAACAAAGCTGCATTCAAATTTGTGAATTTGCTTAAATTGGCAAAATTTATTAAAATTTTAAAGCTTTAAAATTGCAAAATAAATGATGCAACTTGGTTTTAACTATACGATCATAATACAGTAAAATATTGAAGTATTGGATAACTTTTAAAAAAGTTATGGTAAGAAATAATTTATTATATTATTTGTTATATTCCAACTATGAAAATCAAATCAGATTGGATTGTTTTATACAATTTAATGTTGTTGTTAATGTTATACAATAATCTAAAAAAAGAACAAAATTCATTTTGAATGTAAAAGTTCAATATGAATGGTTAAAAATCGCTGACTGAAGGTAATTACAAAAGGTAAGTAAGGTAAGTTTTTATTTGATAACGCTAAGTTACAGCATTGCCAAGTTGTAAGCTTAAATGTAAGTTAGTTGGTAACCTCTTAGTCGTAAATTGGTCAAAAATCATTAGCTGCACAGCTGATACGAGTGGCTAATGCTGATCCCTATCTGCAATGGTGAGTACTTAAACATGAGGCTTTGCTTGTATGTCGTATGTCGAATGTCGCATGTGACGCTGTCTGGGCCTGGGCTACACACAAGTGATGAATTGAAGTGATGTCATAACTTGGCACATGGTACCACGGCAGCTTGCAAGATCTACAGATCTCTCAGCTGTGTGAAATGTCAACTTTGTGTATCTGTTTGCGATTTTGTTGCTGTTGTATTTTTCTATAGTTTTGTGTGTTTAATTATATAGAAAAAAGTCTTCATATGCTAGTAGCAGACGATGCTGTCAGCAGCAAATTATAGCCCAATGACTTGACTTATCGAAATCTGCCACTGGGTCTTGCAGTTGGCGACGTGTGAATATGTGAAAAAAAAGGCTTCCGTGCTGCCAAAGTCCGTGAAAAATCTCTGTTCCCACTGCACACAAAAAGCAACAACAATAAATTGGTAGCTGCATTGAGCCCTACGACTTGGCAAATAATATTATATAATGCCTAAAGCGTTACTAACAGCAACAGCAGCAGCAAATGTATTTAAGTTTTTATTTCATAAATTACAGCACCCTTCAAATTCCTAAGCCAAAGCTATGTCGGCATTTTGTCAAAGCGCATTGATGTACTTGTAATAGATTTAAACAAATTATATACATATATTTTGAGGTTGGTACAAAGTATGTAAATTTTAAGAGACTAGGGCGCTGGCATGATAATTGGATTAAATAAAGCGTATATATTTGCTTTGTTAACTTGTATAGTCTAAAGCAAAGAACTAACAAACTTGGCCTTGGCAGCCTAAATTACTAAATTTGCAATTCTGCTGCCTCGTTCTATGCTCCAAATTCGTGTATTTTTGGCAGTTGCTGTAATAAACAAACATCTCATTTGCATTATAATAATAAAAACTATAAGCTTTTGAGTTAAACGCTTAACTTATATGGACTTCTTTCCTTTAGAGCTAAACTACATATAAGGTAATCCAATGTGATTAGCATAGCTGTGGGCTCTTTAATTGTTTTACAAATTGCTTTAAGAAAATATGTATGTTACTATGGCGAAAAAGCTTAAAGAAATGCCAATAATCACACTGGGCGACATTCTTGTGCAATTTGTTAAGCATGTACAATATTAATTAATGTAAGTTGATCACACGCTGCGAATACGTAATTTCAAAGTTAATGGCATTTCGCTAATGTTGTTAGATTACTCTTTTTTTTTTAAATGCCGTTAAGTGTTAAAATTGCATGGATTTTAATATTACGACATTCGCGTCAAGTCGAGTCGAGTACTTATTGCACAACTTTATAGCTTCATAAGTTCATCAACATTTTTGTTGTGTTTCGTTTCGTTGTGTTTTGTTGTATCCGAAGACAAATAGCTAGACAGTAAAATTCATTTTTAGCATGTTGTTGCTATTTATACGAATTTCTGTTCCATTTCTGCTGCTGCAAAAGTGTCAGTAAAAAGGTCACTTGGTCAGCAGCGTCGCCGTCTGCGTCTGCGTCGCGCGTTCGAGGCTTTGTTTTTAATATGCTTGGAAGACCTTTGGTGTGTCTTGGATTTGTTTAGAGCTGAGCGCTAGAGTGTGGCATGTGTGTGAATAAATAGCAGTAGTTTTAGTTTGTTGGCTGCACACACATATAGATACACATAGAATAAATTAAAAATGAAACAAAGCGTAAAGAGACCAACCGAAAAAAAATTACAACACTTTCCGCTCAAAGTTGCCCAAAGCGCTTGGGAAGTGATGAGACATGCGAGTGCGGGTGGCAGTGTGGCGGGGTTAAAGGGCGTTTGCATTTTGCAAAACATTAAACACGAATTTAACGCTTTATTGTAATACAAACTAACTGGATAAAAGCAACAATCATGCAAATAAAAGCTGTCATTAAATAATGTTGCAAGTGCAAAATATATTTAAATGCTGCAGCTAACTATAATAAACTTGGTACGACTCATCTGCTCATGGAATAATCAATTAGACATATGTAATTACTTGTATATATAGTATTATTTAAGCAATTAATTACACACACACACACACACACACACAGCTGAATCGCTAATCAGCGCATAAATACATATCTTTATATAAGACTTCTTTTGTTTATAACGATTTGTTTGATTTGCATTTGAATGCGCTCACGTGTATTAGCGGCGTGTTGACTTTGGCAACATTTGTTAATAAATAAATAAATGCCAGCCCTCTGGGCGTACTTACCTCAGTGGCCAAAAATAGCGCAGAGCATAGAAATGCGAGACTCCAAAGTCGCAGCTCTTTAAGTTTAATTGCCATTGTTGCTACTGTTGTTGTTGCTGTTGCTTTTGTTGTGCGCAATCTAATTGTTGGCTGATAAAGTTGTTTAATAACTGAAAGTATTAAATAAATATTAGTGCGTTGGAAAGTGTGTGCTAATTGACTTTTACACTTATACAATAGCCCTAACAGCCATGCATTGTTATCAGTTACGGCGTTTTGATTTGCTTTAGTTACAGCTTTCCAAAAAGATACAAATTTTTTATATATATTGGTTAACAATGTTTGAACAATGGCCAGGGTGAAAACAATTTTCGAACTGCAGTTTCGTAATTAATTGTAATTTAAAAAACATTAACAATTGTTAAGTTGCTGTTGTTGTTATTGTTTGCCATTTTATGGCTGACAGAATTAGCAACGCATTTGAAATTGATGCTGCCACTGGCTAAAGTTGCTGCCTCGTCGCCTCGTTGCTGCTCTGCCACGACCTCCACCTACAATTCAATTTTGCAACCTTGCAGCTTCAACACACACACACTCACACATACACAAAGTGTAAAGTAAACACAGCGTGTAAATGTTGCGCTGCTTTTTCCAAGCTTTCCAAATATGCCAAGTTGAACTTTGAACTATTTGCACAGTTTCCTTGAGTGGCCAAAACGAGACAGTTCAATTGAGAAAATCAGACAAATTAACTCGCCAACGATTGGATGGCATGCAATAGTCTCGTTATTGACTTGATTTCCATAACTTGATCAGCCAATGAGATCATTCGCTGGCGCCGCGATGCGATGCGTGTGACTGCTGAAGTGGCACAGTTGCAAGTTGGCAGCGTTGCACGCCTGCCCGTCTGCTTAGTTCAGCTGTGTGGTGTGGTTTTTCCTTTTCTTGACCTTTTTGTCAACCAACAGCCACAATACAGCTTTATCCTCAACTCGTGATGCTGGTTTCGTTTTCCACTTTTTGTGCCTTGCAGCAACCAAAATAGAAAAAAAAACAAAAAAAAAACAAAAACTGCGCTTGGCTTGCAACGCAGGCAAAACTCAAAAGCCTATTTGACATTTTTGCCATTGCAATTTTCACAGAAAGATCATATTGTGGCTAACCCGAGAAGATGCTTAGGAACTGCAGCAACAACAATTATACCAAATTAGCTGGCATTACAGGTTGATTGCAACTTGTGGCATAGTTGCAGCAGTTCTGTTTTTTAGTTGTTCAGTTGTTCGGCTGCTTGTTTATGGCTTATTGTGTATTTTCCAAAAATGCTTACTTACTAGTTGGCCATAGCTACAGAGGAAGTGATTAAGTTGCAAGGCGTACACACACACACATACGAACATTGTTTATGGCTCACCTTTGTTGTCGTTGTTGCTGTCGTTGGAAATTAACAAACAAATTGCAGCTGTAGTAGGTGTAGCGCTTAAAAACATTCCATATGGTCTTGTTAATTCTGTCGCATATTCAATTAAGCTTAACACTGCGACGACGACGACGACGGCGACGACGGTCACAAGCTGATCTTTATTTCGCTTAAAGATCAAAAGTCAGTTTTTGCATTTAGCAACAAAGTCAAGAGCACAGCGCACTTTAGACACATAGAGACCAACACTAGACACTACACGTGCCAAAATTCAATTCAATCACGAACGATCTAACTGGCATAAATTATATATTTATATTATGCGCTCTGCCATTAACACTTAATGCCTATTGCACTTCAAACGACGCGCCTCTTAGCCAAAGTCAAACTTAAACAATTTGTATATATTTTGTGGCAAGCGCTGCTGCCAACCGCTACGAGCAACGTCTCAAACAGAACTGATGCCTGCGAATGCATTAAGCTTGGCTTAAAATTCACATTGGACCGCTAGGCCGCCCGCTCAAAGAAGCGCCAGCCAAGCAGCGGCGCATCGTCAATGCTGCACAGTGGCACAAAAACTATTTGTGCGTCTTATTCAAGCTGTTTACATTTATAATAGTGTAATATACTTTTCAAATTGCTGATTTATCTTACTTTGTTATTGCCATTTTTTTCATAATTTTGCTTTATTTGTAGCTCCTCAAACTTTTGCGGTTTTTAGCAAGGCTGCGGTTTGCTTTTTATATTATTTGTAATTATAGATTTTAAGCAATCATTGTTTATGTTTATTTTGTGCTTGATGCTTAATAATTCGAACACACTGTACAGCAAACATCTTCGCTGCTAGCCCGAAGGCAATGTTCGGCTCAATTGAGCCGAGTGGGCGCTACAGCTACGACTTATGGCCAAAATGTTGACGCTACAGTCAGTCAACAAAGCGTTAAGAGCATTGCAGCGAGTATTTTCATTTTCATTTTCAGTTTGCAGTTGTTGAATGTAGACAGATGAAAATGAAAATGGCCCGTTATTAGGGTTAGGGTTCGCGGTGCCACCGTTTAGCGTCAACCCCTGCACCCTGCACACTTCAGTGAATCACAACATACACACACACACACACAGTCCATGTGTATGTGTTTATTTGTCTAATTTATGTGGGGCGCCAGAGCTTGGCCAAATAGAGCAATCGAGCAGATGCAAGTCGGATTAGACAGCGAATTACGAAATGGGCTTTGGCACTTGGTTTGGTTTCTTTTTCAACAACAACGCTAAACGAGTATGAATAGCTGTACAAATAGTAACTACAATCGAAGCTGTTGAGCGTTGGCGGCAGCATCTTAGATTTCAGTTTCAGTGAATTTTGTAAGACGAGATTTCCATCCATGCTTGTGTTGCCGCCTTTCAAAGCCCTTTGTCGTGCCAGCCAAAAAAAAAAAACAAGCGAGAACTGCAATGATAATGGAGATGCAACACATGGAGCAGCAGCAGCAACTTATGCTGCTTGGCGTTGCCTCATTGAATTTCTAGGTTCAGATGCATATGCTTTCAATGCAGCGTTTATTATTTGAATATCTTTTTTTTTTTTCGACAACAACATTGGGTCGTGACTGGGCAGGAAGTTTGGTAACTTAAAAAACTCCACACGCTTTTGCTTGCAATTAATATAGGCGTATTTTATGGGGAGCAGTAAACAAACAGAAAATATACAACGTTAGATTATACATAACATAAAATTTGGTGAGCAGTGTATTCAAAGGTTGAAAATTGTATCTAGGGCTGGTGCGACTTCATCTGCTGCGAGTGCAAGTCCAGCGAATGTTGCTGAAAATCTGCCAGAATGCGACTCTCGGGTATATCCGTTTCCACGCGACTATTTACAATGTCAATGTCTGTGTTAGTTTTGTCAAAAAATATATCAATAATAATGCGAACACCTGCATTGATAACAGTTAGTTAGTTAATAAGCTAAGCTAGCACAAAGTTTTACCATCCTCCGTGCGTCTAATAGTAGTTTTGCTCTGATATGACTTCTCCACGGAGTCCACGCCAGCTTGATCGCAGTCTATGGATTGACGCAGCGACGTTTGATTATCTGAGCTAGTTACGCGAAAGTTGCCCGGCTTGCTAGCAGTTAAATAAAAGCTTTATTAACTATTTAAATTAAATTTAAGCACTTACACTTCTGGCATTTTAAATGAAATGCTGTTGCAGCATTCCTGTTGCTGCTGCTGCTGCTGCTGCTGGTAGCACTCATTGGCCTCCGCTTGATTGGCACCAAAGTACAACGACTTGACATGTGCCAGCTCCTGATTCTTTTGCGTGGCAAAGTTGTATATATTGATCATGTCACGCACACGTATCGGCGTCTCCTCTTGCACCATTTGTTCGCCATTTTGTTGCGCTGCTTCGGAGTAATTGCTGCGATTGTCGTCCTCGTAGCTTTGGTCACAACTGGAATTGCGCTCCTTGCCGTCCATCGTGGAGAAATAAAATTTTAGTTAAGTTTGTGTTTAGCTTTTAAAATATATGAACTAAAACTTTTAGAACAATTATTGCTAGTGAGACTTTATTATGATGCTGAGACTTGGCTCATAAATAACTTTATGCATGACATATAGACAAATGTATTTCTCAATGTCTGCTTTGTTTTTTTTTATAAGCCTAACAAGCGATACGTCAAAATTAAACGATTATCATGGTATGCAGTGGGTCATCTGCAAATGCATTAACAATTACGCGTGCACTAGTCAAAATGTAATTGTAATTAGTATTCGAATTGTTGTTACAACTCTCGTGTTGGGAGGTCGTCCACAGCAGCGACCTTCACTACGGCAATCAAAATTGAAATCAAATAAGAAATCGAACAAGCATTTTGTGAAATTCGAGTCGCAATCTGAATGCCACAACATGGAATTGTCTTAGCGTGGATTTGTTTATACCCACACACACAAACACACACACACAGTCAAGTGTAACTGTAACTGTGCGTTTGTCTGCGTTAATACTTGTGCTTTGGAATTGGGTGAGCAATGACTTGCAACGTGGCCGCCTCATCATCATCAGCATCAGCCTAAATCAGTCTCATTTGGCACACGCTTTCGGCCAAAAGCTGCCTCTAAGGTCGCTATGAGACAAACTAACTGTAAGCCGCTTCAGCAAAATGTATTTACATACCTTGAAATTCAATTAAAGAACTTTAGTCAATGTCAGTTTTAGTTTACAATTGAATTAAAATAGAGTCAAGCTGTTATTATAAAGATACAACTGCAATTAGCTTAACAGTTGTCATATTTTAAATAAATCAATCTTTTCTTATTTGTATTCCATTTGCAACAAATCAAGTTGCAACAAATATCAACTACAAGTATCTGCAGCTAAAGCAAAGCTTTGGATAGTTTAATATTTTTTGCTTGCAGCTTCAGTTTCGAAACGGTGGCAGCCAATCTGCAACAATTGCTAGTCTGCTATAAATAGTAGTTACCTTTGCCTTTGCTTAAGTCTAAGCCCTTTTGAAGTAAACTCAAACTTAATTAAGTTATTTTTTCAATCAAAATTGCAGCAACTTTCAATTTACTACTTTTAGCATTTAAGTTGCCATAAACCCATTTGGGTTGCCAGTGAACTTAACGAACTTGCTCTGCACTTGTTGGCTGCGCATCTTTTGGCAATTAGCAGCAATGTCAATGGGTTCAATGGTAATCGAATATAGGTGTGGGGTCTCTTTTGCCATTCCATTCCAATGCTAGGCATACCACATCATCTCATCATGACGTCGAGGTGTGTCATCGACGTCTACTACATGTTCTTATTGCTCTGCAGTCGTGTGATTCTGCTGAAGGTCATAGCGGCGCAGCAGCAATTGTTGCTGCCATTTATGTTGTCTCGCTCTCGCGCGCGCTCTCTCTCTCTCTCTCTCACTCTCGCCATATGTACATAGTATTATGTATGTTTAATTGCTAAATTGGTGCAATTCTACATAATTCATGTTGATAGCTTAAGTCGACACACGGCTCTTGTTTTGAATTTCGCAAGGTCTCTTTGAAGCTGCCTAACAACAACAACAGCAACAACAAAAGCCACCAAAAAAGAATAACAATAATGCCAGTATCTACGCAGATTCACACGTTGATTAACAATTATTTTGAAGCGACACAAAGCCGCCGGCAGAGCCGCTGAGCATAAGCACGAAAAAAAATGAAAGTAAACAAACCAAGATGCTGACAAAAGGCGCTGTGATAAGAATATGAATGAATGAGCATTTAGCAGGGTGTCATTTATTGCGCATACGCCCCCGTTAACAAAGCAACATGACAATGACCAGGAATTGAATTACGAGCTGCAAATTGATGTTAGCTGTTAATTATGTCAAAACAACTTTGAGCCGTTGAGCCGCTCATTCGCTCAGACTGTTCACAGTTGACTGTTGACAGCTGCAGCTTAGGCCAAGTCCAAGTGCGACTTTAAGTGCGAGCATCGTAGCAACTAAGCCGCACATCCGGCGAGCTATTTAGAGTGGCAATTTTTCTACGACTCGACTCGTTGCTTGCTACAAATTTGTCAAGCCAACAATGCTGCAAGGTCAGCGCTGCTAACTGCTAACTGCCAACTACTACTAACTGACTGATGATTGCGTACAAAGTTTCCGTTGGGAGCGAGCGACCGAGTGGCATGCGGTCAGCTTGGCATATCATTGACCTTAAGTGACGAAGATGAAGAGCACTGAATAAGCCAAGATTATCACCTTTGGAAACTTTTATTGCACTTACTATGGCTTGGCTCGCTGGCTCGCCGCTCAAGTGAAGTTCAATTGTAGGCATTTCTATGCAACATCTCCAGATACTTTGGCATACTTGCCATAATGTATAACACGACTATTAAAGGTCAGCCAATGAAATAGCAAAAATACTCAAGTAAACAAACAAAAATGCCGCGCGCAGTTTTGTTGTTAATTGTTGTATATCTACTTGTTATGGCTACGGTAAACTACTAAAAATTGGTGCAACGAAAGATTCAAGACACGAACTGACGGCTAAACAATATGCAAAAGAGGCTGAAAGCTTTTGTTTTGTTTAATGTACCAGCGCTGCATAAAATTAGACATGCTCTTGAGCCAACAGCTCTTAAGTGGAGCAATATCCTCTCTCCAGCCTCCATTGATTTCAAGACGCTTAAATATATATTCTAATAAATGACAATTACTTATTTTAATGCTTTTGTTTTACAAAAACCGTTGGGGGTTTTTGTGTTTTCGAGCTTTACTTGACCTTCGCTTGGCAATGGCTCAGGAGCAAGTGCCGCAGGCCTAGAGGGCATGGCAAGTGCTACGCAGTGGCAACCTCTTCAACAATGAAGCCATCAAACTAGATACTTGTACAACTATTTTCAATGCTAATGTTGAATTTACGAAAATTCGGTTCAATGATGTATTGCATATAGAAATTAGAGTGCGTGATTAATTGCTGTGTGTGTTCAGTTCACTCGCTCTTTTGTTTGATTCGTTTTTATGATAAAGTAATCATTTAATTTTTTAAGCGTAAACAGCACAGGCAAACAATATCATAACCCACATATAAACACATACATATGTATGTTATGTATGTGATTTCTAACTATAGTTGCCTAGGTGTGTGCCTGCCTATTGTGTGGCGCCTCTTTGATGATTAAACCTTTATAAACAAGACTTCAATTCTGCGCCATCAGCTGCTGCTGCTGCGCTTACTATTTATTATCTTTTTGCTGCGGTGGCGTCTACGCAAAGTTAGACAGAAAATTTTGTAAGGTGTCAATCAACGCATTGTATTGTCAATTAAAGCAGCAACGTTTCCAATTAACCCAAAGCCTAGTCTTTGTGGTTTGCGGTAAGTTGGCGTTGCCACAGTCAAAAGTAAACAAACAACATTAAACGCTCTTGTGTTGCCTAAGTCGCTGTAGAATACAAAATATTTGCATTTAAATTAAATTTATATTTAAATCAATTAGTTACACCCTACAACAATTTTTCAAGGGCCAGCTGCGTGCTTCATTCATTAACAGCCAACAAAGTACGCGCGTTAGTTTCAAATATGCTAACTAGTGTTGCCAAACGCCAACGCACTAGCAATGTCATGAACCAGCCAGTCACGCACCAATTGCGCTTAGCTTGTACACAAGCCATTTTGTAGAGTTGAGTCTTTGCTAAATTAAATCAGCATGGCAGCAAATTCAAAAATTAAAAGCCAAGCTTGAACTGATGAACGTTTAGTTGTTACTTAAATAAAAGCCGGCTGATGTATTTGAATGATTCTTTAATTTATGTATACATAACTTTATATAGTATAAATGTTTTATGCGGGCGACTAGAAATTCAAGAAATCTTTAAATATACACGCTCTTGGATTAATCATATTCATCTAATGGTTTACATGCTAAACGATAGGAATCATGAAAATTACGTTTACTTGCCATTGATTTGTTTTTCAACTAGTTGTTTAAATAAAAATATTGGATATTAATAATACAAGCATTGTTTTTTAAATGTATTAAACTGTACTTATTATCTTAACGATTACTTAAGCACTTAATTGCAATAGTTAGATGTGCTTTTAATTTAGATTTAAATTTATTATTTCATACGAGTGCCTGACGAAAAAATGTAACTAAAAATTTGGCGCAATGCATGGGATCGCTTGTAATTCTTGTTTGTTTATAAGTATTAGCAAAAATCTTTGGTTGCAACTACAACTGAAATTTGTTTATATATGTTTGATGTACTTTGTGCAGGTTTTACATTCTCAAATATGTCTATATATATATAGTATATTGATCGATTACAACGGAAGTACACAATAGTAGTTATGTATTTGATAAATCGACTGATTTGTTTTTTATGTTTTTTGCTGCTGCATCAACGTATTATAAAATACATGTAGACTATGTATTAAATTATCACAGTAAAATAAATAGAATTATTTCTCTTGTTCGTTATTATAAATATTGTAGTTGTGTTTTGTTATTTTGGTAAGCATTAACTAAAGAAGACGCCTAAATGATTCCCACTTGTTATTTTTGCAAATAATACTTGGAGTTTTGGGAGCCTAGCATGTAGTTTAATGTATATAGTTCTATATATATATATATATGTGTCTGCTTCTTGGCACAGTTTCAACTTTACTATACCAGACAAGTGAGTTTAGTTTAAAGAATGTGTTTAGCATAAATGCAATTAATATAGAGATATATATATGCATGCTAGGCTCTGTTTAATATATAAACTGGAATTTTCAATATATTTGCAATGCCTGCACCCTATGCAAGTGTGTGTGTGTGTTTATGTGTGTGTGTGTGTGTGTGGTATGGAAGATACGATAGTCATAGTCCACATTTTGGCAAAACTGTTGAACTTGGTTGCTGTGTATGTGTGTGTGTGTTAAATGTTTACTGATTCAACAGCGTGTTGGTCACCTCCGAGAAGGAGAGCAGCGGACTGGCATCAACGTAGGCGCCAGCAGCGGCTGCTGTAGGCGGTGCATAGGCCAACGCCGTATGCGCTGTAATGTTGGCCGGATATAGCAAATGCTGTTGCTGATAATTTGGCTGCAGTTGCTGCTGTTGATGTTGCTGCTGATGTTGCTGCTGCTGCTGCTGTTGCAATTGCAGCTTTGCTGCTTTGCGTGCGCCACGTGTTGTTGCTTCCAATGGCAGCGTTTCGTCTGCGCAAATGATCAATGGCGCTGTGCCGGCTGCAGAGACAATGGCAAGTTGCTGATAGGGCGACACAGCTTCAACACCAGCCGCACCGCTGAGCAGGCTGCTGACAGCCGGCAGCGTAGTGGGCGGTGTGCGGCATTGCGCTGCTGGCGCTGGCGGCGAGCCCAACTGATGCTGAGCGTGATGCGAGTGCAGCGCATAGCCAGCGAGCTGCGCCTGTTGCTGCTGCTGCTGCTGCTGTTGTTGTTGCTGTTGCTGTTGCAGCTGTGTGCTGAGTAGAATCTATGTGGGAAGTAGCGTTAGGTTTGGTTAGTCTGGTAGCACTCAGAGTGGTGTTCAAGTGGTGTAGTGTGTGTGTGTGTGTGTGTGTGTGGTGCAACTACGGTGCGTTCTATTGGATTGGGTGGCTAACTAAGTTGAACTAGCGGCTGGCCGTGTGCTGGCTGTGGTGGTGATGGTGGTGCAGGTGATAGTGTGCCGAACTTGGAGAGCTGGCGGCCGCTGCGTGATGGTGGTGATGGTGGTGCGGATGGTGGTGATAGGCTAAGTACTGTGAGTACTGCGAGTAGCTGGCGGGCGACCATACCTCGCTGCCTGCATTGCCTGCTGCTGCCGTCGCCGCCGCCGCTGTCGCTGCCGCCTGCTGATGCAAATGATGGGCGTGCGCATGCGCATGGGCGTGGGCGTGGGCGTTATGGTGCTGCGCATGCGTATGTGGATGCGTATGAGGATGTGTGTGTTGGCTGTGCGTTTGTTGTTGCTGCTGCTGCTGCTGCTGATGTTGCTGCTGTTGCTGCTGCTGCTGCTGTTGCTGCTGCTGTAGATTGGCGGCACAGCTGGGCGGTTGTGTATTATGAACATGGTTGGACTGCAACGTGGTGTGCTCAGTGCCAGAGTGCGTTACATTATTGCCAGAGCTGCTCACATTGCCGCCAATGCCGCGTGGCTGTTGCTGCTGCTGTTGCTGTTGCTGCTGCTGCTGCTGTGGCGAAGTTGTATGCGATGAAGCGGAGTACAGCCCGGAGTCATCATGCTGCAGCTGATAGCTCTCTGGCGTGCTGGCGCTTGCTGATTTGCCTGGCAGCTCCTTGTTGCCATTCCACTTGGCTGCTGTTGCTGTCTCATGCTCATTGTTGTTGTTGTTGTGGGCATAGCTCAGGCCATTGCTGAGCGGCGTGCTGCGCTGTGGCGAGCCGGCTGAGCGACTGTTTAGCGGCACACCGCTGGACGACTGTGTAGTGCCCCACATGAGCACAGTTTGACGCTCGTAGGGATCTTGCGCATTGGCAGCTGCAGCTGCAGCCAGCTCCACTTTGGGTGTTACCCCATTGGGCGTAGCGCCAGCGCCAGCCACAGGCGATGGTCCATCCGAGGAACAACTAATGACCTCCATAACCTGTGGCGATGATTTGGGCGTCTTCAACGGCAATTGCTGTAAGGCAAATGATAAGCAGCTGCTACTTGGATTTGTTTTGGATTTGGACTACTCACCTGTGGCGTGGACGTGGGACTGCCATAGCCGCTGCTGTAGCCGCTGTAGTACTTGCCCGTCTCCTGCCATTTGTCGTCTGCCTTGGAGGCAATGGCATAGCCATCGTAGGATAGAAATCCATTGGCCACATATGCCGAGCCAGGCGCGCCCGTATGCGGATAGTCCGTGTAGTAGCCGCCAACGCCTTGCAAGCGATACTGATGGAAGAGATTCTCGCTAACGGGATAGAAGGCATTGGCCGGCATGGAGCTGCCCATATACAGATTATCCGCTGCGGTGGCATACGGCGATGTAGTGTACATGGGATTCAAATTGGAGTAAGCTGCTGCCACAGCAGCCGCCGGATCTGGCAAGTACTCGACAACAGCTGGCGCTGAGGGCGAACCCACTGCACCGCCAAGCGGTGAGGATTGCTGTGCCTGCAGCTGCTGCTGTTGTTGCTGCTGCTGCTGCTGCTGCAGCTTGCGCTTGCTGCGGCAAGTGGACAAAAAGTCGCGCAGCTGCGTCTTATAGCGACGATTGGGACGCGTGGGCGTCACAGGCGGCGGCAGCGCATGCGCCGTGGGTGAAACGCTGGCGCTAGTGGGCGGCACCACCAGCTGATCCGCTTCGCTGAAGTAAGTCGAAGCCAGCCCGGTGTCCAGATAGCTCACCTTAAAGTCCATGGTGCGCTTGCCCAGCAAATCGTGTCCCTCCTCATCCATCAGCTGGCGATGCGTGCAGATGACAAAGTCCGGCTTGGAGTTCTTATAAACGAGACGCGAGCTCGTCTGCAGCCACTGCCAAGTGCCGTCCTTCTTCTGATAGCGATAGGCAATCATGCCCGAGGCGCCAGTCTTCAGCACTGCAAGCAAAGGAAATTAATAAGAATCAATAAAGTGGCTGAACTGGTTGGACTTACGCTCCTGATGCGCGCTGGCAACATAAGCGAGATCATCATAGTGCACCAGATCGTAGCCGCCCATGTTGACCAGCTCGGCATCGGCATAGCCCAGAATATGCTTGCCACGCTGATCCATGGACACCAGCGAAAAGTCCAGCTTATGCTTGGACTTGAACATGTTCTCCTTGTGCGGAATTTCCAGCAGACTAGGCGGACCAAAGGGCGTGCAGTAGGCAAACAGCGCCAGTGGCGGCTCCTCCGTCTTGCGATTCTGCCCGTGCAAGATCTTAATGCGTCCGCGTATGTCCAGGCGCAGAAAGCCCGACGTGTTGTCCAGCAGGCAGCGAAAGCGCACAGTGAAGCTGCGCTCCAGATACAGCGCCTTGTCCGGCGCCAGCGTCTCGGCCAGCTGCATGCTGGACATGTCCGCGGGCAGAAAGCTGTTCCAGAGCAGCTGACGCTGCAGCTCCTCGCGATCCTCGGAGTGCACCAGCTCGTACACGCTCTGATGCACAATGTCCGACTGTCGAAAAGGCAATGAGAGAGTTCAGAGGGGGTCAGTCAACTTGTTATTGATTTCGCTTTTGTTCTGTTTTTTATTTTTTCGGGGCGTATAAATCAAAATGCGCGCAAATTGAAAATGCGCCCCATGTTGGCCACAAATTGAGACATAAATTCTGCACGCGCCTGCCACAGATCGAACACATATATGTGCTATATATATATATATTTATTTAGAAGCAACTGCTGGCTTGTAACTTTTTACGTTTGGCTGGCAAAATCAACAAAGCGCGCAAATGATTTGGCCGCAATCTCAATCGGCAATGGTAATAGGCAGCTACGTTTTTAATTGAGCTGCCAAACGGGGCGTGGCCAAGTTGCCGCTTTACACATTTACAACTAAATTAAAAAACAAAACCCAAGACTTGCGAAGAAAGCTAACTGCAATTTCAATTTCCATTCGACAAGCGCCAATACAATAAAGTAGGCAAAAGAGCAACAGCAACAGCAGCAACTTGCAACTTGCAACAGACACAGCGAGAGCTTTGGGGTTGAGGCAGGTGGCTGCTCAAGTTAGGCCCAAAACATGTTGGCTCCAAGTCGCGAGCTCAGCTGCACAGGCGTCGCAAGTTAATAATAACAGCTACAGCGCATGCCACGCCCACTTTGTGCGCCCCTTTATGGCCAAACGCTTGACAGCTGCGTAAGCAAATCTTTGCACACGTCCCCGCGCAGTAGCTGATCCTGGGCCTGTGCCTTTTGTGGCGATTGCGCAATCCTCCCGCTGATCTGATTTTTATTTATTGCCACAGCCGCAGCAGCAGCAGCAGCAACTTGGCAACAAGCTGTGGCAAGACAGTCGTTTGCTCTTTTTTGTTTGTTTGCTTTTTCAATTTGTTTTTATGCAAGCAAAAGTAAAAAAAAAGATTTGAATGCTTGTTGAACGGAAGAAGCAGCAGCAACTCGACTGTACTTTGACCCATTTCCGCAATACGCTTGACCCAAAAACAAAAGAAATTCAAGCAGCAGCAGCATCATGCATAGCACTGAAATTGAGCGACGCCAGGCCAAGCAATTAAAATCAATCAACTGCTGCTCACTTACCTGATGAAATCCCAAGTAGCTCTCGATGCTGTGCGTGGCAAAGAAGACTTCGCCTTCGCATGTTAGTATCATTAGAAATCCATTTAGAGCCTGTAGAGAGTAAAAGAAGCAGAAGTTAAAGCGGAATACAAATAAGAATTAAATCAAAACTACGAATTAAATGCTGAAGCTGAGGACAAAATACAAAGTGACAGGGTCAAGACTACAATTGCCCGCAGGGCTGGCTTAGACAAGTAGCAACCAATAGAAACAGAGTGAGCGGGGGGCGTGTGGGGGGGGGAGCAATTAATTGTAGTAGCTGCCGCTTGCTTGATGTTTTGTGAATGGATTAATCCATCATTTCGCGGTCTGTATATGAATGAAATGAGCAGCAGCCAGCAGATACAACGGCGCTAACTGGCGGCTAAAACGTAAGCAGCGATTAAGCGGCTCATTTCAACCGAAACAGCCGCCAAAAGAAAGAGACAGCTATACAGATAGAGAGCGAGAGCGTCTGAAACTGAGACAGCAAGGGGAGTTACACATCAAACACAACCAGGAAATGATGTGCAATTAAATCAATGGGATTCAACTAAATGCAGACTCTACAGTTTTTATTTTTTTTTTTTTGGTTGAGGGTTTTGTTTTTACCTTTAGAAATTATTAAAGTATAGACAGACAGACAGACATATGTATGTATAGCTAACTAATGCGCTGACTGTATTTTTAAGCATGAAATTTAAAAATGAAACGCAGCAAAGTTGGCAAATTAAAATTTACTGTTTGAGCTAAGCCACTAAACTTTAGTAAGTTAAGCTGCTTAGAAGTTACTGCTGCAAAAAATTGCATTAATTGTTATAATTAATTTGCTTTGACTTATTAATAAATGCTGCTACAATTAAGCTTTAATATAAAAATTAAAATTTACTATAGCTCAAATAGCACTAAACTTTCTTAGCTTAAGCTGCTTAGTATTTTGTTAAATAAATGTAGCCAAGTTTATTTGCAAATAGCTGCAAGAGCATGAGTTAATTGTTTATAATATTTATATATTTAATATTATAAATTAATATTTATTAATAAATAAATAAATGCAAATGCGGTCACATTTATTTAACAAACTACTGCTGCTAAAATAAAACTACGCGTCTCTGCAATGTAATTGTCGCTAATTGTTAAACAAATGCTTAAAACTTATAGCTATATAGCATATATATAGACTTATCAAGGCAAAGTAATTTGCCATTATCAATAGCATTGATTAAACATAAAAACTGCTACTAGCTCTGATCTAAATCTATATAGGCTGCTTATCAAATTCGTATAGTAAACACTGTTTTTTTGCTTGTATTTATTATTGTTTTAAATTACATTTAAAGCGAACTTTAATTGACTGCTAATGGCAACAGCGCATGCAATTTTTAGCCTAACGGTAAGCTGCGTCGTTCAATTGTATTGAACAAAATGGCGTCAGTTGGCAACGTGTGAATCAACAAGAAGACAAATTTGTTAGCAGCTTTCATTAGCGTCGCACAGGCAGGCAGCGCACAGTTGGTGATAATTAATAAAGAGCCGACTGAACAAACTGCAGGTAATTAATACGCGTGTATTTAAATATCAATTTGCGAGCAGCGGCAGCAGCAGCAGCAGCAGCAGCTACAGGATCAACTCACAGTGTCGACCAGTTGCGCTGTTAAACAAATGTGCGCGATTGCTGCTAATAACAGAGCTGGGGCCAACTTGCCAGTTGCCAATGGGGCAGAGAGTTGGATATTAACCGACATAAACGCTAAGTGGCGTCATAATTTAAAACGCATCAACACAGACCGCCAAAGGATATGCATAAAATATCAATGTGTGTGTGTGTGTGTAGCGTCATCAAGCTGGCAGCGCATCAATAATGCTTAAAAAAGCTCCACAACGGTAGCAGCCACAGCTTCAAGTTGTAGCTATCAATAGTATCAACTCCATTGAGTATCAACTTATTATTTGTTTAAAGAATTTGTTGCTACAGGCGCTACGAAAAAGAAAGAAAGATTTTGAAAAGCAGCTTAATTGTTATAGCTGTCTATCTACAACTTGTTTTTTATTAACGCTTCGGACAGCCTCTGCAGCAGTTTATACAAGCGCGGCTACAACAGTAAAAATTTGTTGCTGTCTGCAGCAAGCGGCGTCTTCTAATGCGATTTTAATAATACACGCCCGTCTACACACACACACACATAGACAGCGCTTGTATGCAACTCAGTTTTTTTTTTCTGTATTTTTTTGATAAGTTGGCAGCGATTATTTTACCATTTCCTTATACGAACGCAGCCGTTGGCAAAAGTTTTGAACTGCTCGTCGCTTGTCTAGTTGACTCCAATTTTGCTATACATAATTGCTTAATAAAGCTAGCAGCAGTCGTTAATGCTGTGTGTGTGTGTGTGTGGGTCAAGTGTTGTCAAGTTATTGCGCATACGCTGCGTTAGCTGAAGCTGCAAATATTAATGCAAAACTGTGTCAGCACCCAGAGACTAAAACTAGAGCAAGCTAAACTAGGCTGCGTGACAAAACGCCATTTTCTAATGATAATACACATGTGTATGTGTGTATGTATGTGTGAGCCAACAATAGACGAACTTTATAAGCAATTGAAAATGGCTGCAACAGGTAACAAATAGCTAAGCTATTAAAACTAAATATGCACACATAGCAAATATTCACGGAAATGCACAATTGTGCAGCTCAACAATTAGCTGCAGGTCGCCACATTGCCACACCGGAAGGACAAAGGTAAGTGCAACAAGCAGCAGGCAACAACAAATAAACTGAACTCTGTTTTTGACTTGCATTCAAAATTTGCATTGCAGCAACAACAACAACAAAAAAGAACAGACTGCGTATACGTAATGCAGTTGCAGCTAACAAAATTTAATGCTGCAAACTTTGCTTGGCATTGAATTTGGTGCAGCAAAAAGTTGAAAGCGCGTAGCTCGTTCTCGCTCTAGGCTTGTTAGTCTGTCTGTTGGGCTGTGTGAGGTGAGCTATGTGTGCATTAAATTAAACTGTCACAGCCATGACAAGTGCATATGTTCGCGCCCGAGCCACAACAGGCAGCAGCAGCGTAGCATGCACCACCCGTACACAAAAGCGCTTTTAATTCAGCAAAAACATGCAACTTGCTGTGTGTGTGTGTGTGTGTGTGTGCGACAATTTAATTGAAGTTTAGCCAACTGAACGCGTGGCACATAAACTTGAAATGCATAATTTGAATTGCAGCTGCTGGTCAAAATTAATTATAAATATTATGGCTATAACACATGTGCCAAGCGCGCAATTACACATTAATCAATTGAACGCGGACTACAACTAGACGTTAACTAATTGCAATAACAACAGCCGAAAGAATTCAGCAAATCAAACTTTGCGTGCTTAAGCCTTAAACATTTATCAATATATATAAGCAGCGAGCAGCGACTGCGCGCTGATTGATTAAATGCCAGCCATGGCAATGAAGCCATCAACACACACAGAGCGGGAGCACGAAATAAATTGATGAAGACAAATTAAGGCTGCCAAGTGGGTGGGGTGGGGTGGGGTGGGGTTGCACTTACCTGCAGAAACATATCACCGTCCAGCAGGCCATGCTCAAAGGCGCCCAGCTCACGCGTCCTGTAGCCATCGTGTGCGTGTATGTGCGGCAGGACGCCATTCTCCTCCTTATCCTTATGCATAACAACTGCAAAGACAATGCCAAGAGCAAACTTTTAGTTTTTATGCGCTATTAATATTTAATGCCCGCTGCGCCATAAATAAAACTCGAAAACGCTTTACAACAGACGCAATTTTTGGGCATAACCATAGTTACTTCATAAAAATCCAATATAGCGTTAGTTACAACAAATATTTACAGCTGGCATGGAAAAGTACTAAAAATTGTTTATGGTGTCATTGTAATATTTTATGAGCGCCCCCAAAATGTAGAGCTGAGATGCCTGGTACCAACCCCGCAATGCCTAAGCAACAACCCTTGCCACCCACCCACCCTTCATGCCGCCATTTTACAAGTGATATATATATATATATATATATATGTTTGGCTTACACATTTCTCTAGCCTAGGCTGCTACTTTTTATAATAAATTTGTCACAAAAATTGATTTATGTGCGATAAACGATAAAAAGAAAGCAACAACTATATGCATAATACACACGATTTTTTGGGCGCTATAGCTTTGTCTGCTAGTTGGCTGAAATAAAATATGCCACGGCAGCTGATGTCATAAATTATGATTTTTATCAGAAATAATAAAATGTGAAAAAGAAATTATTAACACACACACACTCAGAACTGAGACGCCAGCGAAAATTAAAACAAAACCTAATTTACGCATGAAAAACGCGCTCGAGGCTCAAACTGCAGGGCAGCAGTAACAGCAGCAACCCTCGACTTCTCTCGGGGTTCGCATTTCAATTACACTGCGCCAAACGCAAGCAGCGCTTACCACTCATATTTTGCTTTAGTTAGTCTCACATTTTTTCAAGTGCAGTTTGGCTCTCTAATCTGTGCGCTGCTTTAGCTTTTTATCAAATTAACAAAAGTGGCGTTGGTGTGTTCATTTTAGTAAAAGTGCGATAAAACAAATAGTTGGCGTAATGTGGCCCAAACAAATTGCATCATGATGTGCGTGTGATTCCATTTCTAGTGACCCCCGCACTCGAAAGTCCTCGAAAGCTTTTAGAGCAAGTTTGCGGCCACTTGTGTAATTATTCATAATTTAATTAGGCTCACTTTACATTGTGCCCGCGTTGTTAGTTTGCTACATTAACTTATTATTATTATTATTATTATATTTTTTTATATGCATATTTTTTATTGCGTTGCCAGTTTCAGTTTCAGCTTCACGTGCATAAAGACATTTAATTAAGGCAAAGCGCAAAATCTGGCAGCAAATCAAAATACACTGGGACTGCAGTAAGGATCGTGTTGATATAAAAATTATCGTAGTCTATGCAAAATTCTGTGCATATTTCACACAAATTAAAAGCAAAGTTCGCTTAAGTTTAAGGCTTAAAGTTTTATTGCTTTAATTATTTAATCAGCGCATTTTAAACTTTGCTGTTTTTAGTTCTTCTTGTAGCTAAATATGCAGTTGCCTCAATACTAAGCGAATATTTGATTTAAATAGAAGAGAAATTTTTGAATCAATAATTTTTTAATCATTAATCATATTAATCATTAATCATTTCATTTAAAATTCCTTTGTTCTTAGTTTGTCTTGTGGCTTAAAATAAAATTGCATCACTACATTTCGAATATTTCATTTTAAAAGAGAAATCGTTTAATTTTCAGCACATTTGAGCATTTTGTGAATTGTTTTTAACTATAAATATGTATATAACACTCACTAGATTTATTTATTATATTATACTTTGTATATTAATAAAGCTTGTTAAATTTTAACTATAAAATCAAACCACTATAACTTAAGTCTAAGCATAAATGCAGCCAATTGTATTGCTCTTACCAAAGTGTATATGCTAGTCGTTTATTGTTGCTGTAATTCTTTTTGGGCGTGCTTAGCTGACATTTTATTGCACTTACGCGTAGTTTATGAACGTAAACCAAATTTACGACTACGCTGCTTTTGCTTTTGGGTTTTTCTTTTTATTGTTGTTGTTGTTGTGACAAATGCTTAAGTAAAAGAAGCGCCACCCCACAGCCCAAGCTGAGAGCATTGAATGTGCAGCATATAACTAAAAATCCACCACCGTTGCTCACATTGGTGGATGGAACGTAAATCTTGTTAAAGCAGCAAAAGCGCAAAATCTCAGCCACACACACAGACAAACATAAACATGGCGCACACACCCAACTGGCAGCACAAAAGAAAGGAAAATGTGTTTTGGAAAAAATATTGGAAAAGCGTGCGCAAGAGATAGAGCAACAAAATGGCGTCAATTATGCCGCTGCAACGAGCAGCGGCAGCAGCAGCAGCAGCAGCAGCGCAGCAGTCAAAATGGGGCGTGTCTCTTGGCACGGCATGGCGCAAACAATGAAATATAAAAAATAAAGTTTAAGTACTGACATTTTGGCAAATATTTTTGCGCTCATGCTGGGGCACATAAACAAATATGTCATGCAAATGTCAAACTCATCAGCAGCAGCAGCGATTGATTGAAAAACAAAATAAAAATTTTGACAGCTCAGGCGGGCAGCTGTCATTAAAATGACGAAATGGCGCAAGCTTTTTAGCTATGGCGATCGATTGATTAAGTTGAGCTAAAGCAGCAGGCATTAAAGTCTTTAAATTAAACTAGGCCTCTAGGCAATTGTACCTGTTGTTGTTGTTGGTACGGGTGTCAAGTCACGCAATGTTGTCTGCCCCAACACCCACACACACACACACACAAACAGCGGCAACTGCATGACAATGCGACGCCTCAACAATGAACCTGCTGCTGCTGTTGCTGTCAGGACTTTGACTATTACTTGCAATAGTGCAGCGCCTGACTGATTGCATGTCCTGCCGCCGACGCCAACGCCGCCAACGCCTGAGCCGGCTTGTCTGGCTAGCTAATGGCGGCCTAAGGAACTGGAGCAACGCACGAAAGTCATGTACACGAAAAATTGCTTTGCCGCATGTTTATAGGTTAAGAGCTAAGCCTTGGCCCCTTGGGGCTGTGTGTAGCGCAGCGCTGCATTGGCCGTGAGCTCCATTAACAAACGCTTAACGGCAATTTTGATAATAGCATAAATAGCCAAAGCATTAGCATTTGCATAGCCTGACCAAGTGACCTTGTTAACTGCGCCTGGCCAAAGTGTCGCATGTGCATAATAAAAAATTATGCGGCTGCTGCAATTGTAATAAGCTTAGAGTTGCCACACAGCGCAGTTGCAGTTGCAGTTGCAACTTCCCACGAAAACTGCAAGCTTAGGCAAAAACCAGTTGCAAGCTAGTTGCATTACTTAGAGACTAGTTACGAACTATTTATAAGCAGCTGTGGGAACTCTAAGGCGTTTCTCAGTCACAGTCTCAAATTTCCAGAAAGCTTTCCCATTGACAGCTTGAAAGCGTCTAATTGAGCAATACAGTGAGGACTGGCAAATGTGTAACTCGCACTTAAAAATATAAATAAAAATTATATTAACAATTAAAACTGCATCGGCATTGAAAATGTTACACAAAATCTTTAAAATTCAAGAATTTTATTTTTTACTCTTACTAACTCTTTTGTTTTGTTAACTAAAATGCAAGTAAGTTATAACTGTTAAACTAAACACATTAATAAAGTTACAAATTTGACGCATTTCAAGCCGTTTCAATTCATTTATTCAAATAAATTATAAAGCAAGCAAATTGGCCTAACAATGTTTAGGCTGCAGTCTAACTATTAAAAAAGCAATAACAGTAATCTTTGGTTACAACTTTAAGCATACAAATTGCATACAAAAAACAGTTGAAGTGAGTTTTATTATAAAAATTGTAAGTTAGGCATATAAAAATCAATAAATTTAAAAACAAAAACCTAATTTTTAAATAAATTTAATTTTAAATATTTTTTGTAACTAATTTCCACAAATAGATTTAATTTTAAATATATTTTGTAATCATTTTCCATAAAATTTAATAATAAAAACTTATTTTTTAAATAAATTTAATTTTAAATATTTTTTTGTAACCATTTTTTACAAAATTTTTAAAACAAAAACTTAATTTTAAATACTTTTTGTAATCATTTTCCATACAATTTGAAAACAAAAACTTCATTCTTAAATACTTTTATATTTAATTTTAAAAATTTGTTGTTCTTCTATCGTCGACTTTTCATAGTTGACACTAAATATAATTTTGAGTTGACAATTTTTAATCGAACGCTACGCTCTGCAGTTCTAACTCTTAGACTTAGCCTTAGTCTTAGGCTATGCCTAATTGCTTAATCATGCCAGCAAACTAAGTCAACCACTAACGCCTTAATATGTATATTAAGCTCCCTAGCAATTGTTATTGCTCAGCAATTATAATTTACGAGCGCTTACTGTTTAAACAAACTGAACGCAGTTAGTTTCCATATTATTTCGTTTGATTGCGTGCCTAGGACCAGAGAGACAATCAATTGTTACATTATATAAAATTTATATATAGCAGCGGTACAATCTATAAATTTTAGTACATTGCTTGCAGTTAATTACGCAACTCATCAATTAGTCGTGTCCAGGCTTTAGCTTGAAGCAATTGCAGTTACATTAAAATTGTACAAATTGCGCGTCTTAACAATTATTGCCAAGCCAAAAGGCGCCAGGCGCTTGGCCCAGCAATTATGGCCCTTTTAGATACAAAAGCAATAGCAACAGCAACAAATTTGTGTGTGTGTGTGTGTGGGGGTGGGGCTAGTTGCCCCTAGAACGAGCTCAAGACAATGGGCCATTAGCAGCGCGCTTTAATTATTTAGTTTTGCAACAAAACCAAACTAAAGACAAGCACAAGACAGAGACAGAGACAGAGACAGAGTTAGAGACAAGAACTAATGCTTGTGGCATGGTGCACATAATGTGTGACTAAGGTGGCAAGTCTATGTACATGGGCGTGGTGGTGGGGGGGCGAGTCTGGCCAAAATGAAAACGAACTTTGCTTGCTTTTTTTTTTCGGTATAGAGAAATTTGTTTTGTGTGTTAGTTTTTCTCTTTTTTCGCCTTTTCGTATCGCTTTTGCGCAAGTCAGGGTCAACAACTGCCCCTATATAGATGCAGTAGCTCTTTGTTGTTGTTGTTGTCTGCCTGAGCAACCCCCTGTGGCCCATTTGATGTGTATATACCAGAGGCTATAAAAGCTGCCTTATATAGCTCTAAACTTTTATATACATAGAAGTTTAGCATTGAGTGTGAGCAGCTCGAGCTGAGTCCAACTGACAGAGCTCATTATATAAATTGGCAGCTTTAAATGTTTGCAACGCATTAATTGCTAAATATATTATTTAACAAATTATCGCTGCTTATATAGTACACAGTATAGCTTTAGTATGCCATTTGGGTTTACAATGCGGCTAAGCGATTTTTAAGCAAGAAGTAGCGATTTGCTTGGCTTAACTAAGCTTAACAAATTTAAAGCAAAACAAAAAGCTAATTTTTTATAACTTTCAAATTGTATTTTCAATATTTTTTGTAGTCATTTTCATTGAATAAATAAATAAACAGCTGCAACTGCTGTTGAGTTAAGGTGCTAACTTTGTAGTGCAAGCTAATGTTAGCTAATAAACAATTTAAAATAAATAATAACACTGAGAATATTTAAAAGCTTGCAAAATCATAATTAGTATACAACTTAATGCAGTAATTGTAGATAATTAATAAACTTTATATGCAAAAGCAAATCTTATATAAAAATATATGAAGCAGCCGCTAGAAATTGCAGCCCCCTCTGAACTAAGCAATTTGTTGACTACGCCTATTATATTAATATAAGCTTAAGACTAGTTTTTTATTACAGATCTCTGCATTACGAATGTTAGTTTAATGCCAAGTTACCAACTGCTCTTGTTACCTGAAGCTGCTAAAAACAAAGCAAACTTTATTATCAATTGCTACAAGAAACAAACAACTAATCAAACTAAATAATTAAATATAAGCCCGCAGCTTATAAAAATTCAAACTGTGCTATTAAATTAGCTACGATATTTAATTTCATTAACTTGCAGTGACTGCTTCATGGATTTGCAAGCCATTAATATAATCTTTAGGGATAAGCATTGGTTGGGGTTGGGCCATATCCGATGCAGCGGCTGTCAAGTAATCGTATTGAGTGCTTACATATCTAATCCCAAATCAAAAGGGACACACACACACACACATAGACACGTAGACACACACACTAATTGTAAATTAAACGATCCTGATAATATCCGAAAAACATCAAGACAAACAAATAAAGCCAAACTGTAAACAAAACTTTGAACTGTGAACTGTGTGCGCGGGGTCGACGTTTTGTCAACCCCTCACACATACAAAGACACACACACACACCCACGCAGTAGTAGAGATAGGACACTGGGCACTCACCGGGGCACACGCCGCAACGGTTCTGGTCCATTAACCCGTCGTCGTCATTCCTTTGGGAAGGGCAAACAAACGAAATGCGCAAAGGCTACAAACAAATGAAAGGAGAGGAGAGGAGAGGAGAGGAGAGCAGAGGAGCGGAGCGTATTAAAAAGGAAACGTGCAGCGCGTGGCAGCTTTAGGTTTTTGGATTTGCCACTCCAGCAAGAAATATTTACTAGCCCACTAGTATTGATTCTAATACGAACAATGCAACCAAGTGGCACGTGGCATGAACTGTTGGCCAACAGTTTGCCATTGCAATTAACGCCCAACTTGGCTTGACCACTAATTGTCAAAATATTTACTCGACTGCGAGTGGCGCGCAGTCCTTCCCAGGACACGTGAGTCAGTTTCATAAACTAACTTTTCAAAAAAAAAAAAAAGTCAGAAACTTGCGTTTCATTGTTGCTACATTTTTTGCACTTAAACTTAATTAAGGCGCTGTGCCACCCCCTCCCCACCCCACGCTGTTAAATAAAGCAATTAAATTTGTATGTTTGTAATCGTTAAACAAAGCGAAATGCCATTGAACCAAAACTCTCTGCGCTGATAATAAAGCCATCAACAGTAGCAGCTCAAGTTCGTGCTCCTTTTATTGCAATGCGCTTAATTAATTTAAATTATACAAAGCACACAAACGCACAAGAAATGTACAAAATAATGCCAAAATATATACAACAGTCAGCCGATTTACCTGCACAACTTTAATGTACTAAAGAGAAAAAAGAAAAGCAGATGAAAAACTTTTGTTGCTTTTGCTGCGCTAAAACTTTGTGCTTAATCCGTCAACAGCACTAATTTCAACACGTGTATATGTATGTGTGTGTGTGTGTGTGTGCGCCCTGAGCTGGGACTGTGACTAGAATATTATAGCCCAAGCAGCAGGACTACCCGTGGCGGCGTTGAAATTAGTTTTGAATCATTTATGAGTCATGTTTAGGGTCTGGCAACATTCGGTGGCAGTTACCGTGCGGCAGCCACAACTGCCAGCATAATCGATTTAATAGGCTCGCGCCGTATGGCCTGGATATAGCTAAAGGCAACAGATTGGGGGTGGATGAGCTCTCCTAAGATAGCTTTGCACTCACCTTGAAAATAACTTTTGGTTCTTAAATAACTAACGGACAGCCTTAGTATGCTCAGTCGATCCAGTTTGCTTAGAATGTTCTGCTCAAAGGGCAGCAGCGAGGCAAGCAGATCCAGTTCGGCATTGAGCCGCTCCCGATGCCGTTTTGATGGATTGCTCTTAGTGACGCCATCCTTGGGCGGCGGCTTCAAGCTACAAATAGACAAAAAAAAATATATGAAATGCATGAAAACTGAAGTCAGCAGCGCACAGCTGACGCTTCAAAAAGGTCAAAAATTATTAATTGCAGTTATCAGTTACAGCGAGAGAGAAAATGGGAAAGTGTAAAAGACAACCCCTAATTGGATTATGAGCACTCGCAGGACTTGCTGGTGGTCCATTGGCTATAGCCACTTGGTCTGCTAATTACAAAAATTGTTGCTGCTTTTGCTTCTTTTTGTTTTGGCGCACATTTCCGCGAATCAAATCATAAAGCAACCAAGTCTAATTCGCTCTGCGTCTGTCCAATTAAATGCCATAAAAGCTGCTTGTAAATCCAAATGCTAAGCTCGCTGATATGATAGCCAAAGTCAGGGATTATAGTTGTCATAAATTGCTGCAGTCGTTTATGATACACAAAAGCTTTGCCGCTAATTCATATCTTAGCCCTAAGCGACTTAAGTCGAGCAGTTGTTGCATTTAGTTGGCTTAGTGAAGCTTTTTTTTATTTAGTTGCTTGCTGTGCTTTGGTTTTAATCATATTTGTGTCTCATCATTTTCATTGACATTATTACAAAGTTAATTGCTGTAATTATATATAATTGCTGTTGTAATTTATGAGCGACCCCTTTCAGGGTTAAGCCCCACAGCACCCCCCCGCTAACCAACAGCTGTGGCTCTTAAAAAATATTTGTCGTTTTAATATTTTCATTGTATTTTTTGCGTTGTTTAACAAACTTTTTGCTTCGCTGCACACACACACATACACATATACATACACATACGTGTGTGTGTGTGGCAGCTATTTAGCGCTGCAGGACATTCTGACATTAGCTTAAAAAAAAACGCTACGTATTTAACTTAATTGCCGCCTGTTTTTTTTAGCTGCTATAACTCAAACTAGCAGCAGCTTAAACTTATTTTTTTAAGTGTATGCGCTATACGTTTTTGCTTGTTAATTGTCAGTGGCATGTCCGTTTGTTGTCAACTACAGTACAACATGTGCCACAAATAGTTCATAGCCAATCTCTGTGTGTGGCAGGTGGCAAATAGCAACAATGCAACAATGCAACATTCTCGCGTCGTTGATAACGTTTGCCTGATAATTCATAAACAGTTAAGCCACTTAAGCATAGGAATGCAAAACTCTCAGACACACACACACAAATGAGCGTTAATTTATTTAATGAATTGCGAATTTTGTGCATATAAAAAAAAGAACTACGTAGCAATTACGCTAAACAAAGGGCAAGCTCAAAATAAAACTCGCTGAATTTAGAAAATTATTAGTCTGTGCCGCATACGAAGTTGAGGGTGAAACGATAAACGTCAATTGATCACACACACATTTATATATATACTATATAAACCCGACTAATAATAAGCCCAAAGAAATGTTTTTAATGATGCTAAGCAAACCGTTAGACGCATTGGAATGCAATTTGAATTAAGTCAGCGGCAACAAAAAAAATTGGTCAGTTGCTCAAATTAGAGTCCTAAATAAATTGAGGGCATTGCGGTAAATATTTCGTCTTACTGTTGTTAAATAAAATGTATAATTTTCTTATTATCTACAAGGCGCAAGAAAAACGCAAGACAAATGCCAAGAGCTAAGGAGAAAATGTAATAAAATGAATTCCATAAACAACTTTCCCAAAAATAAAAGAAAGCACACACACACACACACTTGTGTGTGCTTTTGTCTGCAGCAGGCGTCGGCGCTTTTGGGGTGGACCATAAAACGTCGCTGCTAAAATGGCGTAGAATCCTAGCGAACAAAGGATAACTGCATAGCTAGCTGCTCTGCTTGTGTATGTGTGTGTGTGTGTGTGTGTGTGTTGGCCACATTTCTTGCAAAAGTTCAGCCAAACTAGCCAGAGTGTGAGTTCTCGCCCGCAGCCATTTTTATTTAGAGCTCTACGTTCATTTCATTTCATTTTCATGCATTATTTTTGCCATTTTCGTTTAGCTGCTTTTCTTTAGCTTGTGCGCTCTCGCTCGCACTCGTTGTTTTTCCTTTTTGCTGCTTTTTTTAGTTTTCCCAGAGACCATTATGAAATGAATTGCTTTTAAAGAAATTACAATGCGGCAAATGCGCTGCCCCAAAGGTCTGACATTTGCTTTTTCAATATTTCAGCGCAATGCAATTAGCAGCTTAAGCTATATATAGCTTAATATATATACTAAATATGATTTGCTAAAAGTTCTGCATTGATCTTGAACTCGGTTTAATAACTTTCGCGCCTAGTTTAGAACTTTATGCTGTGTAGCTGCTGCAGCTGTTGCTGCTGCTGCTGTTGTTGTTGCTGCTTGTTGTTGGCTGTTGCTGTTGGTGTCAAGGGTCGACAGCACTGGGGCTTTGGGTTAGACGTCTGTCTGGCTGCTTGTTATGTTGATGTGTTTATAAACAAATGACACGCAATCCTTTGTGGGCGTTGTAGGCGTAGCACGTGAGTTTAACTCGTTTTTCTTGCGTTTGCATGCCAAACATTAAGCATACGCAATGTGCGCCTCGATCGCGTTTGGCGCGAAAATCTTACACACACATACAAACACACTAATTCATTCATACTGCAAACAGCTGGACAAGAGCGAGTCAACATTGCGTATGCGTGCCTCGTTCTGCTGCGTGCCACAAAACTGCAGCAGCGGCAGCGGCAGCAACAGCGGCTTTGTCTCTCCGTCTGGCAGCTAAAAACGCAAAGTAGCGTGTCTCATGTCCAAAACACACACATACAAAAACAAATAACATGCCTTATATATGCGCATTGTAGGCGTCGACGCAACAATTACAACAACAACAGCAGCAGCAACAGCAACAACAATAGCGACAACACCAGCTGTGCGGCCAACACTTTTACTGTCTGGCACAATTTTTAGCAAACTAATTTTATTTTGCATGTGCACGCCGCATACACAAATGTGTGTTAGTGTGTATTAGTGTGTGTGTGTGTGTGTTTTATTTCAAGTGCATGTTGCTCATTACAGCCTTGCCAAAGGGCATTGCAACATGACAATTTGAGCCGTAGCTAAATTTTTATAAGCCGCCCTTTTATTGCTTAAGATTTATGGCCATTCATTTGTACAATTGTTGAACAAAAGAAAGCTGAATTTGTATTATGCCAAGCTAAGCTAAAAATAGAAATTGTAGGCAAGGAATATTTCATGTTTGAATATTTTAGTGCTTCATTTCTTTTGGTTTAAGCTAAAGCTGATTTAAATATAAATCTATGAAAAATATAAAAATTAAATCAAGCAGCTGGACATAATAAAAGTTATTTAGACTTATATATTAAAGTTGTTTTAACTTTTATTTTGTACAGCTGCATGCTAGAATTAATTTTTATATTTTTAATAGATTAATACTTAAGTCAGCTTTAGCTTAAACTTAAATCAGCTGCTCGCTTAGGTTTAAAAATTGATTATAACTTTTTATAAGCTTGCAGTAATTATTTATAACATATATGCCATAAGCTACACATTTATATTTATTTATTGATTTATGTAATGTCAACAACTGTTCAGCATATGCTTAAACTTAAACTTTAACTTATACAATAAATATTTATAACATATTCTATTCATTCTTTTTATTTTTTTATATTTTTATATTTTATACCAAATTCTTTAAAGTCCTAAGTTATTTAATGCTTTGTATATATATTTATATTTTATTTTTTTATATTTTTTCTAAATTTTGTATAAGTATTTGAAACATTTGCTTTGCTTATCTGCTGAGCTACAAATTTCATTTCATTTGCATTAAATTCTTCTGCAATTCAACAATCTTTTATTTTTTTTTCTAACTTAGCTAATCAAACTTTATACTATTTTTTATACTTTGCTGTTTATTCTTATGCTAACTATTAAATTAAATATCATTTATAGTGCATTTATTTGCTATTAGATTGTTAAAGTTTTGCATGCTTACAGTTTTAAATATTTTATTTCCATACGCTTTTAAAATAAATTGCTGACTCCGACTGCTTAGCAGTTGATTCATCAATAACAAATGCCACGATCAGCCACGCTTAAGTTAAAATATCAGCAATTTAACATCTCACACACACACAAGCATACAATAAATGTAAAATATTTGCATTTTGTTGTATGTCACAATTAATTGAATTTGCATGCCCAACAACAACAGCGAGTTAAAAAACGAGACAAAAATGTCAACAGAGAGTGGAAATGTCAAAACAAAAAAAACGCAAAAAACAAAGTTAAGCGCCATTTAAAGAAGCTGTCAGCGCAAAACATGAAATTAAAATTGCTACCGTTGCAACAGTTGCAACAGCAGCAGCAACAGCAGGGCCCACTTAAAACAACAACAAGTTGAACTGGGAACAAGTGACTTAATCTATGGACCACTTAATGGATCTGCGCCAAATTCACGCATAAATTTCGCCGTTGCCATTGCTGTTGAGTTGGGTGAGAAAAGCATAGCGCGCTGAGCTGTTAAATTTAACGAGGAGGCCCCGAGAGAGCCTCCAACTCATTAATTTTGTCAACCGAAAATACAAAAGCAAAAAGCTAAAAATCGTTTGTCGAATCGCAGTAGCTGCCTCGAAGCTCGAACTGGACTACAAAACGATCGCGCCGCAGTCGCTACAGATAACAAGCCAGTCACTATACGTATGTATATGTGTGTGTGTGTGTGTGTGTAGGCCAGGTTCAGGACCCCGCGCTAATCGTCGCAGCGCTCTAAGCGAAGCGCAGAGATACGCAAAGTCTTCGTCGCTTCTTCAATGGCAAAACGAATTAAGTTGTTAACGCATTATTTGCATATTTGCAATGCGGGCTACATTAAGATGCCTGCATTTGCATATTAATTGTGCAAAACAATTTTACAAAACACTCAAGTGACACTTGCAACATGCAGCGAGGATGTGGCTGTGGCCAGCAGCTAATGAAGTGATTAATGTGGCTAACAGCGGTTGCTTTGAAGTGGGCAGAAAAAAATCTAATAAAATTTAGCAAAATTAAGTAAAGCATATACAACAAATACTAAGCATATGCTTATAAAAAATATTAGTAATATTAACTTAAAGTTATTATTAAAATTCTATTAGAGTCGAAACTATTAGATTTTTAATTTCGAACTTGCCTAAGCAAACTTTTTATAATTTGTATGCTTTGCTATTGAGTTATAAATTAAACAAAAAACAATAATAAAACAATAAAGCAAAATTTAGTAAATAATATGCTACAAATATTGCGTAAAACTGTATAAAAAATATTACAAAATTTTTGCAATGAAAGAAATTTATTAAAATGCGTTTAGAATTGAAACTTTTAGATTTTTGATTTCGTTTTAATTAAACTTTGTACTATTTTTTATGCTTTGCTGTTGAGCTATAAATTAGGCAATAAACAATAAAGCATAAATAATAAAACTATAAAGCAAAATTAGATAAAGCATATGCAACAAATACTGCGTATAAATTTATTAAAATTATTAATAAATATGTGCAATGAAAGAAATGTATTAAAAATTCTTTAGGAGTAAATTTGTAATTTCGGACTTGCCTAAGCAAACTTAATACTATTTTTATGCTTTGCTGTTGAAATATCATAAAACAATAATTTTTTTAAATTTAATTTTATATATACTAGGCAACTTGCAGCTGCAATAGCAGCAGCTAATGAATTGATTAATGCCGCAGCTGCTTTGAAGTTGACAAAAAAATCTAATAAAATTAAGCAAGTTTAAGTTTAGTGCACAACTTTAAAGTTAGTAACAGCAATTGCCTAGACACACACGCAGTACATAAATCTATAGTTAGTTGTAGCTTTCAGCTTTGAGTTCTGAGTTGTATATATAATTTTATGATTGTGCCAAAGGCAGCGCCCGGCAAAAGTATAACGTCAACTATGCCAGCAATAACAACAACAGTTGTGGCAACAACAACAACAACAACAACTAACTTGGCTGGCAGTGTGGCAAAAGCAACTCATTTATTTTATCGATTAAACATTTTTGCGATTCGCGCAGCGGAATCTTGAATAAGCCAAAGCGGCTTGTTGTTGTTATTTCTTACGAACGACGCTTGGAAAAATGTATCTATCTACACACACACACAGACACACACACACACACACACACATTAATGCTATATATATGTGTATGTGTATGTGTGTGTGTTTGAGCTTAGTCGGGGCGACATCAAAGCGCCTGGCGCAGCAACTTTGAAAACCTTTTGACAGCTGTTAAGGAGCAGCAAGCAAGGAGTAAGCACAGGAAGCGCCGAGTGGAGCAGCCAGCCAGCCAGCCAGCCAGCCAGCAGCAGCAGCATATAAGTAGCTTGGTAGCAACTAGCAACGCTTGTGGCATTGGTTCCACCCTTGGCTTGCCACAGAGCGAACGAGCGCGCGCGCGTGGGCGCGGCCTGCTTTTTTTTTTCTTTCTGCTTCATTTTTTTGGGGGGCGTCTACACTACGTGTGTGTGTGTGTGTGTGTGTGTGTGTGCGCTAATGATGAGCTGGCGGCCTCCAAGCAACGTCGCAGTCATCATTCAAACATTTATCATTTATGCATGGCATAATTATAAATATTATATTTGATTTCTCAACGTAGAACGTAAAACTGAAACAAATAACGCGCGACTATAAAATTCACTCTCAGGCGCTCCCCTCCCCACCCAGCACCACAATGAAAAGTATCACCTGCCCAGTTATCATGTAGTACTACACCCTGGACTTGGCCAGAACGCTCCACTTCAGCGCACACTATAAACTATAGAGCGAGAGCGACAGAGCGAGCGACAGAGCGAGCGAGTGAGTGCGTTGGCTGCTGCTTTCGTCCTGCTGCGAACTGCGCCCTTCGCTGTTCGCTGTTCGCTGGCTGGGGTGAAATTTTATGGAACGCTTTTGGTTAATTCAAAATTCTTTTGTTTTGCTTTTAGCCAAAAGGCAAAGAGCACAAACTAGGCGCGTTTCGTTTACACTGCAAGAAAATGCAATAGCAAATGCGCGCAGACTTTTTCGCTTATGAATTTTCGCTTATGCATATGAATTACATCAAAAATTGCATTTAATTAGAATAAAAGTGTAAAACTGCAACAAAAAATCAAAAAATGAATTCAATTTGAATTAAAATGCATAGAATGAATTTAGTTTAAGCTAATGTATTTGCTTAATTAATATAATTGTAGCTTAGAATACAAAAGCCTTAAGGCAGTTTAATTCAGTTTAAATTAAATAAGCTGAATGCATTGAAAAACAAATTCAAATTCAAAAAGGCATAAACTCAATATCAAAATAATTCTTTAAGAGTGGAATTGAAAAATTAGAATTAAAAAATGCATTCAATTTGAATTAGAATTTAAGGAATTATTATTTATTTATTATAGTTGTAGCTTAGGAGCAACAAAGGCCTACTGCCAATTTAATTTAGTTTCAATTAATTAAGTTGAATGCATATAAAATAAAAATTCAATTTGAATTTTAAAAGCAATTGAATAAATTTCAAAATAATTCTTTAAGAGTGCAGCTAAATTCAAGAATTAAATAGACTCCATTTATTCATTACTGAGCGCATTCTATTTACTGCTTCCAAATTTGTCTCAGTGCAAGGCTTGACCAGCGGGCAGGTGGTAAATTTTTTGTGGCTTATGGATTAGCTGCGACTGCTACACAAAAAAAAACTGTTAAAAGTGAATTGAAGGATTGGCCCAAGGGTTGCGCGCGCGCTGCGGCTGAGGAGTTCACTGACATAGACACAAAGTACACAGATGCAAGTTGAACTGTTGACATTAAGAGTCGTTTAGCAAATGTTGTTGGGGCAAAGCGTTTTAGCACCTACTGTGCAGTTAGAGCTGACAGCAATGGCGCTTGGCTTAGGCATGCAGGCCAAAAGAGAAAGAGAGTGCGCGAGCTAATGGCTTGGCCACGCCCTGCCGCCCACAAAAAAAAAACCAAAGCTTAACATATGGAGCAGCACTATGCAGGCTTCGATACGCTGCATTACGCAATGGTGTTAATTACTAACACACACATAGACACAGAGCTAGATAATCGCCTAGACAGACAGAGAGACAGACAAAGTAGCAAACTAAATGAAATGATTTTGAGCTTGGTAAATGGAAACTCGCGCTCAACTTTAACTGAATTAGTATATTTCGATTAATGAACTGCTGTTGCAGCTTATCTAGTATCAAACTTACTCTTGCTTTCACTCTCACAGCGCCCCCCGTCTCGCCCAGCAGCGTTAGTTTGTGTGTGACTGTAATTAAGCAAAACAGCCCTGGGACTGATACACTTTTAACCCCATATGAACTCTGGCTAAAGACGCCGCAGCAGTTGCAGTTGCAGTTGCAGCAGCAGCAGCAGCAGCAGCAGCAGCGCAGGCGCAACTAATGAGCAGTACCCACCACCTGGCCAACTGTTGTTGTCTATCGCCCTTTTGGTCAATTTGCCGACAATCTACCGAACTTGCAGCGAAAACTTCAACATTGGGAAAATTTATGTGTGGCATATGGTCAGCTGCCACACGCTGACCACCACTCAGGCTCGGCCCACAGGCAACATATGCCACAGGGCGCTTGGTGAGAACCTTGAGTTTATCCAGAGCTACTCAATTGCCAACTAATTAGAATTTCTCTATTGGCAACTGTGTTGCAATCAATACTACAACTGCAACATAAACAACACAACACGCTGATAATCAATAAAGCAAAAGCAGGACTTATATCCATAACAACCAACAAGTGGAACCAACAACCAAACCAAACTAAACTAAAAAGTCGCTGCCGCTGCAATTCAACTTCAACTTGCTGCTTGCTTCGGCTTTTAGTTGTTGCCAATGTTGAACTCTAACTACTTGTGGTAATTGCTAAAGCTACTACCAGTGCCCTCGACACCAGCGAAGCATGGCCAGCAATTAAAAGGTGTGCGCCAAGCTAAGAGAACGCAATAGGCCTTAAGTTAGGGTAATCTTCAGCGATTAAAGCAGGCGCAGAGCCAGTTAGCCAACTAAAAGAATGCTAAATGCTCACAACAACAATAACAACAACAAAAAACAGTTATATTAAACGTTTTTACAGTAGCACAATTTCAAGCGAAATGCAAATTCAGCGTACGCAGAAGTAAAATTATATTTATGCTTAGCTTACAAGTTGAGCTGCTCAATTGAAAGTGGATAGAACTTGAAATAGAAATACTTAATATTTTTTAAAAATATATAATACTGCAGCTTACTATGCTAATAATTATGTTGTCTAGAAAAACTTTTGCTTTATGCAATATTTGAAAGTAAAGTATTAAAGTTAGTTGCAATGTATTTTAGCAAGTTATGCATTTGATGCTTGTTCATATCAAAGTGTATTAGCGTATTATATGCTCATTGCTCTTATATTTTAGTAACTGACTTAAGCATGTTCTTATTAATCTGCGCTACAAATATGTTATGCAACCAAAATGTTGCAACTTTCGATATGCGCCAAATAAATTCTTTTTGCTCTTATTTATATAATTTATTTATTTATTTTAATTGTAGCCTAGAATTAAATTCTAAACTACAATTGGTATAGCCAGAGCAACAAAGACCTTCAGGCTATTTTTTACATAATTAAAATTATGTTTTATATTAAATTGTATATTCATTCATTCATTTTTTATGCAATTTGAAGTGTCTTTTATATGAATTTGCCTTGCATTTCAGTTTAAAGTTAATACAATAAACTTTTAATAAAATATACATATAAAAAATACTAGTCTTTGCATATTGAGCACTCGCTAAAGAGTCTTTGCCGTCTTAATTATATTTATGCCATTTTCAATGCTTATTTAATTCTGCTCTATCTACTATTTCAATTTACTCAAAATAAAATGCTTAATTTACATATTTCTGTACAAATATTTACAAATAAATTCCAGCAAGTGTTAGCAAAGTTTTGATGAGCGTTACACGCTTTTACTTATAAATTTCTACTGCATAAGTTAGACGCAAACTGTTTGATTTGGCCTAAAATTGAGACGTCAATTTGGGGTGGATTTTGAACATTTTAATTTCAAGCCTGACTTTGCAGCCTTTTAAGCAATTTACTAAAAGCAAATAACGTACTTATAGCTTAAAACATATATTCTAGCCCAATAACTGAGCGCACAAATGCTTTAAATAATGCTTGTCAATTGAGCAGCCTATGCGGCGTATGCTTAATATGTTAATGCAGCTGTCGGTCGCTTTGCTTGTGTTTGTTGTTTGTTGCATAGGCAATTAAAATAGCAAAAATGTACTTTGAGCAGACACATTTTGATCGTTTCATTAAAACATAAATTTTCTATGTGCAGTGAAAAGGGTGAAGTGAACTGCAAGTGAAGCACTTAATTGCAGGTGTGCATGGCAAGGTGACAATTTTGCGTCAGTCGAGCGAGCCCAACACAGAACACACAAAAAAAAGGGGAAGGGACAAGCTGCGCAGCATTTTGGCGAGAAGTAATTGTTTTTTAAGCCACACGGTCACTGCAAATTATGCATGCGGCCTGTCGATGAATGCACAGCATAAAAAAGGGAAGTGAACGACGAGCAAATACGCTGCAAATATAAATATATATGACAAAAGAAAAAATGTTTTGATAGTAGCAACGGATATACAATATTGAATGCATTTTATTTAAACTGAATTTTGATTTTCAATTCTTGTGTTTGATAATTTAATTTAAACAAGCAACAAACAATTCAAACTTAATCTAGATATATAGAAAACTGCATTTAAATCAAATTAGCTGTTTACTTTATGAATTATATGTATATTGTTATAGTTCCTTATTCAAAACTTTGAAATTGAATTTTTATTTTAAATGCATGCAGCTGTTTTAAATTCAAACTGACTGCATGCTTTGAATTCTAATAGCTTGGCCTAAACACATCTCTTTAGACTATAATAAATTAATAAGCTTAGGCAACTCCAGCGTAGTCGCTGCTGTGTCTGCTGATCAGTTCGACTTGCAATTATAGTGCACACAGTTGTGGGCGTGTCCTGCTGCTGTCGCTTATTTTTTTGCTGTTGTTGCTGTTGCGTCTTACTTCGTCGCGTGTAGTTGTTATTTAATAATTTTACAAGTATTTTGCCTACATTAAAAGCAAGTTAAGTACACAAAATTATCAGAAATTATATGCACTTTTGGACAACAGCAGTAGCAACTTTAGCGGCGATACTTCTGATCTTGACGCAGCGATAAGTCAAGGCAATAGAGCTGAGTGGAGTTGAAGTTGACCACCCTGAGTGCCGCCTGTAGCTTGGGCTACTGTAATTTCACGCAACTCTGCCGACATGCATAATAATAATATTCACATTATATGCACATTGCATATATACAAGCTTAAGTTAGCTGTTAGCGGCGTTAAGTATACGCAGCGTGAGACACACACACACACAAATCGAAGTTCATTAATAATCCAAAGACCAGTAGCTCATACAAATGGCGTTTGCTGTTTATGTGTGTGTGTGTGTTTGTGTGTGGGCATCATTTATCAGTAGCGCAGCTAACAAGCCGCAGATTGATGGCAACAACAACAAAAGTTGCCACACAATTGACTGTGCAACAAAGTGCAGCCAATCGCGTTCATTGATTGATATCTTTCAGCTATAACACAACCCACACACACAGACACATACATACAGCCACTTGCTACTGCATCAAGCTCCCCTGTGGCGTCTCTCGACTCACCTTTTGCCATTGCGTCGCCTGCGCTTGGTGGCGTAGACGGTGCCCAGTTGGCTCATTGCAAGGGCGGAGTTCGTTATGGTCGCCGTTGTGAATGATTTTGCTCCGTCGTCGTTTTATTTTTTTTTTTATTTATATATATTTTTATTTTTTTGCTGTTCTTTTGCTGCGATTTTGAAGGCGTTCTACAGTTGTGGCGCCTCTTGTTGTTGCAAGTTCTTGATTTTGCTTTGATTTGTAATTGCTTTTTATTTATTGTTATTGTTATTGTTATTGTGAATGTTGCACAGACACTCCAGCTGCGTCTTGAGCTTGCGTAGTTCGTAAATGCCACAAGTTAACATCACGACTTACATTTTGTTTGCCGCTGCTTTGTGCTTTTGATTAATATTTTTGTTTATTTATTGCACTGTCGATACATTAAGCGATGCATAAGTAACTGCAGTTGAAAATATTGATAAAGATAATGATAAGTTTAAAGCAATTTTACAACTAATTTACATTCTGAATTTAACAAATGAAAGCTTCGTTCATTAATAAAATCTAACATTGAAAATGCAATGAATATTTTTATAACATATCTGTTTAGATATAAAAATTCAATGTATATTTTTTTAAATTTATACATTATGCAAAGTTTAAATTTCTTTCTTTATGTGAATAAATTTATGTGAATTTTAAAAATATATAGCTGCGTTCATTAATAAAATCTAACATTAAACAATTATGTGCTATATAATGCAATGAATTTAGACATAATAAAATTCAATTCATATTTTTTTTGTTTTCTTTATCAGTTTATCAGCCTAAATTTATGTGAGCATCTGCTTATGTATTTGAATTGTTTGTTTTGCTGTATTTGTTATGTTTGCAACACTTTTGTTTAACACTTGCACGCATTTGTTGCTTTGATTTGTTGTATTGTTGTTGTTGTTGTGATTGTGTTGACAAAGTTAACGACGCATGCAACAAATCAGGCAACACGCAAATCATTTGAAGCTGACTAAATGACATTTGGCCGCCGGCATTTGCACTTGTCTTCAAAATAACAATTGTTGTTGTTGTTATAAATATTATTGTTGTTATTGTTGTTGCGTGTGTTTATTGTAAATCGCGTGACATGGCGCGTGAAGACGCGCAATTGAAATTTGGTTATTGCGTTAAAGAATTTAATTGAATTTTATATATTTATTTATTTAATTTTTTTATTTTTTTTGCACACTTTACACTTGGCACGCACCTTTTAAGCACTTGCGGCACTTTTAACTGCGAGCGCGCCCAGACGTAGGCGCCAGACGTTGGCGTTGGCGTTAGGGCGGACGACCGTTAGGAATCAGCGACTGCACGCAAGCGGCAGGAACGAGTGAATGCTGCGGAGCGGGCCACAAATTCATAAACCGAAACGCTGGGCAAACGTTTGAAATGAAACACCAGCCAGCCAGCCCCTCTGCCGCTTTGCAATTAAATTAATACGTACAGCAGCAGCAGCGCAGCAGCAGCAATAACAACAACAACAGTGTTAGGCACCGACGGCAGCTTTGAGTGGCCGTTTGACCGTTGCGCGTTGCCGAAATTATTTGCTGAGACTCTATGGGCTTTTTTTTTTTGTTTTTCTGTGTACTGGCGCGACGGCCACGTAAACGCTTTGAGAATCCAACAAGAACTGAAAACGAAATTGGAGAAAACCAGTCCTGCTTGAAACGTTTTGGCAATTGGCACACGCTGCGCTCTGTGTGTGCGCCGACTTCCAGTCGTCCTGGCAACGCGATCGGCCACTCTCAGCAGTGGCCGCTCGCTGAGTGTGCGAGCGAGCGCGCGCATATGGCAGCGCTGTTTCGTTTCCATTGTTGCGCTGGAAGCGACAGCCAGCAAACGGCCAATTATGGAAGCGCGCTCGCTGCATCTCGCTTTAGCAGCGAAGGCGTGTTCTCACACATACATGCGCAGTTTGTAGTAACCGACACTGTGTGTGTTGCTGACTCTGTCGCACTTGTGCGCTGTTTATTGTGCTGTAATTAAAGTTATTACTTGCTGGCTATTGTTGCATTCGAAGCTTGGCTTTTATTGTCAGTTATCAAGCGCTGGCATCGCCCTAATCGCTTATCAAGCGCATTTTGCATCTGTATTAAGCATCAAGAGCTAGCTGCAAAGCAGAACTCGGAAGTTGCATTCAGCTGCGGCCATTAAGCTAACGACTTAAATAAATGCTGCTACTAAGCTTGCATTAGCACTTAAAAACCAATTAAACCGCTGCTGCTGCTGCTGCTGTTGCCACAACACAATGCTTGGCAGTTGCCACTTATCTCAAATGATTTATATGTGCCACTGCCAGCGACAACTGGCAACAAGCATAAAGTCGCTTTCCTAGAAACAAAATGTCTGCACTCAAGTGCCACAACTCTGAGCAGTGGAGTGGCCATATGTCAGTATAGCATAACCGCAGGATAAAATTCACAGATGTTGCCAGAGAGAGAGAGAGAGAGAGACTACACAGCAAACAAAGCTGAGCAGCATACAAAGTCGCTTTTTCGCTCAGTGCATGCCGCCACATGTGACGTCAGACACAGAATCGAACTGAACTGCAATTAAATTGCGTGCAACTATGCCAAGAGTTGCAGCCAAATGTTTATCTGCGCCCAAGTCTGAGTCTGCGACTGAGAGAGTCGTCTCGCGTCTGGGATTGGGTTTGGGATTGGTCCAAAGCGGCTGCGCATGCGCAAATCCCCGCTGAGCAGGCACTGTAAGCAAAACAGAAGGCAGCGCATGTCACTAATAAGCCAACCGGTCAGCAAACTGCAACTGCAACAGCAACAACAGCAACAACAACAACTGGTTCCCTTTTGGCTGCAGCACTTGCAGCTTATCAATTTACGCTTCAGTCTGCGACAGTTGCAGGTGTCTTTTGGCATTTACTGCAGCTCCAACTCCAAGTTCTGCGCATATCAATTTCACAACAGACCCTAACTCGACTTGGCCAAGCTCTGGCGTCATGTCATATGAGGAATTATGTGTTTGTTCAACTTTTTGCCGCGAGCTCAGGCTGAGGCTCAGCTCACTCACTGCCTAATTTCATACTCATAACAAGTTTCTCATTACCAAGAGAGTGCAGAAAAAATGTTAAAGGGGTTGCAAGTTGGCAGCTGCCCTGCTCACATCAATGTCAAAGTTGATGGGTTAACCCGATCGCATCTAGACAAGCGCTATAATTTGCCAATTAAGTGGCTGGCTAGCCAGTTCGCTGCTGATCAATATCTCGGCATCAGTCAAAGTCAAAGACTGCAGTGTATTAGCCAAAAAAGCGGCGCCTGCTAAAAAAAAAACAATGCAAACAGCATTTGCTAGCTGAGCAAACACATAATTGTTTATACGCTGCTGGCCACAAGCAATTAAATATAATTATTAGGCAAACGTTGTGTAGACATAAAAAGCACAACAAGTCATAAAGGATTTAATGGCAATAAAGCAATGTTTACCTTTTAAAAGCAGCAACAACTTCTGCCACCCACACCCAACCAACTCGGCTATCTGTATAAACAATAAACACCGCTGTTGCTTGCTAAGTAGCTACAATTATTAATTGCCATTTGTGCTCAAAATGGCTGCCTTTGTATATATGAAAATAAAATAAACAATGCAGCAGGCAAACAACCACAGCAGCAGCAGCAGCAACAGCAACAGCAGCAATGTCACCACAATCGACAACAACAACAACAACAACACAAACAATGGCTGACAGGCAGGCAACGCGATCAATTGCGCGAGATAAGTGTTTGTGGTTTCACTGTAGTGGAGTTGGACACCACCAAAACTTTAACCAAACATATATACATCACATTAACGTCCACCCGGGCGAGCAACCAACCAAAAAAAACACACAAAAACAACTAAATAAATATTAACAACAGCAATCACAACAAGCGTCCATTGCATTGCTGACATTTTATGAATTCTAGTGCAGAGAGTATTAAGTTGGGTACTAAAGCTAAACTGAAAAATATACACAAAACATAAAAATACAATAATATTGATATATGACACATAATTTACAAGCTACACAACTTGAAACAATAAATAATTTAAAAAAAGATTGCAAATATCGTTTGAAAACAAAAATAAAATGAGTTTATAGCGCTGCTTCTATGTATCTTCATATTAAAAATAAATAGCTCAATTTTAAACTAATAAAATATTTTATTTGTATTGCCAAAAACTTAAAACTATTTATTAAATTGAACATTTTTGAGTATTTCATAAGCATAAACTACTTGATTTGAAGATCTTTGTAATATTTAAACTAATTAATGCATATTATTTTAAATATCATTTAAAATTATAGCTACATGTTTAAAATATTATTGATAAATTTGTTGTCTTGGCTTCGCTGTATGAATGAGCAGCACTTTCGCTTATAATGTATTTAATTGTTTAAATTAAACTTTAAAATATCAATATTTAATGATTACAAACAACAGGCAATTTTAAATATATTTTTTACATTTTTTAATATAATTCAAATTGAAATTGATTCTAAAGAAAATATGTAGGAAGTGGACTGTCATTTAAAAAGTTATAAAACCACAAACAAATGGAACCCACAAGCTTAATTGCTGGGGCACTCGCAAACTGATATTTCCACTATACTATTCTCTGGAATTTCTAAATTATATGCATGATCTATAAAATACAAAAAAATATATAATAATAAACGCATACATAGGCATTCTTTTGAATCAATAATATTATTTTGCCTGATACAATGAGCTATAAAATACTAAATTAAACAACTTTACTTTACGTATACCTATCTATATTAAAGTAGAGCATTTTAAGCTGCGACCTATAGCTAAAGCTTGTTTATGTTGTCCAGGTAACAACTCGTCGTCTATATGCATATAGAACTAGCTCGAATTGCTGTAGGTGTATTTAGCTTTAAGTTGCTCATGTCAATGTCGTGTGTTGTGTTTGACGCTGTCATTATAGTTAATACACGCTCACCCCACACCCACAGACAGATAGACAGACAGACATAAAGACAGTCGGTATATTGGTTGCTGGGTAGTATAATTATGACAGAACCCAAAAGTGTCAAACTGCATGGGGCTGGGGCGAGTTTTGTTGTTTTATTGGCTTTTGGTGCAAGATTTGCAATGGGCAATGGGTTTTGATTTATTGCGCGATGCAGCTAACGGATTGTGGAACGGGCAATGGTCAGCGGTATCTGAAACAGTTAATCAGCAGCGAAATTAATAAATTCGCTGAGTTTAATAGAGTTCAAAAGCAGCAATAACAACAACAACAACAACAGCAACACAAATGCGAAAGGCAGCCCGAAAACTGGAAACTCTGGTCAGACAATACGCAGACGCAAACGCAGAGCGCGCACAATGCCTTTGGGGTCAACGCCGCCAAGATGTTCCCAGAAAGATCAGCAAATGAAGATCTCAATGGGCTGCTCCTCGTCTAGGCAGCAGCAGCAGCAAGCAGCAAGCGGCAAGCGGCTGGCGGCGCACAAATAAATTCAATCTAAATTGTAAGTTTGTTTAGCCTACACGAGAGACTGCAAGTCTTAGAGAGTGAGCAAGCAAAGCAATAATAATAATAATAATAATGCACAAACTAAACTGCAAAGTCTAAACTGCAGTCTAGCAATGCGAATCGGCCAAATTAATCGACTTGCGCGCTCTCTCTCTCTCGCTCGCGCTCTCTGTGGTGATTGGGGACTAGGACAAGCGCCTCTTTGGCTATTTTGGAGCTCTCTGCCTGGCCAGGTACTTTGTATTTTTGGGCGCAAATAAGATTGATCTTTTGTAACTTCCATGCTTTGTTTTATGAGCCCACAGAGCGTCTCTCTTGCTGCGGCAGCGGTAATTTGTTATCGCGATGATTTATGAACCAACCAAACCAAACCAAGTGGCCAGGCCAGGCCAAAGCGTTGCCTTCCCTATATATATAAAATACTTTTTTTTTCGGTGGGTGTTTACACAAACAGCAAATGCAACACAGCGCAGCAGATTCAAACATTCTAATGCACCACCGGAGACTGACTGTGGGGCATGTGGCTAACACTAGCGCTGGCGCTGCAGCTACAGCGCCAATGCCTTGATGGATTTGTTGCTTGTGCCTTTTCAATTCCAGACACCATTCGAATGGTGCAATGCGCAACTCCCAGACCAAAGATTGCGCATCGCAGCGAGCAGCGCAGCGCAGGAATTAAAACGGAGACTGTGCGGCACGTTTCCGCATTTCGTTTGTGGCACAAACCAGAGCCACAGCCAACTGAGCTGATCAATTGCAACACCGCAGGCTGAGAAAGGAAACAGTATAAATAAAAAAAAGTTTATGCTAAGCAGCAAATACGCTTTCACATTAAATAAGAGTAGAATATTTGCTAAATTGTTTAAACGATTGAATTTGAAATGAATATTGTAAATATAAATTGGTTAGAGCAAGAAATTTAATTTTTAGAAATTAAAGCGTGCTTATACGTACTTAGAAGTATCTACATTCCAAATTTGGTGTCTCTATCTCTTATTGTTCCTGAGTTATTGTTGCTCATACAGACAGAAAGACAGTCAAATAGACAAAACTCAATCGACTCAATTTTTCTTGCCTATAATAAAGTATAAATATATATTCACTTTATAGCGTCTGTTACGCCACTTTCTGCATATTGCTTATTTTGCACAGCTTTATGATACACTTTGCTATACTAAAAGTGTATCAATATGTTTGAAATTTAATACAAGTCAAAACACACTTGTTAAGAGTAACATAGTAAGCAAATGGTAGAGTTACTTACTTATTTTTTGGCTTACTTTAAGGGTATCAAGCTGCCCAGCATACCCTATATATAAAAAACAACAAAGTGTATATTGCAAACACTAAGCAAGAGTTTATTTAAGAACTTTTCTAAGCCTTGGCAGCGTAGCTGCAACTTCTAGCTGTTGTTGTTGTTGTTGCTGTTGCTGTGATGTCTAAATAGCAAATGTGGCAAACATTTTATTTAAACTGTGACTGCTTGCGGCTCTTTGTGGCAACTGGGGCGTGGGCGATAATTGAGAATTTATACGCAAAGTTTTGGGGCGACGTTTATTGGACAAACGTTTTGCTTCCTGTTTGCAGCTGCTTTAAGGAATCTCAACAATCTGCAAAATCTATGGCTTAAACATTAGCCTAATTGCTGTGTTTAAAATGCCAATGCGCGCAGCTGTCGGCTTGGGCCCATTAATCAGCAGCAGCAGCAGCAGCCCTTTTCAATAAACTGCGTTTAATGATAACCAAGCGGGCAGTGGCGTTGCTGTAATCTCGCCCAGCTGCCGAATTGTCAACATAATTGCAATGCGAAACACCAGCAGCAAAGTATAACGCGGCTAATGGCTTTAAATAACAATGATTAAAACTGCAGGCGCACACACAGACAGGTAGCCAAAGTTCGAAGCTTTTGGCCAAGACGCAGAAACTCGAGATCAAGATTTGCGCTGAAGCTGCAAACAGCAGCGAGCGGCGAGCGGCAAGCAGCAGCAGCGAGTTGCATAGTTTGGTTGCTTAACAAGCAAAACCTGTTGACATTGATATTGATATGTGTGGCATGCAACACACACACACACACACGAGCAGCGAGACAAGTGGCACACGTCTATCAGCAGTCAGCACTCGATCGAGGGTTCTCACGTTGCGAGGGTGTAAGCAGCAAAGGTAACCCGATGACTTGTGCATTCTTTCAGGCTAATTTCACCGATTAGCAACTTGTCAATTGAGTGGCAGCAGCAGCGGCTGCAATATGAAATTGAAATTGACGCTGAAATTGCGGTTTGCTGTTTGTTTTTGATTGGTTTCGTAACCGAATATGACGCCCACACACGTTGGCAACATGCTGCATGCCCCTTTATGCATATGTGTGTGTGTGTGTGTGTGTTTGTGTTTGTGTCTAACAGCAAAAGGTTTTTAAACTGCACATTGGCTTAATGCTAAATGCATGTCCTGCTGTGTTTGCCTTGAATAGACTGGCGCCATTAATTTTATACATTTATTTTTTAGCTTCAAATCACATTAATTAGCGTTCATGTTGCTGCTGCAACAAATAAATTCATTTAAAAATTATTAATAAGCATTCTCACTCCAATTATCAACAAAGTTAAGCATACGCCTTGTTGCACTCGCTTGCAATAAATAGAAAATATTTACACAACAAAAACAACAACAAAAATACATAAAATAAATATGAAGCGCAGCAGCAAAAATATGTGCGCTAGTTTAAATGCAAATTTATACATAACTTCACTTCAGTCTGCATTGCATTGCAAGCTCAGCTCGGAGCTCGGCTTCAGTCAATCTCACACGCTGCCTGGCTGGCCTTTAAATGTTGCTGTTGAAAGCCAAAGAAAAATGTAACTTTTTCTCGCTTAATTGCTGCCTTATAAACACAGCAACAAAGTTGAGCTTGAGCTACGAGTGAGTGAGTGAGAGCGGGGAGGGGGAGTTTTGGTCAGACAGTCAAGCAAAGCAAAAGAAAATTGCATTTTGCATTTATAATTTAAAAACAAGACGCAGGCAGCATAATGGCATGATTATCTGGCTAAACTTAGTTATATATTTATGCTATCGCTATGCAAATTGCATTAAAAACATAATTCAACTAATCTTAAGCGAACTTGTTGGGCTTACACTTGAGCTTTCTCTTAGCTGCAATTGCTGCCAAAAAAAAAAATTGCAGCACTCTTAACGCTTTTCATATGTCGCTTGCCATCAACGTTCTTCGCAGTCTTAGCCCTCAAGCATATGCGTGCTTGCTTATGCTAATGTTAGCCATTGCACTCTTAGCCCCGTTAGCCCCTCTTGGCTTGGCAGTACGAAGTGTATAAATGCGAAATAAAACCATCTGGCAACTCAAGTGCAGCACACACGAAATTAATTTAAAATGTTGCTGCATTAGGCAAAGAAATTAAATAAAATAAACTAAAAAGTGTAACAGTAATAAAATTATAAAATTAAATTGAGCGGCAAGCTGCAACAGTTTATACACTTTAAGAGTATTTAACAAATTGAGGGTTGAACATCAGTTAACATTCTGTTGCCATTAATATGCAAATTGCATTTTAGCAATTAAATACTTAATTCGATTTTAAGTTAAGCATTTATTTCCAATACAGAGAAATTATAGCTAAAGCGTTTAATATATATTTTATTTGTTAAGTATCACCAAATAACATTTTAGGCCACAGTTTTATATTACTAATCGCATTTAAGTTTTTGTCAAATAAACAATACTTCTAAATAATATTATTTTATTTTAATTTAAAGCAATTATTTATTTTAATTAATTTTATTTATTATTTATATAGCCAAAATGTTACCTTATTAAATCCCAAATACTTGAAGTCAATTATATTTGTATACTAGAAAAATTCCCAAAAATTCAAAATATATTTTATTAAAACGTATATTTAAAAAAAAAACAAAAACAGAATATATTCTATTAAAAAATATTTTTTAAATAAAAGAATTAATATACATGTAAAAATACAAAGCGCAGCTATTTGCATAAACGACGCGACTTTTTAATTCTAATTGATGTATTTAATTATCTAATACATATTGCAATTAATTTTATTGTAGCGATTAAAATTGTTGTTTTAATGGCTTTACACATTGAATATACCCTATCGAGCTATAAAGTAGTGTGTGTATATATAAACTTATGTTAGTCTGCAGAAGAATTGTGAAGAGAGTGAGTGCATTTCATAAATCATTTTGAAATTATGACTTTATTTTATGCTGCTCCTTTAGCGCGCATTTTTATACACAAATTATTTGATTATTTATGTATCTCTCCCTCTCTCTGGCTGTTGTTGTTGCAACGTCTTGGCCAGTGGCAACAGGGGGGCATCCAAAGTAGGTGCGCCAATGCATTTTAACGTGCCGACATTGCGTCGCGCCGCTCAACTGAGTGCCTAAGTGCAATTTTCCTTTGCTTATTGTGTATGTGTATTTCTTTTATAAATAAGTAACTTTTTATTATGCATACTTTTTTATGAGTTTTTAATTGTGCTGGCAGTGGCGGCAGCGCGCTCTCATTACATATGCAAATGCAAAATTCATGTTTGCGCAAAATGAAATTATGCTAAAAGCGTTTTTAACGCTTCACAACTGAAGCTTGGGCAATTCATTTGCATGTGGCAAGAGTACAGAGCCATAGCCTTATCAATCAAGCTAATCACTCAAGGTACAACTTCCTGTGGCAGCAGTTGATCAATAAAACTATTAAAGAAAACATCACGCAAATTTTCAATCGACCCAAAAAACAAAGAACCACCTAATTGTTATAAACTTGTTTACCAATAAACGTAAACAAATTGGTGGTATCACAATGAAATATGAACTGTCGTTTCAACCACCAAAAGAAAAACTTTAATGGCGCAAATAAAATTAGTTTAGCTGCAGGCGCATAAAAGAAAAAATAAAAGTTGTGTGTGCTATGCTACGAAATTTATGCTTATAATAAAACTTGTACTTATCTTAACAATTATTTTAATTACAGAGCTAAAACTTCGAAAATCAGTAGCCTTTCCCAGTAAGCAGAGCAATTTTAACGCCTACTATTGTCTACACACATTGCAACACTTGCTGGGGAAGGCGCTCACTGAAGCCTGAGCTTGGAAAATACATCATTTATGTAGATTTAATGGCCGCGTCTGGTTTGTTCGTTTTTTTAGCAAGGTGTGAGTTGTCTTTGTCGGTGAGCACGAGCAATTTGCGCTGCATTAACCACAAAAGGGGGGGCAATAGTAGGGGGATTATCAACAATTGGCCATCTAAAGTGCGTCTACTCAAATGGCATTTGTTTCGTTAAGCGTTCGGCTGCAGCCAAATTAGCTGCCCAGACACACAATGTGCAAACTAGTATTATTAATATTTATATTTGCTACTTTTTATATATTTTTTTTTTTTGCTTTAAGGTGTTTGTGGCTGCGCTTTGAAGGCGTTGAAAACCGTTGGCGTTTCACTCAAATTCCAGCGAGAGAGCGGCGCGCAAGTGCAGCTTGGAACGCAATGGAATTGAAACCACGCCATGTTGTTAGCTAGCGGTGGTTGTTTCACTTGCATACGCGCACTAGCTCTCTCACACACACACACACATACGTCTGCATGGGCGGAGCTTGGCAAGCAGCCGCTGAGGGTAACTTGTCACAAGTTTTTTGTAACTTTACCAAAAACAATAAAAAAAAATTGTATGTACAAGTAATCAATAAAAGCAAAACCAACAATTTGTAATTGCCTGGTAATTAAGCGTCACAGTTCTTCATAATTCAACAACAATTAGTAAATAATTAAGCCTTGACAATTGTCGCATATAGACGTTATAATAATAAAAAATAGCGCGTTGGCGTTTTATACTTTTAAAAGTCATAACATTGGCCTAAACATAGAGAGGTAGCAGCTGCTATACGCTTGTGTTATAAATTAAGTTGTATAGTTAACAATTGAGTTTAGCTTTAAGTGAAAAGTCTTTAATAGTTAAACACACGCAAGTGTTTGGGAAACAAAAAGTCTTTTATTGTTAGCATATAAAGTTTGAAACAAATCTTATTCAGGCCATAGCTTTTCTGACGTCTACCTAAATTCAAATTGACGGATTCTACTTTGCTTTGTGGCACTTTTCTTTTTGCACTAATTTGCATTTTGCATTATAGTTAGCGGCGCAACAACAACAGCAACAAAAAAATGGCAAACATGGCCTAAACGACATTCGCGTGTTGGGCACAATGGTGTTTTTTGTTTTTGGCCAAAAAGCCGCCATAGACGCCAGCAATGCAGACGTTGCCGCCCCGTTATACAAAATCCCTCCAACCTCAACTCAACTCAGCCAAGAAGCACATGCAGCCAAAGCTTAACTGCTATGATGGATTACTTTAATAATTAATTGCAATTAACTGCCGGCCGACATTGCCAACAAAGCATATACATATATATGCAAGCTTGGCTTATACAACTTTAAATACACTACAGTCAGTTTTGAAATAAAGCCGAGAGCTTAAAGCAAAAGTATCGATAAATCTGTAATATTTGTTAATTTGAATTCAGAATATTAGACTAAAGCTTAGTAACATTATTTAGGCAAAATGTGATAGAATGAATATTATAGTTGGTTTAGGCGAAATGTGACAGAAAGAAAATAATATTTAGTTCTTTAAGCTTGCAATTAAAATCTTAAAAAATCATGTTTAATCATTAAAGCTGTAGCTATTATCGATCGTATCGATTTTTGTATCAAAACTATCAAAAACATTGATTGTGATAACAGTAGCTCAACTCAAGACTAATCAGTAATTAGCTTAGCTACTCAACTTGAGAATCGCCTAGAAGTGACATTACCCAATATCAATTGCAGTGTATGCCTGAGCTACTTGTTTTGCCATGTTTAATTATTTTTGAGGCTTAGATTAGTTGCGTTTCTGGTTTAGCTTAGTCAAATCACTAATTGAAATTTGTCTGCTGGCTTTAGTTAACTCTTGCATAATTTATACAACTAATGAAAACTGTGCATGAACATGTTTTTCAATTAGCTATGTAAATAATTATTAATTAAACAGCAGCTAAAAGTGCCAGACGGCCATGTTAATGTTTATTAATTAGTTAGTTAGTTAGTTTTGCTTTAAGTCATGCAGCTGACCCTTGCAACTGAAACTGAAACGGAAACCGCAACCTTTTGGCGGCTTTTTCTGTGCCTTCAGACCTCAATTTAGTTGTCTATAATAATCATAATTACATAGCCCGCATACTGAGCCCATCATAACCGTCATTTTTTTGGACTCTAAATTGGTTGCCCTAATACGCTGACTCCGGCCACAAGGAATTGTCAATGTTGCAACACGCCCAACGCCTCTAACTGTCGCTCATACTGTCTGTTTGTCTGTCTGTCTGTGTTGTATGTAATTTTCTTGCTGAGAGATTTTCTATGTGAAGGCTGTGAACTGTGTGTGGAAAACGCATGTTAAATGCTGAAGCGCATTACAATGGCAAATTTAATTTGCAGTCACAGCTGACATTGAATTGTGTGTTGCAGCTAAAGCCGACAATGCAACACATTGTTGCGCTCAGTTAGTGGCAACTCTTAGTCGCAGTCCTAGCCCACGCTTAAGTTGCCGTGATTCAAACTGATCGATCTATTTGCACTTAACTTTTGACAGCAACACTCACTTCAGGCCAAGCTGTCAACTTGGCCAACAACTAGGCAATGTGGGCTGTGAATTGGGCGCGCTATTTTGCACACTAAAAGGTGCTAATTGAACTGAAATCGATTGATTATTCATAGCCAAGTGCCCTGCCCTGGCAATGGCAACAGCAACGTGCAACTAGCAACTTGCAACATGCTGCTCGTATATTAATTTGTAACTTTGCCCTGGCCCACGGCCATTAAATCGCGACTGTCACTTTAGACCAACTTGATGACACGCACATGTGTGCGCTGTGTGTTATGCGCGAACAGGCTCGAGTCGCACGGACGGACAGACAGCGTACGGACGTTGGGGGCACCTATCGATAACAGTTGGAGAGCGCGCAACTAGCAGGGGGTGCCTACAAGTCGAGTCCTGGGCGCATAAATTGTCTGCTGCCAAGTGACGTCAGTCAATGTTGTAGCCAGTGCCAGTCCAAGACAGGATTGCAGGAGCCCAAAAAGGATCGCGTGCAAAAATGCACTTCTCTGACGTCTGGCCAAAAGGCACGCAGAACTTTTCGTCGCATATTCGCATCAGAATGCAAATAAAACATTTCAAATGCAACACACAAAACAAACACAACAGATAGACAAACAGACAACAGTGTGTGTGTGTGTGTGTGTGTGTTGGCCACTTATTTTGCCTCATGGCCAACGTGACAGAGTGTAAGTGAAATAGATATGACGCTTATGATTAGAGCAATAGTTTAATTTTTATATGCGTAGGCGAAAAGCAAAGGCTCAGCAATATATTCTATCAGTTCTGCAGCTTAACTTAACTTAATGCTTAATAAATATTTTATAGTAATTGTAATCTCTCTAAAAATAAGTTTATAAAAGTCTTATAGTTTCAGGCGTAATTATTATTGATAATTACTACATAATAAATACTAAAAATATAATTTATCATTGATCAAAATTTATGCTAAAGTGAATCTGTTTTTCAACATTTCTAGTCTTAACAAAAATAACAAACATTATTCAGTTGCTTTGGCTACATTATTGTAAAATAGAATTAATTCTAAGTTACAATTAAAAATATATAAATAAATAAACAAACATTGGTATACGAATTCTAAATCAAGCTAAAGAACTGAGCTAATGTATTTTTCGTTGATGCTCAACTGTTACTTTAAACGTTTTTAAATTAACTTTAATATGATTACAATATTTATATTAATAGCTGAAATTTGTTTGCCTAATTTGACTAATTTCGATTAATGCCACATAATTTTTAAATTGTTCCTAATCGTAATGATGAGTAATTGAAAATATTTCAACGCGGCATAATCGTTACGACTATTGTTTAAAATGTGACTTTAATTTTAATTTAATTAATTAGTGTATATATGTATAACAAAGAGTAGTCAATTTTGTTTAATAACAAAAGCTTTCATCTGACTTCATGAGTACTAATTCAAAATAAATAATAATATTAAATATATATAAATATATAGAGGTATATTAGCATTTCTTATTGATGAAGTGTATATTAAATTATAGTTATACTTTTACTATAATTTTATATACACTTCATCAATTAGTAATGCTAATGTAGCTCTAATCTTGCTTCTGCTATATATTTAATATTATTTATATTTTCAGTTCACTGTAGATAGTTTTTTTTTTAATTTTGAGATCCACAAACTAACCGTAGTTTCTCTCTAAATCGTTTTGGGGCACAAGAGCATCAATTTCATATCAATTTCAACTTATTTTTGGCGAAACAATTTGCTTTTACTTTTACAGAAAGCAAACGAGAGCCTTGGCCTGAGCAAATTATATCGAAACTGCTGGGGAGCTTCAACTTCTTCGGCTGTGGGCCCCACAGCGCCAACAACAAAAAATACAAAAGCAAAAGAATTATATAAAGAAAAAACAGTTGACCATTAAATTCTCATTTAAGCTGTCAATCATTTGCGCTAATTTTTCTTGGCCTTAGCCTTTGGCCAGCGGCGCTGCGAATTGTGTTCCTTGAGCTTCATTGTTGTTATTGTTGTTGCTGCAAGTCCTGTCGATGGCTTCCAATGAAGATTAATTTCGTTTTGAAAGCATAGCGCTGAATTTAAGTGGAATTCGGCACTGTGTGAAAAGTAAGACAAATGCAACAAGAAGAGGCAGACAGACACAGACTGTGGTGGCAAGCTCAATTTGCCAGCGAAACGCGTTTACACTTGTTGCAAAGGGAGCCCTACGCTTGGCCCGAAGCGCGCCGCAGCGCTTTAGGCAGAGAGGTCAGCGCATTGTCCAATTGTTGATTGTAATCTGAGTTGCATGCAAATTTTTTAAGCAGCTAATTTGTTAACAAGCGGCAGACCCTAAGCTGAACCTTAATGAATAGATTTAGCATAGTCTAATATGACTTAAGTCGGCTTAAGACTGCGCCTAGCGCTTGCTGCTGCCAGTTTGAGATAATTGCGGTCAGCAGCAGCAGCAGCAGCAGCTTGGCAAAAGAAGGAAGTGAGCTGAGCCAATCAACGCAGCAGCAGCAGCGTTGTGGCTCCGTCTACATCGAAGCATCAATCAAATCAATTATTATCGACAATGGGAAGAGTTCGTGGAAATTATATAGTCAAGAGTTGAGGCTATATATGGTAGCCGCGGCGGCCATTAATAAGCAGCTTTTGGCGGCGCATTTGTTATTTGATTGGTAAATTGAGATGCAGCAGACAATTGCTATTGTCTGCTGGAATGTAAATGGCTCCAATAGGTAGCCAAAGATGGCGGCGGCGGCTGCTGCACGAAACAAAGCAACACCAAATACTTAATACACTTGTATGTGAAGCTGGCACACACCTCAAGATTATATCTCGCCACAATTTCTAAGTTGTAAGGCCATGAAAACTGTCGCGGCAAATGCAAACAAACAATATATCAAAAGCTGCGACAATTAACTAAATGAAATGAAATGAAATTCAAATGAAAAAAACTTAAATAAGCGCCAGGCCAGGCCAGTGCAGGGCAGGCTTGGATGGGGTGCTGGAGGGGCTGCCACACATATAAAAGAAAGAAGCCGCCGACGCCGCCGCCGTGGCAGTTGCTGTTGATGAGTTTTGTTGCAACTGCGGAAAGATAAATTGACGCGCTGTTATGTAGGCAAATGCATAAAGCGATCTTTCGCTCGCTCGCTCTCTCACTCTCTTGTTCTCTCTCTCTACTTTGGCGGCGACATAAATCATTGTGATTGACAGCCGCTATGAGTAGGTAGAGCTTAACGGCAGAGGCGGGGGGGGCGGCAGGCGGCAGGCTGCACTACCCGCAACTAAACTCATTTAAATTCCATAACAATTGTCCAAAACATATGTATTTATGCTTGTATCTTGTATCTTATGCCTGTTCATTTATATGATGAAGAGTCGAGTACATTTCACGCGCTAATTACAGGGTGCCAACTGCAGATGGACACAGATCAATCATGCCATTGGTCATATACAGCAATACACAGGGAGAAAAATATGAATGCTTTGCTTTGAAGTGAAAAATTATGAGTGCCAGAGATGTAAAAGATTCAAATCATTTTTGAATTTATTTCATATTGAAATTTGTAATCTGTTAAAAAATTCGTGAAGGATCATTCTTAAAGAATTATTAAAAGAATGCGTTCAATTTGTTTTAATTCAGGTGAACTGTATACTAAATTGTATTTTCATCGGCTACTTTATTTTAACAAAATATTAAAGTCTAACTATGCTAAAAAGCTTAACCAGAGACTAGGCTAAGATAAGCTTAATATTTAAATGCACTTTTATTTATTTTTTAATTTACTTTTAATTATAGGTATTATTACTTAATTTACTTATTATTTTTCACAACAAATACAAAAATTATATTTCATTTATTAAAGGCTTATCTCTTGTTATTTTCGAATTTTGAGTTCTAGCATTTATTTACTGTTAATTATTAGTATCATTACTTTTATTATTCTTTTTATTTATTTATTTATTAGCTCAGCACAATTTTTCACAATAAATACAAAATTTCTAATTCACATATTAAATTGTTATCCTTTGTTATTATTTTCAAATTTTGACTGCTATATTTCTAGCTTATAAATCTACCAATTTTTATCGCGCTTCAATCATAACTTTTATTAAAATAAAGCGTTACTAGCTTAACTTACTACTTTAAGATCATGTATATCTAATTATTACAATATTTTGAGCTGTTCTATATTCCTATTAATGTAAACAACAATCTCTTTTGTCTTAATATTTATGTTATCTCATATTTTTCAACTATAGTGTATAACATTTTTCTTCAAGTGTATGCTCATTTGGTCAGTTTTAAAGTTGTAATTGAAACAAATGCGCAGCTGCTGGAAATTATTTCATCAAGTTCAGCTTAGCCCCGAAATTGTGAGACAATTATGAGTAACGTTTAAGCGAAACCAACTGGACAACTGCCTAGCATACCCCCAACCCAAAATAAGAGGAAGAAAAACACAAATTGTGAATAATTTTGTGTTGTCTCATCAATATAAATAAAATATTTATTAACAAATTGTTGGCAGCCATAAATCGCGCAGCAGCCGCAGCAGCAGTCGCCGGGCACAGAAAACTCTCTCAGGGGTCTCTCTGCCAAACAGAACAGGACACACCGAACGCGACCCTCTGACCGTACGGGGCGACCTCCTGTGGTGCGGGCGGCGGGTTGGGCATATTAATTGTACGCTTGTTCAGCAAGCTCACGAATTGTTTTGGCTTTGAGTTTGAGCTTGGTATTGGGTATTGGTATTGGTGCTGGTGCTGGCTTCGTTGCCTGTGTTGTTGGCTGGTGTCTGGCCAAATTGCTGCTATTTATGTTGGTAACTACCGTATAAACTTGGCAACAACAACAACTGTACGCGAACGCATGCAAAAGAGCCAACAACACATACACACACATGGCAAATGCTGAAATCAATATGTTGGCCAATAAATTGTCCCAGAATATTCATTAAATTAAAAAGTAACAAAACTGCAACACTTGGCACAGGAGCGGCTGCTGCTGCGGCTAAAAAGCGCCAAGCGAACAGTGCAACAGGTGAAATAAAGGGTTAGGGTAAAATATATTTTAGTCAGCTGTAACTGTTTTTAATTCAATGCGTGTAATATAAAGCAAGTTAAGCTGCTTTTATGAATATAAAATTATTTGTATTGAGATTAATAGAGATGCAGAATGATAATAAATATGATATAAGAATTTTAAACTTAAGATTATTAAGATTTTGCAATGCTGCTTTAGCTTATATAGCAAATAAACTTTAGATTATATTATGCATTTATTTAAAAGATTTATTATTATACAAACTTATATAATAACTAAAGATGGTGAGTGATAGCTACTAAGGCCAACGACTCTTTAGCTTACAAATAATTGAAAATAGACTAACAAATAATGTTCGAATAATTTTTTTGACTTATCTCACATAATTCCACATTATTTTTCAATTATTTGTAATCGTTACTAAATATACTAATACTAATACTAATTATTTGTGTTGAGACTAATAGAGATGGAGAACTTAAACTTATGATTATTAAGATTTTGCAATGCTTAGTTAACTTATGTAGAAAATAAACTAAAGATTATAATGACTAATATCGCATAATTATACATAATTTTTCGATTAACTGTAATCGAATCATATGATCTAATCATACTATTCTAAATATACTAATATTAATTCTTACAATTATTTTCGTTAAATAAAAGTATTGATTAGTAATGGTCATCAAAATTTAGCAGCTATGATTTGAAGTAGCTTTAATGAAACTATTGCTATTGTTAATATTTTACTTTGTATAAGTTTCATTTCATTCATTTATTTAGCCCCTCAATGCGGCCCTGTGCGATCAGCGCGCGAAAATTTATTTTTAATTACGCTGCCTAAAACATGGCACAAACAGCGGCCGCTACAAACTGAGGCCAGTGCCGATTCGATGCAGAGATTCAGGCTGAGGCTCAGGCTCAGCTTAAAGCGTACACGGCTGGAGATGCCTCCACTGCTTGCGACTCTCGTCTCGAGTTGTCTTGAGCTTTGCGCCTGGCGCTACAAGCGCTGTTGGCAGCATGGAATGCTCGCTCTCTCAGTTCCCCTCCCCACCACGCTGACTGTCTGGGCACAACTGGGTTGGTTGGTTGGCTGGTTGACTTTGCTGACCGAGCATTGCAAAATTATGACATGAACATGAACGTAGTCCACATAATGATGTTATACAATACGCCATCTTAGCGTAAACAAGCTAAAAAGCCGCGCCAAAGACGCGACTCTCAAGCTGGCGACGACTTGCCACAGCCGCAGCTCTCAACCCCCCAGCCCATTCCACAACTGAGCTGCAGACATGTTGTTGTTGCTGTTGTTGTTGTTGCCCAGGAGCTGTTGGCACCGCAACGCCGCTGCGGGAACTTTGACATGGGACACACAATTGCAATGCGACAATGCTGGCTGCTGTGAAAATTTGTTGCCCAAAAAAAAAAAAACTTTGTTACTTTTGTTGAGCTGTTGATTTATATAGGCGCTGTCAGAAATATTTAAACGCACAGGTTGCAAGCTGAAATTCCAAAGTTTAGCTGACATAATATAGCATATTATAGAGTTTTACAGCCTTGTTGCCTACATGCGGCTGGAATTTAACCCACTTACAGGTATTTGCCGCTTTAATGACATAGAAACCGAAAGTTATTCAAGCTGCGTGCGTGTGGGTGGTTAAACACACACACACACATAGACACACATAGACAAGTGCAGAGCTAACCATACATAATGCTGTCCGTGTTCTTGACTGCCATTAAACTAAATATAGCAATTATAAGCCAATTGCAATCAAAATGCCATTGAAAATGCATTCAATGCAGATACAGCAAACAAAGCTGCGAGCGGAGCGCAGCGTGGTGGGGAAAGCATCCAAGGGCACACGCACATGCAAGTGTGTGTGGGTGCGTGTGTGTGTAGCGCTCTCTTGCAAATTGTCATTTCAACGCACTGCAAGAGCGTTAGAGCGTGGGAGAGCGAGCAAGAGCGTAAGCGCGCGCGTGTGTGTGTGTGTGTACTCAAACACAATGACAATGCAACCTTCACACAGAAAATCGTTGATTAAGAAAATGATGGAGAACAAACTAGCAAAAATGTCATTTTAATGTCATATAATAAGAGGCCTTGAAAGATGCAACAACAACAAATCAAACTTTAGCTAGCAATTTAGCTTATTTCAAGCTAAAGCTATAGATATTTGAAACACAAGCTTGGCTTGCAACGCAATGGAATTGAAACAAGCAAACTTTCGCTCAAAAGTCACTCCACTCAATGTGTGTGTGTGTGTGACGAGTGTAAAAGCGGGAGAGTTGCTGGAATATGGGAGGAGCACACACACACTAGCACAAGTGGCAGCACGTAAAGAATCTCAGGCGCTGTGGTTACAACAACAACGGGGCATTAAATCGTAGCCCAGAGCAACCGCAATATATATTTATGAAACACAAAAGTGGAGGAAAGGCAGCTAAAATGTTGCACATGCGGCAAATGGCGACGACGCTGATTTAGTTAGAGAGTGAGGCCAAGAGAGAGAGAGAGCGAACGAGCGGCAGGGGAGCACAGGAGAATTATGACGACAGCAGCTACAAAGAGCAGAGAAGATGGCGCTGGAGCTGCAGGCAAACGCAGCAGCAGGATCATAAATAATTGCAGTCAGTTTGTTGTTCATTGTCCATTGTGTGTTCCTGTGTTAGTTGCACATGTTAAGCCACTTGAGCTGCACTTGCAACATATCATATGAGCATGTGTTGGAAGTTAATCCCGGATAAGCAGTGAGTTGAGACAACGCCCTCTCGATTCGATAACAACCGCAAGCAACTTGGAATTGACATTGACATTGATGCCTCAACAGCTGTGCAGCTTCAACGCTGGGAAAATGCAATTTTAACCATTAAGGGCTTATAGGCAAGGTCAAGCGAAAGTGCCACAATAGCCAAGCTGCAACTGCAACTGCAACCAAACTATTGTTGAGTTGTTGTTGTTGTTGTTGCGTGTTTCTTGTAATTACACACACCACGTATCGATACGTTCGATTGGAGCGATTGATCTGCAAGGCAGCATTTGATCGTGACATTTGATGGACATTTGCCGCCGCTGCCGTTTGGCCACAACTACTTTGTTAGCTTTTGCTGGGAAAGCTTGAGCTTGGCAATGTTGATTTGTTGTTGTTGCTGCAGCTAGGCTGCGATTTGTGGCAGCGTCGGGCTACTGGCCTCGCACTAATCAAATAGTGCCAGCAGCAGTCACTCAGCCTCATTAGAATCTCAATTCTGTACACTGACAGCTTAACAAATTGCTCTTGACATCGCAATTGTAAAATCAGAAGCGATTGAATGTTTAAATGAGACAATTTGTTGTTTGCCACATGCTTTGCCATTTGTTTAAACAATCGTGCAACACATGCTACAATAATCATGCAGCATAGAGTTCAATTGAACGGCTTATCAAAAATGAGCTAGTTCATAAATATTGCAAGTCATATTGATCACCAGATATGCAACATGAAACATTCAAATGATATACATTTAATATTATGTCCAAATTGTCGAGCAAATAGAAAATTTATAAGCAATAATTGAAATCTAAACTAATTCATAAAGTTTTACTACAAATGCCAACTTTATTGTAAACGTGTTTATAATTATAATCATTGTAATAATTATTATTTTAACATAACCTTCAGCTTGAAAGCTTGTTGTCAATTATATACTAAGCATTTAAAAAAGATTCATAACCATTTTTGACGGCTTAATCTAGACAGCAATTTGTCACTAAAACCCGGACACAACTATCATTCAATTTTAACGAGTAATGGGGAACTTTACAATTGAAAAACTTTTTAAAATTATTAAATATTAATTTAGGCATTCATAACATATTTAAAAGCCAACAATTGCTTGAAGTGTAAAAAGTTTTACTTGAGTAGCTATTAAATTAAGCATTAATTTATATAAATAAATTAAAAGAAATACACAGCCAGCAGTTTTTCGAACTACTGATGCTATATATAATTTGTTTATTTGCATTATATATGCTTGATTTATAATTAGCAATATATATTGAACTGTGCTGCGTATTTTTTTGTATTATTAGACTAAACTATTAATAGCTAAGCAGCTGTACACTTATTTAACAACAAACAGACACACAATATTAGAAATTTCAGCAACTATGCATATATTTAAGTTCAATAAATAGCAACAATTGATATATAAAATTGAATAAAATACTTAAATTGCAATCTTCGCATTGCAAAGGCCCCGGCGAGATTCGAACTCACGATCTCCTGTTTACTAGACAGGCGCTTTAACCAACTAAGCCACGGCGCCCACATATCCGCCAAATGCGCAGTTTACTCTTTGAACTTGGAGCAGCCAACTATATAATTTTTTTTTCAAATTGCTATTTATTGCACTCGAAATCAATTAGCTTGTCAATCGTGTGACTGTTAAGTATTGATAATTGAAATTAAAATGAATGCCTGTAATTAAAAAATAAATGCGCGGCATATTGTTTGTTGCTTAGGTAACAACAACAACAAGCAACGCACTAAATATGTTTCTATGTTCTGGCTGGCAGGTAATAATTTAAGTTTTTTGTAAAATTTGGCGCAGTCTGCAATTTCTCGCCATGTTTTGCATATTATCAGCTAATTTCGCCTCTCCAGATAAGCTCGAGCAAGCCCTGAGTGTAATTTATGCCTTGGGCCTTGTTGTTGTTGCTGTTATTATTATTGTTGTTCTTTCTGCTACAAATATTTATGCAAATTGCGGCGCTTTGTTGTTGTTGTTTTTGTTGTTGCCGCCATATTTTTTATTGTCGTTGTTTCATGCACTTTCAAATATAATTGCGAGTGCTTTTCTGGCATTCATTTGAAGTTGAAGAGTTTGCGCTTGCGATTTAATCGCATTTAATTGCCATAGCAAGCTGGCTAAGCCACAAACACAAACATGCTAACACACACACACACATATGCATACATACATATATTGGCATGTAAATTCACTTGTATATAACGGATTATTGCATGGGGTCAGCAGAGTTGAACGTTACTGTTCACCAGTTACCGTGACTAGGCTGCAAGCATTGCAAAAAATTATAGCAAAATTACAAAATCGTGATTCTCATATAATGGGTTCTAAATAAATCAAAGGTCGTCTGAGAATCAAACAGCTGTAGATGTTCCAACAATAAAGTAAAGTCGGCCTACAATATAAATCACATGCATCGCTTCTATATCGAGATACGGAATACAACTATATATGTGTATCTATTCGTATCAAAAGCGTGCCCAAAGCCTTTCAAAATAAAGATTTTGCATTATCATACGAAAAAATCCATGGAATTTTGGGCATAGCAAACTTTCCAGCAACCTTCGAGTTGATGCAATTGAAAAAACTGCTCAAAGATTAAACAGATCTTACATTAGAGCAGACTGCCCCGAGAGTTAACTGGTAAACAGTCGACTAAGAGTAGAAATATTCTAAAGACGTGACCAATTCGCTTTTCACTAGTTTGACGTCGTTAAGGAAATGAAAAATGTCTGTTGAGACCAGTGTTGCCATATTAGCTTATTATAAGCTAGATATAGCTTATTTTAAAATCAAACAGCTTGCAAAATAATTGAAATGCTTAAAGCTTGAAATCTACCTTATTTAAATGTTGGTCAATTGTCTTTATAATGGAATGAAATTTGCAGGCATTAACTTTTTCTTTTTTTACTCATGAATAGGTTTTACTACTCTGCGACCGTGTTTTTTTTTTAAGTCATAAAATGAATGAAAAAGATTTCACAACTCTGCGACCTTTTCATACACTTTGACATTGTTTTTTAGGTGTTCACATGAGTTTTGAAGTTAGCTAATTCTAGCTTATTTTTTTCCTTCAATCTAGCTTATGTTTTCTTTTAAAATCTGTCTCCACGAATCTTTAATATCTGCAATGCTTATATTGTTATAATTTTTTAAATAACTTTTTGGAATTCAAATTACAAGTATCTTCACTGTTTTCTTCATTGTTTGTTCCCAAATTCTGTTCTCTAAATATTGTTGGCATATTGTTATAAAGCTTAAGTTGAATTGATTTAATATTCATAAAGAGATTCACAAACATTTTTAAGAAGATAGAGCATATAGTACTGCTTATACCAAACACAACTGTACTTGCTTTTAGTCCTTAGCAGGCGTCTGCTTGTGAACTGCTTATAAACAAAAATTAGCTCAGCTCAAGTTCAAGTCGGCAGCTTTAAGTGTTAAAATGCTGCCAGCAGCTGCATAAAAGATAATTACACACACACAGGCACACACACACACACACACTGTCATATCGAGCGTTTCTTGACTGCAACCCCAAAGATTTTCCGCATTAATATTTGCAATTTTTATAAAACTCGTTGTCAAAGTTGACGGCGCTGCACCTGCTGCCAACAGTTTCTTATCCCTGCGCAAAGGATATGCATATGCAATTTATATACCACGTACTATATTAAGTGGCATGGCAGTTTTTATGACATAGTAGTAGCCAGGGGTTAGTTATAGAACTAGATCAGTTGCAACTAGCTCGAAAGGGGTTACTAGTATATTAATGACGTTATTTTCGCATTAGGAAGCAGCCATGACACGAGCAGTCATGAGCATTTTGCCTAATTGCCATAATTATAGTATTCAATTTTTGCTGATAGGCCCCCAAAAGCTGCCAACCCTCACCCTCACCGTCACCCTCACCCCTATATATGGCCAAGACGATTAACAATGTCAGATATGAGCGGAGCGGCAGTTGCAGCGCCTTGAGCGCAAGTTTGTAATTTTTAAGAGCGATTATGCTAATTGAGCTGCAGCTACAGTGAAGACTGTCAGAGCTGCCCAAGTTTGTTTTGCGCTTCATATTTCAGTGCCCAAGCCACACAATTTGGTGCAATTAGTGTAAGAAATTTTGTTTTAAGCCCCAGCCAAGGGTTGCATTGGCCCTTTGCGCTCTTAGCCAAGTTTGTGTGTGTATTTTTTGGCAAGTGCACTGCAATTTGCATAGCGTTTGTGAGCGCCTGCAAAATATAGAGTAGCAATAAATATTTAAATTTTTTGTTCTTACAGCTGTAAAAACTAAAAGCGTTAAATTTACGAGCCAAAAAGTTGAATATGCAGCTCAAGACATTTATGTGCTAACATGGCTAACGTTGCGCAGCGATTGGGTGGCGTGGCACTAACAACAGCTAACACACACACACACACACATACACACACTTGCACTTCTATGAACTTGCAGCCATTTCGCATGCGCGCGCATTTAAATGCACTTCCGTTCTGTTTTTGTTGTTCTTACACAAATTACACACGTATGTGTATGTGTGTGTGTGTGTTTGTGTGTGTTGGTGTTTGTGTGTGTCTAAAGGGGCGTCTTAACTTCTTCGCTAGTTGACGTTGTTGCTGCTGCTGCTGCTCTTGGCCATAAATTCATAACATTGTGCAAAAATCATAAAAACTCAATTTATGACTTAATTATATACATATGCATTTATTTATTTTTACGACTTGCTTTTTATAAATGAGTGCTAAGTGTATTTCTTCTAATGCAGCCAAGATTTTGTTAAACTTTAATTATAACAATGCTTATAGTTTTATTTCTTTTATTTTTGCATTACATTGCAACTTTTTTTAATTTAAATCAGCTATATTTGTAATAAGAAGTATTGTTGCTAATTTTTTAATATTATATATTTTTACTTTTATTAAAGCATTTTATGTTAATAAATTTATTTTATTCTTGTTGAATAAATTTGGCTAATATATATATTAAGCTCACGAATTGTTGCTATTTTTATATATTTTATATTTTTACTTTTATCAAAGCACTTAATGTCAATAAATTTATTTATATCTTTTTTTTCTTGTTGCATATATTTGCCTTTTTGCTCAATTTAAATCAGACCATTAATATTAAAAATATTTAACTTATTTAAGACTTATATATTTTGTGTATTATCAACTGATTTTTATTATATATAACATATACATATTTGTTTTTATTTAGGCTATACAGTTTTAGAGATAGTTTTCAATTGGGTTTAATCTCTATTTAAATCATTTATTTACATTTTTTAAACTCAAGAATTGTGGCTAATTTTTTTATATTACATATTTTTACTTTTATCAAAGCACTTAATGTAAATAATAATAATAATTATTGATTACATTTGGCTTTTTGCTCAATTTAAATCAGATTATTATAAAAAAAATATTTAACTTATTTAAGACTTATATTTTTTCGCTATTATAAACGTATTTTGTGTATGTAAAAAATATATTTGTTTTTATTATTATTATTGAACGCTTTTGTAGTTCGTTTCCAATTGGGTTTATGCTCTATTTAAATTTATTTACAGTTTCTTAGGCTCATGCATATTTAATTTATTTTAGTTTTATATATTTTACATATTTTTAATTTGCACTAAAGTTTTGTAGTTTCGTGTTTAACTATTTTGCATGCGCTCTCATCTCTAACTGCAGGCAAAAATTTTCATTTGAAATGAAAAACTGCACGCGATGCTGAAAAGCGATTTTCATATTTTTTTTCGGCAATTACGTTACGCTGCAGTTGCTGATGAATATAATTTTCATATGCGGCGCCTTTTATTGATTTAACTTGGCTTTAGAATTTGGGTTAAGCCAAGTTGCAAGCATTTCCCACGTTCATAGCCAACGCATTACCTGATTCCAATCGCTCAGCCTGCAAGGGAATACAGCAAAATTTATATATATATATACATATATATGAGTTAGCCCGTAGCTTGGGCCAGACAGCTTGTCTATAAAGTGCTGCAGTTGAGAATTTCTTGCATACAGCCAATTAAATTAAGAAATCTGATGCAGTGTGGCAACAACAAAAGACAGACGGACAGCGAAGCAACAAAAACGTGAATCACACAAGTTCTGAGTTCTGAGCTCTGAGCTCTGAGTTCGAAGCTCTGGCAATTGGTATTTTACAACAAACAGCGCTTGCGTCCAAGCTTATTTAACATAAATCGAAATGGCTACTGAAATACACACAAGAGTCGAAGCAACAACAGGCACAGGACTCGCTTATCTGGCTCGGCTGCTGCCTCAAGTCCAATTTCATTGACTAAAGATTCAAACGACCTTTACAACATTTTTGCACACAGAGCGAACCGAAGCCGAGGCGCAGACAAATCACGACCCAAGCCCTACGCTTGTCACTGCCCCAAACGGAGGCAACAGAGTGGAGAGTGCAGAGGAGTGCAGTGGGGCTTGGCTACCAGTTTTCACACCTCAACGGCAAGCTGACCCAACTAATAAGCCATGGCTTATACACAGCTATAGCTAAAGCTGCAGCTAACAGTGAAGAGACCACGACAACAACAAAAATAAAAACAACAACATGGCATAATAAATAAAAGCCAAGTAGCTGCCTCAGAGTCTGCCTCTGTAGCTGGCCAAAAGTCTTCATGGGTTTTGGTTGCGTTTATGCGTAAGCCGTTATCCTAAATTGACTAAGCTTGGCTTTAAAATAAAAAAGTTTATTCAAAAGTAAATTCAAATACATATATTTAGCTTGACACACTATAAACTTTTATATTTAAAAGCATTTTATTCTAGTCTGCTACTTGATTTTTTAATACTTTAAATTTAACTTTTTTTTGTAATTATTTTCTTTTTGTAATTAAATTTATTTTAAACAAACCATAATTTGAGCTTATTTTGATTGGCTTGAAATTTAGCTTGAGACTCAATAAGCTTTATAGCTAATATAGCTACTAAATAAATATATTTATAGCTATTTATTTAATAAATTCTACTACAATAATATTTAAGCTGCGTTAAATGAAAATATATTTAACTTAAATTGAGTTATACGCTTTTTACAGTTTTATTAAAAGTAAATAGTTTGCGTTTATTTTTATTGGATTATCCTTAACTTTACTTTACTTTTCATGATTTTACTACAATAATATTTAAGCTTTGTTAAATAAATATATTTAACTTAAATCAAACTTTAAATTTTTTATAGCTGCAGCTTATTTTTATTGTATTTTCGTTTACTTTACTTTTCATGATTACTGAATACACGTTAACTGCCGTATAAACGTTGCATTGCATTGGCAATACGAAATGCAAGTTGTAAGCTGAAGTCGGAGGCTGGGAGCTCTGCGATTTTCACAAGTTGATATCGCAAACACAAAATGTTAATGAGCAATTTCGAGATGGTGCGAAGTGATTTCATTATTTAAACTTTTTTTTTTGGTTTGTGTGCCATTTTTTTTTTTTGTCTTCGTTGTTGTCTTGCCGGAGCTCTGGGTATTGGGAGTTTGGCTTAAATATTACGCCAGCTTCATTGGGTAATGAAAGCGAAATAATTTTAATTGGAACTGTTTTTTATTTTTTGGCGACCAAATTAATTATTTCCTGTCAAATTAGTTTTGTATAGTTGGCATAAATTATGGCAGTTGAATATGCAACAGTTGGCGGCAATTGTCACCTGTCTCAGCCTCTTGTCTCAAAGCGTTAACATCAAAACAGTTCCGCTGCATAAATTAAAGCTAAAAACGTTGATTAATTGGCTTGCATTTGATGATTAAAACATAAATTGCATTGAATGCAAAAAGTGTTCACCCCTCGCAGGCAGCTATATAGACAGCTCATGATATAGCGTATATACATATATAGTAGGGGTTACTAAAATTACACTTAATTAAACAACAAGCCATTAGCGTTTTTTCTCTTTCATTTCAGCTCAAACTGAACCGAACCCCTTTGCGTATTAAGTCAGGTTTGGGCTCAAATTGAAAATGTTACAACAGCTGCTCTTGTTGTTAATAGTTTCGGAGTGTATCGATGCCGAGTTTAGCATTACGAGAACAATATTACGACAGCCGCATGATCATGATATAGGACTCATATTTGGTAAGCTGCAAACTTATTTAGTAGCTGCTGCTAATCCTTTGGCTGCCAGACATTACTGTTTCCAATAAGCAATCGGAAATGCTGGACTTGAGCATCAGCTCAGATGGCTTATGTACTTTAAATACCAGTTGCGGTGACTTGGTCAAGGCGGGCTCCATTTATGGCGGCGATTTTGGCGCCATCGAGCCTGGCAGCAGCCTTACAGTCTCCTTAATTTTGCCCACTGTGGTGCGTATTTGGCCCATGTCCTTATATTAATTAATTCATTTTGCTGGCAGTCAGTTTTTAATCGCGTTGGCTGCTGTTCCATTGTCGTTATTAGCTGCAATCAGCGCCAGGAGTTTGTGCAAACCAAGCAGCTGCTTTACTTTGATACACGCTTCGAGATCCTGGATGCCAACAATCATACGCTGCGTGCCCGCAAGCATTTCAAGGATTGCAAGAACTGGGATCTGGATTACTATCGCAACTGCACGCCGCTCAGCTGTGAGGAGCTGTATTTTGGTCAGCGCAGCTTTTATAATCGCACTGCTCAGCGTTGTGAGCCGGTGCCGCCTTGTCATGGCGATGAGGTCTACTATGATTACTTTGCCAATGAATGCATTGATATGAATAATTTTATAACTGATGAAGAAATTGAGCTGCTCAAAAAGGGCCACTTTGATGATAACTACTTGGAGCTGCATGATTATAGCGACAGCATGGTAAGTTGCGCCACCTAGCGTGCTTGCAGTGCAACAGCTTGGCATCTAGCGGCAACTGGCAACTGTTGCCAACTAACTGAAAAATGTTTATCAGCGCGCACACACATATACACACAATGTTTCCTCATGCGCAAATGGCGCCGTGGCTTAGTTGGTTAAAGCGCCTGTCTAGTAAACAGGAGATCGTGAGTTCGAATCTCGCCGGGGCCTATATGTGTTACATTTATATTTTTTGCTTGCACGCATTCTTTTTATTAATTCGTTTTTTTATTTTAATATGCAGCAACATCAGCAATATAGCAATGCAACAGCAACAAGTTCCGACGATGAATTTAACGAGTTAAAACTTATGAAACCAGGCTGCGACTTAAAAAATCACCTATCTCTGGCGGATTTCAACTATTGTTTTCAACATCTGCATGATTCAAAGTCAGAATTCGTACATAGCGAATTGGGCTCTAAAAAATACACTAAACCGAAACGGAATTCGCTTTTAAGCAGCTTATATTATGAATGGTATACGCCTTTGCAAGCGGATGGCGACGATGATGATGTAATAGACACGTCAGGATCCGAATCATCTTCCGGTTTGTTTTCACTAGATAACATGCTAATGCTTGGAAGGCTCTTGTCTATTGTGAGTTCATTTTATTTGTAATTTTTTAATAATTGCATTGTCATATTTTTAGATAGCATTTGTATTTGCGATACAATTCACCGCTATAGGCCTCACATATCTTCTGGTGTGCGCCAGCATTTATGGAGTAATGGAGCTGGTTGTTAAATTCCATGCAGAGGAAAAGTCGTCTCAAAGATTAGCAAAGAAATTAACGCCACGAAAACACACAAGTCACAAGGGAGTTGTTACATCTGAAAGTTTAATGTCAACACGTTGATAAAATATTTAAGAAAAGCAGTTAAAATCCGTTTCAAATATATAAGCCAGTTTTGCTGCTGTGGTGGTAGGCTAATATAATTGGATGATACTCGCTGGCATTTTGTTAATGATGGCATGAATTGCTTGTAAAGAAATGTTTATTTATTTACAAAAAAAAATCAGAGTTTCTCGATTGTTGTTGGTCTTAAAAGACAAGGGTAATTCGCTTCATATTTGTGGATATTAAGTGTTAAGTTGCTTACTTAATTTAATAAATAATGAATTTATACATGAAAAATAATTAAAAATAATTTTGAAGCTAATCGGCGGGTAGTTTAACGAAACTAAATAAGTTAAGTACAAAGTGTTTGTCTTTTGTGACAACCTTTCCGTTATTTCGAATAACCTTAGCACGTATCATCCAGCAACGTGCGAGGAGAGCAAATAGTGAGCAGGCCTGTCATACAGATAACATTTAGCAGTATCGATTACGACGAAACAATTTACCACAACTAGCCAGAGCGATAGCGATAACAAAAACAAATTATAAATTGGACGGGACGGTTGTGTCGCGGATCGTGTGCGCGTTTATTTTTATTTATTGAAAACGCTGAATAGCAAGAGATACCAAAACAATTTTACTATCAAGCGTAGTGTTAAAATTACCGGCATTTTGTTCGCGAAATAAATTGCTTAACAAATTGCATATACATATATGTGTGTATAAATGTAAATGGCAAGAAAATCATAAGTGAAGATAATTAAAGAGACAACAACACATAAATAGTCAAGTGAGTGTTAAATTCCAAGAAATTACAAGTGCGTGGTTATGTGTTTACACATACGCAAATAAGTGCATATGTATGTATGTATATATGTGCACATGTATATATACAAGTGTGGCGGCGAGTGAATGTGTGTGTCTGTGTGTAAATGTATGCGCTAGGTGCAAAATAATATTCACAAGAAGCGGCAAAACAAATGAAAATCAAATTTGTATACACAAAGTGAGCGGCGGCGAATGAATGTTGTGAAGTTGCGGCGCAAAAAGAAAGCAAGCAAATAAACCATAAGAAAGAAGGAAAGAAAGAATAAAAAATATAAATTGAATTACGCCTGCGTCTAGGAAAGTGCGTCGTTTTATTTTGAAATCGATACCAAAATAAAAATATACAAAAAGTGGGCCTCGTTCTACATACAAACAAACAACATACACACACACACACTCACAAAGAGAAATGTTCTATGTGCATGCGGGTGTGTATTTGTGAGTAGTGCTGCTGCTGTTGTTGTTGCTGTATGTGTGTGTGTGTGTGTGTTGCGTACATACGTGCGTGTGTATGGTGCAAAGTACAGCATAAACAAATGAAAATGGTTAACAAGAATGCAAAAAAGGTAAATATCCGCATACATATGCATAAACAAAACACATACACACACATACATATGTACATAGCATAGACAAAAAAATTACTACGCAGCAGAAATTTATGCGACGCATTGTTGTTGTTCCATATCTATCATATCTTTTGCTTCTGCCTTCGTATTCGTCGTCGTCGTCGTTGTTGTCTCGTTTTGTGAATGAGCAGCGCAAAACAAAAACGTTGTTGCGGCATTTTCTCTCTCTCGCTCGTCCGCCTGACTCTCTCGTTTGTCTTGTGTTTTCTCTTGCTGCGCGTTTGTTATGATTTAACGTAATCTCTCTCTCGCTCTCTATCCGCAATGCGCGCTCTGACGAGCGAGTGCTCGTTGGTTTTTTGCTATAGCTGTTTACGGGTCTATTTTGCTTTACAAAAATACCTTTAATACATTTATATATTTTTTTAATGTTTACTTAAATAGTTGAGAGTAGCCCGTTTTGTAGGCGTGGCAAGCAGGGCGTATAAGCTTGTAAGTGGAAAGTGCACTAATGCGTGCGTTGATAAATAAAACATTTTTTGCTTTATTTTTTTTTTTTGTTTCTGTTTCGCCAAAGTTTTCTTTAGAAATGCTATAAAAATACCGTTGTATTTAATCATGATATATTTTTGAAAGGAATGTTGCTTAAATGTTTTGTATGCGTATGGGGCCGATGTTTGTATGCGTGAGTGTGTGTGTGCGTTTTGCTGCTTTTAGTGTAACTTATTTATTTTTAAAACGAATTTGCCAATGTGTGTGTGTGACGAAAATAAGTCCCCGCAATAACAACAACAATGAATTTGTTGAAAAACAACAAGGGACCGGCCAACTTTTGTTGTATTAAAGGCAAAAAAAACCGGAAATTGTTTATGCGACGGCGACGTCGCAGTCGACGTCAACGTCAGACGATCGCTATTTTTGATGACGTACGTTGCACACGCACACGCATACACACACACACACACATGCACAAAGTGGTGGCAACTTATTGGAATTTTTGGCGCATAATTTTTGGCCACACTAATTAGCAGCGCCTAAAGACTCAAGTACAACAACTACAATAACAAGAGCAATGTTAAATGTCCAAACTCAAGGCAAGAAGAGCGTAAAGAGCGAAGCACAAGCAGCAGGCGAAACGTAATGAGCTGATGAATAAAAGTTTGTGTGAGTGTGTGTGTGTTTGCGCTTATTGGTGTTAGTTTTTGGTTGAGCGGGACAACTGTCAGGTGTCATTGACCTTTTTCGCTGTGTGCACGTCAAAAAGCACATTTTTTTTTCGCCGCTGTCGTTGTTGTTGCTGTTATTGGTCTTTGCAGTTTTTGCATTGCTGCTGTTGACCTTTTGTTGTTATTGTTTTATTTTTGCTGCTTGGCCTTGAACTTAGACGTTCCATACGCTCCACACGAACTCACACACACGCATCTCTGCTAACGTTACGCGTGTATGCGTGCGTGTGTGGTTTGCTTTATTTTCATTTCTTTTTTTTTCAGACCAAATATGGTATCAATTACGCAATTTGTTAGCTTGGAGTGCGAGTTTTTGTTCTAAGCGAATTTCAGGTCAAAAGGTTTTCTCAAGCAGTAAAAATATAGCAAATCATATGCTTAGGCTGATAACGCACAATGACGTCATAGGCAGTGACACCAACGATCACACGCCCCTTGTTTTAACTGGCAATGTGTAGTATGATTATTACATAATGTGCTGCTGCCTAGCATAGAAATATTCTAGAACAAATTGCTATAGTTAAATTCAAATAAAATGAAATAAATTGGTTTTAGTTTAGCAAGAAGAAGCAGCCAATGTCGATCACAAGACTCTTTGGGGCATTTTGTATTAACGCCATCTACTGTCGTCAGCAAAGCAATTGCTCGTATTTACACACACACACATGCAGAACCGCGCTCTTGCTCTACGCTCTTTAGCAAGTTTTTAAATTGTGATTAAGTTTGATGTTTATGCGTAGGCAGCAGTGCTATGTGTACGTGTAATTGTTGTAATTGTTGTGTGTTAATGTGTATTGTTACTTACTTGGTTGGACCTTAGACTCTGTTGTTGATAAAGCTATTGCGGCAGATTCGAAGCGTGTGATTCGCATGAATCATTTGAAAATAACACACACACACACACACACAGAAAGTCAAGTAAATATTGTTTTCAAAATACAGTCAATCTATCTTGTCACATAAAATTTGTTGTTGTTGTTTTGTATATTTTGCATACGCAAAAGCAGCAACAATAATAATCATAATAATAACAACAGCAACAACAACAACAATTTATATATACATAAATGTTTTGCTTTTGCTGCCTTGCTATCTTATACTGATATGCTCTGTTTTTTTTTTGCTGCTGTCAGTGTTGGCAGATTAGCTTATTTCAGGCTATTTGAAAATGATAGCAAATGGCTTATAACATATTTAAAGCATATTTTAACAAAAAATGTATTCATAAGTTTAATTAAATATTTTAGTAGCAAAAGTATATTGAAATTTCTTTATATGATCGTGTATTTATTTTCTAAACGCGATTAAGTAGTGTACTCCGAATTTAGCTTATTTGGTGGCTCAACATCTGGCAACACTGGTTGTTGTTGTTCTTGTTGTTGTGGTGTGTGGGTGCCTCTCGCTCTCTTTCGCACTGCTGCCGCCGCTGTCTTTTTTGCTTTGCTTATATTTATGTATAAGAGTATGTGCGTGCGTGTGTGTGTGTGCGTCTGAATTTTCGGCAATTCCTCTTTGCACAGTTATTTGTTTTTCTTGTTTTATAAGATTCTGTTTTGTATTGACGTTCGCTTAACATTGCTCATAAAAAAATACAAATAATAATCATCACACGCATACGCATGTTTATATGTATGTATAAGTATTTACAGTCAGTCAGCCAGCCATGTATGCGTGCGTGTGCTCGTATGTGTGTGTGTGTTTGTTTGTGCAATAAACAACACACGTGCTTGCAACTACACATTATTGCATTTCCCATTGTCTTTCGCTCTGCACTGAAGTCGGTCAAGTATTTTAGTTGCTTAGGTGTGCGTCTGGCGCTTAAAGCGGCGACCCCTGCTGCCGTCACTGCTGCTGCTGCTGCTGACGCTGCTGCTGCTGTTAGGTGGGCGTCTTTTTAACGCTGGCGCTTGCGTTTGCTGCTATTTATAGGCATTTTATAAACATTAACAGATAAACCCAAACGCGCTTGTGTACATAAATATATTGAATATACATACATATATGTATATAGCATAGCCGCGCTGATACATTGTATAGCTGTTTATTTAGTTTAAAATAACGCAGTTAGTTAATTTTGCAACTTATGAATTTCTTTGCATTTAGTTCTTCTTACTAAGCATGTATTAATTTAAACCTCAACGCCTGTCACCATTAGCTATTCTTGCCTTTGTTATTGACATCTTCAGTCAAATGGAAAAGCCAAATTGCCTTGCCTACATCTGTGTGTGTGTGTGTGTGTGCCTTTCAGCTAACGTAATTTTTATCAAAAACATTCATTTAAATCAGGGCTACAAGGCTGGTTTTTGTTTTGTTTTTGTTTTCTAACCGAACCGGCTCAAACCGGAATCAAAATCAACAAATATATTGAACCTAAAGTTTTATAATTTAGTTCAGTTTAACGAGCCAGACAGCAGACAGTTTTATTTTTGTTTGATTTGAAAACTGAAAACCTTTCAAGTTCATTGATTTATCTAGAAATAAAATAAACGCGTAAGCTTTTATTTCAACTCTGCTCTCATAACTTTAGTACATTATCCAAATGTCTTTAACGTATGCGCTCATTGCTCATCACACACACACACACACAGATATACGAACATATGCATGTATTATGGATTTGCTGTGCTTACACCAAAAACAATGAAATGTGGTCACAAACTGTTGATGGGAGCGGGAAAAGGAGAGACGACAACGACAGCAGCAGCAGCAGCAGCAGCAGCTCTCTTGCTCCAACAGTGGTCCAAGTGAGCGTGTGTATGTGTGTGTGTGTCAGTGTTGTTGCGCTTTGCCTTTTGTTTGTCTTTGGCAACATTGTTGCACACAAAAGTTTATTTTTAGCAACAATTCCATGCTGTTTGTTGACAAACCGAACGAGCGAGCGATTGCTGCTGCAGTTTGTTGTTGTTGTTGTCCGTTTCGTTTCGTGAGGTAATTAATTTTCGCCTTGTTTTTGTTGCGCTCGCTCGATCCACTCACGTATTTTCTCATTTCTTTGCACTGTCTGTCTGTCCATTTGTCCATGTGTGTGTGTGTGTGCTTGCAAAATTTATGTTTTGATTAGCGTGCTGCGGTTGGCCTTAACTCGTTTTAATGGTTTTTTAATTAGGCGGCGCCCTTTGATGTCCACACAGCATACACCGCACCCTACCCCACAACTCTCAAAGCAAACCCAACCCACTAACGTCTACTGTTGCTCTTAAACAATTTGCAATGGTCTGCTACATTTTTCTGCGCACCCCAAAAAAAAAACTAGACTAAAAGCTGGCGCCGGCACTTAAAAAAATATATACTACCTACTACTATTGCAGACAGACGGACATTTTACAACGGCATTTGTACGCTTTTTTTTTATTGCAACCACCAATCATCAGCATCAGATTGATATAGTGCATCCATCAGACTCACACCATCTCTGTCTAGCAGACGCTTTTAGGCCTTTTTACAACTACTATTACTACTACTACTACTACTACTACGACTACTACTATTACAACTACTACTGCACTTACTACTAATGTCTCTCGCTAGTATTTTTTGGTAGTCACTGTACCACATTTTTACAGCGCAGCAGCGCCCCAGACAACACATACACACACACACACACACAGGCATAGAGAAGCGAGGCCAACGACACCATTTTGCGCGCGCTCTCTTGCTGTAGCTCGCACTCTCGCTCTTACTTGCATTTGCCTCTGCCTGTGTGTGTGCCTCTGGTCTTCATTCATAAGCGCTGCGCTTTTTGCAGTTAACCGGCGCCGGTTTCTGCACATTTATATTTTGTTGTCTTTTTTTTTTTGTTTTTGGCGGCTTTCATGTGAACAATTTTATTATCTACACACACATGTAAACATATATACACACACGTGTGTGTATGTGTTGTTGTTTCATTTTACAACTGGTTGGCGCTGGCTTTTATTTTTGTTGTTTTTGTTTTTTGTTCCATGTTATTGTTGCGTGCGTAGTTTCCGCCCTTATCACAAATTCAGAAATATACACACACACACACGCTTACATGCTTTTGCTGCTGTTATCTCGCACATGCGCTTCAATCTTACGCTCTTGCTCTCTCTTTCGCTCTCTGTGAGCGCGCGTAGGCGTTCGCTTGCTCGCTCTGGCGGCTTTGCTGCAAAAGTTTTTGTTTTCGTTATTTCTTTTTTTTTTTTTTTTTACTCTTGCTATCGTCCTTTTTGCGTTTGCTTGTTTTTATACGCATTGCGTTTTAATATGTCTATCCTTAACAGAGATGCCGCCGGCTGCGACACGACTTAATGCTCTCTTCAGCAACAACAACGTTGCTCTCTCTCTTTCAGTGAGTGTGTGTGTTTGTGTTTGTGTGCGCGCTCTCTCTCAGTGCATGCATCCCGCTCTCACTGACTGCGTTTTGTTATTAGATTTCACTTTGTTTTCATACTCATTTCTGCTGCTGCCGGCTTGCCTGCCTGCCTGCCTGCCTGTCTTGCTGTTGTTTCACACATTACGCTTCGCGTCATTTTTCGGGGTCAACGTCATCTCGAGGGTTGCTTGCTGCCCGTCGACGCCGCAGTTGCTGCTGTTGTTATTGCTCTTATTTTTGTTTTGTCTCGTGGACTTTTTTTTTGCGGCATCTTATTTATTATTACGTTTATGCAGTTCACATTTTATTGTTGTCAACTCGTGTCGGTTTAAATGGTTTATTTAGCAAAAATCATGATTGTTTGGTAATAAAAAAAAACAACAACAACAACAACAAAAATTGCAGCAAGCCGCGTATAAACGTGTTCTTTTGTTTTGATTATTCGGATTATTTTTGCGCTTGTCTGTCTCTGTCTGCATGTGTAAAGTTTTCGCTGCAAGCAAGCACATTTTTTTTTTTTTTTTTTTTTTTTAATATTAGCGACGCAAGCGGCGCGCCTCCCAGTTCGATGCGCCTGTCTGTCTGGCTGGCTGGCTGTCTGTCATGTGCCTTTTGTGTTATGTCTGTGTCTGTGGCCTGAGACTGAGACTTGTGTTTATTTGTTGTCTTTGACCGAAAATAAATTGTTCAACAAACGAAGCAAAATAAAACTGGTATTTAAAAATATTTGCAATGCAGCCATAACAACAACAAAAGCAACAACAACAACTGGCTATATGTATATAGAATACGTCTGGTTCTGTGTCTACGTTTGCGTCTGGGCCAATTAAAAACAAAAACAAGGCTGTCTAACATGCACAATGGGTTAATTGACTACATTTGCTGTTAATTATTAATAGTGAAAGTGATTAGAATAATAAGTGCATAGGCTGCTAATAAGTTAATGCATGTTTGCCAATTGTTTATATGTTGAAGGCAAATTTAAGCAAAAAAGGAAGCCGCACTAGACTGAAAAATGTGCTGGCTGCCAGTTTAACAGCACTAGTTAATGTTAAGTTAGCAGCTGTTAAAGTTTAAGCTGCTGCAATTGAACTAAGAGCAGCTACGCTTAGCTTTATTATTACTTGAACTTAATTTAACTTATTTATTAAATGTAATTATTTTTTCTATCTTTACAGTTCTGCCAATTGAAAGCCAATCTAAAGTGTTAAATTAAATGTGACAAGGCAAGAGCCAACAACTAAGCGAAAGTTTAACGAAAATGATAACCTAAAACCCAAAAAGGTTAAATTACATCACAAAACTAGTCAAAATATAAAGCGAAAAAGTGACGAAATAAAATAGAGTTAGTGATAATAATTGATCACATAAAAAAGAAAAAGAAACAACTTTTCTATATCCTTTACATTTGTGCGTGTTTTACAATTTTATAAAACAAAACAAGTCAAGACTTATGCTATGAACTGGATACTGCCTCAACAATAAAAACAACAACAACTACTACAAAAAAACAACGTCCTATAGGTAAGTTAAGTATGTAACTATTTATAAAGTTTGCAGCAATTTAAGCAAGATGCTCAGCAATATTTTAAAATTGTATTTTGTGGCATTTCCGCATGGCCCAGTTTTCTTTTTTATCGTAATAAATGCCGTAAAAAAATATATGGGCAACTGCTAAATAATGTCGCAGCTACAATAATAACTTGGCAGGCAGTGATGGCGACAAAAGTTTCCAGTGCGACACTCCAGAGCGCTCAGAGCTTGGGACAGGGCGTGGCAAGGGGGCGCTGTGAACTAGTTGTTCAACACTCAGCGTTGTGGTATTTTTTTTTTCTGCTTCTTTCGAACGCACACTTGAGACGTCTGTGTGGCATAAACGGAAATACGCTATAGCAACTGTAAATTCTTTGCATAATTGATAACTGCAATACAGTTTTGTAATATAAAAAAAAAACTTGTTTGTTTTGCTTAGCGCCCACAAGTAGAAGAAGCAGCCTAAACAGTTTGTTAGGCTAACTTGACACGACGCGACTCATTCACACGCCGTTCACATAACTTAAAACGTGCTTTTCGCATTTACACAGCATCCGCAGACAGATAGAGCAAGCAGCAATAGTAGAAAGAGAGCAAAAGAGAGTGAGAGGCAGAGTAAGCCAAGGGCTTCCATTTTTACATTCTTGACTGCTGAGACAGCATTGAGAGCGGCGCTGCAGACAGCGTAAGTGCAGACACACACAGACAGACACATATACATACATATGCATGTGTGTAAGTCACTCGAAGTGCAGCCTAAGAGTGAGAGCATAACAGTTGTTTTTGTTATTTTGCTTACAGCATATGCTCTTAAAGTTAGTTGTGTGTGTGTGTGTGTGTGTATGTGTGTGCTTGACGCCATAATTAATCATTCATAACCCCAGAGTGTCCCCCTCTCCACGAAATACAAAAAATATATCAATAGACAACCCGCAGTCTTGCGCTTTATTATTTTTATTATTATGAATTTGTGTTAATCGTTTACATTGAGCTGCTTACATCATCACACACACACATACACATGCACACATATGTGTGTAAGCAGAACTATGCGCAACATTAATAGAATATAAAAGTCTCAAACTGCGAGCGGAACAGCAGTTCGCCATCAATCACACGCACAAAACGGAAATAAATATGGGAAACATGCCCAACACATTATGCAGTAGCTAGCGGGGGCTGCGGGGGCTTAGCAGCAGCAGCACAGCAAAGCGGAAGTGCGTCTAATTGAGCAACTGACAAAATGCGCGCGTCTGCGACGACGACAACACTTGCAACAACAACAACAACGCCCCACTGGCCAACTCAAGCAACACGAGACAAGCAGCAAAGAGGGGGCTGGGGGTGGGGGCTTTGACAGACAGCACACACGTGTTGTTGCTCCCAAATGCTTGTGGGTGTGATTTTAAAATCAATGAGCAACAAGCAACATAAATTTACTTTAAGCTGCAGCTCAACAAGTCAAAGCCAATTAAAAGTTGAACAATATACAAGAAAAAAGAGAATTTTAAAGTTTACAAGCAGTTAGCGTAAACTATTTTCATATTTATAACGATATAAGTTTGAAAAGTCTAATCTAGGTAAGCTGTTAAAGCTCTAAAAATTTATTAATCAAATGTTTGATTTAATTCTTACATAGCTAAAACTTATTAAATCACAAGCAGCTGTTTAAATGCTATTGTTGCTAAATATACTCACTAAAGCGTTAAGCTTGGCATCTCAACTATGTCGCTTGGCTTAGCAAAATGCCCGCAATGTTAAATAAAGTTAGCGCTTTACAGATTTTATTGTCACATTGTCAGACTATTAATCATGCCTGGGGCAGGCATAATGCATGCCACTTGACTGCGACTGCAGCAGCAACGTCTGCCCGGATGCAAGAGGCAGAATAAAAAAAGAGATTTGCAGTATCAAATCTTGAAATGGGCACAATGACTCAAAGCTTTAACATAGTTCGTGTGGGCTATAAAAAAAGCAGCAACAACAACAGCAACTAGCTTTCCAAATGCCAAGCCAACACACACACACATAGAAAATAGCTGCAATCATTATGCACAAGCTGCTTGTTGTTGTTCGTTCAATAGCTGAGAAATGCAATAAACAACATTCCGATCTTAACTTTTATGCACATGACACTGCCCCGGCATTGAAAAAAAAAAGCAACAACTATAAACAACAGTGTCTGTCATTATGCGCATGTGTCGACTAACTAGCTAGTATATGTATTTAAGCTAACTGTTGCTCAGCTAAACGCTTTAATTGTTAACTGCACAAATTGTTAGTTAGCGTCTAAAACAAGATCGTTCGATTGGCATGCTAAGTGTCCAAGAAGTAGAAGCAGCATTGCAGAAACTTGATAAACTAAGATAATAATTAAGTGTTTATTATTATAATAAATTTAAACAGTTTGAAAAAGTGTAGTCTACGAAAAGACGCACAATTGTCTTAGAAATTTGAAAAAATCGAATTTTTTTTGCTTTATATTGTTGCCTAAAAATTTAAGAATGCCCACAAAAAGTTTCATTTTCGAATTTCCAATATTTCGGTATATTAAGCAAAACGTGAACATCTTAAATTTATCACGAAATAAAAAACTTTGTACCCATTTTTAGGCTTTCTAATTAGGTCTCACCCCTTAAGTGGTTTAAACTAAACACAAAAATTATAAATAAAAATGCAAAAATTTATAATACGCACATTTAAGAATATATATATAAACTATAGACTAGCTGGAGTCTGTTTTCTGACTTTCGCTATATTTTTATGTAGCGTACTGAGCAGCGTTGCCGCATTAGCTTATTATAAGCTGGATCTAGCTTTTTTCGCAAGTTAAATAGCTTGAAATCTAGCTTATTTTAATTTTGCTCACTATACGTTAAATTTACTGCATAATTCAATCAAATTTGAACTTTATTTTTACACATGAATTTAAATTTCCAATACTCTCTTTAGCGCTTCACATGCGTTTTGGCACAATTTTGGAATCTAGCTTATTCTAGCTTATTTTTTACTCAATCTAGCTTATATTGGCTACCAAAATCTGCGTCAAAAACGTTTTTAAATGTTACGCAATTCTTAATTGGACACTTTACATTTTGTAATGTTGCTATGTAGCCTATTTTTTATATATATGCATATATATGTTTTTTTACTTTCAAACCTCTCTGACAAACTCTGTGCTGTGCTTTGCTGTGTGCGTATGTAAATGTTTAATGTATAAACTTTTAACAAAAATGTATTTTTTATGCATTCGCCACATGGTCAATGTCAATATCAAAGCACTCGCTCTTAAAGCTACGCAACGTCGACTCGATTGCGAGTATATACAAAATGTAGCTGTAGACACATCGTACAAATATATAGCTACATATAGTAGCTACAAAATGCGCATATCTTAAGCATTGTTGTTGTTGTGCTCTTGTTGCATACGCTTAACGGTTTTACTTGACTCTTTTATTTAGCATCTCACGTCATTTGAAATGATTAATGAGCTCAGCAAATCGCTGAAATCAACAATCGACAGACGGACGGACAGACAGACAGACAGAGCAACATTGCCTTGTATGCAGATTTGTCAACTTTATTTTTTATGAGCAATTAAAAAACTATTATAGCTGCCAAGGCAGCACACAATTGGTAGACAGTGTAGTTCAGGCAGCTGCATTGTCATCACCAACGCTGTTGATTCTTTTTTTTATGAGCCACACCGCGTGCTATGACGTTTTAATGGGCGCCACGAGTGTGGGTCGAGGTTCGCCCCCCGCCCCTCCCTCTTTACCACTTAACTCTTCAGCGGCGGCTGCGCATGCGCCAAAGAATGCGGAAATGTTTGTTTTAATTTTTAATGTTGCCAGCTGTTTGTCATTACTTTAAATTTAGTTGTAGTTAATGCAGCCACCAAACAAAAGATTTAAATAGACAGCAAAAAAATAAATTGTTGGGTTAAGCTTAGTAATAAAAATTAATAGTGTTAATGTTTATGAACTAATTTTATTAAACATTTCTGCAATGCTTAGAAATGAAATTTTAGTCACTGCTGTTAAAAATAATTAAACATTTGTAATATAAAAGATTTAAATAGACAGCAAAAAATATAATTTGTTGGGTTAAGCTTAATAATAAAAACTACAGTGTTAATGTTTATGGACTGATTTTTTTTTTAAATTTTTGCAATGCTTATAAATGAATTTTGATTAAGTTTTTAAGTCACTGCTGATAAAAATAATGAAGCATATAAAAGATTTAACTAGACAGCAAAAAAATAAAAATTGTTGGCTTAATATTAAAAACTAGTGTTAATGATTTTTTAAACTTTTTTGAATTTTGATAAAATTTGAATCTTATAATAAAAATATTTACATTTAATTATTGCATAAAAATAAAAGACAATACGCTTAACTAAACTTTAAAGCTTTATTGCCAACTTTTCGTTCTTTGTGTATGTGTCTGTGTGTGTTTCTGTATCATCAACTAATGACCATAAATAGCAAAAACAGTTTTAACAGCAAACGTGCCCCAAATGGACCATAACCAAAATGAAAAATATTTCATGTTATACAAATATAACTGCACAGCATGCAGATGCAGCTACAGATACAGATACAGATACAAATTGAAATGCACGGCACAGATGACGACAACGTTGTAGACGAAACGGCAGCTACTGTGAAGCGAAAGAGTGAGAGAGAGAGAGAACAAGAGCGAGAGAGTATGAGTGGGTGGTTGCAAGGCACTCATGTGCTTTTGATGACGAGCACAAAGTGCTGTTGCCATCTCTGCGCGTTGCCACTGCGCCCCCGCCCCCGCCCCCCTTCACTTGGCTCAGCTCGCACATGCAGCTGTCTATCCGCCTGTCTGGCAAGCAATGTCGACGTCGACGTCGACGTCAACGTTTCACATTCTGCTTGTTTTTTTTTTCATACTCTAGCAAATTCATTGCCTTGCGAGTTTGCTAAACTTTATGCTCAGATTTATAATGAATTTCAACTAAGCCAACCAGGCGTATGCTTATTATTGTCGTCGCTCTATTTTCGAATTCTCTATTGCTAAACTTAATGCTCACTTTTAAGATAAATTTGCAGCTAAGCCAACCTGGCGTATGCTTATTATTTGTGCTCACTCTATTTTCTACAGCGTATCTCATACGTTTATACGCTTCACTTTTGCTCACTGGCATTTCCATTTGTTGCTTTTGTTTTTGTTGTTATTTGTAGTATGCAGCCGAGCGCTAAATTTTCGCTTTTAGCCGGCGCGTGAGTGGGCGGCTAACTGTTACGCCCCAGCAGCCCTGTCTGACGCCAACCCCACTGTCTATGCTCCCCCCTCCCCAACGCAGGCAACAGCTAGAATTTCCCCCTCAGCATTTGCTGCTGTTGCTGTTGCATGAACAAGAAAATGTTTTTAATTACTATCATTAGAACGAAATTGATCGTGAGCTGCAGCACAAAAATCAAATTAAGCAGCGACTGCTGCTGCAGTTCCATGACATGTTCTTTTTCTCACTCTCTTGCGCTCTCTCTCTCTTTCTCTTTCTACAGCTTTCTCACATGGGGCGTGATTGTCTCGCTTGTAATTAGGCGTTACTATTTTTAATGATGTAGCCCAAAAGAATGTTTATATTTCAATTTAAAAGACAAAAGTCTGCATGGCATTATTCTATTTTCATTTTTGTTGATTTTAATTAATATTTAGTGTATTTGCATAGATTTATTTTATATCGGTAGGTAGAAATCATAACTGGAAAAAGATTTGAGTTTTGAAAGTTGCTGTTTTAATGGCAAATATGTATAATATTTAAAGAATTTCCATACTTAGTTGAAAAATGCATTTTAAAAATTGTAATTTGTTGTTTTAGTAACTGAAGTTTTGCCTCAAAGAGGCCCCAGTTATTATTTTGTATTAAATCCAATTATTTGATTTTCAAGCTAAGCGCAATTGTGAAAATTTGGCTTCACTTAAGCTTAAGTTAAATATTTTTTTAAATTTGTATATCTTTTAAAAATTGCAATTTTTTGTTTTAGCAACTGAAGATCTGCAGCTTTTATTATTTTTGGCTAAATCAATTTCTGATTTTCAAGCTAGACGCAATTTGGCTTTCTTAAGCTTCAGCTATGTATTTTTTTATTTTAGAAATTTGTATGTCTTAAAAATTTTCAAAGCTATAAAATGTTAGCCTAGCATATTTTTAATGTTTAGTTAAAATACAGTCTAAGACTTGGAAATGTTACAAATTGAAAACTTGAATGCATATTTTATTTTAAAGCTTTGCATTAACTGCATTATTGATTGATTAACTGCCGAGCAGCGTATGCAGCTCCCCCCTCTTTGTTCACCCAATTGCGATCTGCAGCTTCAGCTGCAAAATAGACAATTAGTGGTATGAACATCTGTATTCTTGTTTTAGTCTGTTATAAAAATAAAACAAGAAAATCAGCAGACTCAACACACACACACACACACACATAGAGAGATCAGAGTCATCAAGAGGTGTCGCTGCTGTTGGCGGCGGCGACAGCTGAGGCGCAAGATTTACATCGATCACACATTTTATGTCACATGAAGAGCCGCCACAAGAAGAAGAAGAAGAGCAGCAACAACAACAACAAAGTCAAGAATACCTTATTGGCGAGACAGTTGGGTGTCGCTGGCAGAGACTGAGAGTGTGTGTGTGAGCGAGACAGCGACAGTAGAAAGCGAGAGAGATAGTTGGCGAGGCCATTAGATGATCGCCGTCTAAATTTAAAAGTCTGTACGCTTAAGTTGCAAGGCAAAAATAAATCTACATAAGTAAAATCCCAAATGTAAACAACACAGAGGAATAAAAATAAAACGCATAAATTAAAAAACAAAAAAAAAATTTAACATAGCTTAGCTATAGGCTAAAGGGGGTAGCAGCTTAAATTTAGAGCCTATAAAGCTAAAGGGGTTGCTAATAAATTATTAATAAATACATATAGGCATATTTGAGCTTTTTATTAACAACACGAAAATACAAATAAAAACAATGCTATAAAAAATTGTGTTGTTGCTGCTTTTGCCATTTGATTTTTATTTTGTTTTTATTTTTTGTTGAGCGCGTGCTCATTTTACATCTAATTTTATTCTTGTTGGTCTGCTTTACACTATTTATACATTTTACATGCATATATCGATGTGTGTGTGTTTAGCTGTAACTAGTATTACGTCTTGTTATTGTTGTCTGGCATTTGTTTATTTGATTTGCAGGTTTATAATTTATTTGTGTGGGGCTTAGACAGTTGCTAAAAGAAAAACAAGCTCATCAAATTAATAAACAATAACAGCATAGAGATGTCAATAATAATAATAACAAATAAAAAAGAATCTACATATATATAAAAATAGAGTAGTGCTTAATTTAAAATACAATTAATTGTTTAATTAATACAAACAGAGCTAGTAAACTAAGTTTAAGTCAAGCTTTAGCATTACATAATTTGTTTATATTAACATTTTAATTATAAACTTAGTTTAATGCAAACTTCAGTGTAACTATTTTTATTACACCATTATGTACATACTTTTGCTTTTATTTGTTATTAAGTTTAAAGCGTCATTCTTTGTTGTTTGAGTGTGTGTGTGTGCTTTGTGTTTTTCCCCTTAAGAGTGTCCAAAGCAAAAATAAAATTCCACAGCTTCCACAGAGATTTGACTGAAGCTGAGAGCGCGTGGCTTTTATACTAAACTGTGTGCAATTTATTGCTCTCGCGCGCGCTCTCTCTCTCTCTCTCTCTTTCTCTAGTTTATGTAATAGTATTATGTGCATGAACATTACAATACAAAAAATAAACAAATAAGTTTAAGTGCATTAGATAAATTCAAGTTCGTTATGTTTTAATTTGCAGTTTAGTTACTGATCTCGCACACACACACACGCACACTCTCTCTCGCTCTTGCTCTTGCTCTTAGCTCAGCTCTAGGACGCGGGCGCACCCTTCGTAGCTCTTGTTTTTGTTGTTGCTTTGTCGTGTTCATTCAACTTGCGTCTGTCTGTCTGCCTTGTCCATTGTGCTCTTGTTTGTCTCTCTGTGCATGTGTGTGTGCGCCTCAGACTGGAACTGAGACAGAGATGAAAGCATGCCTATCAGTGTTGTCAGATTAGCTTATTTCAAGCTAAAGCTAGCTTATAAAATTTTCACATTAAAATACAAGCATGTGCTAATAATAAATATTTGTAATTTGCATGAAATATATAAAATTTTGTACAAATTAGTGTTATTGCTATGCTTGTTATTGTAAAGTTGTAAGTTGTAAATAGTGGCTAGCATGTTTTAATTAAAAATGTAGCTTATTTGCTGCGCAACACTGTTGTATGTATATATTTAGCTGCGACTGTGACTTTGGCCAGAGACACAGACACAGGCAGCAGCAGCAGCTTTGAAAGCTGCTCTTATTTCGTTTTGTCTTTGCCTGCGCTGACAGAGGACAGTCGCGGGCTGTGGTGGATACGGATACGGTTGCGGTGGGGTGTGTGTGTGTGGAGAGTGTGGTGGTGTGCGAAGCGGGGGTAAGAGGTGAGACAATATTGTGTCTTGTTTATTGCTTTATTTGCGGCGTTTTGGCTCTTGATTAGGTTCTTTTGTGCCTCGCACTTTGCTTTTGTAGTTGTTGTTTTTATTTAGCAGTTGCTGCTGCTGCTGCTGTACATATGTACATATGTATGTATGCATTTATACATACTTATATACTATACATGTTTGCTTGTGTGTAGCATTAAAAGCGGGTACAAGGCAAATATAAAAACAATTTAAGCGGAACTTAATAGCTTAACAACTATTTTAACTTTACCACAGTGACGGCGACGGCGACGCCGCTGCTGCTGCTGCTGCTGTTGTTGTTGTTATTATTGTTGTAAACACATAAATACTATACAAACGTATACATACATAGATGTATGCACGTATTCTTCCGCTGTTTTGTAAAAATTTATTGCGTTTTATTTTATGCTCGTTCTGTTGTGTTTTGTTGTGTGGCGCCCACGGTGCTGCTTACTGTTATTGTTTTACAGTGGTGCACTCTCTCGTTAGATAAAGCACAAATGTAAATATGCAACAATTGTTGTTGAAGCGTTTTAAGTTAGCCACACAATCTCTACTTTGATGTAAATAGAGGACAAATCACTTTACACACTTTGATGATGCGTTTAATATGAAATGAAAGAGGGTATCTTTGAACACATAAAGTTGGCTATTGATTAATGATGAAAAAACAGCTACCAAGTTATAAAAGTGATAATAATATTCTAACTGTCTGTATGAACAATAAGATCTCAGAGCTATAGAGATTAATATTGGTTATTCTTCTATTCCATAACATTGCTGGCACTTTCTACTCAAGCTCTAAATTTCACACAGATCGATTAAATAATTTTGACAGAGCTGCTAGCTTTATTTTTAAGTGTTTTAATCAAAAATTTATTGCAAGAATTAGCAAAACCGCAATTAAATATTAGTAAGTGCTATTTATTCATAGCTAAGTATTGTTTGTTAAGTATCTTTAGTCAAAGTGTATTGAATAGTTGGTTGTAGCCATTTTTTATTGCGCGCTTGTTTATAAATACAAACTTGCATACATATAAGTACATATTTAGTATTTACTTTACTTGTTGTTGCACTTTTAGCTGGCGCTTTTGTTATTGTTCTTGGTTTGCCTTTGTGCATAATTCGTAGTATAGCTAAACGCCCCCCGCCCCTCTCTCTCTCTACACCTGTGTGCAAATACAATTCAATAGCTTTGGCTTTGACAATTGCGTTGTGCAGCAGCTTGGCGCCGTTCAAATGCCACTTATACATACATAGGTTATATACATATGTGTGTGTGTGTGTGTGTGTGTGTGTAATGGGGTGTAATATTCGCATTTTGTATGAAAACTTTTGGCTGGCGCTCTGTTTGACTGACTGGCGGCCATGGAGTTTGAAATATTCGAATATTCGTTACGCTGTCTGGAAATCAAATCAAATTAATTCATTAAGGCAAATTAATGTTTAATAAATCATAACAAGAAAACAAATGAAGCAACATTCGACATGTATACACATTGTGTGGGCTCCCAAGAGAACAACCAACCAGCCCACCCACCCCCTGCAATAGACTCGCGAGAGAGACCCCGAAACGCAATCCCAAAACCAATCTGTCTGGCGCCTGTTTTATGAACGGTTCAACAGCAAATGTCAAATTTGACAAGCCACAAGACGCAATGCGCGCGAGAGAGAGAGAGAGAGAGAGAGCGCATGAGAGAGATAGACTATAAATACATAAATCTATACAAGCTGCAGTGGCTGCTGATAAGCAAATGTTTTGAATTCCATTGAAATTAACAAATGTCAATAGCTGTATCAATAGAAAATTGTTGTTTATTTACAGCTAATAGATAGTTACGAAAAACAAATTGTATGCACGAACTTTTCATTCACAAAAATGACGACATGGGAAAGTATTGCATATGGAGAATAAACGTAACATAGAGACAGAGATACAGAGAGAGAGAGAGCGAGGCAAAGAGAAGTGATAATAAAGCGTTTATCAAGTACTATAAACACATTTATTTGCGATAAAGAATATATTTGTATGTAGCTGAAGCTAAATCTAACGCATGTCGTAAGTCAATAAAAGTTTGAGTAGGGTGTTTTGAAATTAGGAGCGAGCCGTGAATGAGCGGGGGGCGGAGGAGCTGTGAATGAAGCCGAATAACTACAATTTACTCTACAGACACACACACACACACGTACACAATGTGCGCTTGTATGTGTTACAAATTCATTGATAAATTTTGAAAAAATACAAATCAAATAAAAACACAAACACACACACGTACATATGTGGGACGTGTTGTGCAATTGCATACAAATAAGCGTTTAATTTAGGCTATATAGCCGACTCGCTCGCACTCACAGTCGTTTTATACGTATGGCGCAACACACTAAAATTAATCATAAATAATAAACAAATAAAGTAAAGCTGCTGCTGCTGCCCTGAGAGGCCTCAACGTGGCCTTATCAAAATCAGTGCCCCACAACATGCTCTTATAAACAAATACATATATCAAATATATGTATGTATATATATGCAGGCATGTCTATATGTATGTTATTTGTTCTATGTACATTTGTATAATAAAAGTTATTGCAGGCGTTGTTGCTGCTGCTGTCACTTCTGACAATTATTGTTTACACACTTACATTCCAAACATACACACACATACACAAACACTTAGCTATGCGCGTGCACACACATGCATACCACAAATACTTGAAAATGTCATTCAAAATACGCGCTAAAAATTTCATTCATTTTGCTTTTACACACACATACAACAACAGCAACTTTGACGTTGCATTCACACACACACACACACGTTGGAGAAAAGAAAGAGAGTGGAGAGCGCGCGCGCTAGTGAGAGCGCTCAAGACAGCCCACAGTACTTTGTTTGGATCGTCGCATTGCGTTCCTGTTCCATTTCCATTTCCCCCCAGTCCACTTGTGGCCCATTTCATTGACTAATTGGAAATTTTCGAGCTTTTTAAATTGTTTGTCATGCTTGTGTTTTTTGACTCAACTGTTTATCAAAGCAACAAAATTTATTAAAAATATATATTCAGCGCTAAGCGTTGATTCAAAACAAAGTTTTATTCGCTACAAGATTGTCACAGTGGTGCCAAATGTATATATACAACTATTCATTATATAGTTCAAAATAAATGCTTGCTAACTATGATAGTTGCTTTTTTTTTTTTTGATAACAGTGAACATCTTTATGTTTCCTTTTTGCTTCATTACATTTTGTTGTTTATTTTTAGGCGCTTTCGCCGCTTCCAAGAATTTATATCAATAAAACGTTGCTAAAAGGGGTTAACTTGTTGTTGAAATAAATATGCGGAAATTACAGTCGGACGCAGCTGATAGTTTAAGACCCTGTAAAAAAAATATGTTATAAAAATGTAATAATTGACAGAGCTTAAAATTAAATTTAAAAAAAAATCAAAAACACTATTTAAGAATTTTTTAAAAAATGTGCTAAAAATCCTGTTTATTACGCCAAAGGTTCAAACTGCTCTTGCTCAATTAAAATTGAAATACCGTTTAGCACTTATTATATACAGGGTCTCAAAAAAAAAAAAACAATCGTCATATGTAGGAATGCAGTCAACTTTCAATAACAGGAAATAGCAAAGACATGAAGCAATAGCATTAAGTTTGGAAGTTCTTCAAACTCTATTAATTAAGAATCAATATATATGAATATATATTTAAGATCAGTTAATGAACGCCAAACATTCCAAACGGATCTCGCTCTGAATGAATTTGCCATGTCATTACAGTAAAATAGACAGGTGAAACGAAAAACTTGTATTAATCTATACATAAATATGCATATGTATGAGTAAGACATACATATGTATATGTTTGTTATAGTTTTGACTTGACTTGACTTAACCTAGCTGATGTCTCATAAGATAAATACTGCTATTGTATGTTTTTCGACTCTATATATTACCCTTGACTAAGTCGAGCAGCTATCGAAGTTGACATTACAATATGCTTGGTATTAATGCATGAAATTGAAAGCAATTAGAAATGCTAAACAGTAAGTTATGTTTTGGCTAATTACAATATTTCCTACCTGGGGTTTTTTTTTTTTGCTATAACAAAAATTCCAACTTGTCGTTGTGTGTTATGCATAGCAAAAATTTCTGGAAATTTCAAATCAATGCGCATGATAAGTGGTTTTTAGAAATTATATACACGTATACTATAAAGAGATAACGCAACTAGACGTCTAACTATAGAAACTATGCGGAAAGTGCGTGTTATCAAAAATATCAAAATAACTGCTGCTGGCCCAATCATAAGTGAGAATTGAAAGTTTCAAGTTATATGCAAAAATTGTAACAATTTTGTTTTGATTGATGTTTGACCGCACAACTTAACAGTTAGTTTCATTAGGCGCGTTTGTTCAGCATGAAAACCGTTAAAACAACATTAAGCCTATAAAACACGAAAAAGAAAACAGAATTTATATGGAAAAACCGTTTCGAACTTAATTTTTATTGATATCATAAAACGTAGCCAAAGCCAAAGCGCGCACCCATGACAATCGCCCCCGACCAACTGAAAAACCCAAAAAAACTATTACAAGAGACACCTGCAAAAAAAAAAAAAAAATAAATAAACCAAAGCTAAAGAAAAGAGGCAATCATTATGAAATGCCAGTGCGATCTAAAAGAAATTAACTCTGTATACGTGATCCGAGAAACTAAACAGGTTGCCGCATACCAAAACATATGTGTACAAGAGAATGTAAAAGAGAATCGGAAATTCCAAGCCTATGACGACGGTCTCGTCTCGTCTCCATAGCTTACGACTCTGACTCTGACTCAATGCCACATATATGTACATAGAAGAAGAATGTTGTTATTTTATTTGAAACATTTAAGCAGCGCTACATAAATTCTAATTGGAAAACCAGAGAACTTCCACATATTCCACATGTTATCAGCAAACTTGGAATAAAGACGTCGTAACGTAAACAGTATTAACTGTAAACTGTGTGATAGGAAAGAAGCGACCCTACGATCTATACTAATTAATAGTGCTCGAACTTTAAATTTAAATCAAGAAATGTTTAAATATTTTAAAAACTATTGAGAATGAGATCATGATCAAAGTCAGTCGCTGGTTACGCACTTTATTTCCCTGCGGACGGACGAACGCACGGACTGTTATACTTTGTAGCTTGTTTATCAGTTGCACGCGCTGTGGGCTACCAATACATATATATATACATATGTATGTATGTATGTATGTGTATGTTTGCTTTTGTTTATGTACTCAGTCACACACACTCGTATTTGTTAAATGGAAGTGCGCATACAAGTCACATCGCATTCCACAATAGCAATAACAGCATTAACTGTGTCCGTCCGTCCGTTCGTCCGTCTGTCCATGCCGTCGAGTGATAACTGCGTCCAAAGCCGCCAGCAGCATGAAAAGCATTTTCGGCTATACAGTCTTATATATTATATGCTATAGATATTAGTTGTGTATTTATTATATTTAAGCAGAATTTATATATAAATATATTTATTATTTATTGGCAAAAGCTTTTTGCTTTGCTTCTTAGTTTCTTAATTATATTTTATACCAATTTGTGTGCAGTAAAGTAAATTGAACAATAACAAAAACTTCCGCTGTGACGCATTTGGAGCATTGAAAATATTTAATGCATTGCTAAGCTTTGGTTTCTTTTATATTTTGTTGTCACTGGCCTGGCTCTTAGCTCTTTAACTGGTCTGGCAACTTTGTCTTGGATTGGAATGTTGTTGCCACAGTGGAATTTATTGTTGTTGTTGTTGTTGTTGTTGTTACCATTTGCCGTTATTGCCTGCGTCAATGGCTTGGCGTTAAAATGAGTGTTGTTGGCCTAGCTCTAGCGCTGTTACTATTATTATTTATTCTTTATAAATATTTGTATGTGTGTGTGTGTGTACTTTGCTATTGTTTTTAGTTTAATTGCACTTTGTAGCAGCAGCGTAGAGAGAGCTTGATTCAATAAGCGTGGCGCCGTCATTGGCGTCAAAGTTGCAACAGCAGGCGGCGCGTGCGTAGCGAATGTTTATTGATAAGTTTTTTTTAACAGACATACATACATACATATATAAACTCTACTTTAACCGTTATATTACAAACTCGTAAATAACAGCGATTCGACGACAGTTGGTTTGAACTAGAGCATGCCCTGTTTATTATCAGCAAACTGTCAATTTGCTAGGGTATGAAAAAAACTAAAACCCAGCGTTTCCATTGCAACTTTTATTTTCTTTTTATTATTTAATTTCTTTTACGAGAGCGCGTGCCCGTTGGCGCCTAGGGCAAAAAAATTAAACAATAAAACAAATAAAAATAAAGCAACAACGCTGTCTGTTAATTTTCCATGTGCGCCTGATAAGCTTCACTAAAAGTAAATAGGCTTGCACTCACACACACACACACACGCATATATACATGCATACAATGTGTGTGTGTGTTGAGCACCTGACAGCCGAAGAAAAACGCAATAACAATAATTGTAATAATAACAGAAATTCGTGAAATTGGGTCAGGTGCCCCAGCCAGAGCAGCAACAATGTTGTTATACAGTTTGACATGCACTGCCGGCGCTCTCCATAGCTAGCGTACAATTTGAGAGCAACTAGCTATGAAACGAAAGAGCGCGCGCGCTAAAGAGCGGCTGCTGCTTAGAGCGAGTTCAAGAGAGCGCCGCGCGCCTCAGGTGTCAAGATATTGAGTGTTTAGCACACACACACACACACACATGCATAGGCATATTTCAATTCATTTAGTTATTATCGTTAGCATGAGTTTTAGTTATTTAATACTAGGCAGCAGCCATTTAATTGTTTCAGCGTTAACTACACATGTTTTATTTATTTACCTTGGCCTAGGGTTTATGTACTTATTTACAGCCGGTGCCAGGGTTCATTAGTGTAATATTTTCTTTGTAACTGCGCAATAAAAACAACAATAACAAAAACAACAACAAGGAATAATAATACAGCATAATAAAAACAAGCAACTCAGAGTATTAGTTAAGAGCAGCAGCAAGAGATAAAGAGCGTAAGAGATAGAGAGAGAGAGAGAGAGAGTGCTGCGCGTAGGTTTTGTCTTGTTGTTGTTATTGTTAATTTTGCTATTTGCCTGTGGTCATACACATACTAACATATGTATGTATGTATCTATGTTTTTCAATATCTTGTATTTATGTATATGTTTATGTGTGTGTGGTACTGAGTACGTTTTAACTACGCAGCAGCATTTTTACTACTACTAGAGTCAACAACAACCACAATCATATGCTGTGTGTTTTTATTTTGTTGTTGTGTCGTTCTTAGTTCTCTTGCTCAGCAGCAGCAGCTTTTCGGCTTTTGCTCTGCTTTGTTGCCACGTTTTACGCTCAGCAGCGAAGCTCAGAACGCTGACGACGCAGTCGCATATTCTTTTAGTTATTGTTGTTTTTTTTTGCTGCTGCTGCTGCTTCCTCTAACGCCCCAAAAACCGGCAACACCCTGTGTGTGTGTGTGTGTGTGTGTGTGTGTGCGTGTGTCAGCGGCAAGTTGATGAATTACAACGTATGTAGTTGTAAATTCGCCACGCACACTATTCACTTGCTTACATGCAATTGTATGACTGTATGTGTGTGTGTGTGACTGTGTGTGTGTGTATTTACTACGCTTTTACAACCATTGAGCTTTGCTGCCGGCGTCGCTGTCGTCATTTGCGGCATTGAACGTCATGCAATAGTAAAAAAAAGGCAGTGGCATAAAAAAAAAACAACAAATGCATTAATATAATTAAAGCTTAGCTAGTTAGGCTATTTAGAGTGTTTATTTTTAATGCTTATTAGCAAGTGTATTAAAACAACGTGCGCACAACTGCGGGAATATAAAAGGGGTAGGAGTGAGAGGGGGAGCAGCTAACTTTTAATATGTTTTTTTAATAAAATACACTTTAGTCAATTTGTGATTTGCTTATACACCCTAAAGCGTTAATGCAGCGTCAGCGTTGACGCTTGTCAACGACACGTGTGCCGAACAAAACACTTGGCGCCCTTTTTCGCATAAAATTATTGTTATTACCTGTTGCTGTGCACACACACACACACACACACATACAGCTAAAGAACTAAATATAACAACACTAACATTTGCATTTTGCTTGTGACTCTCATTACAGTTTACGACCAGCCGAAGCAACAATAGCAACAAAAATCATTCCAACTGAAACACAACAGAGCAGAGCGAAGAGTGAATGAGAGAGAGCGAGAGCGAGAAGTCAATCTGCAATGATTACTTAGTGGGCTATTGCCCGCAATCCAAGCGTATACAACAATACTAAAAGTACTTTATATATTTAACAAAAAAAAAACAACAACAGAACATGCTCAAAATGGATTCATATTGGTTCGTTTCAAATGGATTCATAACGAATTCATTTTTGACTTACTTGTGTTTTTTAACCAAAAAACAAAGAGACACTGAGACAACAACAACAACAGCCAATGCAGCAAACGACTGCAGCGAGGTATTAGCAACAGCAACAACAACAACAAGCGGCTGCGCGTCTGGCAACATTTGTTTGCTTTGCCGTCAAGTGTTGCCAGCAACATGTTGCAGCAGTTCCAGCGCAACATTCCATGTTGCTGGCGTTGCGAATGCATGTTGCTGTCAAAATAGTAGTAGTAAACATACAAATAGTAGTAGCAGCAGCAGTTGCAGCTGCAATAGTAATAGTACAAATGACAATAACCAAAAATCAACAACAACAACAACAGCAACAAGTGCAGCAGGCAATTGCTATTGCAACAACAACATGAAGCAGCAGCAGCGACAGCAACGCGATTGCTTAAACATTTTAAATGCACCATACTTTTTGTTGCTAATGCAAATGTTGCTGCAACATGCGCTGCAATTTTTTAATACACAACGACGACCAACACCGCGCTGGCAGCAACACAAGCAACGACATCAACATCAGCAGCAACAGCAGCAGCTGCAACGCATTGTTATTGTATGCAGCATAATCAGTTTGCTAAATGTGGCAGCAACGGCAACAGCAGCAGCAGCTGAGCCCTCAACGGAAGAGTTTGAGCGCAGTCTGGAAGCGTTGACGCGTTCAGTGCGCAGCGCCGACGTCAGCCAAAGCCACAGCAACGCCAGCAATGCAATTGATAAGTTCGCCAGCAGCAGCAACAGCAGCAGCAGCCACAGCAGCATTAACTTTAATACAAAACCACGAATGTTGCCCAATCAAACGCGTAAGTGTGCAACTAAAATAACTATAAATATATTTAATTAAACTTTATTATTTGTTAGCCTGCAAATCAATTGATGTGCGCAATAAAATCGCCAATATGGAAAAGCTCGCAAACTGCACAGTCATTGAGGGATTCCTAATGATAACGCTGATCAACGATGCGGACAAACTGAATCGCAGTTATCCACTGCTTACCGAAGTCACAGGCTATGTTATTGTATTTCGCGTACAGAATCTAAAATCGTTGAGCGATATATTTCCCAATTTGAATGTCATACGCGGCAACATTTTATTCGAGGGCTATGCTTTAATATTCTATTCGAATCGAGATATGCAGAATATTGGACTTGGCAATTTGCGTGCCATATCAAATGGCGGCGTGCGCATAGAGAAAAACTATTATCTATGCTATGTGCACACAGTAAATTGGCGCCAGATACTGCCAGCGAATGCTACGGACGCGGATATCGTAATCAAATATAATCGCAACAAGGACGAGTGCAATCAATGCCCCAGCGAAACGGAGAGCGGCACATGCCGCGAGCAAAACGATGGCAGACGCTACTGCTGGAGCAGCAAGGCGTGCCAGACAAGTAAGTGGCAGCTATAAATGAAAGCAACAAAGTTTTAAAATTTGTCTCCTCCAGTTTGTCCTGCCAGATGCCGACGCAACTGCATTGATGAGAACACCTGCTGCGATGAAAACTGCTTGGGCAGCTGCAGCAGAGCAACAGCAAACGGCGCCAGCAATTGCATTTCATGTCGCAATGTTTCCATGGCGCATCAGGGCAACGAACATTGCATTGATGCGTGTCCTGCAGGCACATTTCTGGTAAGTCCCTGTGCCAGCAATTTGTAGCTTCTCTAAAACCTTTTGCTCTTTGCAGTACGAACAACGCTGCATTACGGCCGCTCAGTGTGAGAATCTGGACATGATATTCGTCAACACCAAGGAAGTGAAGCTGGTGCACAACAATGGCAAGTGCACTACCCGTTGCGACAAAGGATTTGCCGTCAGCAGCAATCACACCTGCCAGAAATGCGATGGACGCTGCGAGCGCTGGTGCGAAGGCGGCGTCATCGACAGCCTGGTGCAGGCAAAGGAATATCAAGGCTGCACCATCATAGGCAATCGCAAGGGACTCACCATAAGCGTCAAGCGTGGCGGCTGTTAGTAGCGCTTCTATTTTATATTTGTATATATATTAAACTTGTTTTGTTGCTTGCAGCGCACATGCTGGAAGCCTTGACCAATGGCTTGGGCTGGGTGCACACCATCAATACATATCTGAAGGTGCATTTGACCTATGGCCTGGTATCGCTGGACTTTTTCCAAAGCCTGCGCACCATACGCGGCATAACGCCGCTGGAAGATCTTTATGCGCTATATGTGCTGGAGAATAACGATCTGGATCACATATGGGCGCCCAATCAGTCTGTAACCATTGGCAATGCCAGCGTTTTCTTTCATTTCAATCCCAAGCTGTGCATTGAAAAGATTAATCAGCTGCTGCCAATGGTCGCCAGCAAGCCCAAGGAGTTCAACAAGAACGAAGTGGCAGAGGATTCCAATGGCAACAAGGGCACATGTAAGTGCCAATGGCTGCAGCAACTAACTAACTATAATTAATTAATTAAATCTTGTTGGCAGGCAACACCAAATGGCTAAATGTCACTGTTGATCCGGACTCAACGCACTTTAATGTGAACATCAATGCCAGCCTGGTGCACTATGATGATGAGCGCAGCTTGATTGGTTACATTGTTAGCTTTGCGCTGGATCCGTATAATAATGTTACCAAGGAGAGCATTGAGCCCTGCGATGATACGTGCGTTTTATTTATTTATTAGTTTGCAATTTTATACTAAACAATTTGCTTTAACTGGCAGCTGGACTGTAATGGATCCGGACAAGAGCACCAGCCAAAAGATTTTAGCTACTGCATATACCTACTATACGCTCTATGTGCGCACCAAGACCATATCGATGGAGCGGCGCAACTATCAGAGCCAAATGATACGCTTCAAGACGAAGGCAGCGCAGCCGGAGATGGTGAAGCGTCTGAAGGCGGATGTGAAGAACAGCTCCAGTATTGTGAGTATGAATTGACAGCAGCTTTAAGTGTGCCTGCAACTCACGTCCTCTATTGCAGTTGCTAAGCTGGGAGCGACCTGCGCTGGTCAATGGCGTGCTGGACAAATATCAGATACGTGCCGAGCTGCTGGTGCCGGAAAACAAAGCGGACATGGGACGCAACTTTTGCCGCAATCGTAAGCTCCTGTTAACTTAACTAAATTTGTTATCGCGTTTTAACTCTGTTTATATTTTGCTTGCAGCTGAGGTCAGTGTGCAGGAGAAACAAGTGACCTACATGATGACGGACACGGAAATGGATGCGGATGCCAAGCGCAGCGACGTTTGCAACTGCGCGCGCAGCAACAAGAACTCGCGCCACGACGACTCCGAGCTGAAGCGTCTCACCGACATTGACTTTGAGAATGCGCTGCAAAATTTCATCTACGTCTCGCGCACCAAGGTGGACAACTTCAATCTGAATATATCGCTGCTGGCCGTGTACGAGAAGAGCCACAGCGTCTCGGCCACAAATGTCACCCAGTTGGCGCGCAGCAGGCGCCACTTGTACGAGCCGAGCGCTCAGCTGAGCAGCGTCATGACGCGCAGCATACGCGCCGTACAGGAAAATGTGACGCACTCGTTTCCGCCAGTGCGACGCCTCAAAGTGCCGCCGGCCAACTGGCTGAACAAGACAATGGATGCGCACAATCGTCACTATGTGAACTTCTCCATTGAGCTGGGCCCCAATGTAACCGAATTTGAGTTCACTAAGCTGCGCCACTTTTCCATATATGCGCTTACGGTGACCGCCTGTCGCAAGTCGGAGGGTCCGCAGGACTATGCCGAGCTATGCAGCGACGCTTTGCCCTGGAAGAAGCGCACACGCAAGCGCGGTAAGTACTCCAAGCAGTAGCAGCAGCAGCTTGATAACTAATCCTTAACTTTTGCTTGCAGATAATGCGGATGTGGCGCTGAATCTGACGGGCAATCTGGTCGAGGGCGTCAATAGCACGCGCGGCAGCGTGCGCCTGCGCTGGCAGCCACCCACAGAGCCCAATGGCGATGTTGTTTCCTACACCATTTTCTATGAGCTGCAGGAGCATAATTCGTATGGCGAGAAGCGCTGCTTTCCAGTGCAGGATTACAAGAATCAAAGTGAATTTATTGTTGCCAATTTGGCGGAGGGTCGTTATGCGTTTCAGGTGCGCGCCAATTCGCTGGCGGGCGAGGGTAATCTCACCGAGCCCATCTATGTGGAAGTGCCGGTAAGTTCAGCCAATCCCAATCTTCACTTCAAATTTAAACGCCTTTAAATTCCCTTTTAGCCGCCCAGCTCAGCGGACACCATCATCATTTCCATTGTGGTGAGCATTGTGCTGCTCGTGCTTGTGGCTGCTGCCGTCTATACGCTCTACCACATGCGCAAGAAGCGTCATCCGGGCGAGTTTATAATGAATACGGCGGTGAATCCGGCGTATGCCAGTCTGCAGTACGTGCCCGATGATTGGGAAGTGCCGCGCGAGCGCATCATACAGCTCAGCTCGCTGGGTCAGGGCTCGTTTGGCATGGTCTACGAGGGACTGCTGAAGTCGCAGGGCGCCGGCGAGGACACGCCCTGCGCCATCAAGACGGTCAATGAGAATGCCACGGATCGCGAGCGTGTGAATTTCCTTAGCGAGGCGAGTGTCATGAAATCCTTCAAGACCTACCATGTGGTGCGTCTGCTGGGCGTTTGCTCGCGTGGCCAGCCCGCGCTGGTGGTCATGGAGCTGATGATCAAGGGCGATCTGAAGTCTTATCTGCGCGCGCATCGGCCGGACGAGCACGGCGAGGCGCTTACGGCGTATCAGCGTCGCATTGGCTTCACCAACGAGACAATTCCACAGCCGCCGACCTACAGTCGCATCTACCAGATGGCGCTGGAGATTGCCGACGGCATGGCCTATCTCTCCGCCAAGAAGTTTGTGCATCGCGATCTCGCGGCGAGGAACTGCATGGTGGCCGATGATCTGACGGTGAAGATTGGCGACTTTGGCATGACGCGCGACATCTATGAGACGGACTATTATCGCAAGGGCACCAAGGGCCTGCTGCCGGTGCGCTGGATGCCGCCGGAGAGTTTGCGCGACGGCGTTTACTCCAGTGCCAGCGATGTCTTCAGCTACGGCGTAGTGTTGTGGGAAATGGCAACGCTGGCCTCGCAGCCCTACCAGGGGCTGTCCAATGAGCAGGTGCTGCGCTATGTCATCGAGGGCGGCATTATGCAGCGTCCGGAGAACTGTCCGGAGCTGCTGCATCGTCTCATGCATCGCTGCTGGCATCACAGGCCGACGGCGCGGCCCACGTTCCTAGAGATCATTGCCTATCTGGAGCAGTTGTCGGATCCGCTGTTCAAGGAGGTTGCCTTCTACTACACGGAGCTGGGCGCGCAGAAGCGCGACAAGGAGCGCTTGGAGCGCAATCCGCTGGAGCTGTTCGAAGGCGACATGGAGGATGCCACAACGCCGCTGCGCGTGGGCGAATACGATGCGGGCTACAAGTCCAACATGGAGCACAATGCGTCGCTGGAGCAGCCCGCCGAGAGTCCCATTGCGCTGGTCGACGACGAGCAGACGAACACCCACATGCCCTTTAGTCTGCACTCCGGTTTCATTGTGAGCAGCACGCCGGATGCGCTCAGCACGCTGCCCACCTCGGGTGGCTCGCACATGGAGGATGCGGCGTATGTGCAGCCGGATGCGGATACGGACGCCGAGCGTGGCTACGAGCCGTACGATCCCAGTCCACAGTTTGTGGTCATGCCACACAGCGCGGGCGCCGGCAGTGGCAAACTGAGTGGCGAGCAGCATTTGCTACCCAAGCTGAAGCGCGGCACCAATCAAATGAGCAACTCCATGCCCGAGGATGGCGTCGGCAGCGCCGGCACCGACGGCACCGGCATCTTGGCGGCGGCCAGCTCGCTGCAGCCTTCGACTGCTTCAGCGGCCAGCTCGAATGCCAGCAGCAGTGGTCGCAATCCCAGCATGAAGCGCGCCGTCGTGGACACGTTTCGGAATCGCGGCTACAACTTCCTCAATCGCTTCAATCATCGACGCAGCGGCAGCAATGCGAGCCACAAGAGCAACGCCTCCAATGCGCCCAGCACCAGCAGCAACACCAATCTGACCAGCTGTCCCGCGGACATGGCCATGGTGACCATGGGCCCACCCAATCTGGGCACCATTGAAAGCGGCGGCAGCGGCAGCGCTGGCAGCTACGCGGGCACGCCCAATTTCTATACGCCCACGGCCAGCACGCCCAGCGGACTGGGCAGCGGACGCAATGGCGGCAGCTCGGCCATGATAAGCGAGAATCCCAACTATCAGAAAATGGACGAACCGGCGCTGCAGCTGACCACCAGCAGTCTCAATCCCAACTACGAGATAATGCAGCCAACGGGCAATGCGAATTCGAATGCAGCAGCCACCATAAGCGACAATCCCAACTATGTGCTCATGGGTGAATCACAGCCGGCGCCCAACATCTACACCAGCAACAATCCCAACTATGCAGCGATGCACTGCAGCAGCTCCGACGAGGCGGAGGACAACGACGAAGAGTAGGTCAAGCTAACTAACCAAATGAAGTTTAATTAATGTTAATTTTTTTCTTAGCGATGAGCATGACTTGCATGGCGATGAGCAGTCGGAGCGCATGCCGCTCAGTCGACTGAAGCAGCAGCCACGCATACGGCCGACGCAGCAGCAGCAGCCGCCGCGCAGTCGCAGCGCAAGTCGCACGCGCAAGGCAGAGACGCCGGTGGCGGCAGTGACGCCTACAGTGGCAGCAGCAGCAGGAGGATTGCCTCAGGCTGGTCACACGTCCAACATACTCAAGGAGAATTGGCTGAGGCAGGCGAGCACGCCACGCCCACCGCCGCCCAACGGTTTCATTGGACGCGAAGCGTGAATAATTTAGCGCGCAGCGTCTCTCACACCCACACACACACATGCACATGCAAATGCATACATTAACAGCTTATGTTAACATAACAGCGCACTGTTAAACAAATGTAAATTACGCTTAATAGGGCCGCCAGCAAAACTTTTGCCCACAGCCACGCCTCCTAAACTAAGCATACACATACACACACACACAGACAAACAAACACACACACACACATACAGTCTTAATTATAGCAGTAAGCCTAATTTGTAACTGTATATGTTTGTTATGATTATAATTATTTTCGTATTTATTAAGTATTTCTCTTATAATTTACTAGCGCATACATTAAGTTTAAAAGAAACGAAACAAAAACGAAAACAAAAAACAAACAAGTCCTACATGCAAATAACAAAAGTACAAAAGCCAACAACCAACCAACCTAAGTACCGTTAAATAACTACATACGTACACACACACACACACACATACACACACATATATGTCTATGTATGTGTTAAACCTAAACCTAGCTTATCTGATAATTATGTAGGATATATTAATTTTAGTACCTACCAAAACGCAAACGAAACAAAACAAAACAAACAAAAAAGAAAATGATAGCAGCAGCAACAAAACAAAACAAAACAAAAACAATAAGCAATACAACAACAACAAACAACAAAAACAACACGAAATGTCTTCACTGAGTTAATGTCACTACCATTAAACAAATTACACAAATTACTCACTTATTTCTTGTTGTGTATGTTTTTTTTTTTTTAAATTAATATTTTTGTATTTTTTAACAAAAGAAATTGTTGCAATTTTTTTTTTTTTAGTGCGTTTATGTTTAAGTGTTGCTCGTTTTATAAACCAAGTACGAATACAAGTTAAAGAGAAAGCAAGAGAGAGAGAGAGAGTAAAGGCATACGGCAAAAGTTTGAGCTGAGAGTTACACACACACACATACATACACACACCCACATAGCAGAGAGCCTGAAAAAGAGTCAAGAGTCCGTTTTGTATTTGTTTTCTCGCTTAATTTTGAATTATCAAACTTGTTTGAAGCCAAGCTTCAATAACTACGAAATGAATGAGCTTAATTAATAAACACACACACAGACAAACACATACACACACATACATGCATACATATAGAAAGAAAAGCTCCGCTTATTGACGCGATTCTTTTTCTGGCGCATTAGCGTTGAATAATCTCCACATAGCATAAACTGAAAATAGTTACGATGGAAAAGCAATAGTTGAATTTTAGATAAAAATATATACGCATATGTGCTATAGAACTATATAAACTGAATTCAATAGTAATAGTTATATAAAGAATTTCAAGACTTAACAATGCATACATAGAAACATGCACACACACACATACATACACAACCAAACACACACACACATTCTCTTAAAATATATTTGCAAACTGCAAAAAATAAAAATGGAATTTGTCAACTAAACTATAACAACAACAACAAAAGTATTCGATATTTGCCTTCGCTCTTATAATATATATATACATATATTATAATCTAATTATATTGTATAACTTTACACATACATCTTCTGTATGTATCAAGCCAGAATTTGAGTATAGTGAAAAAAACGTCGCTTTTTTAAATTTAATTTTATATAGCTGCAAAGAAAACAAGGAAATTACAACTATTTAAATGAATTATACAAATGCATCCTAGTTGTAAAATTTATGAAAAACATAAACACACATTGAATATAATTAAAATAAATTAATACAACATAATTAAAATATATATATATATGTACAGCGCTATAAACATAATTAGCGTAATTCGAAACAATAGATATTCTACATAAGTACACACACACATATATACGTACACACATACACATACATAACATAAACACATACACACACACACACACACACACACACACACACACACACTAAAAAGACTGAAATATATAGTTCCTTTTGTTTTTATGTATATAACAAAGCAAACATAAAAAATTCTAACGAAAATTGTACACTTTATGCGAAAAGCGAAAACGTAAAAACAATTAATGGAATTATAAATTAATCAATGTAAATTTATATCAATAATTAACTAGCAAGTCGCAGCCGAATGCATTATATTGCATAATGTATATTCATAGTTAAATTAAACTATTTTTTTGTTTGTTTTTGATTTTGTAACAAAATGCAAAAGGCCTAACAACAACAACAACAGCAAAATTGAGAAAACCTTTATCGCAGCAAAGTTGAAACCAACATAAATATAAACGATAATAACATAGTGTGAAAAATTGGCTCATTATGCTGCTTTAGTGTAAATATACATACATACATACATGTATAGAAAAGCGTATCATAAATTATATTAACATATAAAACAAAACAAAAAAAATAAAATAAAAAGCTTCAATATTTTTATTATTTCTAACTAAAGCTAATTGTAATTGTAAAGCTAAGTTGTTTCCTGTTTATATAAGCGAAATAAACAACTACACATATTATTATAGCAAGACTATAATAAAAACTAAATTAATATACATTAAAAGCAAAATGCATTTTTTATTCATTTTTAATAATATCCTTCCACACGCAGCAAGCAAAACTGTAGCAACAATAAAAGTTACATAAACAACAACAAATATTTCAACAACAAAAATTACAACAACAAACTCCGGTTGTTATCTTTGCTAAGCTGCTTTTGCACCCTGAAAGTATGCAAGGAGCAACTTTTATCCTTGGCTATAACTCGGTCAAATCCTGTCGTATTTTCAAAATTTTTGGCTTGCGACACTCACAGGACGATAATCTATCGATCTACATCAAAAAAACATGGGGTCATCTAATTATCCATTAACTTAAAATTTGTCAGCCTAAGGCGCGAGAAAAAGTAACCAAAATCACAAAATGCTCATTTTCTCCTAAAATACAAGGACGATCCGGATGTCCTTCACACAGTTGATAGTCCTTTTTAATACGAGTCGTTTGGCACTGATTTCGTCCTGATCCTGTTAAGGATTTGGGAATTATAAGCATTTTTCTGTATACGAAAAAACCTGTTTTACTCAGCTCCTGTAAGGATTTTCGTCCTTTAAATTGAATATTCTGAAAGCTTTTAATGAGCACTACGTGCATGCCAAAGGACATCCTTGTAGTCCTTGTAGTTTTCGAGAAAAGGAGCAATTTGTGTTTTTTGACCAATTTTTGCGATCCACCCCCTGCATTTTTTTCAGGAAATTTTTTTATGCAATCCTGGATATCCTGGTATGCAGTTTGATAGATTCGATGCACAGAAGCTCAAAAATGCATGTCCTTTTGAGATTGGAAGGATAGCAAAGGAGCAGGAGCTATAAATCGATGAAATCTGACCATGAAATATGTAAACAGAAAAGACTTAAGCAACGAACTTGATGAACAATTTTTTTGTGCGATCCTTAACATGCTGGTATGCCATTCGATAGATTTGCTGCCCAGGACTACGTAAATGCATGTACTTTTGGAATTAAAAGGATATCTTAACTATTAAATTAAACAAATGCTCGTCAGTTTATGTTTTCTTCGCTTTAAATATTTATTTGGTTTTTTTCGATTGTTTTTCTTTTTTTTGTAAATTTAATTTTAATTATTTTTGTTTTGGAACGAACGAAAAGTACCTAACAAATGTTGTTGCCTTACAAAATAAAAGTACATTTATAGAGGAATTTTATTTACTTCAACTTTTATACATTTTTTTATATAGTTTGCTTTTAAGTGGTATTTGTTGTATGGTACTTGTTGTTAAATAACTAGTTAGTTAGCTGTTGACTCTGTTGGGGTTTATTTAGAGATGATTTGGCGTTGACTTTGATGGTGAGAGGAGGGTTACGTTTGCTTTCGATAACGAGCCGTTGTTTTGTTTGAATTCAGTTTATATTTGCGTTGGTTGATTGGTTTCTGTGTTTAAAGTACGTTTTTTTAAATTACATTTTATAACAATAACAAATAATTATGTGTATAGCTTTAATAACTAAATCAAAACGCACTGAGAGCTTGAAACGGCAACTAAACAAAACATACAAATAGACAATAAGAGAGATTGTATATACTATAGTCTTGAGTCTTTACATCCAATGTGTGTGTGTGTGTGTGTTGCTGCTGTATTTGTTGTAATCCACAATCCACACGGAGAGGAAGAGTACTATATGCATGCGATATAACTGAACTGGAAGTTGGCTCGTTTGTTGGAGATTGTTGCGATTTGTTTTGGAATTTATCGTATATTTTACAATCTTGCAATTGAATATTTGTTGGTTTATTATCTTTTTATAATATAATATATATAATATTAGATTTGTTTTGTATAGCTATATTGTTTTACTAAATTAAAATTATTCTTGTGTGTGTGTGTGTGTGTTTGTTTGTGTGTGATTGTTTAATTTACAGACAGTTCTAGCGCAAATTATTTTGTAATGAGGCTTCTTATTGTTGATCTTAAGTTATCATATATATTTTTTTGTTTGCTTTTTCTTTAAGTATGCAGCATTTGTGTTTGTTTTAAGGCTAAAAATTGTAATTTGCTTATAAAATGTGTTTTTGCATTTTGTGTGGCCAATTTGTTACTTAAAATTACGTTTGGATTATAAATTTAAATGTAAAGTTTATGCTTAAAATGTTACACACAACTTAGTTTCATTAAGTTTGCTACTCTTTAATTTGTTTTTGTGTTTTTTTTTTGTTTGTTTTAGTTTTTGCTGATTCTTGTGTTTTTGTAATATATATATATATATATATTCAACTGCATTGTTTTTGCTTTATTGACTTGATAATTTGTAATAAAAGATCAACTCTAATGTTATATGCGCTGCTTGCTTTCGTATATAATTTTAAATTATAAACACCCCCCGTTTCCCCCCAGCCCACGTTAGATAGTACACAATCCGCAACCCGCCCAATAAACCTTAAATTTGCAATTGAATTAGTGTGTATATGTGTTTGAGTGTGTGTTTGTGTTTGTGAGCTAGCAGGACCTTTTAGGGCCCATAGGCATCCGTACTAAAGTCGAACAGCCGATCGATGCCTTCGTTAGCGTTCAGCGCATAAGGATAATCATTATCATCTGGCGGATCAATAGACACAAATGCATCGTTGTTGAAGTCTGTAAAAATTATAGAAAATAATTAAATTAATACAAATCCAATTAAGCTGCAGTGTAATAACAAAATTAAATATATAACTGGCGAACGATTGGCGATGTGGCGTATGATTGATTTTCTATATATATTTGGATTATATTTTTTATTGGTGATTGCATGTTTGAAATTCACGCCAGAGCTGAATCTCATGGTGCTACAAATTTTCAAATGTCAATGAATGAACAAACACAACGGTCAGTGCACTGCAGACCCACGAGAGTTCAGTTCCAAAATGAATTTGCGCTTGCGCGTTTTGAGAGGCGGCGGGTTAATTACACACACACATACATACACATGTACAAATATAACTTGAGAGCTTGAGCGTTAGCGTTGGTGAGATTATTACAAGGGCTGTGAGTCGAAAGGTTAAAGCTAAACAGAGAAAGAAGAGAACGCATGCAGTGAGTGAGGAGAGAATTATGCTGTTAGTGCTTGGTGATGTGATAAAGAGAAATATAGAGAGAGCGTTAATTATGATTAGTTATAGTTTATATTACACTTTGGTTATTTAATTCAATTTTGAACTGATTCTCGTTTGTTTGGTATAGCTGGCCGAAAACGTTTACAATATAAATTCATCTGTTTCCTCTTCACTTCCAGTACGTTGTATGTGCAGCCGACGCTCAGCAAGAACTCAGACTGTGATGCGATATTGCAAAGCACGCAAGTCACAGCGAAAGTTCTTGACAAGTGACGCTTCATTGTAGCGAGAGAGAGAGCGAGAGAGCGTGCGAGAGCGTTGGTTTAATGCTGTTATTCACATGAGCAATGAGAGGCTTAGCAATGAAAGTGCAATGATAAGCACACACACACGCACACACAAACTTTAAAGAGAGAGCGTTTTGTTTACTTACAGTCAGCATCAATGTCGCTAAAGAGCGCATCGAGGCCTTGCAGCGCAACATTGCTGCCATTGCTATCGGCGTCGCAGTCAGCAATGCCAGATGCTTGTTGCTGATCAACAGTGGCGCCAGCGCCAGAAATGTTGCCATAATTTGACGGCAATTCGTATCTATTGTTCGCCACCGCGGCGAATTGCATTTGCAGCGAGCCCATGGCTGAGCTGCTACCGCCGCCGCCGCTGCTGCTGCTGTTATTATTCGTATTGCCGCTGTTGCTGTTACTGTTAACAGCATGCGTTGCTGTTGTTGCTGCATCTGCCATGGAACAGCTGTACATGGACACATCGCTGCGTTGGTTGTAGTTGTTGTTGCTGTTACTGGAGGGTAGGGATTGTGTATTGTTGTTGTTGCTGCTGCTGCTGCTATGACTATTAAGCGTAGTTGTGCTGTTTTCCACATTCGTCACACGACGCCGCGTCGCCAACATGGGCGTGGACGTAGACGTGGGTGAGGGCGAGGATTGTGTTAGGGTGCTATAAAGCTGTTGGATGCTATATGGTTGGCTGCTCCGCACCACTGGGCTGGTCAGCGTCGGCACTAAATGATTCAACTCATCATCCACGTCGTCATCACCAGCATTGGTTGTCGTTGCCGTCGTGGACGTGGTTGTCGACTGCTGCTGCTGCTGTTGTGGCGAGGTCAGTTCATATTTGACATTTCCAATATCACAAATGTTATTATATTGAGGCTGCGTTTGCTTGGCCGCTTCCTCAATTGACTTGCTAAGGTTACGCTGCGCCGACGGGCGATATGTTGAGTGACCTTAACATAAAAAAAAACCACATTGATTAATAATGTTTAGAATATAGTTAAATGAAAATTGTTACCTAGACTCTTGGCGCTTATGGCATCAATGTTATTAAAGAGCGGATCGTTGAGTCGCTGATTGGTCAAATGATGCAGACGCGTCGATGTCGCCGTACGCAGTCCGCTGCTAGCCGCGGGCGCAACCGCATAACCTGAGCCAGGCGCAATCGGCGAATTCTCCGGCGAATTGTCGTGGCATAGAAACACGTTGATTTCGCCGCTGTTCTCCGCCTTTACATAAATCTCGCGCGGCAAACTTGTATTGGGCAACTGTAAGCATAATAAATGTTAAATAATAATGTTAATAACAGCGCTGTTAAGTTGCTGGTTGCTGCTGCTGTGAGTTCATTCAACACAGTCACAGTTCAAGGCAAACGGAAGCTGCTGGCAAATTATTTATAAATAGTGCGTGGCTAACAAAGTAAAATCGAATTGGAAGAGATATATATTGAACGAAATACGTTTGCCAGAGCTTTGATATCAAAAAATAAATAGAGAGCGCGCAGGCAAATTGGATGGCATGGAAGAGTACGGAAGGGAGGGAGACACGGGAGGGGGGAGCGCCTGTGTTCCATTTGCCAGTGAGGCGCTTGTCTGTGTCATCTGTCGTCTTGTCTAAAAATAGGACGCCATGTTTAATGGCATGCAGACGCAAAGAAGAAGAGCACAATTGTCTGACGTTGAGGAGAGAGCGACAAGTCTTGGACACACATATATATCCTACATATATATCGTATATAGTATGGGATGTTAAACTTACCACAAGCTTAGCCTCTGGTGGCGCCTTGATCAGTATGACAATCTGATCTTTAAACAGATCCACATTCAATAGATCATTCTGCGTTACATAGGCCATGTTGCCCATGTTGTCCACCTCCTGCGATATGCCGGCCAGCTGGGCGCGCATCTGATCGAGCAGCATATTGAGCTCATTCTCGTGCTGCTCCAGTCGCTCATTCTCGGCCTCAATGTCGCGCGAGCGTTCGCTGCTGACCAAAGACTGACCGCCACGCCATTGTATATTGTTCTTGGACTTCTTCTCCAAGATGCCAATGCCCTCGAGCACGTTGGTAATGTCATAGATGCGACGCTTTTGCACGGACAAGCGATTCGAGGCTTCATTCAGATCGACAACACCATCCGGTGACTCTTGCAACAGATCCACAAACTTTTTGGTCAATATGCCAAGCGAAGTATCCGCGCGATTGCGATCACCACCACCACCGCCACCACCAGTGGTGCTGCCGCCACTCGAGACTGCCGACGATAAGACTAAAGCATTCGAATGCCTTGTCGCTGTTGTAGACGACGACGATTGCTGCTGCTGTTGTTGTTGCTGCTGCTGCTGCGACGCAAACTGCGAGCCAATGCCGGCCGGTGGTTTGCTGGTCTCGCGATCTTCATCATCCTCATCATCATCATACTGATGATGATTCTGCTGGTGCTGACGCGTTTGCTGTTGTGCCTTGCTGTTGTAGGTAACTGTTTGATGTTGCACGCTCTGCTTGGCCTGCTTCTTGGGATGGATCTCGTGGGTGTTGCCATGTGGCCGACGCTTGACCTGCGAATTTAGTTTAATAAGTTAAACGATTTGTAGTTAACTAACATGCAAATGTAACTAACCTTGTAGTATTGCGTTATATCATTCGATTTGCTTGCAACTCCATTACGTTGTTGCTGCTGCTGTTGTTGTTGTGTTGCATCTGCAGCAGCTGCAATTGTTGTTGTGGTCTTTGCAACTCCACACTTATTCAGACTTATATACACATGATCTTGCAGATGTGCAGCAACATTCGGGTTATCGCTGCTGTTATCGTAATCAATGTCCAGCAACTTTTCATTTTTGATCACCATATTATTATTATTATTGTTGTTGTTGTTGTTATTGTTGCCCAAAAGCTCATAGTTGAGCTTGCGTACCGTCTGCGAGACGCCACCGCCGCTGCCGCCATAGATTTGCTGCTGACGTTGTGTGCTGTTGCTGCTGCTGTTGTTGGTGTTGCTGTTGGGCGCGGCGGTGGTTATAAGATATCTCGACATTTCGCATACGCGCTGCCTGCAATTGTACAAAAATAGTTCTTTGTTGCTTCGGCCCGCGCGCGCGCTCTCGCTCAATCTTTGCTCTCTTCACACGCGCTCTCTCTTCTCTTCTCTTGTTGTTGCTGTTGTTGTGTTTGTGCTACGTTGGCCTGGCAGCAGCGCGGCGTTCTTTTTGACTTTTGTGTAGCATACTTTCCAGAGCTTGTAATATTTTATACAAAGTTGCCACCTAGTTCTAAGCAATATATTTTCCTGATGTGTATAAGTTTAATTTGTTGGTTTGTTTTTTGTTTGCTTTTTATTGTACTTTTTGTTTGCGCTTATCAACTAAATTAGCACCTAGGGATTCTTCACATCTGCAAAAGAAAACAAAGGTAAAGAAAATGTTTTATTTATCACTCTTCAAAATTTATGCAATTGGTACAGTAAACTTTTGCGCCACTTTTGTGTTGTGCTTTTCACAATTTCTTTCATAACAAAAAGTGCCACCAAATGCAAATCAGTGGCAGTGGTAGCAGCAACACAAAGTACAAGGTGTAAAACAAAAACAATGGGATGCTTCGCAGTAAATGTTGTCAAAAATAAATTTAGAGCGAAGCAGCCCACTGTATCTTGGAAATATATCATAAAATGCGTTCTTGCCGCTTGTCGTCATCACGCAAGCGCAAATGTCAATAAACTCGCCAAAAAATAGACAAAAAAGTAACCATCAATACCAAAAAAAAAGCGCGACAAGCGTGTGAAGAAAAGTTTAAAGCAAAGAGAAGAAATCGAGAACCAAAAAGCGTAAAGATTTGTAGTAAAACGCTTTGGCTCACCACTCAACGATTTTTATTGCTGTTTGTTTGTCTATTGTTTAAACTAATATACACACATATAAATAATGAAGTTAAAAATTCATATTTCAAGTTGTTGATTTTGAAAAATTAATGCGCGGCATGCCAAACAGTTAACGAATCCATATTCAAATTATAATTTAACAGCGCTGATGTTTGCTAATTAACAGCTGTTAAGTTTAGCAGCTGTTAAGCGTAGCATGTGAAGTGAATACATGCATACATATAATTTGTATGTATTCCATACCTGTGTGTATGTACAGTTAAATGTAAAACGAGCACAAACAATGTTGAACGTTGCGTTGCGTGGAATTTGCTGAAATTGGCAAGAAAAAAACAGCGCTAAATCAACGTGCCGCTCGCGCAGGTAGCTCAGAGGAAGCAACAGCAACAATAGCTAAAGGCAAGCAGCCGCCGCCTACCTCTCTGCTTGCTTCTCTGCTTTTGCTGCTCGCTCTCATTTCTCATGCGAAAAAATATTAGCGGCCTTTACTACTATACAAAAAAAAAATAAAGCAGCTTTCATACAGAAAATAAAACGGTATCTGCTTACAGACCAGCGAGTTCTGTAGTTTCTTTAGTTGTGTATATAAATTTTGTTTTTGTTGCATGCAGGTAATTCAAATCGAAGACATGGAAATTTTATACGAAGCCAACAAATTATGTGGGCAACACTATGAAAAGGGTAACACAACAGCAGCGCATCATCAGGTAGGTCCTTCTGCAAATTTGAATGCACACAAATTATTTATTCGTTTGATCAACAGAGGCAATCAAAATCAAGTAGCATATGAATTCATTATGCATCTAAAATTACAGCCAGAGTCTAAAGTTACACAAACTGAAAACTGTATGGATGATGAAAATGCTTCATAAGAATATCAAACAACCAGCATAGCAGGGACTGGAATTTAACATGAAATGTTAGCCATGACCGCCACATTTAACAGTGCTCAGTGTTGTGACCTTCTGTGGCCCGCTCCCCCCTTATTCAACATAAGGTTGACAACTTTAAGTGCACTTGTCGCGCTATCTTTGTATATGTAATTGAGTGTGTACATATTTATCTGTTAACAATAAATGCCAAATATAAATATCAAATGCAACTGTAACTCTTATATACCCATGCATACATTTATTTGTATGCGTGTACAAACAGTGAAAGAAGAAGAGCGCAGTAAAAATCGGTCTAGCACAAAATAAATAGTAAAACTAACAAACAAGCTCAGCGCAGCTTTTTATTTTCCAATCAACCTGGCGACTACACGCTGTCGTATGACTGATAAAAATGAAGCTAAGCGTGTATTAAAGAAGAAACATTTATATTTATATACATACATATGTACATAAGACGAGTAAATAAACTGGAAAGTCAGTTGGCCGGACGGACGGTCGGCTCGTTTCGTTCCAAGCACGCAAACAACAACACTTGACGTATTATTTTTTTTTTTAGTGTGAGTGCGCATTTTGGATTCTAGCTACGATGATAATTGTAAATTATCAAAGTAGAAACACAAGAAATTGTTATAAACGACATGTTGCATGGTCAGTAACTGCCTTTGCTTGCTTGCAATATAACGGCAACTCAACTAACACGATTTATTAATTATTCAAACAATTAATGTTGCTTTAATTATGCAAACACAAGTAAATAACGCTATCTCTCTCTCTCTCTCTTTTAAGCACACACATGCTCAAACGATTCGAAGAGAATTTAGCAGCGCAGCGCTGCTGCAGTCAGCGTTAACGTAAAAATTTCGCTTTCTTTTTGCACAGCATTTTGCATGCGCAGTAGTAAAGCAGGCGCAAAAAATAATATAATATATATAAACGCACACACACATACATATGTATGTATTTGCGTATATACTACAACAATTGCCATAAACGCCATTCAGTTGACGTTGTCGGTGGGCGGCAGAAGAAAAGTAATATGCGCTATGCGTGTGCCTGTGCCTTCGCAAGTGTGTGGGGGGGCAACTTTTTCAAGAGAGCGGAGCGTGTGGGTTGTTGGGTTGCTCTCTGCTGCTTTTGGGAGAGTTGCCGGCTGCGTTCTTTCTTTTTTTTTTTTGCTTGAACTAACAGCTGTTAGAATAAGGCGCTGTCAGATGCGTTCCATCAACAGAGCCAAATGGTTGTTTTTGTTATTTTCTCTGCTTCTCGTCGTGTGGATTGTATGTAAGTCGCTATACTTGTGTATAGTATTTTATTTTTTCATAGCATAGCCGGTTTTAAAACTCGCGTTCCACACAAATTATGCGCGTGCATTTTGTGGTTCTTGCTGGTGGTTGACCGCTACATAAACTGATTAATAAGCAGCATATACATATAAGTATATAATATATTGTACATAATATGCAAGTGCCTCAACTCATCGCCATTTTAGTATTTCCCCACAGCTAATTTCATTAAGCCAATTACGGGGCAAAAGAGCACAGAGCCTACAAAACTAAGTCTTTAATGCGACTCTTGCTGTGTTGTTTATTTTTGTTGCGGCTGGCTCCATTACAATCAAAGCTTAACCCAAAAATGCCAATCAATTGGGCGATCCTAAAACATTAAGCAAATAACACAACAACGAACGAAAGTGTGTTAAGCATTTGCAATATCAAATGAAACAAAACAAGTGTAAACACCAAAAAAAAAGTGCAAACTTTACATGCATACATACATATGTAAGTATGTAGTAGTGTGACGACACCGCAAAAGCAAGTTAACATTAAACTAAGCCAATAAGAGACTGCTGTCAAGCTTAACAGCGGCCGTTAAGCCCAGTTAATTAGTTGTTTTTCTTTTTTGGCGGTAGAGAAACAGCGCGCTACAAATAAAAAAGAGAGAAACATTGCCGCTTTGCTAGCTCGTATTAAAATGCGTCGCAAAATATTTTACCAAATAAAATGCAATGTGGGGCAAAAGGGCAAGAGTTTATAGCTTTAAGGGCGTTCAAGATAATTAGTGTTATCACATAGAAACTAGCTCTGGTTGTTAATTTTAACATAAAACTATGTACGAATTTCATTTGCATTGCTTATGACGCATTTTCAAATCACAGGTTCATCAGAATTATGTGAACGTATGTACACACATACATAGATACATACGCTGTAAATGAAATCAAGCTGTTGCCTTATCAGCAAAAGAAATAAAGAAAAAAAAAACTACTCTCTCACGCTCTGGCACGTCTCTTCTTCTTATTCTTATTTCACACTCCTTCTAAAAGCTTCGACACCGCAGCTGACTGCTGGCGACTCCCTTTGAAAATGCTAACATGTGAATATTAACGGCTAGGCTCCAATACATTGTTGATGCAAAGAGATGTACACACACATGCATATGTAAACATGTAGGTTACACTGCTGCTAACGTGTGGGAGTGTGAGCTTTAGAAGTTGTTCATATAAAAGCTTAAATTGGAGTAGCCACACTTAAAAGACATTTAAAGGTTACTTTCCGCAAATAATTAATTATTGCCAACACACAATACACAAAGCTGCTCACTGTTATAGAGCAACTGTTTAATAAAATATTAATGTTAAACTTGCATAAATTAAAGTGCACGCACATAAATTGGAATTTCTTTGCATTTTTACGTTACACTCTTTGTACATACGCGAAGCCAGCTCTGCTCTGTAAAGCACTGAAAATCAAATGCCCGCTGTTTCTGCTCTGCTGCTGCTTCTGCCGTCGTCGTCGCCGCTGCTGCTTAAGTTTTATTGTAGTAGTTGTTGTTGTTGTTATCGCCGCTGCTTCGGCCGCGATCATTTAATCACACACGTTTCATATTTATACATACACATAGTTAGTTATATGTGTAGTTACTTTAATTTAAAATTATTTACAAATTTTCGCGCAAAATCTTTTCCTCCTTGTTCACTCTTGTAGTATTATATTTTTTTCTGTTAACGTGTGACGTCAGCAGTTAAGTAAAAATTTATTTACATATACACACATACGTTTGTATGCTTGTATAGAGATGTGTACTTATGCATGTATTTATTTGTATATATCACATAATTGTTGTTGTTTATTTGCGTTTTTGTTCTTAATTAGTTGCTATTGTCTTTGATTGTGTTTGTGTGCAGTTCTTGTATTTTTCATCTAATTTTATCGGTACTTTTCACATTTTATGCGGCGGCGAGCTAAACGAACTTCATTGGCCACGACGTAAACGCAAATGTTGCCAAGATTGCATGTTGGACACATGTACCCTCATAGCAAGCCAGCCCTCACTCTCTTTTCTGACTAAATGTTCATATGAACATTTGTCTGTGTTTGTGTGTGTGTATGTTTATGTATGTTTGTATATACTGCGTAGTGTGAATGGAGAATGGAGTCGTCGTCGCCGGCAAAGACTCGCAAGCGTATTGGTGAGCGCGCGCGAGAGAAAAAGAGAATCAACGCAGAGAGTGAGTGCGAACAGAGAAAACGTAAGAGGCTACGTAATTTTGACGCAATTCCGTTGATGGCCAGTCAGCAAGCAGCGCAGCGTGTTGCTTTCATACCTTTTGTTGTTGTTTTTCTTTATGCTTATTTTTTTTTTGCAAGTGCACAAGGCCAATTGAACAGCCTTGAGAAGACGCCACGTTTTATATGTTCGAATGCAGCTTTAAATTAATTTTATTTTCTGCATGAATCACACTATTGAGCTATCAAAGATTTAACATTTGTACAACACGCGGGCGTTTTTTTTTTTTTACGATTTTACGTGATAAGTTGCGCGACTTGTCGCTTACTTTTCTTTTTATGTGTGTAGCTTTACGGACTGCTCAGTGGGGAGCAGCAAACCAAACCAAACCGAACCGAGCGAGCAGCAGCGACAAGTCGGCGACGACGACGACAACAAAACTGATTGCGGCGAATTTGCTGCCGCCAATTTGAACTGTTATTAGTGCTGCTTTTGTTGCTGTTAAGCGGAATTGCTTCCATGTGTGTGTGTGTGTGCTTACAGGCGGCGAATTGAAAGCAGCAGCTGAGAGTGAGAGCAAAGCAGCTGAGTGGGTTGGCGGCAGAGTATGAGAGCCAAAGTGGAACGTAGGTAGTATGTGGCATGTGGATGCCAGACTCACAGCGGTAGGTGTATTTGTATTGGCGTTTATATACACACATATGTACATATTGGAGAGCTCGCTCAAATGCCGGCTACAAAATACTGAGAGACGGAAGTGACGTGCCGCCTTCACCGTACCCACAAGCACGTAAGCCGAACTGCCAAGTACATAATGTACATTGGAATATTATATATTGTATTTACTTTATGTTCTGTCTTGTCTTTAAGCTGCGTGTGTGCCTTCGTATGCTTCTTAGTGTCGCTAAATGTTGCGTGGTCTTTATTTATTACCGGCAACAATGTTGCTGTGCTCAGTTAGCGGCAGCATATTAACAATATGTTACTAGCATTTTGTCTATTCGACCAAAACTTTGTGTACTGATCGTCGTAGCTGCTGCCGCTGCTGCTGCTGCTGCTGGCTTTTAAATAAAGTTCAATGAACCAGACAAACACATCTGCTCAAATATACATTTGCGTGTACCGATCGCTAACTGGGGTATATCTATGTGTATGAGTGTGTGCTCATAAAAAATCAAGCAAATTATGTTAAATACGCCGCACAAAACTCACGCCCAACTTCACTTTTCATATCTTGCAGCAACAAGCAAACCAAAGGGAGACAGACTGATACACATATAAGTAGATACATTCGCACACACGCACACACTTACGCATATTCAGTTAATTAAAAGTATTTATGACACTGTACGCATAAAAAATGTCTTCAAGGATCGTGGGAAGTCCAAGGCAGACAGAAGGCAAAACGAGCTCAACAAATATCTGCGCTGCTGTTGCTGTATCTATGAAGCAAAAGAAAGACAACAAAAAATCACGCAAAAACATATGTATGAGTATCAGTATAGAAGACCTCAGGGGAGAAGACGTTCTGACCTAGGGTTGTCTCTGGGTGGTTTATGAGAAAAAACTTGAGCTAAAAAAAATTATATATACAAAATGTATAAAAAATCAACACACGCTGTCAGTCAGCTACAAATTCCCAGTTTCGCAGATACTCAGACTTTTGTGTGTGTGTGTGTAGGAACACAAAAAAAAGGATGAAAAAGGATAACAGTGTACTTAAGACCTTGGGTTCACTTGAAGTGAAAAAAGTTAATAGAAACCCAAAAACTGGAAAGCAGATTATTTCGCATGCAACTGCAGAAAAAGGTAAACTTATGCAGCAATAGTTAATCTTAAATACTAATTAAAATATAATTTGCAGCACTATCGATGCAGAGGAATTGAAAACGCGACAGGCGCGCAACCCCTTTTTAGACTTTGTGCAACACATACCCAAATCCCAAGCTCTGCATACACGGATACGGACATGGGAAATGAATAAAATCCAACGTCGCCGGCGCAGACATGCCGCAGAATGCAATCAACTTGAAAACTACTTGAGAGCGACTGACGAACGCGGCGCGGCATCAAATTTGAAAATAAGAGTAAAAAGCAAAAATCCAAAATGCAGCACATAAATACTCTGCGCAACTAATAGATTTCAAAATTGAATATATTAAAAGTTGTGGCAGGGTATGCAAGCGGCGTATAAATTATTTAAAACGCATTAAAGTTAGAGCAAAGTCAGCGCGCAGTTGACGTTTGCGTTGACGTCGACGTCGCTGCATGTTTGACAGAATGTCAGTCATAATGTTGATTGTATGTAGTTGTAGTTAGGGTAGCGCACACACACACACACACACACACACTGTTGACTGGGATGTCAGCTTTTTCTCAGTCGCTGCGTGTGAGATTGCATTAGCGAACGAGCGACAGAGAGAGTGAGAAAGAGAGCAAAAGGTTACTTCCGACGCGACAGCGACGCAACATTTATTGAATTTGCCAGAGAAAATTGCCCAAAAATAAGAGTAGAAACACACAAATGCATAAATAAATACATTGAAAACTTTGGCGCCCACTGCTCCACACTAATTGTAAATTAATTGTTAATTATTTTTACAGACTATGTTAAGGGTTAGAGCAGCGCAGTCAACTCTAACCTATGCCATGTTGATCAATTTTAAGTGGAAAAACTAGCGCTTTCAAATCAAATATTCAATTCTGTTTTTGTTTTTAGGGTTAGACCAACTGCGAACAGAGCAGCGTTCATTAAAGTCTAGAACGACAAGCAGTCGACCTTAAAAGCACGACTACCTGTTCGCCCTAACTACACAATAAACAATACTATATGTATGTTATGTACGTTTGTATATGGGCATAATACTTGATATTGTTATATGCTTAGCCACAACTCAAGCTGATTGTGAGTGTGAGTGTCTAACTGGCTGCAAAATTATTTAAGTTTACGTTCAATGAACTTTTCTCTAAGCCATAAAATATATGTGAGTAACAAAAATCTGTAATGGCTTATTATTTTTATTGTTTAATTATTCAACAAGAGCAATATACACACGCAAACTAGCAGAGAGTCGTCTACGCAACGAGTATCATTGTAACGAGTCAAAGCAGCGAGTACTTTTATAGTTGTGTTTACATTAGTAATAAATTTACTTACGTGTCTGAATTGTGTTTTATTGTTTCGAATTTTGAGCATAACGTAATCCAGTCATTTAAATACAGTTTGTGCAATTAATTGAACACTTAACACTTATGAGATTTTGTTTAACAATGCAACATACATAATTTAGAATAACTTTGTAAATTTAATATAAAGGGTATTGCATTTTGTTGTTTGAAATTATGGTTGTTTTTAGAATTAAATAACTTGTATTTATAATATAATGTTAACACTTAGTTTTTTGCGGCATTTTTCGTTCAAGTTTTTCAAGTTTTGGCTTAGTTTAAACAAATTGTATTTTTGTATTTATATTTCATTGCTCGATTGCTTTTGTGTAATCCTCTTGTGTGCGCAGACTGCATTAGTATTGGTGATGTGGTTTCGAAAAATTTCAACAATATGTAAATAATTTTGAATTTTTTTTAACAATATTTGTAATGTAACATTTTGAATTTGAATATTTTTTGTTTAAACATGAACAATTAAAACAATAACGCGACAACGAGAGACAATGTTGATCATGATCAACAATTGATTAACAGTAACAGGGCGGCTGCCGTTTCGGCTACGGGTACGTAGAGGAATTGAAGAGATTCACTTCCACTTTCTGCTGCGGTCGGTTTATAAATGTTGCGTAGTTCTGGCCGCAGACAGAGCCGAACTGCAAAACCAGGCAGCAGCAGCAGCAGCGACAAGAGAGTCGAGAGCAGAGGGCAGAGGGCATAAAACAGCCAAACAGGAATGCAATTGCAGCAGCAACAGCTCAGAGAGCAGCGAGAGATCGAGAGCGAGAGCCGTGAGCGCAGCAGAGTAACGGCGCGTATGTAAGGAATGCAATAGCAACAAAAACAAAAACAACAAACAGTTTGGTCATAGGGGAGGGTTAGCATTTGCTGCAGCCGATCGCTAACTGCGCTCTCCTGCACTCGCGCTCAGCAAAAGAGAATGCGCAGGACTGTGTGTGACAGTGTGTGTGTGAGCAATCCACACAGCCCACCCGGTGGCGCAGGGTTGCAGCAAACTTTTGTGCTCATCTATAGCAATTTTTGTTCTTCAAAGCTATGCGCAAGATTTAACTAAAATGTTTAACTTTAGCTTGCGACCTTTTTTCTTGTATACAGCACTAAGGCTCACACACACATACACATGCACGCATATATATTTAGCCAGCGACAGGTGCTAATTGCCTCTTCACTATGCTCAACTAGTTCTTTGTCTATGCGCTCGGTCAGTCCATTGAACTCGCCTCTCGTGCTCACTGCGGATCACAATTAGCACGCAGCAGCTGAAGAAAACACAGCAGCGGCGTCTGCTTATATATAGTATATGTATATAGCCTGCCGACTTCTTGCCATACAACCGGAAATCAAAAAATACAATCGGCACATAATGACAGAGCGCAGGACTTAAAGCCTAACCCCCAAAATTACAGTGTAAAGCATCTCGCGAAATCCATAAGCAATTTCAAGTAAAAAAAAATCTTAATCAAATTGCAGCTTGACTGTGGGCTAAAAGTTACTTTCGATTATTTTTTCTACTAACTATTATGCTTTAATCAATTTAGACTGCTGACGCAGGAGATGAATTGCCGCCCCAAGCTAAGCACGTCAAACTGTACTCAGAGCTATGAGTCCTGCGTACAGACTGCAGCATAGAGGGCTGGGCAGAGAACTGCAGCAACACTTTTTGTTGGTTTGAGGTTCGATGTGGTTTGAAGGGGAGAACGTAGAGAGCAACACTAGACACGGGACATACAGGACATAGGACCATTCACTCGCTCTGTGTCGCTGACAGGCTGGCTGACGTATGTTATTGCTGACGTTGTTGGATTCCGTATTCCGAAAATATATCAACGAGGTTAGGTTTGCAGCTGTCGTCTGTTTATTGCTTTATGGGTTCCCGTAACAAAACAAACGTAGCACATGCCAAAACTGGGGGGGAGAGCATACGCTTCGACAAAAAGTACCAAACAGTAGACGAAGTAGAAGTGTCGTGTTATGTACTTAAGGGCATGTGGTGAAGGTTCATTGGAACTTTAGCTGATAAGAAGTAGTTCTCTAAGTCAGTTAAGCGCTTTTGAAATTAAAAAGTAATAATTTGTTAGCTTGGCTTCCCAACTGGGACGACAGAGGTTTATGCTCCCAACAAACAACATTGACTGAAGACTTTGGTCGGTTACGTTTGTGTTTGCGCCTAAGGCTTTGGGATTGGGTGCTCATTAAAACCAGTGGACTGACTACCTGGTCGGATGGTACTACGTTCGATGCCTTTGGCCTGGCTTACCGGTTTTCAAATTTGGGATATGCGCTCACGTTTTTATTTATTTTTTTTCTTCTTTCAACTATTTATAAGTAACAACACAGCAGCTCGTGCAAGAGCGGAGAGGAAGAGAGTTCGTACTACAAAAGCTGTGCCGATGCAGGCCAGAAGAAGAAACAAGCAGAACCTTCGTTAAATCAACAGACGAGCGTAGAGCGAGTCCAAGTACATCGAGAGATGTGTGTACATTCATAAGAGGGCCGAGGCTACAGCTTCAGGTTTTTTTTTTCGGGTTCAGAGTCTCGGTAGTCTCAACCTTCCGCTCGCTCTCTTTATCGCTCTGTCTGTGAGAGCAACGTCGGCGTTCGTTGCGCTTTTGTTTTTCCATTCACGAAATTCCTGGAAATTTGTAGATCAGTGAATCTTTGTTGATGTTGCTCTGCTTGCTTGCTGTTCTGCTTGTTGTTGTTGTCGTCAGTGTATTTCCTATTAAAAAGGACATACAGGCAGGATACTGTGCCAATGCAATTAGCTTAGTCGAGCAGCTTTGCTTCCTCTAATGAGCCCCACAAGCGTGGGAGCTTTAGCACAGGATATGCAAAGCTTAGAAGCAAAGCAGCCAAACAAATTTTAACAACAACAGCGTAGGAATCAAGGATCAAATGCAAACAGATGTCCCAAATGTGGCCTGAGAAAAATGGAAAAGTGCGAGTAGGAAATGGCTGAGACATGGCCTAAGGGCCAATACTCACTCACACACACACACACTCACACCTGGACGTCTCAACGAGTCTCGTCTCAGGACGCGTCTTGCGCAAAAGTGTAAGGCCCCGAAGCACCCTTAAAAGAGGAAAAACCAAAAAACGTAGCACCCTCCATTGTAACTAGGCTGCCACTGCTGCTGCTGCCGCTTCTGCTACTTCAGACAGTCGACGTAAGCAACAAACGTTTTGCTTCTTCTTCTTCAGCTGCGCACCACAGGAAAGTGGAACGAACTCAGCGCCTGCTGGTTGATGCCACAAATGTCGCTAAGCGACAACCAGCTGAGGTAAGCTGCATAGGCCTAGTGTAGCTTGAATTCGGCTTGTAATTGTTGCATAAATGCAACAGCAATTTTACTTGTTAAGGGTGCGCCTAGACAACGTGACACGTTTCTGTTGCTCTCTCTCTCTCTCTCTGTCTGTCTTAGAATTGAGTGCAAATGCAACAGGAAGTACTTTTGTTGCTAAAAATTGTAATGGGCACAACGAGACGCGTCGCGTCGTCTGCCTGTCTGCCAGTCCGATGAAGTGGCACAGTCGTGTGGCATCAGCATTAACTACTAGTCGCTTAGTAGCTCTACTAACTGTTCGGGGGTTAAAACCAATGACAGGCTTTTGGGAGCCACAAACAAATTGTTCCAATGCAAGCATTGACATGTGCCAAATGACGTTAGCAAAGTACCAATGCGCCCCTAAAGTATAAAGGGTGCACCACTTTCAATAGCGTTGCATGCCACAGAGGGCTGCTACACGGCGGCACTGAGCTAATAATTAAAGTAAACTAAAGCAACCCCTAAGCGGGGGCTTTACAATCCACCAAAAAAAAATAACAGGGTGAAATTTATATTTTTGCAAGGCGAACAGCAACGATGCAGATAAAGCCGAATTTGGTAATACTCTAAAAAAAAATTCTAAACTCTGGTTTAGAGGAACTGAAACTTAGTGCAGATAAATTAACAAATCAACTAACATTAAAATCTGTCATTTTTATCAAAAACCTTTGAAGTTATTTATCGAGCACATCAATTTGAAAATACAGATACCCGTTGTTAGAGCAATAACAAAAGGTAGCATTGTAAATTAGAGCAGACAGAGCAGAGGAGTCAGCGGCACGGGGTTTAGTTTAAGGGTACTCGGAGGGTTGCTCTTGTTGTTCTTACAACTAATCAGTTGTTGTTGTTGTTGTAGTGCTGCCCTATGTATAGGCATGCCTGAAAATTAAGAAAACAGCTGGCGTTGCATTTCTTCACTTTTTAGAAGATTGTGGGATCTTACGTTAAAAGCGCGTGTCAACCCAGCCGAAGAGGGAGGAAACACTGCGAATTCTATAAAGATTATATATGTGACAGATAAGGCGACATTTAAGACTGCTGGCCTGGGATGCAATTACATGCGTGAGATTCAGATCATAAATCGGAAGCGTAGCCTCTAAAATTGCAGCCTACCTGAAGGAGGAAATTGGGAAAAGCGTTAAGCCTCTGGCCCGACACGCGAACTAGAGTTCGCCCCTTTCTGTGCTGTCCCAGTTCACTGGGTCCGGGTCTTGGTGTGTGTGTGAAAATCATCAGCGCAACGCAAATCCCTTTGCCCAGGTTGCGCCCCTTTTTCTCACTCGTGGGATTAATTAGCATTTGGTTTTGGGTTTAGGAAATCTCAAATTCCATTTGCCCTATATATAATTTATGCATGTCAAGTGAATGTCAAAGCAAATTGTGCTTGGGCAAAGCCTTTTTAAATTGATTTGTAAACTTTCTACTGCTGATGTCATTTATACATATGTTATGTACATATAAATGTTGCATTTAAATCGACATAGTTATAACAAAAACCCGTTTTGTATATAAACAAATTTATAGAGTTTCGGGTTCATTTGTTTTTGTTGAGTACACACGGGTCAGTTGATTGTCAAGCAGCGCGGTTTCTTATCAGTTGTATAATAACAAAAGAGGCTTGTGTTTGTTTAGAAACTTACCAAACAATTTAATAGATAAAAGCTGTGATCTGCAAGTAAATTGTAAAAATAATAAGGATTAGTTGTAGGTAAATGCAAGCTTTGTTTATGTTGCATTAGATCGGTCTGATATAGATAATGGTTTGGCTGTATCCGTCGTTCATACAGGCAATAAAAATAAGGGTAATAGTATTTTAAAGGATTTATATATTATAAATTGCTGTGCATTAAACCAATGATGCTTTGTAGAATTCTATGGAAGAGACTCCAACTCCAACAAAGTTGTCAAATCAAACAAATGCTAGCAACTTAAGTCAAATGAGTGGAACAATGTTGGGTGTTAAAAATATGAGAGGCATTTATAACTTTTTGTACTTTTTTGTGGGTTTGTTTGTGTGTGTAGCTTAAGCTGCGGTGCAGGAGTCCAGAGCTTGGTATTGCTATTGGGTATTCTAAAAACGCCAGCAATTTATGCGTCTGTCTTGCCACAGAACCAGAGTGTTGGCTATATACGAAACCTGATTTGATGGCGGGGCGCAAGAGTTTAAAGGGCTCACTCGCTCGCGTAGGTAGAACACCGACCAAAGGCCGTCAGACCGACAGACAGACAGAAATCACAGATGAATCGTTCAAGGCACGATGCAAGCTACTTCTTCTTCTTCTTCTTTTCTTTTTGTTGATTTTGCACAAAAAAAAAAGCATTCCTGGCCAAAGTGCAGCAGGCTACGCAATAGAAGGCAGACTTGTCTGCGACAGCATTCCACCATTTTCAGCAGCAAGGCAGCCAGCAGCATCAACTGACTGCCACATGTTGCACACACTGTGAGAATGAATTTAATTAAAGAAAATTTTTCAACATTTGCAAATGTGCAAGAGACCAATGCAGCGATGCAACATAAACTAGTGCAAAGTCTAGCAATGCACAGTGGGTGCAAAAATATAATGTTGCTGTTAATTAAATGCATTACAGTGTCGGCTATTAAATTGTTAACCACTGTGCTCAACGACAGTGCCAATTAAAGCTTATTTTACTGCCACATTAAAATGCAATAAATATATGTAGTGTATATATTTTATATGCAGCACACATATGCGACTTATATACGCTGCCTGCTGGCATTAAGCCCTAAGCCGCCCACATCTGCAGCTCCGTGTGTCCTTTTGCGCATGCCTCAAAAAAAAAAAAGAAGCAACAGTACGCGCTGATTGTTGTAGCTGCGATAAGCGCAGTCGAGTAGCAGCCAATAACAGCTTCCCAAAAAAATAAAATAACTTCAACTGTATGTGCAGGTATTGTGGGCAACCAACTAGGAGGCAACTGAAACTGAGCTGAGGGCTGCTGGTTTGGCATCCACACAGACACACACACGTTTTGGGTTGCATATTTACCGCTCTCATTGCATTTTCAGCATAATTTGGCGTAATTTTAGTACGCAGCAGCGGCGGCGGCGGCGGCATCTCTGTACATTGTTTCATTGGTTTCGCTTTCTAGATTGTAGCCAACGGGCTGCTCTGGTTTCGCCTTTTGTTAGCTTGAGATTCGTGTGGCCACGAATTATGCGCAACAGTCAAGGCTGTCGCTTTAGTAGCAGCACCTAAAGTTAGTAAGCATATTATAGCTTAAGCACCTGTCGTTGCAATCCGCTTTCAAGCTTAGTGGCAATTGTTGGCTTGCGTCGTCTTGGCTAAGGCTTCCAAAACCGCAAATGAAATATTTTCTCAGTCATTGCGGCATGAAATAAATGAAGTTAAGCCAATTTAAGTTTAAGCTCTGGCACAAGCAGGAATTCATTATATTTTGTTGTGTCCTGCACAAAAGCGAGAGCTGCAGAATTTTGCGCTACCACAAAAATGTGACAAATGCAACAAAAGCTGCGAAAACGAAACCGCAATAAACTGCCGCACAAGATAAGATGCAAGGCATGTATATAAGCAAAGATAAGCTGTAAGCACAAAGAGTGCAAAAGAAAATAATAAAAAAAGAATTGGAGGAATTGTGTGGGCAACGCAATTTGGGGGTTGGTTGCGGTTAAGCGACCGTGTGTGGTTTCAATTTTCAATCTAACTTGCAATCAACTAGAAAAACATACGCAACAACTCTTTACAAAATGCAAAGAAGTTCGAAGCCTCAAAGCCAAAGTCAACTGCGAGCAAGGAACAGCAGGAGCAACAGGAGCAGCGCAGACAAAAGCTGGCGGGGATTGCAGTCAAAGGCGGTTACATGAAAAACGAATAAATATATAAGAAACGCAACAAAACAAAATGCAAAAAGTGAAATTTTATACTTAGTCCAAAGTCGCACTGCGAATACGCTGCCAGCTTTCTATATATATAGAGTATAAGCTCTTATATAGAGTATACAGCGCTCTTATAATTATTTGTAGCGGCTTGCCACAGAAGGAGGTAAGATGCGTGTCTGGGCTCTCTTTTGGACTTGGCGCTGCGCTGCGCTTTGGCACTGCAAGGCAAATTGAGAATTCCCTTGAAATCGTTTGAAAATTGAGCTTGGCTGGCTTAGGAGGCGGCGGGTCTGCCCTATGTCTGGCCTGTGCTGGACGAAGTGCAAAGCGGGAAGCCGTCGCGTCTCGTCTTGTTGTAAATATGCGCTAAGAAGTTTTGATGAGGCTGCTGCTGCTGCAGCGTTGTTGTTGTTTTTGTTGTACAATGTACATACTCGTAAAATGTGTAAAAATAACAAAAGCAAATGAGTTGCAGTTTAGCAATAAAATAAAAAGCGAAACGAATGCGAGAGAGCCTGCGAGACTGCGACTGCAATTGTAGCTGAAGTTTGCTTACGAGGACCGCGCAGCACCCGCATAATAATAAAGCAAAGCATAATCAAAATTATGTGTGTGTATGGGTGTGCGTGTGTGTAAAGCCGCAAAAGTTTTTGCATTGTAATTGCCAAGCAACAATATTGTGTGTGTGTGTGTGAGAGAGAAACCTCACATAATCACTAACGACAAAGTTGAGCGCGTCCCCCCCACTCACACACTCTCATACAAAATGCAGCCAAAGCGAGGGAGAGAGCGCAGCAAAAAACATCCGGCAAGTGCCAAAGCTGAGCAAGCGCCACACACAGACGCCCCAGCACACACACACACATATACACGCGCGCATACGTAAATGCATGCAATGAAAGAAGCACAAAACAAGTTGGAGAACAAACAAAAACAACAACGCAGCACAAACTATTAAAGCTGCGCTCGCACTCTCTTCTTGCTCTCGCTCTTAAGCTGGCTCAGTGTGTGGGTCTTTATGGATGTGGAGCTTGACGGCAGCGTCAGCGCTAGCGTTGGGCCCAACGCAGAAAAAATTCATGAATGGAATTTGTAAATTTTATTTTCATTTGCAATGCGTCTTGCTTCTCTGCTGCAGTTGGTGGAGCAGCAGCGCTAATAATGTGCAGCATGGGGCATTTATAGTGTGAGGCAGACAGACTGAATAACAACAACAACAACAACAACAACAACAACAACAACAATGATGTTGCACTGACTGCCAGCCTGCCCCCAAAAACAAGTTTTATGGCTTTTTGCCTTTAGCTTTTACCCAGCCCCCCTTCGTTTGTTGATATCACTATATTTCTGTTATTCTAATCAACGTCGCTTTGAAAAAACAGCCACACTAATGCGTTTTTAATTATTAGGCCGATGATGATTTTGTGTAACAAGCGTTAAACTCAAACTTGCATTTTGTCAACAATTCGTAGAATTTGGTAGCAGACTTGGAGCCATAACAACTGTGCAATGTGGCAGCTACATGTGTGCGAGAGGCAAAAGAAATAAGTAAAAGTTGAGGAGCGTAGCAAGGCCAGCGGTAGAGACGGTCGTTGGCACGACAACAACTTGGACTTCGTGCCACGGATACCTTGAGAGCATTAAAAGCAGGCACGAAGTACAAAATAAAAACATCAAAGAGGTTAGAATTTATGGTGAATATCAATTATTGCAGATGGTTTCATTACAGAAACTGGTTTTGCTAACAGTTTACGATTAAACGTCATATAAATGGTAATTTTAGAATTAATAGTTTAAGATATGAACTAAAATTAATGCATTGCCTTTCCAAGGTTGCCTGCAGCCGAATAATCTAATGCAAAAACGTGTACTGAGTGTTAAGATAGTCAGACAATCTATAAAAAGCTGTAATAAATTGTTAAAATGCAGTTTAAGTAGACAAGCCATGTTGTAAAAAGTGAGGTTAGATTGTAAAAATTGCCTACAGACAGCAATATAACTCTTGTAGCATACTTTTCGGCGTGCTATAGCCATTTCAATTCATTTACATACAATTTCCAAAGCATGTAATATATGTAAAATACAAACACAATAACAAATATAAGTTTTCTACTTTTGTAGCGGAAATAGTAGTAACATAGCTGCCTGTCCGAATGTCCTTTAAGCAGCTGTTCCGCTTTTGGTAAGGTACAAATTATCGACACGAGCGATGATATCAATATAAAAAAAGGCAATGTTTAATTATAAAACAACAACAGTAAAAGCAACAACTGTCAGCAGTCAGGATACGGCACACCGACACAATCAACAGGCGAAGGTGATGGACGAAACGGCAGCAGCTGCCGCAAAGAAAAATGCATTGAAGAAAAACTATAAGAAAATTGTCCAGAGGCCGAGCCCTAGGCAGGTGTGCATGCATTTGTCTCTATCTATCTCTTTCTCTCTGTCTGTAGCATAAATTATGAGCACGTACGTGCTGTAAAATGTGCAGGATTAGAAAAGATCAAATGCTGCTGCGCATAAAGCAGCAGAAGAGTCAGATAATCCAAAGGTTAAACAACTCTAACTATACGAAAGCAAGCTGTGCTATAAATTCTCTATTTATATTTGAGCTTTAAATGCATTCCAGTGCATGCTAGACGTCTAATCATTTACATTATAATGATGCAAAATGATTGTCCTTAAGCTGCTAACGCTGTCCTGCCGTGCAGCTGCTGCTGCTGCTGTGAAAGTGAAAATCGGCCGACCGCTCTACGACTTTTGCAATTTTCTTTAAGCAGCATTGTTTCCATTATACAAAGAACTCTCACCAAGCATCTCTTGAAATTGCGTTAGCAGCTGCAGCTCAAGGCAGATGCGTAACTGTCTCATAAATTGCACTCGAAATTGATTTGCGCAACTATTTGCCTTTGGGTTTTGCCTTGGGCTGGGTGGGGGAATTACATAATTCCATATGCATTAGGTAATTAGAGCAAGAGTAACTGCAAAAATGCTGCTGCAGCTGTTGAAAGTTGTTTCTAAGTCGAATCGAATCAATTTCTTGCAATTATTTTTAGGGTTGCAACATAAAAATGTCAAAGTTATGATGGGTTATGATTATGTGCAGTTGAGGAATACAAGTAAAAAGAGAAAATTAAAAGTTAGAGACATAAATGTTAATAGCTAATGAAAAGTTGAACCTAGCTTGAACTCTGGAACAGGCTGCTTATCACATGTGTGAAGGGAGAGAAGCGCAGTTTAAATCGTACAAATATCCGCTTTACGCTTCAACACCGCCACTTAGGTGACATACATATGAATATATTTTTTGCATGCACTGTAATGTATAATTTGAATTTTTATATTATGCAAAGCAACAGCAGCTCGAAGCTTGAATGTCCTTACTGTTAATTTAACAGTTAATGCGCATTAATAAACATTACAGTATTTTATTACATTGTTTGGCGATTTAAAGTGTCCGAAAGGGGTTGACCCAATTGAAGCGAAAAATGAATTGATGGATTTGCTGTTGTTGTCAGCAACAGCGTCATGCAGTGACGACATCACCCACAGCCGCAGTGACAGCGACAGCAGCCGAGTCAACAAAAAATGAGTTGTACATATGTATGTAAGTACAATGGGCATATCACAGGCTTCGTGCGCACTCTCATGCTCTTTCTCTCTCGCTTTGTCTGGGGCTCGCTGTTTGGCTGCAGCAGGAAACCGAATCTCGCTGTTGCGCTGTTTGCTCCAATTTGCACGCACCAACAACAACAAAAACAACAATGTCAGCATCAGCAATAACAACATGAAGTCAACACATTCGTAACTGAAGTTAATGTATGTACGCATACATATGTACATTATATATACATACGCATGCATAGTGTGGGAGCAGCAGCAGCAGCAGCGGCACAGACACAGAAATTCCATATTCCACAATTTCTTATGTGGCCAACGCAGCAACAAAATACCAATAACAACAAACAGCAATGATGGCGGCGTCTCTGCTCTGCTCAGCGCTGCGCTAACTTTTTGCTTCGTGTGTTTCTTCTTGTTGCTTTCGCGCATTTTAAAAATAGCCAGGCCAGCGAACAGCCAACCAACCAACAACAACAATAAAGCGACTTTGAAACAAACTTGCTTATCAACAAAAACCGCAAGCGAAATACTCTACTTTGGCAAATATATAAATATGCATGTGTGTGTATAATAAATTATAGCTTATAAAATTTGTGAGCATACGTATAAAAAAGTATTTATTAGTTACTCAATGCCAAGACGCGTTCCAAGTTATTTGACGCGATCATTTTGTATTTTAATTATTTATAGCATACTTACAGGTTGTTAAATGGACATAAAGGATTACAAGGCGTTATTTGTAATTGCACACAACTAACAAAGAGTATGTAAACGATCAAAATAAACAACAAAAACATATTAATGAAATCGTTTTTAACTCGTTTCGCTTAAGTACGAGTAAATTCGTGCGCTCGCTCGTTTACGCGCACTCTCTCTCTCTCTCGCTCGCTCGCTCGTTCTCTCTTCCCTTTTCTGGGTATCGCCCTGGTCTGGTTATAATACAGAAAAAAAGTGCAACAACAACATTTAAATGCTTAAATGATAAAAACAAACACAATACGTAGCCACAGCGACGACAATTCACAATTAAAAATATATTAAAAAATATGTAAGAATCATTTGATATGCATATTTGTTCTGACACAATAAATATATTGTTCGCAGCAAGTGCGATATTTATATACAAAACTCGTTTTGGCGTTGCCGTACTGTAACTTTAACAACAATTGTTATTATGCAATTTACAAAAAAATATATGCATGTTGTAATATAAAAATATCATAAACAACATATGCATGAAAGTGTTAATCACAGTTACAAAATAATACGGAAATTACTAACTGCTATTAACCCTAGTAAGCAATCGATCAATTGATAATGGCTGCTGAAGAAATAATATATACATACATAAAATAAAAACCAAACATCATTGCTTCCGTAATAATGATAATGATTTTGTGACAGATTATACATACATATGTATATAAAATATATATATGTGCTATATTATGTGTTATATGAAAGAGCACAGCGCCATATAAAAATAAAAGAAAGCATCGAATCGAGCAGGTAAAAACAGCAACTGGTTCACAAAACCCGGGCCCAAATTGAAGGCCAACAACAGCAACAACAAAATTGTGACCAAAAGAATATGCAGACGCGCAACTTCTATATGCACTGCCTCACCTGTGCCGCCCCTTCACCCAATAATAATACTAAAAAAAAAAGAAACTAAAAACCGATGACGCAGCTCGTTGTTGTTGCTACTTGGAGGTCATCAAACTATAATGACGTCGCTTACTGACCAAATCGAATGAAATTTAAGCCAACTGAAAGTGGGAGGTAAGTTGGTGCCGGGCTGAGCTTTGCACATTGCATTTCCTTTAGTTGCTTCCAAAAGGTTAACTAATCACGTGTGTCTAAAGTGAGTTTACGAAACAAGTGGGTTAATGGACACGCTGATAAGCTGCAGATGGCAACCATTGAAAAAAGGTTGGCGACGCTTTGGTATCAACAATATTTTAAATAAATGCTGTGAAAAAGTTAACTAGAAATTCTATCTTTGTAATTATCAAAATAATACTCGCTGTGACGTCACAGCAGCAGGCCAATGAATTGAAGTTGCTGTTCAGTTATAAAGCCGTTACATACAGCACATGTATATACACACACACACACACACACACATGCACAAAGTAGCGAAAAAGAGAAAGAGGCCAGCAGCAGCAGCAGAAATGTTCAAAGTTTAAAAAGAGCGGGGAGCGCTGGGCATAGCCAGAGCTGCCACATGCACATTTGTATGTATGAATGTACATCAATATGTAAATAGTGAATTATTGCCAATATGAAAAACAATACACCTACGTAAATATAAGCAGCTACACTTGCACTTGTATGTATGTATGTAGATCGCATTGTGTCATTGTCAAATTAGGAAAACACTACCAAATGCGCATTAGGAAAAGCTGTAATGATTGCGCACTCCTTTTTTTTCAATTACATTAATTCTAAGCAGCAACGCGTCAGCTGGCTGTGGCGGCCGGCGACGGCGACACCGGGTGCTCCATATGAAATTGCCTAGCGCAGCACCCCCACACACACACATGCATGCACGTCACATTTTTCGCAGCTTCTATATTCTAATACTATGTCACACACACACACACACACATGTACCTACCACATTTTTTGTCTATTCTCTATGGGCCCAGGCCTTTGGATTTTTTCCGCCACGTTTTAACGCACTTGTAATTAATACACTCACTTGTCTTTTATGCCAAATTGTAGCTTATAAAATTGCCTTTCGATTAAGTTTAGTCTTGTGGCGTTTGGCTTGCGTTTTATCAGCTAAAAAGTGCAGCCTAAAAAATGTTCAAGTAAAATGTGCTTTAGTGCTTCCTCTTCGGCCACTATGACAATTGGTGGCTGCAGAAAGAATGAACGAGAGACGTAGAGAGAAAGAGAGAGCGCGCGCGAGCGACACATTCACACACACAGAGAGCGATATGGAGAGAGAGAGAAAGAGAGAGAGAGGGCAGCGACAAGCGAATTGAAAAGCAACAGCAGCAAAGCGGCCGCCGCGGCGATATTGATGACGTTACGGCTTAACTATATATTATAGATATGTATTTGTTGTTGTTGCGGATTGTGAATTGAACTGCCGAAATGGTGCAAAAGGGCGCCAAGTCTATTACTGCACTAGCAGAATATGTTTATTAAATAGTATGCTTAGTACCTGAATTTTTTACAGCCAAATTTTAAGTTTTTATTCGCGTACGCGACCCGTTTAAAAACAGCGAGAAATAAGCAACTTATGTGTGTATTGGTAATGGTGCTTGCCCGTTGTCGCTCGTACGTGTTTTATTGCCTGCTTCGCTTTTGATACTTTGTTTGTTCTTTTACACACATTTTCTTGTACTCAGCGTTGCTTTCGAGACCCCATCAAATGCCGCGATTATTACGACGGTTTAAAAAGAGCCCGCTTTATATATTAAAGCAGCTTTAGGGTAAGTGACTAAGTAAATGTAAAATTAATCGGTTCGCAGGCACTTACACGTGAATAGCGCGCCGTTTTTGTTTTGTTTACTGTTAAATTGATGTGCCTTAACAGCTTGGAAATCAGCTGTTGTATCAGCTGTTATGTTATGTTATGTAAATCACTGTTTAGACGCTGTTAGTGACAGTGTGTAAACAAAAAGATCTGGCAGCGCTGCTTTCGAACTTTTTAACAGCTGAGGCCGGAATTTCAACAAGTGTGTGATTATTTGCAAAACTTAAAATAGTTATAGAACATAAAAATTTATACTACCAGCGAGGCCATAATTTGTTAAGCCTTTTAAACTTAAAGCCTAAGTAACCACTTCAACATAAAAAAAACTGGATGTATAAATTTCAGCAAATCTGTTTCGAATTTTTGAAATGTCAAATTTTGCTCACACGTAATGGACTGTGGAGACGGTCAAAGCGCATTTATTGCAAAAAATTAAGCTTGCAAAAAGGGTAGCAAAGATCCCTAACTGCATTGCTAGCCGCAATAACAAATGAATGCGTTTTTCAAAAGTCATTCAACTTGAGAACTTTTTGGGGTGCAATTCTGAAAAAAAAAATAGTCAGCGTCTTATTGTGATTGCATTTTTTTTGGGCATTTCGCTTATGATTAATGTGTACAGGGGTGAATGCAAATAACGCTCAGTTAAGTACAACAACAATGTCAAACAAATTTAATACCTTAAAAAGAATGAGACGTCTCGCCAGCTCGATTGTCGCCTTTGTTATCAAATATCAATTATAACAAACACTTCGTAGTGGTTGCGCTCCTTGTCCTGCACTACTTGCATTGCCGAGTAAGTGATGGCTTTCACTTCTGTCCCTTGTGGATGTTTTCCCAGCTCAAAAGGTTCTCCGTAGCAGCGGCATACAATTTCAAAGTTGTCCAAATCAAATTTGGTGATTTCCAGTTTCTTGCACACCAAGAACGGTTCAACGGAGAACAAATAAAGCAACTCATCCAGAAAGTGAAACAGCAAGCCCTCAATGTCATCTCCCTTGGCCTCGATCTCAAAGCATGATTCCACCGATACGTATTCCAGTTCTGTCATGTACCCAAACATGGCCACGCCACATTGCTCGAACGCCTCCTGAAGACTGCTGCCCCAGCCATGTAATCTATTAAAGTAAAAATCAATAGATGATTAATCCTTTAAAAACCAGCACGTGGGGGCTTACTCACTGTACATCGGCGGTGTGATCTAAATCTAATCAGAACATTTACAAACAAGCAATTAGACAATTAAAATAGTACAATTTATGTATATGACTTACACTCATATTTAGTTTCTGGCAGCAGAAAGTTCTCCTTACTAAATTCTACCTCCATGTTTAATATAAATAACTTTAATGTTTTATTTCGTCAGACAATGCAAATTGTAAACAAAATGTTAAGTAAGGGCTGGAAAAGCGAAAATAATAATATCGATAATAATCGATATAAACATATCGTTGTGTCGATATAAAAAGCAATTTATTTTTATTCTTCGCGTCGACAGGTTAATTGTAAGCAATATTGTTAAATATAATGGATACCGGCTCGGATAACGATAGCGATGATGGTTCCATTAACGGGGGCAATGGGGCCAATGATATGAGCATGGATTTGACCGGCATACTCTTCGGCAACATTGATTCCGAAGGCAAGCTGCTTGACGATGATGAGCAGGGACAAACATTTGGAGCCGAATTACGTGAAAATCTAAGTTCACTGTCAAAGTAAGTGTTTGTGCACAGCTAAAGTGTTAATAAAACAGCGGATTAAATATATTATGTATATATTGATGAGAAAGAAAAAAAAAACACACTTTGTCAAGTAGAGCGCTAGAGCAAACATCTTTGCGCACACACACACACACACATGCAAATACATGTAGCATTATAAATATGAATCTATTTCAGATTGGGTCTAAATTCAATGCTCCATGAAGTTATCGACCAGAATGATAGCAAAAATATAGACGAAGAAGCTGAAGAGAAACCACAGCCTGACTCCAGTGGCAATTTAAGTGTTTTTGATGCTTTGAAAGCTGGTTTAACAAATGATGATGATGATGATGGTGTTATTAAGGCACAAGACGATGCTATTGATTACTCGGATATTAATGAGTTATCTGAGGACTGCCCGCGGTCACCACCGCCACTACTTGAGATACAAACTAGTACACCCACATTTGATGATTTGGAAGATGCCATACCGGCAAGCAAAGTAGAGGCCAAGCCAAGTGAGTACATAAATAAATTCCTTAAATGCTTTAATAAATAGTGTTATTTCTAGCAAAAGATGATAAAGAGTTGATGCCGCCACCCAGTACACCCATGCGTGGCGCCTCCACCACACCAAATGGCGCAGAGGATGTCAATGGCAAGACCAACAGCAGTGAATCTCCTGCCAACGATGCGAAAGCAGCAGAAGCCAAAGGTTCTACATAAAACGATTTGATTAAAAACAAAATTTACTCAAACTCAAATTTACAGACGCCGATCGTCGTTTGGATACACCTTTGGCGGATATACTGCCGTCCAAGTATCAAAATGTGGATGTGTGTGAACTGTTTCCAGACTTTCGACCACAGAAGGTGCTGCGCTTTTCACGTCTTTTTGGCCCGGGCAAGCCTACAAGCTTGCCACAGATATGGCGTCATGTGCGCAGGCGACGACGTAAGCGCAATCAGTCTCGCGACCATAAGACAAGCAATGCTGCTGGCTCGGACTCACCAAGTGATACGGACGAACCGAGACGTCGTGGCTTTGATATTTACTTTGGAGCAGACCCAACGCCGGCAGACTGCATGTCCGATGATGAGGACAAGTTGCTGGGCGACTTAAATAGCGAGGATGTACGTCAGGATGGTCCAGAAAATGGTGAAAACAGCGATCAGAAGCCCAAAGTGGCTGACTGGCGTTATGGTCCAGCACAAATCTGGTACGACATGCTGGAAGTGCCCGACTCCGGCGAAGGTTTCAACTATGGCTTTAAAATCAACCAACAGAACAAACAATCTAACGACTATAAGCTGCAAGATGTTGACGTGAACGTAGAGGTTAGCATAGCAGATGATGCCTTCCTGATGGTATCACAGCTTCACTGGGAAGATGATGTGGTCTGGGATGGCAATGACATTAGGGCAAAAGTGCTGCAGAAGCTTAATTCCAAAACAAATGCAGCGGGCTGGCTGCCATCCAGCGGTTCACGCACTGCTGGCGCCTTTAGTCAACCCGGCAAATCAGCAATGCCTGTGGGCAGCAACAGCAACAATCCAAGCGGCAACAGCAAGCAGAGCAGCGCTACCAAAAAGGCGTTGCAAAGGTAAGTTGCTAGCTGCTCTAATATAAATTGATTAACAAAATCTCATGCTGCTTACAGCGCGGCGCAAAATAAACAAGTGGAGGCACCCGACGATACCTGGTACAGTCTGTTTCCCGTGGAGAACGAGGAGCTCATTTATCACAAATGGGAGGATGATGTCATTTGGGATGCACAGCAGATGAACAAAGTGCCCAAGCCCAAGGTTTTAACGCTCGATCCCAATGATGAGAACATTATACTTGGCATACCCGATGACATAGATCCATCCAAGATTAACAAAAATATTGGACCGCCACCAAAAATCAAAATACCACATCCGCATGTAAAGAAATCGAAAATTTTGCTTGGCAAGGCTGGTGTCATCAATGTGCTGGCCGAAGATACGCCACCGCCGCCGCCCAAGAGTCCCGATCGCGATCCGTTTAATATATCCAATGACTCGTAAGTTAGTTTGCATGTTTTTTGGGCAACACTTATTTATTTTAATATAATTACAGTTACTACACACCCAAGACGGAGCCAACGCTGCGTCTTAAAGTGGGCGGAGGCAATCTCATACAGCATTCAACGCCAGTTGTGGAGCTGCGTGCACCATTTGTGCCCACGCACATGGGTCCCATGAAGCTGCGCAGTTTTCATCGTCCGCCGCTCAAGAAATACTCACATGGTCCATTGGCGCAGTCTATACCATTTGCAGTGAATCCGCTGATCAAGCATATTATGAAGAAAGCCAAACAGCGTGAAGTGGAACGCATTGCCTCTGGCGGTGGAGATGTATTCTTTATGCGCAATCCCGAGGATCTTAGCGGCAAGGATGGAGATATTGTGCTAGCCGAGTTCTGCGAGGAGCATCCGCCGTTGATGAATCAAGTGGGCATGTGCTCCAAAATCAAAAACTATTACAAGCGCAAGGCGGAAAAGGACAGCGGTCCACAGGCGGACTATGTGTACGGCGAGGTGGCATTTGCTCATACCAGTCCATTTCTGGGCATACTGCATCCTGGCCAGTGCATACAGGCGCTGGAGAACAACATGTATCGTGCGCCCATTTATCCGCACAAAATGGGGCATACGGACTTTCTCATCATACGCACACGCAACAATTACTGGATACGTCAAGTCAATGGTATCTTTACTGTTGGCCAAGAGTGTCCGCTGTATGAAGTGCCCGGGCCCAACTCCAAGCGTGCTAACAACTTTACGCGTGACTTTCTGCAGGTGAGTGCGAGATTCAATTGCATATAATAGTTCATTATTAAACGTTTTGCTATATATCAGGTGTTCATATATCGTCTGTTCTGGAAAAGTCGCGATAATCCGCGTCGCATACGCATGGACGATGTGAAGCGCGCCTTTCCCGCTCACTCGGAGAGCAGCATACGCAAACGTCTGAAGCAATGCGCTGACTTTAAGCGCACAGGCATGGACTCGAATTGGTGGGTGATCAAGCCAGAGTTTCGTTTGCCTTCCGAGGAGGAAATACGCGCTATGGTTTCGCCGGAACAATGCTGTGCCTACTTCAGCATGATAGCTGCTGAGCAAAGACTTAAGGTAAGCGCACTTGGCAAGCTTGTGGCTCAACATTGATTTTCATTTGCTTTGTGCAGGATGCGGGCTATGGTGAGAAATCGCTGTTTGCGCCACAGGAGGATGATGACGAGGAGGCGCAGCTGCTGGATGATGAAGTCAAAGTGGCGCCTTGGAACACCACACGCGCCTACATACAGGCCATGCGTGGCAAGTGTCTGCTTCAGTTGAGCGGACCAGCAGATCCCACGGGCTGTGGTGAGGGCTTCTCCTATGTGCGTGTGCCCAATAAACCAACGCAAACCAAGGAGGAGCAGGAGTCGCAGCCCAAGCGTTCGGTTACAGGCACAGATGCTGATTTGCGTCGCTTGCCGCTGCAGCGTGCCAAGGAGCTGTTGCGCAAGTTCAAGGTGCCCGAGGAGGAGATTAAGAAACTAACACGTTGGGAGGTTATCGATGTGGTGCGCACGCTCTCCACCGAAAAGGCGAAGGCAGGTGAAGAAGGCATGGATAAATTCTCGCGTGGCAATCGCTTTTCCATTGCGGAGCATCAGGAGCGCTATAAAGAGGAATGCCAGCGCATCTTTGATTTGCAAAATCGCGTGCTGGCCAGCTCTGAGATACTCTCCACTGATGAGGATGAGTCTTCCGCCTCGGAGGAGTCAGATCTGGAGGAGTTGGGCAAGAATTTGGAGAATATGCTGGCAAACAAGAAAACCTCAACACAATTGTCGCTGGAACGCGAAGAGCAGGAGCGTCAGGAACTGCTGCGGCAGCTGGATGAGGAGCACGGCGATGGCAGTAGCAAGGCGGCCAAGGCCAAGGAGGAGGCAACACAGCAGCCACTGGCCAATAACAATCATGGACGCATTTTGCGCATAACACGCACGTTCAAAGGCAACGATGGCAAGGAGTACACACGTGTGGAGACTGTGCGACGCCAGGCGGTGATAGATGCCTATGTAAAGATACGCACCACCAAGGATGATCAGTTTATCAAACAGTTTGCCACGCTGGACGAGCAGCAAAAGGAGGAAATGAAGCGCGAAAAGCGACGCATACAGGAGCAGCTGCGTCGCATTAAGCGCAATCAGGAACGCGAGCGTTTGGCGCAGCTGGCGCAGAATCAAAAGCTGCAGCCCGGCGGCATGCCCACATCGCTGGGTGATCCCAAGAGCTCGGGTGGTGCGCACAAGGAGCGTGATCATAGCCACAAGGAGGTTAGTCCATCGCGCAAAAAGTTCAAATTGAAGCCCGATCTGAAGCTCAAGTGCGGCGCCTGTGGTCAGGTGGGACATATGCGCACCAACAAGGCGTGTCCACTCTACACGGGCATGCAGAGCAGTCTCTCGCAGTCGAATCCCTCGCTGGCCGACGAGATGGATGAGCAAAGCGAAAAGGAGCTCAACATTGATGACGACGATCTGGTCAATGTCGATGGCACCAAGGTTACGCTCAGCAGCAAAATACTTAAGCGTCATAGCCAAATGGAGGAGGGCAAGCGACGTGGTGGCCTAACCCTGAAGGTGCCACGCGATGCTATGGGCAAGAAGAAGCGTCGCATGGCCAACGAAGTGCACTGCGACTATTTGCAGCGTCACAACAAGACCGCCAATCGCAGACGCACCGATCCCGTTGTGGTGCTCTCCTCCATACTCGAGCATATACTCAATGAGCTGCGCACCATGCCGGATATAACTCCATTTCTGTTTCCCGTCAATGCCAAAATGGTGCCGGACTATTATCGGGTGGTCACCAAGCCCATGGACTTGCAATCAATGCGTGAATCTATACGCCAGCGACGCTACACAAACCGCGAAGTTTTTCTAGAGGATCTCAAACAGATTGTGGACAACTCGGTCATCTATAATGGACAAAACAGCGCGTACACGGCCAATGCGCAGCGCATGTTCAATCGCTGCTTTGAGCTGCTCGCTGAGCGCGAAGATAAACTTATGCGTCTGGAGAAGGCAATCAATCCGCTGTTGGACGATGACGATCAAGTCGCCTTGAGTTTCATATTTGAGAAGCTGCATACGCAGGTTAGGGCGCAATCAGAGAGTTGGCCCTTCCATAAACCAGTGAATAAGAAGGTTATCAAGGATTACTATATGGTTATCAAGAATCCCATGGATTTGGAAACCATTGGCAAGAATATTGAGGGTAAGTAATAAACGTAGAACGGACTAAGTTGGGTATTCATATTCGAAAAGGTTTATTTAAAATCTCTTATTAAAACTATTCCTATTTTAAGTTTAAATAACAAATATATCTAACTTTACAGCTCATGCCTATCACAGTCGTGCCGAGTACTTGGCGGATATTGAACTTATAGCCGCCAATTGTGAGCAATATAATGGCAGTGAAGCGCAGTATACCAAATATGCCAAGACAATGGTTATGTATGCACAATCGCAGCTATTGGAGGTAAGTGCTTAAATCGTTATATAAACAATTTAATTAATTTATGCAATTTGCACAGTTCGCTGACCACTGCAATCAACTGGAGGAAAATATACTGAAGACACAGGAACAGGCACGCGCTAATGCGCCTGAGTTTGAGGAAGCCTGGGGCAATAATGATTACGATTCAAATATGGATCGTGGCAGTCGCGCCAGCTCACCTGGCGATGATTACATTGATGTTGAGGGCAATCCCGGCAGTCTGGTCAATACCAATTCCATACATCGCAGCATGGGCGCCGATAGCAACTTGGCGTTCGCACCAACGCCAATTCGCAAGTCGGCTGCCATGCTCGCCGATGTGAAGCGAGGACGTGGTCGTCCGCGCAAGCAACGCGAAACGGTCGAAGAGGGTATGTTCTGTTTGCAGCTACTGGCAAATAATCAAACCAATACTAATACGCAAGTTGGCTCACAACAACTTTGTATATACTCTATCAATTTATCTTTGGTCTTGGTATCACACTTTGCCTGTTCAAGCTTTATTCCCACATCCTTGTTATGTATGTAGCAGTAACTTGGCTTACATACATGCAACAATACATACATACAAACTACATTACATTTTAGGGTTACGGTCAGTAGTATTTTTTTTTTAACTAATCTTATATAACAGGCGCCATAAGTTTGATTATTACTTTGCTTAAGGTGCCTGCTATATATTTTCTTTAAATGGCAAAGCAACTTCAAATCTCATACTTTATAATAAATACTAATCTGTTTTTTCAAATGATGTCTCTCTATAATAATGTAAATAGTATAATGCATGAAATTTAGTCAAACCTTATCAAAAATTCATCCAGCGCCAGTCTCATACAAAATTTTTTTTTTAGTTTATATGCAGTTACAAAGAAAAATTTAATGTACATTATGCCTTGTATGCAATATTTACTTAGCATACATATATATTTTTTTTCATTTCAAAATCAAATTGCAAGCAGTTCAAAATTGTTTAAATATGTTGTACTATATTACATGTCACTATGAAGTGTTAGCTAAATTGCAAGAGCAAATGCAAACAAAACAATCAATTTATTTTCTAGTCAAAAGCCAAATTCCAGCTAAGCGTGGTCGTGGCCGTCCACGGAAGGACAGCTCTAACGGCTCTAACTTGAGTCAGACGCAAGCTTACTTTCTGGACGAAGGTAAGACTTATATGGCGTTAACAAATGTTTATAACACAGAGATTATAAACTGAGCTCTCATACACATTCACACACACACACACACACACACATGTTTAGTTTCTAAACCAAATTGATTAACACAGTTACACACACACACACACTTTCTCGTTTAATCCAGTGAAGCTTTCATACTAAATTCTAATTTGCATTGGTTTGGTATTGATTTATTTCGATTTTTACAAAATACACCAACACATAATCTTAACACTTAACACACATGCATTGGTTTCAGTTAATTAAGTTTGCTTCGTATTTAGTTTATAATAATTTGTATACTTTGATTTCGTATCGAACTTTAGTTTTGTATACTTGATAGCTTTTTGCATTTGTTATATTATCTAGTTTTTTTTACTATAAATTATTTTTATATTTAATATAAAATTTTTATGGTTTGCTTTTTATGCATTGGCAGCATTTTCAGTTCAGTTGGTAATGTTAAAATTTGTGCAAGTGCTTTTAAGTAATATTAAAACTTTGCTTTATTTATAACAAATATTAGACCTGCAATGTTCTACGGATGATGATGAGGACAACGAGGATGACTTCCAGGAAGTTTCAGAGGATGAGAATAACGCCGCCAATATATTGGATCAGGGCGAACGCATGCAGTCCAACAGTGAGACCATGGACTATATTGATCCCAAGAACATCAAGACAGAGATTGACGTTGAGCAAGCACAAACAGCTGGTGGGTTAAACGAATGTCAACAGTCTGGCCTGTCAATTGTAGTTTATATTAAATTGCATTTGTATTTTCTTGCAACATTTGTCGAGCATAGAGGACACATTCGGCGAGGATGATAGTCAGCAAGTGGCTCTAGCAATGGTGCAGTTGAGTGCACAACAGCTGCAAGGTTTATATGCGACCCAAATATTATTAACAATTGCGCTTTTGTTTATGCCTGTGTTCATTTTTATTAAGACCCGCTTACTTTAACTATTACTTATGCTTGCTTTGTGTTATGATTTGCAGATGAATCTATGGATGTAGATCCCAACTATGATCCGTCCGATTTTCTGGCCATGCACAAACCACGGCCAGCTTTTGCTGATTCATTCAATGCACAAGCAGCCTTCTCGGACTTTATGTCGCAGTCACAGGAGGACAATGGACAATTCAATTCATCGGATGCTAGCACTAGCGCAGCAGCCGCAGCCAATTTGGCCGCACATGAAGAGGAACTGCCACAGAATAGCAGCAGTAATAATGGCATGGGCATAGACGAGGATCTAGATATATCAGAGAGTGACGAGGAGGAAGATGGTGGTATTCGCATTAAAAAGGAGATTTTTGATGATTCAGAGCTAGCTGAGCAGCAGCAACAACAACAACAACAACAACAGCATCACCACTCAATGCAGGCATCGCAAATATATATGCTGGATGCATCCAATGAGCCAGCGCATGAATTGGACATGAGCCAGCCTGCGCCAGTTGTAGAGCAGCAGCAACAACAACAACAACAGCAGCAGCAGTCAGAACAGCCCCAAGGCGAGAATGACTACGACTGGATGACATTTTAGTCAAACTATTTAGAATTAGGTCTGAATTGTATGTACTTTCAAATGAGAACCTTTTTAACAATTAGTAAAATATAAGTCACGATAACATTTTAGTTAATTTTACAAATGAATTGTCAGCGAGAGCCAGCAGAATATCCGCTTGCTGTTAAATATTGCGGCAACTGCTCCATGCCGTTCGAATATTGCGAGTATTATGTGGAGTATGACAAATGCAAAGAGTGGCTGGCAAAGAATCATCCTGAAGACTATGAAAAATTATTGCTAAGAGAAGCTGCCGAGGCGACATGTGCAGGTGGAGAAAAGAAGCGTCAGACGCGTGGTGGCAAAGGGCTCGCGCGCTGTAAGAAGCTTAACGCCACCGATGAGGATGCAGCGCCCAAACGTGTCTGTCTTACATGCACCACGCGTGGCAAGAATAAGCGTGTTACGATTGTTGTAGGGCTGGCTGCCTATAAAATTGATTTACGTGCGGCTGCAAAATTCTTTGGCAACAAATTTGCCTGCGGTTCATCAGCTACAGGCACCGACGAAATTGTCATACAAGGCGATGTTAGGCAAGAGCTGCTAATGGTTATACCCGACAAGTGGCCTGAAGTGGCAGTTGAAGCTATTGTGGATTGTGACGAGAGTAAAAAATGAACGTAAATCATTTAAATTAAGAAAGACAGCATCACAAAGAATTTAATATGTATTAGCTTAGTTTTCAGTTTTAACGCAATAACGTATTAAATACTAAATTAACTTGCACTTTGTGACTGCCATTGTCTGCAACGTGCTCGTTAAGGTGTTCATAACACACCACACAGGCTCCCTATATTGCTTTGAGAATTTGAGGGCTTCTAATGAATCAGTTTTAAATATTTAAGCGTATGTGCTTTACAATAGCTTCAGATGGCCTGTCACACGATCGATATCGGCAGCAGCTGCTGGTCCAATGGCCAGCACAGTCTTTGAGTTTGGTTCGATCTGTGTGCGTCCAGCGTCGCGTATTAGACAGGTATTTAATTGATTTTTCTCTGCAGCACGTTTTATGGTCATTAGTTCGGCTTCACTCTCCACACGCACTGCAATTTTAGCACAGCCGCAGTTCTTCCAGGCACGAAGTAGGCGAGGTGTACATTTCACAGCTCTTTGGTAAGCACCAACCGCTCCATGCGAGCATTGGGAGGCTATTTTGCCCTTACCCATCTTCAAGTCGTTGCGCACGACTAACACCATTTTAAAGTTGTCGTTAAAGCCTCCAAAGTTCTGTAAGTAGCAGTAAACTGATGTGACACACTATTCTTTCGCATTCTTCAGTCTCCTTACTCTGTCAACCACAGCGGCTGCAGCACCTTCCTCTGATACATCAGATGATGTCGATGTATCAGACTTAGGGCAGGCGTCGCCTCTTTTAAGTGCATATTTGTAGCCGACAAAGAATGATATCATCACGGCCAGTCCATTTATGATTTGTGTAGTGTCTAGCAGTTTATCACCCATTATGACCTCAATCACTATTCAAATTATTTACAAAGTCCGTAAAAAGGGAGAAAAGCGCACGCACATGCACACCGGCAACGATAACAGCTGTGTACTTCGATAGCCTAGCAACAGGGCTGGCTGCTTCTTGGCAACCAACGATAAGTGTGCCCAACCTCCACCAGAATTATACGCTTTGGTCACATTGGTCACCCTACTGACGTGTCGGCTAACAAAAAAGGAACGCGTCGTCTGTCCGGCGCTATTGCAACAATTTTGTCTTCGTGGAACTAGTCCGGAATCTGCATGCAAAAATCGCATTAGCAAACCAACTTGTTTATATCATTTTGTAAGGCTGAACTAAGGACTTAAAGGGAGCCACCATGGGTTTAGCGAGCATGTTACAGATAGATGAGATGATGGGCGATTTCAATAGAATGAACAAACGCCAGGTAAATTACGGGTCGCATGCGGGTGAACACCAATATGGCTAACAAATGCTGTTTAATTATAGTCGCTCTACCAAGTGCTGAGCTTCGCTATGATTGTATCCTCTGCACTGATGATATGGAAGGGCCTCATGGTGGTTACCGGCAGTGAATCGCCCATTGTGGTAGTGCTCAGTGGCAGTATGGAACCGGCGTTCCATAGAGGCGATCTGCTCTTCCTTACCAACTACAAAGAGGAGCCAGTGCGCGTAGGTGAAATTGTTGTCTTCAAAGTAGAAGGGCGAGACATTCCCATTGTGCATCGTGTAATCAAATTGCACGAAAAGTAAGCTTGCTATTAATCTTTCTATAGAATCTTTGATTATACATTTTACGCTATAGGGAGGATGGCACAGTGAAATTCCTAACCAAGGGCGATAATAACAATGTAGATGATCGAGGATTGTATGCGCCTGGACAGATGTGGCTAACGAAAAAAGACATTGTTGGCCGTGCTAGAGGGTTTTTGCCTTATGTCGGCATTATTACAATATTTATGAACGAATATCCTAAAGTGAAGGCAAGTAATCTTCAGACACGCAATAAACAATATCTAACTATTCTCTGATTTACAGTGGGCTATACTCTCGGTCTTGGCGATTTTCGTGTTACTCCATCGGGAATAGAAACAGTTTACTATATCTAGTAGGTACAATTTAAGTAGGATCTGCGTGCATAGTGTTGCCGGGGATGTTGCACAATCTCGAGTCTGTTTTGCATTTCAGTTGATCTTTCCCAAAATTCTGTGCATTTCTTAATTTGTTTGAATATGATGCTACCAAGAAAACAAGTTCAAACCAGAGTTGAATTTCAATAAATGAATTTTTTAAAACTGTATTCCACTTTATCTCTCTGTATTTGCTTCATAGTTTAACAATTCACGCTTTAGTTCGCCGCCCCAGTGGTACTTGAGAGCACCGCTTTTGGACACAATGCGATGACATGGTATAAGTATTGATATTTCATTTTTGGCAACTGCGCTGGCAACTGCTCGCACTGCCTTAGGACGGCCCACAAGCTCAGCCAGCTCTGTATAGGTACATGTTTTGCCACAGCTGGTTTTCACAAGCTCATTCCAAACCGCCAGCTGTAAATCTGTGCCTTTAACTGCAAGCTCAATAGTGGGAAGGTTTTCCTTATCGCTAGCAAAGATTTTGCTGCACTTGGCTAAGACCGATGCATCTGGTATAAGTTCAATCTTTGGCCAGCGTTGTTGCACTTCCTCCAACGAAGTCTTTTCATCATTTTGCACGAAATACAAAAGACAAATTGCGTCGTTACCTGTTAGACCAAGTAATAATTTCCCAAATGTTGTCGCAACAAAGCCATACTTTATATTGAGGGGGAGTGCCTTCAATGGCTTAATTGACACTCTCACATGCGGATTAATCCAAACCATAGCTTAATATTCAAAAGGTTTCTCAATATACATTTCCAAAACAATGGGCGCCGAGAAATCGATATCGGATGTAATCGGTCTGCTTCTTTCGAGAGCCCTGGCCATTTGTTATCATTTCATAACAATAATAAACAAAAACATGTCGTTTACACAAAAGCTTAACTATTACGCCAACAAAAAGTCTTTCAAATACGGCGTGCCCTTTCTTGTTATGATAGTAGCTGGTTCTTTTGGGTTGCAGCAGTTTTCCAGCTTAAGGTAAGTCGGATAACTTTAGCATAAATATCCAACTAAAATGGATTGTCTTACAGGTATCAATACGCTAAAATACAGCCTGTTTCACCAGAAGAGATGAAAAAATATGGCGTGAAAATGAAGAAACGCCAAGACGTAACGCTTGAAACAGAATATAACAAAGTTCAGTCTATCGATATTGATAATTGGTCCAATAAGCGAGGCCCACGTCCCTGGGAGGAGGAGGAACTGGCGAAAAAATCTTAGTTACACACTTAAATGTGAAACGCTTATTTAATATTAAGTTGTTAAATACAGATTATTACAAAAAATAATGAATGTGTTTTGGTTTATCTGTGTTGGCGACATGTAGCCCTGGTATAACGTTATATTTGCATATACATATCAGGACTGCCAACTCGCGATAATAAGCAACGACGCCCTGGCATATATTTTCAACTGCATAAAATGGGAGAAGTAAAAACAGTGAAAATAGACAACTGGAATGCAATGGATGGTGCTAATTTGTTTACTGATGGTAATTATATATTAACTACAAAAAGGGCACAAATTTTTATGGAAATATGTTTGCAGGCGAGCGCGTACTCTGTTTCCACGGACCGCTCATTTATGAAGCCAAAGTACTCAAAACAAAAACCGAAATTACGCCGGTTGAATATTACATACACTATGCGGGATGGAGCAAGAAGTAAGATTTGATGCATGGCTTAAGAATTAATATATTCTATTTATTTTCAAAAGCGCAGCTGGGACGAATGGGTACCTGAGAATCGTGTGCTGAAATACAATGATGAAAACATCAAACGACAAAAGGAGCTGGCAAGACTGTGTGGCGAACGGCAGAAGAAGGAGAACAAAAAGCGTGAGTGTAAAACAGTTGCTGTAGTTAGCAGGCTAATCGTTACATATTAACATTAAGTAGTTAGTGCCAAAGCTAAGAGAATGGAAAATGAATCGCGTGCTTCAACACCATCCAAAGATGGCAACACATCGTTGTCCCTGACAGGCGGCAATAGCAACAGCAGTGTTAGTAGCACGCCGACGCCAGTAGGTGTTGCTCCAAATGCCAAGCATGAAAGCGTCAGCACCAACAGCACAACAAGCAGTAGTACCTCAATCACAACCAGTCGTGGTAATCGCAAATCTATACATACAGCACGTCCAACTACGCCACAATCCGCAAGCAGTGACAAGAAAACCGAGAATTCTACAACGCCGATGGACACCACAGAAGATGAGATTACGATGCCTTTGCCCACTAAAACAAAGCGTATGAGCTCACATACCAGTGAGCGGAGTGTGGAACAGTCGCGTGCCAGTTCAACGGGTGTTTCCAGCGATTCAAGCGCACAAAGCCAACAGCAGCCACCAGCCGCAGCAGCAGCAGGAGCGACAGCTGTAAGTGGCAACGATGCGCCGTGTGTGGAAAGCGAAGAAACATATATAGCCAAGTTGGAGGTTAAAATCAAAATACCAGATGAACTGAAGCATTATCTAACCGATGACTGGTATGCTGTGGTGCGCGAGCATAAGCTTTTAGAGTTGCCCGCCAAAGTGACAGTACAGCAAATAGTCGATCAGTATTTGGCGTATAAGAAGTCGGTTAAGTCAACCAGCGCCAGCAAAGAGGTGGCTATTAACGATGTACTCGATGGAGTTTTAGAGTACTTTAATGTCATGCTCGGGTCGCAACTTCTATACAAATTTGAGCGCACACAATATGCGGATATTATGCAAAAGCATCCAGATACCTCACTATCCGAGCTATATGGCTCATTCCATTTATTGCGCTTGTTTGTGCGCATGGGATCCATGCTAAGCTATTCCTCATTAGATCAACCGGCTATGCAGGCGTTATTAGTGCATCTGCATGATTTTCTCAAATTTTTGGTCAAGAATAGCGCCATGTACTTTAGCATGAATAATTTTATCAATGTGGACCCCGAGTACGTGCGCAATGCACAGTAGACAACGCTGCAAATTCAAAATAAACTTTATTTAAGTGCAGCTTATATATGTAGATTTAGCTAAAACATACATAAGAAACTTGTATAAACTGAATAAACGTTATTTTTGCCCTGATTCACTTTCATCACTACTACTACTACTGCTACTGCTAGTTGGGTAAAACTCTTTGAGATCTCTGGGCTTATCTCGTTCCTTTTGTTCTGTCTCCAAGTATTCATTTTGCGCTTTTACTATCTCCTCGCTGCTTTGGCACGCTGCATACGCATTAAGCAGCTTCTCGTTCAGCTCTATGAAGGCATGACCCCAGGAGAATTTCCCCATAAACCAACGTGCCTCCTCTGTTAGGCCACATATGTACAGGGTAGCCGCTATGGCTTCCACGCAGCTCAGCTTGCAGGGCTTGCCATAGTTGATGGGATTCGCAGCCACTAGGAATGGCAATAGTCTTGGGTGTGGGCTACGCATTCTATTAAATGGCGTCTCATCAAGTTTTGCCCAGGAGCAGTCTATAACTGCCACACCTGCTGATGTGACTATATCGCGATCCTTGGGACTCACACATAGCTGTCCTACTGGCGACAGTACTAGGCCGGCAAACTTTTGACCCAAGCGCAAGTTTTCTATAAGTCCCAAGCGTGCCAGTTTACGCCCTGAACACTTTTTGGGATCACAGTGATTTAGATCCCACATAGCTACAGCAAAGTGCGGAGGCTTTCCCAAACTCTGTCCTCCACTCTCATCACCGGATGAAGTGGAACCAGAACTGTCGCTGTCATCTGATTCAGCCAGCTCATTGGCCTGCTCGGCAAAGCTACGTTCGCAATTGTGTTTTGATTTGACATTACGGTAGGAACCACCTGATGCGCCACCACCCCGTCTAGGCTTGCCTCGGTTTCGCGAGCTCATTTTAATTTTTAAGATAGGGTGTACTTAGCCTGTATAGGCGGCTAATGTAATTCAATAGATGAACTGTTTTTGTATTTGTTTTTAATTCTTCTCGGACCAAAAGCACAATGTGTTGCCGCTGTGTTGGTTAACGTTGTGAACTGAAACCAGCTGAAAGTGTAAGCCATAGAAATTTCGAATATGCTGCATAAATGTATCTATTAAAATTTAAATATATAATTGTAATATAGCGCATTTATTTTAGAGGTCGAAAAACGCATTTTAAATTGTAATATTTCCAACTGCTGGATGCAATTGCAGTTGAACAAGTTCAATTGAACAGTTCATTTCAATGGACTACTTTTTACTATCGAGCAGGGTGTTCGATAGATAACTGAAGGGTAACTCTGACGCCATCTTGTTTGTTTCATGAGAAAATTACAAATTTTGTCCGGTAAAAAGAGTGTGCAATAGCAATTACATGTATGTTTTATGCCAAATAAATCATTTAAAATGTTGTGCAATGAATGTTGAGTAGTTTACGTATAAGCGCAAATGAGAAATTGCTTAAAATAAAATATAAGAGTAACGATAACGATTGCGGGTTGCGTATGAGCGCTTGTGAAATTTCCCAGCGCCAATTTATTGAATAAAAAGCAAATTTAATAATAATAAGAGTTAAATAAATAAACAGTTTGTGTATGTGAACTATATAAGTATAATGAAATAATAATTAAGACATTTGTTGCATTGTTTCTTACATGTGCAACTCTTTTTACATGCTTGCATATGTATGTGTGCAACAATTTTTAAGGCCTTTTTATGTGCCGCAATTGCAGTGAAGGTCATGCAATGAAAATCAATGCAAGCGTCATTTGTGCGCTTGTGCTAAAAACTAAACCAACATAAATATTTAAATATATTAACTAATTTATTGTGTAAATGCTATATTGTTTTTTATATATCGACGTTGCCCTAAATGTGTGTCCTAAATTGAAATTTCCTGCCTCCAAACGGAGTACAGTTGCGCCAGCCGCACGCTAGAAAAGCCAAACAAACGACGATATCGCGACGGGGAGGCCGCGTTTGAAATAGAACTCAGCTTCATTTTAACGCTTGCAAGGATTTAATAAAACAAAACAAAAAATGGGTGAAGTAAAGTCCGTGAAAGTGGACAACTGGGGAGTCTTCTTTCTGCAGAAGCTGCAGAATTTCTTCAACAAAACGGACTATTGTGACTTGACGCTGCAGTTTCGTGATAATTCACAATTGAAAGTGCATCGACTGGTGCTAAGTGCGTGCACAGACTATTTCAATGTGCTGGAGCAGACATGTGAAACCATTGACGATGCACTCATTATGCCAGCCGAATTCCAAGCGGATGTGGTGGTGCCCATTGTTAATTTTATGTACACGGGAACGCTGGAATTCGAGCTTAAAATGTATGGCAAACTGTTGCGCACCGCCAAGGAGATGAATATGACGGTCCTGTTGAAACTGCTGGAGGCTCATCGTCGCACCATGGAAAATGTAAATCGACAACAAAGGGCAAGTATATTTAACACTGGTCGTAAGCCTTAAATTAATTTAAGTTTTATTTTTTAGCCGCCCAGTCCAAAGGGCATTAGACGTCGTCCTGTGGTGCCCAGCATCAATACACAGCAGCGTGCGCCCATAACGTCGTCGCTTAATCGTGGTGTGGTCACCGCAGCGCGCAGCAATGTACAACAGCGTACTGTTAATACACCCGCCATATTACGCTCCGGTGGTCTGAATAATCGCTCACCGTACGGAGACAATTCCCCATCAACCGTAACCAGCAAACAAGAGTCCACATCGCCTTTTGAGCAGCTTCGCAAGGGTTACAACAACAATAAGCGTCCAGCGCAAACCAGTTTATTGTCGCCGCCATCAAAGAAGCCCAGCTTGGAGGAGGTTAAAGAGTTTGCCGAGCAACAGCGCATGCGCAAGCAAATTGCCGCAGAATTTGGTGATCATGCTGATGCGGAATATGATAATATGCTCTATGATGATGTGCATGCGGGTTGCGATGATGATGATGACGATATGCCGCCACAGCCTTCAACATCCAAGCAGTCACAGCCACAGACGCCGCAACAGTCGCAATCTGGTGGCACACAGGCACAGGTGGAGCATGGCACCACTACCATCATACTCAAACAGGATTCACCCAGCCAAACGCCTACAATTATTGTCAAGGATTCCTCAAATGCTAAGCTTAATCATACTAAAATTATTGCTGAAGTGCTTCGACAATATCCGCACATTGTGAAGGGTCACAAGAATATAAAGCTAAAGATTATGCCCAACAGTCCCGTAGAGAAGCCAAGCATTAACATTAAACGCGGTTCGCCTGCAGCGGCGACGCCATCTACTAGCGCCAGTGTCAGTGCCAATTCGCCGCATAAGAAACTGCATGTTTCCTTTAAATCCGACAAGCCAATGATATCTACGCAACAGCAGCAGCAACAACAAAAGCCTGTTCTGAAATCAGCAGCAACAACAGTACAAGCGCCTGCAACAAGCATAACAGCAGCAGCAAGCACATCCGCAGCAGCAGCGATGCAGAAACGTCGCATTGACAGCAAAACAATGCATTCGCTTATATCACTCGGCGCTGAGAACACTACAGGTAAGCTTAATTTAATAGCCTCACTTTAATAAAAGACACATTTAATATTGCTTTATATATGTTTAAAGGTCCTTGGCTCTGCCTTCGCTGTGGTGTTAATGGACGTCCTATTAGCATACCATCGTATCGCGGTTTTCGGCGTCATTTGATCAACACACATAAGGAAACCATTGATCCAGCGCTCTGCGAGCACTGTGGCTGGCGCTCGTCCAACAATCGTGAACTTCATTTCCATATGTACAAAGAGCATCAGATCAAATCGCTATTGTACAACTTTGCCGAATGTGGGCTTTGCAATCGAACCTTCTTGAGCAAAACGGAGCTGGACAAGCACATAAATGAGGCGCATACGGATGAGAATAAACAGCAATGCATTTATTGTAATAAGATGTTTGCCCAGGAATTGCAGCTGTACCGGCACATGAAGAGCTCTCATAAGGCTCAAGCCTTGGAGGATGGCATTATCGATGAAACAGATGAGGAGTATTTAGGTTCACAAGATGAGGATGACGATGAACAAGAAGTGGAGTTAGAATCAGAGACGCCAGCGACTAGTGAGCAGTCCAAGGTGCGCATTTTATCCGACATTAGCTTGCCAGCTACGAGTGCCATGATGCAACAGCAGGAGACTAGCGAAGAATCAGTGCAGGAGCAGGAGGTCAAGTTTGTCAATGCCGAGGGCAATGAGGTTGAGCTAACGGAAGAGCAACGCAAAGAGATTTTGTCACAGCTAAATCAACAAGCGGGCACTACCACTGGTGGTGTGGTTATGGTGCTCAGCGAGCAAGATGGCGAGACCGAGGGCAAGCAGGATACGGATGCCAAGTCCAATGCAGGCACCGAGGAAGAATATGACGATAGTCAAATTTATAGCGAGCTAGCCGCTGCTGGCTCGGTGGAGAGCAGTAGCAAAAAAAGCGATGGGGCTGGGGACGAGAGCAAAGAGTCTATGGACAATTTGGAATGGGCTGAAAATTTGATATCAAAGCATGATGAATTGGAAACTGAACAGCAAAATAGCAAAGAAGTAAGTTATCTATGAAATACATATTATTTTTATATATATATAAACTAATGACTTTTGCAGCCAAAGCCAGAGAAACGTCGCGATGACATTAGAGAGAAACTAAAAGAGCTAACGGGTGACTGGAGCGAAGATGAAAACGATGAGGAGGACGAAGATGTGGATAGCAGCAAGCAAGCAATTGAAACAGCAACAACTGAAGAGAAAACAGAGGCAAAAACTACTGCAGTTGAGCCTGTGGCAGAGGTTGTAGAGGAGGAACAATCGCAGGCTGAAGAGGATGATATTGACTTGGCAATGCAAAGCTTACACACAGAATATACCGGGGAAGCTATAACAGTATCAACGCCACCAGTTGTTACCAGCGAAGCATCAGGTTCAGGTGATGTTAGCCAAACACAGTCGGAGCCAGAGCCAGAGAAAATGGATGTTGATGAGCAGCCGCAAGAGCAAGTTGAAAGCGAGGAAAAGCCTGCAGATATAGTAGAGCAATTAGCTACAGAAATAAAGGAAGAAGAAGTTAATGCGCAATATATCAAGGACGAAAGTCCGGAAGAGACGCAAGAAGAAAAAACTGATACGATGGTGTCCGGCATTACAGTGATTGCTGAGGCAGCGGCCACCCCTGAGGATGTGCATTTAGAAACGGAAAATATACGTAAAGAGTTACTTGATGAACTGATTGCCGAAGCGGAAGCGCCCGATGCTGATGCTATGCTCGAGGACACTCAACCGTTTCCCGGGGCGTCGGATACTCCACCAGCCGATGCAGTAATTGAACATGAAGATGCGCCAAGCAATGATGCTGCTGAAGCGGATGAAAGCCAACAGCAGGTGACAACAGCTACCGAAGAAAAAAGCGCTGAGCCCAACAGCAGCGATGCCGTTGCCAAAGAGGAAAACGCACAAGATGAAATTGCTGAAGTTAATAATGAGGAACTAACAACAGAGCCAGCGGGCACACAGGAGAAATTGAAGAGTCTCATGAGCGAATGGGGTGATGATGAAGAGGATAACGATAACCATGATGATGATGATGAGAATGGGGTTAGCGCTGCGACGAAGGAGCAACTTTAATTACTAGATTTATTTATGTTCTAAGGATCGCTTTGTTGTGCGCACGCATGCAAACTAGACATAAAAGTATACAGTTGACAAATCGATATATGTACATATATCCGTTACAAATTTACATTGACGGTTTACGGTTTCGTTTTGTGCAAGAATTTAAGAGGAAACAAAAACTGTACTGTATGCTATGAAACCTTTTGGCATTGCCATAAGCTATTTCAAGTTTTTACCACCAGCAATTGAAAACTATGAAAAATTTTACATACACACACACACACACACACAATATTATATATAAATGGACATTTACAATTTACATATATCAATGTGTAGTAGTTAAATAGGTGTTGTTGCAAGCAGAATATTGAAAAATATATATATATATTAATATATATTATACATGCATGTGCGTTTGTACACAAGCAATTATGTTTATGAAATGATGAAATTTCCAAGTTTTATTCTGCCTAGTAATACGAATTAAAAGAAGCGTATGTTTTTTTGATTCGACAAATAGGTTTAAGTATAACACAAACAACATTATATGTATAGAAATCTTGGAGCAAGCTAAAAATATAAATGTAGTCATAAAGAAATGCAATGTTTTTCTTTTATTCACATACAAAAAATCACAATTTAAAATTACACTTACAAGTTAACGTACAAAACAATTGTTGCTATTACAGATTAAAAACAGAGATTCTCAGTCATCATCTGAAAATGGTAAGCATAAGTGGTTAAGCTAACACAAAGCGAGAGAAATGATGGGGGACTTACCCGCGAGATAATAATTTATGATGCACATGGTAGCAAAGCCAGCAAAAACAGTTATAAACTGCGCAAATCCCGCACAACGTCGTTCCGCATTTCTATGCCAGCGTGCCTTTTCTCTCGGTATCACTTCACAGACAGTCACATAAAAGAGAGTGCCGCCAGCCAGCGCTTGGATTATAGCCAGCGTAGTCTTGTTCATATACTGCGGCGAGTGCACAATAAGCATGCCAAGTCCAATGCCACAGACAGCTCCCAAAGCAAACACCATAATACCTATGAATTGTGAGCGCATGGTAGCGCGTGGAGTGGAGCGAAACTCGAGGCCCAAGCAAAAGCCCATCACAAACTTATGACAGGCCACAGCGCCGAGCAGAAAGAGCACCTGATTGCCAAATAAACAGAAACTAAATTGCTTATCTGAGTAAATAAATGTGCCTTAGATTGCTGTAGTTGTTTGCACAGCATAATCTAAATGTGTTTCAAGGTAACATATGCAAACCTTTGTTGATGAGTTCTGTACGCCAATTGCTAGCCCCTCAATTGCCGAGTGCAGTGATAGCGCCACAAAAAGTCCCAGTGTGCCGGTCATGGACTGCGCACAAGGCTCCGTATGGCTCGTATGACAAATGCGTGCATTTGCATCCTCCACGCTGGCGTCATTGCAGCTATGATCAGCGGAAGTGTGCGCATGCTGGTCATGCTCATGATTGTGAGCGCTGTCATTGATAAAATATTAATTAGAATCTATACAATTGAATTGACAACAATCAATTTACTTATCACCGTTTTGCTGACTATGCGGGGGCGCTGTAGGCTGATGTTCAGCATTCATGAGCGGCGTGCGTTCACTAACAGCGCCATAGGCATTGGAGGAACGGTTTTGACCTGTGTGGCTGTGACCAGAGCCAGCTGCAGGTGCATGAGAATGCTGTATAGCCTCGCCAAAGAAATAGTGTATGAATTCATCAATAAAGTATATTATGAAAAATCCACCACAAAGCGTGACTTCGGCAAACTTTGACTGCATTGCCTCGCGCACCTGTAAAAGTTACAAACAAAAAATAAGCTAGACACTTGGCTCGCCTTACAGTTGGACTCGTATTACCTCAGGCAGAATATGCACCAATGCTGTCGCTAGCAAAATTCCAGCACCAAAGCACAACATTAGCGATGTTGTTAGCGGAAAGCGCTGACGGTTTCGCTCGGATATAAAGGCAGGTATCATGCCAAATATCAGACTGCCAAGTCCTAGAACCAACATGGCCAAAACCTTTTGCAAATCTCCATCGTCCTCAGTCACTGTTCCCAGCGAGCTCAATCCGCCGCTGATATTTATGTCCATTGCTGATCAAATAAATGTCACATAAAATGTCACTTAATGCGCACTATTGTTGTTACTGCAGTGCGTATTTGGTAATGTTTAAAACGAAATAACCGTTCGAGTTGACGCACATCTGTTGCTCTTATCTTGCAGTTTCATAAATAACGTTCTGTTGGTCACACTATTTCCAATTAGAATCGAACTCAAACTTAGTAGCAGTTACTCTCAAACTAAGCAGTTACTCTCAAGCTCGTTACGATAAGTTCGACGACTGTCATCCCACTCGATAAATAAAAAAGGAAGCTTGAACAAACAAATTGATTTTTCTCCTAAAATAACAACAACGCAAAAGTGCGTTTAATGCATTATATTTGAAAAACAAAATTAAATTTAATCAAACGCCCATTCATATCAAGCAGACTAGCCAAGATGACAACACCACAGGTTGACCAGGTAAGCAAGGACCTAATTTGCATTTGCACAGAATTGCAAAACAGGAATGCAACAAATGACGCCATTGTGATTGCAGAAACGTGCATTGAACAAATTGAAACATGATTTGGAGCCCTTGCGCAATGCCATTGTAGGCGTCTACGATTTGCTCACCTGGGAGAAGCAATATTATGCCGGAATTGTTTTTGCTGCAATCAGCATTAACTATTTGATTTTGTGGTACATGGACTTGTCATGTATAACACTGTTCTCCTTGCTGGCGCTTTCGGCTTTCTTTGGGGACTTTGCGCTGCCAACCTTATCACGACTGTTAGCCAGTGGTAATAAATGGGAGGGCGAACAGGAGGCCAAATTTGAAGAGGTTTGCGGACAGTTGTGCTCCATAAGAGCTCGCGCTACCCAATGGTATGAGTATCTGCTCAATGAGCGCAAGCCAACTATGGTGAGTTAAGCAAACAACGGTTTTTGGGAATCATATTTAGTTAGTAATATTCATTTGTTCAGGTTGTGGTTGCAATAAGTGTAACCCTGTTGGTTGTCGCTTGGATTGGAGCCATTATTAACAACTTGCTGCTAATGTATTTTGCCACTATAGTGGTACTCATGTGGCCAGGTTTGCAGGAGAAGGATGTCTTCAAGTCGCTGACTCAAAAGGCTTCCAAGATAGTCAACGAGAAGTTACAATATGGCAAAAAGAAGCTGCAGTAAACGGCTCACTATTATTATCAATAAATTATATTATACATAATTAAAAAAAATTCGTCATACATAAATACACCACATAAATCACCATCGGGTTCGACCAAAATATATGTAAACCAAGCATAATCAATACCAAACACTAAGTCATTAACTCGCCATCTTGCACACATTAAATTATTGTAAATGCTAATTTTACCAAGCGCATTCATAACATTAGTTTAAATTCCATGATCTTAAATGTAAGCTCGGGCATACCCGAAGATTCTCAAAGAAAAAGACATTTTTGTGATTTATTTGTGAAAATTTAATCTTGCATAAGCTTACAAGCTTAGGCGTCTACTGATTTTACACATACACGCATACCTATTTAAATAAAGTTTTGAAATGAGCAAATAAACAACTCTGAAATTGCATTTCATTTTCTTGGTACTATTCCATTACTACTACTGCCTGCCGCGCCCATCACGGGATCGAGAGCGTGTCCGAGAGCGCGCATGTTTGCTCTTTTTGGTTTTCTTTTTATGCTTGCTCTGGTGTCGTCGCCGAGCCCTGTCATCGGCGCTGTTGTCGCTATCTTCACTATCACTGGAATAACGACGCTCACGATGTGTTTTACTTTTGCTCTTCTTTGACTTCTTTTTCTTGGATTTGCTGGTTGATTTTTTCTTATTCTTGCGCTCGTAGGCAGAGTCTGAATCGCTTTCGGTGGATTCCCCTGTGTCTTCCGCTTCGTCAGAACTACTTTTTGGCTTGTGCCGGCTGCTTCCGCGTGAGTTAGGGCGACTGCTGCTGCTGGAAGCGAGGTGTTTGTCATCTGCTCTATAGGAACTACGTTCTTCACGCTCCTCTCTCTTATACGGCCGTCTCTCCTCATACTTATAGGCTGTGCTACGCTCTTCTTTATAGCCTTTACTCTCAGATTGTCGCTCCTCCAAGCGACTGCTGCGCGGCTCTGTCTTGTGCGTTTTGCGATCTTCATCTTTTGTCCTGTAGGACTTACACTCATCCTGTTTTCGGCGTTCTGTCTTATGACTTGTGCGCTCTGTTGACTTCTCCCGCTTTATAATAATTTGCCCATGTTGATTCTCATGCTTTTTAAACTCCTCATACTTGGCCGAATCTGCAAGCAAACAAGAGTTTAGTTAAAGTTTCACTAGCTGCTGCTCACAGGCCTATAGTTGATACTTACTTATGCATTTGCCATATTGAGCATACTCTTTGCGGGAGACGGGCTGGCAGAGAAACTCATTGAAAGCCTCTTTGTTGCCGCCAATTGCCATTTTGACAATCACTCGCCCCGCATGATCGTCAAAGCCTTCGATTTGACCATATTGATCCTTTTGCTTACCACCAAGTATGCGTACATATGCAGTCTTTTTAATCTCCAGCACTTCATTCTGTTCAGGTTGCACCAGTAGCGCCTTAGGCTTGAGTGCCTTGTCAGCTCCTAAGCCCATACCTTTGGGTCGCATAAATGGCGCGTCGTCTACTGGTCCTGCGCCTTTCTTTTTTGGAGGCGGTTCAACCCAACCCATGCCACGTAACATGGCTAAGCCAAACTGTTGTATTGGTATAGAGTCATAATCATCTAAAGAAGACTCCTTCGCACCTTCCAGTGGCAGTTCGTCAGCTTTGAGGGCAGGTAATACAAGCTTTTCAGTTTCTGTGGTATCACTACCATTTGCTTGGGCAGCAGCAAGTAACTCGCGTGCTGCGCGTTGCTCCAAGTTCTCGCTGTTAACAGTCCCAGTGACCTCGGCAATTGATTGTGCAGTCTCTTCAGGCTCTGGTTCTTCCTCACCAAGCAGCACGGCGCGCCTTTTCATCAGACTGGCCAAAGCCGTAGAAGTTTTTTGATTATTTGGTAACTGTATAACTAGCGGCGCAATTGCTTGTTTTTCGCTGCAAATATAAAAAGCTTTTAAAATTATTCCATATTTTGCTAAACAATATAAACTTACGCGAGCAACATGATTTCCTTGCCTTCGAGACATTTTATGAGTTCTACCTTATTTTCCTCCTTTGGCAATTTGACGGGTAAGAGATTGGGCTTTTTTGTCACCTTGCTAAAGCCAAAAGATATTTTTTTGGCATCCATAATTGTGTATTTGGGCACAGTGCCTCTTGAAAACGTTTATAAACAATAAATGCAACAGCTGATTATTGCGGTGGCGGTCAAACAATAACTGCTTATTATCGACAGGTGGTAATCTTATACAGAATTACACCCATTTTTAGTTAATTCAAAAGCATATCACATTGTCATTTGTTTACGTACATTGTACGCATGAGAATTAAAAATGATTTTTTAAATCAACTTCAATTACTTTTATTTAATTACTGCCCGCTCTTTTATCGAATCTTCTCGAATCGTGTGTCACCGATAGAGCTGCCGCAATCGCTGTTTTTGTGTCAGTTCTGTGTAGTGAGAATTCCGCATTTTTTAAAAATATTTAGCTTGTATCCAAGAAAAATCTATTTGTTTATCAGATATAAATTGTTGCAAATGCACTTCCTTTTTTTAAGATTTACTAAACTTATTGCCAAGTTATGTTAAAGAAACAAAAAGTTTTCTTCGCCATTCTTAGCTTTAAAAACAGCTTTTTTCTGACAACATTTTAGCAGCTCTGGTAACCGTTTTTAACCTCAAAAACAAACGTCATTCTCTTTCGAACAGCGGCTATAGCAAACGTGAGGCACGAGTTCTTGTATTTTTTCAAAGAAATTAAATAAAAAACCGCTATAAACATGTTTGGTGGACAGCAACCAATACTCGTGTTGAGTGAGTATAAAATTTGCATTGAATACGCGACAATTATAAGCTAATTTTGCACACTTAGGTCAAAACACAAAGCGAGAATCGGGCCGCAAAGTGCAGTTGGAAAATATTCAAGCCGGAAAGGTATGAGTGTGTGTGTGTGTGAGCGTTTCTGACTCACATGTCTACATGTATGACCATCTGTTTCTAATAATGTTAAATGTTTGAATTGCTTAGGCCATTGCTGATGTGATACGCACTTGCTTGGGCCCACAGGCCATGTTAAAGATGTTGATGGATCCCATGGGCGGTATTGTGATGACCAACGACGGCAATGCCATTCTGCGTGAAATCACTGTGCAGCATCCCGCAGCAAAGAGCATGATTGAAATTGCACGCACACAGGATGAGGAAGTTGGTGATGGTACCACTTCTGTGATTGTGTTGGCTGGTGAAATGCTTGTCGCTGCCGAGCCATTCCTGCAGCAGCAGATTCATCCGACAGTCATTATCCGCGGCTATCGTGAGGCACTCGAAGACATAGTCAATCACCTGCAGTCTGACTTAAGTGTGCAGCTTGATATTAAGGACAGGGCAAAAATGGCCGATGTGGTGAAGGCTTGCGTTGGCACAAAATTCATTGGCAAATGGTCTGATATGGCAGTAAAAATTGCACTAGATGCCGTAGAGACAGTCACGCTGAATGAGAATGGCCGTCTGGAGGTTGACATCAAGCGGTAAGTGTCTATGCTATGCTATGATAGTTAAAAACTAATGAACTTCTTACAGCTATGCCAAGGTGGAGAAGATTCCCGGCGGAGCTATTGAGGACTCTTGCGTGCTTAAGGGCGTCATGATCAACAAGGATGTTACACATCCCAAGATGCGTCGCATGATTGAGAATCCACGTATTGTGCTTTTGGATTGCTCATTGGAATACAAAAAGGGCGAGAGTCAGACAAATGTGGAAATCGTTGGCGAGCAAGATTTCACGCGCATGCTGCAAATCGAAGAGGAGTTTGTCCAGCGCGTGTGCGCCGACATTATAGCTGTTAAGCCCGATTTGGTGTTCACAGAGAAGGGCGTTTCCGATCTGGCGCAGCATTATCTGCTGAAGGCTGGCATCACGGCCATACGTCGTCTGCGCAAAACCGATAATCTGCGTATTGCGCGCGCCTGTGGCGCCACCATTGTCAATCGCACTGAGGAGTTGACCGAGAAGGATGTCGGCACTGGCGCTGGATTGTTCGAAATCAAGAAAATTGGTGATGATTACTTCACATTTGTTACACAGTGCAAGGATCCCAAGGCCTGCACCATATTGCTGCGTGGCGCCAGCAAGGATATACTCAACGAAACCGAGCGTAATCTGCAGGATGCCCTGCATGTGGCACGCAACTTAGTGCTGGAGCCACGTCTTGTGCCTGGCGGCGGCGCCGTCGAAATGGCTGTGTCACAGTTGCTGACGCGCAAACAGCTCAAGGGACCATATACGGCTGTGGCACAAGCTCTGGAGATCATACCTCGCACCCTGGCTCAGAACTGTGGTGCCAATACCATTCGTGCTCTTACCGCGCTGCGCGCCAAGCACGCTTCCCACACCGGGCCCGGCGTCTGTGCCTGGGGCATTGATGGCGAATCTGGCGAAATTGTCGACATGAATGTTAAGAACATTTGGGAGCCATTGGCTGTCAAGCTGCAGACCTACAAAACTGCTGTGGAGACTGCTATTCTGCTCTTGAGAATTGATGATATTGTTTCGGGCTCAAAGAAGCGCGGCGGCAACGAGCCAACTAATCCAGCTGCTATGGCTCAGGGCATGGAGTAAGCCAATCACAACAAATACATTGTGTATTAATAATGCTTAATAACATTTAATAATTAATTTAACACACGAAAATACAAAACAAATGTTTAACATTTCGCCTGCCTACACACACACCACCCCAAACACAAATTTTCTGTTGCATTTGCTCTCATTAACAGTACACGAATAAACATTTAAAACCAAAAGAGGATTTTTGTACATCATTTTGTTCACTTTGTGTAACAATTTAATAAAATAAATAGAGCATAGTTGTCTATGCTCTATTGCCAGCACTTTGCTGCTCTTTACTTAATTTAATTATTTACACTTTATTGTACAAGCGCTCATCCATTAACTTTAAGACCTCCAAGCCTATGGATGTAAATTGTGGCTGCAAATAGCGCGCAAATAACTCCAAGCAATTAGGTTCCAGTTGCTGCTCGGCCAGCTTTAAATGCTCTCGCAGCCAGCACAGCAAGGGCGGCTTATGTGAATGTATAATGCTGGGCACGCTGAGCAGCAGCTGCGTCTGTCTAAGCTCAGCGCAATAGCTCAATTCGCTTTCCTTATGGCAGGCTAAATAGAGCGTCTCATAAGGTTGCTTTTGGGTCACATCCACTTCGTTTAGCTGGCTGATGAGCTCATGTTGCGTATTGAGCTTATACCAGCGTAGTTTATGCAGCAAACGTAGCCCCCAACTTGGCAACAGCTTTGCTTCCAGTGTCTGCTGATGACCGCTGCAGTTGGTGCACCAAATGGCCACCAAAGTGTGTTTATGTATTAGCTGTGCCAGTGGTAATAAAGCTAACTGCTCATTGTCTAACATGGCGTAGCCCAGCTGTTGCCTAGCGCGTTTTAAACGCCGTATATACTTGTTGCGCCAAGGTGGATCTAGCACAATTAAATCATAGCAGGGCAGTAGCTGTGGCAACAGTGCACCCATTTGCTCCACATTGTGATTATAGAAACGTGCTGCAGTGGGTATAATAAAGTTTTGGTTGCAGGTTCGGAACTCCTGCCAGCTGCTGCTCAAGTTGGCGCCATGCAACTGTGGCAGCTCATACGCTGCTTCCCAGCAACGATCCAAAGTTGTTGTTGTTTTACGTGTAGTTGGCTCAGGCAATTGCTCCAAGTAATTTGCAATGTTCTCCGTTTCCGCAACATTTTCATTCTTATTTAGCTCCACATGCTTGCGTTTGCGTTTCCTTGTTGTTGTTGTTATTATTGGCTTTGGTTGAAATTCAAATAGTTCAGCTCTTAGCTCGTAAGTCTGCTTATCAGACACACTATATGCTTTATTAATTAATTGTCCATGGTTTAGCAATATAGCATGCTTTTCCTTGTTTTCTTTGCATGGTATTTTAAGCATTTTATTTGTTTACCGAACGATACATATTTTTCGATAACGATAACGGCTGATTTAAAGGCGCCAAGCATAATAAATTGTAGATTTAAAATTGTTGCGCATTTGTTGCAGCAATTCAACGTGCACTTTACGCTGCGCGTCGCGAAAATAAAAATTCAGTTGGTCCGTAGCATGTTGGGCTACAAATCTCAGCATGGCCAAAGGGCCATTTGATATATCATAAAATCGCAACGGATTATTCTTTTCAAAGCGTTTTATAAAAAATATTGCTGGCAAAGTAGATGTTATAAACTTTTTGGGTGGTTTATCAATTTGTACATCCATTTTGTATAGCTTAATTTGCTCGTGTTGCAGTTTAGCAGCCAGGATTTCCAAATCTTGCAGAAATTTATGCGTTGTATGTGAACCATAGAGGCAAAGTAGCACATCTCCCTGCTCCTCATCATAAATGTATTTATTAAAGTCAGCCAAGTGAATTGGTTGCACTTGCAGACGAGACTCTAAGCCAAATTCCTGCACCAATTTTTGCTGCCACAGTTGTCCACAAAATTCACCAAGGCTCTCCACGCTGGGTATGCGAGGTCCTGCCGCATTGCCAAAGAAGTGCACCTCACCAGCTGTACTTACACCATATATAAGTGGTGGTGATGTAATATCAAAGCTGCTGTCACCTCGGCATATTGAAAAGCCGTCCAATTGGAAGACATATGCACCCCAAAGATCATCCACAACGAAATCTATGCACTCACCATACGCAGTCGGTGCCGCCAGCTCATAGATAATATCTAGCCAATGCTGCAAACCTTCAATGTCATCAGCAAACAAGTGCAAGACTATAATCATTGGACGTTGTTGGCTGCCCAGCGACTTAGCCGAGTTTCTTTGGCCCAAACGCTTTAGACGCTCAGCATGTAAAGCTGTTAACCAATTATTGTAATTTTCTGGTGCAGGTCGGTAACCACAAATTTTCTTATCAGACATGCTTGCATGCTTCTCAAAAAACGAAATATAACTAAACATATGAGAAATTGGCGTAGCATTGACTCATTGTATTTCATAATTTCTAGCTTCAATTTCACACGCGCTAAAAGCTTTAAGCTCAAGCTTTTTTCTTTTGAATATGTTCACTTATTGTATCCAGTTTGAAAATATAATAAAATACGTTTTTAATTGAAAGTTTTTAAAACAGAAAGTTTATTTGGACTCCTGCGTCCCAATTTTTCTCTCTTGGGTACGCCCATGGATGTGTGTTTTGAAATTATAAAATAGGTCGTCAGTTAATTTATTTAAAAATAAAATAACGGCGTAATTACTACTGTGATTATGCACGGTATTTTATTTTTTCGTGTGCATATCTTATAAATTAAGGTATTGTATTTTATGTTCCTTATTAGCATACAACAAAAACCCGTAACTAAATAACAACGAAACTATGCTTAATATCATTTAACAGCGTCGTTTTTCATATTGTAAATTGCATATATAAAAAATAGATTCTGTGCGTTTCCATGTTGCAATTACCTAAACTATTGTATAGTAGAGTTGTGTGCTCCGATGCGAATCTTTAGAATCGCACCTGCTTAAGTTTGTCGTAAATGCTAAAATACAAGGCTGTCGTTAGGCTTGACTTGAGCAGCGTGGGAGCCACGCCCTTGTATAAGCCACGAACGCCCTCCTGCCGCACCGTTTGCTGCAGACAATCCCAGACGCCACGGCATTGCAAAGTCTGCCCAAAGGTCTGACGATTGCGTTCGAAGCCTTGAATTTGCAAACGCTTTTTGATTAAATCAAAGGGATATACTATAGTCTTGGACAGCATGCCCGATGAGGCGCCTAGCACCAAAAGCGTCCAAGTCGGCAGCTTGCTGCGATTCTCCACCTCGAAGAAGTTGCAGGCCGACTCACTGAACAGGCGATAGGCCATAAAGTTGGTGCCCATTAGCGGCGCAATTTGTAGTAGAGCTGAGGATAAGCCACGATACATGCCACGTGCTCCTTCTTGCCTGACTATGGCCGTAACAGCACGCGTGGCATTGCTGTAAAATGGAAATTAAGTTTATACAGTCTTTGGATATATTGATCTCGTTTCATACCGATATCCTTTGCTCGTATCCTGCGCAATCAGTCGTGTGCGTATCACATCTAATGGTGTAGATATAATAACTGCGGCAGCACCCGCCGCAGCACCACAAATGAAATTTGATAGATTCGTATGATCCTTGAGGTAATTGGTTTGCTTGGCCAGCAGGCTCAGTTGTTCATATGTCCAAAATTGACAGATGCCATACATAATGCTTAAGACTTGCGCCGGATTGTGACCCTTCCAGAAAGCAAAGAAGCCCTCTTCGCGATAAATTGTGCGCACCGCCTGACTAATGGATGTGTATTTGGAGGTGGCAAGCACTTGACCAGCAAGTGGTGCACCTGTGGCTCGCAGCGGCTCCACCTGCAGCTGAAAGCGTATCTTGAGCACATCCAATGGCTGGCAAGTGGAACGTGTTATTGCCGCCGACGTACCGCCAGCCACAATCTGGTGTAGTTGCTCTCGCGTGCTGTGCTTGCGGCGCGTGCCAACATTGCTCACTGTGGGCGTGGCAGCGCCACTGCCGCCACTTGTTACCGCAGGCGTCATAACGCAAACACTGTCGCTTCAAGCTGCCAAAATATAAGTCAATGGCTTCCACTGGCGTTTCTGTATATGTATGCGCTGTGTGTTTGTGTGTGCTGATTTCACTTTTTATTGCTGCGGCTGCGGCTGCGTCTTCAATGGCATTTCTGTAATTCATACAAAAGAAAACAACAAAATTAACAACAACGGCATTTTTTCGCTGTTAGACAAACAAATTAGTTTTAAAGTTATTCAAGGTGCGGCGGACGGCAGACGAGGAGCTTGCGACAAAATGATTGCCAAATTATTTTGTGTGAAGTGACAATGCAATGAGATGAAGATCACCGAGTCAAACTTACAAGGTGTCATGCCCATTGGAGCGCTTCCTAATTTTATTTAAAACTTTTGTATTTATGCTACGCTCGTCAGCGCGCTAAATTGAACATGCTCTTAAAATAGACTAAGTTCACAACTTTCGGGGGGGTTGAGCTTATCAGCGATTTCACTTTTGTTGTTGTCGTCAGATGCTGCTGGTGATACCAAAACAAATACGAAACTGTTGTGTGCTGTTGCTGCTGCTGCATTTTGAAATGCATATCGCTTACCTGAAATATTTTAAATATCCACTAACTTGTCGTCCACAACTGTCCGCTGGCAGAGTGCAGCGCTAACTGTTAACTCCAGACGACGACGACGCTTCTTCATTACAAATTACAAGCAGCGGCCATTCGATTGCGTCAAAACTTTCTTTTGCCGAGCCGATTGCTTTTGTATATATGCACGTGTCTGTGTTTGTGTGTCTGACGCTTTATGCTTTGCCGCCCAGAGTGCTGCTGCTGCTGCAGTTTATGCGAAACACCTTGCAAACAGGTTTCCGAACACTTTTCGACCATTCACAACAAACTTGGCCCAAAGTTACGTCAAGTGCAGGCCACGCCAGTCAAAGTCAAGTTGTATGTGGGCTTGTGCTGTCGTTTATTATTTAGCACTTCAATGAAGCAGTAGGCAGCTTTCTATTAATTGTCTTTAGCAGCAATATATGTAATTGAGCGTGTAATTTAAAAATATATAAATAATAGAAATATCGAACTACAAATACAACGTGCGAGGAGCGCAGCAATAGCATTGGCGCAAGCGAGATAGCCAAATGTTCGATGATTGACTCAAATGTGCGAGCGATATATAAATCAGTGCTGCCAACTTTTACTAAGCGAAGACAAAAAGCCAAAAAAGCTGAATCTCTAAGCGTAGAGCTTAAAACAACTTAACTAGCTTCAATGTCGTTTTGAACATTGCCATACAACATACATACATACATACAGGTTTCATGCTATATCTTTGCAGCAGTTAGTATAAGAAACGTCTATTTAACACTGTGATGAAATTGCATTAATATGTTTATTTTAACAATGATATTCGTACTCTACATACGTGAGAAATCGCTTTTGTGAAATCATTATAAATATAAGCCATTTTTCGGTTATATATTTGAAATTCCCGCCTTCCCCAATGTAGGTTACGCGAATTGACGGAAAAAAAGCGAAATTGGCAGCACTAGTATGAAGTAAACAAAAAGTCGTCACGTACCCATCTCTAGCTCACATATATTCTAGTTTCATATAGAGCGACATAATAACAATAATTGCTGTGGTTTAAATAATTTAAACAAAAAATCGTGCGCGTTAAATGCAATCATCAATTAACCATTTATTGGCAGTTCGAGTGTTAGCAGCGAATTGCCAAAACTGCCATAAGTGACAAAGAGAAATTGGCCAACAATTGTAGTTGTTGTAGTTTCTGCACAGTGATACCGAAGAGGCCGTTCAAATGTGGCCTTTTGATGTGTTTTATTTTTGGCCAAGTATTTAATAAGAACATCTAAGCAGCAGCAATAGCAGCATGGAAAGCGAACGACTATGCATTCGACTGGAAAATACTGAACGCATTTTTTATGCCGGTCAAGTAATACGCGGCGAGATTTGGATGAAACTAACCAAACGCGTTAAAATAAGAGGTAAAGCTAATTTCATATTCTTTCTCTCATACATATGTATTTCACAAGCTCGACTTGCATCATAAGCCAATGAGTCAGGGCAGAGCACAGTTTGCGGTTAGTAGTGTACAAAACTCTTTTTTTTTATTAATTTTTTATTTTTGCTGGCGTTGTCATTGTTGGCTTCGTTATGGCCGCATTGGCATAAACAAAGAAGCTCTTTAACAACAACAATAACAAATGTGCTTGTATATCAGTGTATGTAGTACATAGCATAAGTAATTGTGCGTTGCAGCCTCTTTATTAAAAGTTTTTTTTATTGGAATTTGTACGGTAAATTCTTGCATTGGAACGTCATTCATTGATAAGCATTCAATTGCTTGTATTTGGTTTGTTCTCTTCTCGTTTGTGGGGTCATTAATATGAGGAAATGCTACGCGCCCCTTTATTTGTGTGCGTATACGTGTGCCAAAAAAGGTTGTAGTAGTAATAGTAGAGCGCGCATCTCTCTCAATTACAGTAGCGGTCCGAATAAATGGCATACCTGTATTTACTTTTTGGCAATAGAGCTTAAGTAAATTTAAATAGTGCTGATAAGCGCATGCAAGATAGTAAAAGTGTTTTTATTTTGTCAGTTGTGTTGTGCTAGCTAATAAAAATTACGCCAGATTTATTTGTAAACAAAAACAGCTGTTTATTAAGTTGTAGTAGCTGATTAGCCATATGCTAATTAACATATGTAATCGCAGACTGTGATTAACAATGGTTTTAGTGTGTCTCTTAACTTGGCTCTTGCACTGCGCGTAGTTAAGAGAAATCTATTTTTGTACAGACAGCTGTTGGCTCACAAAATCAAACTGCGCTACATATGAAAACGTTGGGCATTTGTGTGCGTTCATATCACATACCATGGAAGCCATGGAAAGCGTACAAACTGTTTGTACAAATCAACTACTTATAGTACATGCCAAGAATAGTTTATGCTTGTTTATTGCTGTTTCGTTATCAATGTGCAAAAGGAAAATATTGATAATACCTATTTATTAGCCACACACAATCAGTTGAGTTCAAAGTTTTATTTGAGTAGCAGTAAGCGTTAAACAATACAATTTATTTCCTACTTGCTTAAAAAATTGTTTTTTTATTGTTATCTCGTATATCGCTTGTAGTAGTTTGTAAGGCTTCGCAATTACATTTGATTAGTTGCCATTAATTGTACCCCCAAAGTCTCCCAGACCATTGAATTATTTGTCATAATTGAACACATCTCATCGACCTTCGTCTGTTTTAGCTGCAGCAGCTTGTGCATTTACACATAACGTACATATCTTTATGTAGTTTAAGTAGACATATTAACTATTTTATTTGTTGGCCTTTTCCTTAAGAAAAACTTCGACACGTGGCCAAATTTCGTTTGTCTTGCGACCCTTGAAGCTGGTCACCAGACCACGCTTACCATACCAGGCCAGCACTGGACGCATAAGCTCATCGTAGAGCTCTAAGCGCTTGGCCACCACCTCGGGCTTGTCGTCTTCACGTTGGGTTAGCGGTTCGCCCGTCTTGTCATCCTTGCCCGGCACCTTGGGATCATTGAATCCAATGTTATAGACACGACCCGAGGGTGCATGTATCCAGCGATTTTTCACACGCTCTATAATTACATCATGCGGAATGTTTAAATCGATGACAGCATCAATTTGCTCACGAGCCGACAGTATTTCCGCCTGGGCACTGTTGCGTGGAAATCCATCCAAAATATACGATTTGTTGCCCACTTCCGTAATGCGTCCCAGCATTGTCTTTGTTACTATCTCATCGGGCACCAGCTGCCCGGAGGCAATATAGCGTTGTGCCTTCCTTCCCAGCTCCGTGTTGTTGATAATATTCTGGCGCAAAATATCGCCCGAGGAAATGTGTAGAAAGCCAAAGGTGTTGACAATGCGTTCCGAAATGGTGCCCTTGCCAGAACCGGGAGCGCCGATTATCACAGCCCGAAAGATTTTCGAATACATAGTTGAATGGAAGTTTTGTTGCAGCAGCGCTAATAAAATATAAATAAAAAATCAAATATTTAGTATAAACTGCAAATTTAATTAAACAATAATTGCTACTGATAAAACAGAGATATGGATAAAGCAAAGCTTTTGTTTTGCAGCTTATCTGGGAGACCTTCAGAGAGATTTGTGCATGGTTACTAAGGCTGATAAGCGACGATTGCAAAGAATTAGTCAAAGGTTTATGATTGAGAATTATCTTCATACGGTAGACCGCTGATATAAGTTAAATTGCATTGCAGAATATTTATCTTATTAAATTCAGTTTATTACATAAATTCAAAAATCATATAAGCCTTTTGAAATAATATTTTTCACACGTAAAGATTTAAGTTGTCATAAAAAATACAACTTGACAGCTTGATGCAGCAAGCAATGATAAGAGAGGAAAATATATATTTTTCATCCGGTTTGTCATTCAGTTGGCGCATGCACAATAGTTTTGAAATTGATATGCTGCACCAAAGGTGTAGCGCACGCATGTAAACAAAAACAACAACAGCAAGCAAGGCTTTTTTTTCAAGTTCTTTGTCTCTCATGTACACATGTCGTTGTTGTTGTTGTTGCTATAGTTGTTTATAGTCGGTGGGTGCGCGAGAGCTTATCGTTCAAAGTCCAACTTCGACGCAAAAAACACAAAACTAGCCGCGTGCTTTATTTTAAATACACCTTTTATTCAATTTATTGCTTGGTAATGTTTAATTTAATTTCATTTTGCATGCCCATTCGCTGCAACAATTTGCAAATTTGCAACTTGACATTGTGTGCATTTTTAGCTTTGGTATTCACGCTTATGTAAATTTAGAACAGATTGCTTCCTTTTTCACTTACACGACACTTTTATTGGTTTTGTGCTGCCCGCTTTGTAAAGTTGGCTTTAATTTACACACACGTACTAATTAAATAAAAACTTATTGCGTTTAATATTCTAAATCGAAGTCTTGTGCGCACAGTTAAATACACACACACACTCACACACGCACGCACACAAAACAAAAATCGAAACCGAAGCAGGCAAAACACAGACACATTCCCCCCTGAATCGAGCTTCAAAGTTGCTTCTGCTGCTGCCGGCAGGCGAATATCAACTGAATTAAGGGGGGACTTTATCTCGACTTGGTTTCTGCCTTATTTATTTATTTGTATTTTTTTTTTTTATTATTCTTTGAGCTTCCAGACTTTGTTTTCTTGTATGTGCGCGCTCTCTGGCTCGTACGATTTTCAATTGAACCAACCTGACACCAAGCACTAATACAAATACATTTGTGTGTGTGCGCTCTCTCGCTCTCTCTGTCATGCAATTTTCGTTCTCTTTAGCATTTGAGTGTGTGTGTATGTTGGAGCTAAAAGAGCGCCAACAATTGTAAAATAGCCGGTTTCGTTACGATTACGAGTGAGGGGAACGTAATGATGAAGCACGCGTTTTATTATAAATAGAAATATACGAAGTGTGAATTAAGTAAGGGAAAATAACAACTACTATTATCAACTGTTGATATTGCGCGCTGCACCCTGTAAACAAATAAGCGTAGGGTATATTATTTTAAATAAATATTTTATAGTGCCAAAAAATAAATATTTATATGTACTTATCATACATTTATAGAAACTCTGATAAATTATATTTTGCATTTGCTAAAATAAAAATAAAATATTAATAGTTTTTTTTAGAAACATACTACAAACCTTACCTGTTTGTCTTGCAAGCTAAAATCAAATTTTTTAAGAACTCATTTTTTTTTTAGGTAACTTGCATTCTATAACATGCAAAGTGCTTTGAAAGCTTCTTTATTTGGGATTTCTATGCGGATTTAGTAAACATTTGCATTTACATTTTGAATGGTTATTAAGTATGGATAGAAATTAAACAAGTATAAGAATAAACTTAACACTTCAATTCCATTCCACTTTTTAGTAGCTTAAATTGTAATTAGTCCAAGTCAAACAACAAACGCCGAGACTCTCTCATTTCTTTAGTAAGCCCTTGTCGCTCTCAATAATACCCTGTTTGCGTTCCTTTTGTGCTTCTTTGATCATTGAGTCGACTTCCTCAATGCTGGGTCCATCCACACCCGGTGGACTAACATCACGTTCAAAGCTGCGACGTCGGCCATTGTGATGATGACGTTGGTTGTCATCATGCCAGCGTCTCTGAAAGCGTCCACGGCCACGCCCGCGCGGCTGAAAACGCTGATGCTGTTGCTGGTGACGCCAAGGACTGTAGCTACGGGAGCGCGAGCGTGTGCGTGTAGGTGAGCGCGAGTAACGATTGCGCGCACCGTTGTTGAAGCGCCTAAACCCAGAACCGTAACGCGGCGGCGGCGAGCAGCTCCGACTGCGTGTATATCGACGTCTGGATCTGGAGCGGCGTATGTTGTGACTGCGACTCGGGCTACGGCTGTTGCGATTGCGGCTATGCGAGCGTCGCCTTGAAGTTGTGCGTCTGCTGTTCGAGCGACTGTTGCTGCGTCGACGCTTTGGTGAGCGGCTGCGGCTGCGACTTTGAGAATGCGATGCCAAGCGCAGCAGTCCAAATTTATCCATTTGCAATGCACGTTTTTTGATTTGAAATGAAAGCTTCTGTTGCTCTTGCTGATATTCTTGATGTTGATGATGTCGTTGTTGTTGTTGTTCTGGATAATTACGAAATTTCGGCGGTGGCGGTGCCTGCTCATCGTCCTTAGCAGCAGCTGCTGCATATCTTGAAGTGCTCGGGCCCAGCATCAAAGAACTATGACTACTGGTTACAGTGGCTGTTGCTGCTTTACGCTGCTGATTGCTGGCTGATGTAGTTGACAGCATTGGCGGCGGCGGGGGCGGTGGCGATTCCGAGCGTTGTTTTTGCTTAAAATAATTTTTCAGTTGGCTGCGCAGTTGAGCATCGCTGCAGCTGCTGTTCATGAGTCTGCAAAACAAAAGCAATACAATAAAATATGCAGCAAGTAATAAATTAAACATATTCAATTTGCATACTTATCCTGACTAAAAAGCGAATTGTATAAGCATAAGCAAATAAGCAAGCAAAATAGTTAGCTCAAATGTTAATTATTTATAATTTCAGCTGTATTTACCTATAAGCCTCGGCGTAGTCTATTTTCTTAAGCATTTCCAGTGCTGCTTCGGTAGCCAACGATGTTTTGTCCTCCTTTGTTTTGGATTTCTTAGAGCTGCTACAACTGCTGCCTCCGCTGTATTTGCGCTCCTTGCTCTTTTTCTTCTTGCTCTTCTTTTTGGCCTTCTTGTGCTTGCTGGCGTCGCGCAGCAATTTACGCACACTGCTCATGGTCTCGTCATCGTCCAGCTTGAACTCATTTGCTGTTAAGGCATCGCTTATGGCGCGCTTGTCCTGCTCGAGCGCATAGAAAGGCTGTTGCACTAAAATGAGAGCAAACTATTGGCATAAAACTGTGCTAAGCACAACACTTAAACACACTTACGCTTGTTGCTGTTGGCTTGTGTATCGTTGTCACTGCCGGTGCTCGAGCTGCTGGAGTCATCCGAGGAAACAGCATTGCTGCTGCTGGCGTTGGGTAAATGCAGCAGTTCGTTGCTTAGTTGAGGCTGCGGCTGCATACACATAAAGCCAGCGCCTGCATTGGGCATGGGTCGCTGCTGCAGTGCATCCAATGAGCTGCGCGCCTGCTCATGCTGTGGCAACAGATTGAGGCAATCGCTGTATGCTTTAACAGCTTCCGGTATGCGATTCTCTTCCTCGTAGCTGCGTCCCAGTGCCACCAAAGTTTCGCCCATATATTTTCGAGCATTCACATGGTACTTATTCAACATGAGCGCCGTTTCAAAGTCTTTGAGACCCTTTAAGAAGTTGCCCCGATTCGCGTAGAGCGCACCGCGCGCCACCAAACCCTCAACATTGCGCGGATCAATGTTTAAAGCTTTGTTTAGGCATTGGAATGCCTCAACTTGTTGGCCATTCTTAAAGTGCTCAATGCCATCAGCCACGGAGCTGATACGAGTTTGAGTGTCGTTGGGTGTAGATGGATGTGTGTGCAATGAGTGCAAGCAATGAGATATTTTGGACAATTATATATATTTATGTTAACTACTGTTTGCTATAGTTTAATACACAGCTGGCTGTGCTATGTTATCTGTGCTCATATTTCAAGCTACAACCTTTGCTGAACTCTCCACTTAGCTACAACCAGCTGTGTCATTTGTTTTGAAACTGTTCTACTTACCGAAATGCCCACTGTGAGGCTTGTTTTTGGCGCAGCTCTGTTGCATATTCGTTGTCTGGGAAGCCAGCCTTGAGCGTGCTCATCATTGATAGTTGCTCGTTTGGCAGCAGTCCATTTAGTTGGAATAGCACATCATAGTTGGGATTATCAAATTCCAGCATTTCCTTAAGCTGCTCCTCATAGTGTACACTTGGCGGTGGCTCCTTGTTATGTATTTTACTGCAAGTAATTGCGTTTTAAACAATAGTTAAAGCATAAATTGTCTCATACTCTTACCGATAATAGCTGGGAAAATCATTAATATCGCATAGGCCTAGCTGAATGTTGGGCGTTTTATTATAAATTGCCACCATGCCCAGCGTTAGGCGTTCCACATCTGCAGATACGTTGGAAACCTCACAGCGTATTAGATCGTTTACAGCAAACGCACGTGGATTGCCTTGTTTATCCAGCGGCAAAGGACCCCATTGGTCTTGCATTATGCATGCCTAAAAATAAAAATCGTTAATTGCATTTTACAGCAAGCGCAAGTTAACGTTACCTTAATGGGTATATCCGCCAGATAATAATGCAGTGGCTCAGCCGTGCACAATGGCTTGACAATAATGCGATTTGCATTTGTTATAATCTTAAGCACCGTTGCACATATAATATCGCCTTGCTTTAGTACAGACATGCGGTGTGCATATGCCATGCGCTTGTCTTTAATATTCATATAGTATTCATATGGCGGCTGCGGGGCAAAACAGTTGTTCACCTGTGCCAGCCAGGAGTCCTCCATAACATGGCTCACCAGTTGCCGGTCATACAATTCGTTTGCCTTGCGTGCCAGGAACTGATGGATTTTCAAGCGCTTGGCTCGCTCCTGAAATGTGAAATACTTCTGACGTTCCTGATAGACGCTGTAATTGGGCTGCGTTAGATTCAAATGCCGCAAATCGTCCACTCCACGCTCATCCTCCCATATTTTCTGCAATGGCTGGCCATGATAGCACAATGCACTCGCTATATAGTTGGTATTCATTTTGAGATTGTGTCGTAGCGAATTTTTTTCGCTACATTGAGATTAGCACAGCAAATAATAAAGAACAAATTTGCATTACACACACGCATGTGTAATCACTTGTAGTTGTAATTGTGCAAATTATGTTTGCGACAAGTGCTTTTTTTACAATTATTAAATAAATATTCGACACAAACGTCAATTATTGAAGTTGTGTCGGCTTCCAGGTTAGCGAGTATTATCCACCATAATGCAGGTGATGGCAGCCATGAGCAACGTGTTATCGAGCACAGAGTCTATCGCTGTTAACAGCAGCACTGTTAATATTCTTGCTACAGTTGCAGATTTAAGCGCTAGATGGCTGCTTTAACAGTGCATTTGAATTAATACGTTATTTTCATTGCAGCAATAAAAATACAGGTAACCGGCAAGGGCAAGTGCAAATGGATGGAAATATTGCGCAAAAACTCCAACAACAACGAATACACGCGCAGCTTGTTCTATACCAGCAAGGAGACGTATGAGCATAGCGAAACTGCTTTGCCAGAATTTGAGCCACGCGGCTTGGAGCTCTCAGCTGGCGAGCATACATTTGGTTTTAATGTAGCACTTGGTCGTCAGCTGCCGTCCAGCTTTCGTGGCAGTTATGGCAGCATTAAGTACAAGATGCGTGTGCTTATACAAAGGCCCTGGACATTCGACGAAAGACACACCATACCATTTACGGTTGTGAAGAATATGCCATTGCCGGCAACATATCGCAACAATCCCACACCGCTGGAGAAGCAAATTACAAAGACGATTAGCTTGTTTGGCACCAGACCCATAACCATGGTGGCACTGCTACCCGAGGATTTTGCTGTGCGTGGTGAACCGTTACGCATCTGTGTTACCGTTATGAATAACAGCACAACAACGGTGGAGAAGCTGCGCTTCAAGCAAGTTCAACTACACCAAATAATAATAGCTTGCACTTTAATTTATGCTTGTTTTTATTTACAGCATTTTGCAGTATGTCACCTACTACAGTCATGTGCCTTTACGTGTGCAAAAGGTCGAGTGCGTTGCCATTGCCAACAAGGAGACGGGCTCGGTGCAAAAGAAAAGCGAGCGCAGCTTTGCTCACGAGCTGCTAATGCCGGATACGGCACAGCCTACCGATGAAGAGTTCAGCGGTGTTATCACCATCTCCTATGAACTGCGCGTCGAGGCTGTGCTGCGTGGCTTTTTCAAAAATTTGGTGCTAAACTTACCCTTTAAGGTTTACTCACAGGATGTTTCGTCGCGACTCAGCTCGGTGCGTCCAGCACTGCCGCCACGACCAGACGATGGACCACCGGGTCCAGATACTATGCCTGCTGTGCCTGGCAATCCATTTGAACCAGCTGCTGCCTTAACTGTCTATCCCACGCTAGACTCTTCCATTGGCTCGCCAACGCACTCATCGCAGTACAGCGAATGCAGTTCGCTTAACTCAACGACTTCGGACTCGACGCTTAGTCCAGCTGTGGCTGGCATGGATCTCTCCTATACCTCGGGCTCGCAGTCATCGCAGTTTGGCAGCCCCTCGGCTCGCAACAGCATACGCAGCAGCTCCAATGTGCCCTATATGCCTTATTCGTCCAGTCCCATGATGGTGCAATCATATCCACCGCCGCATGTACCACCGTATCCTTTGCCCGAATCGCCGCAGTACACGCTGCTGGCGTTGACGCCACCGCCAGCAGTCAACTACAACCAATTGCCTTCCACATCAGCAGCTTCGGGCTCTATCCACCGTCCAGCGGCAGAGGCGCAGGCACTGCGTAAGCATAAGTCAACCTATTGCTGCTATTTTTACTCACATTTATTTCTGTTTACAGCTCCGTCGTATGAGGAGCTCTTTGGCAGCACCAATCCGCCACCACCAGCAGCCAAGTGAACCACAGCGCCCTCACTGCAGTTCATGCCGCCCAGTTACATCTAAGCTTTTGCATATTAATGCTTCAGGTTTACTTTAGCGTATCCGCAGACTAAATATATTAATACAGGAGTTGTGTATCTCAAACTATCGTTACAAATCAGCAAACTGACACAAGCAATGCCATAAAACTTATCACGCATATTAACAAGTAAAGCAATCAACATTAACTTGTGCACAAACACACACACACAAAGCAATTTATGTAACATATTTTCAACATTTAACTTTTATATAGCTAAGTTGGCATTAGTTGTAAGCGATGGACAACAACAAATTGATATTAAACAAAATATTTTGTTGTGCCGACAGCAATTTTGTGTTCGTGCTTTTGTAAAAGGCAGTAAACCAAGTTAACATGCGACTAGTTAGCCTATTTTATTAGACAGTTAGTTAGTTTAACTTGAAATGTTTACAACTTGAACGAATTTGAAACTCAAATATTAACCAATCAACTAGTAGTGACTTTTAATTTTATTTTTATTAATTCATTAAACAGTTTGACAATTTTTGTCCATTCCTCAGTTTACCAAAAAGTTTAAGTACGCAACAGCTTTTGAAAAGTTTGTTTATTTTGCTTTATAATATTTTATTTATATTTTCTCGACAGCCGACTGTGTATTTTGTCATTCTTCTGAATTTATGCATTGAATTTATCATTTTCATTTTATTAATAATTATTTATTTCTTGCAACATTCTCGAATACGAACAATGCGAACAAATGCAAACATTAATATAACATTAAATGCTGATATTTAACAATTTGTAGTTGTAAGCGCACAAAGCAAATCGAATACACAAACTAATGTATTAAGTTGTTCAGCAAATATTTTTGGAATACTTTTCTTATACATATTCTCTTTTTATTATTTATGCAATTAATTTGTAAAGCATATATGTAATTGATTTAAATATGATTTATATACGCAGCGAAGCAAATAAAATGTTATATACAAACAAATGTGTGTGGGTAAAATAAACAAAAATTGAGAGAGAAGGTTTGATAGTAAAGTGTAAGAGATTTTTGATTTGCTCGCTGTGATAATACAATAATACTGTGTTGGCATATTAGGTTATTATAAGCTGGATCTAGCTTTAATATAATAAGAGGGTTCCTTATTCTGCTTCTTCGTTTTTGCGCCCGTTATATCGCTTGGTCTCTTTCTCTCAGCGAGTGACTGAAACTAAGCAGCCGAAAAAATCGACACTAAGAGAGCTTAAGCTTGAAAGAGATGATCTTTGCGAGAAAAATTAATAGTCTCTCTCTAAGAGCAAATACAACGAGAGCTCGCAGCGCGGTCGGCAGAGAAGCCTTGAATAAAGGTTTAGTCTGCGATCGACATGCACTGTGTTAAGATCAGTGCGCACGTTGGACCTCCAGCTAAAAATTTAATTATGTAAGCGTTTGCAAATTAGAAGCATGGATGTAGCCAGGATTTAATGCAGGGCTCAGGTAATGTTTACTTCCTAATAGCTATTTTTAATAAAAACAATTAGGTGTCAATGTTCATTCTTATAATCGAAACTATGACAAATTTTTAAAGAAAACTGAAAAAGTTACATAAACCATCAAATCAAAATTTATTTACATTTGTACATCTAACATTACTTGCAGAATTTGCCTTGAATTTGCATCAATTCAGTGTTTCGCAAATTTCGAGCAGGACCAACAGGTCAACTGTTCGGGGCTGACTGGTGGATGTGAAACGACGAGAGTCATCCAGAGGCGTACACCAAAAATGTTGAAAATACACAAAAGCTTTATGCGCCTAGGTGTACGTGTTAAATTACAATTTCTAAGCGCTTTGAATGGTGGGAATGGTGCGTTTGGCAAGTCGAAATCGCATACGCAGTTGCGGTTAGCGTCTACTGCGAAAGGTCTACTCGGAACGGGTGTGTGCCTGTGCCCCTCTGGGTTGGTCTGGATAAACGTGTGCGGCTTTGTGTAACAAGCAACGGAAGTGTTAAGTCAGCTGTAATTGTTTTTCTTACTTTTTGCGGGAACTCGACAACGACAATTTAGTTTGGTTCAACCCTTAGCCGCAGCAGTCTAGGTAACCATAAATTATATGCCATACGAGTGAGTTTTTTGGGGGGTCTCTCTGCTGCATGGGAAGCGTACATAAACAAAATTGTTAAATAATAGCGGCATTTAGCGGAAGTGTAATGCCTTTTATTCTGGTCGTCTAACACGCGCGACAAACGATCAAACTCTCTGCTGGGCATACGGCAAGGACTTGGATGTCAAATTATGTAGGTGCCAAGGGGCACTTGAGGCACGTGGTATAAATATATTTTTTTTTTTACTGCTCTTATATTAAATGTCTTAATCGCAGCTGAGTTTTGCTGTTGCTTAATATTTGAGCATGATTTTGCAGAAAAAATTGTGTAGCCACGTAGCAAAATACAGTTATTTGATACTTTTTGATTTTGGCATAAAGACGTGACAGTTGCTTATATTAAGTATACGCTATATATGACCACAGCACAAATCGTGCATGTCAAGCAAAAAGTTTATTAATAGTTTTGCGCATAAAAATAGTTCAGAATATAACGCACACATATGGGACATTAAGTGCAATATTGCGTTTGATTTGTCAAGCAAAAAGGTTTATTAATACTTGCTTGTTTATTACCAGTTAAAATATTGAGTTGAGCTTTGCTACATTTTTGGCTTTAACTTGTATAAACTCAGACTAGCGTCTTACAAACTTCATTGCATTTAATTAACATAACATTGGCATTTGCTGTTAACTTAACATCATCTGCTTGCTGCTAATGCTCACTTAGCCATTGCCATAATTACTTTGCATTAATTTTAAAGCAAGTTTACTGCTTGGCTTGATTTGTTATCACATTAAATTACAAACTAGCTGCAGCTATAAGCCATGTGGCTTACACACATTCATACGTTAACAATGTATAACTTTGTAGCCAACAGAAGTTACGCGAACACAGCTGTCCCAGACAGCAGCCACAGAAATTAGTTTATTTTTTCTTTTTGGCCAACAAAGTCAACAATGGGGAAAATGAAAGAAATTGAGGCAAAGTGAAGAAACAGTAGCATATTGCCTAATACCAAATAAGCAAATCAAAACTAATCGAGCAGAAGTTACTGCAACTGTTTCAGATAACTGTATGGCACGCCCTACAATGCGCAACAGCAGGTGATGGGGGTTGCTCAGGGGGGCGGTGACTGGCAGTGAAAATGGTTTTAAATTGCCGCCTGATTGTCTTTTAGCTTGGCGCTCACACTTGTGGCATTTTGGCGCTGGTCACGAATGCGCCTTTTTGGCTTACACAAATTTAATCAAGCGCACAAATTTTTGCACGTACATGTGTGTGTGTGTCTCTTTTCTAATTCGATGCTACAATATTTGGCAGTGCTGTAAGTCCAGCTGTTGTACACATATGTGTGCATGTTGCTACAACCACTCAGTTGGTCTGTCTGTCTGTCTTGCTGTCTGTCAGTCTGTCAGTGTGAATAAGCGTGAAACAAACTCGCTGCTGCTGCTGTGTGGTTTGGGGGCAACAGTTGCCAAAGACTGCGACCCTTTTGTGATAGTTAACACTGGTTGGGGTCAGCGCCAGCCGCTTCATTAAGCATTTGTTGTTGCACACACAAGCTGTGCCAAATTTTTTATAAAACTTGCACTTGAAGTTTTCACTGCGCAAAAAATCTTTTATACATTTCAATTAAAATATTTTTTTATATACAAAGTAGTGTTAGGCAGCTATTTTTCACATTGTATACACTGCTGTCTATATTAATATTTTTTTCAATAGCATTTTTTACACAGTTGCTGACCATTTCATATATTTTTGTGTGCAATTTGCTGTTGAACCACAAACGCACGTGCGCACACACACACACATACACTCAAACTTATAGCATATACAATATGTTGCAATTTCTGTTAATTTTGTTATTGAGACACGTTCGCATGAATTGCGTCACAGCTTGTGAAGAATTTCTTAAGGATTTTAGCTGCAAATGCAATACCCAACAACGTGCTGCTGGTTTACACTAGAGCATTGAAATTGTTTAACGCTACAGTTTGGCGGGTGGCTTGGGTTGGCTTGAGGTGGGCGTTTCTGTTAGATCTGATTGATGCGCCTTGTGTGCTTGATTGGCAAACAAGCCACAGCAAAAGCTTGCGGTCAGCATATTATTTTTAGTTGCATGCATCAGTTTTTAAAGAAATGCCAAAGCATTGACCACTTGCTGATTTTCAGAGTAAAGGCCACAACAAAAGCACATGACAGGCTATGCTCGGGCAACTGGCAAAAGCCAGAGCTCTGTGTTTATGCGCAGTTGAGCAATTTGCTTTGCCTGACTTTTATTTTATTTTATTTTAATTGTTTAGCAAAGAAAGCCAACCAAGTTGGTTTATTTGTGGTAGTCTACATGGCGTATGCTTAATTTAACGTATAGTCTAACTCAAACATTTGCTAAACAGCGCTACTGCTCTTTTCTTATCGATAGGCATGTTATATGTTAATTTGAATTATGTGTGATCGAGCAACAGCTGTTAGCTTAACATGCTGAATGTTAATGCGATCAGCAGATGTTAGCTTAACAGCACAATAGCAGTTTAGCTGGACTTGACATTATTCTTTGTATGTTTTGCAAGTGCAACCAATGAAAATGCAATAAAACTTACATCAACTGTTTTTAAACTCAAATTAACCCATTTAATTTGATTTTTTTTTATAGTTTTAGCAGCTGCTTCGTTTACGCAATGAGCGTGTTAAAAACAAACTTTGATTAATGGCAAAAAAGTTTACAGATTTCGTTGAAATTTTCATTTGCTGTTTGGCAAACCAATTGAATAAACAATTTCACTTGTAAACATTATTTCTAGTTGATTGGCACGCATGTAAATAAATCAGCAATTAATGCATTTAAATACACATAATTAAATTATGTTGCATGGAAATCAATGAATGCATGTATAATGCATCATTATTTTGTAAGCTGGTTATTGTCGTAATAACGAACAGCTCGTAAAAAGCAACATTTATATAAATTAACACCTTTATTGCGAATTTTAAATGAAATTTAACTGATTTGCGCATGATTTGCATAAATTATAATAAAAAAACTATATGTATGTATTTTTAATGCTAACATTTATTTTAATTTATGTTCGTTAGCTTGTTCAGCTTTAATCAAATCAAATTCGTACTGCAATTTGTTGTTAGCACTGCCAATAGTCAAACAACATTTTTATCAGACTGGCATATTGACCAAAAACATGTTGCAATAAATAATTGATTGAACTTTTTAAACGCGCAGAGAAAAAAGACTGAAAAAATATGCAAATAATTAGTAGCAGGATTCATTTCATTTGCGTTAGGAAATGAAATGAAAATTAAATAAAGAGCAAGCTATAAAAAAATATATGTTTAATAAGTAATATGCACACACACATACTAAATAATTTGTACTAAAAATATGCGCAGTCTGTAAAGCGCAGTGCTGTAATTTAAATGGAAATTTAATTAAATCGTTTTGACTGCAAGAAATCAAAATGCAATTTGCTGCTCTAAATTAATAAACAAATTTTTTATATATAATTATAGCTACTGTTTATTACTGGCTTGAATCAATATGCGTATACGTTATATTGCATATTTACTTGGCAAACAAACTGAATTTCACAAATACTATGTTGCGTACAACATTTTCGTTGAAGTAACCACACACAGATACACACAAATACAATAAACTCGACAGCATGTAGTGCGGCAAGGTAAAATGACAACAACTGTGGCTTAAAGTAAATCAAAATTAACCAAAAATGTTGTCACTGCTTGATTTCAATGCCTGGCATAGTTGCGCGTGTGTCCTGGCAGTAAATTCCTTGCCCTAAAGCGGGATTGAGGGTGAGAAAAGCGTGCACTTGAATAAATAACTTTGCCAATGTCCAAATTAATAGAATACAAATATGCACAGTGAGGTGGAAAAGTTAAGCAACGATTGATTTAGCGCTATGCCATGACATTTTCCACATTCAATGCAAATTGATTTCAATATTGGCATTTAATTAAATGCAAACAGACGTTACCTGGTGGAGCTTGCAAATTATGTACACTACCGCTCCCCCCACCCCTTGCGCTGCTCTTTAAGAACTTCATTAAAATGCCAACAGGCGGCGCACAAACCAAAGCCAAAAATGTACAAGTGCTTGCTTTGCCTATAAGCCCAGCCCAGCTCAGCCCAGTCCATTGCCAGCAGTCTGCATTTCATTTTGTAAATTTAAATGCCAGTTGACAATGCTACACCCCAACCACACACACACACACACACACACACACACACACCGAGCTCTAGAGCGTCCACTTCAATGCCAGTGTAATTGTTGTTCGTCTGTAAGCGCCCTGCAGTTATTTGCATTCAAATCGCAATTTTTGTCTCATTAGGAAGCAGAGGGTGAAGGTCTTGTTGCTTCGCACTGGCCACATTTTTGGACTTTGAAACATGGCTGGCGCATTAGCAGGCAGTGCCGAGCTAGCCCAGACCCCAGCCCGTTGTCGCTTAAGTGTCCCAAAGTTGCGCCGGCCACAGAGCCAACAAGTCAGACAGACAGTCAGTCAGCCAGTCTCAGTCGCAGTCCCAGTTCCAGTTCCAGTTTGAGTTTGAATCTGAGTCGCAGTCAACGACAATGTTATCGCCTGCGGGCTTTAGTTTAATTTCACTCCAATTTTCATTGTACAATTTTCACATTTTTCGATATATATATATATATATATTGTGGTGTGAGTTGCAAGTCCTCAAGCCAAGGGTTGGCTGGCTGGGCTGTCTGGCTGCCTGCTTTGCCAACTGATATTGCCTTTTAAGTAAATCAATATCGAATGCCACGGATTTAAGTTTGCCAAGTCAAAGAATAAAGAAGATACCATGAATAAAATGCAAGTAAATGGAATTGAGTGTAAGCCATTGTAGACTATTTAATGCTCTCATTAACTAAGTTTAGCTTTATAATTATATGCAAATAAAATTTGTTACGTAATTTGAGCACAAAACTTTGTGCGCTGCCTACAGTTTTACGCTTTAAGCTGTTGCCGTTTAATATTATCATATTACCTATGAAACGTTTTGTCTGTGTGTTAAAAAACAATTTTTGCATTAATTTCATTTAATTGCTTTATAGCATAGTCCACTGTGCTTAGCTGTAGCAGTGCAGAGTGAATTTTTGTGATGGTAAATGAAAAGAATTTTGTGCGGATTTTCTTTTTATTTGGGCTTTTCGGTTTTTTTTTTTTTGGTTTGTATATTTAATGTGCGCGTTTTTAATTTTCCAAAGTGAAAAGCAAATTTGTCACAGTTTCGTTCGCTTGTGTTATTGGATTGAGTTGCGTTTGATGAGGTTTGCGCTTAAATTTGTTTTTGTATTGCGCCGATTGTGTGGCGCGGCTCAAGTCGTTGTGCGGCTAATGCTAATAAATTATATGGCAGCTTTCAAATTGAAATCCGCGATGGCGACGACAACGACGAACTCAAACGAAATTTAATTGAAAAACTGTTTTCACCGCATTTTGCATATAAATCAGTCGCTACACTCAGTTAGCCTAGCTTCAGCTCCAGCTCTCTGCCTAGTCTAGCAGCAGCCTTGAGCTGCGACAAACAGCATTCGCAACCATTGGTCATGCATATATAGCAATAGCAATAGCCTAACAAACATTCAGCCTCAACCCACCCTCAACCCCACCCCTCCATTCCACATACATGTCCTGCATTTGGGCAAACAAACGTGCACCGCATGGGTCACTGCATATTGAGCACGACAGTTTATGTATGTGTGTGTGTGTGTGTGTGTGTGGGCTGCTTTGCCACGCCTCCTCATGCATAGTATGGCGCTCTGTGTGGCGTGCGCTTTCAATTAGTAATTTGTCAGCGAGTTTTAGCATTGAGTTTTGTGAAAATTACGTTGGGCATATGAAAAGCTGTTGAAATTCAATTTTACAACTAAGCTAACAACATGGCATAAATAAACAAAAATCTGTTTGCATTTTTACTCTAAAAACAAAAACCAAATAACAAAAACAAAAATCAACTGGCTTGGCATGTTATAGTTTTGTTTTCGAATTGCATATTTTTTACAATTTAATTAAAATGTGTACAAATTTAAATTTGTGTTGGCACTTTTAATTTTTTATGGAATTTGGCAAACAAATTGAGTTGTCTTGTTAGCTGAACTCAATTATAACTGAATAACATATTTTATTTATCATTAAAAACTTTTTAGTGACAAAATTTGTCACCTTAATTATTTCCTTTGGCTTTATGTTTTTTTTTTTTATTGAAAGAATTTTTTTTCAAATTAATTTTAACTATCTATAATAATAATGTGCCTTATCTTGAATAATAAATTTTGAAAAAATTATAACATTAGATTGGATTGGATTTTTTTTTGATGAAGCAGTCTTCTTCCAATAATTATTTAAATGGGGTAGAGTGTGATATATTATATTTGAATGTAAAACATAATTTCTTACACAATAGCTGTGATTTTTAAAATATTTTTAAATTTTACATTTGTGTTTGAAAATTCATGAATATGTGAATTTTTTTTAATTTTTACGTTTAAAAACTTTTGTTGAAGTTATAAAAGAAAACGTTGCAACAGATTTTTGTCAATATACTTTTGCCCACTTGTGTTACTTTCCTTTCAATAAAAATAGTTTGTGAAATAAATAATAAAAAAAATAAAATAAAAGTATTGTATATATAAGTAAAAGCTACTAAATGTTAATTAAAAACAAGCAAGCCGAGTTCTGCATAACAATTTATAATTAATATCGGTAAATTGAGATAAATGTAAAGAACAAGTATCCAATATTGTTTATCAATAAAACTGCAGTGAAATTGTTTGTATAAAAACTATACACGCTGACTTTTTGTTAAAATAATTGAATGCTTTATGTTGTGGTTTGTCATTTTATCATTATACCAGTTGGCAGTGTGGGCAATAAAATGCTGTAAGCGGTGTAAACATTGTCACGCTGAATGGTTTCGAATTCGCGATTTACGCAGCAGGAAATGATGCGGTTCAAAGTGATTTTGATTAGGATATGCGACGCCTGACAAAAATGCTACAAAATACGTTTGAAATGCAATTTGTGCATAGAATTTGATAGTCATGCTCAATTGGCAATTGCTGAACTACTTGAATTGATTAAAGCGTTTTGTAATAGAAAGAAATACTTTTGTTGAATGCAAAATTCAAACACATTAGCAGCATGAGCTATTGATAACTTTTGCGTAAAATGCTGCAGGGCAAACAATAATGCTCAAATGCAACATTAACAGCACACACACACACATATGCACACACACACACACATATGCACACACACACACACATATATATAGAAGCAACAGCAGCACAGCTGCCACCTACAAGTGCTCAAACAATAAAGCGACGGAAGTAGCAAATAAAATTCAAATTTGTGCCAAAGTGTTTCAGCGCGTAGGGGAGGAGTGCGGGGTAGCTTTATGCAAAATGCTTGCTGCAGTTGATATCAAAAACGCTAATGTGCAAGCCCATGTGACTGTGTGTGTGTGATCAAGTGCTTTATGCCATGTGTGTGTGTGTGCGTGTTGGTTGTAATAAATTTTACTCGTTGCGCTATTTTCACATTTTCATGGCTGGCATATTATTTTTGCCAGCTTTAGGCGTCTGCATTTATCCTTAACTGTATGCCTGTGTACACAATATTATTATGCTAATTATCTTTTGATATTTCAATTACAATTACTATGCGCCCCAGCTGCCAAATCTGCAAAGCTCAACTGTATGCTAAAATATTTTAATTGGATTTTTTTTAATATGCAAAACTAGTAGTTGCTTTGAATTATTGCAGCAAACAAAACAAATCTTAAAATATTTATATTTAATTTAACAGCTTACTTAATTTATTCTCTATATTAACTCTATATTAATATATTTTTTAATATTAAAAATTAGTTATGGCATCTAAGTCGTTGCTTCGAATTATTGTAGCAAACAAAAAAATCTTAAATATTATATTATATAATTATAAATATTTATTTTAATTTATTAGGCTGACAATTAAACGCTGATCGTCTGTATATTAAAGTATTTTAATTGCATTTTTTAATATTAAAAATTAGTTATAGCGTATAAGTAATTGCTTGAAAATCTTAAATTTTTTATTTTACGCGCAACTTGTTTGTTTTATTGAGCTCAGCATTAAACGCTCAGCTTATTAAACTTTATTTTGAAGTATAAGCGCTTATAACTGCCCACAATTGGATTCGCTTGTATATTAACAAAGGTAATTCAGGTGCGCAGCTGCTTAATAACATTCATTTTCCCAAATGTGCGGTTACGTTAAAGCCAACAAACGCCAAAAATGCGGCGCAATAATAATTGCCAGTGCTTGTTTATGTGTGTGCGTATGCGTATGTGTGTGTGTATGAATATAACCTATCTGGCCATAATACATGAGCTACATACACATATATTGATGCTATATCCTTTGCAAAAGCCACATTAACAACAACAAATATGCGTAACAATAATAACGCACATATATGCGTTGCAGTTTGTGTGTGGGTGTGTGTGTGTGCTTAATTGTCTATATGTTTGTTTGCATGTGTGTGGCCTCACAATTGTGCTTTGGGCTATATTGTTGCTACTTTTGCCCTTTTGTTGCGGTAATTAAATTAAACTTAACACGCACTACGCACCATAAAATGTATCGAAAACAAATGATTGAGAGACAGACAGCTGCGCCCAATGCCACGCCCACGCAACTAATTATATATATATACTCCACACACTGTAATGTGACTAATAAGTGCATTACTAGAGCAATAAATGCTGCGCCAATTACTCCACTGTGTGCTGTAGCGCTACTTAAATCTTTTATTTTAAATATTTATGCGTCGAGACGCTGCGCATAAAATTGATAAGAAAAACACATGTAAATTAAAATTTATTGCTTAGCAATTTATGTAAATTATTCGACAATTTATTGAACATATATTGGCAATTAATTGTTAAATAATGTACATATTTTTGTCTGCATTCATTTAACAATCTGCAGCTGAATATAAATCTTGCTAATTGAAGTATGCATGTCTGGCCTGCGTTTGTGGCCAGGCCAATCAATTGCAACACCAATGCAAACAACAACAACAACAACAAAGAGCAAGCAATAAGCAAATACAATTTAACAATGCACAAAAGCTCAAAGGCATTCGGCAAGTAAATTTACCAAGTTTTTAGTGACATGGAATCCTTTGAATTTGCGCAAATGCAATGCTGACAAATATTGATAGTGAACCTAAAATGAACTACACATGTTAAATTAATGCTGGCTAACTAATTTGATTTGTGTCAAATGTTAAAGCTCAAATGTTGCTTAGGCAAGGTTTTTAAATTGTTGCAACATTATTTAAAGCGTCGATTGATTTCAACAACAATAAATTAGCTTGCTTAATAAATTAAATTGATAACGCTTAAGCATAAATAGCAATTGTTTAAAAAAGTAGCGCTGGCCATAACTAACACTTTAAGCTATAATTAATTAAAATATTTATTGCATCTTTTATGCTATTAAAAACAAATTGGCGCACATAATTTTCATGGCTTTCAAACTTTGTTGTAATGTAGCAAAATATTTTTGCAAAGTTTTTAATAATTAAGATAAACAAATGTGCTGCAAAGCAAACAAACTATAGATTGCAAATAATAATAATAATATAAAGTGCTTGTTTTTATTGTAGTTTGTGCATGTTTGTCAAGCGAAAAAGTTGAAATTGCCAGCAGAATTAATTATATTTAGACAGGTACTTGGCCAGTTTAACTGGCAAAGCTCTTAGCCTATATAACTGTTTTAGATTTATGTTTCACTTCAAAGCGCATTTGCTAATGCAACTTTAACGATTACAAATTCATATCTAGTACTCAAAAGATGCAGCACTACTAGTTTTGTCTAACAACCTTTCGGTTGTAGGCGCTCTGTCATAAAACTACAACATTTTTTATGGCTCACATAAAGCAAAAAGCCATTGCATACAAACATCTTACAGGCACGAATACACACACACACACACACACATATGCACACACTGACATAAGAGTTTGCTGGGAATTTTAGTGGGCTTGCATTTAGCTCTAATTGGCTGAAAGCATAGAAAGCTTTTGGCCATTCAAAGCAAACGTAGGGCAAGCAAAAGAATAACTAAACAAAATTGCAATACACGAGTCCTTCATGTTCTACTACCATACTATATAAATATAAGTTTTAAAGTGTTGCCTAGAGCATAAGCAATTGAGCAATAAGTTAACAGTATGTTAAGTTAACAGCAGTTATGTTAAAGCGTGAAAAGACAAAGCGAGCAAGTAAAGTTTAGTCTGTTAAGTAAACAAAAATTTAACAATTAATAAAATTATATATTAGTGTGTGTTAAGCCAACAAATTATTGTACAAATATGCATTATAATTAAGTGCATTTATATACGCACAAGCTTAAGTTGAATTAAATCAAATCAAAGTGTTCTGCAGCATTCTAATGCTGATTTAAAGATTTTTAATATAATCAAAAGTAGCGACTCTCGTTATATATTTAAACATGAAATTAATGTTCAGCTTGTAAGCACAACAATGTCTACAGTTAATTCAATGCATTCTTCATTATTATTTTAAATCACTACTATAAATAAATATAAAGTGACTGCTTTGACTTTAGCTCTAATCTCTTCAGTTGAGTTTGCAGCGTCTGTAGCTTTATTTATTATTAATATATGATAATATTTGACAACTGTCTGGCACGAATTAGTTTATTTACTGTCACACTGTGCCATTTAAGCTTTTGATTGCATAAGCTTTTGGCCCTTAAATCCATTAGAAAACCACTCAGCAGCAGCAGCGGCAGCAGCAGCCAAGGCAATGCTAATACCCCAGGCGTTGTGGAGTAAGCGGCTTGACAGCAATGTATATTCATTGCAATCGCAAAAAACTAAGCTTAGCGCATGTGTGACACTCAATCAAATGTCAAAGCTTTAGCTACGCTTTAAGATTATGCATACGCCGCGTGTGACGACCACAAAGCTTAGACGCCAGAGCTTAGCACTAACAGTTGCTGTTGCTGCTGCTGTTGCCTTCTTACCAACATAATTAAAATTGTGGCTGAATTATATATGTGTGCAAATGGCACCTGTGGCGGTCGACCGCAGCTTTGTATGTGTGTGTGTGTGTGCAACATAGCGCTGCACGTGCGCTGCTGTGGTTACTGCAACTAAAAAACAACAATATTATAAAAAAAAAACACACACACACAAAATTAAAGTTGTCTGCTTTGCCATTTCATGCTATAAATTTTAAGTGCAGCACATTAGCGCGCTACAGTCTTGAAAAAAATAAAATAAATATGCTGGCCAGGCCAACTGGCGCGTTGTGCACCTGTCCAGCAAACTGCCACAGAGCTTTTAGTTGTGTGTGTGTGGCATAGCGACATATGGTGGTGCTATAATTGCCAGCGAAGTGCAAATTTCAGTTGTTTTTTGTTATTTTGTTTTTTAAACCAACATTGAAATGACTTTGCCATAAAGCGACTGCTGACCCAAATTTGGCTTTTGGCTTATGCGAAAATAAACTTTGCTACGCCCACTTTGGCTGCACTTTCCAAAACTTAACTTGACTCATTTCTAGTTGAGCCATTTGTCGCTGTTTTATGCCCATTTTTACAGTTATAATTTAGCCAGTTCGCTTTTGGACAACATAATCACTTGTTATGCATATAATTTTCTGCATGAACAAACGCCCTAACTAGGACTAGTACTTTTACTTTAACTGCTTATTGTAGCTCAAGCGCTTGCTGCTGTTCATAATCATTAGTTAGCCTGGCTGGGCTGGCTGGGCTGGCCATGCTATGAATAATGACTTGCCACTTTGGTATTGGTAAGCAAATAGCTGCGCTGCAAAATTATTTATGTGCCTTTTGGCCAATGAGAATTGGGACTTTGGTTTGACCAGGCGCGCTTGAAGGTCGCCTGTCAGTCTCAAGTGCAGCACTTAATGGGGCGTATTTAATGCTGAGTAATGGCACAACACACACACACATACATACATGTATTTGTATTATTAAGCAGCTTAGTAGCACAAATTATAATTATTATGCACAATATGTAAAGTGCATTAAAATCTAATGCGGCAAATTCAATAGCAAAGCCATTTAATAAATTAAACAATTCGAGTTTATAGTTTAAAATGCAAACTGTTATGCATTTTTTATTTAACAAGCGCAGCTTTAATGCCATTTTATTTTGCTCTTTATCTACTTTATTTGTTTACTTGCTTGGCAGCGCGTATAGCATTACCCGATTTAATGGAGCCCACTGATTGTTTATAAATAAATACGCATGCGAACAACAAAGACATGTAAAAATAGCAGCAAATGACCCAATGCACTGCGCTGAAATGAAATGAATTTTAAAAAACTTGCGCAAAAGTGGCCCAATCTGCAATGGGGGCTATATTAAAAATGCATTATGAAAAACACGTCTGTTTATTGTGGGTGCAGCGCCCAAAAAGCAGCGGAGTGCGGTGCACAAAAAAGCGACGGATTTTATGACCTGCACACACACACACAGTCTTACATATATATATGCGATGCTGCTGCAGCAGTCAGCCGTATATAAACATGCATCAACGTGCTGCACGCATCGCCGTAAACATGCTGCATGCCCCCATTGCATTGCAGTTGAGTACTATGGCTATTGCATGCAAGCCCGGGTGCTGAACAAGACCCAACACGACACGGTACTCATTTCAAGTGACCGCCCACTTCAATAGCACACACACACACACACGCACACACACATCACTTCATTCAGCAGCAAATTGAATAACAACATTTTCCATTTGCTGCATATTTTATATGCTGATTAAATTAAAGTTGTAACGTGTTTTACTCACTAACCGAACAGAGAGAGAGAGAGAGAGAGAGAGAGAGAGCGAGCGAGTTAAAAGCAATAACATAACATAAAGAAATGCGTAGAGCTGCTTCAAATTTCTTACTAATGCAATATGTTGTCAACAGCTTGTGCCAAATTTGTTAAACTTAATTAATTAATGTTGTTTTTTAACTAACTAATATATCCAAGTTTATACAATTTGTTCGCTGCATTTATTTAATGCATGCTCATGCATGTTCAAGTCGCTTTTGTTAGCTGCAGCGCAAATAAATAAATAAATATGCAGCTTACACTTATTGTTTTTATTTTTTATACATAACGCAGCCCGCAGATGACTGTAAATACAATATGCCAGTTTTAACAGTCGGCAGTATAATTTCAGTACATTCGGCTTATGATTTACAATGCCGCCAAATAAAAATATAAAATAATATAGAAATCATACAATAACTTGGTTCGTTTTCCATATCAAAATAGCAGCATATAGCACATAAGCGTATTTACAGCTTAACAAATATTTTGTAATTGTTTTGCGGCTTAGCGTTAAAGCTATATATGCCCCATAAGCATGTGTGTGTGTATATTTAAAACAAACTGAACTCTAAAAAATATGTCTATTTGGCATTCAATATTGCTTTTACATTTAATTTTAAATGAAATCCAATTAATTATCTACAACAATACAAATACAATGTCAAATCAAACAGAGAAAATTGCAATAAAACTAAATTAATATTACACAATACGCAATATAGTAATGTGCCTAATAATATTTACACACACGCACACACACACACAGCTAACTATTTACATGCGGCTGAACATTGTATAAACATTTTTCATTTATATAATTAAATTCAAATGTTGCCTGCTAGCTACATTTTTATGTCAGAATTATTATTGCTGACAGTGTACGCAACATGTTTACAACATTTTTTGCAATTTTGAATGCAAAACACGCCCACTTTTAAACTGATTCTATATGCAGTTTTATCACATCCGCTGTAATGTAACCAAAAATGTTGCAATTGCTGGCACAATTTATAAACATAATAAAATTTTAGCCAAAAATTTGCATAGTCGTTATTATCGGGTTCACAGTTCATGCTAATGCTGATTTTTCAGTCAGCAGCACATATTGTGTGGCTGTGCTAAATTAACTAGAAAGGTGGCTAAACATCTTTAGGCGGTTATTTGAAATTTGATGTGAAGTTTGCAAGTTTTATAATTGCTTGCATACTAATATTTATTATTAAGCGCAATATTTCATATATTTCATTTGCCATTGCGCTTCGGCCGTTAAGCGTATGTTATGTTAATTAACATAAGTCGCACTTTGCGCTCACTTCAGCTCATGCACAGCCCATAATGGTATGCTATGCTTTTTTTTAAAGCGTATTTAGCATTCATTATGCACTCAATTGAACTTCTGCACATTGTTTGCTATTTGCTATTTAGTTGCTCATAATTTACGCATAATTATTGATGGCAAACATAGCGCTGGTTTTGCAATTGTTTAACCCATACCAATAAACAGCAACTAGTAGTAGTCGTGGCCGGCCATCAAGTGTGTGCTGTTGTGTTTGTGTGTGTTGTTTTTAGTGGGCAAACAAATTGACTTGCCATTAAATATTATTATCAATTTTGCACACATTTTGCTAATTTTTATATAATTGCATATTAATTTTGTGCTACACTCTGGCCATTTATTATGTGGCATGCTTTTAAACTGCCACAGCGACCGCTTGACAGCAGCAGCAAGTAGACACTAAAACACTCTTGCTTTCATTAAGGCCAAGCGCCAGGAAGGTGGAGGAAGTAAGGCAGTTGGGGCAGCTTCCTGGCCGTGATTAATGCGCCGCAATAATGTTAGAGTTTGCTTTAAAATAAAGCGAAGACCAAACGGGAAATGGTTTCAAAGTAATACACACACACACACTAAGATATATTAAATAAGTGCATGCCACACACACACACACACACACACACACAGACATATAGCTGCACACATGTGCACAGCCATTTTCTTAGCTGGCAAATATTTTTGTCTGTTCGCAAAATATTTAACACAATGGGCGTTAATGGCTGTGGCCGCTGGCGAAATTTTTATAGAACTTGTTTCGCTTTTACTTGAAACATAACAAACAATAAATTAACAGCTGCATGACAGCGTCGAGTGCTTTGCCAGCCAGCCCCACTAATTGCAAGTATGCTGACTCTGGCTGTGGCCTGTGCCATATAAATAAATTCCATTGCCGACTTTTACTACAAGCGCCAAAGCAAGTTGCAATTTAATAATTTTAACACTGCTTTTGCTTTTATACATTAATTAATAATGATATTATGCACAAAAAAGTTGCAGCGCCGCAAAGTTTTCATGCAACTTGCAGCCAAAAGTATTGAATACTTAAACCCAACCCTAACTGCCACCCCCACTGGGCGTACCCAGGCGCCATAAAGTGTTAGTTTATTAAGTGGCTCGGCTGCATACGCAGCAGGCAGCAGCAGCAGCAGGCAAAACAACATTCATGAGAAAGTTGGCTGGCCCCAGCTCTTGGGCTCACACATTTTAAGCGTTTTTATAGACATTTTATGCACATAACAACACGGCGTATGCGTAATTTGGGCAACTTTCAGCGATTTATGCGCTAGGAATGCAGCAAAATAATAAAAAAATATAAAAACCTAGCTATGTGTGAGTAAAAGTTTTAAGTGTGAAGCAAACAATGTTGCATAATTTAATTTAAGCGCAAAAACTTAAGCTTTAATATATAAACTAATATGCTGCATAGTTTTTTTTTGGTTTTGGCAGTTAACTTGAATAAACAATCAAGCGCCAAGTTCAAACAGCATGTCATTAAAATGAAATTGCTTGCGGTTGCTTGTGTGTGTGTGTATGTGTGTGTGTTTGTTAAGTGCGTTTACCTTCAACGAGACAAACAAATTGCGCACTAAGTGTTGGGCAAAAGTGCGGGGCAGAAAAGAGCGCGCGCGGCGCTGTTAACAATTGTCGATAAATCATTACATGCCAAATGCTTTGCTTGTTTTCCTGCCTTGTGCTCTAACTATATATGTGTGTGTGTGTGTGTGTGGAAATAGGTAGTGTTAGCATACACAGACATTGGCAGGCTGACACTTGAATAAACATAAATGCATGGCGCTTATGTAAAAAGCACCCAACGGGGGCACTTATCACAAACTGGGCGATGTCTGCTGCTAGCTGCTGATGCCCCGAAGACTCTCCATGCCATGAGTGATTGCTCTGCATATGCTGCCAGTATATGCGTGTGCTGCTGCTGCTGCCTGTCATGCGATACTTTGACAGTCTTTGTTTGCAATGTCAGCCCGACGAACAGGCAGCCAGCCAGCCAGTCAGTTAGTCTGCTAAGTGTGAGATTCTGCATAGCGTGTTATATGCTTGGCCATAGTACAGACGAGATGACAATGGCAGCCTGAAGCGCACTAGCGCTTGAGGCGTTATGTAAATTTGCGGTTTTACTTGCATGTGTGTGTGTGTGTGTGTGCTGTGTATCGTGTATGAATTGAGTGCTGCTTTTTCTGATGCTGCTGGCTGCCTTGTGTGATTTGCTGTTAGCGACTTGGTAGTGTCAAGTCGTCAAACAGGTGTGTGCTGTATAACTCAAGATGCAGCCAGTCAGTCAGCAGTCAGCCTTTAAATTAAATGAATATTTATTAAAGCTTAAGCGCCGCAATGCCAAGCGCTAGCAACTCGATGCAACTCAACTCGAACTCAACTCATCTTAACGTTATGCAAGCAGCCCTAGGCACACAAACGTGGCAATGACGTGGGCGCTGGGGCTCAACGCGTTTATGCCTCAATAAGCTCATGATTAATAGCGCGCCCACGACAAGCGCCCATAATGAGCAAAAGGCAATGCTCAAAGTAAGCTCGCGCCACACTGAGAGCAGAGGCGGCAAATTGTCGATAATATATTTAAAGCAAGAGCAATGCACTTGCTGTTATTTTAGTACGCTTAACTACAAACAAATGTGTGTTTTAAATTTAAATAAATTACTTATAGCGGCAAATGAGCTTAACAGCAAACTCAGCGAGCGTTCTGTTAAACTTTGCTATGTTAAGCTGCTGCTGTTATTATAAATTTATGCTAACAGTGAGATCTGTCGATATTTTAGAGCGGTCTGTTAAGCTTTGCTATGTTAAGCTGCTGCTGTTAATTACAACTATGTTAACAGCGAGATCTGTTGATATGCTTAACATTGTTATTGGCTGCATATTGTTATTGTTTGTTAAGTTATAAGCTTAAATTAAATTAAATAAATTGCATTAATATTGGTTTGACTGTTAACATTCTATTATGTTGTTAGAGAGCATGGCAAATTATAATGTATATTTTAGCTGATACCAAAGCTTGTGTTCGTTAGTGTATTGCTCACATTACGCATACGCCACATTGGACTTTGGCTGTTGAGGTTGTAATGCGCGCACTCGTTGTCGCTTGAATATGTTTTGAAGTTATGCGAGACGCTTTGAAGGATTTATGTAAATATTGAAGATGCCATCGTCAGCGTTAGCATCGTTTAGCGCATAACTTCACACACACGCACACACACACATTCTAAATCAACTAAAGTTGCTGAGTTACACCTTAATGCTTTTACCATTAGCATATGGGTGTGAGCGCAATGGCATTTGGTACTGAGCTGACAGGCAGGAGCAATTGGAGTTTAGCTATGCTTGCTGTGCTGTTGATTTTGCGTTTTTCGGCTTTCTGCGTTTTTGTTTGCATTGCTGTGGGCTCTCCAGGCCGCTGTGATCCTCTGCTGGCAGTTAATGTTACGTGTAAATGCGCATTTCCGTTTCCTGCGGCTGCCTCACAGCACCCCAAATGTGCCTCTGCCTCATCATTCACACACTACAGCTGCCATTTCGCTGGCTTTGTCAAAAAGCCAACTGTTTGACAGGAAGTTGCGTCAAGTATTTTACAGCCTATTTGCATTTCGTTGCTCAAGTCAAAGCGATTGGCACACAACTGAAACATGCAGCTGTCTTTATGATAAATGTTACATTGATTACCTGCCATATATAGAAAAGTCATTTGAACGTTTTTATTTTTTTGTTTATTTCTTGTGCTGTCGGCACTCGTTACTTTCATTAGCAGTTGGGCGCTTGTTTGTTTTTGCTTTTATGCACTTCCTGAGCCTTAAATTGAATTATCATGTTGTCGCTGCTGTGTTACTGCACTTGGCGTTTTTGCATTTAATCAAATTCTAGCATTTTTTTTCAACGGCGCTAAATTGTTGCCCTTAGAGCTATTTGCTGGTTGGTTTGCTGTGATGCTTTTTTTCGCCAGTTAATTTAATTTTAATTTTGCTGCACGTAAAGTTTGCAGGCATTAAAGTGACTTTTTAATTGCGTTATTAGAGTTTACAAAGCGTTGCGCTAGACAAACACTTGACTGTGTTTAAACTCAGCGAACGCTAAAGTGAGGCCATGTCATATTATTTCATTTAAATATTTTAACAATAAGCTGTTAAAAGTTTCAATTAAATTCATTTCAACTTCTGCTGCCGCATAAAGCGCTAACTTTGATTAAAACAAAATAGAACAGAGTTCTAAAATTCAGTGCGCCAAGCTGTGGCGCTCAGTAGAGAGATAAATCTTAATGCTTAGCACATCAGCTCGCTCACTCGTTCGTTGGTTCGTTCGCTCGCTGGCGTTTTCTATTTGTTATTTGTACAATATGCGCGTAAATCGCGATTTCAACGGCTAAATATTGATTGAATGAATGTACTCAATATGCATGGCAAATGCTTCGCATTGCTTTTATAACCAACAGGCGTTGCCAGTTCTATCTATCAAACTATCAACTCTATCGAAATACATGCATATAAAACTCCTGTCTGTCTGACTGACTGACTGTATCTCTGTGTGTGTATGTGTGTGTGTGGACAGACAGTTAGTTGGCAATTGAAACTGCGCTGCATTGGCTGACTGCAGGCTTACCCATAACATTGAAAGAGACAGAGTTGCATTTTGGGTCAGGTTATTGCAATGAAAATCCCTTTAAGCTGCTAAATTCAAACTGCATTGGGTGGCAGGCAGGCTCCATGGCTCAGTTGGTCGAACTAGGCAGCAGCAGCAGCAGACTGTGCGGCTGGCCACTTGAAACTCGCTCAAAATCATGTTACCTGCACGCTTTGGCCATCTATTCTGTATATCCAATGCATGTTGCCTACTTTTAGGCGCCGCCACAGCAGCAGCAGCAGCAGCAGCAGCAATAGCAACAAAAGGCACAGCATACAGCAGAGCTCGTGTTATTGCAGCACTGAACGATTTATTGAAAAGTGCGCATGGGATAATGCAAACATGAAGCTACATGAAAACGTGTAGCTACATTGAAAAGGTATGCATGTGTATGTAAATCTATATGCGTGTATATGTGTGTGTGCCACTTAACGCTTGAGTTTCAATTGATGCTGTGGTAACGCTTTATTTTGAGTGTAGTATAGCTGTTCCTATCTTTTGCCCCCCTACGCTCGATTTCAGTCTCTAGCGATATTTTTGTTAGCTTGCGGCGACTGCTACCTTTGTTGCTGCTGCTATTTCAATTACTGAGCATTTATTAATTCGCTTTAATGTATGCACATCAATTGCTTTAATTTTTTTGGCTTGTCTTTTGTAGCTGCAGTTAAATAAAAGATTTATTTTTATTATGCATAAAATTACATTTGATTAATATATAATATATAAACTCAAAAAGCTAAATAATAAGTTAACAGCAAGCAACTAGAAATTGATTATGTTAGCTGCACATGCTGTTAAGCCAACATTACTGCTAATGTAACAGCGCAGCTTTTGCACATGCTGTTAACTTTAACATCGAGATCTGTAATGCAATCTAAGACAGCATTTTTATGTTTCTTTTAGAGTTCAAATATACACAATTTCATTATAATTTTTATAGTTTTTGTCATAACTTTAAATTAATATCAAGCTCAAAGCAAGCTAAAATTAGCTTCGAGCTGGTTTTAGGCGCAAAGGCTGCACTTTAAGGCATTTTTATGACTGCTCGTCATAGTTTAATATTACTAACAATAAAATGTCTCTAAGCTTTGCGGCTGCTACAATTTACTTTAAGTTATATGAGATCTCACTGTAGCGTTACTAAATTTGCTTTGGGAAAAGCAAGCGCAATGTAAACAAATATTGGTTACTTTTGTTATATATTTTTTTATAAATAAAGTAATCAATATAACATGTAAACAAACTGAAGCAGCTAAAATTTCTTGCTTACTTTATTTTTGACCAATGCATAAGCCAAGTAGCTGTATCCTTTTTGACTTTGAGACTATTTACTGTATCTGCTTTTGCACACTTGACATTGTTTGTTTGTTCTATCAAGTTCGCTTCTATGCAGATAAAAACAGTTGTTGATTTTTGTATAATGCTCATTATGTGCCACACGCAACATACACAAACTGTACGACGACTTGCTCTTAGTTTATTTCATTGTGGCATTTTTCTTTTATAGCTCAACAGCGCTACAACTTCAATCAGACATTTACAGTGGCAGCTTAAATATTTACATTTGACTTAAATATGCGAAATGTTGCATAAATTACAAAATACTATGCCATATACATATTGTGTGCCATTGTATGCACATATTTCGCATACATATTTTGATTCGTGTACCACGCGATATATTTGACATATATTCTCTCTGCTACACACACATACACAAGCATTTTATGACAATGTTTGTAATAAAATTTATTAGATTTCGCTTGTGGCTGCTGTTGAGCTCGTTTGCTGAAATTTACTTTTTATATGGTGGCTAGATTTTTGGCCATAAACTATAATGGCAAATGCTAGGGATAAAAAAATATAAAAACGCTAGCAAAAAGCCAAAAGGGATTTACAAGTTCATGGCTTATGGTGCTCAATTTGGTCCAAACAAATAACAAGAAATTGTTGCCAAAGTATAAATGCAAAGCTAAAATAATAATGCTAAATGTCAAAAATCTGCATTAATTTGTTTGCTATTCAACTAAAATTTGTGCAATGCTTAAAATCAGAAAACTGAACTTTGATGGAAATGTCAATTTCACAGCAAAATAAACGCCAAACGAAATGCAACGCAATGAAACACAAAAAAAAAAGCAGAAAACTTGACAGCTGCTTGCTATAGGTGAATGTCAAGTGGAAAATCGAAACGAAATGTTTGTGCTATGCAAATGCGTGTGGCACAAAAAAAAAATTGAACGGAAAATGTGCTTTAAAGTTGCTTGCGTAAATTTAATTAAAATGCAATTATCAGCAATAGCTTGATAATTAACGTGGCTTACCTTTTCTTTTTTTTTTTTTTGAGGTGGGCGCAAATACAATTAACCCGAGATGAAATGAAACTGGAAACAATTGCAGCCAAAAATTGCAACAAGCAAGCAGCAACTCTAGCCAATGCTAATATTTGCACAACTGGACAATTGAGCTGGCGCTCAGCACTACAGTCTCCAGCCTCCGCCGGTCCCAGTCCCAGTCGTACATTACGCGCGTAGCAAAACCCTGAGAGACGCACAAGACTTGGAATCGACTCAAGTAACGGCAGCGGTGGCAGCGGCAGAGTGAACTAGAGTAATGTCGTGGGAGCTTAAGATAAATAACACTTAAGGAAACGGGTAAAAGAGCGAGAGAAACAATTTGCCGTTTGTGCTTTGAAAAATGCATGAGCCAAAGTAAATGGAAAAAGTTGCCAAGCCAACGAAAATACAAAACAACGCTGATGTTGTTGCTGTTGCTGTTGCTGCTGCGTTGCTAGCTAAAGCAACGGCAAATAGTTTTTGTTACTTTATGCTGGCTTTTCGTTTGGTTCTTTTTATTTTTTTCGCCTGCTTTTCGGTATGGCTGCAAGTACAAAATATTGCGGTCTGCTTTTAGGCGCAATTTGACATTTTTAGTATGAGTCGACGAGCGCATTTGCTGATTTTTTGGCGTTGGCCGAAAACTTTTTAGCTGCTTTATTTATTCGTCGCTTTATTCGCTGACAAGAAATATAGACAATATTTTACACACACACACACACAGATACAGACACTCTGAGTTGGACAGCGGCATGTCGACGCTGACACTTAACATGTCCGTAGACAGTTATTAGGGTCATTGCAACAGCAGCCAAAAGGGCAGCGAGATAAGTTTTGCCATTGCCACACTCCACATGGGTGTTGGTGTCTGTGTGTGTTTTTTAGTTGGTCCAACGTATGTTACAATTTATTGCGTTGTGCGCCTAAGTTGTATACACTGAGTTTAGAGCTGTGCCTTGTTTTTGGGTTCATGCTATTATTTTTGCTGTTGTTGTTATTTTTTTAGTTCAAGTGACTTTGTCAATGGCGTCAGGGGAGAATTTACATATGACACTTACACAGCATGTGCATGTGTGTGTGTGCGCACAATCTGTTTAGTGCGCCTTTGTGCACATAGCTTGTTTGCTATTTTTAGTAAATTGTATTATAGTTTTTAGTGCCTCAACTCAAGTTAACTTTTTTGCTTTTTGAGCGTGCAGGACTTTACTGATGTTGCAATTTCACGCTTGGCAAACTTTGTTGACTCCTGTGTGTATTCTCTCTCTCTCTCTCTCTGGTCAGTGGCTTATGCTAAAAAATTAGTTAATTTAGTTGCACTAGCAAGCTCAAATAGTTTTAGGCCATTTGTAGCAGGCACGCATCGTTTAAGGCCTGGCAAATTGACAAGCCAAGTTATTTTGTATATTTTGCTAGCCCAGCTTTCAATTAGTGTGTGTGGCTTTTTCGTAAATTATGGCCCAACATTACGCATACGCCGCATTGCATACTTGAGCAATTGCATTTGAAAAACTAAAACCAAACACTTTATTTGTTTGCCACACACACACAGAGACGTCTCAAGAGAGAAAGCGAAAGCACTTGCTGCAACTTTGAGCTGTATTATCAAATTTAAGCAAATTGACTGCCACACACACAGACATTTGTTTATTTATTTGTTTGTTTGTGTGGGTCACTTGTCGTTACGGGTCGACTGCACTCATAGTCATGTTGACTTTGACTCTGTCTGTAACGCGGGCACAATGGCAAACACTAACTAAACTACACTCTGGCTATAGAGAAATTCATTTGCCCAACTAAAATAAAACTTTTACATTTAACTGTGAAAATTTTGCAAAAATAACAGCAACGTTCACTACTTTCTTTTTTTTTTTTTTGGCTGCTGCCAATGGCAACGCGTTGCAATTTCCACTCGATGTTGAGTCGTTGTTGTTGTTGTTGTTTTACTGCTTTATTTATTTATTTATTTGGTGTCGTTTTTGTTGCAAGTTTCAACTGTCAAACACAACATCAATTTGTACAAAAAATAAGCAGCGACAACTTTTTCTTGTTGCCTGCGCTGCTTTGCTTGCCATAAACAGTTTTATTTTTATGCAATCCCCCATTTGCAAATGTATGCAAGTTTGCTTTTGGTGTCTGCGCCCGCGCGCGTGTGTGTGTGTGTGTGTGTGTGTGTTAGCACAACAATGCAACATTAAAAAGTCACATTGCTGCTTATTTATTTTGCGATTCAAAGCAAACTTTTGCCATTTGTAAATGCAAAACGTGCGAAACAAAGACACTTATGAGCACTGGAAAGCAGTGGAAAGCTTTTAAATTTGCGTATACTTGATGCTTCAATTCGATGTGCCTGCATTAATTAATTAAATATCTATTTTTTTTTTATTTGTGGCAGCAGCAGTTGGGCGCAAACTTTGCGTAAACTATGGAAAAAATACTTGACTATACTTAAAGCGGTTATCATTATTTTTATTTCCTCTTTTTTTTTTTTTGTGTTGTGCTGCGCTGCGCGTAGCAAAGTTTTTGGCCGCATGCTGTGCAAGTTTTTATTTCGGCTAGCGCCACATTTTCTAATTAAATTCATTTGAGACGCTCACGCAGCGCTGGCAACGCTGCTTGCTGCGTGCTGCGCATTCCAAATGCTACCAACTTGAATTTGTTGCCCCATTTTTTGTTGTTGTTGAGCTCAAGCTCAAGCAATGACCGGCAACTGCACAAATTTGCAAACGCAATCAAAATGAACTTGCATCGGCTCTGCGCATAAGAATATTTACCAACTCTTTTTCACATAATCTAGCTGTCTTACTCAGCTGACGCTGCCGTCGCTGCTGCTGCTGCTGCTGCTGCTTATGCGGCATCAATGACATTGTGTGTAGCATAAAGTAATTTCCGTCTTGCACAAGCGTCGCTTCCGGTGCGGCAAACGTGCGCTATGTCCTGACACTTGCTGCAGATGTCATATGCGTGTGTCTGTCTGTGTGTGAGTCAGTTATTTTTTTCGTCTCTGTGTGTGTGTGTGTGTTGTTGGTATGTTTGTGTGTGAACATGGAAATAATCAAAATGTCGCATTGAGATTGAAAATCACTGCATTTGCCAACACTTCCGCTCAAGTGATGAGCAAGTTGTTGCCCTGTTTATGCATGTGTGTGTGTGTGTGTGTGTGCGTCTGTGGATTTTACAGCATGTTATCAAGAAAATTGACAATAAGTTGCTGTTAAAGACAGCAGCAGATGAGAAATGTGCCAAGTAAGCAATTTTCGTTGCTACGCTTGGCGTATGCGCAATATGTTCAGTTAAATTCTTAATCACTTAGCTCAAGCTCGCTGCTTACATTTTAAAACTGTTGCTAATGCAACTTGCCTGCTAATATGACGCCTTGAGTTATAACTTATGCACTTGCAGCTTAGCCTTGGTGGCGGCAAACTGCTTAACAAGCTGGCCCAAGCCAAAGACACAGTATTAAGTCTACAAGTTGCAAAAGCCAAGCAAAAAAAAAAACGTAAGAAATGAACAGAGCAGAAGTAAAGTAAAGCGGCAAATTGAAAGCTAAACAGCCAAGAGCAACCGCAATAGCAACAACAACAACAACAACAAGAAGAAGAAGAAGAAGAAGAGTGAGCGCAAGAGCTAGAATAAAATGTAGACAAGCAGTTGTAAGTGGCTGAAGCAGCAGCAGCTACTTACTTAAAAAGCATTGAGCCTAAGTAAACTTTTACGCCAACACGCCTGACCAGCGTCCTCGACTGCACTTAAGGCTGAGCACCAAAGGCGTTGGCGTTAGCGTTAGCGCTGGCCAAGGACAATCAAAACGTAAGCTTAATGCAAGGCAAATGATGTACAAACAGTTGAGCTGACGCGCGCATTAAAGTTATCCCTTTTTTTTTTTTTTGCAGACTTGCAGCAAAAATATTGACAAGGCCAAGTTGGCATCGGCAGCGGCTCTGTGAATTAATGTAAAACAGATTGTGCAACGCTTAGGGCGACACTTTGCACCTTACTAGTCTTCACATATATTTGCTTTTGAGCTGAAATATTTAACAACTGCAGGGCTACCTGGCTGTCTGCTATTTAAATTGCGTGTGGCCAAGGGCTCTAGGTGAAATTTATGGTAGTGTTTGGCTGCCTGACGCTGATGTGGGTACACCCGCTTGGGCTACGAGCCCTGTGGCAAGTTATCTGGACTTGGGATCTGCTGCTGCTGCGACTTTGCTCGATTTTGAACATTTTCATTTTCATTTTCAATTTGAATTTTTATGTGACTCTCTCTCTCTGTCTCGTTGTGCCTGTTAGCTTGTAAAAAGTAAATATCCTGAGCAGCATCTTTGCAGTGTTTGTCGCTTTATTAGTTTATCACAAGTTAAGCATCTGAAAACAGGCAGCACGCTGGCCCGTAAGCGGAAGTGTGGCAAGCGGAAGCAGCAGCTGCTACCCGCTCTCTCTTTTCATTGGAGCATTGTGTTCTTGTTGCTGCTGCCGCCCTTCGTCAGCTTGGCAAGATTTTTGTCTTATTCTCCTGTGCACTTATTGTTTTTTCACTGCTCCCGTTGTTCGTTCGTTCGCTGGCTGCGTATTCAATAAATTAATCAGTTGAAGTGCTTTAGTTCGCTGCGCCTGCAGAATGGCAGAAATGTCAGGACGAGCAGCCAGCAGCGCGGCTAACTCAATCGCGATAAAGCCCGCCAGGTAAATTATAGTTATTTGATTTTCTTTTGGGGTGATTTGTTGTTAGCAGCGTCGCACTTTTTTTTGCTTATTTTTTTCGGCTTCCACATTTCTGCGCGCTGGTGCTTTCTGCTTTAAAGCCTGACATCAAATTGAATTGCATTCGAGCTGTGCTGGCAGCTGGGGCTACTACTACTACTACTACTACTACGTTCATTCACTGCCCAAAACCGAAAAGTAATAGACCACAAAATTATGTAGCATGCATAAATTTTCGTTGCCAGGAAGCCGACGTCTCCTTTTCTTTCTGCTTCTTATCGTCACGAATAACCGAAAAACTTTACATATGTGTGCGCTATACTACGTACCTAAGAGTTTGCGTGCTCTGTGTGCATGAGTGTGTGAGTGTGGAAACTCCATTAGCAGCAGACAGCCAATGAAATTTTAAATGAACACCACACAATAGCAACTAAAATATACACTGCTGTTATTACATAATTTGTACGCTAGCTACAAATATTAAGCTTAAATTAAATTAAACTCAAGCGTTCTGCAAACTGATTATTCTTTCATAATGCAAACGATCTTCACAGACAGTCGTGCCTCGCTCTTCTTATTAGCTTTGTATGTTAAACTGTTTCTGTTAAGCTCGTAACATATTCTGTTAATTCAAATACTTAACAGTTCAAACAGCAAACTCACTGTCATCTTTAGCTTGCATTTATTTTATGCATAAAAAAGCAGCAGAAAATAATTTAGTATTGTTAAAAAGAAAACAGAAAAAAGTGCTATTATTTATTGTTTTAAATGAAAATTGCAACTAAGTGATTTATATTGTATTAGCATTTAAGTTGTTTTGCCTTATTAACTAGTTTTTACATTTATTTATTAATGAAACTATACAATTTACTTAGTTAAATATCTTCTACTTATTTTAAAATTATAAAAGATACAATAAGCATTATTTCGTCGAAATTTTTGCTAAATTCAATGGAATTAATTTTCTAAATTTGTTGTACTGCTCGCCAAGCAACTATAGTGCTTTGAGTTAGTGTAGACAATGCTTTGCCTAAGACAACGGGCCAGCTAAGTCTGTGAGACTAAGCGAGCTAAGACGCTGCCATGGCAGTTAAATCTGCGCACACAAGTTGTGAATCGGAGCTAGAGCTGGAGCTGGAGCTGGAGTTGGAGGTTTGAAAGTGCATAAAGTTGAGTTTATTGTTAGCTAAAGTATATGCTTTATGGTGGTAATGGAGGCACACACACATATACACACTGAGGCACGCATACATATGCAGAAATCTTTATCAGGCAAGCAAAGAAATTATGACGGAAATCTAAAAAGTTGTGCATTAAAACTTGTTTGTGGTTGTGCGCTGTGTGTTGGCTTGGGCTTGAAGTTGGTTGTTAGATGTCGTGCGCCAGTCATAAATATCAAAAAAGCAACAAAAGCTATTAAAAATAAAACACAAACCGAAGTCGAAGTCAAAGTCGAAAAGACCTTGCCTAAATGCATTGCAATTATTTTAGGCATTTCGACTTGCCGCCTGCTCTAAACAATGCGTATAATTTCAACATTTGTCGGTCTGTCTGTCTGTCTGTCTGTCTGTGTCTGGGTTTGAGTTCATATATTGCTTTAAATTGAAACGCTTTGGCTATAAAATGACAAAAATTATTTTAGAACATTTTTGTTTAAAGTTTAAGTTCTGGTCAAAACTCATTGCCATAGCAAACACACACACACACACACACAACTGTCATTGCTCCAGCTCAGCCCACCCAGCTAGCAGCTCTGCCCAGCTCTCTGTTCATATAGCAAAAGTCCAATGGCCGTACAATAGAAATTGCCTGGCGACAGCTTTGGGTTTAGGTTCAACATCGGCCGCAATAGCCACAGAATTTAGCACAAAAATATTTTCAATTATGATTCCAGTGAGGAACTCTAGAATTTTTCAATTAAGCTGCTTATGGGGCATGGGGCATGGTTATGTCTGACGAGAAGTTGCCAAGCTCAAAATGGAATTTCTTTGCCAAGCAGCAGCAGCAGCAACAACAAAGCAAATTTTTAGTTCTAGTTGTAGTTGTAGTTGTTGCTATTGCTGTTCGTTGTAAAAGTGCTAGACATCAAGGTAAAAGCATTAAAGTTATATGCGCTTTAAACTGGCCCATTGTTCTTGCTATTGTTGTTGTTGTTGCTGTTGTTGCTGTGCTACTTTTATATGCCAAGGCAAAAAGTTGTCGTCGTTTTAGTGGCAGTCAACGCCACCCACACCCAGCACGCCCACAATGTGTCCGCGCGCAATAAAAATTTGCAACAGCTGCACAGGCTGAGCAGCAGCAAAAGCAGCAACTGCAAGCGCAGCTTGAATTCAAATTACAGCTGAACCTTAAAAATAAAAACTTAGCATATTGGCAACGTAAGCAAGCATAAATTAATTGTTATCCCTTTTCATTTTTATATAATTTTTGTGCAGCGCATTGCTTAGTCGTTGCTGCTTGTTGTCAAAGCTTGCGGGGCTTTTGTTTTTGCGGTTTGCTTTCGTCCAATAATTTGGTCTATCTAATGGCACAAGCACAAAATGCATTTTGCAACGTATCTGGCAAATGTAGTAGCTGGCAAATGGCCTTAGTCGCTAAGTTTACTCAGCAGTGTGCCAGAGTCTGTGCATAAAATAACAATATAATGCTATAGCCCGTAGAGTGTCAGTTGCCAGAGCTCTTTGCATTTTGTAGCCAAAGCCACGAAATTATATTGCACTAGTCGAGAGCGACGACGGGGGTGGGGCGGGCTTTACTCTACGGGCAGCTCTTTCGCGACTTATTATGCATTAGAAGTTGTCAAATTTGTTGCCATATCATGGCATTAAGCGTGAGAGAGCGGAAAGATTCGTTGGCCTGCTTTGATGTTGTTGTTGCTAAACAAAATATTTATACTGAGCAGATGACAGACGGCTGATATGTTGTCCGAGCGGTGGTACACATCAGTGTCATAAATCGTTGCTGACGCATTAAGTTAATTAGATTTCCCAAGGCTTTAAAGCCATAATATTTATAAGCCGCTGGTCAAAAGTTTGCCCTTGCTCACGCCCACGCAGCAGCAGCAGCAGCAGCAGCAGTCTCAATTACAATAATTGTTGGCTTCATTTTTCATGCGCCAGCATCAGCAGCAGCAACGCGACACGACAACTGACAGTGTTAAAGCTGCTGCCCCAAAATGTAGCATGTGTGTGTGTGTGCGAGTCTATTGTACAGTTTGTTGCATACATATGCGCATAATTCAATAAGTGTGATTTCATTTGTCATATTGCTCATACGCACTGCATAGCGCGCAAGTGAAAGTGCATGCATTACCTTGAGCGCGCGCGCTCTCTCACACTCTCACTCTCTCTCTCTCTCTCTCTCTCTCGTTCGCTTGCTTAAGTTCGCTTTGCTCTACTTTTGTAACTGTGGCAGCTTGTGCGTCTTTTTCACCTTGCTTGCTTTTTGCCATTATTATAAATATTTGATTATCGCATTTTTTTTTACGTATATTTTATCCCAGCTTTAAGCTAAAAGCTTCGGATAAATTGGGTACAGCTACAGTTGACCCAGTTGCAGTTGCAGCGGCGCTGCTCGCCCAAGCGCTGAACTGTTGCAAATTGAATGACTCGACCTGAACTCTAGTGCCTGGGCCGTTCACCTGTTCAATGCAACGCTTTGGCTGCCTATAAGTTGCCACCGTCAGTGAGTTGCTACAAAACTTGCACAACATTTATAAAATGCTATAAATGCTAAAAATGCAGCTGCATAAATTGTTGCCAATAATATATAATTAGTTTTATTTAGCTACCAATAAGTGTAATCTTGTAGTCAAGCAACCCTCGCTGCGAACTCTCTGCTGCTGCTTGTCAATGCAGTTTTAACAACAGCAGCAGCCACAGCCACAGCAGCAACAGCTATGTGCTGTTGAGTTGCACAGCTGTTGTATATGCTGGCACTTTGGCCTGTTGTCTAGCTGCAGACATTTAGCTGGCAGTCGAGGCGCTTGCATCTTCGCCATGCAGCACAAATTTGCAAAAGTGCAACGTTAGCTGCATTTCAAAGTTTGTTGCACAGCTGCCCACCGCACTGAGGCGCGCTCAATCTCAATGCAGTCACTCAGAACAACAAGCTGCTGCTGCCCAAAAGGTTTGCTCGCCCAAGTGTTGCTAGCTTGTTGTCGCTTGGCATTGTCGTTTGCTGCTGCTGCTGTTGTTGTCAATCACTTGGCAATTTAGAAAATGCACTCGTAAAGCCAAAAAATTGCGGCTCGTTTTTGAGTCACTGACTAAACGTTAAGAGCTATTTGTCTGTGTGTGTGTGTGTGTAACTTTATTGTGCCTGGGCTATCAAGTACTACTTCATTTCACTATCACTTGGGCGTTGACAAGCGACGAGTGTCGAGCTGTCGTGTCGTGCAGTATGGCACTTGCTTGCCAGGTTTCATTTTCTCTCTCTATATAGTTTGTGTTTTTTTTGTTTTCTATACTCTACGCTTTGTCAGCGCAAAGTCTAGACAGCTGTTTGGCTGTTTAGAACAAAGCCAGACACCTTTGTATCAGTCAAGTGGTTTTGCCACAACAAAAGTGCTGTCAAAGCAGGCGCAGCTATCCAGATTAGTTGAGTGCGAGTGTGAGTGTGAGTTTTTCTTAATGTGCCAACAACACACATACGCCCCATTTGCACACTCATTTAGTTCAGGCCAATGGCTGGCTGAGTTGCCTAGCTAAACTACAACAATTCATTTGGGGCGTTGGCGTGTAGTTTAAAGTTTGACGCGTCGCTTGACACTTAGACAACTCATCAACGTCATGAGCAGCAGCAGCAGCAGCAAAAAATAAAAGTTAAGTGTAAACTGTAAAACAATATTAGTCAGTGCATAGTTGAGCTGCAATCGCTGGCGTGCTGCTCATCAGCTCATATACATTTGTATATATATCTGTCTGTCTGTCTGTCTGTGTTAAATGCCTGACAGTTAGTTGTGCAACGACAATAACGCTTTCGAGTGTGGCATGCAGGCAAAAATAATAATAACAAAAATATTTGCAAATTACTAGCAAAGTATTTAGAAATAGTATAGAGCAGTGCAACTGGCATTTCTTAGTACGACAGCCAGGCGAGTTGGGAATGTTGCTATTGCTACGGAATGTTAGCCAAGTTTGCTTTTGCATAACTGCAACATTTCGACTTTAATTGAGTTCATAGCTAATACGCTTGTCATATGTGGGCAGCAAACCTGATGCTGCTGAATTTTGCAAAACAGATATAATTTAATTAAAATACAAAGAATTTCACAGAAATTAATATGGCAGACTTTGCTGTTAGAAATAAAAATTTTAAACAAAGTTTAGCTTTGTGTGCAATAAACAGTTTTAATTTTTTTTTAATGTTTGTACACTGATATTTTTTATAAAAAATGTTACAAGGTAACGCTTGTTATTGTTGCTATATTTATATTTACATTTAATTTTTTGCGCAGAAAACAAAAATTAGAGTTTTCTGAGTTCTGTGCAAAAAAAAATGTAAAATAACAATTATTATTGTAACATTTATAAACAAAACCTAAAATAAGTAAGAAATTAAACTATAAAATGTCTGTAGCGCATTCAGAAAAACGTTAAAAATCAAACATAATAGGCAACTTTTAAGTTTTAAAATAAAAAAACTGAATTAAAAGTAAAGAAGAATTATCGACAGCTAAATTTGATTGTTATGAATATTATTTATTGCCTTAATGTACAGTTTATAAGCTTATATTAAATTAAATTCAAATGTTTAATATTTGTTTAAAATATTCTTGATTTTTCGATTGACGAAACCAGCTTCAATCTATATATATTAGCGATTTGTATACAATTTCTATTTGTATTTAAGTCTGTTCTATTTTATTTTATTTTAGCTTTGTAACTTAAAGTCAAGCTTACATTTCAATAATAAAATAAAAATCCGAAATAAAAGTAAAGAACAACTGTCGATAGCTAAATTTGATTACCACAAATATTTTTTATTCATTTTATAAACTTATATTACATTAAATAAAAATGTCTAGAAACTGTTTGATTGTAAAATTATTTGCCTGTTGTATAGTCAAACTAAATCAAAACAGTTATTGTGCTTAATATTTAAAATAAATGCATGTTAATTAGGCCCAGCGCACGCGCCTTATAAGTAAGTAACAGATTGCCTGTCTATGTGTGTGTGTGTGTGTGTTTCTATAGTGAATGTTTGTATGGTAGGTGTTGCTGTTTCTGTGAAACAATATCGCTTGACATTTTGTGGAACGCCCTCGCACACAAATAGTTGACTCTTGTCACTTGTCTTTGGGGTCTTGTCAGGCAGCCAGGCAGGCAGGCAGGCGACTGTTGACAGTTGCGTCTTTGGCTGCGTAGTGTCAGCTTATTTGACTTGGGCTTGGACTTGTATGTAGGCTGGTCATATGCTAGCTAGCACGCATAGCTAAACTCGCATATCAAGGGTTTGAATTTAAGTCGGCGGCAGCAGCAGCAGCAGCAGCAGCGTGTGGGGGGGAAGTCAAAAGGTGGGCGAGTCGCTTGGCCTGCAATTTGAACAGTGTCGTTTTGACATCTACTGGGAGTTGGCTTTGCCTGTTGTCTTAGCTGCTGCTGCTGCAGAAATATTATTATTTTTTTTTGTTGCTGTCTGTGTTGCTTTTACTGGGCGCTGTCATTAAGTTTTATTTAATTCTGACTCGCTGTCTTTTGGGTAGTTTGCTTTTATTGTTGCGACAGTTTTTGCTAACAAATTGCTTAGCGTCAAGTGTCATGTAATTACGCACACACATACACAGCGCACACATATGTGTATTGTATGTGTGTGTGTGTGGGCAACATGTTGTTATTAGATTGCTGCTAGCAAGTCGCTGGGGAAAGTTGTGTTTTAATTTTCTTTTACTTTTGCAATTGTTGGCTTGTCATGTTGCTGTTGTTAGTGCCTTTGGTTGCTGCTGCTGCTGCTGCCCACAAATTAATGCCATAATAATTGTTGGCCTTCGCCAACGCTTTTGTTTAGCTTACTGCCAGCTAATGATGCTGAACTTGTAGACAGCTGTGCGCGCCTTAAGTCAGCTGCTAATTATGCTTAGATTTGGCTAATGATTGTATTGGCCAGCAAGCTAAATAAAGTTAGTTTCGATTTTAGGCTACTCTCTTGGCCACATAATTAGAGTTTGCCGTAGTCAGTGTGGCGCAAGTTTAAAATTGGCGCATAAAATGTCAATTTGATGTCATTGGATCAGCTTAAATTCCAGCGCTTGCCTGTTGGCCACCAGTGCTAATGTTACTCTTGCTGCTTGTTGGTTTGCCTATTGCGCTGCTGTCGCTGTCGCTGCGCTTGGGGCTCAACTATACGAGGCTGGGCAATTTGCAATGACCAGAAATGATTTCCCCGACTGCAGCTGCTTTGCTGCACTCTGGCTGCTTAATTTGGGCATCGGGTAACGTGGCCAGCAACCTCGCAACTTTTCATGCGCCCAACCAGCAAACCACCAACCAACACCCACCAGCAACCCACCCACCTGCCTGCCAGTGTGTTGACATTCATGTTGGCGTTGAGCGTGTGTGTGTGTGTGCTGCTGCTTGGGCGTGGCTGCTGTTTGGCTACCTGGGCAAATACGTGTTTATGTTATGCTTGGCACGGCAGCAACAGCAACAACAACTTGAGCAGCAGCCCGCCAGCCAGCAGATTAGTTGGCTCAAATTGATGGCAACTTAGCGCCAATAACAGTGCCAATCTTAATGATGAACTAAGCTCTAGCCTAATTAAATATTATTAATCAATTTTTATAATTTGTTGCTTTCATTTTCAATGCTGCGCTGCTGCAAACTTTTGCTTATTTCCCAGGTGTGTGTGCATACATAGCTCAACTTGCTACATGTTCGTGCATGCATAGACATGCATAATTTACCATTCTTATGGCGTTTTTGGTGTAACTTTTGCTTACTTTAAATAAATCAACGTTGCGCATGTGTTGGGCGTAGAGCGTAGAGCGTAGAGCTTCGAGCTCTTGGTCATCGCTTTGAATAACTTTTTTGATATATGAACCACACCACACACGCTCGGAATCGCTGGCAATCTCGTAAAGTATGCATTGGCTAATAGCAAATGGGACAGCACAAAATATTTACAAGCATGCACAGGTAACAGTAACTTTACTTGTAGCCATTAGTTAGGGCATTGCTTCAAAGCAATAAAAGCAAAGCAAATGTAAAGTCTGCCAACTTTTGTAATCTACTGTGATCAGCATTTATTTTTAATAATATAATTAAAGCTTATGCAACAATAAGCCAATTTCAACTCCAATGAATCGGTAACAATATTCTGGGAAGCGTTAATCTGTTTAAAGTTAACGCTTATTATTGACATTGTTACAAAATTCTGTGAACCATTAAGTTACTTTATTAATTCGTTTATTTAACTTTGAGTAAAAATATTTTAAACTTGTTTTATTAAAACCATGAACTCATAAAATGGTTGATTTGGCTTTTAATAAAGAACTTAAAGTAAGTTTATAATTTATTTTTCTTTATTTAATTAAAATAACAGCTAAAATTTTGCTTTGATTGTTTTTCAGCAGCATAAAGCAATAAAATTTTCAATAAAAATTAATCAATTCAGTTATTTACATATATCAAGTTAAATGAATTTTAACTCAATGATAAATAGTTACATTTATTATAATATTATTTACTTCGCTCACTTTCACGCCTTTAAAATGCTCTTGTCTTCTCTTGAATTTTGTCAGCAATTTATTTATAAATTATCCTTTAATGAATTGGTTGCTGTTGCTAAAAACTTGTCGCTAATTATAATTATTTTTGTCAGCTATTTATGAAGAAGAAATTTTAGCTGTCAGCTTTTTGATAAAAGTGCTAATTTTAAGCCACAAATTTGAAATAAATGCGGCTTCTATTACGTATTTAGTGAAATGAATAGAAGCCCGCGCGAATATTCATAAAGCGCACGAAATTTTGTTCATCAGAAATTTACAGCTTGTGAAATTGTGTACGCCAAAAATAAACAGTAGACTGAGAGCTGGAGAGCCCATAGGCAAGAGGCAATCTATTTATAAAATGTAATTTTCAACGGTTACTCTTTAAGTCCCAGTACCAGGCACTGACCCAAAAAATATATTGCCAACGGGCAAGGTGGGAACGGTCGGACGGTCGGACCAGTTATCTGCTTGATGGGAAGCAGCTACTGTTTAAGTTCTCAGTGTGCTGTGTTTATTATAAGTTTTACCTTAACATATATACAGACACACAGGTAATGGTAACTTTTCATTCTCGTGTCGGGGCGTTGCACAGTTTGACACTCGGTGTCAAATGATGTGTCAAAATGTGCACAATTTACCGTATGCTTGGACCTCAGTCCGTACTCCGGCGTACAAAGTGCACAGGGCAATGATCTGCTGTTGCTGCTGCTGCTGGTTTGGGGTTAAGTGTGTGCGGGATTAATAGCAGGCACATGCTTGTCACACACACACACACACTAGCTCACTTACTTACTTTGCTTTGTGCACTGTTTTGTGTCCCATGTCATCATGTGCTTTGGGTCATAAATGTTTTGGCAACTTTAATGGCGCGTCATTTTTGACACCAGCATTTTACTTAGCACGTGTAATTGCCTCACATGTGTTGTTGCCCCTCTCATGCTATCTTAGATCTCAGCCCATTTAAGTTAACTGACAGTGCTAAATATGTTTCGTGTTTTTCTTTTTTTCATTTTTATAAATTATGCTTTGCAATTTGAACAAAATTAAAACGCACATGCCACACGCGCAAATGACACAATTTTTAAATGCATGCACGTGTATGCTACGTTGTCACCTTCTCGTATATCCTTAGCACTCAGTTTACTTCTTCACTACAGCTGCTGCTGGCGCTGCTGCTGGCTCTGCTGCTGCTGCTGCCGCTGCCGCTTTGACGCCGGCGTCAATTTTTCACATAAAGTTTGGCAAACGCTTGACTTGCATATAAATGAACTGAACCGTCGTTTCTGTGCTCTTTGGGGTAGCTAGCTGATGAAGCTCTGTGGCAGCATTCGAGTTGTCAACTCTTTCAACGTGTTTTACATTTTAAGCGACGCAAGCAACAGCGAAAAATACCTTCCAAAAACAACAACAACAACAACCAAAGTAAGCGCTAAAGTAATGCTAAAGGTAAAAGTAGTAGCTAAGAAAAAAATAATAATTTCCTTTGCGTAATGTGTGTATTGCTGTTATTGTTGTTGTTGTTGTAAAAAAGCAGCAGCTGCTACCAAATCGCGTTTCGGTTAGCTGGGCATAGGCAGTGCGCTATATTTGCATCAAATTTAAGCTTAATATTGCAGCTAAGTTTGCTAAAAGTGTAAGCAAATTTAGTAATAATTTTTAAAATAATTTTCAATAAATTATTATTATGTATGCAATGATATATATCTTAAACATACGACAGGCTTAAAATATTTATCATTAAATAAATTAATCTTTTGTTTATATTAAGTATACGACAAGGCTCAAATTATGGCTGCTTAGCTTGTTTATTTCAATAAATTAAATAAATGTGTATAAAATATATTCAATTATATTTATCAACAATATTGATTAGGCATAGGTCAAGCTTAAAATATTTTTTATTAAATAAATTAATCATTAGTTTATATAAAGTATACGACAAGGCTCAAGTTCTGGCTGCTTAGCTTGTTTATAAATGAATTCAATTGCAATGCTGCAAAATAAACTATTAATGCTTTAGGCGGCTTATTAAATATATTTTAAGCATGTAGGCTTGCTATATATCTAGCTGCTCATAAGCTATATATTAACTATATGTCAAAGATCTAAACATTTTTGCTTAGCCCATTTATTAAATATATATAAGATTTAAACTAAACATTAAATACTTTGAAAATATATAAGCTCTATGCTTTTAAATGTAGCGTAGTGTACAATGCGTTAAAAGCTGCGTTCAAAGTGAATAATACTTTCACGACGTGCTGCCATTTTCAACTAAAATAAATAGAAACATACACTCATGCCGAGTAGAAGGAGAGAGAAAAAGAGTGTGAGAGAGTGAGAGAGCACGCGTCACTGCCACACACCCACACTTATGTAAATGCAGCAAACAGAAGCACATTATTCATAAATAGTACTCGAGAGTGAGCGAGCGTGAGTTCGAGTCATGTACAGCTGCTTGTCTAGTTGTGCTCTATATATATCTATATATATACATTTACCTATATCCTATGAATTTGTAAGCGATCAAATTTGACGTGCACTTATAAACAAATTGTCATACCGTATGGCTAACGTGGACTACGTGCAGCTATTTATGCATAAATATGCTCTTAACAGCTATTAAATTACATATGCAAAATATTACGCATACGCAACATTTTAGCTCAATGCGAAAAACACTTAATGTAGAGTTATGCATAACGGAAACTCAATCAAATATAAATTGCATTAAATACATTGAATAAACATTTTCAGTTCGTTTTATTGGCAGCATTGATAAACTAATTCTATATATTTTTTTGAGAGTTGAGAGTTGGGCGCGTTATATATTATCAGGCTGATCAAAAGCCAGGCTCACATTTGTCATCCATCAAAATTGAATCACACTTTTTACTTTTTGTGCCACTCGTTGGCATTAAATATGTCAAACGCCCACACCAGCAAAAAAAAGAAAAAGAAAAACACGCCGCCCACAGTCAAAAGCGCCTAAATACGCGTAAAAATTGCTTGTGGTAAGCATAAAATATGCTCAATGGTATGCGTGTGTATCTGTATCTGTGTGTGTGTGTGTGTTTGACAGCGCTGCAAATTATCAATATATAAATGAAATTACGCGCAGTTTAGCTTTATGTTTGAAATTCATGCTGTTGTCTGGCAGCTGATTGCTTTTTATGTGAAGTTCGATATGCATTTAAATATGATTAATTTAATGCTGAATTTGATTGCTTGTTTATGTCAGCTGGTACTTTTGGTATACAAGTAATTAAGCTAAGGAAATTGCATTTGCTGCTTGGGTCAAAGGCCATAATCGCACGCATGGCATTCATTAGAATTTGACATTGTTGCTGCGGCGTTCGTTGTGCTGCATTCTGTCTGGGGCAAGCATATTAATTGCACATAAGCAACATTTCATGCCTATGGCAACGACGGCGGCTTGTTTATTATTCAATGGCATTTCCCGCTAAGCAATTAGGCATTGTTGTGCGTCATAAACACCTAAAGGCTTAACAAAGGCAACAGCAGCAGCAGCGCACTTAGCCAATCCTCAATGTTGTGAGCTTAGCTCAGCTCAGCGCTGAGCTGTCAGCAACTTTTTTTTTGCTGCCAAAGTTTGTTTCACTTTTTATGTGGTCTCACATCCATACTGCTTGTGTGTGTGTGTGTATGTGGGCTGAGATTTCTGATTTCTCTGGTGCCTTTTCAATTTCTTGATGTCGTCGACTCTTTTAGCAGCGTTATCAAAATTTATTGAGCGCTGTCATGAAGCTGTCAAAGTCGATATCAAAAACATTTGATTTTTGACTTTATTTTGGCAGCAGCGGCAGCAGCAGCAGCAGCAGCAGCAGCAACAAGCGCCCCTAGCAGCTCAACCCACACACAACGCCCCGCCCAGCAACTGCCAATCCCGCCCAAGGCGCAAAGCGCACGATTCACGCATATTACAGCCATGGCCATGGCCGTATGTGTTGCTTGTGAAACAAAACAAAGGCAAAAGCAAAACAAAAAGCAACCGAAGCTACATATATGTATAATCATAATAAAAATAACACATAAAAAGGGACCGGCAACGGCAGAAGCTGAAAAATTTTCATGCGCTCCCAAGGTGCAAGGCAGATTGATAAATTAATGATTGCCAAGTCGAGGACAAAGTCGTCAAAAGCCGAAACAACATGCCACATAAAGCTCACACACAAACACACACACACATACACATACACATACACTCATTGTGTGCTTGTGTGTGGGGGGCTTGGCTCGCCTTAACTGTAACACTTTATGGGAAATCAATTTATGCGCCTGAGCTGTTGCTTAAGACAATAACGCGCGCATTTCGCCAAGTTATTGTAGCCCATAGTGAATTTGAATAAGCTGCTGTTGTTGTTGTTACGCATACGCAGCATAGTCTGCTGCCAGCTAATGAATATTAATAGTCGAACAGAACGTCGTAAGACGTACGGCTTGGCATACCTGTGTCTATATATCAAAGCGTCTGAGCCACTTGTCTTATCAGCTGCGCAGCCTTTGAGTTGAGCTATTAACAAAACAAATATAGTTGGCGCATGAAAGGCGGCCCGCACTCCCCAAAGAATTGCTCAACATGGAGCTGGGTTAATGCCATTTATCACGCGCGTGTGACCAGCGACTTCGTCTTCGGGCATTAGAGCGCATTTGAAATGTGCAAAAATAAATAAAAACGTTTCCACAGTCAGCACAACATGCACAACGAGCATTTTATGTGCAGATTAAGGCTCAGTTGTTGTTGTTGCGGCTTTTGTACAAAAAGGATAATGACAAATAATCAAGGATAAACGCTTTTGATTGATCTTTAATGGCAGCCTGGCATTTGAGACCGATTGACAAGCACAACCAATTGTAAATGTAAATCATATTAACTTGTATGTTGTGGGCGTGTGCACACCCACACACACACCCACACACTCACATACTTAATGTTAAGCTCATACACACGCGTAGGCATGTGCTGTATTTTTTGTTGCTGCTGCTTCACAATTGCGCAGCGTGGCAGCAAATGCTTTTGAATATATCAAAGCCATGTTTATTACACTGCAACAAACTTGTTAAACTTAAATAGCATACAGTTACAAATCTGTCTATATTTATTTCGCTGGCTGTTAGCACAGACAATTGAGTTGAATGGCCCAAGCAGCGAAATAAAGCAATTAAGCAGCTTACAAATGTCGGGGCGACTGACAATGCGCAATGAGCGAACGTCGCAGAAGCAGAAATAAGCCTGACAAGCGAAAAGAAATTAAGCAAGCGGCAGCAAATTAATTTACATGTGCGATTCATCAATCAGCACTGCCAGCCAAAGAGAAAAATAATGAGAGAAACTGAGACTGAGACTGAGACTCAGCGGCAAGCTGCTAGAGTCCAGTATATTTATGTTCGCAGAACTTCTGTGTAGTCCTTCAATGACGGCAAAAGTCATAAATGCCCATGTGCGTGCGTGTGTGTGTGTTGATTGATGATAAAGACTCGATGTGCTTACAATGGGCGCGCTTGAGATAAAGCGTTTAAATGCTGCCGCATATTAAATGATGCAACATGAAAAGTGAAAAGGATGTCATACTCCCTCCTCAAGCCTCAAGCCACTGCTGCGCTATTTTATTATTATGATTATATAACGCCTGCCCCACACACACACACGCACAGCAAAAAATAAAAATACTTGCAAAATCGTTATAAATGACCATTTGTTTAGTTAGCCTTTTGCCCTTGTGCCTGTCAGCATTTACGCCCTTTTGTTTGCTAGTGATAACATTTATGCTATTACATAAAAAATATATATAAATAAATCAGTATTAGTTGAAAGCATCAAGCAAGAATGAATTAAAGTTGGCTGCAGCCAATGCTTTGATACACTTTGATAAGCGCAACAGATTTTCATGTGTTAAATTTGCATTAGATAAGCGCTGAAAAATATGCTAAGCTTATGAGTGCTGAATTTAAAAGTTAAACATAGTGTGGGTGTAAATAGTATTTGATTTAAATTAAAGGGGGATACGAGGGAAGCAATGCAATTTATTTAAAATTAAAGGCAGCTACTACGAAAATTGAAGTATCTACATATAACATTTGTAAACTTAAGCAAATGTTTGAAAGAAAATGTCAAATAGATAAATGAAATATAAATATTAAGTATAAGTATAATCAATATAATGCTTATATAAGCTTTGCCTTTTATCTTTAAATTATTTTGTTAAATATTCTGCGCTGTTTTTAATCAGAGATTGTAATTTTTATAACCTTTAAAATTAACATTTTGAAGCAAAAATGTAATTCCTTTTTAAATTCCTTTTTAAAACGGGAATTTTAGCTTATATTTGTATTTAACAAGCAGCGAAGAACTCTTCTAATTCTAAGTACTCTTTAATTTCTATTCAAAGTTTATATACAATCCACTTAAGCAGCTGCTTCACCTATTTGGAATTTTTAGTCTCGGAAATTCTCTGAGATACTGTTGGTTAACATAGAAATAGAAAGTTGTGCATGAGCAGTTGAAGAGTAGAGCGTGAATAGAAATAGCTAGAGTGAAGATATAATAATAATGGTCAAATTAAATTTAATAGATAAGCACAAGCCTCCAATAATTTATACTATTTTCAATAAATTATTTCGGATCGTTGTGCTTATTGTTATTAAACTTCAGCTTTATAATTCTCTGTTCACTTTATCTTGTTGAGCCAAGCGCTACATATCGCCAATCAATTCGACTTGGTGCCCAATAAATTCTTGCTACCCGTTTTATCCTGCTTTTCAAAGTGTATACAAAAATGTGTGGCGTAACTCTAGCGTTGACAACAGGCGCGTAGTCGTGGCAAGCTTATGTTATAAATAAAATGTATTTAAATTAAAAGCAAACGCATTTCTTTGGAACTGGAACCTTTGTGTCAACTAAGCTACCCAAGCAGCCGCTGCGACGCGTCAAAGTTCACAGACATTTCAAGTGCTGCATTGTCGCGTAATTTTATTTGCTGTTTATTTAGCTCTCAGCGCTGTTGTTGCTGCTGCAAGCAAGCAAACAAACAATTTACCTGCATGCAGCAGACCTTATGGCAACGCCGCTCTCTTGTTTGAACTTAGCCAGCAGACGCTAATGCCTTTTGACAGCATTTTGTAAATTTCACTGGCATATAATTAAAACTGGCCGCTGTCTAGCTCGCATATTTGCATAACATTGCGCTGGCACTTTTGTGTGTGTGTGTGTTTCATTCATAAATTAAAGCGCAGAGCGGCGCTGCGCTGCGCTCGGCTGTGCCGTGTTCTTGCGCCAACATAGTCATCATCATCAACAGCAGCGGCAGCGGCAGCGGCAGCTACCGACGGGTTGCCAGCAATGGGGCGCATAGCAACCAATAATAGTCACGCCTGCAGCTAAAAATCTGCGCCGCTTGTACGCGCCATACGAGGTGAGTACAACAAGTTAATTATGAATGCGCGCAGTTTGCAGCTTGGCTGCTTCATAAATTCTGCGGGCAACAGCGCTGCGCAACGTTTAATGAGTGTGCAAATATTGAGCTGTGTATGTGTGTGTGGAAAAGTTGTGCAGGTAAATGCTGCGCAACTATTTGAGCAAGCAAGTTGTTGAGTTTGTTGTTGTTGTTGCTGTTGCTATCGTTTAAACTCTTGCCACTCAGACATTGATGCAGCTAGTCAACGTTAGTTGGCAGGAAATTGCAAGAGCTGTAAGTCAATATGTAGTAAACACTTGACTTTAGTTTTGCACTTTGTTTTAGGCCACGCTCATTTTTGCAAAAGCCTGCTAGCCATATAGCTTTTAGTAGTACTTTAAACACTTTTGTTTTAGCCTTATCACCTTAAACGCTGCATTTAACTGCTGGCTCCTAGTGCTTAAATTATTAACAAGCTGTGCATTTCATATTTTAAGCTTGATTGCATTAAGTCCAGCATTGCTATCAAACATAATTTAGTTGAGCTAGCAGCCAAGAGCTAAATGCCTGCAAGGCTTTAAGCCATGCCACGTGCCGAGTCTAAGCGCTGCTGAGTTTACTGAGGCGTAAGTGTTGCTTTAGACTTTAGACTCGCATTTAAAATATTGCTTATGCAATTGTTTTGCCATTAAACAAAAGGTATAGCACTATGTCTGTGGTAGTTGCAACAGCAAATTAGCGTAAATTACAAGAAAATCAGACACACACACACAGCAAAGACAAAAAACTTGAAATGTGGCGCAGCCATTGCGCGCCCGCATGTTGCAGACAACGAGCAGCAGCAACACAAAAACTTGTGAGTGTTTGTCATGTGGCAACACTTGAAGCGCAGCAGCAAAGTATGCTAAGCTTTTTGTGCTGCCCCCTATTGTTGCTTGCTTGCGTGTGTGTGTCTGTGTGCGTGCGTGTGCGACTAATTTGCGCATAATTAAATATAAATTGTATACAGCTATGTTTGTTTTTTTGTGTGTTGTGCACATTGCACTTGCTGGCAAACAAGCAATGGGCGTAAATATATTAAACAAATTGCAGTGCAACTTCTACGTTACGTATACGCGCCGTATATGCAAGCTACGCTGCTGTTTTGGCAACTGACTGCTGCCAGCGCAATTGCAACTGTTTTGGCAACAGAGCACAAAGAAAAAGTAATTATTTACGCTCTTCAGCAGGCGACGCAGTTTTGCTGTAAACAGAGGGCAAAAGCAACGGCAACGACAACGACAACGATGATGACGGCAGCGGCGGCGGCGACAACAACTTCCGCTCTTGTTGCTACTGTTGTCAGCGTTGGCGTCGCGTCAACAGCAATTTATTTGAGTGTGAAAAAGATGAATTAATTTTACAGCATTGTGCAGCACAATTAAAAATTATTTGCTCTGCTCGACACAACCGACCAATGCCAGACCAAAGCTTAATTGCTGCAAAGTTGTTGTGGCTTAGCGTGGTCCTTGTATCGCTGCTGGATTGCCTAGCGTAGCTGCTGCTGCTGCTGCTGCTGCTGCTGCTGCTGCTGCTGCTGCAGCAATTTATGTTTGCCAACTGGCTTCAGGGGCGGTTTTTTGGTACGCTGCGGACTTTAGTTGGAGGCTTGCTTTCCTTTTGTTTGCTTGCTGTTGATTTTTTTTGTTTTGTTGTTGTGTGTGTATTTTTTTTTTTGGGGGGCTGTTGCTACATCTTCTATTGTTGGCTTTTGTTTGTGGTTGATGATGAGAAAAGTTTTTGCCTGCTGGCAGTTGAAGTGTTGGCGACGTTGACGGCAACGTCGGCATGTTTTATGCATTTTCTTATGACTTTACTTTTGGCAGGACTCTCGTCGTAGATTTGTGCGTACACAAACAACTGCCTGACCGCTCTCTTGTGGCAAGTTGGTTAGTGTAAGAGCGTGTGAATTATTATGTACATTTCAAATGTGTGTGTGTGTGCAACAACAATGCTGTAAATTTGTTTTGGGCGAGCTCCAACAGCAGCAGAAAAAAAAAAAAACAACAAACTGCTGTAAACTTTTCGCAGTAGGCGTTCGCCCAACTGACATTTGTCATTTGACTGGGCAACAAACATAACTTAATTAAACTAAATGTGCTTTTGCTAGCCAAAAAAAGCAGCAGCAGCCATAATTAGTTGGGCGTGCAGCAAATGCTTGTAATTGTGCTGAGTGCTAAGCAGAGATTTAGCTGCAGATATTTATTAAGATGAGCATTGGACTCATTAGCTACATCCATGGGCAGTACAGACTTCCGCACTTATTGTTATTGCTTAGCAGCTTCAATCTACGCGCTCATTTTGTATTTGGCTTTGCCTGCATTATATTCAAGTTTGTCGCTTTCTTTTGCACTTTGTTTGGCCAGAAGTTTTGAAAAACAGGATTTAACTACGGAAAATTACATTTAGCGCTGGACTTGCTGCGTTCAGCGCTTCCGATGTGTGCCAAAAAGAAATGAAAACAAGTTGAGAGCCAAGTAGAAAGCAGCGCTCTCCACTGTCCACTGCCATGAATAAATGAAATGCGTTAACTTTGTTTGGCCTGCTAACAAAAGCTAAAACTAACTGTGGGTGTAAATGCCGCAGCGCAGTTGCAATAGGCAAAAAAAAATAAACAAAAGTTGTTGCCAAATTTAATTTCTGCCAATGGCAGCCAACAGCAACAAATTAAGACGGAAAGCAGATTCGGCATGCTTCCGTTTCCGGTACAATGTTGATTGAGACTCTTTAATAATGCAACAAAACAGCAGAAAAACAACTTAATTGAAAGCGTAGCTAACACACACATTGAAAATCTGGCATACAGCGTATGAGATTGTTGCTGCTTAATAGTTTTAAAAACTACTTAAAATTAATGAATGAACCGTGACACATTAAAAACGCTTAATTGATGGCATAAAAACCGAAACGCAAGCAAAGCGACAAAAACTGCTATACACAGCATAGAAAAACGTAGCTGCTTATGTATGTGTGTGCACACAGAGAGGGTTCATGTGTGTGTGGCTGCTGTGGGAGTCATATTGAGCGCATTAAAAAATTACGGCATTGTAAAACATGAAAATGTTATCATTATAAAGTAGACAAAAGGACGCGACTTGGGGGTTGCTGGCAATGAATTAGCACAAAATACTGTTACAGCAGACAATGAAGATGTTAAGCATGTGTGTGAGTTGCTGTGAAAATTATTTTAACATATTAAGGAAAGTCGCAACAAAAAAATACGTCAAGTCATTAAGTTTAGATTATTCATATATCGCGGCCTAAAAATGCGTTGAAAGCAAACCCCAGGGAGCAGCCAAAATTATTATTTAATGCATATGTTTATATAAAAAGCAATGAGTAGCGCATTTATTTAAAATTTAAATACAAAATACAATTAAAAATTGACAAATTTACACACATAAACAACAAAGAGCTGCAAGCTAAACGGATATTTCACACGCGTCTTGTTTGTAAGTCAACTCAGCAGCTTACTTGGGCCACATGTTATTGTTGTTGTTATTGCTGCTGCTGCTGCTGTGTTAAGCAAAACAAATGAGTTAAAGGGTTCTTGTCGTCTAGCGGCTGCTAGCGCCCCCCCACCCAACTAACTCATTGTGCATGGTCTGGTGGGCAGCCCGTTGCCATTGGCCTCAGCCTCAGCCTCAGCAAGCAGCGCACATAATGTGCCTCAACATAATGTGCACATTAGTGTTCACACATTTATAGATGTGTGTACATGTGTCTGTGTGTGTGTGTGTGAGCCCTTTGCCAACTTCATGCCGCTGCTGCAGGTTTATGGCAGCGTCGCTCGCTCTATGTGCCGCGCGTAAAGAGCAGCAGCACCAACAACAAGGTATAAAAAATCACATACAAAATATGTGGCATGGCTCATATGCAACAGCAACAGCAGCAGCTACCACAGCATGCGCAGCATTTGTAAGCTAATGACATTATAAACATGAAAACTCCATTAATATATATTTTACTCCTTTTTTTTGCTACTTTTTATGCTCTGCTTTTTTCGCACTTTTTGGGATCAGCATATAAATAGGCTAAGAACAAGAACGAATGTCATTTCTCTCACTTTACTTTACTCTATGTGTGCGGCATAATTTATTTGATTTATTTGCACGCAACGCACGTGAACTAAAAGTGTTTTGATGCTTAACAATATTTTCAAATTAAAGTCGCTTACAGTATCTTTTGCAGTTGCTTAACGCATTTAATTTTATGCTTCAGCAGTTATTAAATTTATACAAAGCTTTACTTTAATGCTCAGCCATTCAGTCATAACAGTCATCAATATCTAGCTCAATGTGAAGTGCATTTAATGCAAGTACGTATTGAAAACTGCTGCTTCAATGGCCAGTCAGTCAGTCAATGCAGCTGCAGCTGGGGCAGCGCCTTTGGCTTAAATTGCTTAATGCTGAGCTTTGGCTTGTCTTTGTGCCAAACGCGCTTGCCTATTGACATTTGAGTTTATGCTGCGACTGAGTCAGGTCAGAATTCATTCAAGCTTTTATTTCATTTTCATTGCAATTTCCGCACATTTGCACACACAAAGCGCTGGCTGAAAACATTTTTCGGTGCCCAAGTGAGTACCAAGAATTGAACCACAAATGCGTTTGCAATAAGCTTCACTCCATTACGCGCTTTTTAATAAAGCGCGCCAGTGAAAACTGCAAATATTTTTAATAGCCGTTTTTAATGCTCTTTCGAAGCCTAGAAATTAAGTTTATAAAGTAAACGTTAAGAGTTTTAATTTATACATAAGCAGCAATAAATGTTGTTAACTTAAATATTTATATGTTAATAGGCTTTGGCTTGCTACAAATATTACTTATTATTATTGTTTTTTTATTTATTTTAATTGTAGCCTAGAATTCTATGGTACAATTGGTGCAGGCATAGCAACAAAGGCCTTCAGACTGATTTTTTTTTTGTAATGCTAATTTCTTATTTTTAATTTGTTGTTTAACTTTAATTATTATTATTATTATTATATTTCTGCAGTTTTTATACTTTCTCCTCTCAATCAGTTCAATTCGCAGCGCTGCTGACTTTGCTGTTGAGCTGTTCTTCTGCTATGTTAGTTTACTGCTGTTAACGTTAACATGATGTTAAGCAATTACATGCTAGGCATGCAGTCAACTCACTATCATCCACATTAAGTAGACATTTATTTATGACTGTTTTCTGTGAATTTGATTTATATTGTGTGTAAGCAGACATAAGCTAATATGTTTTGGAGACATAATTCCAAAAATTGCTGCTTGTAAATATGCAAAATATTTTTGAAGTATATGTTTTTTTAAGATACAAGTGAATTTGATTTATTGCATGTGGGCGCTACTTATAGCTCATAGCTATCTAAATAAAATTTATTGAGTTTACGTTTAAGACAAGAATTTCTTCTTTATAAACAGACATTCGAACGTTTAAGTATTTGAATTACATTGAGCTTGCAATTAATACATTTTCTTTTTCTTTTTTTTTTTAGCTTACCAGTGTATTCAATCGTCTGCAAGCTAAACCTTTTGCATTTCGCTTTTGTGCAACAAAAAAGGCAATTTAGTATTTTGTAAAGGCAGCAAGTAGAATGCTGCTGAGCTCTGTTGCGCGTTGCGCGCTGCGCGCTGCGTTTCTCGATAATAGCAATTGAGTGTTGCATTTGCTTTGATTTGCTTCTGGCTTGGGTGCATTTCGCTTCTCGCAATACGCAATTCGCATTTGGCATTTTGTTTTACAACTTGTTGTTGCTAGCCAAGCTAAGCTTTTGTTTGCACTTGCTCTTTGCAACAGCTTTAGTGGGTGGGGGGGGCGTGGCTGTTAGCGGCTTATGCGTCTTGGTTGTGCCTTGCTGCAGCTTTTGTGAAATGTTATAGCGGCTTGGCGTATTTGCGGCTTTTGTTATTGCTGGCAACCAGAGACGCACACACATACACACACACGCACACTTTGACTGCAGCTTTTGTCAATTTACTTTGGTTGCGATTTGGCATTTCCCAAAGCCACATTAAGCATACGCACTGTTGCGATTTAAATTACGATTGATGCAGCAGCGTATCGAAAAGCTTATGCATTTGGCTGGCTAAATCTTTAAGTGGTTATGCATGGCGCAGATTACGCATACGCAGTGTAGTGCAACCAAATGCCAAAACCACAATGACGCACCATTAAAACTAAGACGCAATGCGTCAGCCACAGCAGCAGCATTAATACAGTTGACGCTGTGGCAAGTTGATTTTCTTATTGTTATTGCTGCTGCTGCTGACGCTGCTCATGTGGTCGATTGCAGTTGCTGCAATAATTGTTAGCGCTGCTGCTGCTGCTGCTGCTGGCTTTGGTTTTTATGTTGCGCTGTACAATTTGCTTGACGCATGTGTGTTGTTTATTGTGCCAATGCGTTGGCATTTATGTGTGTGCTGCATAATAAACTGGCAGCGTAAATTGATATCAAATGCTGTTGATTATCAATATCTGTTTGTTGTTGATTTGCCAAATCTCTGCTATATACAAAACATTTAAAATGCATACACGTATGCGCTTTAATAAAAACCAAATCAAAGCCGAGCATCATAAAAAGTCATTCCAGCAGCAGCAGCAGCAGCAGCATCAGCATTACCCACATATGCACGTACATTTAGTCAATTCAGCTGTTTAGCAGCACCCACCCACCCACACCACCCACTGTATGCTGCACAGCAGGTTGCCTTCTTATACATATGTATGTATCTCAGCACTAAATGCTGGACAACACAATTTATAGTGTGCCATGTCCCGCTGCTTGCAACGCCGCCTGCTTCACATAAAGTACCCCCCAGCCCCTGCTCATGCTTTTTATTTTTTTTGGTCAAGCTATTTTGTATGTGTGTGTGTGTTGTTTTGCTTTCTTTTTGGTTTGACCGCCTTTCTGGCTTTCGGTCATTTTTGATCTGCTGCTTGAACTGCGGTTCGCTTTGCTTTTTTATAGCGCTTGCTATATTTTTTATTTATATTTGCTTGTTTTCCTTCTTTTGCCATATATATATATATATATATATACCTAGTATATATATTTACAGAGCTTATCTTTGACCACACGTATGTTGGCAGCGCAAAATTGTTTTTGAAATTGAAAAATTGCAATACAAGCTGAGCTGTGGGGTCAGGCCATAGAGCCGCTGTAATACAAAATAATGCAGCAACCCCCACACCCCCGCACTTGCATTGGTCGTGCACTTGGCCAAGACTCTCTCATAGCCGTCGCTCGTCGCTTTATGCAGCGGCATTTTACTTTTAGTTTTTTATATATTTTTTTTCCTTCTGTTTGTTGCTCGCTCATTTTTCGTGAGGCGCTCGCTTTTATTTTCTTTGTTTAGCATTTTCATTTTTTACATGGCCAGCTAGCGAAACTTGTATACATATATTCTTCACGTATTTATATGTGTGTGTGTGTGTGTGTGTGCAGTCCATAGCTGGCTCGTTGTTCGTTGGCCTGAGAATGCTTTGTACGCTGGCGTTTTTATTTTATTTTTATTTTTTTTCAAGGATGCTGCAGGTGCTCAAAAAGCATTCAGCGCCCCCTGCCTGGCCTGGCCTGGCCTGGCTTGGCAGCAAGTTATGCACATATTTAAATTAAGTGTACTAAAAGATATTCTTATAAATGTATACAGATAAAGCTCATAGCTTAAGCATAAATAAATAATAGCTAAAGGGGCAACACTTAGGTGTTATTAACCTATGCCAACAATTAAATGGCAGCGCTCTCACAACTAACTCGAGAGATGAGAGTGGAATGCAAAGCCACAGGCGCTTACTAGACAGAGTGCTTGAGTAATTAATAATCGCCATGTTTGCAACATAAACTAACAAGCGGCTTAAATATGCACATCACGTTTGGTTTGTCTGTGGCCTGTTTAATGTGTAACTTTGCATATTTTTTTTATATAATTTAAACTTTTTTTAGTTGTGCAGCATTTAATGTTTGCACAATCTCTTTTAATGCGCACAATTAATTTCGCTATGCTTTGTCGCCTTTGACATGTCATTGGTTATCTCGCACACACACACACACACACGCATTATAATTTGTTAAAATGCAGAGGGCTTAGAAAATAATGCCGAATCAATTCAGCGTGCTGGGGCGGGCGAATAATCATTGCATAATTATGGGCGCTGCATGTTGCTGCAATTTTTGGCGCCGTTAACGTAATTAAAATAATTTTAATTTAGCTGCACGCACGCAACATTGGCAGCGATAGCAAAAACATTGACATAACATTGGAAAATTAATTTTTAGCTATGCTCGGTCTAACCGAAAAACCATCAACAAATTGTCAACGTTTGCATTTCCATATAAATTTGTTGATACTATTTTCGGGGTTTGTGTGAAAAATGCGTGGAAATTTGCGCATGTTTACAGTAATGCCAAAATGCAAGCGGTTTTGCATTTGGCCGAAATGCCGATAAGACCGATTGCCGAGCATGATTAAAATTAAACAGCGCTAAATTTATATTATTGCCATGCTAATGTGTGGAGTTTAAAATCAGTTTATAGGCCAAAATTTAAGGCAATTAATATACGCAACAGTTTTCTTAAATGCAATGCACTGGGTCTGGGGGCCAGCTGCGTGAATGGCAGCACAAACAATATAAACGTCCGCATTGCAAGACGGCGCATTGTTGCGTTTGCTGTTGCTGCTGCTGCTGTGTCTGACAATCGAGCCAGGCCACCAATTAACGCAGCGCAATGCTTTTCACTTGCCGCATAATGTGTGCAGCAGTCTCCGGTTACGCATACGCATACATGCATGTGTGTGTGTGTGTGTGTAGGCGTCACATGCATTGTATGTTTTCACAAGAGAATGCAATTTAAATTGCATTAAAATTGATTGAATTCATGGGCACCCTAGTTGGCAATGCCGCCGCGACGCTGCTGCCATGACCATTGCCAATGTCTGTCAATGTGTGTGTGTGTGTGTGCTGCATGTTTGCGTTAACTGTGCTGTAGCTATGCGCACTTAGACTGCGTTCTACGCTCAAGTTATGTTTAATTGCTGAGCTTAGGCTGACGCTTAAAGTCGTTGCAAGCAATTTGACAGACAATTGCTTAAAGCGCGTTACGCTGATTGTTTTAATTAAACAGTTGCAGCAATCTGTTTAACCAAAGCAGGTTAAATAAATATGTAAATGCATTTTCATACGCCGCGTAGGCATCAGCTCGACGTTCGTTCAACAGCTTGGCAACCACAACATGCGTATGCAACAAAGGTAGCAATTTAACGAGCCTAAAGTGGCAGAAAAAGTTGAACAAATAAAAAAAATGCAACAATAATAAATAAAATAAATATATGCATGCGCATATATATAGCGCAGATTTTTACATTGCTGATGTGCGCATATAAATTGCAATAAATATTAACGGCGCTGGCATAAAATTTGCTACTTTAAATCTTTTTTAGTTGGCCGAACAAAGGCTGCAATTAATTTGCGCTTACCCCAGCGCGTTGCGCGAGTGGTTGTGCCTATGTGTGTGTGTGTGTTTGTGTGTGTGTGTGTTGCTGTTGCAGACAGTTGCTGGCTGAGCCAATAAGCATATGCATATGCATTCGCATTCGCTATTCATTGTGGGTTTTTGATTTTGTTGCTGTAACGCGACAATTAATGCGCATTAATGAATTATTAATTTGCATTTGAGTGTGCGTGTGCGTGTGTGTGTGCGCCCAAAAGTATGCAATTAAAATCTATTTGTTAATTTATGCCTGCCACCAAATATGCATTGATTATGCAAATGGAATTGGTGTTGATGCTCCATTACGCTATGCGTACAAATTCAACAATCTCATGCTTTTAATCAATTGAACACACTCACACACACAGCAGCAGATTTATGTGCGTTTTTTAAGCCACGCTCTCTCTTTTATTTCTGTTAATAGTTAATTGCATTTTTGTTATGCAACCAGACGCTTGAGTTTAACTTTTGACGCTGTCACCAAAGAAATGCCGCCGCACATTTAATTCATTATAATTAGAGTTAATCTTACGCTTAATTACATTTGATTGCCTTTGTTGTTGCCAGCGCGCACTTTGCCAGCAAACATAATTAAACCCTAATGAATAAATAGCCAGACGATTGGCGACAATTGAACCATTTACTCTTGCTGGCCACAACTAACAGTTTCTGTCGTGTGAATAATTTAGCTTAAAAACACATAATTGCTATTGATTGTTTTTGGCATTAGCGGCAAACAAAAGACGCAGGAAATGTGAATAACAGTTATTTGCAAGTCAGCAACTGCATTATATATATAAGTAGAAGCTTCAAAATGAGGATCAAACTGAAAACTCTGTTAATAAAATTACTTTATAGATCAATGAGATATTTGGGCTATAAAGCTGCTAGCTGTTTACAATTGTTCTGCAAAAAGTCTTTGTATAATTATTTATTATATATCCTCAGCATTATGGTGACTATAGTAGTAGTAGTTGGACATATGTAAACAGCATTGCAATAATAAACAAAATGTATTACAATAAATCAATCGAGTTGAAAAATGTCTCATGAGCCAACTAAAGCTCAAGCTTTGATTTGATTTTAATTTATTGCACTAATTTCATATTTTAATAATTTTTTAAACTACACTACCAACTAAAAACATTTTCAAAGCTATAATTACATATAAATATCTTCGAAATCATTAAATTTTCAAATGTTTTGCTGTCAGTTTTAGTAGCTAGCAAAATTACATTTAAAAAAAGTTTGCTTTGTGAGTTAGTTTTAAACAAGAATAAAGTTATAGCACATAATACATTTTGCCATAAATAAATATATAAATTTTGATGTTTAGAGAGTTGTCTTATGATAATAATAAGACTTATTATTTTCGTAGATTATTTATATCTGTTGCGTTCTTCGCAGAGATGACAGAGTAACTTTAAACTGTGGATGCAACAGGATCGTATTGCAATATCGATAACTCCCAACAATGTTTACTAAACTAAGTACTTTAAGCAATCAATTGTTACTTCGAATTCTCTATTCCATATAAAAACCTTCCCAAATTTATTATTATATATTAATTTCGTCGAAATCATTAAATTTTCAAATGTTTTGCTCTCAGTTTTAAAAGCTGGATTAATTCCATTTTAAAAAAGTTTGCTTTGTGAGTTAATAATATAAATAATATATATATTGATGTTTAGAGAATTGTCTACTTGACTAAGTAATTTAAGTAATCAATTGTTACTTCTAACTCTTCTCTGCCTCTATTAATTAAGAACTATAGCTTGGTTAAGTGTATGACTTAAAATTAGTTTCTCTATTTTGTGAAGTTTGCCTAATCCAAATCCAATTCAAAACTCGCCTAAAGCAATGAGCTATCGACTTTTTGTTCTAATACCTTATCAACTTGTTTTGCAGCATCTTTGGCTTTGGCATAAGCCGGCAATTCAAAGTGCAACATCTACAGCAACTTGCAACATCGATTTTCGTGCAAACGAAAAATTCACTGGTCAGCTAAAAGTTTGTGGCTCTGACTGTGTTTTTACCTTTTTTATGAACTTAAGGCATGCCAACGTGTTCAACGGGCTTTAACTGTTTGCTTGAGTGACACCAGACTACACACACACACACACACACACATATATATATGTTTGCATGCATATGTTTACAACTATGTGTGTTTACAGTTTGTGCATTTGTATGCGCACATTGAAATTGTAAATTCGTTGCTGTTATTTTAGAAAATAAAGAAAGCAGCAAAAAGATCAACAACAAGCATAAGGCAGTTGTGCATACGTTTGTTATTATTGTAGCGATGTTTTTGCTTTTGCTTATTATTTTGTTGTTGTTTGTTGCCTGAACAAAACTGTTACTTGTTTTTTCAGGCCACCGCTTGGGCCACACACACACACAAACAAGCAATAGGTAGACAAAAAAAAAAAGAAAAAGTAAACAAAAGTTTAGCAAAGGCGCATTCAAGTTGCGCTACAAACTTTGCTCAATTTATTTGTAGCTTCAAATATTTAAAAATTATGCTAGTAAAATAAGCTATAAAATATTTGTGTATTGTATAACAACAAGTAACAGCTGCATGTATGCTAAATAAAATTGTTAAATGTGCTACTAGCTAATTTCAATCTTCATTGTTGGTTGCACTCTGACTTAGCAACAAATTCTAAGAATTTGCTGTAGATTATAACTTTGTAAACTTTTTGCACTCACACACAGTGCACTTATTGTTTCTGTCAAATGCTGTATTGCGTATACGCAATGTTATGATATTAGTTAGAAAAAATATGTGTTGCTTTTCAATTGAAAAATGTTTTAACTTTGTTTTGTTTTTATGCTTTTAGTGCAGCTAATAAATAGTTGAGCAATTAGCTTTTAAACAGTGAAGAGTAGAAATAATTTTAACCCTGAAAAGTTTTTGCAAATATATTTGATGTGCTGAAGAATAGCAAAAAAAAAGCAAGAAAAGAAAAATACAACTTTTGGGTTTTCATTTTCCAATCACGTTTTTTGGCTTGACGAAAAAATAAGAGAAGCCAACACTGAAAATTTTTGCAGAGGCAAAAACAAATAAAAAGTCGTGGGCAACATCGAAAAAGTGTAGTAACTACTAGTAGCGTCGTTTGTTTATGTTAAATGCGCTGCTTGTGTGTGTGTGTGTGAGTGTGACAAAAGTTTTGCCTAGCTTAACACGTGTCCTTGCACCATGGGTCTTCGTCTAAGTTGCAATTGCTGTTGCTGCTGTTGCTGCTGTTAGTTGTTGCTTTAAAACAAAGACCACAGGCATTGCAACGTGTCGTAGTTTGACTGACGGCCCAACTCTGTGAGCTAAAACTTTGCGTTTTGCTCAAGTGACGACGTGCGACAAGCGTCGGCGTCGACCATGCCACGACTTTGGCAACTTTTGGCTCTCTACCGTATTTTTAATATTTAAGCAAGCCAAGTCAGGCTGCCAAGCCAGCGTTACGCTTGATTCTATGCCTGAGTGACTACTGAAAACAACAACAACAAACAGACATACACACACACGTAGTGTGGCAACTTTTTTTGTTGCAAGGACACACCTTGGGTTGCATGCTTGGAGTAACAAGCAGCAGCTGCCGTCGCTGTCTCGTTTTTAGCTGCCACTTGCCACTGGACGCTTGAGTTGCGCTTGCTACAGTTTAGCATCTTAATATGCGGTTGAGACTCTTATCTATTGAGCACTCTATAGTTGCTAAATAATTAAATGATAACTTTCTAATTTTGGTAAATCAAAAAGTTTTCTATGGTCAGTTCGAATTTCTTGGGCCAGTTTGATGTGTCTTCATTAATTAATGAATGCGGTTGAGGCTGCCAACAGTGCTGAAAGGGTTTGCAAGGCTTAAATAAATTAGTAAACTAAGCTATGTTGCCTTAGCAGCTGCTCTGCATGCATTAGCACTTCATCAGCTTATAAGCTAGGTGCGTTTCGTTGGCGGCTTTGATGCATTGCGAGCTGATTGCGTTTGGCTTAATTGAGTGTTTGATTTTATTATAGAGCCACTTAAATGCCGCTGTGCCTTATGCATCATTAAGCATTCATTATGCAAGCTGATTAATTAGTTGACTTGCACACACTTTATGACAATGCATCGAGCATCGAAAGCGCGTGTCTGCCTGGCGTATACGTAATTATGTAATTGTTACTTTCAGTGCTAATTTCGCTCGCTCGCGTGCTGTGCGCATTTAATTGCAATTTGTATGCCAAAGTGCGTTTGCCGATAAAGTTAGCAGTGCGTCAACAATGTTTAACAACTCGCTTAGCTGTTGGCAACAGTCGCCGCCGCTAAAACCGCCGCCTCATGATTTAAATTTAATGCAACTTTTGCTTTGCAGCCAAACTGTCGCTTCGGCATAGACCAAGCCAAGCCAAGCCAACCCAACCAACCAACAACAACAACAACAACAACAACAACAACAACAACAACACCCCAACTACATAACAACTAACGTAAAAGCTATAAAGTCATGTGCAACAGCAACTACCACTTCCGCCAGTGGCCGTGGCCGGCTGAGGCATAACTCAGTGCTCAGTGCTCAGTACTGAGCAGAGCACTGCTGAGCACTGAGGACTTTTGCCAGCTATTTGGTCACTGCACTTAGCGCACTTCCTTCACTCGCACCAGCTTCATCATCATCAGCAACAGCAGCAGCAACAGCAACAGCATTGCTGGTGTTTCAAAGGTTGGGAATTTTTTGGTGCTGCCCGCGCGCTTAGCTTTGTGCCAGGGCTAGGGCTGATGAAATGCCATGCTTAGCGGTTGAGCGTTGAGATTTTTAAGCCAGCTTTGCTATAGTTGCAGCTGCAGCTTCATCAGCTGCCAACGTGTATGACACTGTACTTATGTCTCGCTCTCTATCTCTGTCTATCTCTGTCTCTATCTATGTATGTGTGTGTTTTAGCCATGGAATTTTTGTAGTTTTACTTAATGTTCAGCCAGCGCTATTTTGGCACAAAAGAATGTCGAGCACAACTGTAGCTAAAATATTTTGTTGTAAGCACATACACACACACACACTCACACACACATATGTGTGGCGTTATAGCTTGTCTGAACACACGACTTGTCAATTATGCGCATTTCTTTTTGCCACTTGACATTTGAGCTTTGCTTGAGTAGTATAAGAGTTAAACCGTTACAAAAAACGCTTGAAATATAATTTTTTTGAATTTCAGCATCCACACAGCGGCAATGGCATCCACAGCATCGAAAAGCAACAGCGCATGAGCGAGCTCGAAAAATGCGCCACAGCAAGAGAGCGAGAGAGCGAGAGCGCGAGAGAGAGAGAGAGAGCGTGCGTATAAAACTAAGAGAGCGAGAGCAACTGCAGCTGTTCGCGTACTTAAGTTGTTGTTATCGTTTTGGCAGATTCGTTGGCACGCGAACATTTGTAAAACGTACACGCGCCCATTGTCGTAGTTATATAGTAAGCCAGTAACTAACATTTTTTTTTTGTGCGCAAGCATAAAGCAAATCTTATTAATGGAATGGCTGGCTTAGTTGTCAAAGCTGCTGAGCGGTGCAAAGCGTTTGTTAAATATAAAAATGCAGCTGAACTAATTACAATGTTAGCTGGAGCTGTTTTAAATTTTGGCATTTATTTATAATATATGCTAATCTAGCGTAGTAATATAAACTTGACTTGCTGTTGACTAAGATGCTGCCTGAGTTTGTCTTTCGCACGCGCTAAGAGCGACGCAGCGTTTGAAGAAAGAGCGCAGAGCATGACTTAAGCAGACTATGCGTTCCACAAAAAAAGCAGCAAATGCCGAATAATTTTGTAATTGAGGTAGGGCTAAGCTGTGCTAGTTTTAGTTAAGTTAATAGCAAAAAATTGTTTGCATAATTTAAATGTATGCAGCCTTAAATTGCCAAGCGCTTGCTGCTTATGTAAGCTATATATTAAAAATAATTTTTAAATATTTAAAATAAATATATAAAGCTTAAAGTGCTAATTTCATAATAAACTGCACTGCCTATTGCACTTACTTATTGCTTAGTTAATATTTGCTGCCAAAATTATTTGCATATAAACGATATTTTAAACTGATCAATGCTTAATACTACTGCTGCTTGATTTTCACTCGATTGGAGCTTACATTCCACAGTGCTGAACAGTTACATGTGACTCTAAAAGTTTCGAACTTGCTGCTGCTGCTGCTGCCTACGCAATGTCGAAGCTCTGTCAAGTTACAGCGTAAACTGTGGCATACTTACAAGCAGCAACACACACACACACACACACACACACATACAAAAGAGAACTAAACGCCACAACAGCTCAAGGAATTTAGAGCAACAAACCGAACACACGCGCACGAAGTTGTGGCCAAGGCGCGCGAAAGGGGCGCAAGCTGCACTCGTTCGTTCGTTCGTTGGTTAAATTCGTAATTCGTAATTCGAACAGCACGAGCGGCAATGAATGAAAGGCGCTTTAGTACTGAATAGGTCGTGAATTCGTGTAGTTGTCGTATGCGTAGCTCCGCGTGTACTGGCCGCAATGCTAATGATTTAGAAACCGTCAAGCTGTCGTCGCAGTTTTCGTATACGCATCGTTTTTAGCCCGTGTGCCGCTTAATCGTTTCAGCGTTCTGCTCATTAAACGTGCGCCAGCTGCACAGCAAAAGGTTTGCCTGCTAATCAAGTGTGCAAAATCGCAAAAAATTGTTACTATCGTCGCCCAGTGGCAGTGGCAGTTACAGTGCTTCGTGATTAATTGTTGAATGTGTGGTGTTGGTGTTGGTGTCGCAGAGAACGTAGCACGTGCTAAGTATAGAAAGTAAAGAAAGTAACTTTCTAATGTGTAAGCGCGCCCAATACTTTTGTGTTGTTATGCAAATTGTGTCGCTAGCTTAAGGCAGCAGCAGCAGCAGCAGCAACAGTAACTGCGTGTGTGTGTGCATATGTGTGTGTCTGTGTGTGTGTGTGCGGCTCAGTGCGCGCTATGCGCCCACAATGCATAAATCAAAATACACATTATTGAGTCATAAATAAAGTTCGCAACGCTCGCGACTCTGCTACTTTAAATAAAGCCCGAGGCCAACGCTGCTCGCTGCTTCTCTCACTTACGCCAGCCAGCAAAGCAAGGCAACAAAAATTGTTGCCGCTCACGCACCCGCAGCAAATACTTTGCCCCACTCGTCTGCTTCATCATCTTTTACTTTTTTTTTTTGCTCAATTGCTTGCCATTGATCCTTGCTGCGAGCAAAGCAAAACGACGCGTCGCAACTGCCGCAACTGCCCGCCTGCCCAATTGATGATGTGTGCGTCCCGTTTGCAGCATAAAACTTGCTCAATGCTTACACGCCCTCAAAAACTGCGGCAAGCATAACAGCAACAACAACAGCAATACCAGCAACAGCAGCAACCAGAGTCCCTCGGGCGGGTTTTATTACAAAAGGCCGTAAAAAGTGCTCAAACAACCAACAAAAAATAAAAGAAACAAATAAATAAAAGACCAGCGCGCCACTGAAAGGATAAAAACTCAAACTCTGTGTAAGTGTATATAGTATATATAGTATAGCTACTTGAACAGACAATATCGGCAGCTTGCAAATATGTTGCAAGCTTAACAAATCGCTAACAAAACAAATACAATTTATATATATTGCAATACAGGATTAGCCTAAGTGCTGCAAGTAGCTGCTGTAAGCTCATTTGGCAAATCCTATTGCAATGCATAACATAACTTTACGCTTAGCTACAGTTTTTAGTTTTGAGCATGCGAGCTATAAACGTTTTGCAGCTGCAAGTTGTTTGTGCTGCGGTTGCGTATACGCAATTTGTATAAATGTACGTGTCAGTCAGTCAGTTAGTCAGAGGCGCCTGAAAATTTGACTTGGCTTTTGAAGTGCGAGTGCGTCTGCCTGTCCGTTCGTCTGTCTGTCGCCTTGTCTGCACCAAAAGTAAGCCATGAAAATCATATTAAAATGCTGTCTGTGCATAACCTACTTTTTATTTCTATACTCATGGTGCATGGTGCAAGTTGCCACACACATATATATGTGTGTGTGTGTGTGTATATTGTTGCTATTTCACTTTTGCTATGTATGTGTTTGCATTGCTGCAGGCGCTTGCCAAATGCGCTTTGTGTTGGCGCCATTGTCAACATGCTGAGAATATTTTTTGCATTTTTCGGCTCAGTCAGCGCAACGTGGCTTGGCATAGAGCCAGGCGAGCAGGCAGCGTTAGTGCGCGCAGCTATGTCTCTGATTTTGCAGTTTTAAATTATTAAAATACCGCCAGCTTAAGCTTGCACATAAATCAAGCAACTGGCCAAGGGACAACCTGACGTATGCGCAACTTAAATGCGTTGTTACATGAGCCGTAAAACGTACGGCATGGACAAGAGTTTATGGCGTAGCACTTTAACTTTACACACAAGTGGACCAAACCAAACTGGGCCATAACTTTAGACAGCGTTAGAAAGAGAGAGAGAGAGCGAGAGAGAGAGAGAGACAGAGAGAGCGAGCGGCAGCGCAAGTTTAATGCAGCATGTAAATATTGTCGTGACACACGAAAACTTTCACTTCTGCTTTTGTTGACAAGCTCGAGGACGCACCAAAGCCATAAAGGATGTGTAGACACGAAAGATTTATGCTTGTATTGTATGCATGTGTGTGTGTGATATATACTATATATTTACTGCTCAAGTGTACGTCAAAATGGCGACACGTGTGCTGCATATCAAATACCCGAAATGAAAACTTTTACAATTAATTTGAATAGTTTGAGTTGTGCGCTTAAAATCAATACAAAAGCAGCTAACAAAAGACAACTTAACATGGCTAAAAGCATAAAGTATAAGCAGTGCAAGCGTCTGCTTTAAAAGTCAAGTGCTTGGCTTTGGCTATCGCCTTACACAGCCCAAAGGCAAAAGTATCAAATAAAATGGCAAACGGCAAGCGGCAAACGGCAACAAAAATCAAAGCGACTGATATAAGCAAATAATCCATCAAGTGGCATTAACTTGAAACAATAAATTTCACACAACTACCGAGAGCCGAGAGCTGAGCTGAGCACACGGCAATTGGCTTACTCACAGTCGCTAAACACTCAACCTCAAGCAGCTACCCCATGCACTTGAAGTGCTTGCCAACTAATCAGGTTTCAAATGCCTAAGCATACATACGCACAAGTGTGTGTGTGTGTGTGTGTATGTGTGTGTGCTTGTGGATTTGTAATCAAAGCTGCATTGAGGGGACAAGCGCTGAGCTTTGATTGTACTTCTCACTTTTAAATTACAAAATACTTTTGCTTTGGCGGCAGCACTTTGAACATTTTTACAGTCTAGACAGCCTAGCTTAGATTACGTATACGCGCTGTAGCTGTAAATTGTGCAAGCTTATGAAATGTTTGCTGTTGCATTTGCAGTTTGATTAGCTCGTTGTAACATCAAACCTTGCATGCTTGAAAATTAGCTCCATTTAGACAGCATTTCACGTTTCAACACTGACATATCAGCCAGGAGCAGCCAGCAGCAGCAGCAGAAATAAGCAAACAAAAAAATGCCAGTGAGCTAAAATCCCCACGCAGCCAAGTAAAATGCAAGCGAGCTTACTCATTGTGTTGTTGCCTGCATACTCGACCCAAATCTGCTCCAGCAACACAAATCAAGAAATGCAACAAAAAATTTAAACTTGGCCAGCAGCAGAAAGTTTTTGGCCAAGCTTGCTAACCAACTAGCACTGGTCAGCCACATTTATGCCACACAAAAAGCACCTGTTTTTACCTTAATACATAATTGTGTACACAAGCTCGGGCATTTAAGTCGGGCTAAGTAACATTTTTACAGGGTAGCTACAGCTCGTGCTGCTTGTTGTTGCGCATTTTCTTTATACATTTTTTTTTGTGGTCAGTTGTTTCGTTTGCTTTTTGCTTTGCTTATTTTGTCGGTTTCTCTCTCTCTGCGTTTACCGTTGGCATTGTGGGCGCATAATAGTCTAAAATTAAATCAGCTGGCGCGTGGGTAACTTAAAATAATAGCCATTGCTTATGTTTGGCTAAAATATGTACTCACTGTATACGAAATAAGTGAGCGCAGCAACAGCAGCAGCAGCTGCAACACTTAGCAATTGCTGCTGCTGGCCAACGGCTTAATATAAAGCAAAGTATATATAAGCTCAAGTTCTGCTGCTGCTGCTCTCTACGTTTCCGTTTTGACCTGACCAGCTGCACTTTTTTTTAAGGCAGTTGAATAGCTTCAGCGGCTTGTGCAGTGTTATCGCAGTCCATTTACATTTTGTACTGATTACCTGACACAAAAGCGCAAATAAGTATTATCAAGTAATTTTACTTGACATTGTAATTGTGTAAAGCAGCAGTTGCATTTAAATTTTAAATTTAAATTATGCAAAATAAATGCTGGCTATGCATAAAGTATAATTAGTTAGTTGCGCTTACTAGCAGCAGAATTTCCATTGATCAATTTACTTCATTTAGATTTAGCTTCCAAAATTTTGCAGCCTGTTCACAAAAAGTTAGCAAGCGCTTTAATGCAAAAGATTTGTAGCAGTTGCTTTCCTTAGTTATTTTTATATTTAGTATATTTTAATAACGTAAATAAATAAATACAAACAATTACATCATAAAGCGTGCAAAACTGCCATGCAAAATTTGTATGAATTAAAAGAAAATGAAAGTCTATAAAGCTGTTGCGTATTATAATTAATTGCAGAGTTAAGCTACAACTTAAGTTTAATTAAAACAAGTTACAGTGTTCGGCAGCATTCTTATACTTATATTAAGATTTATAATTTAATGAAAATGATTTTCAAGCAGAGATTGAAGATTGCAGCAACTCTCAACTTATGTTAAGCTGCTGTTAATTATTAATAAATGTTAAGTTGCTTATTTTTATTTATTTATTTAATGTTAACTATGGACAGTCGACGATAAAAGAAAAAAAATTTATAACTAAATTTAAAAATTATTTAAAATTATGTTTTTGTTTTTAGATAAACTCATAGATTGGAAGTGTTAAACAGACCCAACATTTGTTGGGGAAAACTCAATCAGGTCTGCGTTAGTGTTAATTATTAAAAGTTAAAAGAGTTAAAATATATATTTTAGTAAAACAACAATAGCGCAATAGGCTGTGCAATCATAAAAAGCTATTTATTAATTTATTTATTGAAAAATTCTTACTAAATATTTGCCTGAAATGCTTAAAAATTCCATTTAAATGCAAGTCAATTATTTGCTGAGTGTGAAGCAATTGATGTTCGAAATTAATTTCCCTTGAAATGCATATTAACAAATAAAATTATTTATGTTTTTTGCGTTCGCTTCGATGTGCGCTTGTGTGTGTGGCACTTGCCTTAAGTGTAAATTGTGCTTGATGTGCATTTGATTGCTTTGCATATAAGTTAATTTAAGTGTATATAATTTATTGTGTGTCAGTAAGTGATATGCTTGTATGCATGTGAGTGTGTGTGTGTGTAATGTGAGTGTCAATCTGACCCCTGCTGTCATATTTCAATTACAACAATTAATAAATCGAAACGCTGATGTGCTGAGATACAAGCACACAACAACATATAGGGCAGGCTAACTGAAGCAGCCTATTGATTAATGAACTACGTTGCGGCGTCACGAAATCGCTACTTAGCCTAATTGTTTGTGTGCGCTTTCAGTTGACGGGGCGTATGCTTGATAAGTACACACATGAATGCGTATGGCTCGTGTACAAATTAAATTATATGCTGCTTATCAAATTATTTGTATAAATCTGAGCTGAGCTTTAGTGCTGTCGGTATATAATATGTTGGCTAATGGTGAAAAACGCATTTAAGACAATTTATGGCTAATTGGGTTTTACCATTAAAATGTATGTATTAATACTAAGCTGTTTATTTAGCCAGCAACACAAAGACAAAGTTCAAGCAAGTGCATATTAAATATTTGATTTAATCTAGAGTTGCAAAATATAAAATGTATTGCTTTAAGAAGCAACATTTTTCATATTTGCATATTAATTGAAATATGTGCTAATAGCTTTGAACAAATAGAGCAACAATAATAATTCAGCTTTTAATTTATTATCCATTTATTTATGTGCATTGTAGACAAACGTTCATATGCTCAAAATATATTGCCTTAAATATTCATAAATTTAATGCAATAAATGCGTAGGCCAGAGGCCAAATAAATGGCCCAGCTTATGAACCTGAAACTCTGAGCATATAAAAATACTATTCAATTATATAGAAAGCAAAACAAATATGAAAATTAATTTGATATGCCAAACAACAAATGCCGTATCAAAGGGCAAGGCGTAAATGATAAAAGAAAGTTTTGGAAGCAAGGCAAATATTTGTTAAACAATAACAACAAAGCAAGTGGCGTGACGCTCGCTTAACTCTTTAAGCAGCTAAGCTTAGCACAGAACAAGTAACTAAAATATAAACTAAACTATAGTTTTACACATGTGGCAAAGCACAGCGCTAATCATTTTCAAGGCGAATGTATAATTTTTGGTTTTGCTTTTTGGCACACACACACACACAGGTCACGCTAACTTTTGCGTGTGTGTGTGTGTGTGTCACGCACAAAACGCTGACAGCAAGGCAAACAGATGGCTATTAAAAGCAAACACACGTAAAAAACTAAATCTGAGTTGAGCCTAAAATGTATGCAAGCAACAAAGTCGTGCAAGGACAGCACACAAATGTGTGTGTGTGTGTGTGTATAAAAAGGATTTGCAGTGTAAACAGTGGCAGCCACAAATGTTGATCAGCATTGCATGTACATTGCTGATGAAGCGTACGCAGCAAAGTAAAGAAAAATGACAGAGGCTAACGCAAAAATATTTTGCTGTCTGCGCTTTAAGACGCACAAATACACACACACACACGCACTATGGTACTGAAATTGAAAGCGCGCTGCATGTCAGCGAACTTTGCCACGCCTACAAACTAGGCAGGCGCGTTATGTGATGCGCATACAAACAAGTTTGGCTTGCTCATATGAAAATGATGCCAGCACACGCATCAGCAGACTTAGACGCTTGCCATGTATGTGTGTGTGTGCTTGTGCTTGTGCTTGTGTGTGTGTTGGTAAGCACATCATTTTGCTAGCTGCTGCCTTTTGATATGCTGCTATATATATTTTTTTTGTGCAATTTAGCGCGCTATCAAAATGAAGTAGAAGTTGAGTGTTGACTGTTGCTGGTTTGCCAGTCTGCGCACACACACACACACATATGCATGTGTATGTGTTAGCTGCTGGGGTCGCTCACACATGTGTCGTTAAACTCATTGCCGCATATTTTTTTTAGCTACGCTTCAATTTTGTTCTACTGCAATTTACATATGTTAAATTCTGTCTAAACTAAAGTTAGTGTCTGACATAATTAACAGTTCGCAGCTTGTCTAGACTGTGTACTATAATTCAAACTTTTATGCTTGCCAATGCACAAAAATTTATGCGTCCCTCAGGGCCGCCGCATAAGCCACTTTGCATGCCAAACTATGCCACAAGCTATAAATTACGTATACGTATGCGTATTATTATAAGTAGCTGAAAGAGTAAGTAAATAGTTAGAGCGTTGCTGCGGCAACTTTCAATAATGCACATAAATAAAGTAATTTACTTACTAATACACACACACACACACACATACACATAGAGTAGCCCTGGCCAAAGCTGGGACGAGTATAATAAAAAGTAGCTTAAGCCCCAAAAGTTTGCCAAAGAGCAAAAACTTTCACACACACAATGCCAAGAATCGAAGCATAATCAAAGCGCCCAAATGCAAACAAATGCTCAAACTAACCTCACTAACACTCTTTTATGTGTGTGCATGTGTGTGTGTGTGTGCGTGTGATTTCGGCCCACGTGTATAGCCGAACCGGAAACGCCAGCCAGTTACGTGACTTTTATATATTTTGAACGCATTTTTGTGTGTGTTTTGTGCTTGGGGCCAAGGCAAAGGCCAAAGTGTTTGCAATTTTGCTATTGAAAGGATTTTTCTTTTTTTGCATAGCAAGGAGCGCAGTTTGTGATATGCTCGTTAAAACTAGCCCTGATGACTTTCGTGTTGCCAAAAGCTTAGCCCGAAGGTCAAATTCATTGTTCAGGCCTCAACGCAACTTTATGCACAGCCATGTGCCATATTTTTTTTGCTGCTTTAATTATTAAATGTGCTCAAAAGACAAAGCTGCGCCCAATTGGCTGCATCTCAATTATGCGTACTTGGCGTATCATTAATGTCAATTGCCAGTTTGGCGGGCGCTCGCTCGACAATGAATAGGCAAATGGCAACAAGAAAATTAGCGCATGACTTTCACGCGTAAAATTGAAAATCATTGCAGCAACACCTGCCACTTGAGGCATGCTACACTTAAGTATAGACGCTGCCGACGCCGGCAACAAACACAAAAGCATTACGTGATTTTCGTTTATGATTTCTGCTTACTGCTTAAGCACTTCCGTTTCCGCCACAATGCGCACGGCAAGCTGCCGCCGCCGCCGCCATTTTGACTGCATAAACAGACAGTACACACACACACACAGTTACAGCTAAACATTTGCTGCCCTTGTCTTTGTCATAAAAATGAATATTTATGCTTTACATTAAGCAGACATAAACATGTTGATATATAGTATAAATATTACATATGCATGGCCATGTTGGCCAAATGCTTGCATCAGATCGCATCGATTATTGTATATGTATACGTTTGTTTGTATGTGTGCTGCACACATCTCATGGGCTTAAGCACGTGGCTCTGCGTCATTTGTCATGGACAGCAGCAGCAGCAGCAGCATCAGTTGCGGGTTTGGTGATTTATCATATTTAAGCTGCATATACAGACTGAGTAACACTGAAAGAGCGACTAAGCTAGAGCTAGTGTAAGCGTAAGAGAGAGAGCGATAGAGAGAGAAAACTGCGCTGCACAGGTGCAAGAGTTCAGAATCCTAACACAATTTGTAGCTTGACTGTCGAGCAACATTTTATGGCAGCACTAGAAGCCAACAGCATTCATTTTCTATATGCACACATACATATATATATGTATATATATAGTATATATAGCTAGCGCACACTTTTGCATATAAAACAGTTGAGCTTGCAGCTACGTCTTTAATGTAAAGCTGCATGTGCAAAGTTTCATTAAGTCGCTTAAAGTGCGGCAAACTATTAAAGCTTTTGCTTTTAATATAAAAAAAACAGCTGCTATTAAGAAAATTTAAGCAAACTTAAGCGCTTATAAATAACCAAAACGGCTGCTAGTAATTGCTGTATACATCAATGAAAGTCATGAAGTAAATTCAACAATCAGTATCATGGCTTATCACTTCGTTGAGCAGGCGAAGCTCTTGGCAGCTTTTCGATTTAGCATTGAGCATTTAAGCAAAGGTAACATAATAAAGTCTTGAGTGTGCTTGAGAATTGCAATATAGTTATATTGGTTTAGAAGTTAGTGCGCTCTACTTAAGTGCCATTTAGTCAATTTACACTGTAGCAAACATAAGCAGTTACACATTTTGCTGCATGAGCAAATGCTAACAATGAATATAATAAATATGTAATTTTTAGTTTATATTAAACTAAAATATTGTTTAAAAGGTTATCACTAAGCTGCGCATAAACTTATGCTACATTAATTTCGTGCAAGCAAACGAATTTCAGTTTATTGTTTTAGAATAAGCATTAAGGCAAGCGAATGTTGCTTTACTCACTAGTGATTGTTTAATATGAATTGTTAATAGCCACTTCTAAGCTGTTTGAGCCTGCTGAGCGCTAAAGTTGAGTGTGAGTGAAGTTAGCTTGCAACAACTCACACTCAACTTTAAGCTGGCCAACAATGCAGCGCTGGCCCGCATGCAACACGAGCAAGAAAAGCCGTAAAGGTTTTCACTGGCACGCATTTCACAAATGTGCAAAGTTCTTTCGCTCACCTACAAACACACACACGCACACCCACACACACACACACGTATATACATATTTTATGAAAATAATTATTAAAATTGCTTGGCAAAAGGCAGAGATAAACTTGCGCGCTCGCAACTTGGGCATAAAGTTGTGCAAACAGCTGAGGACGCTGGCTAAGGACGAGACTAGCCGAAGGATATGAGAATTTAGCGCTCTCTAGTGGTAAAGCAAATATATATATATATATATATATATATGCTATGTATAGGACGCATGCTGTTTTCTAATTTTCAAACGAAAAGCGCACATCAAACGCTTAATTGCGCACACAAAATGGCAGCGCAAATGGCAAGAGTGAGTAAGTGAGTGAGTGAGTGAGTGAGTGAGTGAGAGAGTGAAATGACGAACGCTTGGCAGCATTTCCTGCTGCGCCAACGCCCCAAGCTATTTGCTCAAGCCAAAGCCAGCGCCAAAGAGCAAGAGCAAAATAGAACCAAACTTAAGCAAAGGCCGAAGCGATTAGGCACTAACAGCAATTATTTATTTATGCAAGAAAATAGCTTTTGCTTTAGCCAAGCGAAAAAGTCATATTTGGCCACATAAAGTGATTTACTAATATATTTAGCAAAAGTTAGAGTATCTGCATAGCAGTGTATTGGGCATAAATCAAATAAAATGAAAATGCCGCAGAAATAAGCAACACACATAAATAAGTGACTGTAATCGATGAACGCTGTGTGTGTGTAAGCTGCAGTGTAACTGTAAACTTGATTGCCTGTATGTGTGTGTGTGCGTACGCGCATAAAATAATATAGACGATTAAGCGTTGTGCGTGTGCCACTGATGACGGGCGACAAAAACAGAAGCAAGCGTTAGGAGTTCAGGAGTCTGAGGCAGCTGGTTGAATGGTAATGTGTTTGCACTTGAAACGATTTGTGGCGCAGCATAAGTGAACGGTTAATGCAAACACATGTGTCTGTGTGTGCCTGTGTGTGTGTAATCTGATCGTTAAGCTTTTCAATATATCGATAGAGCTACATGCTGCTTATTAATTTATTTGCCGCTGCCTTTGCTGTTTACTTCAGTCTGCAGCTTTCCTTTATTTGTGTGCGTGTGTGTGTGTGTGTGCTCTAATCGAATCAATAATTCAATTTCGTGCATACTTTTACGCTGATTTTGATTGATTCACACTTATTGCAATTGACGCACACACACACACATACATGCGGCGTATGCGCAATGCTGCTGACAAATTATAAAGTATCGTCTGACACTTTTGTTGCCAGTTTGCATCAGTCTAACGCACAAACAAAATAAAAATAAAAAAGAACGTACGTTCGTTCGTCCGTCGTTGCTTGTTTGCCTAATGTGATCGATGTCTTTGTGTTGTGTCCTGTCAAGCGTTGGCCCAAGCAAAGGGGCGTCACTCGCTCTCGCTTGTTAGGCGGGCGCACATCAAAGCACATTAGTTTGTGTGCCACACAAATTGGTTAGGCAGGCACTTTACACACCAACAGACACACACACACACACTGACACACACACCTGCGCATGCATATCGCCAGCTAAATCTGCCGTGTGCTCCATTTTTCGTGCACAAAGACAAAAGCCGAACAATGTGAACGCCTGAACTGGGCGAACGTCGAGTGCAAAGCACCCAAAAAAAAAAAAAAAAACACAAAAAAAGCAGCAAAACGTACACACAAAAATAAAAGCAGCGAACTTGTCGCTGCCAGGCAATTGCAAAAAGCGCCTGACAGTCAAATGGAGCAATGCGCTCTGCACTGGGCTGGCGGCTGTTGTGCTGCAGCTTATGACGAGCGAGCGAGGGCGTTTTAGATAGCGCTTGATATGTCACGCTGGGCTTTGAGGGCGGCGGCACTTTAAGTCTGCGCGCCAATCACGTCTGAAAGTCTAAAGTGACTTTAGGCCAGGCTTCAGCTGCTGCTGCTGCTGTTTGTTAGTACCGCCGCTATCAGAGCCAAAGCCAAAGCATTTAACCGGCGGGCACTTGTGCAGCTTTTGACACATGACAAGCGCAACAATGTGTGGTGTGTGTGTGTGTGTGTGTGAGGCGCTCATTAGGCCTTTGTGACGTCACGACGAAGTATTTAAAGTAGCATAATTCCAATTTAATGCGTAAAACTTTGCCTAATTGCAAAATCAATGCGCCGAAATCATATTTCAAAGCACTAATTAGACAAAGTTTGCCACGCTCAAAGCATATTGAGCAATTTTTAATTAGAAATTTCATCAGAATCTTACGCGCGCTTCAATATTAAGTTACTTGCCAATTAAGCGACTGCTCACATAAATAATAAATAGTTAAATGAGTGCTATAGCTCAGAGTATATATTGTGTATATCTGTTAACAAAAGCGTGCGCTCACATTTATTGGCAAATAAAAATCGATTTTGTTTCTGCTGCAAATAAACCAAAGCAGTGTCTTCTACCAGACACAGACAGCAAGCTAATAAAACGAAAGAGTAAACGGCAGCATGTCAGACACATAGACAGCCAGACAGACAGCAAAAGAAATGTTATATAGTACTGGAAAGTAAGCTGCGAACCTTGTGCAAATGTTGATATTTGATGTTGCGTTAAAGCGACTTGTGTCCTCTCTTTGTGATGCCGGCAAAGCAGCCACTTGGCTTTAGATGATTGTCAGCAGTTAACGTAATGCTTCAAGTGCTTTTTCTATAATATATATACACAAATTGTGACGCTAAGCTGTATATTTATGTACAAATGTGTGTGTGCACAAATCAATAATCGTTGTGTTAAATAATTATGCTAATTAGTGTGATTTCGGTTTTGTTAACTGGCGTAACTAATTGACGAAAATGTGAACAGACATTTAAATTTATTGCCTACGCTAAAATGCAGATGGCCTAACAGTCAATTAATGGTAATTTACCATATTAACTAACATAGCATTAGGGCTAAAAGCTTTGCGTTGTATGCAAAATTGAAACTTTTCACAACAGTAAAGTGTCGGAAATTGAAAACTAAATCGTACTGCTTTGGTATCAACATATTTAACAGACAGTCAGACGCTTAGACATACAAAACTGGGTCAGTTGACTAAGACTTTAGAAAGTCGGATATGTCTTATGCATCCGGTTACAAACATTTGCAGAAACTGTTATTATTACAAGTAAACATAGCTTAAGGTATTATTTATAAAAGTTAAAACACAGATTATTTTAAATTGACAAATATTTTATTTATTTAATGCCAAATATGGACAGTCGACGATAAAAGAAAACGATTACAAAAAATATTTAAAATTAACTTTAAAAATTATTTAAAATGATGTTTTTTGATTTGATATTGTGCAACAAATTAAGCTAAGTTGAACTTTTATATTTATTTATTTTTTAATAAGCCTAATTAATTATAGAAAATATACTATAGTAACTAAAGGTGCTAAGGCCATCGACTCGACTACTTAATATGCTAATATTGTCTAAGAATTTGACTAGCAGTTTTACATTATTGTGAGAAAATGAGGTGAGAAGAGAGGTGGGCAGGTATCCAGTATGTCTTCTAATGTTAATGCACCTCGCATTTGGGCCATCTTGGCTTTGATTTTCCTTTTAGCAGCTGCTCGGCTTTATTTATAGCTAAAGCCTTTGAATAGTATGAAAGAATCGAAACTATTCGACTGACTTATATAAACTTTTGTTATTTTATGCAGTATATAATTTGTAATATCATTAAAGTTAGGAGTTAATATTTAGCTTTAAGTCAGATATTGCAGCTAATTGTAAGTTAGAGCAATGAAATTTATGCTTAAATTTTAAATATTTTATGAAATCTTTTTCTTTTATCTTCGACTGTTCATAGTTGACATTAAATAAATAAATAAATAAACAAATTCAATAAATATGCGTACATTGCTCTTTTAATATTAATTTCTTTATTTTAATATTGTGCAGCTGAAGCAACAAATTTTAATTGTCCGCTTGAGCGTTAAATAATGCGCATTGCCTTCAATAAAAACGAAGCTGCTTAACAAATAGCAATAAACGAATAAAGAGCTTGGCCTTATTGCGCTATTTGGGCCGCTGTCATTATTAAACCAAAGCCTTGTTTGGGGTATTGCAAATTCTGGCGAAATCATCAAAGTGCAGCAACATATTGAAACATGGCAAGCGTTTGTCGTGTCAATGGGTGGGGAGGTAAACCACCGAAAGTTGCGCCCATAAATGGATGCTGCTGTGTATCTTGTTTTACTGCATGTGTATGTGTGTGTGTGTGTGTGCTGTGGTTTGTCTTTGTGCGCGAGCGCTTGGCAAAAATTGAGTCAACAAGCGCGTATTCAGTTTCAAAGGCTTATGAACTGCTCTGGGCTGTACTTTGGCAGTTGCCACACCTACAAAGCGCCACACATTGTTGCGCAGCAGCAGCGAACAGCGACGCTGTGTGTGTGTGTGTGTGTGGGGCAGGTAAACAGTTGGCACAAAAACAAGCTACGCAGCGTGTTTGCGCAAAAAGGGGCGTGGCCATAGCAGTGCGCTGCACGTATTATAAATCAAAGTCACGGCAGCAGCCACAGCCACAGCTACAGCCACAGCCTATGCAAAATTAGTTGCGTAAATCCCAACACGAGAAAGCTTTTGACTCTTTCAGCGCCAAACGTGCAACAGCCGAAAAAAAAAAGCCGAGCGAAAAAATTGAAAGAAAACAAATGAACATAACTAAGCGGCTGCCAAGTGGAATGAAACTGAAAGCAGCTTAAACGCCAGTTACAGGCGAGTGTGTGCAATAAACCAACACTAACGCGCTCACAGACACACACACACATACACATACGTGTCAGCTGTCGCCACGTCTTTTGGGAAATTAAAGCGTGTGTGGGGCAAAAAGTGCCAGTGCCATGTTAATTTTCATTAAAATTATATTAACTTGTAACATGGCTGGCTGGCTCAGCAGCCACAAACACACGAACAAAAACGCCATAGCCCCGCCTGGCGAGCAACATTTTTAGTGTCCTTGCAAGTTTGGCGCACATGTGTGTGTGTCCTGTGGGACACTTAAAATATTTAAATGCGCAAAATAATAAATTAGCAATTTTCCAAAAACTAAACGCAACGCCAGAAAGTTTCTGCCACTTGGTAATATTTTGACATTATCTGTTGGGTTAACCCAACCAACCGTTGACCCATGTTGCTGTCCACGTAGCTGACACATCGCGTCGCATCTAAGCGAGCCGCACAACTGGGTCACCGGGGCAATTATTCCGCTGGCAATTAGTAAATAATAAAACCATTAGTTAAATAAGCTATGCCAATAGCTAGGGATGGCTGCACATATATTTAATATTAAGCATATATATTATATGTTTAAGCTATAAATCGTAGCGTAAAGTAAACACTTATGGCTGACAGTTCTATGGCTTTAATAATGTTCGAGGTGTTTGTTTGATGGCGTTGACGAACGTGCACTTTATGAGTAAAGTTGTTGGCTTGGCTGGCTGGCTGGCTGGCCATTTATTATGCTCGCACATAAACAATATTTTATTTAACATTATTGTCGGCATAAGTAGATGTGCTGAAAGAGACTATAAAAATTGTCAGCTTCACATGTGGCTGCGTCTCTCTCTCTCTCTCGCGCTGCCTACAGGCCTGAGAGCTGTGAATTATTTCACGCTTTGCTTTATTATAAAACACTTTTATGTTTATGTCTTCATATAACCAAACATTTTGAGCGTCGCTTTACACACACACACAGACAGCCGCACACAGTTTCCGTTTCCGCTGCGCCATTGTTTCTTGCCTTGACTTTGCCTTGTGCTGCTTTTTTTCATTGCACATCCCACTTGTGCTGTAAACATAAATTTGACGTAGCCAATACACACACACACACACACACACACACGCAGAATTTTGTGGCAACTGCGTGACAATAAAACGCATAATAATAATAACAGCAGCAGCAGCAGCAGTCGCAAAACGTATAAACAAAATCAATGACCAGAAGCTGTAGCGTAATACTGAAGAGCGTGAGTTATGCGACACAGACAGTCAGACAGTCAGTCAGTCAGACAGACTGACAGTTAATGAGTAAAGTGGCGCTGGCCATAAAAATGTGCATCAGTTAATTAAAACCAAACATTTTCAATTATAAAAGCGTGAGTTGTCCCCTTTGCTGTGCTGACGTAACAGCTGTGCGCTTAACAACACTAGAAGACGCATACACATACAAACATGTGTGTGTATGCAGAGATTTAAACAAAACAAACGGCGTTCACGTTTCGTTGCGCACATTTTTCTTGTTATTGCAGAGAAGTAAAAAAAGTGCAGCATACTTATGTGGGCGTTGACAGCAGCTGCTGTTTGACATAGGTGTGTGTGTGTGTGTGTTTGGTGTTGTTAATGTGTGCGCCTGCAATGCCAAGAGTTATTGTCATTGCAGCTGTTGCGGCGGCTGCTGTTGTTATTGTTTTTATTATAGTTGTTTTCACAGCAGGATGTCAACAGACAACAGGCAGGCCTCATGAATATATTAAAAACAAAAATACACACACACACACACGCACACACTTAATGTGCTCGTTGTGGCATTAAAACAGCAGTCGTATAATGTATATTTAAAACATAATTATCAGCATGCTTCAACAGTTGCCAAATTATATAGCGCAGTCTATTTTCAACTGCTCGAACAATCAATCAAGGCAAATGATTAACACGCTTAGCTCGTGTCCATTTTAATTAGACGCTCGCTTAGATTAATGAATGTTAAGACAAAGCCATAACTAGGTCACAGCCTGTACACGTGCATGTCCAAAACAGTAAATTAGTCATTGCCAAAATACTCATAATTATCAGCAGCTTTATTATTTGGCCAAAATGTCTGCCAAGTTAAATTTGGCTATGCCTATTATATATAATAACTGCACGTAAATAGCGTCTAAGTGCGCGCTTGGATAAACTCTCAGACTTGCGCGCGTTCCTTAGATACTTTGCCGCTGTCTCTGTGTGTGTGTCGCAGGCGGCGACAAATTATGGACAAATTATGTCGACCTGGAAATGAGCAGCGGCCATGAAGCTGCCACTGCTGCTGGCTCTAGGCTCATTATATGCCCTAACAAATATGCCGCCGCCCTTGTCGCCACCCCAGTCCACAAATACAGTTTATGCCACCCTCGCCACACTGTTTGTCGTCTGTTTGGCTTTGGCTTTGGTCTGTGCTATATTTAAACCGCAGGAAGTCAGCACCAGGACTTTGCTGAGCCGGCTGGTTAGTCGTTGCTTTTTTTTTTGCCTGCACTATGATCACATATGGCTCGCATGTGTCTGTGTGTGTGCTGGCATTTTTTTTCGCAGCGCGACTTCCGCTCGTTTGTCGCTATTTTCATAATGCGACTCGCTTTGCTGGCGGCCAGTTGCCCGTTGCCGTTGCCGTTGTTATTGCTCTTTTGCTCTGCACTGTCCGCCTCTTTTTTCCAAACTGTTACGTTTTTAATTTAACAACATGGCAGAAATATTTAGGTCGCTCCACTGCCCATGTGGCCCCCCATTTGTTATCGTGCTCAATATTAAAAATGCAAGTTGAAATACATTTCTTGGCAAAAAGCAACACACACAAAAAAAACTTTTTGAACGCAAATATTTTATTGTGGTTGTTGCTGTTGCTGCTGCTGTGTGTGGGGTGTGGTCCATTCGTACATTTTTCTGTTACTTATTTAGTAAAGCTCACTAAAGCGTGCAGTCCAAATGAATAGTAAAAGGCAAAAAGTAGGCAGCTCTTGGCAACGGATAAGCCTTGTCGGCATTTTGCCGGAAATTGAGGCAGCAGCATCAGCAGCAGCAGCAGCAGCAGCAGCAGAGAAACAAAATGAAATTGTTTCAACTGCAGCTGCAGGTGGAAAATTTGCAGCTGAGCTTATACGTTACGCTACGTTACGTTACGTATAGTTGTTGTTGTTGTTGTAGTTCGTAAGTTTCGGGGGGTTAAATGCTTAAGCTGAGTACATGGCGTTGGGGCGTTGTAAATATAAAGCATAAAATATTTAACAGACAGGCTTTTAAAATATAAAAGTATAAAATGCAACTGCAGTTTAAAGTGTTTTTGTGCATGTTTAAGCTGTTGAAATAAAGTTTCGATGCAAATCAAAATGTATTTAACGCCACACAAACACACACACACACAGCAACAAAATCAAACGAATCGTATGACAAAACGAAACATTTGTCAGCTTCAAAAGCAAGTCAAGCGACTAAATTACCTGTATTTTCCACCGTGTGTATTTGACTTGCTTCGCATTTGCATATGCACATATGTGTGGGTGTGTGTGCTCGTGTGCATGTGTGTGTGTGTACTTATTGATTTTGCTCAACGCTGTGTGAGACAATTTTTCAAAACTTTTTTTTGCTTGCATTGCTAGTGAGCGCTCTGTACGTTGCTGACTTTGCTTTGTTATAAAACTCAACCGCAATTCATTTGAATTCAATTGTCAAGCGACTAACGACAAAGCAAAAGCTTGTTGAGGGTGCTTTCAAAAACATAACTGCATGGTTTATATGTGTGTGCCACAAACTGAAGCACTATGTGTCATTGTGGCATTGCATTATGCATTCAGCTAGCAAATTTAATGTGATTTACAATTTAGACAGCGCGCAGACAATGACAAACCTAAAGCGTCGCGTTCTGACCGCCAACCAAATGCTTGAGGGGTCACGAACTAAGTTTATTGTGCACATTTAAATGAAATTGCTGCGCTCAATTTATGCGCTAAACGCCACAAGGCATTCACTACCAACAGCAGCAGCAGCGACTTCAAAACGTGAAATAAAAAACTATCAAACAAACTGACAACAACAACAACACACACACACACACATACATACACCATTATCCAATTCAAACTCAGCGCTCCGACTCGACTTTAGCTGCTTTTTCATTTCAATTCGCAACGTTTGGTGCTGCTGCTGCTGCTTTTTTTTTTGCTGCTGCTGCCTGTATTATTGTTAGTATATGCATATAGCTAGTTCGTTGCAATAGTTTTATGAATATCGTTCCTTTTTTTGTGCCCTGTCTGCAATGTGTGCATATTGTTGGCATAATTGTATAGTTTTTGTTGCTATTGTATGGCTAAGTTGGTCGTTTACTTTTTGTTAGCCACTTGTGGCCTGTTTATTTAGGCTTGAATGGTATATACTACCTATGTAGCCAGCACTAGTTAGCTAGTAATAAAAAGTTGAACAAAATAATGCTTAGAGTGTGTTTTATAAACTAATTATGGCAACTTCAACTAAAGCACTTTTAAGCTTATCAAACTAACTGAAATTAAACGTGAATTAGCTAAGTGATTTGTAGAAAAAGTTGCTTAAAGATCGATTTAAGTAATTTTAATTGGTATTAGTTAGGCGCAAATTATATTTATAGAGAAAATTGAAAATTAATTTTAAAAATCGAAAAGGTCTCCAGTAATCTGAAGATTAAAACCAATTGCAATAAAAGAGAATTGGCTAAGAATTGTATAAAAATTTGATTTAAGATCGACTTAAGTCATTTCAATTATAGCATAATTTGAATTTCATTTAGCATAGCTAAAGCTCTAGGCAAAAATTTTATTGAACGCTCAATAAAATGATTTGTTTCTGTATATGTTGCCAAAAATTTGTTTAAAAATAAGCAATTTGGCAATTGAAAATTAATTTTCAAAATGGAAAAGGTTGCCAAGGGTCTTAGCATTAATCCAAAGCTTAAAACCAATTGTAATTATAAAACCACATACGTAGTCATATCAAGTATACGCAATCAGCTCAACGTATTGATTTCTATTACTTTATTCTATTATTTATAGTTAGCTTAGAATTAAATTATATTTAAAGCTTAGCGCGAAACTAGTTACTAATTACTAATTTGAGCTTAGTCATATCAAGTATACGCAATCAAGTCAACGTATTGATTTCTATGACTTTGCTATTTCTTTAAAATTAAATTATATTTAAAGCTTCGCTCGCTACTAGTTGCGTTGCATTTATATCATATCAAGTATACGTAATCAGTTCTGTGTATAGATTTCTATTAACTTGATGTTTCTTTAGAATTAATTTATATTTAAAGCTTCGCTCGAAACTAGTTGCTAATGCATTTGATGCCTTAGCTTATCTTTAATCATTTCTATGTATGCGCTCACTAACTAGAGGTATGCTTAATACAAAACAGCACTAGTTAGCAACTAACAACTACTTAGACGAACTTTGCGTGCTCTCCCCTACAATCTCTCTCAATAAACACTTGGCACAGCTCTTAATTACCCAATGCAAACTTAGTCAAGGCAAGGCAACTGCCATAGAGTCTCCTTGGGGACTGTCGATCTCAGCGCTAACCAACTTATGGGCGAACTATATACATGTGGGTGGCTGTGTCTGTGTGTGTGTGTGTTTATTTGCCACCTGCACTTGCAGTAGCTGCTGGTTGGGGATTTGGCTGCGGGGGCGCAGCTGTCATGCAAGTTTGTCAGCTTGTTCGACTGCGTGTTAAACAAAAACGTGGCGAAACTTTCAAGTCAAAGTTTTCATGACTCTTTTGTCAATTACCTTTAGTTAGCAAAAGCTGTCAGCCAGGCTAGCAAGCTTAATACACATACATACACACAATATGAAGCTATTGACATTTCGATTGCGTATGTCTGGCATAATTTTATACGGCGATGTTTACATGGCACGTGCTTTGCTCCTCGCACATAGTTGAACTACCGCAATTAATAGGCTGTGCCAAAAGTTTGGCAATTCATTTGTTCAACACATAGACAAACGCACATAGCGCAGCGCCACTTGTGTATAATTTACGAGACTTGTGTGTGTTTGTGTGCCGGACATAGCTAATCTATCATTATTGATTGGCAGCAAGTTTCGCTACGCTCTACGCGCATCGGCATTACATAATGGGGCAGGCAAATGAAAGGCCATTTATTTATGATCTAATCCCTAAGCGCTTAAGCGTTGCATGCACGCTTTTTAATTAACTAACTAACCCACACAAATATCTTTTGCTTTCTCTCTCTCTTTATAGCTGCGTCGCATTGCAAGATTTGCGCTGCATGGCGAAAGGATTTTAAATTAAATTTTCGTGTAGCTAATGGAAACAAGAAAGGAAACGGCAACACGTGCGCGCATTATTTTAAATATTTATAAACATACATGTGCACACTCACACATACGCATACCATACATACCATATTTATATATAAAATATAGTCAGAGCAGCCACTAAAGTTACTTTACTTGCCTCGTCAAATTCTATTAAAAATTCATCTTAATGGTTATGTGTTTTGACAAAAATGTAAACACAACTTGTACAAACATAAACAACAACAACAAGAGCAGCAGCGCAGCTGCTAAAAAATGGGCAAATGTTTGTAAATATTTAAATGAATTTATGTGCAGCGCAAAAGTTTTTAATTAAGTGAAAAAATTCAAATAAAAAAAATCAAGCAAAGCAACTGGAAAAAAAAGGAGTGAAGAAATTAAACAGCAAATTGTCACACATACACATGCGTACACATGCTTAAGCACACACACATGCATAAAGTCAGCAAATCATTTGTTTAGCAGTGTATGTGTGTGTGTGTGTGTGTGCATTTCAAATGATGTTGGCACAAAGCGAAGCAAATTTATTTGCATTTTTTATGCGCATACAGTAGCTTAACAAACTGTACACACAAACTCAGCTGCATATTGTGGCATCTATATATAAAGCGCGTGCCACACATCAAATAACATAAACCATTGGCAGCCAACATGAAACACTTACCACTAATAAGGATGCCGCTGCTTTGCTGCCTCATCATTGCTGCGCTGAGTCTGCGTCTGGCGTCGATTGAAGCTCATGAGCATAGCGATGGATTCAAACCAGGTGAGTTAACATTTTTTAAAAAGAATATATATAAGTAAGCTTTAAGTAATTGAGACAAGTTCGATTCGGCAAAAATTTAATTAAATATATATAAAGTTCACTCAAATGAAAAAGTGACTTGGAGCAACTTTTGCATTATTTGTTTTTATTATTTACTTGCCTTACGCCCCAAATAAGTTTTAGCTAAATATCTGACCTTGCTTTTTAATTTTTTAATCCTGTTTGCTCTTTTGTCTAACTGGCGTTCGCATTTAACATATTAATTTTAATTATGCAGCTCAAGCTCATAACATTTTTATTGCTCACTTAAAACTTTGCAAGTGTTGAGAGTTTCAGTTGCTAAGCTCTCTGCCAAAACTCGCTCAAAGACGCTCAAAGCATTAAAAGCTTTTTTAAAATATTCAGCAAAGATTGCAGGCGGCGCATTAAATTTCAGCAATTTTTCGTGGCTACGTATACGCAATATCTGTTTTCCATTGTTACAGGCCATGTTTTTGCATTCATAAATGATTTCTCAATTAAAAACAAAAAATGCTTTGCATTTTATTTATTTTACGCTGCCTGCCACTAAATTGTTGGTGGTTTTATTAAACGTAGCACTTAACTACGATTTTTATTGCGTGCAAAAGTTGAAGCGGCTTGTTGTTGTTTTTTTTTTTTTAATGGTTAACGCTTACAAATGCGGTAAATAAATTCTTTTTTTTGTGTCGCTGGCCTGCATAAATGAACAAAATGTTTTAAGCGGCATGCGAAAATGTTGAATTAATAAAATTACGCAATTTATACAACTTCATTGTAAAGTTTTTTTTTGTTTTTTTTTTTGGTTTTTTTGTGGTTGTAATTTTCAAAAGAGTCGACATGTGCGCATTGTTTGTTTATTGCTCTTGTTGTTGGCAGTCACAAATCCATAGCGTCACCTGCGCTCACCTGGCATTGAGCCACAGCCACGCCCTGTTTTTGTGGCGTCGACTCCCCAAGGTGGGCTACTTTACTCTGCTGGCCTGGCTGGCTGCTTAAAAAAATGCATAAATTTTCATTTTTATGTGTCTGCGTTGGACTTTACATTAGCTGCCGCTCATTGTTGTTGCTGTTGTTGTTGTAGCTACTGCTGATTATCCCCAGAGAGCTATATAAAAATTTGTTGATGTTGATCTCTTATTTTCGTTGCATGTATAAATTTATGGCATTCTGCTCAGCGTGTTCAAGCGTTTGGGAAATAAATTATGTGCGCACACACACACAAAAAATAATATGAACTGTAACTGTAACTAAAATGAAAACTTATTTATGTGTGTGTGTATGTGTGTGTGTGTGTGTGCTTGAAATGAATCATGATTAAACAATGGAGCGTGCAACACTTTAGCAAAGCTTTAATTTCATTAGTGCACACTTGAAGCTGCGACGCTTACATAATAATTAGTAAAATAAATTTTACCTAAATACACAAGCGACGCAACGGCAACGCAGCAACGGCAAAGAGTAAACACTAGCCAACGTTGCTGGCTGCAAAAACAAGCAGTGGCACATCCTTGTCCAAGGTGCATAGTATGGCCACGTCAAACGCACGTCCATGCTCCACTTAGACTTTGCTGCTTTAAGTCCTTGCTCGTGCTGCTGGCTGCTGATGCTGCTGCTTGTTGGAAAATTATTTTCCATCATTTTTCACGCAAAAAGCGCAAAATTTTAGCGTTGCCAAACACACACACACACATAGACCGCACACACAGTGAAACTCACCGTTAGAGACACAACGCTCTTGTCAACAGGCCACGCTCCGTGTTCATATCGCCTGTCGCTGCCTCTGTCTCTGTCTCTGTCTCTGTCTCTACCGCTGTCCGTGTCGCTGCTGCTGCTAACTGGCCAGTCAGCACAGCTTTGCAGCTGTGGGGGTCCTCGGCAGCTAGGACCTGCTCTAAATGAAATCTAATTAAAGCGTATGGTACGTGCAATTTGCATTGCAGTTGGTGTCGACGTTTTGACATTTTTAACATCGCAAGCTAAGCGTTTGCTCAAGCTTGCAATTAAGTATTACCAAGCTAAGAAATTGTTCAATTCAATATACAATATTTAAATAAATAGCATAGTTTAAGCGTAAAGAGAATCCAACATTATATGTGCAGCTACATTGAGAATTGTTGGGCTGTTTCTGTAGAATATTTATTTGAAATTAGTTTGAGCTTTTACTGACTTATGTATATTTGTTGAATTAAATAGTGCTAAAGCAGCTTTAAATCTAATATATAATGATTTAATAATTTAAGTTGCACAAATTGTTTCTTAACTGTCTGTTGCATTATTTAATGATTAGTTTTAAAATCATTTGTTTGTCTATTACGTTAATTATGCGAGTTCTTGAATATTATTTTTTAGTATATTGATAAACTTAGATTAGAAAAGATTAAGTTAGGTTAGACAAGCCTCTCAAATGGCAACACTGAGAGCTTGTTTGGTCTATTGTGAGTAAAGTTGATTCGATACATAAGGAATGAATTGCCTATGAATCGTTTCTAGCTTCAGTGTTTGCAAATATAATGAACTAAAGCTTATTCAAATTACTTTAGTTGGCAATTAAAAAATTTACATAAACCTTAAACAATTTTGCTGAATACCTTTGAGTGTGATGACAACTTTTAGATCTCAGAATGTTAATAGTATTTGTCTTGGTTAGTTGCGGCTGCACCACATCAATGACAACTGCTGTAATGTCTAATAAAACAAAGCACAATCTACAAAGAACAAAACCAAGTGAGAGTGCAAGCTGAAGCGAGAGGCGAGCGGCGAGCGGAGAGCGGCAGCACCTGAGGCAGCTGACATAACATGCGATTTCTAATTCAATTTCGGTGACAGCACATAAATAAAAGAAACATTTTCAAGTAGCAGCAGCAGCCAAAAGCAAAGCAAACGAACCAAAAACTGTAAAAGCAATTCCTTGACAAAATAAAAGGCGCACAAATGTCAGTTTTCCCAGGCCACAACAGCTACAACAAAATGTTGAATAGCTGTGAGCATGGCGACGAATCGTTTACCAATTTTCTGACTGCTGCAAATCAAACAAAAAAAAAAAAAAGAAAGGAAAACCAACAAATATATCTATGAGAGCAAGAAACAGAAGCAGCAGCAGCAGCTACGGCAGCAACCAAAAAACTTTTTAAATTAACTAAAAAAACACACACACACTCATACATATGTATAGAGTGAAAGAGACAGCGAGCTAGAGAGCGAGCGCAAGTGAGCGACACGTTGTTGCTGGTGTTGGCATTTGGTTTTGAGTATTTTAGAGAAAAGTGGAAAACTTTTAGTGGCATGTTTACAAAATAAACTTCATGTTGCGAGAACGGTCAGAAAAAAAATAAAGAAAAATTTTGATTGCGTTGAAACACACAAAAAAATATACAAGCAAAAACAAGTAAAAAATTATGATGATAAGCTATGTGAGCTTGCAAGTTGCTTTGGTGACTAAAACAGTGGGCAGTATTATTATTATTATTATTATTATATATGGCATAACAGTTTTGACGGCCAACAGCTGACACACATTTTTGCAGGTACACGGCGAAAAACTTTTTCGGCAACTTTTGTAGGCGAAAAAAAAAGTTTATACGTCGTTGTCGTCATTGTTGCTGCTGCTGCTGTTGTTACCATTTTTTGTGCTGACAGTTGGCAAACAAAGCATAATTTTTAATCTGAATCTGGGCATGCAAACATTGTTACATATGCCAGACACACAATCAACCAAAAACACACACACACACACACACATACATATAGAGGCAGCAGTCACACCTGTACGTGGCTTTTAGCCTGATTGTTGATACCAAGAGAGAGAGAGAGAGTGAACGAAAAAAAAATTATGTTTATTTGGCTTTGGCCACGAATTTCCAAAACAATTTTTGCAACTTTGCAAATTGCGCATACGCAGCGTGTGCTGTGCTTAACAGTCAGCTGTTAACAGACGCCAGCCGAACGTGACAATATCATCAGGCGTGCGATTTTTTAGAGCCATTGTCAGCGTTTGTTGATTTAGCGTTTTATAGTTTGCACGCATTTTCAGACAGTGCAGTGATATTCAATTAAAGCAGCTGCACAGCTGCAATTAAGTGTTGTTTAATATGTTAGTGTGCGTGTGTGTGTGTGTTAGACAACATTTATCGCAAGCATATTTGTGCAGTTGTTAAATATTTAAAGCTGTTGTAACAAACTTTGGCCTTGGGCTTGCATAGCCAACTGACAGTTATGGATTTACCGTATATACGTGTGTGTGTGTGTGTAACGGTTTATTAATATGTAGCGTTGTGTGTATTGTTTTTGTGCAACTGACATTTAATGACCACATACAACATGTTACGGTATTTAAAATTCAAGTTCATTGTATGCGCTGCATATTTAAATCGACGTCAGCTGTTGCTGACAGCCCAAAACAAAGTGAAGCGAAACCAGCCCCACTTGGCCCCTGTGTGTCTGTGTGTGTGTGTTTGTTATCAAAGTGCGCTCGGGCATGACAAATGGCAGCCCGGTTTGCCAAGCGGATACGGATGCTCTGCATTAATCAGGCAATACAATGTGCCAGTTCAAGTCGGCGTCAAAGTATTTGTTGTTCTGCAAATTTCTCAACACGAAATTAGTCGCCATAAACAAGGCTAACAAACAAGGCACGGCAACGGCAACGGCACATTCCGGCAGGAAGGATGGCGCTACTTGCACGTCTAATCGAAAGCAAATAAAATGCATTGCATACCTGCATACCATAAACTGTCACTTACCAGGACAGACAGACAGACAGACACAGACTGCATGCAATCCCAATTTCCAAGTTGCACTCGCTCTCACACTGTGGCTGTCTGCCAGTCAGCCTGCCTGCCTGTCTGTCTGTCTGTCTGTCATTGACATGCAAGCCAAGCCCTCGTTTCATATGCAACGTCACCTAACCAACAAACTATATGCACACCCTCAAGCTGCTGGCGGCGCGGCACTGAGCCTTGGGAGCAACTATTAGCCAACGTCGCTGTATGTTTTACCATAATTTGCCAGCAGTTTTAGCCTACAGGCTACTGACACTAGCATGCGCCATCGTTTGTCGTCTCTTATCGAACGACAGACAGACAGATAGACGGACGGACAGACGGACCGACACGCATGCAACGTTTTGGGTTTGCATGTTGCACACACGCTAAACTGCACTGAGCGACTAACCAACTGTCTGTGGCAATTATAAATGCAAAATGCAGCGCCGACTGCGACTGCAACTTGCCACATACAAATTAAAATTGTTTACGCAAGACATTAATGGCGTGTGCTTATTTATTGTTCGAAATAGTTACAAGAAATTGCTTTTAAGCGCTAACTAGGCGCTAGTCACAGACAATTGCAATTGGCAACAAGTTTTGTAAGCAGCTGACAATGTTTCGAATTGAATTTGAAATGCAATTGCAACGCGTTTTATTGATAAGTTGAGCGCAGTTGAAAGTTTTTAATTCATTAGCATGGACATGCAGACCCCAAAGTGCTTAGCTACACAACTATACACATACATACTCATATATGTTAAAATTGCTATAAAATACAGCAAGGGTAGCTACGTTTGAAAAAAAAAATAGCAACAAAACAACTCAAACAAACGAAAAATCCCAAGTAACGTTAACAAAAATAATTGAAAAGGTTTCATTGTGCGCACAATGCCACGTGTGTGGTACACACACATGCAAACGTATACAGGTATAGCACATAAATAACAAGGATCAGGCACTAATCCAATGGCAATGGCAAAGAGCGAGCTTTTGCTACGTATCCAGGCATTGGATTCACTTACATAGCAAAGGGGTAAGGACGGCAACATTCATTGTCAGCGAATGTGGCGCTTTAAATGCTTTGATTTCATTTTTCATTTTAGCAGCAGCACACACACACAATAAACAAACATGTATGTATGTGTGTGTTATAACAATTGCCAGTTGGCTGACTGTGCTCGCTGCTGGCTCAATTCAATCACAAGCTACTTACAGACAGCGCTATTACTCCACATTGCTGCTGTAATGAATTCGAGTGTGTTACACACACACACACACGTATAGCTTGGTATGTGTGTAAGCACACACCTTTGCTGTGTGGGGATTGAGCGACAGCTACGTAATGCGAGCGCTTTGCTATCTCCAAGTGCCGTCGCTGCCTTGCCAACCCCAAAGCGAAATAACGCATTTGGTGTTGTGGTAGAAATAAGCGGGATTAAGAGCGCTTAAAAGCAACTCTCTATGAGATTTTCATGCGCTCTATATATGCGTAAAAAGCAAAAAAATACAAATGACACTGAGCGCGACTCTGAGTCTGTGTGTTAGCTGATTATACAAATTAAACGAGTCTCGCTGCGCTGCTGCTCAACAGCTAGTAAATTTATTATAATATTAATTATTAACTAACGTTAGCGTAGGCGCCAAAAAAAGAGCTAAATGTTATATAAACTAACAAACTGTTAACATGCAAGGCATACAACATACTTAGGCTTGTTGCTTGTCAAGCGTAATTTAAGTGCGTTTTGCGCTTTAAAAAAAAATGCGCATTTAGTTGAGCAAGCGTTCGCTCGTTCGTTCGTTCTTTTGGCCTTGTGTGTGTTTCGTTCGTTCGCTTCGCTAGCAAAGTGATTTTGATTTTGCGCTGCCTACTTACCGGCGCTAATGCGTGCGAACGGCCTGCGGCAAAGCGTAGCAGCAGCAAACAACAAGCAAGCACAAATTGCCGTTTCGCGCTTCAGTTGAGCAGCTTAAAGCTTAAGTCAACATAACCAGCACGAGCGTTGCCTGCGACAAGGGCAACAACATTCCACGAAGCCTTTGTGTAAAGCTCAAGCTAAGCAAAAAAACAACCAAAATTGTTTAATTTTTTTTTTTTTTGCTGTTGCTTTGCGGCATCTTGAACATTTTTTTGGGCCGACTCTTAAAGTTGCACGCGCTTGTGTGCCAGCCAAAATTGCTTTCTGCCGCTATTGCTGCCGTTTTATTTTATTTATTTACTTGCTAACCACACACACACACACACACACACACACACACATATATATGCTTGTGCTGTTGCTGCAAAATGAGGCGTGGGGGACTTTAGTGGCGGCTTGCCTTTTTTTTTTGTTGCTGTTGCTACCTTGCCCGTTGGCTGATTGAATTTTCCAAGCGAGTAATTTTTAAATTGTACTTCGCTTGAAAGATAATTCAATTTTAGTGTACGGTTTCTATTACGGCAGCAGTTGCTTTAAGTTTTGCTAGACTAGGTTGCTCTAATATTAGCTTAGAATTATGAGTGAACAATGCTTGAACTGCAGTTGACCTACGCTATATGCTGAACAAGTTTATTAGTGGCTGCGCCTTAAACTTTAAGCTGAGCGCCTGAGCGCTGCAACTTGCTGCCGCCAGTTTAAGTTGCAACATGCCCTTATCAATGACAATCGTTAAATATCATGTTCAATGCTAAAATGCAGACCAGCAGCAACACACAAAATGCCACAATTTGTATGCATTATGCTTGCCTGCAGCTACAACTTGCAGCAAACACTTGCAACGTTGCTGCTGCTGCTGCTTCAAGCTAAGCCAAAAATGCCACAAAACATTTACCATATATCATGCATTTTTACGTACACTCTTAGCCACATTTAGAGCATGTAGAGCTGTCCAAGGGCACACTGCTCAGCTCACTGTGGCAACTTTCTGTGCGAAACTCGTAATTTACACATGTACGAGTGGCAGCCACACGACAATGGCAGCAACAGCAGCAGCAGCAGCAACTTGCTGTCCATGGCGCGTTTATCTGGCAAAAGCTATGTTTGCAACTAGAACTATAGCAAGTGAGAGAGTGAGCGCTCTAAGCTCTTTTGGCCCGCAACTCGTTACTCTGGCTAACTGTCATGTGTGTGTGGCCCACGCGGCGTATGCGTATCGTTATCCTGTTTTAAATTGTACACTACATTGCAGCTGCCATTTGTCTACTTGACAGCCAAGCAAGGCATCGAAATATTATTTATAAATTCAACAGATTTGCTTTGGCCTTAACAAATAGATTAAAGCAACATCGATTTTTTTTTTATTTTTGTTTGGCAGGAAGCACAAAATTCGACAAACAGACCACCATTATTTGTTATACCAACGACTTCCTGTCTGTGTGTGTGTGCGTGTGTGTAAGTGTATTGGTTAAGCTGTTTATAGTCTGTGTGTGTGTTTTTTTTTTTTCAATGTTTGCGGTTGTTGCTGCGGCGCTGAATTCTCCGAACAATTTACTTCTAAATTGATGAAATAAATTATACAACACACTTATTTGGTGTATTACAATTTCTCTTTGTGTGTTGTTTCGCTTAAATTTCAGTTGCTTTAATAATAGTAGGGCCATGCTTGAGCTAATCTTGTGTCACTTGCTTTGCAGTTATTGCAACTTGAGCAGCAACTTGCACTACCTGCTGCAGTTTCTTCTAAATTGCACTTGAATAAGCGAAGCCAACTTGTGCTTGGGCTTAAGCTCTGCCATTTTCTTTATGCTTTGCTGAGTTTTTGCTGCACATTTTCTTCAGCTGTGTGATAACTGTCTGCCATATATCTTGGGGCCATAAGTTTGCTGTCTTGGCCTGAACTTTGTCTATAGTATACGTATACATATTAATTTGGCCTTAGCTAAATACTCAGCAGACAGAGCCAGACAGAGTTTACCTAGCTCTTGTATACACACTTGTCGTCTTGTCTGCCCATTTTTATCAGTTGAATTTTTAATGATTTTCCTACATTTGCATGGGCACATCTTTTGTTGTCAGCCTCGCTCTCTCGCTTTGTTGGCAAACATTTTTCATGTCGCATACACTTTAAGCTGCCCATTATTAAAATACGACCTGATAACAATTTAGCTTCAAGCTGCAAGTCAAACACAAGAACAGACACATAGACATAGACATAGACCGGCATATTCTTGGCTGCTGCCTTGGCTGGTCATGTCCTTTTGGAGCGTTGAACTTGTCTTCGTATTATGCACAAGTTGGGTCTATTCCAGCTACTGCCGCGTTGGCAACTTTCAACTGCCATTTGATAACTGTCTGAGTGCCTTTTGCAAGGTCAGCTCGACTGAACCGCCACGCTACGAACACACACACACACACATAAGCGTGACGCTTAAATTATACTCACTGTTTTTTGTTTGCTGTTTTGCTTTTAGCTAACCGCAATTCTAGTTGCAACCAATTTGTATAAAAAACTAGAAATAACAATAAGCTTGGCTAGCATGTTCAATTAAAATGTTGCACGCGTCGTATGCGTTATATTTTTTGTGCTATTTTTAAATACCTGACAACCACAAACATCCAGCTGGCAGCTTAATTGACACACACACACAAACAACAAACGCTATGTGCAATAACAAAATTCCTTTTGAAATATTAATGAAATTAATTACGATGCATGCATAACGCGTCGATAGTGAAAAACATTTAAAACTCAGCTTAGACACACGTTTAACTGGAATGTCGAGCTAATATATTAACACCTCTGTGTGCTGGCGATTAATCAATTCACCACAAAATGTAACGAGCGCCGGCAGCTGCTGTGTGTGGGGTAAATGCCACAAATTCCTTTAAAAAATGGCCAACAGCTGTTGCCGTATTAGCCACACACACAGTCAGTCAGTAGAGCCATTGAAAGGGTGCTGCAGCTTGATGGAATCCCTTTGCAACTGCGAAATTGAAAAGGGACTAATGTTGAAATGTATGCCAGTTGTGCCAAAGTGGCCACCGACAGCAGCTGCTGTGGCTAAGCGCAAAATTAAGCAAATTAAAAGCCCCAACGAGCAGCAGCTGCATAGCTCATATGTGCCTGTCAGTCCGTCCGTCCATCTGTGTGTATGTGTGTGACCTAAGTCTTTATGTGCGGAAAAAAGCAACAGCAGCCACAGCTCAGGGTCAGCGCGCATACAAACAAAAATTTTCATTGAAAACTGTACGCTGGGCTGGTTATTTTCAGATTAATATCAAAGTGCTTAAAGTTCCATGCTACATTGCATGCCGTGTAAAAAAATCAGCGCATAAAAAACAGTTACAAAAACTGCAAAAAAATTAAGTTGCATACAAATAAAAATAGCAGCAAACTTGTACGTATACGTAATTTATTGAAAATATTATTTTAACATAATTTGTGCAGCTTTTTATTTGAATGTTGGGTATATATTTTATAATAATGATATTGCTAATTGAGTAAGTTGGAATTATTAAACAATAGCAGCAATATTTGTTAATAATTTCTAGCTTGCATTTTAACAATAAAATCAAAATTAGCTATGCATGAGTTTTGATTATTTATTTTAGGCATTGGCATGCAAAAATGTATTGCGCATAAAGTTAGCAATCTAATGTTATGTTTTTATTTGCTATTGTTCTTTAGTATGCTCACTTTGAGTGGGCGTGGTGTGGGCGTTAGTCGTTTAGCGCGCTTGGAGAGTTCTCGCGGGCAGTTGTTTAAAATTTATAGCACGCTCTTTGGTGAACTGCTAGGCTTGCACAATTGGGCAATTTGGAAAAGGCCAGACTGCCAAGCAAATGACAGTTTAAAGTGCGTGCCCACAACCAACACACACACACAGACACACACACACACATGCGCCATGTAGTTGTTGCTTGTTGCAGTTTGGGTAGGCAAAGTGCTTTGGGTGCATGTTTAATGGCATTTGTTGCTAATCAATGAATAATTTATGGGCCAAGGTTTTGCAGCCTGCTGGCTAAAAACCAATACAAACAACAGAGAGAGAGAGAGAGAGAGTGTATGTATGTGAGTGTGAGTGAGTGCGCTATATACATGAAGGGTGCTTGTTGTGCGTGTTGTACGTTGTGTAAAATCATGTTTTAAAGTATTTGACAGAAAATTTCAGTCCAGCTACTGCAACGTTGTTTGCTATTGTTGTTATTTTTCGTGTTATATTTTGGCGTCAGCTTACACCATAGCCCCCCCTGCTAAGCCCGCAGGCTTATTGTTGCTGTTGTGTCTCATTAAATATGCAATTTTTAATAGCGCAATTATAATTTGCATGTCGTAATAGTTTTTTTTTTTTGCTGTTGTTGTTCCCAGCGCCGCACGCCAAACAATACTTCTTATTTATGAGCAGTTTGAGTGCGCTGCTGGGGCTGGGCTTGGGCTGGGGCTGGGCTTGGGCTGGGGCTGGGCTTGGGCTGGGGCTGGGAAAGCGCAAAGGTGTACATTGTTGCTTATAAATATTTAACAGCGGCTACTTAAATTTTAAACTATGATTAGTTGCATACTTTATGTGCTCTTGCTAAATAATGTAAATGTTATTGATTGACTACGAATAGAAGAAGCAGCGACCCACATAATGTGCGACATAAAAATTTTCCAGCAATTAATCTTGATTAGAGCTTTTCAGCAGTTGCAATAAACACGGCAATAAGCATAACTAACCCAAAGTCAACAACAAAATGTTGGCCAAACTACAAAACACACATAAATTGGCCAACAAGACGCAATAGAGCAAAAACAAAAGCAAGACAACAGACAACAATGTGTGGCTGGCTGTTGTTGCTGCTGGTGTTGGCTAACTCACATGTGTAAGGCATTTAACCGTTAGATAAATGTTGACGAGGTCAATGGGCGCAAAGCGGAAGTTATGGCCACCCAGCCACACGTACATATAAAGTAGCTACCAGCCCAGTCAGCCAGCAACTGCGCTGCGCTAATGGCCTAAAGTTGCTGCTGTTGCTGCTGCTGTTGTTGCTACACGGCGCATTACGTGCCTAGCCAATAATCTCTGTCAACATCAATTTGCTTGGAGCCTGTGAGCAACTGAAACTAATTAAATGGTGTCCCATAAATTGCACATTAAAGCAAATTTATTGCACGCCCAAATCGAAATTATTGCCAAAGTCGCGAAACGTTTAATAAACTTGGCAAGCCCTCCAAAACTTGGCAATCGACAAAAACATACTTTACATTCGGAGCCAGATTGTTATTTATGCGACAGCTTATCAGTCTGCCTTGCCTTGGCTAATAGCGCAGCATAAACTTCAATTCCACACAAATAAAAACTCAAGCTCATGCTCATGCTCTCATACTCATGTGTACGCTAACTAGCAACCTTTATTCCGTTGTTGGAACTTTGGCGTTATGCGACTGATTTTTTGATGTTTGCTTGTTAAAGTTTTCCTTTTTTTTTTTTTTTGTTCGTCATTTGGCATTAGCACGGCTTTTGTTACCTCAACAACAATTTGTGCTAACGAGGTCCGTCAGCTACCAATACACAAGCAAAAGAAAACGTCGCACGTGCTGCTGGCTTCACTCATGCCTAATGTGAGTGTACACACAGCGAAAAACCCTTGGGACGCCACGTGTCATAGCAAAAGTTCTGGTGCAATTGATGTTTCATTCAAGCCAAAGCCAAAGCCAACTGCTAAGCCAAAAATAACTGCAGAGAGTTTCTGCTTTAGTTGTCACTAACATAGCCAGTTGGCTGTCAGTTTGCATATAACGCATACGTCATATGGGACTGGGATTAGTGCGCTAATTTGAATATCGCGACAAGTTGGAATGCTTATGTTTGGATTAGTTGTTTAAGAGTTAAAGCAGCGAGCTTAGAGTTAATTACTTAGTTGAAGCGAAAAGTTGAAGTGAAAGAGAGAGTTAAAGAGTTTTGTTGGGCCAAGGCCTTGTATTAATTTGATTTTTTATAATTTTAAGAATTTAGAAGTTTATTGTGTCACCCTAAAAGCAACTGTTATATTATATAATAGTACTGTAAGAGAACTCAATTAAATCGGTCGTGTTGTTAATATCACCGCCCATCCTCTAAAGAATCTCATGCCATTCAGGGAAACACTCCTGATCCTTCAAGTTTAATTGTGTTTATGTTATGTTAAGATTTAACTTTTATACCAACAATTGTAGTCGATCAGCTGATTAGCAGCGATATCTATAGGCTCTGCTCCAAATACACAAACCTTCGATTCTATCTTTTAACGCACTCGACTTCAAATTGCATAAAATCTTGTATTTGTGTTATAAGAAAGTCTGTAAGATAAACAAACCGTCACCACTTGTGAAAGAGAACATGAAAAAAGTGAATCGCTGCCTGCATATTTGTTAGGCATTTAAATTTGTAGCTATCAATGCAACATCAACTGCTCAACTTCGTTTGTTCTGGCTAAGCATATTTGCTTAACTGATGCGGTTTTTTCTTTTCATTCAAAGTTGTTGCAAAGCCCAACAGAGCAAAGACACACAACGTTAGACTGTGCGCCACATAAAATCGAGTTGTTAGCGCTGTTGCTGCTCAGAAAACATTGTCACGTGGTTTTTATATTTAGTTGGCAGCCAGCAGACAGCCAACAGGGACTGGAAGCAGCAGCAGCAGCAGCAGCAGCAGCATGTGACGTTGGCAATGGCCATATTGCTTACCTTAGTGCAGCTGCTGTTGCTAGTTTTGTTGCTGGTTACATTTTTCTTCAGCGCGCTATGCTCGGCACCCACAAGTCGAGGAGTCATTGCAATAAATTCCTAGCTACGTTTCGTGTTGCATTGTCAGGCTGCCATTGTAGCCAGCTCTCGCTCTCTCTATCTCTATCTCTATCTTTCTATATTTGTATGCATGTGTGCAATTGTTGTTGTTGCTGCTGTTGGTGTTGGCTTTGTTGTTAAGGAAATTGAAATAAATGTGTGTGTAAATGCGTCAAAATGAAGTTTTCAAAATGTTTGTGCCACTGACAAGTGTCAATTAGAAAATGTTCAATTACATTAAAGCAGACAACAATAAAAGCAACAGCAGCAACAGCAATGACAATAGCAAGTAATGCTTTGTTTGCTGCTAGCCACTACATAGAGCAACATTGTCATTGTCGTTGGCATTGTCATTGTAGCGTGCACAGCATGAAGATTAAGTCAGCAGACAGACACAGTCGTCGTCGTGCTAGAAAGAGATGGCTGCACATCTTGAGATAAATGTAATTAGTGGCTGTTTGAATTAGTTGTGAACAAAAGATGTGTAGCTTTTCTTAAATTGTCCAAGTGCGACTCAGCATAAATTATTAATGAAGCAAAGCAAAGGCAAAATAGTATCTCTAATCTTTTATGCAATTTAAGCTTTCAATTCAAAGTTTATTAAGCTGTAGCTATTAGTAAACGCAAACGCACTCACATTTAATTAGCTGTCTGACAAATAAACAAAATTTAAGGATTAGGCGCGCAGGCTGCTCTCTCTCAAGTGCTCAACTGTCTTTAGTCTTTCTCGTCTGTGTCAGGTGAAGCCAAAGCAATTAAGCGAATGATAAATCTATTCGTGCGCCGCACAAGAGCAGAGCTGAGCTTTAAATGTAATTGCTGTCTGCGGTCAGCAGGCCACAAAATCTACGCTATGCTGTGCTATGCAATTGCCGGTGTATGTATCTCCGCTCAACACGGCGTATGCGCAATCGTACTCTCAAACATATTTGTTGGCATCTATAATTTGCTCATTATTTGTATTGAGGGCTGCCTCGTCACCGCCCCGCGGCAACGTTTTATGCTTGCATTGCTCAACATTTGGCCCATCTGTTTGAGTTTTTGTTGTTGTTGTTGTTGTAACTTGGCTGCTTCGTTGGCTAACAACAAATTGAAGGGAAATGATTCCATTTCATGCTAGATTAAACATGTGTCCACATAATTTATCGATTATTTATCATGTGGTCGTCGCCTGTTCATCGCCCTTTTGTGGACAAAGTGACGCAGTGCCTTCCGGCTAGCTATATTACTCCGGCGTACTCTGCATGTATTTGTTTATGAGTCTGTGTGTGTGTGTGTAACTGCGTAGGCCTTTGCTGAAGCACACAAGTGCAAAATTAGAAACAAAAGCCATACCCAAGGCGCTTTTACGCTGCCTGCTTCACACATATGCACACATACGTACAGCTTATGCTGTTATTTTTATGTGTAGTTGTAGTTTGCTGTTTGCTTTTTTTTTTTGCTCTGCACTAAACTTTTTTGCTTGCTGTTTAGTATAGCGTACGCATTGCATTTTTACCACAGAGCGAGCAAACCCGCCGGAGCTGGCCAATGTGGAAAAAACATGAAAATAGCGGCCATTTTGTAATCCGCATGCGGCCGGGTAATCACCTCATTCAGCATCCCTCACGTGCGGCCGCTTTTGTCGGGCTTTTGTGGCACATTGCCGCATTATGTGGTCACCACTATGAACGCCTCACCCATCCCACTCCCTTTGCTAACTCTGCTGCTGTATTTTTTGCCGCCGCGCTGTATTTGTTTTACTTTACTGGTCAACTCTATGGTCAGCGATCGATATTTTAAAGCTTAGCCAAATGATGTGGCTACATCGAGGGCGCCACAATTGCCAGATTTGTCTGCTTTAGACGCATTAGGGCATAACTGTTTGCCACAGCCACATTCGTTATAAAGCTGCGCTACATGTTAGCTGCTAATTTAAATAAAATTTGTCGCATAAATATGCAGGGTTTGGTTATTACAAATATTATTTATTGCAGTGGCTTGCGTATTAGAAGCTTATGTTAAATTAAATTTATGTGTTCTTTAATATTGCTACACTTTAGTTTGTTTATATGGAGCAAGATCTTCACTGTCTCGCTCTACGTTAAGCTGCTGCCGCTCATGTTATGTTAAGTTGCTGCTTCTCATTTTATTTTCAGCTACAGCTGTTAAGCTACGGTTCTGTTCAGTTTGTTTACATCGATAAAGATCTTCACCCTCTCGCTCTATGTTAAGCTCCAGCTGCTCTTTTATGTTAAGTTGCTTCTGCTCAATCTATGTTAAGCTGCAGCTGTTAAGATCTTCATTGTCGTGCTCTATGTTAAGCTGCTGCCGCTCATGTTATGTTAAGCTGCTACTGTTAAGCCACAATTCTGTTAAACGCCCAACAGCCAGCTGCCAATTCTATGTTAAGCTGCTAGTGTTAAGCTCTCGCATTCTGTTAAACTTGCACATCTTAAACATTTATTAAATTTGCTTATTTGATTTGTTCTTGCAGATGGTGAAATCTTGCGCGTGCTTGTCAATAACTCGGCTCAAATCAAATGCGATGTGGGCTCCAGCTTGACCGATGACAAAGTGCTGCTGGTTGTCTGGTACAAAAACAATTTGCCCATTTATAGGTAAGCAGAAGCGCAAAGTCTAAGCGTCTAAGCGTCTTTCAACACATTTCAACATCAACCTCTCCTCAATTGACAGCTATGACACACGTGGCGCCCACGCGGGCACGCCCTCCCATTGGCGAGACGAGGAGGTGCTTGAGGATCGCGCTGTCTTTCGCACGCACAAGGAGCCGGCGGAATTGATTATAAATCCAGTTAAGGTAAGAGCCGCCGCCGCACACGCTATAATCAAAGCCAAAGTGTCAACACAATGCAGCACATTTTATAATTGGAATCATTCTGTCTGTTTGCTGAACAGGAAAAGGATGCGGGCAACTTTCGCTGTCGTGTGGACTTTAAGCTATCGCAGACAAGGAACAGCAATGTCAACTTGGAAGTAGTTGGTGCGTACAAATTGATTAGAGTTTATTTTTAACTACAGCATTAAAGCTTTATATGTTTGCTAATGCTTACATTTATATTTATTTAGCTTGGGCTCATTTACATATTCAAATATTGACTGCATGCTGGCACGTCAAAAATGTTCAAAAAGCAATTAACATTTGCTAATCGCTTAGAAATTTTACGTTTTTTTTTTGGCATGCCAGCTGCACACATAAATTAGCTGAAATGATTTTTCGGTCAGCCGCAAAAATTGTTAATTTATTATTACTAATTTTATGTTTTATATAGCAGCGATTCCCTTTGATGCTGCACAAATGCAATTTAAGCGCAAATTATTTCTGATTTGTGGCCAGTGTCAAACGCTGGGCTTTAAGCTCGAAATGCAGACATGGCTTTAGCCTTAGCTTTTAAGCTAATTGCTATACTAATCGGTTTATATTGTTATTGTGTTTTTACAGTCCCACCACAGCAGCCTGTCATTTATAATGAGCGGCGCTTGCGTATTGATTCGCGAGCGGGTCCCTATGAGGAGGGCGGCAGCTTGGAAGTCACCTGCGTCGTCTATGGCGGTAAGTGGAGCGTTTCTAGTTCAGCAAACTTTTACATTGGCTCGCTGGCTGTTTGGTTTATGCCTTGCAATCAGCAATTAAAGTTTACAAGAGTCGTTAAAAACATAAATTTCGTGCACACGAAACGTATCAGAAATTAAAATCGCGCTCAGTAGCGGAAAAACAATTGAAAGACTTTGGTGGGTGGTCAGAGAGATTCAAACAGGCAAACAATACGAGCGGCATAAATAACAAATAATAAATAAGCCAAATAAAGTTCAATTGTAAGCAATGGCAGCAAAAGTCAAAGCAACAACAGCAGCAGCAGCGGGTGCCCAATTGAAAGCAAATGCTAAGGAGCGGGCGCGCATACACAGAGAGCCAAAGTCAATTTCTCACAAAGGATTAAAAATTGCGGAGGACAACAGCAGCGCACAACAAAGTAAAGCTGGCTGGCTGACAAAAAAGTATAAAAGAAAGCAAATGCTAGTCAAGCCTTTTGAACATGCCGGCCAGCCCCAAACAATGGTTAAGCAAATAAAAATGGGGCCAAAAGGCAGTCAACAGGCAGTGACAACAGGGTCGAGCGTGTGTTTCTCTCTCTGTGTGTGTGTAACACTTAAGTCAATTGTTGATAATGAAACCAAAAACAAAACTAAAACGTGTGAAAAGAAAGCATTGTTTGGCATACAGAGCGAGAGCGAGAGAGAGAGAGAGTCGCAGGCCAAGCAACAATGGCTTGCACTTAAAGTAGTAAGTATGTCACACTCGCTAAAAACAACAGCAGCAGCAGCAACAAACAAAACAAAACAAAATAAAACAATCGCGTGCTTTAACGCTTCCCCACTCTGCTGGCTGCCGCGGAAGTGGAAACCACTTTGAATGGTTTGACATGTCAACGTTGACATAAAATAAATTACCAAGCAAAGAAATAAAATTGCACTCCAAAAACTGCTAACTCCAGCTAAACGGGTTAACTTGAACTGCAAACCACACACAGCGAAAGCGACGCTCGTTGTTTCACTCAAATCGTTCTTTTATTACGAGCTAGCAGCAATTAAATGTTGCTGTTGGGGTGGAAATGAAAATAGAAAATCGGTGACAAGCTCAAGCGTTTCTATTGTCATTGGTCATTGCTGTTGACAGCTGAAATGGGCTGTTGATGAATTTTGCATAAACAGAGTTTGATTCACTTACTTTACTCAATTTCACACAACGGCTGCTCGCCACACCTGCCAGCTATGCAATTAAATGCCCAAATTTGATGCCATTTCAAATGTTACAAGCGGCACTAAATTATGGCCAAATGTCTGGCATTAGACTCAGCGGGCAGCAATCGCCAGCGCAGCAGCCCCCACTCGACATGCAAACGCCATTACAATTTAACAAATTTGCTTTCTTTTTGTTTTTGCAATCAGCAAATATACATAAGTCAAAGTGTAGCTGTGCTGGCGCCTAAGGGTGTGCGAAATCGACAAAGCAGCACTAAATTTTATTGCTGCCAAAGCAGCTGCTGCTGCTACTGAAAACTGGCAACAGTTGCAAATGAGCGCGACACGCCAGCAGCAGCGTTTGCTAGCTCTAGGCTCAAAATAAAGTTATAAAGCCGCACAGTCTGTGGCGGTGCTAAAAATTAGCAAGCTCCAACCAAAAATATAATAACTATAAGGCATTGCCAAGCAATTGCGGAAAGGACACAAAGTCCTGCGCCACTGCTGCTGCTGCTTTTATGTGGGCTGGCTACTAATGCATGATATTTCGCTGTTGGCTGCTTTTCTTTTTATTTTGTGGCACGTCATGAATTTTACACGCGGTGGCTTTCACCTAAAACTGCGCAACAGCCAACAACAGTACGTGCTTTGCTATGTGTGTGTGTGTCTAACGGAAGTGCAGGCGTTTTCCGCTTTTGCCAAAGTGCATCGCTGACACAGTAAAAATATGTATTCTTCTTCTTTTTTGTTATTACTATATATATACAAGGTTGTTGTTGTTATTGTTGTGTCAGCTTGTGGGCTAGAAAATTGTGTGCATTTTATATTTTGTGCTCCACACAATTTCAGCACGGAAATGTAACAATACGTACGTAGTAGCTGAAGAAATTGTTTACCCCAAGGTAAAGGCATGAAAAAATGTTAGCTACTTAATAAAATGCATGCCAATAGCAAGTTGCAGGCCAGTCCACCTAGATGATGAGATAATTTAAGTTAAAGTGTTGAAAAATTATAATAAATGCTGTTGAGGGCTGTACAAAAGCTAATCAGAAATCAGCAGAGATTATGGAACAAGCTGCTTCTGAAATAACTCAAAGCAAATCGTAGTTGCGACTTTTTTTAGTGTAGTTAGTTAGAGCTAAAGGGCAGCAAGAAATCGGCAATTGATTTAAAAATATCTTAAATTATATTTCATACTTTAGTCTTCATCTTTTCTATTCTGTTTCTGTTACTTTTATTTAGAATTTACTAATTTACTCATTCACTCTTATGTTCTCAATTGAAAAAGAAATTAATCTATTCTCATTCTCATTACTTTAACAATTTAATTGCTTTAATGTCATTCAAATGCTAAAATTAGCTTCAACAGCTTTTGCTTGCTGTTGACTTTTTTTGATTTGAGCTTCAAACTTTTTTGAGCACTAAGCATAGGCGTAGTCAGTTAAAATGAAAACTCAACTAAAAGTATTGTCTACTCCTATAATATAAAACACTCTACGTCCATGGCTACAACAATTGCAGGCTCTACATAATTGTAGTACTTATTGTTTAGCCTTTCAACAACTGTACAGAAACAATTTGAAATGAATTGAAAGCTCAGCTTTAATAGAAAACGCATTTAAATTCATGCAACCTGGCTTGGCCCCCGAAGCGCGTGTCCTTAGCAGCCATTGTGTTTGCGTGTGTGTGTGTGTTTGTGTGTGGCAGACAGAGGGTCAAAGTGCTTGTAGTCGTCGTCGTCGGCACCCCCAACAAATGACAACATGGCAATTTAAGCAGAGATTGAATGCAAGTGGGTTCCTGTTTTTGTTTCCTGCTGTGCTGGCAGCTCTTAAAGTCAAGCAGAGCAGTCTTTAAATTTATTTTACAGCTTCCTCAATGCTCGTTTGCTCTGCACAAAAAGCCAAAAGCCAAACAGACACACACAAACAGACACAGAGCCAAGTAAATTTTTAGGGACACTTTTTGGCGTTTGCATTGCAAGGAGCAAGAGCAAGAACATAAAAAATATTTATGTTGCAGTGCATTTATGTAACTATCAGCAACAGCAGAAGCAGCAGCAGTTGGTGTGTTCAGCAAGTAGCAGTCGCTGCTTTTATCTTTTAAAGCACACACCTACACACACATGCAAACAAACTATTTTTTCTTGTTTGCCTACACTTGCACACTCAGTTTGTTGTTGTTGTTGCAGCAGATGCAAAAGATGCAAAGATATGCAAAACTAAACAAGCAAATATTTCAGCATTGCATAACTAAGGCACAACACGCATATGCATGTATGTGTAGCATATAATGTGCACTAAAACAGAAAAGAGTGAGGCGCGCGCAAATAGAACAATAAGCAACAAGAGTTGCCAGCAAACTCAGCCCCAGCCAGCCAAACTGTGTATAAAATTGCATAAGTGAGTGAAAGTATGCAGCGACTTTAAGTTTGCACTAAAGTAGGCAACAAAAAAAAGAAGCAAAACTGGCACGCATTTGTATGCGGCTGCTCATTAGAGCTAAAAGGGTTGGGCGGCTGCTTTGGGGCGTGACAAAGCAATGCTAATGTCGCTGTTGGCATAAAAACCCGCTTTGGGGCAAGAGCAAAAAAAGAAAAATAATGCAGCAGCCGAAGCTGCAAACAGTGACTTAGATACTTTAACAAAATTACAAACATTTAATTTTAAGAAATTTAAAAATTGCAATAAAGTATTCATAGCTTAATTATTGAAAAGTTTGAGAGTTAAAATAGCAATGCATTAATGTTGTGGCAAGCCAAGTGCTTGATACACTTTGATAAGCAGCTACGAATTTATATGTTAATATTAATATACATACTTACTTAAGCTGCTGTGTGCTGAGCTCAGCGATGTAAAAGATTAAAATCAATTCAAAATAAGCGTTCAAATTGAATTTAAAAAAAAATAATTTATTCAATATCAAAATAATTTTTTAAGAATGATTCTCCGCGTAATTTTAGTTGAGATTTGTAAAAAATGAATGCATTCAATAACATTTTAATTCAAGATAAATGAATCAATCTTTTACAACTCTGGCTGAGCTTAAAATTAATTTTTTGTAGGCGTAGAGACTGAATGATATTCAGCTATAAAGGCAAACTGCTTTGGAAATAAAAGTAGCTGGATAGTTCTTATTCCTCATATCGATAGGCAAACAGGGCTATTGTTTGGAGTTTACAATTAATTGTTGAGTTTACAATTAATTCTTTGTAGGCTTATTAATTATTTTTCGTTTTGTAATAGAGAGTGAATGATATTTAGATATAAATGCAAACTGCTTTGGAAATAAAAGTATCTGGATACTAATTTAGCTGCTAGTTCTTGATGCTTATATCGATAGACGAACATGGTTCAAATGCCTTAATTTGTCTTAGAGATTAAGTCTACTTTATGGCCTCATTCACATCTCGTGCTGCTTGCACCACTTTCATTTGCCATAAAAATCTCAAAGTGTATACAAAATGTAGAGCAAGCTGTGCTTTTGTTCTTACTATTTTTTTGCTGCTAAAAGTACACACATATGTTTGTCTAGAGTGCACAGGCATGTTGGCACCTACTGTTGACGCTGAGCAGAGCTCACAGCTTGCTGCATGGCTTTAAAGTGAAAGCAAGAGTTACGCTAAACAGAGCAAATGGCCAGCATGCAAGATATTGGGGTTGGGTTGGGGGTTGTTTTCTTGTCTGTGGCTTGAGGCAGGCTTGCAACAAATGTCTGCACGCTAATTAAAATTTTCGAAATGGCGCCGCGTGCACAAAGCATGAGGCAAATTAGTTAAATTTATGTGCGAATTGCACGCACATTGTTGGCTCGGCGCAGCTTGAATTGCTTTAAAGTGCTGTAAGCCGTTTGGGCAAACAAAACAAAAAGTTGCATTGCCAAATCAAATTTAGGTTATATAGACTGTGCATGTGTGTGTGTTAGAGTGTGTGTGTGTATTATTTTTAGGGCTTTATTTTTGCTCACTGACGGGCTAATAAATCACAGGCAACCATTAAGCCGCTTGCTACACATGCGCTAATCTACTCTCTCTCTCTCTCTCACTCTCTCTTTCTATTGTGGCAACCCAATATACACACACACATATGCTTGTCTAGGTATGTGTATGCATAGAGAACTGTTCACTTGAGTGTGTGAAATATTTTCATAAACAACATAAAACTCAACCAAATGGCAGTTATTAATCAAAGTAATGTGCGTTTAGTTCTATGTACTTGTTTCTATGTGTGTGTGCGCATTTTTCAAAGTCCTCAAATGCAGTTGTCGTTCGTTTAGTTTTACTAAATTTCCAGGTGGATTTAATGGCACTTGACTGGCTTGGCATAAAATAAAACAAAAGCTCAGCTCATCATATTTTGTATATAAATTGCAAGTAAAATAGAATTTATTTATATGGTGCGCATGATAGGCTACACTACAAAAAATGCCATAAGCTTAAGCTAAAGCTTAACAAAATAAAGTTCACTAATAATTATATAACATAGCACAAGCGCCGTATAATTAATTAAATAATAATTAAATATTTTTTGGCTTATGCTTTCGGTCAGTGTATAATGAAGCGTGTCCTACGCTGACTAGCCGCTGCTATTAAATTAATGTGCACTCATATACGGGACACAAAAGCTAATTTCAGTGCTTGATTAAGTTGAAGTCGTTAAGCATGGCCCAAGTGCCACACGCTGCGTATGAGTAATGTGTGTAGATTTAAGTGCCTAACTATGACGTCGCCTAACAAGCGTAACAGCGCCGCAAATTTAAGAACCACAAATTGTACAAATAATAAGCAGCCAAGTTGCTGAAATAAACTGTTATCGATTAAACAAATTATCATTGATTAAAATACCATAAATTGACCCAATTTATGCAGCGCTCATGTTTCATGCATGCGGCAAAACTTTTCTGTACACAAATTAAAGCAATTTAAAATCAATTCGTGTGACGTTTTCATTGCAGGCTCGCCACCGCCAACTGTTACTTGGCTCATGAATGGACAACTTCAGAATAGCGTTGTGGACTACACATACGACGGCGCCATCAACAGCAAGTTGGTGGTACGCAACTTGTCACGCATTCACCAGCATGCGGTCTACACGTGTCAGGCGAGCAATTTCCACAAGAAATACGTTGCCACCAATATAACCATTGAGCTCTACTGTGAGTATAACAAATTATAGTAGCGCACTTAGTTAGCTTTTAATATTTGGCGCTAAAATTCAACTATGCATAAAATTGAAATATTTTTAAATTGAGCTCAGTCCAACTGCAACTAAAAATATGGTGCTAAAAACGCTTTGGCAAACAGTTTATTTATTTATTTATTTTAGCATTTTTTGTTGACCCAACTCCTACGTTTTAAGCGTTGCGATAAAAGTTTTAACAAATAGCTGTGCAGATAAAACCCATGCACAACAGCAAGCAAACAAAAAATAAAAGCAGCGCAGCAGATATATATATATATATATATATATATGTATATATAATGAAAGAGCGCGCAACAAAAAAATGCTATAGATAATAAAATGGCTTATGCAAATATTACAAAATGCAATAGCAATAGCAACAATAGCAATGGGGCAATGGCATTTTATGCGTAACAACTGTACAATTTTGGTAGTGGCAACTGCAGCTGCTTTGGCTAACGTATGTTGCAGCCAAGTGAATTTTCAAACGGATTTATTATATAGCACATAGCTATACATTTTTTTATATGTGCTGCACTTTTTGTGTTTTAAGCAAATTGATTTCAATTGCAGCCAATTTGTGCGTCAGATTTAGCCAACTAACATTAATGCCATAAGCTTTGAATTTGTTGCCCAATTAAAAGTGTACTTTAAATTTAAAGCAGCTGTTATTGTTGACATTATTAAAACATTAAGGCTGTGCCTTCTATTAATAATAATTTCATGTAAAGTGCCGCAATTTTGCCAAAATAAATAAATGAAACTTTTTGGGCAAAAACAATTCCTAAACTCCTGTTGCTGTTGCAAGCGAGCGCGAGAGCTGAGGCTAAATATTATGCCCAAGGCGTTGCGCTAACAGCCAAAGATTGCTCATAGAATTTTATGGCACTTTCGCGCTTCTTTCAATGCCAAAGACAACGTAAGAAAAAAAATATATCTAAAGCAATTGCTGTCTATTTCTACTTAGGTCCCGCTGGCTAATAACAGTAAAAATGTTTTTTGCGACAACAGCTGGTGATGCGCATACTTGATATTATTGCTATTACACACACACACACACACAACGCTATTATGTGTGCATGTGTGGTGTAGCCTGTCAATAATAAAGGCCAAATTATTTTTGGCTATATTAAGTATTGGACATGCCATTGGCTTTTAGACACATGTTAATAAATTTGACATAGCTGTCACATTTACATATACAGCTGATAACAAACTGTAGCTGTGTGTGTGTGTGTGACTGTCAAGCGGCCTTCGTGCTTAGTTAGTACGAATTTTTTTTGTTGCGTGATCCAAAAACAATTTATTTATTTTTTTTCATTGTGCGTGTTGTTTTTTTTTTTAACACACACACACATTTGTATATTAAGTATGACCTTAATTAGGTAATTTTATGGCCACTAACAATTAGATTAATAATGTCACGACTCTGCAGACGCAGCTGGCTGGCATATCCATCACATTAGTGAACAATTCAAATGGCGCTCGACGCTATGCAAATGAAGACAGCGCATGTCATGTAATTACAGTTTAAAATATTCATCAAAATTAAATGCTTATTTACATATTTATATTAAATTAAACTGGCAGAAAAAATAATAATAATAATGCTAATTCGATTGCTGTAAACTGCACATTTTCTACCATTAAAATAAAATTTACAATACGCGCAATTGCGTTGCGCTGCGTATTTTAAATTAAAAAGAAATTGCATTTAAATAAACAAAAATATTATAATAAATATACGTTTTGCGCAAAATATTATGGCAAAATTTGCAAACAATGTGTAAACGCGATAATGAACCTGGCCACATTACGTGACCGTGTTTATATTTATTTTATACGCGTATTTGCCAAATATGCTTTATGCACTTAGCGTGGGTGGGTCGCGGGGTGGTTGGTGTGTTTTTAATTTGGCATGCAAACAATTTACAACCGCAATAAATATTAACAAGATTTCAAAACATTTATGCGTACATTCAACTATAAAATCTTTTTGTTATTGCCTGTCTATTTGTTAGCATTTGAATAATAAACACTCTGATAGCAGCAATTGCAAATTGTGCAATTATATGCTAAATAAGTTGCCAGCATTAATCAAAGTATGCAGTTTGCTAAACATTTTACATTTTTATTGCTATAATTTAATAAATTGCTAGTCTAGTTATTGATTTTGCAGCCCTATAAATATTTCAAGCTAACAAGCTGAGAAACGTTCAAAAGTTCAGCAGCTTGTGCAAAGTAAAAATTGTTGTTCAAATTAAAAGCGTAGCAACTATTTTTAAGCAGCCAATCATACAGCTGCGTTTGTTATTGTTTTTATTGCTGTTGTAGTTTATGGCAGGCAATGTGCATTGTAATTCGTTTCAATTAATTTTAATTGCATTGCCTGCCAATGCGCATAGCCAATGCGATTTTTCACACACAATTTGAATAAATACTGGGGGCAAAAAAAAACAGAATTTCTTTTTTGTTTCAATGACACATTAATTAACTTTAAATATTAATGCGGCCAATGCACATGTTTGCTTGCAGTGCGACCGCTGCTGGTCGAAATAAGCTTCAACAATCAGCCCATGTCGGCAGATCGCAAATACGAGATTGAGTGCCAGGCGATTGGATCGCGGCCGCCAGCCAAAATAACCTGGTGGATGGGTAATCTAGAGATGCATGGACATAGTCAGAAGGTAAGTTTACTTTATTGTCTTTGTATATTGCTATGCTAACCACATTTGCTTTAAAGGTCTCTGAGGATGGCAATGTCAGCACTTCTATTTTGACTATAACGCCCACAAGGGAGGATCATGGCAAGGCGCTATCCTGTCGTGCCACCAATGAACTAGTGCGCAATGGCATACGAGAGACAGCAATGAAACTGAATGTGTTCTGTAAGTAAACTTTAACAACATTTGCTAAAAGTAGAAAATATAAACAGCTTAACAGCTGCGTTCAGCTCTCCCACTCTTAAGTATCACACATTGGTTCTCTGTCTAATACTAAAATATTTATTTTTGTACATCAACAATCAGAGTTTTAGCAACCAAAGCTTGTTTTATACACCAGCAACCAAAGCCAAGCTTTGAACAAAATTATTAGTAAGCAAGGAATTAATTCTTCGAGTTAACTAACTTTGAAAGGCTGTAAGTCATCGAAAAAAAATCCGAGCTTGCTGTTCTACACCATTTTATGTAGGTGTGGTAAATATAATTCAAACAAGTATAAGCATATATGCTTTAAAAAATTATTTAGCAAAGTTATAAGCAAAACACTTGACAAACAAGACAATTTTCTGTGATTATTATTCATTGATAAGCTGTAGCTCAAGCAAATGGCGCTCGATTGCAGAATCTTATGCCTTGTTAGACTCGTGAGATGCATTTAAGCAAAACTGCATTCAAATTTGGAAATGTGAAGATGTTTGATAAAAATTTTATTGTTACCCCTTGCTTAAGTTTCAAAATTGCGACCAAATTTCACATACATAATGAAATACAAAAGATAATGATGCAACTTTGTTTTTGGTTTCATTACGAGCCTAAAACAGTGAAACATTCAATTAATCAAATGATATTTGAGCAAGTTATGAGTAAATAACAAATAATGCAAGCCTGATTTTTGTTTAATTTCAAATAATTCTCATTTCATTTTTATTGTTGTTCAAATCAGAATTATGTACAATAGCAAGCAAAGAGTGTATTGTATATTAGCAACCATTTATTATATAGATGTATCAATTGGCATATACATTTCATATATAGTAGAAGGATATAGATAACGACGCAAAGTAAACAGTCAATTCAGCAATTGTGATATGAAGAAGTCCAATTGAGAGACTCGCGTGTTGAGTTCAAAGCCAACTTAGCCTTCCGCACACTTTACACTGATCTGAAAGCACTTTAGCAACTTTAGCTGCGTTTGGTATTTACTTTGAAGCCGTAAATCTTTAAAAGTTCGTGTCATGCGATTGTCGATAGCATACAAATGTATGGGTCCTTGTGCTTGAGCTGTCCTTAGCCTGGAGCGCCGCTGTCACATAATTACACGCATGTTGAACATGCGCTTTGTTTTATATCGTGGCACACATAAACTAGCTGAGGAATACAAATCGCGCCAATGCCATAAACTGAGCCAAGCGCTTATCACCCGTGTAGCCCGAAATCGATACTGATTTGCATATAAATTTCATAGACATGGGAGGAAGGCGCGCTCAATTTGGGCGGCGCTCGGCTCGAATGTCAAACGTTTGCTTTATGGGCCAAGTCAACAATGTGCGCTCAAAGTTTGCTAATAAAAATTCTATATAAAATATTAAAAAATAAAATTGCAAAATGCGCTGCATATGGCTATATATAGTAAGCCAGCTATGTACTCAACGTATATTGACAAGCAGGCACTTTGACCCAACTCACACACACACACACACACTTAAGTTGCTCCTTTATGTTTCAATAGTCTCAAGAATTTTGTCGTTCGCGCTGCCGCTGTGCAAACAGTTGCCACGTCTATTATCTAGAAGCTTGCCGCATCGTTTTCCCGGTTGCCAAGCAAACTTTTACTCCTTTCAGCAGCAGCGCACAGCAGCAGTCGCTTTGTCTGTGTCTGTGTGTGTGTGTGTGTGTGCTCACAATTTTTTTCGCGTCGCTGTCTGATATAAAAAATTAGATAACAATTTCAATTTCCATGCTCATTTACATGTTTATAGCGTGCTTAAAATATCTTTCGCCGCATCTCTCCACCCTCTAAGCCAGGCTCGCTTCCTGTGATTTCCTTTTGCGCAAGATATTTTTGTGTCTTCTTTAAGCGCTGCGCTTGTTTGTGTGCAAAATTGAAAAACTGAGCGCTGCACTTGATGCTGCAAATGAGCAGACAGCCAATAATTGTCTCATTATTCTGCATTGTGCGACGAGCATCGTAAAAAAATTATCACAAAGCTCTCATCTCTCGCTTTGACCCGAAACGCATAAAACTAAGCAACAGATTTCATTTTACGCATAATCAAATGGCATTAAATGAATAGGAAGAGTCATATCCGTAATAAAAACAATGACGAGGCAAATAGCTCGCACCTTGATGTAAAAATAAATGTGCACAGTGAGAATTTTGTGCATAGAATATTCTATTTATTATTAGTAAGCTTCAAAGCTGCCAATTATTTTGCATTTTAATTTTAGCTCTTTAATTAAATTTGTGAAAATTTAATGCGCAGCGTATCTGCTTCATTAAAAATAAAAATAAGCAAGCGAAGATTCTGGTTTCCTTGTAATTATAAAATTTTGCAGCTGTATTTGCTGCACATTTTAATTATTAAATGTTTATCGAACTTGTTTTGTTGCACTACTTCTTTAACTACTTAGTTAATGCTTCTAAAATGTTGACTTTAGTATGTGCCAATGCATTGTCTAATGAAAAATGATTTCAACAGTTTGACAGTTGTGCAAGTTAATTGCTTTAACTTGCTGAATTTGAAAATAACGCAAGCTGTCACTATATTTTATGCTTACCACAGAGTTTAGAACAATACGCATTATAAGTGAAAATTATTGTGAGCAGCACTTGTGTCATTTGCAATTAATTTTATTTTTAAGCCAATTTCTGCTTGGCTTTGCCAGTTTGCCCGCTTTGTTACTGAAATACTTTCTCAGTTAATGTAATTTATATGGTCAGCAGTGAGCAGTGAGCAGCAGCAGCAGCAGAAGCTTATGGAATCAATTTAAGGGCTGCTAACGAGCAGTTGTTAAACTTTTCGCAGCACACACAATGACAGGCCTCAGACACTGAGTGTGAGAGAGAGAGAGGAGCATGAGTAGAAAGTCAGCATAAAGAGATACGAGCGCCAGTGCATCCGCTTGGTTTCGTTTCGTTTCTAGGGCTGCAACATAATGTGGCAGTGGCACTCAAAAGTCGTTACGTTAAGCTACCATTACGGGTTTCGGGTTTCGGGTTTGCTTTGGTTTGCTGTTGCATTCTTTTTTGTCTCCTTGCTCAACATAGATATAGGATACAGGGTGTGTATCTGTGTGTGTGTGTGTGTGTGTGTGTGTGTGCCATAAAATGCATTAGCCGAGCGAAGTTGACCAGCTTGGCCAGTGACAGTTATTACCACTTAAGCCCATCTAACCGCAACAGTGTGGCCTCTGCCAGCCACTTTTCAGTTTACAGTTAGCAGTTAACAGTTTACAGTTACACAGGCTGCAGTTTGGCTTTGAGCTTAAAGACATTGGTAATGAACTTGTTGAAGCGGCTTTAGCTTTAAGTTTGCCCAGCTTTTACTATATAAATTCAGCAAGTCTGTCACTCGCTGTGGAGCTTAAGGCAGACGATTTTCATTTTCATTAACAAGTCTTTGGGAAACAAGTGCCAAATCGGCTTAAAGAAACTTGCTTATACATAAAGCGTGGCAAAGAAAACAGTAAGCACATGCCAAGAACAAACTACAAAGCACACAATGCACAAAATAATAACAGAACAGAGAGAGAGACAGAGAGCGAGAGAGAGCGAAAGGCTAGCAAGGGGCTAAGAGCGCTGGCAAGACAGTCAAGAGTAGGAAGCGACACTAATCACAGATAAGCGCAGATTAACCCCATTTCTCTTCCTTTTTTTTTTTTTTGTGTGTGTGCTTTGCATTGTTTTGCCTTTTGCTACATTTTCTTTTGCACTAACGTTGCGCTAGAATCTAAAGTTTGACAACATAGCAAACAGCAACAAATTGCACTTAATAGGCAAGTCCAAGACCAAGACCAAGACTAGAGAACATAAGAAACTAAGCAATCCACACACAAACACAAGGCGTTAAGTTGAGAAGAAAAGCTGCAAATGCAAATACAGTTACTGATGAACACTTCCTTTGTATTTGGTATGTTATCTGTGTATTGCAGTTATACCCACCTTACAACTGGACCTGGGCTCAAATCTAAATCCCGAGGATATCGAGGAAGGCGATGATGTTTACTTCGAGTGCAAAGTGCATGCAAATCCAGCCGCTTACAAAGTTGTCTGGAAACACAATGTAAGTAATCCATATGTGTAGCTTTAACTTGACTTGCAATAAGCAAACTGTAAATCAATTTTAAATGTACGATTCAAGGTCGGCAGGCAAATGGCATGCTGATTTATTATGATGCCATCGAATTGACCTTCAAGTGCTCTTCAATAAGCGTAGCCAAGCGTAGTATATACTATATAAGTATGGCTGTAGTACTTCCGGCAATTCCCAAGGCATTCGCGTGCCTTTTGGTTAGGCCTGCAGCTTACTATGTATCTATATTAAGTAGTGGCTGCCACTAAATTATGATGAAAGTGGTATTAAGTGGTCATTTTTACTGAATTATTGGCCAATTATTTTAAGGCAATTGAGTCAAAGTGGTCAGCAGTGTGGCCTTAAGAGCACTTTCGGGTATAACGTGTAAAAGTTTAGAAGGCAAAATCATTTGCTTATTAGTTTTGCCAAGTAGCACGCTACACATACAAAACACAACGCTAAGAGCCAAACTTTTGGCCAGAGATAACAACAACAATGGCGATGGCAATGGCAACGGCAACGGCAACAACAATGGCAAGTAAATAAATGTTATTCTAGGCGCAAGGGCAAGAAACGAGTCAAGTGTATGAATAATATGAATGCTAATTGAATTTATTACAAGCAGCAACACACAATAAACCTGAACAACAATCGAGGCAAACGAAGACCACAACTTTTGCCAAATGATTATAATAAATAAACAACGTGCTCGTTGTTGTTGTTGTTGTTGTGGGCGGGGCCTAAAAAGTTTGTGCGGCTTAAGCAGCGCACAAAAGTAGGCAACACAAATGTACAAAGCACTTGACACACACACAGAACAAGAGGCAAGATGCTAATGAAGTGATTGGCATGAACAAGCGACAGCAGCTTAATGCTGCTCATAAAATGCTAAATACAAGCCCAGTTAAAGAGCTGCTGGCTGCCTTCAAGTGTTTGACAATCAATGGCATTCAATTGTTTTGACAAGCCCGAAAACTGAATGCTAAATGCAAATGAACTGAAAACAGACAACAGCAACTAGCAAATGGAAGTCAATAAATGCACACACACACACAGACACAGTCACTCAAAGCAAACTACACACAGAGTTAGTTAGCTTGACGCTCATTTGCCTTGGCGCAACGTCATAACAATAAAAGTTCATTGCAACTAAAAATAGAAACAAAAAAAAAGCAAAATAGATAATGAAATAGAGGAAATGAAATAAGCAGCAGACAGTCAAGTTAGGCACTGAGCATTAAGGAAAGCGTGTGAAAAAATTCGTACATACAATGGAGAGAGAGAGAGAGAGCGAGAGAGAATGCGAAAGGCAGTTAGTTAATGTGTCTTACATGGCGTATGCTTAATGAGTTCAAGGCTAAGCTAGTCAACTACATATGTATGCATAGTGTGTGGGCATTCATTAAAAGTCAATTGTTAATTGACAACACAGCCACAGCAGCTCTTAGCAACAAAAGCGAACGTAATTTAGCATTGCAAATCGAAATGCAATTAAAAGTCAAATTGAATTAAATAAACTTTTGTTGGCTTCGCACAATTATAAGCTAGATTAATTGTCTGCATTGTCTCTGTTGGCTTTAAATACATTGAAATTCGCCTAATTGCTGGCCTTCAGCTAGTGGCAGTCTTTGGCTCGTGCGTTTAAAACGTGCCACACACTCAACAAAAAGTTGAACATGCATTGCTAAGCATTGAGCATGAGACGACTTTTGTTATTGTCAGTTATTATTCAATTATACATGCTAGCAATTAACGACGAGCTGGCAAATTAAATTAACAATTAGTTTTATTAAACTTGCAGACAAATATACAAAAGTTCTATGTAACTGCGCGCGTGTGTGTATGCGCCTGTGTGTGTAGTAAACTTTTGCATGCTCATTAACAACAAAGAAGCGGTAGAAGTTAAACTTTGATGAAAGACGTTGCCAGAACGATCACAAACAGCAGCAAGAGGGTAAAAAGCAAATGAGTTTGAGACTTGCTTCCAGCAAAAGTTATTTAACTAACATATACGCATATTCATATGCGTCAGTGTGTGCGTGTGCGTGTGTGTGTGTGTGGCAGACCACAGAAATAGCAAACATAACTGGCAAATTTGATTACAGCTTCAAGTCAGCAGCAACTAGCAACCAAAAGTTTACATTGAAAACACTTAATTCCCCAAACTTCCGCAACAACTTTCATTGCAAATTTAATCACAAGCGTTCCTCACGCCCTGCTTGCTTGTTGTTTAGTTAAAATAAATGTAACAAATACCAAAGCAACACAAAATAAAAGAAAGCAAAGAAAAGACACCTATAACCGAGCATTAAGTAAATAGCCAACACTAATTGGGTATTTATAGCTGGGACAGCAGCAGCAGCAGCAGCAGCAACCCTGACAGCTGACAAACAAACATGTCAAGGTGCTTTAGACAGACAAACAAAATGGCTGCGCATAAAATGCGCCATTAGCATTGAGTGGGCGACGGCTGCCAAAAGGGTTGGCACTGCAGAGAGACTCTCTGCCGAGTTCTAAATACAAAACAGAATTTCAGCTGCGGAAAAGCTGCAGCGGATGTGCCTTCAACTATTGAAATAATCCAACGCCTACTGAACCAAAACCATTTCTCTTACTGTGTGTGTCAACCTTGAACTTTATTTACTTTTGTATGCTTGGCGACATTTTTATTTGTTTTATGGCAACAGCAACAACAACAACAACAACAACAACAACTGAGAGCAAAGCCAACAAGGCTGCTGATAAAAAAAAGAAAGGAAAGGAAACGCAAGCCAGCGGGTCGCTGAGCTCAGCAAATGGCTAGTAAACATTTTTGGGGCTATTTAAGTTAACCCAACTGGGAATTGAGCCAGCCAAATGGGGCGGCAAATTTCAAGGCCATGACTATTTGAATTACACGCATGTCGTCTTTAAAATATATAGCCTGTGTGCACAATAGATGCTGAGCAAACAGACAGACACTGTCAATAAATAAGCATACATTTCAATAGTTAAATATAAAGAGAGAAAGCGATAGAGAGTGAGAATTGACTAACTGACTGACAATAGCAGCTAGCGCACAAAAGCGAGCAACACTTTTTATCAAAGTGTGCGGCCCATGACGTTGCATTGTTTCTACTATTCCCAGTCAAACGCGTATGCGTATATTTATATTTGCACATATTCTCAAATGTATTTGCACTCTGTTGTTTATTGTTTGTACTTATACTTACACCCAGTATATTTATGCTAAGGTCACACAGCGGCATTGTTAGCGACACACACACACACAAAACACACTTGTTGTTGTTGCTGTTGTTGCTGTTTTGTTATTTTTGCTGTTTGGCAGTTTGACTTGCTGCCGACAATTTATATACATTTTTATTTATTTCAATGCCATTGCTTTTGTTATTGTTGCCGCTGGCTTTTGTTTGCGTGTACGGCCGCTGTGCTTGTTGTTGTAGCGAAAGGCAAAGTGCGAATTTGTTTTGTTGCTAAATGGCACAACACTCTGGGGAAATGCGTCAAAATCTTGTCGAGTGCCAACGCAGCACAGTGCAAAACGTAGACGCTCTCTCGCTCACTCGATAAGCTTAACTACGCGCTGGCCATTAGCTATTTCGTTAGATTTTACAACGCCTATGTGTGTGTGTGTGAAATTAAAGTAAATATGTTGAGATTTTGAAATGCCAAACACGTGCTAGCCGCTTGGCCCTCGGCGCTAATGAAGCAGCTGGCGTATGTGCTCGCGTTTATGAGTGCCAGGCAAGCCAATTTTATGCGCTAGACTTGTAATAAATGATGGTGTTGCTGACCTTGCGCACAGCCTGGCGAAGGTGTTGGCTTGCATAATAATCAAGCAGCTGCATAAATAAAACCGAAATTATTGCCTACTTGAGTGCCATAAAATAGAAATAAATCAGCTTTAAATAAACGATATACATAGCATAGAAGCTTGAGCTTAAACTGACTTTTAATAAGCTTAGCCACTTGCCAGCTGTCCACAAAGCTCAAAGCCGCTTATGCACTCTCGCTCTGATTCAACTTTGAATGCATTAATTGCTAAGCTCGTTGTTTGTATGAAGAACAAAACAAATGCTAATTAGTCCGTGTATTCAGCTGAGCTGCTGCTTGATGCCTAATTATATGTGGATTTGTTCATTTATTTTACCATTTGCCTTTGCTTTACTGTCATTTGCAGCATCAAATCATACAGCACAACCAGCGTGCGGGCGTCATCGTTAGCAGCGGCGACTTGGCGCTGCAGGGCGTCACACGTCATCAGGCCGGAAACTATACATGCACAGCCTCCAATGTGGAGGGTGATGGCGACTCCAACATCGTGGAGCTCAAAGTGATGTGTAAGTAGCTTAATCATTTACTTCAACAGCAGCAGCAGCAGCAACAACGCGGCGTATGCGCAACAATGAAAGCAGGCCAGCTTTAACAAAAACTTAAGCAGACCAACTGGCAACTTGCACTGCGTTTTGCAATATATTGCATGCCTGCTTTATTGCAGTGGCGGCCCCTTTTCGTTAAGAGCCTTTGACACACAAAAAATGGGCATTATTGAGTGGTCGAGTGCTCGTTTTATTGCGCATACGCCTGCGTTATTGTGCCAGCCGCTGCATTGTGCTCAACATCTTGCACTACTTTGGCTGCCAACTTTGATTTCTTGCAGCACACAAACACACAAAAGCTAACTGGCGAACAAAGCGCCGCACGTCGTTGCTTAGTTGAACATCTTTTGTTGTGAAAGTTTTCTTATTTGCCTATGGCATAAACGCATTTCCGTTGAAAACGTTTAACACACGCAAATTTACAATTGGCAAGGCTTAAGTTTTCGGCCTCTCTGTGCAACAATTGACAATCTTCTGCTCAATTTGCTGACCATGTTGTTGAGCTGTAAGTTGAACTAAGATTCCTGTTAATTATTTTGCTCCCTTTTCGAGCAATTTAGCACACACAATCTTTATACCCAACAGAACATTTCTTTTTTTGTATCATTGCTGTGCTTTCATTATTGTTGCTTTTATGCTTTTATTTCCTGTGTCATTTCCTTTTACTGGTTTTCCAACTGTGTATTTGTGTGACCAGCTTTTTCACAGCTTCAGCTGTTACCCGGGCTCGAGCTTTGCCTTTGTTTCAAGTCAAACTTCCGTTGCTTCGCTCGCACGTTCACTTTGTCAATATTGTTCGGTACTGTTCTGTTCTGTTTTTTTTTTGTCACTACACTACGCTGTGGCTGGGAAATTTGCTTACAGCGTGCTGTGGGCTTTAGCCATTGCTCATGCAACATCGAAACTTGTCAAATAGCACAATAAATTCAGCACTTTGCGTGCAGTTGCAGCTGCTTCAGCTACAGCTGACTGAAGACTTAGCCTGGGCCAAGGATTAGAAGAAATTGAATTTTCGTTGCTGATTCGCAGCGGCTAAACTTTTGCCCAAGTTTTTCTTTCACTTAACGTTTGGTCAGCTTACGTTTTTCTTGCTGTTGCTGTTGTTGTTGTTTGTTGGCATTGTTTCAATGCTGTTGCTGCTGCTGCTGCTGCATTTTTTTTGGCTGGAATTCTGTTTAGTTAGTTACTTGAATGGGCAACAAGGCAGCTTGCATGTGGCCAGGCAAGGATGCAAAAGGACTCTCAATGTTGGTTTTTGTTTATGCCTGTGCCCAGTGCTATGGGAAAGTTTTCTACTTTAGGATTTGAGTGCGGTTTTCTGTTCGACTCTTGGGCGTGGCGCATCGCATGCAAAGGCAAAAACAAGAACAAAAAGCGCACAGATCTGACTGCCAGTCGGCACTTCAACTGGGGGATTTGTGCACTCGAACTGGCGCTTTATTGCATTAAATTTGGCCAAGCAATGCGATTATTGATTTGGGCTGCCGAACAGCAAAATGCACTCGAAACATCAAAGTTTGCAACTGCTTACACTCAACTCTCTCACTTTTTCGCTCTCTCTTTGCAGATAAACCAATTTGCAGGCCCGATCAAAAGAAAATCTACGGCGTAGCACGCAGCGAATCTGCCGAAATCGTTTGCGAAGTTGATGCTTTTCCACCACCCGAAAACTTCAAGTGGTCCTTCAACAACACCGCCGAGACCTTTGATATGCCACAAAGCGGCTTTCGACCCCACTCCGCACAGGGCTCCACGCTCACCTATACGCCAGTTAAGGTAAGTACACAAGTCAATAGACAAATTACGCCAACTTTGATATTTGCGTGACGAGCGACGGAACGTTGAAGCTTCGTTGCATTATGAAAATGACAAACTACATGGCGTTAAATGCTAAACATACGTGTTGTCATTTGCTTGTATGCTAAGTGCTCTAGATTGGGATTGGGATTGGGAGTGTTTCGTTTGGGGCTTTTAAAGTGAAATTGTTATTGACACATTTGACATTTCGAACAAAGCCAGGTGGGAACCTCGGGCAACGAGCAGCGCTCTCTCTATTAAATGACAAAAATTTTAATTAATAGGCAGCAGTTTTGTTGCCTGTTTGGTGTTGCTGTTGCTATTGTGGCACGTGTGCGTGTCACGTAGTTAAACAAAATGTAAAACCAACAACGAGCGCTGAGTTGGGAGGGCAGACACAACGACGACAAAAAGTCAATTGCGGGGGGGTCTATGTATGTACATCGTGTTTTAAGGCCAGCAGGCAAGCAATTTTAATTAAAAATTCTATTAGCGCTGCTTTCTAATTAAAACCCAATGGCAAGCAAGCAAACCAGCAAGCAACAAAGGCCAGCATTTAGTTTGAAATTATTAAAGCAAATGCCATCGACTTTAATGGCAATCATCATAAAGCTTCGTTGGCCAAAAGCCACTGACTACACGCTGACTTTGCCGCTGTCTCTGTGTCTGTCTCTATGGCTGGCAATTGGCAAACATTTTGGCACAAATAGCCATTGTTATGGCCAAAGTCATCGATATGGCTGCCCATTGCGATTGCCATTTCGATTGCGATTGCAATTGCATTCTGATATTTGTGCTTAGCGCTGCTGGTGCTGCTGCTGCAGCTGCCCAGTCAATTGACCCACCAAATTGGCCATCAGCAAGCGTTTCGAATCAATGCGCAAAATTTGACTGCCAGCCATATGGGTATGCAATTCAGTTCAACTCGTTGCCGCTTGCTGTGTGCGCAAATGAGTTTGAGCATAAGCGCTTAACTTAGGTAGTCTAGCAGCTTAAGTTACAAAGGTTAGTGCAGCTTTGACTGTGTCTGTCTGTTTAATATGCTAGCAGCATTTCGTTTGAGGTCTTGACTGATTTGCGGCATCATCAGCAAGCTGAGCGTGAGCTCAGTTTTCAGTCATCAAAGAAAAATTCCGCTAGTCAAACGGCATTCAAATGAGTTCCGCTCACAAACAGGCACAGACTTGATTGCACACACACCCACACACACACACACTCACACACGTATATATGTATAAATCATTTAGCTCAATTGAATATGAAAAATGCCTTCCGTTCAGTTGTCATATATGCTGTTTCCGGCTTCCGCAGGCGCGCAGCTCAAGCGTAGACGTCGTCGTCGAATTTGTGCTTTGGGCTTTTTCTTTTTATGATTTTATGCCAAAAAAACTTTTCAAGGGCTATTGCTTGAGCCAACAGCTCATTAATTTTATTTTTTGCGCTGACATTTCCGACTGCCACAGCTTTCATTTTATAAGCATGTGTGCACAAGCATTTCCGCTGCCGCCGCCCCCACCACCCCAAAACGATGAGCATTTTATAAGCTTTAAAACTGTCAGGAGTAAATGCTCGAATTTTAATTAAAATATATAAACAATATTATTGTTTGCTGTCGGCGCTAGATTAGAATGCAATGTGTTATGTAAAGAAATTCGCTTGAGCCAGCAGCAAGCTGCAATAATATTTATGCTATGCAGCATAAGCACAAGCACAAAATAATAATAATAAATGCAATATGCAACACACAGAGCATTGTAAATTGAAAATGTAACCATAAATGTTGCATTTGTTTCGCCTTAAAAATGCACAAAATTTATAAGGCAAATGCCTTAGCCTGACAGTTGCAGTTTGCAGCACTCGAAAGTATGCAATGCCTTTTGTATATTTAACGACTTTTTGCTTTAGTGCAGTGGAAAATTTATTACGTAGCAGCGTTATTTAAAATGCCATGTACATCTACTATTATTGCTTACGGTCATGGTAGCACACACACACACACACACACATGCATGCATGCACATGCATATTTGGCTAGGTGTTGATGCACAGTGTTGTCAACTGCCAAGTTGCCACCTTTGTGACAAGCACTGTGCTAAATACAATATAAAACGTTATACATATTTTCATTTTCATAAATTTGACATAAATTTGCATAAATACTTGGCTAGCCTTTAAATAACTTTCTCTCTTGCGTTCTCTTGCGCTCTCTCTTTTGCCGCCTGTCACTGACAGCACAGCAACAATTTTCAACACTTTCTTTTGTGGCTTTTTAGTAGATTTTCAATTATAAAACTTACTGTGATAAACTTTAATAAGCAATTTATTTGAAACAGACATAAACTAATTCTTTTTGTCGTGCAAAACTTTTTAGTTGCTCTTACTTGGCTGCTTTCCAATTATAATGACAAGCGCAAGCGTTTGGGACACTCGTTTAAGGGTGAACTGGACTGATAAATAACTTGTAATTTGCGTTGACATTTTGTAGCGCTGGCAGCAAGTGATTTAAATTTTAAGTGAGCACAACTTGCTTGCTCATTAAGTCTGCTTATAAAGATATTCAGTCAGCGTTGCGTTGAGTAAATAGCCAGAGCAGCTGTCTAGGCAAAAGAAATCAATTGTGCCGCAGCGCACTTGACCGTAGCGCAGTTGGAGGATTTCATTAGCACAGCATTTGACAAGACGAATACACAAGGCGCAATAGTGGGAGGGGGGGGGCAGAGCATATGGCCGCCGCAGGCGTGGCCACTTATCAATTTATACAGCTTGGGGACGTAGCACAAACCAAGACATAGTAGCCTCAAGCCAAGCATGCATTAAAGCCATGTTAACATAGCACACACACACACATACACACCTAACAAATTTCGTAGACTTGAAGCAATCCGAAAGCAAACAGCAGCAGCCACAAAATGCTTCATTTGTTTTTAGTGCCAGATTGGGCAAAGTTTTTGTACAATAAATTCCAGACACACTTGGCTGGCTACATATGTGTGTGTGTGTGCGTGTGTGTGGGTAAAAGCTTGCTTATTGACAAGGAATTATATTAATGAAAGACCTATTGACAGCTGCGATCAATCAGCCTGCGTTGACAAGCATATTACGCATACGCCAGCGCAGCCAGCGCTCTTTAAATTTAATAAATTAACTGAGTGCTCTGTCTACTTGCTAATTTGTTATAATAATGCAGCGTACTTTTCTCGACTGTATTTAAGTCTTAAATAACGTTCGTGCTTACAATTATTTTTGATCGCTTCTTTGCAGGAAATGGACTTTGGCACTATCATGTGCTGGGCCGACAACAATGTGGGTCAGCAAAAGGAGCCGTGTGTATTTCATTTGATAGCTGCCGGCAAGCCGGAAGCGCCAACCAATTGCACCGTGGTCAATCAAACGTCCGATTCGCTGGAAGTCTACTGCATTGAAGGTGAGTACGAGTGAGGGAGCTTAAAATGTGAATCAGAATTGGCAGCCAATTTGCTGCTTTTATAATTGCTGATGAGCCAATCAATAAACGAAAAATGAACGACTACAAATAGATAGACATGCTGCTCTATATAAAAGTTGTGGCTACAACTTGAGAAATGTGCTGCATGGCTTGTCAAATGGCTGCAGCGAAGTTTCGGCTACGGCTACGGCTACGGCTACGGCTTCGGCTTCAGCTTGGGGGTTGCGCCTCAGCTCGTTGGTTGGGGGTAGGAAACTCGAAATCATGGTACATGTGTATTCGCAACTATACTGAGTTTCCTGCAGCGCTTTTCAGACTCATTTAAAATACATGAGCAACTTAAGTGCACTTTGGCAGTCAGCAATGCGAATGTACAATATATATATATATATGTATATGTATATGTGTATTGTATGTGAGTGCAACTTCCTTCGAGCTGCAGCCGAATAATAAAAATGCAATGAAAGCATAAAACTAGAAAGGAAACACGCCAACAGATAGCCCCATGCTGTCGCTCTCTTATAGAAATCTTGCCCGCCTGCTTGTTGTTGTTGTTTTCAACACCAAAAGCTCGCTCTTAGCCGAAAATTTACTTTAAATTGCGCCAGCATAAAATGATGAAGTGCCCAGCAACAGACTGACAGCAAAAAGTTAAGCACAAATTTGTGCACAGCACAAAATGTTTTGGCTTGTTATGCATGTTGCTGGCAGTTAAAGTAAAAGCAGCAGCAACTGAAAAAGGCATTGCAACTTTAAATACAAATTCAATTCGCATATTTTATGCGCTACGGAAATGCAAAAGATAGAGAGGCAGAACGCGCAAAACAGAAACAAGCAGCGCAAAATTGTTAACAGCAGCACTCTATGAGTTCAAAGTTTGCTTCACAGTCCACAAAGTTGCATATTAGAGAGTCTGTGTGCAAGAAATTGTCCTCGCAAATTGCAGGCGACTTGCAAGTTGTAACTGTTGAGTTTATGATGCATTTATGCAGCGCTTCAAATGCCCTCAAGTGCAAAGCGTAGCAGCAGCAACTTAAAACACAAAACACAAACACAAAACGAGGCAACATAACGAGGCGGCGGCTGCAGTAAGCGCAACAAAACGCGCATAATAACTGTATAGCTAATGGCAGCTAAGTTTATTGCGCAATACACTGCGTATGAGTAATGAGCTTATCGAATTATCTAAATTGATATTATATATATCAAATGAAGTTGCGCTGCTGCGTTTTAAAGACGCTTGCGTTACGTATACGCCTCGTTAGTGCTGATGCGCTCGTTGGCCATTTATTTTATATACAGTTTGCACCCCGCTACCACCCCCCCGGCTAATTTAGTGGCTGCACATTATTATCATAGTCATCAGCATCATTAAAACTTTAACGCAACTTGCTGAACGGCAGCAGCAGCAGCCAGGGCGATACTTTTTATATTGCACTTTACATTAAAGCAAATGACTGAGGAAATAAAGTAAGAACAAAAAGTAAACCCAATACACAGGCAGCGCTTGCTGTGTGTGTGTGTGTGTGTGTGTGTGCGTTTTTTTATAATAACTCAACTTAAGCTGCGGTCGCTGCACGTTTCGACTTTAATAAGCCAGCACGCAAGTTGGCCAACTTGCCTCAGCTCAGCTCAACTCAACGCGACGTGGCAAGGACGAAAGCTTGCTTCGAATTGAATTCAATGTTCGGCTGCCAGCAGCAGCAGCAGCAGCAACTTGCAGACAACTTGAGGGCACTAACCAGCTACCACCCCCCCGCTAACAATTCCCCAACCCATGCGCGCTCTGTCTCAGTACAAAGCAACGAGCAACGCAGGCAACTAACCAAACTCATCAAGCGTCGGTTTAATATAATAAAATTTCAGTTTATAACATTTTGTTGCCGCTGCTGCTGCTGCTGCTGCTGCTGTTGCTTTATTATTTTTACTCCACTTGCGCAATTTCCATTGTAGCCTGAGCCAAGTAAATAAAATTAACCCATTACAATGGAGTTGTTCTTGCCTTTGTTGATGCGTTGTTATTATTGCTGTGTTTGCCCGCTGCCATGACCGCCTCGATGCTGTGGCAAATTTCATTAGCTAAACGTTTTAAAGTGCGCACAAAATGCTCGCGCTAGTCGCTTCAGCTGGGCGATGGTGGCGACAACGACGACGACGATGCTGACGACCGACCCCTGGCCGCAAACAATGATGGCCACACACAAAGGCCTTTGAAGCAAAGGCGCAGCACATTCTTTTCTCGACTCCATTTCCGTGCAGCCTTTGTGCCCAGGCAGCGGCCAAACAAGCACAACAATGCCAGCTAAATTCATAGCAACATATAAAACATTTTGCAGCAACAACAACAACAATTGCTGCTGCTGCTGCTGCTGCTTGGACTTGGCTTCGAGTCCCTTGTCTCAAGTAGTTTGCGGGGCAGACCTTCAACCTTTTCAAGCGGCGCCTTTATTACAAAATATTTTAACATTTTTCGCAAGTGTTTTAAGCCGACTTTTGTGTCTAAAATGAAGTAGCTTTTGAGCAGCCAGCAACAACAGCAGCAACAGCAACAAGCATTTCGGCAAGAGGGCAGCACATTTGCAATTGACTCTGCGCTTAAGCGGCTACCAAAAGCCCAACTCAAGTGGCTGCCCAGTTCTTTTGTGGTGCTATTAAATGGCATTTAAAACGTTTACTTAGATTACCTTAAATATTTTGAGTGCAGCACTTGAAGTGAGCAGGCAAATGCTTAAATGCTAATTAAGTGTGTATCAATGAAGTCTGTGGCACACTCATAAATAAATCCACACGCTTTAGTCTAAGCAGCTGTCAATAGCAAGCACAAGTCTCAACTTCTATAGCCAATAAGCCGCAGTTCGTGACAACTTTGTGTATTGACATTTCGATTTCGTTCCTTTCGCAGGTTTCGATGGTGGCATGCGCCAGAGATTTCTCATGGAAATCTATGATCAGCAGAGCGGCATACTCCAGGCAAACATAACCGCCAAGTTTGCGGTGCTAAGTGTGACAGGCCTCGAGGCTGGACGCTATTTTCGCATGTATATCTATGCAATGAATGGACGTGGACGCAGCGAGGCGGTGGCCGTGGATGGCTACACGCTTAAAGCCGCTGAGAAGCAAACTGGTAAGTACTCTCGGCCACTAAGCCACATTTAATAATTGGCAGCGAGTCCGAGTCTCCGAGTTATGAATTTTTAATGCATTTTTATGAGGCGTGCGTGTTGGATGCTTTTTTATGAATTTTTTATGTTAATGTTTTTTTATTTTATTCTCATGCTACTTATCGAAAGCCAAACTCTAGCAAATTGCATAACTTTGCATGCCATTTGCTGTGTATACGCAAAGTCTTAACATTATTATTATGATGCCGTCTCAGAATTTAATTACGCTAAACTGCTCAATGAATTGTAAATTCCTCAAGTTGGCAGCAAAAGTTTGCCTTGCACTTGCCGCTAGCCCAAATCAAAATATGCAAGCACTCGGCTTGAGCATAAAAGAGAATTATATATAGAGAAAAATATATGTATGTGTGTATATAAAATGATTAGCATTAATGAATTGTCTTTAGTGGGGGTAACGAAAACGACGCGCAAAAGCAAATTGTAATACTAATTAGCTGAAGCAAAATGCCGTAAAGCAAAAGTTTAAAAAAGGTTTTCCTTTTGCGCCTTTCCGCCGCTAGATGGCAGACAGACACGTTTTGGGGCAAACAACTTGAGCTGCCGTTTTAATTTTTCATAAAGTCATACAAATGGCAAAGTAAATTGCCAAGTAGCGCACTTAATGCTCTGCAAATAAAATTATTATAAAATTTGTAAGCAGCATATGGCTGCTGCTTTAGTCTTGTAGCTGAGATGCTCACACTTTGTTTAGAGCTTAACAATCAGCTCAACATTTATGTTTGGCGCTGTCATTTTGCCTAATTGGGCATTAAAATAATATGAAATTTAATATAATTGGAATACACACTGAATTGTTAGTTTAATTTGTTTCTTTGTCTTTACAGTTGCATTGACCTCGTTCAAGGGCAGCGCACAGGGCGCCGGCAGCAACAACTTTGAGCTAACACCCATTTTGTCAATTGGCATATTTGTGGGCATACTGGTGGCTTTGGTCTGCATTGGCATTGGAACGATTGCTGCATTGAAGCTGCGCTCGCATAAGCATCAGCAGCAACAGAAATTTCAACATTCTAATGCAAAGTTCTCACGTCCGGGCAATTTGCAAATTAAGGATAAAATCTCATTGCCATTGAGTCACTCCGAGGAGATGTACGACGAGAAGAATCCCGATGTGGTGCCATACAGTGAGGGTAAGTCAACAGCCAGTCAGGCAGCCAACCAGCTGCAATTGCAATCATTGCGAATGGTGTTGCTGCTGCAGTTGGCTGATGCCTTAAGATGAATGCGTTGCAACAGCGCTATCTGTAATTTATGGACGTTAGCAAAAGGTTTAACGATAAGCAGGCAGTCAGCTCAACACACACACACACACACAACGCTCGCTGTGAGTTATCTGAAGTGCCAGCAATGGTTGCTAACTGCCCTCATTTTTCGTCGTGTTGCTGCTGAAATATTTAAATGACAGCTAATTGCTAACAGGCTGCCATTGCTGCTGCTGCTGCTGCTGCTGCATCCTTTTAACCATTGTCTGGCTTGTTTGCTTTATGTCTGCTGCTTGGCTTAAAGCGTGTGCACGCTCATTGCTTTAAGTTCATTTGGATTGCACGTTTTGCTTGATTAATGGCAATCAAGAAATCAGCAGCAGCTCTCCACACAGCTCAACAATTTAATCAATTTTCTTAACGTAAAGCAATTTCATGGCACAAGCAACAGCAACAGCAACAGCAAAAGCAAAAGCCAATATAAAGTACAAAAAAAAAACAACACAAGCAAAAATATGTGGAGAGAAAATTGAGCCAAAACTTGAGCGCACGAAAATCAGCAACAGAACAGATTTGAGGGCGCTGGCCAGTCCACAAAACTTTTGCCTTGCCAACAACAGCAACAGCAACAACGGCAGCAACAACAACAAGCTGAAACTTTTGACTAACCTTAACTATCTCGCTCTCGTTCTCGCTTTGCACAGTGGATGGCGAATATAAACAAAAATCAGCAACACAAACGCCATCGGGACATCTCTCAACAACCAGCGAAGCGGAAATCAGCTGCAAGCCTGGCGCCACAGCTAACGCTAACGTTGGCAGCGCTGTGGGCGCTGCCGGCAACGCAGACAGCGGCACCTATCAAAGTAGCAAGGTAAGTTACATTTACACAGCCGCAACTGTCAGCAAAAGTTTTACAGCCACAGCAGTCAGCCACCACTAATGCAACGAAACGAATCTTTCTCACTCTCTCACTCAACAGGACGATGAGCTGCACTATGCTGAGCTGGCGCTTAACAATCCCAATCCCAGCGGCAGCAGCAGCAGCGCCAAAAAGGCAGCACCAAGCAATGCTCAGCAGCTGCCACAGCAGGCGCTGCCACAGCAAGCAGCCGCCGCCATGAGCGGCACATTGCCACACGGCTCCAGCATGCGCAAAATGCTACCAAACCTGCCGGCAACGGCCACGCTGCAGCGCCACAAGCCAAATGCGGGCGGCATGCAGCATCCGCATCAGCATGCGCCGCCACCCACATACGATTATTTCGAGGAGCCAACGATATATGCACAAATAGATGCCTACAAGACACGCAGTGGCGTCGCTGCTGCTGCTGCTGGCATACAGGTGGACACTGGGGGAGTGGCTGGGGTCTTTGGGCCATGCATTTCATCGCCAGGATCACAGGGTACGCCATCGACAGTGTCGCCAGGCACGGTGCAGATGTATACGCTGCCTCCGCATCCGGGCGGCTATCACACTCTGCCGCACAATCATCAGCAGCACCAACAGCAGCAGCAGCAGCAGCAGCAACAGCTGCCGCACAGTCAGTCAAAGATGCCGCACAGCTCGGCTTCAATGATGCAAATGATGCAGCAACAGTTGCAGCATCATCCAACTGGCAACATGCCCATGCCGCCATCCTACCAGCAGCATCAACAGGCGCAGCAGCAGCAGCTGGCGCATGGCCAAATGCTCGTCTCGAGCAACAGCAGCGGCTTGGCCTCCACTGCCGCCGTTGCCAGTCCCAGCAGCTCGCTCTCCGGACTCTCCGCCGTGGGCAAGTCCTATTCGCGTGAGATTGTCACTGTGCGCACACCGCTCATGTATTCGCAGCAGGAGAGCTGCGTCTAAAGCTCCAACTGCAACTCCAACTCCAACTCCATTTGTAAATGTCTTTGCGCTCCTTGAGGTTTGTGTCTAGGCTAAGCATTGCCAAAAACGAATTGAACTGTTAAATCGCAAACTATTTTATGCAAACTTTGCCAGCAGCTAATTTCCATTTGAACTCAAGCACACACACAACTCTAATGCATGTTTATGAATGTCCTACAAGCTACTCCTAGCAATAAATGTATATTTTACAAACAGAAAACGCAGCCATAAATTTAACAAACTGTAACAAATTGCTAATCGATAATGATTAACATATATACATACACTCTGATATAAGCAGCAGCAGCAGAATTAATGAGATGCCGCATGCACAAAATATTCGCATGTATTTTGAATTTATTGTTTTTTCCATACGCAAGCCGCAAGTCTAGCGCATAGGCTTTAATTTCTGAACTTCAATTGGAAAATTAATGGCCAAGTGACTTGTACTTAGTAGCTGTCATTAATTAGCAAATAATATTTGTGAGTGTGTGCATGAATTTCCGTTGGACAAATCATTTTAAATATCATTATAGTGAATGGTTCCTTCCTTACAGTAAGTGTACGTGTTTTTATATACGCAGCAAATCATATGAAGCTATTTTATCAACTTTCTTTTGATGGAGCAAACTATTCAATTTCGAATTTGTAAATGTCTGTGTAAATTTCTTAAACAGCAGCGATAACTAAAAAAAATCACACAATTTATAGCAACTAAGCTCAATATGCGTATACAATTAAAAACATTTTAGCTGTAGCTCTTAAAAAACAGAAATCAAAGGCTCACACACAAATACAAATGACGACAAAAAAAAAAAAAAACGTGAAAAAATCTTCTTGGCAATTAAATGATATATAAATTAAAATTATGCAATTAAATATGTCAAAGCAAAAACAGTACACAATAAATACAAATGAAACATATATTAGCTGCAATTAGTTTAGCATGACTAAGTAGTAGATTTAGATATATACATATTTATCAAATTAATATGCACACATATGATTTTCAAATCAATGTGCGAAATTAATTGCGTATTTAAAAATAAAACTCGAAAGACTAAAATTGTTTTGTTTACAAATATCAAAACATTGTTAAGCTCTAATTAATGTGTAATTGCATTTATTGAAAATATATATTTAATTTCTTTTGTTTTCAATTTTTTAGATATATATACGTATCAACAAGAAAATATTCCATTACTAAATGTAAAGCACTCTGTAAATTATTGTTGCAACTTTAAATTTGTGTTAAATTTAATATAAATTAGCATAAAAACTCTTAACTCTATAGGCTAAATTGTATAAATTATGACGTTGGTAATTTTCAAAACTGTTTGTGCAAAAAATAAATTAAAATTACAATGCAAACGCAGTAGCATTAAGTAATTTATTATTAGCATCAATAAATGTATTTTAAACGTGATTTCTTCTTAAATAAATTTAGATGGAAATTGGAATGCGATCTACTATACAAAAAAAGCAAGAGCGTATGTAAGTTTAGCTAATGGATAATAAATTAATTTATATTTAATGTAAATTAACAAAGCATACCATTTAATGTTTATGAATATTAAGCTATGAATGTATGTATGTTATTTTAAGCACTCGAAATACAAAATGAAAAACCTAAACAACTGAATGAAATATGTCCCCCAAACCGAAATACAAGGAAACACACACAAAACAACGGCGAATAAAAACCAATTCAAAAGAAATAAATTCCAAACAAAAATAATGACTAAATGAAACGTTTTTTTATTAACGCATTTTTCTTAAGTTGCAAACATGACTTTGAGTGCTTAAGGACGCAGCCTTGCAACAACAAAAAGGCAGCACAAGCTATTGCAACAATTTGTCCATTTAGAGCCGCCATTTTGCAACAATTTTAATGCAGGCACACACACACACACATACAGATTGACAATGCAAGGTTGTGGCTGTGTGTGTGAGTTGCATTTGCCTCAAGGGCAGCAGCAGCAGCAGCCAAGCCAAGTAGCCTTTTCAAATTGTGCACTCAAATGGACACAACGAGGGCAGCAGCCAGCGACGACGACGACAACCCTCTATAACGTCTGCGTTACAGTCTGTGCAAACAGAGCGTATGAGCAATATGTACGTGTGTGTGTGTGTGCTCTAAGTGTGTGAGTGTCTATAAAATAGACAGGGCACAACATTTCTTACATATTGCGTTCGCCATTCAACATTTTACTTTTTGTTATTATTTCTTTTTTGCTTTTTGGGCAAACGTTTGCATGTGCAGTCAAGCATAGATCTAACGAAATGAAAAAGTAGAGAAGGCAGGCAGGGAGAGGCACACAACATCAACGAAAGATTTGTGGCTACAAAACCAGCACTGACAACGGTAATGGCAAATGGTCATGTTTGACAACTTCTATGCTGGAAACGACAATTTCGTCTGTCGTCCCTTCGAACTGTCAACCACATGCTCGTTGTGTAGCGCACTTGCAATCTTTGGCAAGTTTGCTGCTGTATGATGCGTTACTTTGTGTCGCTGCTTCAAAATTAAAATGCTTGTTAAATGACACATCTCAAACTGAAGAGAGCTGGCCCAGAGGCAGGCAACACACACACACACACACACACAATCATTTGAAGCAGCATGTTGATGTCTGTGCTCTGTGGTAATTTATGTGCCTGCCAAGAGGGCAGGCAGACTGTTTGTCAAATGAAAATTTCAAAAGCTGCATTTAATTAAGCGTGCAATTGAAATGCATTTGCAAAACAGACTTAAAAATGTTGCACACAGAGCGGCAATCAGTTTGCTTTAAACTGCAGCCCAACACACACTCACAAATATCAGTGCTGGCCCCGCCCGCCCGCATGGCAATCGGCCAGCGCATCAACCTGTCCATCAATGTCAGCGCGATGTATGGCCAACAGACTGGGCCTGGCCATTTGCTATGCAGCTGCAGCTTTATTTGTTTGTTGGCGGCCTCATGCATCAAATTCATGCACATTAATGCAAGCATATTAATAACATTTGACAGCGCCGCGCTAGCGGCAAAGAAATTGCTTGCAGCCAAATATGCTGCTTAATCTGTCAGCTTGTATGACAGGCTATTGCGCACCTGGCGTATGCGCAATATGTGTGTAATTACTAATGGGTGCTGCTGAGCTGGCTGTGTCATATCAACGCGCAAGTAAAACAATCTCATTAACATTACTTTTGAAATGCACACAGCAACTTTCAATCAATTTCCGCCAGCAGCAGCAGCAGCAGCAGCAGCACAAAGCGCAGCAGGCAAATCTCGAAGCAGCAGCAGCAGCAGCAGATTGTAGCCCCCCCGGAATGCACTCAGCGGCGAACACACACACACACAGCTATTGTTGCGCTTATTATTATTGTTGCCGTCGCTGTTGGATGTCAACGCTGCTCAAGTGATAGCATTGTTTTGCGCCATGGATGCAGCTGATGCTGCTACAAGATTCGCACGCTTTGAAGTAAACAAGCAATTTTGCAAAGCAGCAGCAGCAGGAAACCTCTGCAAAGCACCAACTCCCGCTGCAGCTGCAGCTGCATATGCATAGGCAAAAGACTGCTTGGCTGGCTCTGGCTTCTTGGCTTGATCCGAGTCGCACTACGGCCTCTTTGCTGTCAACTGTCAATGTACTCGACTCGACTCGACTCGACGACGACGACGCGTTGCTCCTTTTATTGCAATTTTCTATTTTTTCTATAGTCTCCTTACTTTTTTGCTTGCTTGTACGCTTTGTTTGCCAGCACTCGATGCTGTCGCCCCCAACAACAGCTATGAATTATTTTTTGCAGCTTTTGTTGTTGCTGTTGTTTGTGCATTGACAATGATGAGGACATCTTTGCCGTTGACAACAATGTCATCAACATAATCAGCAGCCATAAGGCTTTGCGCTGGAGCTCGAGCTCCGCCTTAAAGTCAGTGTGACGTACAAGCTGCATAATTAATATTACGCATACGTCAAGTGTGCTGTAGCAACATTTACAACATTTTACAAAACGCTGAGCTTTGCAGCAACGTAGCCGTAGCTTAAATGACAAATGTTTGCCAATAAATTACAGTTATGCATGCAATAAATATTCAAATAACATGGCCCAGGCTCCTTAAACTGGCCACAACTGCTAACTGATGATCTATTAGCCCAGCTCGCAGTGCTTAGTTCCAAGTTGCTTTTGTGCATCCGCTGCGTGTCTTATTAGTTTCAAACTAGAGACACACACTTGAGTTTTATTGTCGTGAGTTTAGCTCAATATGTTTGAGGCTACAAATTAGTTGAGCAAATAAATCAGCAAGTCGCATAGTTTTTGCTTGAATAATGAGCTTATTGCAGCTTGTGCTGCATCTTGAGTGCTTGGCACGTATAGTTATCGTTCTCTAATAAGCGTCGGCGACAGTTTTTGGACAATGCGAGCAACTATCATGGCAGCGGAACAAAAGTGCAAATCTAACTAAAAACTCGACAATAGCAATGAGGCAAAAGTATTTGAAAAACTTTGCGCTGCCGAAGCAGCAGAAAACTTTGCAGCAAAACATTTTATTGCACTCTACTGCAATGGTAACGGGCATATTACGTATACGCAGCAGCAGCAGCAGCAGAGACAACTGCGGGTGGCTGCTCCCAGGGCAAACGTAAAATATGAAATATATTTCAACTTTTGCGCCAAGAACAAAGCAAACACACACACACAGACACACAAATATGTGCAGCAAGGCAGCGCATGCTGCTTACGATGCGGCAAATATGCGGAAAGCAGCAGCAGCAACAATCCTTAAGCATCTGTGGCATGCAGCACAGCTCAAGAAAATTCCAGCTAAAAGGATACACACTACAGCAAAAAAAATAAATAGCGCAATTGAATGCTCAGGCTTTAGTTTTGCAGTTGAGCTTAAGCTGCAGCTTGACTTGAAGTCAGGTAATGGGCGGTACACATTTCAAGGCTAGTTGGCCAAATCAAGAATTATGTGTTTAACACTAATGCACGCACACGGACACGGACACGGCCTTGGCTGCAAGGCAAAAGTTGAATCAGCTGACAACACACACAGCTGTGACAATTGAAATTGCAATTGCTGCTGCTGCTGCTGGTGCTGCAATTTGCTTCAAGGACAAATGTCAAAAGCTCATTTTAGTTGAAAACACATTTTGGGCAGCATATTTATAAATGTTTGGCAGCGTTTGTTTGCTTTGCGTTTCACAGCTGATTGACTCACATTAAGCTGCGACTAAACCATGTGCGAATCTCATTTTCAACAATTTGTCTTTGCTCAAATGCAACCAACGATGTGCGCATAAATAAAGCAAATTTCGCAATTTGAAATCAATAATATGAAAACACGCTCAATACATTTGCGTACGTATTTCAATATTAAATTCTTTGCTTTAGCTGCTGCATTAGATTCAAATTCCGCTAGTGTTGCGGTTGGTTTGCTTACAGCCTGATTATCCTTTGTCTGACGCTGTGCAACGCGGCGTATATAACTAATGCCGCTGCGGCATGTAACAAGCAAATTGTTAATTAATTAGGCATTGTGCACTATGGCCTGGAATTTGTGGCAAACGCTGCAGTTCGCATATAGCCCAAGCAAGTCTTTGTAGTTTGCTATTCTCATTGTTGCCCTGCAATGTTTTATTTCTAAATAAAAAGGGAAAACGGCTTGATATGCAATCAAAAACTTTTTGTAAGTTTGAAATTAGTTGTCTTAGCTGTTTAGTGTTGTGTTCATAGCTTGGCTATATTATATACTTAGCATATTTATGATCAAGAATCAGATTTGATTGCGTTGAGTTAAAGTTGAAGCGCACTGCAATTCAAAAATCTTAAGTCGGCAATCAAATCTGTAATGGAAATTAGCTATAATTTTGTTAAAATAAAAAACAAACGCATTAATATTTAATTTAAAAATAATTATATTCATTTTGAATGTTTATTTTTAATTTGCATTGGGTACAACTAAACGACGTCGCAGTTAATGAAAGCGGAGAGCCAAGTTCAGTAAGATTCTCATTTGAAGACAGTAGCGAGCACCGCTCTCAATTGAAGTCAACAGTCAACCAACTCTTCTCTCAATTGAAGCAACAAACTGAGCTCAATTTGGTCGCTCTCAGCAGCTGCAACAGTCTCGCCTTCTACTGAGCGATTGAGCGATTTTCATAGCTAACAATACATCAAAAAGCAAAAACAAGCAGAGAAGAGATTTCAAATTAAAGTACAAAAAGCACAACCAAGCAGAGAACAGATCTAAAATTAAAATACAAATGCAGCCAAGCTGCGAATATAATTTTATTTAATAATTATTAACTAATTACATGCAATTTATAAACATTAACTAATCTCAATGCAGCTTTGTCTTTGTAAACGGATCATGCAACTACTTCGACTAAAACTGATGTACTCTTAGTACTGCGACAAGTACGTACACCCACACACACACACACATACACGCACGCTGATATTTATGAATGCCCAAGTGTCCAGAGCAGCGACAAAGCTAAAATACTTTGGCCTTGTTTGTTTGCTTAGTGCGGCTGCTGCTGCTGCTTGTGGCGTTGCTGTTGTTATTTTTACTCAAAGTCAACTCATTTCTTTTCATCTAATGCACGCCTGGGATCAATTTGCCATGTAAACAATTTATTGACTGTTTTGTTTAGTGCGCTTTTGGGATACTTGGCCGCTGAACTTTTCTCTCTCTCTGTGTGTGTGTGTGTGCGCCGAAGTAAACAAAAGCAAAGCAGCGCCGCTGCCAAAGCGTAACAAATTGTCTTTAAGTTGCGCTCTATGAATTTTTAAAGCGCGCAAAAAATTCATTAGCAAAAATTTTCGTGAAGCAAAGACGCGTTAATTAAGCAGCGCGCAGTGAACAGAGCGCGCACAGTTTGACCGCAATAGAAGCCTCCAATTAATTTTAATTACAGTATCGCGCCACAAGAAAAGAAAACCGAAGACGAAGAAGAAGAAGAAGACACAAAGCGATTAACAGCAAAGATGCAGCTAAGGCAGCAAACTGTTTGTATTTTCACACCTTTTGGCCAGCAAATGCGCTGTGAAGAAATAACAAGAACAACAAGAACAGGATTCTGACCACAACTTTTGCACACAGTTTGAGACTTGTGTATTTTGTTTTCTTTTTTTTTTGCGTATCTGTTTTTGCTCTATCTCTCTCTCAGAGGGCAGCTTGATATGCTAGCCTTCAGCAGATTGTCTTTGGATTTCTTTTCTACATTTGCTTACACTAATTATGACCCCAGGTGACTGGCAGGCTGACTGGCTGACTGGCTGGCTGGCTGGCAGGCTGTTTGCTCGGCATGGCAGTGTTGCATGTAATTAGTGATTAAATGACCGCCCAGAGGTCAACACAAGCGCTGGGGCGTTTCGCAGCACGCTCATTATCAAGTGGCTTTGCATTTACAGAACAGCTTGAGTGTTACGACTCGACATAGATGAGTTGACAGCCCAGGTAGCCAACAGGTTAAGCTCAGCTTACACATGTTTGCAATTGAGCAATTTGCCAGAAATTCAATACACACAGGCACAGTCAGTGGTATCAGTTGGCAAATCGCACATAATAAGCGACTGTGGCCTCAACGAGAACAGCTTGCTGATAAACAAAATCAGCAGCGTAGGGCATTTTAATTCATAAGCTGACATTTGTCAGCGTTGTTACTTGGCTGACTGAAATGAAAAAGATATTTCATGCTCATTTACATGAAATTTTCATTATGCGCCTTTGCTGCTCAAAACTTATGCATTGCAACAAGCGAAGAGACTGCGAGCGGGGAGAAATGAGCATTTGCGGATTTGACCAGCAGCAGAGAAAAGCCAACAACAAAATCACGTTCGTTTATCATCGCGTAGGAGTTTGCATAGTCCTCGTGCTTGACTATGATGTTGATGTTGATGAGCAGACAGACTGACGGCCAAGGACGCGCGCGCCAGGCGAGCGACTGAATGTGTGTGCGTGTATGTGTGGGACGTTGTGACTAACGAAACGACTGACGACAAAGCGTGTGACAGCATTTTGCATACGCTGATGAATCCATCATCTTTACTCAACGTCACATCATCAAATCCGCGGCGCTTAGTTTTACTTTTCGTTGCCAGCCAGCCAGTCAGGCAGGCAGCCTCCCTGGCTTTTGTGCATGGCAGCCCCGCATATATGCAAATAAAACTGCGCGCAGTCGAAGGCCATGCGGGCCACATCAGACACTCATCATTGGCAGGCAGGCAGCAGCAGCAGCAGCATCAACGTTGCTGGGCCTAGCTGGCGTTTTGATTTGCAGCTCACGCTGCCCAGATAGTTGTTTATGCGGCGTATACGTGATGCCGCTCCAAATGCATGCCTTTATTGTTAAACGCAGCGAAAAGACCCAGAGCAGCGCCCAACGCACAGCACAGTTTCCATTGTCCCATTGTCGTATTGCTGCGTCTATGTTGACAAAGTAGCCGGCAGTCGACTTTGCTTACGCGCGTGCCACGTACACGCCTTGGCACTTAAGGGGATTTGCTTAATTGAAATGAAAGTCGAACGAGCGCCCAAGAGCGCGCGCGCACGTTCGTTGCAAACGCATGTGGGTGGGCGTGGGTGGCTAGCAAATCAACAAACAACAAGCGAAAACAACAACGCATGCACTTTAGCTCAGCCCAAGGCTGGCCACAGTCTAATGCCGCACGTCTGTTGCTTGTTTTTATCACCTGTCTGGCCATTTGTTTAATTAGCCACGCGAAGGTCAAACAATGCTTTGTTTAAAATTGACTCATTATCAAAATTGGTTTCACATTACACCAACATATTGAAAAAGGAGCGCATTCCTAATATCCTTTGCTCAATAGCGTAGCTGAAAACAAAAGAGAAAATGAAAGTGAAGACATCAGAGAGAAGTCAGCTAAATGACTGAAAATTGAAACAGAAATTAAATCGGCTCTGCACAGAGCATTGAATGTTGAGTAGATAGCTCGTCAGTCAGCCAGACTGACTGACTGACAGTCACTGGTTGCTTGGTCAACTGGTCAGTGGAGTGTAGGCCAAAGTCAAAGGTCTTTAATTAAATTACTAGCATTGCCAGTCAAAAGCAACTTTGATCCCTTTTAACGTTCACTACGGTGCTCTCGCTCACTCGCATGTTCTCTCTCTCTCTCTCTTGCTTGCTGTTGCTCAGCATCTGCATTTGGTAAGTTTGTGAAGGACTTGAGTTTGTAATTTGTCTGCTATTCACTTTTCCAGAAAAGTTCTCCCGCCTCCTTTTTTTTTTTTTTTTTTTTTTTTTTTTTTCTGCCAAGGCAGACACACTTTTCATTACTTTTGCGTTTGCCCGTTTGCAGTTTGTTGGTTTTTGTTTTAACTTTTGCGAGGCTGCGTTTCATTTATGACAAACAAACTTTTTAAACTTCGACGAGTGACGTGTGGCCCAAGAAAAGTGCAAAGTGTAAGTGAAAGTCAAACGGCATAAATAAACAGGCACGAATGTCAGTCATAGAACGAACTGGCAACAACTGGCAAATGGAAGTGGGAAATGTAAATGTTAATGGACAATCAAAAGACAAATTAGAATGAATATGAAAACGTTGCGCGGCAGCGTTGGCAGCTAAACTTTTACCTTTGCCATTTCTTTCGTGCAAACGCTAATTGCAACGCTAATTAATAACCCACAATCTTGTAAGAGCAACCTGCGGCCGCTGCCACGTACTCATTTGCATAACTTCTTGGCTGGCGTAGTCTGTGCTATTTTTATGCCAAAGTTGCCTTTTGAAAAATATACTTACAGCAATTAAGCAGAAAATAAATTATGATGAAGTCAAGGCTGCAATTTCAATGAACTCAAATCGAAAAAGAATGTGAGAGCTGCGCATGTGTAAGTCGTAGAGCAGTGATGACCACAGGGCGTATGATTAACGCAGCAAAGCTGATTGCAGCATCAAACGAATAAGGCCAATAAGCAAGCAGCAAAAGCAATATTCGAAATGAACATTAGCCACAAAGCGAAGTTCTTTCAATCTACACACTGTTGACTTTGCTTGCGCCGTTGCACAAGCTGCAGTTAATACGCTACTATTAAAAGCTTGGCTTGGCTTAAATAATGTAACAGAAGTTTGTTGAATTGCATGCTTGAATTTAAGCGCTGTCCACTTCAAGCTTACAAAGAGAATTTAAATAAAAAACACACACACACTCGAACATATATAAAACGCACATAAATCGAAATCTGTCACAGAAAACATGCGCAACCAATAAATTTTCTTATCTCAATAGCAGCGACAAGCGTTAAGCAGAGAAAGCGCAGAGCAGCGCAGCGCAGCGCAGCGCAGCGCAGCGGGCAACGCGTTGCCTGCAATTGAACATGTTGCATATGCAATGCAGCAGCAACTCTTTCTTTATGTGCAGCTGTCTCTGTGTGTGTGTGTGTACTTAATGCCTTTCAACTGCTTCAGTGTTTGTTTGTTGCTTTGCCTGCATCACTTTGTAGCGCATAATGGAAATTATTGCCTCTGCTGCCAGCCGTACGTAATTAATACTTTGTTGTACTACCTGCAATTCATTTAATAAAATTCACTGCATATTAAATCAATAGCAAACTATCAGCTCAGCTCAGCAGCAATTCATTTAAGATTTTAATACGTATGCTAATGCCGAGCTGCTGCGCATGAACAAATGCAACGCAGCTACTTACTTCCAAATCCGTAAATCACACATACAATTATGTAAATAGGTTTCAAAAAAGGGATACGAGCTGCAGCAAAGTTATAGAAGTACATCATTGGCAGAGCCAGAGACTCGACTCGACTCGCCTCGACTCGCAACTAGAAACTGAAACTCAACGAAAAATTTTACTGGCACGTGTTTGGCTTTCTGAAATCTACATAAGCTGGCCTGGCTGGCAGCCAATTTTAGCATTGGGACGACTAACTAGCCAGTAAGTCACAGACATACAGACAGACAGACAGACAGACAGACAGACAGACTTTTGGCCAACGTCCTGCCCAAGAAATGTGCAACTAAACGTTTTGGCTCGCTTGCCTTAAAAGAAATATAGCCGAGTCTATAGCAAAAAAAACTCACACACACACACACATAATACCAAGCGAAAATCATGAAAAATAAAAATCTGTTTTGCCAGCATTTGCATGGCATGCGTCGTACTTTTAGTTTTGTGAAGCCATTTTGCATAACTTGGCATACACAGCGAGGCCCCCCACCCCTCTCGCCACACTCGCCCATTTATATAGTCAGTTTTGCTCAGTTATTGGTAGCTACCTACATATATTTCAAGTTTTTGGTTCGTTGAGTTTCAGTGATTTTGACAGCTAGCCACAAGTGCGAGTGCAGCAGCAGCGCCTAAAAAAAAAGAAGCAAAAATTTTCACATTCGCATAAATTGTGATATAGGTAGCGAGGCTACAAATATAAAATATACAGGCGCAAATGTAAATCTTAAGCAGACTTCAATGCATTAAAAGCTTTATTATTAGACACTAATGTGGTCAAGTATGCGTGGAAATTCGTACGATTTTTTATTGTATTTTTCATTCGCTTTTTCACTTTGTTTGGCCGTCGTCTCATTCATTTTCATCATCGCTTTGTTTATTACATTTGCATATTATTTATTATTTATTTACATTTGTATATATATATATTTTTATGACTTCCTTTGCTAGGCACTGGCACTTTAACTTGCTGATTCCGCTCGCTCTCTGCCTCTATGTGTGTGTGTGTGTGTGTGTTGTGTACGTGTAGCCACGCCCCCCAGCATGCTACGCCAGCTAGTCACAATTGCTGCTGCCTCTGTAGTGCTTATTTCATTAGCTATTCCCTCGAAATTTTTTGTTACTTCTTTTGCTGTATGTGTGTGTGTGTGTGTTGCTTTTTTTAAGGACAACAAGACGCGCAAAAAAATATGCTACACAAAACATCAGAGACAAAGTGGGCACAGAGGCAAACGGCAGGCAGCAGCAGCAGCAGCGACGCTTTAACTACCGGAAATTTCTTTGTACTTCTTTTCATGCTCATTTGTAGGCAGCCACGCCCACGCCAACAATACCGCATAACACGCGCGTCCACACTCACGCCTGCCCAATTTTTCGCTGTTGACAATTTTGGCGGTTGTTGTGGCAACACGTGACTGGGATGCGTAACAGCAGCGAGAGCAGCAGCAGCAGCAGCAGCAGAAACTGAAAAACTTGCCACGCTTCTGACTCTGTAACTCGGTAACTTGTTAGCTGGCCATGAAGCAAATGCGAGCAAATTATCTGCCCTCGCTTTACAGTTGCTGCCGCCGCTTTAAATTGGTGCTGCTGCTGCTCCTGCTCCTCACTTTCTGTTTGGGCCCACTGATCACAATCACATTGAAATCAGTTGCAAAATATTTTGTCATGCAAATTCAATTTAATATTTGAAGAGCCATTAATGCCTCAATGCTTTTATTTTCATATGCATAAAAACACATTTTTATTTTACGCGAAAGCCAATTATATTATTATCAATGCAGTCATACAATGAAAACCTTTCAAAGCTTCAAATTGAAATTCCTTACGATTGTGTTTGTCCCAAATAAATATTTTTCTCAATAATTTAATAACGCAGCGCAGCCTTGACGAATTTTAATGCGTAGCTGATTCATAAAAATTTCTTGCCACTTTATTGATTTTCGATTTGCATTCAGGCAGCTTTTCACAGAATACCATAAATATTAGCAATTCTATTTTTAAATAAATATTTACGCAAAAAGTCGTTCATAAATTGATTTGCATTTTAACCTCCATGCACTCTATAGGTATCTAGACCAGACAACATAATACAAATTTGCAAAATACACTGCAAAAATGTTTGAAATTTTAGTCAAAGGTATTTTAAAGGAAAATTTAAAAAAAAGTGTGACGTTTGGCGGAGTTTAAGCAGTCATATTTAATTATCGAAATTATAACTAAAAACATTTTTTTAGAGGTTAACTACTAATATATAAAAAAAACTCTTTCGATTGAGCCTTAATATTAATATATTATATATATAAATTAATGAAAATTCGGGTGGCTTTGAGTTTATTGATAACAATTCTGTGATTATTAATAATGATTTAAATGCTATCAAAACAATTTTGCTTAAACAATTTCTCTGCAAAAATGCGACCAATAATCAAATATTATAATATTTAAAATTGTTTTGCAATTTATTAATTAAGATAGAACCATACAAATTATTTAATAAACATTTAGAATAATCTAACTGCATACAAAATTATATATTGAACTCGTTTCTAATAATAATTGATGCCAAGATTTTGATTTCATATGGATATAAAGCTTCTTATTGAAAATAAGTTTAATTGGCTACTGCTCGTAATTGAAAGTTATATTCAAAAAGGTTTTTTTTACAATATTGTTTTTTACTTTTATTGTGTTTTTTTTTAATTTTTGGCAAGTGTATTTCAGCATTAAATGCCTTCGATTTCTACCTAACCGCTTCAGCCGCTTTTTTATACTTTTAAATATCTTGGCCACTTTTCTCAATGGCTGGCAACTGATTACCACCTGCTGTGCGGTGTCGCCCCTTGGGGGCAAACAGCAGCGTCGGCCGAGGTGGCAGCAGCCATATCAGCTCGTCTAGACGAGAGTTAGACGTTTTTTATGGATAGTCGATTTGCATTTTTAGCCAGCCAGCCAGGTTAGCGCTGTGCATTGAACCAAGCGAGAGCTCGAACCGTTTATCATCTAAGTTGAATTCGGCCGAAGCCTTTGGGGCGTTGACGGCTAAAGTGTCAGCTTGGCGGTCAAGTTACGCATATGCAATGATGATGATGATGCGGCAATCGGCCCGGCCAGTGCTTACGATTGCTTTTGGTAGACCGCTAGCAAATTGAGAGCGTGGCCAGAGCTTGTTAAACATAGAAAGATGTCGCTCAGCTCAATGTGCGCATAATTTATGGCCGCAATTGTCGATTGAGCAGCTTTGGGCTGCCCGCTTGGGTACACAGATAACGAGTGACGTCAATTTTCGCTAATAAACTCAAGAAGGATTAATTTTGTGATTTATGATGAGCAGCGAGTCAGTTCAAGTTCGAGCATGAAAAATGTTCAACTGAGACAATTAGATTAAGTTGGCAGGCGTATTAATTAAAAAAAGGCGATGCACTTAAATTAAACAGTTAAGGTATATATGACTATAGCTTAGATCAAACAGGCAGCAGCAAGACGCAGGGCAAAGCCCAAAGGCATGCAAAGTTACAAGCTTGAGGGGCAGTTGTTGTTGTTGCTTTTTGTTGTTGCTTGCGTAGACTATAAAAATTGTTTGCTGAGGCATTAAATTGAATGAAAATTTATGATCTTTTCATATTTACTTATGTGGTACCCATGGCGGCTAAAGCGCGCTGCATGGGCTTAACTTCAATGCATGCCGCTGGCCATGTATGTATGTGTGTGTGTTTTATATTTTTACAACTTTATTATGCTGCTGTGCACAGCTTTAAACTGAGGCATGTGAGCGTGAAGCGTCGCTCGTTGGCTGGCAAGCAAACACATTTGCCAAAGTACACAGCAATCAATCAAATTTAACAACTGATATGACTGACTGGCCATATATGCGACCATATATACCGCCAATATATGGGCAATAACTGACCGACCTATAGCTGAAAGCAAAGTGCACTGAATCGTCATTTATCAACGCAAACGTGACAAGTGACGCGCTTTTTACAGCAGCAACTGCGACTGAGACGTTATCTGGCCAACAGCAGTTAGCCACAATGCTAATCATTGTAGTGGCGCGCACTTTGATTTTGTACAGCTTGCCCATTTGGCAGGTGACAAGCGCTTGGCGGCTTGGAATGCAAAGAATTCGCTAAAGCGGGGCCCAGCACGTGCTGCTAGCCAATGGCCTTAGCTTGGCTAAGAGAGATTAATGATGTTGGCTGTTGTGGCAAAGCGAGCGGCATTAATAACGCGACTATATGCAAAAGTCTTAGCGCTTAGTTCATTATTTGTGGGGGGGGGCGTACATAATTTGTAGTTGCTATCAATGCAATTGAAACTTAATTAACTTGACTAATATCAATTGCTCTTGTCTTCGTTGTGGGCGCAACTTTAATTTAAGCTCGCTCTGCTAGCACATTTAGCATATGGCGACCAAGTGGGTCTATAACTCCAAACCGTTGTCATGTTGGACATGAAAGAACCTGCCGCTGCCACTGTTCGTGTCTCGGCTCTTTGGCTTGCATTTTGGCCTGGCCTGTGTGCATGTTCACTTGTCAAAATACGTTTGCTGCATGTTACTCAATGTCGGTTTAGTGCTGCTGCCGCCGCCGCCGCCTGCAGCGCTCCACGCTCTACACTGGCAGTGACAAAACAGCGGCAGCTGCTTTATGCGTTCGCTGACACAAATGCACTGGGACGCTCCGGTCCGCTCCGCGTACATGAAAGACAAGCGCAATGCCAAGCAAAATAATAGCGAAAGACATGAGCAACGACAGACAGTAAAGACGATTATACAGCTGCAGTTGGTCGGGCGCTGCACTGCATCTGAAGAAAATGTCCTTCGCTGTGATTTATTGTGACACTAGACAAGCCTGACATGTTCTGCTAACGAAGCTGGCTGGGCTGGCTACTTCAAACGCTTGTGCAGCGACTCTTTCATACAATCATTACCATATACACAAATCGAGACTCTGCATTCATAAAAAGCAAGCAAATTATTCAATTAGCTATTGCCACTAGCACTTGCAACGCTGCTTCAATAGCAATTGTTTATTTTGTTTAACAATATATGAAATAAAATTTAAACAACATTAATGTCGCTTTGAAATTGTTCACATGTAATATTTGTTGTCTGCTTTAAATTCTTTTGGCTGCCGCGCTTTATTCATTGGCTCTTTAGACTAACTATGCAGTTCAGCTGCTCGCAATCAATTCTTTTTTATTTTCTACATCTTTTTTTTTTTGCTGGCTGCCTTATCCACTTGCTTTTGTCTGCGCACGTCTTTCAAGTCTAATCAACAGCATTTCATCAGCGCAAAGTTTAATTAAAATAAATTACAACAACAAGCGAAAGATATATATACTATATATATATATATATAGTATGTATGTATAAAAGCGAATTTGGCGTTCAACAAGGCGCGGCGCGGCGCGGCTAAAAGGGTTTAAGCCTGTGCAGCGGACAAGCTAAATGCCAGCTAATCATATTTTAGGACTTTTGGCTCGTAGTCCGTTGAAGAACAAAAAAGAAGAGGAAGAAGAAGAAGACATGCTTAAGCTGCAGACTGTCGGAATACGCTGTTATTAGCACTGTCATAATTTCATTACTGTCAACGGTCGCAGCGTTGAATTCGCTCGCGAGCGTCGCTGCTCGTCCTGTGCTCCTGCTGCTGCTGTCTCCTCTAAATTACACACGCGTGGCAGGTCTATTTATTTCCGTTAGCGGTAATCCTAAGCCACAATGGCGCCGCCGCCGCCGCCTGACACGGAAAGCAATAAGCGAGTAATGAGAAACGCCAACTGCCAACGACTTTAAGATATCCTAAGTTATTTAAATTTTTATAAGCAAAGCTTAAGCTGAGTCGCAGTCGCATATGCCATGTTGGGCGCACAACTATTAGGTCTACTTGGCTGTCGCCCATTAGGGGCGCTAAGCAAAATTGTTGATGCTTCTCCGCTTACAGCAGCGAGCGGCACTGGCACTTTCTTATATTTTTCACAGCCAATATATCATTATAATTTGCATTTCCGGCGTTGCCAGCAAAATTGAGTAAGTGGCTAAAAGCAAGGCTGGCAGGCTGGCTGGCTGGCTGGCAGGCAGAAAGTCACTCCAGTGACAGAATCAAAGCTTGAAAAAATCCCTTTCGCCGGCAGCTGTTGCCTCACAAATGTCTCAAGTCGCAATCAAGACGCTTCCATTCAAATTTACGTCGCAACAAATTACCAAGCATTTGTCAACTTGGCACGCCCCCACACCCCAACACCCAGCTAGCTCAGCCCACCCCACTGCCAGCCCCCCAACCTGTGCTAGTGTGAAAAATCTATGCTGGAAGCAAATGTGCCGCGAAATATGTTCACGGGCGCAAAGAGAAAAAAGAGGGTTACGGCTACGCACTTGATGAATTTTTTTTTAGCTTTGAAACGCCTTAGCCGACGGCATGTTGACAGTCGACTAATGTGCATATTTATTTAAACGCCAGTACTAAATTGCTTAATTAGTGAAATTAATTAGCCAAACAGTTAACAAGCTGCCTAAGCTTAAAGCCCAACTAGCAAACATATGTCGAACTGCTCGAGTCGGCGCCACATTAATTTGATAATTGCTGCATGCTTGACCAGCCTTGAAGGGTTTCCTCACATATGCAAATTCAATTAATTGCTTTTTGGCTACGCTTCAACACTGTTGCGTATCTTCCAGGGTTGGCAACAATGTAGCCTGTGCTAGGGCACAAACTATTTTGTTGGGCAGCAGTTTTAAGCACTCACCTTTGACGTGCCAAACAAGCAACGAACCGCATGAAATAATAAAGAAAAGCCAAGACATGGGCAACAAAATTGCAAGAAAGCATCAAGCAAACAAACAGTAATTTCTCACCTATTTATGGGCGTAATAAACGTTTATGATGATGCCTGCCTGCCAGGACGACTAGAAGGAATGGTTAACATTCACTGTTAGATTATGCTGCTGGCCCCTGCATGGGGCAGCAACAAAGTTGTTCGCACTGAAGCTTAAACATTTTCACACACAGCATCAGCTCGAACACTCATTTTCTTTTTTTAGGTTTTATTTTTTGGTTTTTCAGCAGCCAAATAATATAAACTCAATGTGTGTGTGTGTGTGTAACTTTTTGTTCGAGCTTCAGTAGGTGTTGAGTGCTTGTGCAGTAAACTAACAAATATGAGCACATTCAAACTTTTCATAAGTGTGGCTCTTAAGCATAGGCAAAGGTGCAGCTTCAACAGCTGCGAATAAGTGAAACAAGCAAACACTAATTAGTGGGCTTGAGTGTAGATTAGATGACTTGCAGCTTTGTCTGAAAATAAAATAAAATCAATTAAGCATTGAAATTTGAAAGCGACTGCTTAGCTTTATTTAATGCTTATTTATCAAAAACAATATTGGTAATTACACACTTAATATGCATGCATAAATAATTACGCAAATCTAACAACAGATACAGCTACAGCTACTGGACTCAGTACAATTGACTTTGTGTTATTGCAAATGCTGCAAGCAGCGCAATTGTCAGTCTAAAGGGTTAGGCAGGCATTTGGGATTATTGTGGCTACTGCACAGACGCACGTGAGTGAGACACAAACAAACTTTAATTAATTAAAATTCATTGTTGGCCCAGGCAGCAGACAAACCAAATCACAACATTCAAATGGCATATTAACTTACTTAGATAAGCATAAGCCCACACACACACACGCAGTCCATGTCTATGTGTGTGTTTATGTAACTGCTTTAAGTGTTGTGCGTTGTACTTGGGATTGATATTGAAGTCGAATGACTGCCATATTTGGTAGCTTGTTTATGCACGCAATATTTGTTCAACTACCAAATAGCACAACAGCCCAAGCTGACCAGGGAGCTAACACAAATACACACACACACACAGAGTTACATGCAATATGTTGTATTTTGACATACAGGCAGAGCAGAGCAGACAGGCAGGCCCAGTGACAGCGCTTGCAGCTAAATATGTCAATGTAGCTAGACATTGCTACTATGTGTGCTTGCTTATTTGATTTGTATTAACTAACAGCACTTGACACACATTCAGCCAAGCAGCTGCCCATATAAATATCTTAATCATAAGCGTAGCCCACAAAAGGATTTAAAGGGAGCGACAAGTTATTACAAATTTTCAAGAATTTTTACTTCATTTTTCAGCATATTCAGAAATTCATACAAAATAAGTTCGATCAGCTACAAATATTCAAAAAGTTGTAAGGCTGCTGCTTTATTTTATACAAAATCTGTGTAGGGTTTGATGTACTACAAATGTATATTTTTATTTAACGGATATTGATTATGTTAAGTGATATTATATTATGTTATATAATACACAGAACTCTTCACTTTTACACGCACGCTACTGCAACTGTTTTTTTCACTTCTTTCCTCGCGGCACTCTCTTCTACGACTGTCTCGATTCGTTCCTTCTTACTTTACTCGTCTCTTTCCCCTCTGATCTCAGCTTTTCATACGCACTATGTCATCCTATCCTACATCTGTTATAGCTTGCGTCACAATATAATTTATTTTCAATTTAAATTGCTTGTTTAAAATAATAAAATTGTATAAATTTGAGTTAACGAAAGCACTAAATTAATTTTAAATATAAAAGTTCAATTAAAATGTAATCAGCGACTAATATGACAAAAGCTAAGTAAGGTAAGTATTTTATCAATAGGAGACATCAGCAGGCAATGATGGACAGAATTGGCTATATGTAGATCGAGAAATGTAAACACAAGAGAAAGAGTTAGGCTCAGCTTGGTATGAAGCCTATAAATAAAATATGTAAGGAGATGCTAGAGAGTCTCTAACGAAATAAGTTGGAAGAGAGGCGTGGCAGGGACGCTTGTCATATAAAAAGCTGCATAGATTTAGCTTACTTTTCATTTAATTAATATATTGCGATTAAATGCCAAACATTATCATACAACAAAGAGCAACTGAATGTCTCAACTGAATAATCTATTGAAATATAAACTAAAATCTTTCATTCACATATTAAAGAAAGCCATAACGTTAATATCTTTAGTTTCTCAAACAGAATTCATATTTAAATATTCATTTATTTTGGGCAGGGGCTGAGCTGACTACGCCCATGAACTGCTATACAGCCCATGGCTACTCATTACAAGCAATAACTTTACTGTTTGGCAATTCGATCAGTGTGGAAATCTCGGGTCGTGTCAAATACTGCTTTGTGGTTAGCTAATAAAAATTGTATCAAACTACAAATAGTAGTCGTAGCTGATTGCCCAATGGGCAATAAAAGCATTTTATAATTAATTTTCGTTGGCACATTTATTTTCATTATGCTAACCCGAGAAACAATACGCAGACATTGGTTTTATTTCAACGAAAAATGTGGGTCAACATTTTAATGGTGATTGGCCACAAAGGCAACCCTTTCTTTTTATATATAAATATATATGTTGGCCGTTTGCCACACTATAGAAAGGCACAACAGTTGCTGATTTTGGTCAAAATTTTAATTATACAAACAGCTGTGCTAACATTTGATTTAATATTTAATTAGCAACAAAGCTAAGCCGCTCAGCTCAGCAGCCATTTGCAAAGCATTACGGCTTGTGGTAAGCCTGAAGTTGGGCCAAGATACATTTATGAGCCGTGTACAACAAGACAGTAGATGACTTGCCACACAACGTTGACGCTTGACATGTGATTGAAAACTTTGACTTTGTTGCAGGCTGTGGCAGCATTGCGAATTGACAAGTTGCCAGGCTACCGAGAGCCAAGTTAACACACTTGTGTATAGTTTTTAATAAAACCACGTGGCCTTTATTACAAAATTCCCAAGCTAATATGCTCAAAGAATGTGCTTCATATAAAGTTTGGAGTATAATTATTATTGTGCTTTGATCTAAGATGCGTTTTATTGCCAGCAAATTAAAGGAACTTTATATTGTCAGTTGTATAATATTTAATAACTTGATTGCACATATATTTTAAATGAAACGTATTGCAATTAGTCAACTGCCATAAATCCTGCAATGTCCGGCAATTTGCCCATGTGTGTGTCCTTGTGTGTGTGTGTGTGTGTGAGCAGCTGCAGCAATATTATTATAACACAGTCTATGTTTAACAAAAGAGCGTTGCGAGTTTTGTGTCAGCGGCTTTAAACAAGTTGATTAAAGCAAACAAAAGAATTTATGCGTGTGTGTGTGTGTGTAAATACTTATTAATATTACTATGTAAAAAATTGTGTAATTACAATAAATGCGACATTCAACTGGCAATGCTTATCGAGCAAAAAAAAACAACAACAATTGCTGTAATAGCAGCTATAGTAACAATATCAAAATGAGAGACGACATTGTCTGGCGAAGCGATTCGCATTAATGCGCATAAATATGAAATCATGCGTTAAGATCAACAATTCAACAATTAAAACTTAATTGCATTAACATGAAATGTGCATCATCAACAGCGCCTGGCTGGCCGAAGGACATTGCAATGCAATTCCAAGGATTCATCATCCATACATGGCCAACTGTTGTCCGACTGCGAAGCAATCACTTGTGAACAAAATGTACTGATAAGCCCACCAGCCGTACACAGAGTCTTGAAATGAATTTTCAATTATGCAGCAAATGTTATAAATTGCGAGCAATTGCTCGTTGCTGGTTGCTGCCGCCTTGGGCAGCTGCTGTTGTCATAACGTTGACATTTTTGCACTAACGCTGCGCTGCTCTCTATTAGTTTAATTTATATCAAATTGTTTTGTGCGGCATTAAAGCCATAAAAAAGTTTCGCACACACACACATATATTAAAAGGGATCACGCATATAGCTATGCTATATGCACACACTTTGTGTGTGTGTGTGTGTGTGGAGTATGCGCTATAAAATTGTAAGGTTATACTCGTAAAAACCCCAAAAGGTAAGTTAAAGTAAAGCAGCGCAGGTTGCCGTCGTCGTCGTCGTCGCCGCCACAACCTCAAAATGCTTAAATGGCTTTTTTGTTACACGTAGCAAAATACTTTGTTGTCTGTGTGTGTGTGTGTGTGTGTGTGCGCCTTTTCAGCGTTTACATTGCGCTTGGCATTGGCGCACTGGTGTGAATTTATATTACAAACTATTACTGTCAAAAAACACGTTTACATAGCACACACACACGAACTCACACACACACTTAGATACACATGGCAGACAGTTCGGCGCGCCTGCTGTGCTCTCCTGGGAATTTGCCTCAACCCCAAAAATTGCTGTTAGCACCCCCAGAACTCAGACCCAATGTCAAGTCAATGCGTAGCTGGGGTTTTGTTGTAATACTACAAGGTTGTAACATCTTGGCATTTGCTTAAGGACATGTTGCTGATAAACTATAAGGATATGCTTTAAAAATACCAAGCAAACTTAACTTGTACATATGACATTTAATTTGTTGTCATATAAATATAATTAGGTAAAGTTGCAACATAGTTAATAGTAAACTAATTTAACAGCAAAATACACATTTGAATAAATTGGAATTTTATAGTTTTATAAAAAAAAGAAGTTATATAAATAACAATGCTGCGCATTATTTGTCAACGAATTAGTGCTCAATCGAATTGTATTAATTGTTTATATTTATTTGGCTCAAAAGTTGAAAATGGAGTCAGAGACCAATCTAAAGTTGAATGTAAAGAGAGTAAGAGCGTAGAGTTTTTAGCTTTGTTAATAAAGTTTTAGTTATAGTAAACTGAAATTAATTTAGGCAGAAACAAGCGGCAGGCATTTTTATTATATTTACTATTATATATTTATATTGTTTATTTGTTTCAAAAGCTAAAACGAGAATAAAAGATTAAACTTACATTGAATGTTAAGTAAGTGAGCGTGAAAATCTTTTAACAATCTTAAGTACTGAGTGTTTAAAGTATTTATAATAATGTAAACAGCACATAATTTAGTAAAAATAAAAAGTTATACACTATTATATTATTTATAAAAATGTAAGCAAAGTATCGTATTTGCATTTTTTTATATTGTTAAAGTTACTTCTTATTCGAATTGTAACAAGAGTAAAAGATTTCAATTGATCTTAAGAAAATGTGAAGAGAGTGCAAATGTTAAGAGAGTAAAATGTTAGTTGTTAAAGCTTTAAAAAAATAATAATAAATTGAATTAAAAATAAATAAAGCGCAAGGCATTTACACTTACTATTAAATAATTTATAAGCTACAAATCGAAGTATTATATTTACATATATTATTTATTATTATAAGTTTTTTTAGTTGCTTATACCCGTCCGCTTGCTGCTCGCATTTTGCTGGGTATTGGAAATTGCTTTGCTGACACAGTTTGCGGCAATGGCTCTGAGCTTTGGCATTAGGCAACGTGGACGTGGCTGCTACAAGGTGTTAACGGGCGGCCTTATGGACTTGTTCATAAGCTCCCGCCTAAGACTGTTTGTCACTCTTACTGACTAACCTACTGCTACTACTGCTTGAAAGTCTACAATGTGTGTGTGTGTGTGTGTGACTGCGCTGTCTGCGCTGCTGTCTTTCACGTTCATAGACGCCGCATCAGCATTAGTTTTAATGCGTCTTCAGCGCTCAGTTCAACGTTGCTCTCTACCGCATACACTGACCACGTTCAGGGCCACGCCCATGCCCACAAGCAGTTGCACGCTCATGTCTGTGCGCAGCATTGTGGGTTGTAATAATTTACATAAATTTCATTAGCACAGCTGGACAATCTGCACTGCCTTCAACATGCCACACGCTGCTTTATACACATGTTTGTGTGCCGCTCTCTCTCGCTCTCTCTGTTTGTATAAAATTTCATTTAATTTGCAAGTTGTTTAATTTATTGCATGTTTACAATTTGCAATTTGTACAATTCGATTTAAAACAAAAAATAAAATGCCAACAAAGTTGCCAAATGGAATTAAATGTTTAACTCAGCTATGGCCAAAAGTACAGACAGTAGTTCACATTGTTGTTGTTGCTGTTGTTGTTGTTGCTGTTGCTACCATTTGCGTGTCAACGCTCAACGCTTTCACTTATCCTTAACTGTCTGTGTCATTTTAGGTCACGCCCCCCAATGTTTCCCCTGCTACAAACAGAGGCCTGCCACTTGACTTGCCTTTGCTGCTGCCAAACGAGCCTCCGACCTGCCTGCGCCTCACTCCAAATCGTCTGCGCATACAACACACTTTAACTAGTTTGTCCGATTGGCTCACTTATTTGTCTCTCGCATTTCCTTTGTGACATGCACTTTTTTGGTTGCATGTGCTCCTTATGTTTTATTTAACTATAATAACGAAATTGCCAACGCAACGAGCATGCAAAGCTATTGCCAGTTGCAAAGTTTAGAACTTTAGTTTAATATTTTATTTAAAAGGAATTGCAGCTTGTATTGAAGTTCAATGCAGGCTTAATATATTTTATTTAAATTGACTAATTGACTGTTGCTTTTAGGCTCAGGCAGTGCACAATTCTAATTGCTCGTAAATTAAAAATAGTCCTGGCGTAGGCGTTGGCTCAAAAACAAAGCAGAAAAAGTAAAAGCAATTTATAGTCGGTATATGTAGCATTTTGTTGTTGTTGTTGTTGTTGCTGTTGTTGTTGCTGGCGCTTGGCAAAACAACAAAGTAGGCGTAAGCCAAGAATTTTCATCTCGTTGTAATTTGGCTAATTTAACGGCACATTCGGCACGCAAATAGCTGCCAATCATGGCGCCACCCCCTACCACACACACACACATTACTAATTTTACTTTTGTGTGTGTGTGTGTGTGCTGCATTAATTTGACCCTCAAGTTGTTGTTTTGAGTGTGAACTTTTGGCATAGGCTCGCCCGAAAAATTTATGTGCACGTATACGTAATTTATTTATTAACCCCTTGAACCTCTAGCATTAGTCGAAGTTGTAGTTGGCAGTGAACAAACATGACACGAGGCAACGAACAAAATGTTGCTGCTGCTGCTTTGCTGGCTTAGCATCTTGGCAAATTTACACGAATGAAATAAATTTAAATTAGTTTTAACACATTAAGCGTAAAAGGCAGGCGGCCCTATACACAATGTAAGCTATTGACATTTTTGTTGTTGTTGTTGTTCAACCATTTGTTGTTGTTGTTGTCGTTATCTCTCTTGTCGCTGCCTCGCACGCAGTTTGTGGGCGTTGCTGCTGTGACTGTAAAACTGTTGAAACATAGGCAAACATAAACTTTAATGAATTTTACCAAATCCAAACTCCCACTTACACGCACAGCATGTGTGTGAGTGTGACTATGCCTGTGTGTGTGTGTGCAGCTTTTGTTTTTCGTCTCATGCGGCGCATATGAAGCTATTTTGTTAACCTTTCGGCGCCATTTTGTTGGCACAGACCTGCCAAATATTTGCATGAGCGCGAGGCAAGCCAAAAAAAAAAAAAAAAAGAAAATAACAAAAAGCACTTCTTGCTGCTGGCAAAAACATTTTAGTTTGGCGAGAAAATTAAACGCACTCACACTGACACACACACACACACGCACACACATAGACTAGACAGTTACATATATTTTTGGGGGCTGGCATTGCCGTTGACTGCAACTTTTTTGGGGCCACTTCAATGCCAGGCCTCTTCAAACTTGTAAGCCGCAAGTTGAAGCTGAAGTCAGTGTGTGTGTGTGTGTGTGTGTGCCACGCCCTATAGCGCGCTTGTGGCATGGGTAACGCCCTCACATTACGCATAAATTTTGCACTTTACAAATTTGCCACGCACACGTTTGTGGCATTATGTGTTACACTTACATAACGTATACGCATGGGTGTCTCTATGTGTGTGGGTCTTGGCTTAAGGATGGGCCTCTAGCTGCTAGGCAACTAGTTGTATATACATATGTAAAACGTGGCGCAGTTTGTCAGCACACAAAACGCACAAGGTGACAGCACAAACAACTGACTAAACTATAAAGCGAATGTGAGCGACGCGTTTGCTGTAATTAAAAGCGCTGCTTTAAATTTGAAATTAACTACAAGTTACTAAAAATATTCTTTATGCACACACACTTCAGTCTTAGCCGTAGCCAATAGCTGTCAACAATTTCATTAACCCTTTTGCAACTATTAAAAGTTTCACCTCAGCTAATGTTGCTGGGGCGTAGTTTAAAATTTCGGCCTCAGTGCCTGTAAACAAATTAGAATCCGGTGCGTATGCGTAATGGGTTGCCTTGATGTTGTTGTTGCTGCTGCTGCTGCTGCTGCTATTTGTAAATTTGCCACGCTGTCAAAATGTCAAATTTCACATGGATGCCTAAGGGGGGTGGCGGCTGTGGCTGTAACACGCCGACGCCAACGCCGCCGACGCCGACGCTGAACAGCAAAAAAATTAAGCCAAAGTGTAATTGGGCGTCGCTGGGTTAATAGAGGTTGGAACGCGTTTTTCAACGCCCGCCACTTAGTTTTAATTAGTGGGTTAGCTAGCAAGCCCCCAAAGATTTTATGCCACGTGGGAGCGCAAAGATTGCTAAAAGTTAAAGCACTGCTGCCTGATTAGTTTCAATCGCAGCCAGCCAGCAAGCAAGCCAAGCAGGCAAACGTGTGCTCCATTATCCATAAATAATAACAGCCAGCAAGTGGCAAAGCAGCGAGCACCGAACACCGAACAGCGAACAGCACGAAGTAATCAATTGCCCAATAAGCGCAAAATGCAATTGGGCAATTAATTTATTATTAGATCGCCATGGCAGCGATTGCATTAGAGGCGACCCCAAAGAGGCTCAACATTTTGGCCCCGGCAACAAAGTGAATTATAGCAGCATTTGCTACCAACGAGCGGCTGCATTAATGCGCAACCGATTGCCGCAACAAACTGCACAACAGTTTCATAAATTCAAGCATCGATTAAAACCAAAGCGTTGACAAAGAGTTGCGTAAAATGTTGATAAAATAAAAGGCGACAAAGCTTTAATGTTTAAAAATACCTGCAACAAATTAATAAACATTTCTTTAAAATATTCTAATTAGTTAGCAATGCTTTTATGCCAAGACCTTAGCCAAGTTTGAAGTTACAGTTCCGAGAAAAACGCGCTTTAAGCTTTGACTGGCAGCCCAAGTGACTTTGAGCGTTCATTTTATAAAAAGCATGGAGTATGATTTGATTTTAGAATAACATTTTTAATTTTTGCTTCAGTTTTTAAGCTACAAAATAACTCTAGTATACTTATTTTAATCATTACCTATCGTTAGCCAAATTTCATGTTGAAATTGATATTTGTTGAATTAATTTATCAATAACCTTAACTAACTGTACCTGGCATATGTCGCTCCGATTTCTCAGTATGAATTACAACAAACTTTATTATGTCTTTAACACAGTGGCTTCGACTTAAAATCTTCAGCGCTTACTTAACTATTAACTTAACTTAACTAACACTAAGTCAATCAAAATTGAGTTTTAGAGTTTCATCCACTGCTTGAAACAAATGTTTACTCGCTTTAACTAAGAGTGTTATAGCATTATAAATTTATATATTTTTACTTTTTCTTTTCAAAAATATTTGTTTGAATTCATTTTAAATACTCGTTTGTCATAATTTTCTTTTAACGCTTACAAATAAATAAACTCTTAGCTGCTTATACTTGCTTTGCTTTAAGCTTGTTGCTCCAGCTACTTTTGTAACACATTTGCAGGAAATACTGTAGCACTAAGCTTTGCTTTTTTGTGTGGCAATCAGCTGGCGCCAGTTTCATTGCGCTTAAGCCACAAAACCCGCAAGCCGTGTAACATTTATAATTACAAGCAATTCGTACAAATTATAATTATATATATGTGCATGTTGCAAGCCATGTGTATATATGTCTGTGTGTGTGTGTAAAAAATTGTTTATTAAAAAGACGCAGCTACAAGGATTGTTGGAGGCTGCAACCGCAGACTGGCAGCAAATGGCAGCTATTACTTACCAGCGGCATGCCCCAGCTCCAGCCGCAGCTTCGCATTCGTACAACGGCGCCATAGACAACAAGCATTTAAATTGTCAAGGCGGGTAGCCTAGACAAGAACGACTACAAGTACAAGTGGATAACAAGGCAAGCAGTAGAAGAAGGGGAAACAAAGGCTTGCCACACAGACATAACTACAGCACTGAGGGGAGGGTGGGGGGGTGTTAGTCGTAACAGCTTTGTGCGGGCATAAAAAATATTTTTACACGACAGCGTTGAACATATTTACACCTTGTTGTCGCGTCGTTGCCATATGCTTAATGAGCCAACCGGATGAGTTACGGCAGCAGAATGGGCTGCAAGGCTTTGGGTTTGAGTTTGCTTAGCTGCGTAGTTAGGGTGGGGGGTGGGGAGCAACTGTTGCAATCTTTGTTAAATTAACACGTTGGCAAGTGTTGGCTCGACGCCCGTCGCATAAATTCAATTAGCAAAGTGTCCTCAAGTTGCCAGCCAAGCCAGCAGAAGGCAATCGGAGCTGCTGACCCCCCAAGCATGCTAAGCCATAAGAATAAAGCTGAGCCAGAGCGACCCAGCTCGCTTGTCCTTGGCCATTTCCATCATGTTACATGTAGCCGCATATATTGGCATTTGTATTTTGTTAGCCTTTTCGACTCACAATCAGCGCACTGAAGCGCATATCCTGTCAGACTGAATGATTGTCGAGATGCCGCTCTGGTTGCCAGTCGGCAGTAATAGCAACAACAACAACAGCAGCAGCAGCAATGCGATAAGCGAATGAATACATGCCAGCTCTTGATTTAAACACAAACTGAAATGCACACAAATGGAATTCGAGTTTGTAGCTAGCCAGGCCCCAAACACACTGAACATATCCTTGTATTACTTTTCTATATGTTGACTTAATGTGTTACAGCAGCAACAGCAGCAGCAGCAGTAGCTTAGTGGTTTGTATTTATTTAAAGCGCCGCACTTTGTCGTTTTTTGTTTCATTTTTGCGGCAAGTCAATTTACATTTGTTTTTGTACTGATTATGATGTGATGCGTGGCTAAGCAAGTTAATGCATTCGTTGCTTGCAAATTGCAATTCTCTATTGCTGCTGACTCTGCTGCTGCTGTTGCGACAACATCTTTCGATTTGCACCTGCACTTTGCTGCCAGCGACCGCTAAAATGTTTCACTAAATGCTCTGCATGCAAAATTCGCCAAGACTTTCTTCAATGCCCAGCAGCAAACAGTGGCGTCTGCATTGCTAGCAAAAGGTAAGAAATAAATATTTGCATAAGTATAATGTGCCTTGGGAGATTTGCGCAATAGCTGATTAATTATATGATATGAAATTTATAAAAATTTAAATAGTAAAGACTCTCATAAAATATAAATCTTGACAATATTTAGTTTGCTGATCTAAGCTTGTATTTCGATATAGAAAACTTGAAAAACAATAACAAAATAGCTATCTAAATATTTTTTTTAGTACACACTTTTAATAAATACACTTTTGTTGAGCCACTGAGATTTTTCAGTAGCTATTTTTAAAAGGTGTTTGTTCGAAATTAAAACACTTTTTTTACGATTTTCATTTATATTAAATTACAAGTTTATTCTTTGCCTTCGTGGCAATTATTATTAATTTACATCCAAGTATAACTATCTTACTATTCGAATAGTAAGCGAACGATATAGCGATATAGGTTAGTTATGCGAATTAAAGCGACGGCGATATCGGCTTTCGAAAGTGACAAATTCGATGCGACAAACTTGATATAACTATACTAAAAAATGCCCTTAGTAACAAATGCACGCACTAAGAATAGAGCGCATTAGTGCAAGCGCAAAGAGGAGAACGTAAAACTAAATTGCGAGCTTAATATAGATCAGCTGTTCGTAGCTGATGAGTTCAATTTATTTGGTATTGCAAGACCAAACAACTTTTTAAACTAAACTCCAATGCAGAATTAATATCGAAGCTCTAAGCTAAAAGCTTAAACTATAACTTTGTTCACAAGCAAATTAATTTATTTAAAAATTCCTCACTTTATGTTCTTGTCGAATATTAGATTTAAATACTATAATCTACACTTTGTTATTTCGACACTAAACTCAGTTCAGTTCGATCTAGTTCAGCTCAGTTCGACTAAGTTCAGTTCCAGATCTTTTCTCTCACACAATTCTACCATTCCACAAATATATTATACAAATGAAAACTAAATATCAATATTATAAATATAAGAGTAACAATAAATAAAAGACTAAAGTGAATAAATTCATTGTTTTACTCGGATCTCAGCAGTTCTCATGTTTTATTTTTTAACAATTTAATACTGCGGTACGTTCAACTTACAACAAATACTTTATTGCATTATTGGTCTACTCCTTAAAATATTAAAGGAACAAATGGAAATTCGATAAACTTCGCTATCAATGTATTTCCGTTAACTGCACAACTAAATAAATGAAAATATCTGTCGATATATTGAAGCGCTTTGAATAAAATGAGCAACATTTGTGATCAGCTTTAAGTATAATATGCTCATTAAACTAAGAGTATTCTATGCTCTGCTTTCAAACTCTTGGCGACTGTTAAGTTATGCATTTGCTAAGCTCGCTAAAGAAACTGCAAGTTGCAGCTAAGAGCTCGTGCTCTGCTCCGAGCAGCAGCAGCGGCAGTGGCATGGAAGAGAAGTGCAGTTGTTAGCTTCTCGCATGGTGGCAACTGCTGTGACAGGGGACTGAGTACATTGCTAACTGGCCTGCGAGGGCAACTGCTTCGTTATAATTGCCAACATTGTTGCTGTTATTGTTGTTGTTGTTGTTGTTGCACTCGTTGTGTTGCTGTTGCCACCCACAACATCATTGCCACCCCGTTGCGCCACTAAAAACAACCGCAACACAAAACTATTTTGTTCACGCAATGCGAAAAGGTTTCGTTGTTGTTGTTGTTGGCACTCTTGGCGCTGGCATTTGGTGTTACGTATACGCAACGTATGCCGGGCTGCAATTTGCATTTGTATGCACATTGTTGTTAGCAGGCAAACGGAACTGTTGTTGGCGTTGGCGGGGCTAAAATGCAGCGTTTCATTTGGACCGTTGTAATTGCTTTAAACGTCATCATCTCTGGCTTTGACTTGCGTTATTATTATTGTTGTTGCTGTTGTTGCCTTTGTTTGTGTCCCAGCGTTTGTTTGAATTGCGCAAGTTTATTACATTTTGAATATATTTAGTTGTTGCCGCTGGCACTGATTTTCCAATCAAAATTCAATTGAATTTGTTGCCCGCAAAATTTTCGGTCGTATTAACTGCAAGCGCGATGCTGTTTCAGGAATGGGCGGACCCCAGTGCAAAATATAAAGCCAAAGTCACTGAAAATCCGCAGATAAAACGTTTGAAAAAACGCATAGCCATAAAGAAGGCGCAGAGCAAAGCGTATGATGAGGAACTGTTGCGCCTAGAGCTACGCAATTACATACAACGTTTGATAATTAAAGAGCTAGCAAAAACATTGCGAGACGAAGCGGCAGCGAAACCAAAACCAATTAGAAAGCTATCCCACTAAAGCTGCTGCAGCTACAAACTGAACTATGGCGAAACTATGAGTCGCTCGCTCCAGTAAATCTGCGAGCAATAAAAGCGTATAAAGAAGTGCTTTCCATTCACTTTGTGCATGTCTATTTATCGATCCTCTTTCACTTGGAAGGCCATAAAATCAAAGCAGCCCCCGGCAACAAATCGCATCTACTTAAACCCGAAAAAACTTTCACAGCATTAATAAATATTTACAGGCATATCGCGTTCGCGCAGCGAGTGGCCGGAACCGGAGCAGCGCTAAGCTGAGCTGGCAATGAAATCAAATCAAATATGCATGCTGACGCTTGCTATATACATACAGTCAGATATATATATAGCGCTTGCTAGCAGCGTCTGCTTTTAGTTTGTACGTTCGTTCGTTTGTCTGTCTGTCCAGTTGGCTTGGCGTGCTCTCAAGAATTTAAATCATGCGCTCTCTGGCCATGCCGACTTACATGCTACTTACAAGCCAAAGCGCCTATATGTATGCCCATAAAATGTAAGTAGCGAACGCGTTAGCAGAAGGAGTCAAAAGCTGTAAGCACGAAAAATGAAATGGAAAGGTCTCTGGCGGGCAGTTTTGGACGTTTGCCTCGCACACAATATAGACTAGATAGATAGCCCAAAACCAAAACCAAAACAAAAACAAAAACAAAGTTATTATACATATTTTGGCTTGCCTTGCCTTGCCTTGCCTGCCTGCCTGTATTTGTATTTGTGTTTGTGCTCTCTGCGTTTTTATGCACACGGAATTTTTATGAGTTAATTTAATTTATAGTTTTATTATTATGTTCAGCACATAATGCGTGCAGTCAGTCAGTAAGAGAATTGACTGTACTAGACGCTGCTTGCGGCTTAACAGCCTTTCGACCTTTTTGGCCCAGGCCAGGCTCAGGCTCAGGCTCACTGGGCACTGGGCATGAATCTTCTGTGGAAAGCTGCGCACTAGTTCACAGTATGCTGTGAGTAATGCGCACTTTAAAGGCGCACACACACACAACTTGTAAGCAATTTCAAGTAATGCATAAATTTAATTTAAACAGTCTGCTTAAAAGACAAAGCGCACAAAAGTATGCTACGATTTTACACTCTTGATTTATACGCTAATAAAAGCAATTTCGCTGAATGCCAAATGAAAGCTGCTGCTCCCGAGCAGCGAAAGCAACAAGCAACGCGACTGTGACTGCGAAACGGAAACCAAGCGCCAAGATAGTGACTGAGCGAGAGAGTGAGAGGGTGGGGCGGGTATTGGTAAAACAAGTGGCAGCTACTGCCGCCTGCCTTTGACATTGTAGACAAGCGATTCAAGTGTTTTCCCTCTTGTTTTTGTTGCTCTTGTTACTTCTGCTGTCAGCTGAGCAGATGAGCAGCGGACATTTGAGCTAAGCAAAGGCGGTGGCGTCGGCGGCGGCGGCGGCGGCGGCAGTGGCCACTTGAACTTTTATTTATGCAGCAAATTTAATTATTTACTTTGGACTTGCGCGCAGCCCCAGTCAGCAGTCACAGCTCCCAAGTTAGCTTAGACTTGGCTTAATTTTTCGGCAAACATTGCTTGACTTAACTATTAAAGCTGTTGGGGCTGGAGTTTGTAGAGTGGCATGAACTTTAGCTACAGCATTAGTTACTAATTTTATTAAGCAAACGCAGAGCGCTCGCAGCAAATAAAAAAGCTTTAAATTTAAATCAGCAGCAATAGAAACTAACAAAACACTTTGTTAATATTTCAGCTGAAACTCATACAAACGCCTTTGGATATTAAGCTTTAATGAAGCAATAAATTAAAAAATATACAAATACACATACACACACACACAAATATATATGTGCGCATACATTTTTTATGTAGCAGCAGTCATGAAATAAATTCAACAAAAATGCTCGCGCACACATGTGTGTGTGTGTGTGCTTGTGTGCGTGTGTGTTCGCCTGTTCGTTTGTATAAATACATAAACCTTTTTAAGCTGTCAAGTGATATGTCAAAATTGATATCCGAGTCATTTAAAATGCATGCAAATATGGCGCATCAACATACAGAAAAAAAAACACAGCAGAGAAAAATACAAAGCAACAACAAAGAGCACGCCAAAAAAAAAAAAAGGGAACGTATAGTGGGAGCAAAAAGCAGCAGACGAGTCACTCAGCCAGTCAGTTAGTGGGCAGCAATAACAACAACAACAAGGCAAAAGTTCGCAGCGCATTTGCATAAATACGTTTATGTAATGTAAAATGTCAGCGACAGCGCCAAGAACTCGATGTCAACTCACTAACACACACACACACACACGCACACACATGTGTATGTTTTGGCTTTGCAACTTTGGCAGCAAGTATGTAAAAATGCATTTATTTTGTTTTCGCTTTGCAACGCTTTTTGCCACTGCATTGAAATTCATAACACATCTGATGCATAAAGCGCCTGACGCTAGGCTATGGAAATTTTATACATTTTATTGTTGGCGCAATATGAAATTCCCAATATATGTTGTTGTTATTGCTGGATTTATTAATTATAATCTCACTTTCAAGCAACAATTTTACGCCGCTGACCTACAAACTGAAAGTAGCGCACACCGCCGCGTATGCGTAATATAGCTCACAGTACGCAGTAGCATGCTGCAAATTTGATATGTTGCAAGTTTTAAGCTTACGCTATATGACTGACAGTTCGTAGTAAAGATTTTAGCGCATAGTTTTGATTACTTGACGCCCACTTCATCTCTGCCACTTCAGCTAAGCCAAGTTGCTTATTTTGTTGTGATGCATTACTTTCAACTTAACGCGTTGATTATGAAATATATAATGGCCAGGCGCACACACACACACACACACGCATGTATAGACAAGCTGCCAGCGCATAATGTTGCTTATGAATTATTATGAGCCATGCACGCAGTTTGCAACATTAAATGGCACTAAATTTGTTGTTGTCTGCCACGTCTATTTGCAAATTGCGCAGCGCTAAACTTGCAACAAAAACCCGCAACCCCAAGCCCAACACCCTCGCATTGTCTATGCGTTCGCGTATGCTATCCAGCAGCCATATGCTTCGTTGGCCATTTATGAGTGATTTGCTGGCTGCCATTGGTTATGGTTATAGCTTCAGCTTTTTTGGCGTGGCAGTAACCACGGCGCTCCAATTTCACATCGCCAAACTTATATCCAAGTGCATAATTCATTGTTTCGCCCACATTATTTTGCCTGTCATAAGTTGGAAAAGCTGTTGCTGCTGCTGCTGCTGGTGCCGCTGTTATGGCTACAAGGCATATGAAATTAGTTCATTCTGTTGTTGGGCGCTGCAACTTTGCGGTTTGTCAGGCAAAAACTTTTGGCCAATAGCAAATGCAGTTGAAATACAATTAAATTGAATTTGTCGCTGCTAACCGTATATAGCATTCGTATCTCTCTCGTATCTCGAGCCGCAATTTAAAAGTTTTGTCAGCTCCTGCTACTGATATTTCTTTCAACTGCTTGATTGCCATTAACTCCCGACCACGCTACACACACACACACACACACACACAGAACACATTAAAGTTGTCTCGCTGCTCTGCACCTTTAAGCAAATTCAAACTCGATTTGCACTTAAACTAAATGTATTTGCTTTTCACTAGCTGTCACAAACTATTTACGACACGAGACAACGCTGCGTAGTCGGCTGACCAGTGCTGCCGCAGACGAGACAACAAAGTAAGCAAAGATCAAAAAAGAAAAGGCAAAAGATACAGAAGGCATAACAGACAATGCTTAATATTAAACAATTGAATCAAAAGCAATTAATTAAATATTATTTATACACAGCATCAATTAATATTAAAGCTGTAAGCTTTATTCCGAAACAGCCCAAGTACTTATGCATTTTATATGGCAGCTTATAATAAAGTCATATTTAATAGCAACTCTATTTTTGTATATTTACTTTACTTTCGGTAAGCTATGATGGGTAATTTAGCTTATATAATTATTTTAAGAATGAAAAACAATTATATTTGATTTTTACTTTACTTCGCTTTACTTTAATTTTGTTAATAAAAATATAAAAAGTAATATGTTCTTTGTATTTGTCTCAAAACTAGTTTGTGCTCTTAAATTTATTTTAAACTTTGCATAATAAAAATAGAAAGTGGCTATTAACTGTGATTTTATTTATAAATTAAAATATTACTGCTCGTAAGCTACTTCTACTACTGTATATATTATAATAATAATAGCTTATTGCATACTTGTTGCTCACAAAAATTTTTTAGAGCGTATACTTATTATTTATTTCTTTTTGTCAGCCTGAAGGCCTTTATTGCTCTGGCTATACCAAGTGTACCATAGAATTTAATTCAAGGCTACAAATTAAATAAATAAATTTATTTATTTTAAATTTGCTTGATAAATGCTTTGCTTCAATCACTGCTTTATACTATTCTTTCAGCAGTTGTAACAAAATCACAGCTAATTTATTTTAACAAAACAAGATTGATACACATGAGAATTTACTATTAAAATATTATAAATAAAATTGCATAATAATTGAAAAAAATAACTAAAGGCCGACAAACAACTAAATAGATTCTATTCTTTCGCTTAGAAATATTTTTGAATTAATAAACAAATGCATAGAACTATCTTAAAAAAGGCTAGAACGACAGCACTATCAGCTCTGACAGCCAGTTGCAAGTTGCAAGCAGCAAGCAGCAAGCGAGCAAGGAAAGCAGGCAGGCAACCTGTTTGCCACGCCAGAGGCTTAGTTACTTATTTACATTATTCGCCCACGCTGAGCTGAGCGTATTGCAAGTTGTTTCAACTGTCACAGTGCGCTTGGCCTCAGGCAACAATGCAGATCCACTCAATTATCTGCAATGTGCGCAATTTTGTACACTTTTCAATGCTGCCGGCCATTGGCAAGATGCTCTTTGCAGCAGCAGCAGCAGCAGCAGCAGCAACTTCAGTTTGCTGCTTTCACGTTGGCATCAATCAGTGGCAAGCACACAAATACACAAACACACACACCAACATACATATATATATTATATAAACGCTGATTGTTTCCTTTAGCTGCATCAACAAATTTCAATTGTACATAAACTGCAAAATAAGTTGGCATAGTCGAAACTTTGGCTTGACAGTCGCCCGTTGCAATTGCATTGTGCACTCTTCAATTAAATCGATTAATTTGAAATGAACAAAGTTCGACTTTGGCTGCAAGGTTCTTGATTAGCAACGCCCAAGGGAGTTGCCCCCAAACGAACTATCGTTGCAATTTTCTTTATTTATTTAACTATTTTTAATGACAAAATACAAAACAGTCGTTTGTCTTATTGATTGGCAATGCGCTTTTGTTTTCACTGCTGGCAGCAATTAAAAATTGTTACTTAGAGCTTAGCCAATTGTTATTTAAACAGTTTATATGTTTGCTAATTTTATCTACACAATGCACAGCAATTGTTTATTATGAGCTTGTGCAATAAATATTTCATGCATTGACAGTTTTTGGTGCAATAAGCCAAAATAATGACACGTTGTATTTGTTATTGTTGCTGTTGCATTGCACATTGTGCAACAAATGACACCGAAGCAATTTGTATTGGCTAATCACACTAGAGACAGGGCACACACACACACACGCACACACAGACAAAAGGCCATAATCAAAGCCTTTTATACGCATTACCGATACAATTAAGCGCATTAAATGCGAACAATTGGTATGTTTAGCTGACATTGCATGCAACAATGTTGCAGTTGCTGTTGCTGCAGTTGTTTGTTGCTTAAAGTTAGTCACGTTAGTTGGCGCGCATTTCGATTCGTAGATAGTCATTAAAAATGTTTTGCCCTAGTAAAGTGTAACCAGTAAATGCTTTTAGTGCAACATGAAATTCAAATTTTAATTGCTATGGTCGCAAAATTCATAACTCTATGAATTGGCTTGACTTGCAGCAAATGCATGCATTGAATTTAAGTTTGCTAGACTAACAATTTAAGCATTTGCTAGCTTAAAGACTTGCTTAGCACTTAAAACTGTTAACCAAATTGTATTTTTAATTAAAATGCGGCGCAGTAAAGAGGAAACTCTCTATACAAATATCTAATTAAAATGATTAAAAGATAAAAAGCAAAGCAGTTTGACCAAAACACACACACACGCACACATAATGTTACACATATTCCAATTTAGGTAAATGGCAAAAACATTTGAACAGCAAATGTGGCCCCCAAAAATAAAAATAATGAAAATTTGAAGCGCATGTGAAAACCCAACAAAAAAAAAGAAAAATAAAACGAATTCAGCAAATATAATTTCACTTCAAGTTTAGCCAAAGATGAAGAGCAGTTGGGTCGATGTTGTTGCTGCACTAATCTCATATTTAACTGACAAATGAAAAAGAAATTGAGTTCCAGTTGAATACACTTTGGCAACGAACTGCAAATACGCTAGCAAAGCTTTACGGAATTATTTAAAGTTGTAGCTCAGCTGAGTTAGTTCTAAATGTTTTAGGCAAACAACAACAGCAGCTAAAATTCAGTTGCTACACATGTGGCCAGAACATAAAGCACAAGCAATATGGACAGAGCAAAAGTAAAGCAGAAAAATCTTAGCACACACTACAAACTAACTTGACCCCAAAAAAAAAAGGAAACTACAAGAACAAATAGCACAAGAGCAGCAGCGGCGGCAGCAGCAGCAGCGGTCAGCTCTTGTATATGCAAAGACTGGCAGCGTCAAAAGCATTTAAAGTGGGTGGGTGGGTGGTTGGGTTGTAGGGCTGGTCTGCGTTCATATTTTATGCGCATAGCGGCACATGTTTAAATTAACATAAAGCGAAATTGAGCTGCTGCCTGAGCGTGCCTTAAGTTGACATTAGGCAACATAAAATTCACACTCACACACACACACACACACACACACACGTGCAGACACAGAAGCTGAATTTTATATGAGCTCACAGCCAGTGCCACAGCAAAGATTGCCCCATTTGCCAGACACACACACACACACACACACGTACCCAACGCAGAAAAAAAAAGGATTTGTGTGTTTTTTTTTGCGCGCGCGGCCTTTTTACATATTTTTGGGTCAGGCCCACATAACTGTGCATAGCATAATAATGATGCGTTCCCAGTCCAGTGCAGGCCGCAGCCTATTCCCAAACGCAGCCGGCGCGACCACAAATAAAAGTCCAAATAAAGTGGCAAGTTACACATAAAGCAAACCAAAAATAAGAATAAACAGTAATTCAAGTGCATGCCGAACATCAAATACTGTTGACACTTGTGCCCGTTGCCTGAGCCTTTGCCATAAAAATTCGCACGGCCAAGGCAATTTGTATGCATTTGAAATTGTGCTTGTGAAAATTTAACATGCTTAATATTAAATTAATATAGTATATATAATATGTAAACACTTGACGTGGCACAAAAGTTACTTGTAATGCGCATATAACATATTAAGTATACGTCTTAGGGAATTTATCTGCTGATTAGTGACGCTTGAGTGACGCACAACAAGAAAATACGCATAAGCAATGCATAAAAAGGACAGCACATAAATTTATATGCCGCCCCTTTGGCCTTAATAATGAGCACACACACAAAAAAATATTTTTCGATAATTTGCTTTTTTTTCTCAGCTCAGCTCAGCTCAGTTTTTTGCTTTGCTGCGGCTCGCTGAGCAGCAGCCGCTTACATTTGTAATTCACTTTTACTGTCTATTTATGTATGCCCATACAAAATATATATACGCATATATGCGATTTATTATTGAATTGAAATGCCAGCTCATTGGATTATGGTTGTGACTTTGATTTGCTTTAAGCACTCGAGCGTTACTGAAAACCCAAAAAAATGCCATAAATGTTAATTGCAACACACGCACACACAGACAGATACACTGACCCTAGCCTAAGGCTGACAGCTGTGCAGAATGAGCATGACAATTATGGAGCTTGCAAAAACGCACACACACACACACACAGAAAGAGTGAGAGAGAGAGAGAGTGTGTGAGCAAGACAGACATTTGACAAAAGCTACCCTGAAGCCAAGGCCAAAGAATTTTGAAGCATCAAATTCATTAGAGCCGCTTCAAAGTGCCAACGTGCTGGACTGGTTGAACTTTTTGGCAGTAGCTGCTGCTGCTGCTGCTGCTGCCTGATTGGCATTGGCTGCTGTTCCTGCATGCAAAACGATGTTTTAATATGAAATTAGTTGAGTCCTTTGCTTTGCTGCTCTTCCAGCTGCGTGTGTCCACAGGCGCTGGCCACTGTCGCTAGTTGCTGCTGCTTCCAAAAGTAAAACAAATACAAATTGCTTGCCATGTACTTATTTGGTCAACAAATGACAGCACATTTACACACACACACACACGAGCGTACACACACACATGCGGCACATAAATGAATAGAGAACACTCTATGGGCAAAGATAGAGCTGCTGAGGAGCACTGAGAAAACATATGGCCAACATTAACACAACATTGCGACTGTTGACTTACGCAACAAGAAACAGTTACAACTGACAGCAGTTACCGTTAGTCCGACCACTAGACTCTTCAATATGAATGGACGTAGCTTCAGCTTGCTTGTGTGTTGCCCCAAAATGAAGACAGAGTGCAAATAATGCGTATTTCATTGACTTTTTAACTGGACAACGCTTTGTTTGCCTTGCAACCAAAAAGGATATAGAGAGCGCCAGCCACATATTAAATGCGTAAGCATAGCAAGTTTAACTTGGCAACGTAAATTTATTTTCAAATACTTTGCTAAAGAATTTTTCGCTCGAACTTTTGCTTCAATTTTAATTATAAACATACCGAGCTAATTTTTAGCAACATCATCAAAAAATTAAGCAAAATACACTCACAAATATATATATATATATATATAGACCATATGTCAAATGCCAGCTAGCTGAACTTTTTCAGCTGTCAATTAAAAACGAAACTAATTAAAGTTTGCAAAAGAGCCGAGTCGTGTAATTAATCGACACATCGTCTAAAAGTGAGAGCGAAGAGAGCAGCGAGCGAGCGCGCGCTAGAAAGAGGTGAATCAACAACAAAGGCTTCAAGTTTAATTAAACTTTTATATAAACGCCAACGCAAATGCAAACGCGTTGGCAAAGCAAAAAATTATTAATCAATTTACGTTGATGCTGTGATGCGAAAAATTGCATAAAGTGGCAAAGGATTCAATCAAAGCCTGCATGACAACAAATGAACTGTGCGTTGGCCCCAAATGAGCTTCGATTTGTTGTTAACGCGGATCGGTGTCGACTGGGATGACACTAAATGACAAAAGCACTAAAAACAATATGGCGTCACTTCCGGCTAGCATTAGCGGTGTGGCATTGTTTAGGCGACGCGGCGCGTTAGCCATTTGGCATTTGCCATTTGGTGTTTAGTGTTTGGCGTAAATGTTGCAATGTCATGCTGCGTGCGGCAGCTTAACGTGTCATTTTCATTGTTACTGTTGTTGTTGTATTGTTTTTCCATTTTGCCGCTAGCCCGTTTAGCATCATCATCATTAACAGGCATTGGCAAAATGTTTTGATCGATGTACTTATACCTTGCAGTCATGCTATATATATATCTGAAGGGTGGGAGCATTTTAAAATGGCGGCCAGCTGCGCGCCCACAAATTAGATTAATGACCTGGGCGTTGTCCTCAATATATCTCCAACTGTGTGCTCCAACTCCAGAGTCCGCAGCAGCAGCAACTCGAAACGCTCATTATGCGCCGCACGAGTTCGATTTGATGCTCATTTACTTGTTTGTCTGCCAGTGATTCGATTCTTTTTTTTTCGCTTTCTCTCGCTCGCTCGTACTTTTTGCGTTCTTTTGGTCACTTTACTCTTGGCTCACCGCAATAATTGGAAAAGTTTTCATTTGAACGCCATCAACGACACCAACAAGAACAATGGGGCGTGTTACAGCCACAACAACAAAATTGCGGTTATAGCAGCAGCAGCAGCAGCAGCAATGTGCGCTCACTCTCTCGCTCATTGTCGTTGAGCGAAAAGTCATCAAAAGGCTACTAAAGGTTGACGCAGCTCGTCCTCATCGTCCTGCAACTTTTTGCGGCCAGCGCACGCTCATGGATTTAGCACGCAACGGACCACGAAAACGAAACGAAAACAGAGTCGAGACTCAAGCAGCAGCTGTTACGCTTGCCACACGCTGCAGCAGCGCAAGTTGCAGTGCTTTTTGCAGCTGCTTTAAGCTCGAATTAATAAACTATAACTTGCCCTTTTGCTTAGTGTATACACTAGTCGGTTTACTCAGCGCGTTTGTTTAAACATTTCATTATCGGGCAGCCTTTGCTTCCTTCCTGCTGTAGCTGCTGCAGCTGCATGTGTGCAGTTAAATGTAAAAAGTTTCATTTCGTTGGCATTGCATCGTTTATCCAACGGCAAACAGGCGCAGACCTGCAGAAAATCAAGTATACGCACACAGATAATCAAATCAGCCAACGTCGCCATCGTCGTCGCCATTAAAAGCGCACCAAATGCATTTTCGACACGCCTCAGCTCAAGCTCAGCGCCCCGAAACCAAATGCAAACCAATGAAAATGTTTGCCCAGCCGCCGAGAGCAGTGACAGAGCAGCAGCTCACTGGTCATGTGGCGTAGCTTAGTGTGGCATTTGTTACAGCAAATGCTAATGAAAAGTTGCTCATTGCCAGTTGCCAGTTGCTGCCAAAGTTGTGCAAAAGCAAAAGCACTCAAAGTTTACCATTTGAATTGTTGCCACATGCTGTGTGTGGCACCTTTGGCCGACAGCCGCAGCAGCAGCAGCAGCAGCAAATTTGAGCTAGACACAGCTGCTGATTAGCACCTTGGCTAACTGCAGAGAGTGTTTGAAGAAATTACAAAGAAATGAGTGCACAATGTAGCTCTGGGTACTGGACATAGCTCTGGGGCTGGCATTACTTTAAGCTTTGAAATTTTCGCTGGTATTTTGTATCGTCAGCAGCAACAGCAGAGCTGACAACACTTAAAGTTGCAAAAGAAGTGACTGCAACCACAACAATGCCTTGGACCACGTAGCTAGATAGCTTGCCACACATTTTGCGGCAATAAAGCAGCTCAACTCTTGAACTCTGGGGAGAGCTGCTGCTGCTGCTGCAAATTTGCTTACAACTGCAATGGCAATGGCAATGGCAGCGCCATGCAATTTAGTTGAATTACCAAGTGAAACAATGGCGTCTGTTAATTGGTTTCCTTTGTCTTTCAACCCGTGCCCCGTTTGCTAGTAAGCTGTTGTTACTATTACTGCAACCTACTAAAGCAAGCAGAGCTGGGCCATGGCTGCTGCTGCTGCTGCTGCTGCTGCTGTTTGCCAATTGCTGGAAGAATTTGAAATTGTCTTGGCCCGAGCGCAAAATTTATTAAACAAACACAGTGCCAAGCCATGACTTAAGCGCAGCAGCAGCAGCAGCAAAGATTGTGATGCGAGTGAGCCTTGAAGGCAACTAAAGTGCAGCAGGCAGCAACTGCAAATACACAATTTGCATATCTCACTAACTAAGCTCTGGCTGTGCTACAGTCCACTGCTAATGAATGACTTGCTTATCTGCTCTCTATGCTGTAGCATCATCAAAAATCTAACGCTTTAAAATACGTTGTCAGCTCGAAAAGTTTCGGGGCCAAGTTGCTGCATTAATAATGCAATTGATTTAAAACTGTTGTTAAATGCAGACAACGCCTGATGACAAGTCAGGCAGCGGCTTGCAATTGTTAAAAACTTTTTCGCTTGTTGAAAATATGGATTTGCATATTCTCGCATTACCCATGGCCTACTCCACAAAAAAGAAAAGAGCGCAAACTTTTGTCGGCGCCCCAGTTCCAGTCCCAGGCTATAAGTCAATAAGCGCGTGTTGAGCTGCAAAGCGTCACAATTGAGGCTTTTTTTTTTTAGCTTTTGGGGTTTTTTGAAAAATGAACTCAGCAGTCAAGGCTGCGCGACAGCATAATTTGTCTGCTAAAGTTTATTGCAGCGCATAAATCGGTTTTTGTTATGCTGTGATATGGGCGCAGGCTTTGGGGGCAGGAGCGAGAACCAAAGCCAAGCTGACATAGTAAATCAATTATGATTAAAGCTCATTACTGTTGCAATGCACGCGCACAGCACAATTTATAGACAAAACACACACACACAAGCACAGAGAGCGACACACATACACACGCATTAATATAGACAAACTTATTGGCAGGCAACGTTGAGCAACATAGTGCGGAAATTGCATTGCTTTAGCTTTACGTATTTCTCTCTAACACACACACACACACACACACACATGTACAGCAGCTTTATCTCTGTGCTTGTGTGTGTGCGTTTGAGGTTACGCCTCTGTAATCACAATCATTTGCTTTGCTATCGATTGTAAACGCTTAGAGTTCAATTTGTAATTATGCTGCCTGCCTGCTGACTGTTTGTAATTTCAATTGATTGTTGCTACACACACACACACACACATACATTTATATAGAAAATTGCTAAGGGAGCCCACAAGCAGCTTCTTAGCGCAGCTCAATATCTTACAAATACAATGACATTACTGATTTAGTTCAATTTTTTAAGCACAAGCATATAACAGATCATTCTATACTAAGTGGAGTTTAGCATAGAAGGAGAGCTTGAAAATAAATAAAACTAAGCATGCAAACATATAGAATATAGAAATATAGCTAAATTAGTTTTAGAGTTGTATCTCACTTTTGAGCAAATTCTCGTAACAAATGAAGCTCGCATAGAATTAAATTAAAATACAATTCCTTATAAAAACTTACAATTGACTTAACTTTGGATATGAAAAAATCTCTAACCCCAATAGGTATATAAATTGTTATTCAGCCAGACGAAACAGCAAATTGACTGAAGCTTGTCGCTTCAACTAACATGAGCAAGAAGATTTCAGCAACAAAAATCAACTGCAGACGCAGTTACAGAAACAAGGAAGGACCTTTCGTCCGTCTATCTGGGCTATCTGTATGAGCAACACGATCTCTGGGATAAAAAGACATAGACAGCTACAGAAATAATTGTGTTTTGTTTACAAACTGATGAAAAGAATAATAAATAGAAGCTTCTATTTGAAAAACAAAATGTATTTTAAGTTTGACCTAAATGCATTTATTTCCAATAAAAATATTAATCAAATGATGATGAATGAAAAATAGGTAGTTTGTATATAAAAATTAGTTTAAGTTAGGCTAAAATGCATTTATTATCAATAAAAATTTTAAATCAAATGATGATGAAGATGATGATGATGAAAAGAATAATAGATAATAATAAATAGATAGTTTGTATATAATATATATAGCTTGATGCAAAGAATAATAGATAACGAAAAATATGTAGTTTGTATATAAAATTATATATAACTTGTTGAAAAGAATAATAGATAATGAAAAACAGGTAGCTTGCATTTATTTTCAATAAAAATATTAATTAAACTTTTTATTTCATTTTATGTTTTCACATGCAAGTCTTGGCTGCTGCTGCTGCTTCTTCTGTTTGAGCTGCCACAACATCTAGCTCATCTTTTTCATTACACTTGTATTATATTTAGCTTGAGTTTATTTCTTTTTCAATATTTGCTTTGTGTGGCACAATACAAACTCCCAAGCAAACAGAGTGAGGCAGAGAGCGAGACTTGCTGACTGTCGACGGCGTAAATGAATATGTGACACACGCATACCCACGCACAAATACCTACACATAGTATATATGGCTGTGTTATGGCTTGGCGTTGTATATAAATGCCTACTTATAACAACATTTAATTTCAAGGCACGCACGCGTATGGAGCGTACTGAGGCTGTTGTGCCTGCAATATTGAATATCGAAGCGACACACACAGAGACAGCGACAGACAGACAGCCCTGCCACATGCCCTGCCACATTTGCACCTTCAGCAGCAGCCAGGCTTGCTTGTTTAGTGGCAAACGCAACTGGGTTAGGGACTGGGTCGCTTTGTTTGCTCAACTCTGTGCCTACTACACAGGCAGTCAATTTATTTGCAGTACATGCAACACACAGACACACACACACACACACACAGACGTAGAGACGAACATGCCGCTTGCTGTAATAGCTCGTCTTTGCACCTTAATCCAGCACAGGCCTGGGACTGAACTAGCCTATGGTGCTGTTTTGGTTGGCCAAACGTGGCGCTGAGCGCACATAAATCTCGCACGTTGCGCACAATAATTATCCAGTCAACAGACGCTAAATAGCTGCTGAATAAATGGCATGGAATTGGGCAGCAGCAGCAGCAGCAGCATTGAGTGCTTAGGCTTGATTAGCTGACAGTTGTTGCCCCAATGGCCGCCTCAGCTGCAAGTTCGTTGTCTGTGTAGCAAAAATGATGCACCAGTTAACATTTGCCACATGACTTGCGGTAAACAGTTTTAATTTATGTTTTATTTTCTTTTCGTTTTTTTTTTTTTTTTGCTGTGCGTTGCAACTTATTAGAGCGTAAAATCATATAAACGTAAATGAAGTAAGTTTTTGTGCCTGCCAAACAAGCAGCGAACAACTGTTTAAAAATAAAATTTAACAAAATACAACTGGCAAACAACAAGGCAAACTAAGCACGCTACACTCCAACAATAGTAGCAACAACAATTACAATTTAAACTGTGCGTTGTGCGCAAGGTGAAGGCGCAAGAGCAGCTTTTTGTTTTTTATTTTGCAGCCACTGCCAAAGCAAATATGCAAATTGTTGATTACAAACTTTAGTTGCTGTTGCTGTTGCTGCTGTTGCAACTGCTGTAGTTGCTGCTCTTCATATAAATATTTAAGTATCTGCGCAATTGTTGCTGCCTTGGCAACCCGAAGGGCACAGCAGCAACAGCAGCAGCAGCCTTAGCTTGCCTGTGAATTAGACTTTCGAGTATTTTGCATATTTAATTGAAATTGCATTTCTTAAATAACTCACTGTCATTTGCAGTGCTCACACACACACACACGCGCATATGTAACTGTCATTCGTAGCTTTTTATTTGCGCATTTAACAGCAGCTTGCATTTGCTTGCGCTTATTTATTTAGTTTTATAAGAGTTTATTCAAGTGCATGTCTTACCCAAAGCTTGCTTTGTTTATGTAACTCACACACACACGCATATACACAGCAGCAGCAGCAGCAGCAACAACAATAAGCACAACAAAACCCAAACTTATTTGCAATTTGTTTAATCAACACTCAACGCACAAGCCGCTGTACAAAAATTACACATACGCCCTGTAGTTGCCCAAAAGAAAAAAAACTTTTTTGCTTGCTCTCGCTCTCGTACAAAGTCAAATAAACATGCTAATTAAAAGGCAGGCGGCCCAACAAAAAACAACAACAACAACTACAACAACAATGTGCATGCCAAATTGTTTGACCCAATTTAAAGAGTGAAGCCAACAATGGGCTCACAATTGAGACCAGAGACAACAACAAAGCTGGCCAAAATCTATGCGTTTAAGCATATGAAACTTGCATTTACTAAAGCCGCACTTAAATGCCTTTTATTTGGGGCGTTTTTGCTTTGCTATGTTTGGTTTTTAAGTTTTGCTGCTGATGCTAATCCAAATGCAGCTAATGAACGTCATTAGTTCAGCAGGTAATGCAGTAAAGCAACTGCTGCTGCTGCTGCTACCGATGGCAATCGGATTAATAAATGAGCGCAGCACTGCTGCTAAAGAAATTCAATTAGATACGACAGCGCTGCAGCTGGCGTAAGCGCGAGAGAGCGAGAGAGACACAGCGCAGGGCTGACTGAAGTTTAACAACCTGCCATTTTTCTGGCCTTAATACAATTACTTATATAGCTGCTGCCTGCACCCGGATACACCCTGCTGACAAAACGGACACTAGCCTTAACGGGCAACGGAAACAGCTGCCGCTGCTGCTGCTGCTGCTGCTACAGCGGCTCATTTTTAAGGCTGACATACTGTGGTTGCGCTTCGAGTGCTATTGATTTATGTCTGCAGCAATCCAAGTGACATGTGCAGGGGCTTTCAATTGAAAAAGTGGCCTCAATTCAATAACAGCAGCAGCAGCAGCAACAGCAGCAGCAGCTACAGCCATTGCAATTGTTTACTGCAAAATAAATTAAAGCATGCGCTGAAATTCAATAAATGCCGCACTCTTATTCAAAGGCAGAGTTTTTCACTATCTGCATTTCGATTTGCAGTCGCAGCACTCAAGTTCACAAAAGTTGCCATATGGCAACTTCAGTTCAGTATTAAGAAATTATCAGGTCAGAAAGTTGGTCTGGCACGCCAAGTGGCAAGTCACACAACCAAAAAGGTAATTAGAGGCCATGCAAAAACTTGTCCAGCAAAAATATGAAACACATTTGCACAGCGCACACGCCTCTAACCGCTTTTCATTTTTCCACTTCACTTGTAGTGTGCGTGCAACAATTGTGGCTGCAACTTGTGGCCGCCACACGCAATGACTGGCGAGTTAACCACCCCACCCAGCACCAATGCTAGTCGCAAAAGCAGTGGAACGAGTTCAAGGCCTTTGTGCTGCGGGTCATGCACGTAGCTAGGTAAATGTGAGAGGGGGGGATGCAGCTCAGAGTCTTAGAGTTTATAGCAGAGAACTATTTACATTAATGTTTACATATTTTAATATATTAAACAATTTATTAAGAAGTATTCAGCCTGCAGGCCACAGTTGCTCTAGCTACATAATTTTAATATAGAATTTATTCTAAGCTACAATAAATAATAATAAATAAATTAAGAAGTATTTAGAGCTGCAACTTATGCAGTCTTTGTCTAAACTACTTAGAGCTAAAATTTAATTGAGTGCAAATCATAATTAGCCAAGTTATGCGAAATATTGTAAACAATCAAGGCAATTTTTTATTAAGTTTCATATCACTTTAGACTAAGCCGTTGCCTAAAAATTAAGTTACATTGAAATTTGTATTCAAATTATTTGAAGCACAAGCAACGAAAGTTGCATTTTCCATAATTTAAGCCTCCTAATTTGCTAGCCTGATTTAAATGCTCTATATTGATTAACTGTAACTAAATATATTGCCATTATTTTTTGATAATTAGCTACTAGTTCACAGCATGTTTAAAAATACTTCATGCTCAATATGTGCAGCTATTTTATTATTTGCATTTATAACATATTCATATAATTTAATATAAAAATTGTGTTTTTCATATTTTTAAAGCCGCCAGCACACCCAACAGATTTTAATTAAAGCTGCAACTCTTTGCTCTATTTGCATTCATTGTGTTTAGCTTTCTATTTATTTGAATGTGTTGCAAATTTAACTGGCTACGCCTCTGGTCTACGCTATTTCACTTTTAATTATTAAGCACTCAGCGGCACAGTCAAGTGTGCGGGTTATTGTTGTGCCAATTGCTCAAATTGTTGCTGGCCATCAAGTTCAAGCGTTTGAAAAGTTTCGTCGAAGCCAAGACAGTGCTTTATTGCATGGGCATTGGGGCTAATGCATCAGCAGGGGCCAAGCGTTCAGCCCAAAAGGTAAATGGTAACTCTATGCCAGGCCAGGCCAGGACTCGAGTCCTGGCAATGCGTGTTAATGGCTTAGCCCAGAAGTTTGTAGCTAATTATCGACAGTTTGCTGTTGTTCAACTTTGTGTGCATTGCTTTGGATTGAGCTTATGCTACGAAAGTTGAATGAATAGTTTGCGAGCCCAGCCCAGCCAGAGCTAAAACTACAGATTAAAGTCATAATAATAATTTAACTAAACTTTTTGGGTAATTATGCTGCAACTTTACGCAGCTGAGTTGAGCTTCACATATGCTGTGCGCTCAGGCAGCTAATTAAAGCGAGTTGCAGTAGCAAAAAATATATAGAAAGTTGGTTGCATAGTTGTTAAAAAATGTTAATGACTTGGCTTACATTTTTCTAATCTCAGCTGTTATAATCAGTCAATTGAATTCCAGTTCAGTGCACCTGCGTTCAACTTTAGGTAAATGCTAATTAAACTGCCTAAGCCACAATTAGCTTGATTTGCTTTTAGCCAAATCACTGGAAATGTCTCCATAAATGCCCATCATGCTTACTTGGCAATGGACGAGCGCTAAGAGTGAAGACTGAAGAGTGTGAAGCAAATTTTTTATGCAAGCCACACAAAGTGCCGAGCAAATAGCCCGTCGAGCAATTTTAATTGAAAAATATTTACCCACACTTGAGTTTAGCAGGAGATGGGGGCGGCCCCCTTCTGTGACATTCTTATGGCAACACTGCTGAGAATTTTATGCAGTGTATTACCAAAAAAGGCCAACTCTATTTAATTAATGCCCAGGCTGCCTACTTTTGTTGCTGTGTAAACTTCAATTAATATGCGAATTAAATCCGCTTAGACAAAGAGCAGCAGCAGCAACAACAATAACAGGGGACAGCAGCGCAGGCCAAAAGTCAAGCGCCAAAACTGCCAATCAAGCGTAGAACAAACCCCCCAAGGCACCACCCAGCGAGCGTCCCACAGTGATTTGCGACATTTTGTTATTTTCGCTGATGCTGACGCTGACGCTGTCGCTGGCGCTGATGCAAAGCCGACACTCGATAGAAAGAGCGAAGAACATTCAAGTACACTAATTAAGATCAAACGATTCGCAGCAAAATGAGATTTTATCGCAGGGCGGCAGGCATTGTTATAGTGCGTACTATATTCATATTAAAATCGCATAATGAAGTGTCAGCGAAACTGACGCAGCTGCCAAAGCGCCCCATCCCGCCCTCCCGCTCTGTAATCAAAGATTAACGTCAAAACTTAAGATGCGAGTGTTCAATCAAAACGCTCGACTCTTGATTGGACTATAGCCAGCCCACACCCACACAGACACACACACACACACACATAGCGACGTAGCCATTGTCATTTGTGCCCGCTGCTGAGCAGCGCTTTATTGTTACAGTGAGTGTTTGTAAATTACTTGATGGCTCGAGGCCATCAGAAAAGGTAAAAAGCATCCTAAAGTGCTTGCTGGTTGTCCTGACAGCTGCGTAATTAATGAAAAGTAGGCACGTTTTTCTTTTCTCGCTGCTGCTGGAACAATTCTACATAAACTAATTAAAGCATCTTAATAAAGTTAATGGATCTACCCCACAACAGTGAATACTAACTACCTGCTGAATCAATGAGCTGTGGCTACGTTTAGCACTTTTACTCGTATCTGTGTGTGTGTGTGTGTGTGAGTTTGATAATTTCATTTATGTAATTAAATATGATGCCAATGTGACTTGACCTTAATTACGCGTTTGATATGCGCACTAAACTTTGCAATTTGCCATTAAATCTTTGCTAGAAAAAAAACAATTCAATTTGATTATTTGGCCACAAATGAGCTGCGCTTAATTGAAAAAATGCTACATTAAGCAAAAGCAAATCACACAAATTTATATAAAAGTGATTTGGCGTTCAGTCATCAGTAGGAGCTATAGTTTGCTACTGGCTTTTAATTAAAAATTTAAAAAACCAATTAAAAGCCAAGGCAAAGATTTAATAACTGCTACGACAGCAGCAGCGCAAAATGGGTTAAAATTTCATAAATTTAGAAAATATGAAACAGCGTTTGGACAAGCCAAAATATGAAAAAAAAATAAAGAGCGAAACGCAACGCAACGAAGTCGCAACAATGATGGCAGCGGGTTGGGGGGGGGGGCGCGGCGTAAGCGCGCGTTGTAAATGTGGCATGAAAGACAAGGCAGCCCTTTTGGCAGAGAAATGTATGAGAAATGAAATTTTGCGGCGACGGTAACACACACACACACACACATAATCACAGTGGAACATCAATGTCAGCAACAAGAGCGAGAGCGAGCGGGTAAAGTTGTCAGCCAGGGGTCTCAGGAACGTCGCTGCGTTGGCACCAGTTTGAGCGTTTCGTTTTTGGCGTTTCCTGCAGTCACTTGACTGATTTAAAATGTTACCATTATTTATATACGTATATACAAGCGCCCTCTCGCTCTTGCACGCTTTCTGTCTCGCTTGCTCGCTTACAGCTTTTTTCACATTTTTCATCGTTTACTGTGTGGACGCTCTGTAGCTGCAGCTCGACAGCAGCAGCATCGTGCAAGTGACTGACTGCGACTTGGCAGCAGCAGCTACAAGACTATGGCAGCGCAGTTGCTGGTGGGGTGGTGCTGGGCTGGGGTTGCAGCCACCACCACCCACAGTGTGCTGTGAAAAGAGATTTTTTCAAATTAACTTTTCATATATTTATGTATGCTTAAATTTTGTGCGCAACCTTTTTGTCAGTTTTGCAGCAACGCACACACATACGAACACACACACACACACACACACATACATGCGTGTACATAATAATATCAGCCATCATATTTACTTTACTCTACATAGTGTTGGTTTCACAGCATGTTCTTCAATTTGTTACATTCTCGCCTGAAGCCTGCTGGCGCCTGAATGAATGTGTCATAAACGTTTTCAGAGCTTCACAGTAAAACAAAAAAAGAACAAAATGAGCGCAGTTGAACTTTAGATACACTTTCAATAAGGAACTGCAGCAAATAAACGCATGACAGCGTTCGATAATGAAATTCATTTATGAATTTCTGTAGAAAGAAAGAAATAAATGCTTTAGCTTTAATAATTTCAAAGTTCAGATGAACGTTCAGACAGACAAACAACTCAATATACTCACTATATACAACTGTTTAATATATAGTCAAGCCTATACTTTGTCCGCTACTTAGTCTATGCCACATTTTTTTATAAAAATCTCAGTGTATGCAAACAAACGCTAATAAAATAAAAACAAAGAATATATAAGCGCATATTTTGCATATGATTTGAGTATAAAAAAAATCTAAAACTGACACTGACGCTGCCAAAAGTCAACATTGCGTATGCTGAATTTTTACGTTTTAAATATTTTATAATGCGCTTGCAGTGCGCAACGCAACGCACTTTTATATAAAACAGAGCAACTAGCAATTTGTAAGCGTTTGACATGAATCACATTGGCCCTGGCAGCTTAGACAAATATATTCACGTGCACTAAATGTTAAATGTTCATATTTTTATAAGTAGGATATAGAAAAATGTTTCGCGTGTAAGTAGTGCCCATTTTGTGCCTTGATTAACTAAACAGTTTAAACTAATTGCAGGCATGCCAACACTTGCAAGCGTCAGCTGTTCAGTTGCAAATTTTTGGGCAAATGTCTTTATGATAAATTTGTGCAGTGCTCGAAGGCAGCTGAGCACACAACTATGCTAAGCCGCAGTTTTGCAGCGCAGTGCGGACCGAAAACTAAGATTGCCATCAAACTTATGCCTGCGTTTGCAAAGCCCAAGCTGAGCTACGATCAGAAGAATATGCGACTGGGACGCGAGCTGGCGCCACATCTGAAGATCTACAAGAAGCAGCTAACATCAGCGCTATCCATTCTCATACGCATAAGTGGCTGCATTTTGTGCGTGGGAGTTTGGATTATAGGCCTAAGCGGCCTGCTGTGCGATTGCTCGCTTAACGCAGTGGCCAAAGAAATGGAGCAATGCGAACTTGCTGCCAAGCTGCTAAATGTGGGCAAAGTGCTGCTGGCGCTGCCGCTGGCCTATCATTTAGTGGGTGGCACGCGTCATTTGATTTGGTATTTCAATGTGTTTTTAAGCAAGCCACAGATCTATGCAACTGGCTATTTGGCCATTGTGCTGACTTTTGTGTTGGCCGCAGCGATTGCTACACTAGACTTTGGCTCAGATGAGGCGGCTAAGTTGAAGGAGCCGGAGCCTGAGCCGGCGAAGAAGAAATAATTAAATTGTATGCAGATAAATTTATAGTGACTGTATATACTGCTGCTTTTAACAATAACAATATTAAAATTGTGTGCAGTTTTTCACATTACACATACGCCAGGTGTCCGGCAAATGTAATTGTGTGCTAATGTAATTTTCTAGTCGTAGTTGTGGCTGAAAATTTATGCAACGATTGGCTGCAGCTTGTTTGATTTGATAGTCGCTTAGTACGTTATTAGATTTGCTTATGCCTCATAGCGGTTAATTTGAGTGAGAGCGCAGCAGCGTTAAAAGCATTTCACACACACACACACCCACACACACGTTGACATTTTAGAAAACGAAAATTTGATTTGCGGTTCTGTGCGCACAATTTTGTCTTAATAAGTGTGAGCGCTAGCTCTCGACTCTCTGTCCTCTGCTTTGGCATCATTTCAATTTAATAAAATTCATTTCAGTTGCGCGTCTGTGGTTTTTTTATTTAAACAACTTTTGAGACTTGTGTGTGTGTGTGTGTGTGTGCTCGCTTGTAATTTGTTGTGACAGCTTTGTGTAATTTGACATCTCTTCAATGCTCATATGAAAGATTTACTTAATTTTACGCTCTAGACAGCATAACAGAAATCACTTGACAGTTTTTTTTTTTGCTTGCCTTTGGTATTTTGCAGCCATCGTTAGGCTATGGCGACAGCACATCAAAGCCAATTGCATACATCAATCAATCAAAGCGCAAACACAGCATAAATCATTCATTTGCGCGACCTCATCAATATATAAATTATAAAATAAAACACTAATGACATAGTTGGCAATACGTCGGTTCTCATTTTAAAGCACACACGTGTTTGCATTTAAAAGTTAACACAAAGCATAGAAAATTAATAAAGATGCACACAGTTTAAGGCAACTTAAAGCAGCAGAAGAAGCTATAGCTAGCATATATACATAAATATATGTATGCGTATGTATAAACAGAAACCAAGAGTGGAAATTACAGTCAAACGTTTGCGTTTTCCTTTCAAGAAGCTCAATATGCGTGTCTGCGTTTAATTAAGATTGAGCTTATGTGAGTGAGTGTGTAAATGGCACTGCGAATGAGACTGCGCACACACACACACACATACGCATGCACTGTCTGTCCTTGCTAGTGTATAGTATATGAATAAATGTATGAGCAGGCATTTAATTTAATTTTCATTCGGATTGATTCCAATGATTTTACGTTTCATTTTACGTCCCACTGCGATTTCAATTACAACGTTCACACACACACACACGCACAGCAATTGATAGAAGCGTTTGTTTATTTGACTATTTATACGTACTGCAATTGGTTATTTTAAAATTGGTTTGCGCTCATTAAAATAAATCTTGCTTTACGCTTTAACTATATTGCGCTTAATTAACATTTAGCTTAATCAGTTATGCAGTCGCTATGCGCGCAACTTTTACTCATTTCGCTTTTGTTTGTGGGCGGACTTAAAAGTTTATCCACAAGCAAGTTTCTAGGCTAAGCTTTAGCCTGCCACACGGCAAGCCACAAAAACGTATTCGCTATCACAGTCTCTCGCTCTCGCTCTCGCTCTCGCTCTCGCTCTCTCTTCTTCGCATTTAGCATTGCATACTTTGCGGCTGACTTTTAACTTTGCCGCCATTGTTACGCATTTTTTGCTGCTGCTGCTGCTGTCGCCCATTTCGCCAGGCTAGGCCTTGACAACTGTAACAATTGCATTTTGGTTACTACTTTTTTTCTCACTCGCAGCTGCATTTCTTTTAGCAAGGACACACACCAGCAACACTACATGTTCGCATGTGTGTGTTTGTTCGTTTTTCTGCTAAAAAATGCAACGGAAAACCTATTTCCTTTGTAGGATATGAGTAGGAAAATGCTTGTTAGCACCACACACACATACACACACACACATGCATATCTGTGCGTTGGTGTTTGTAAAGTGCCATTTGCATGGCAATATTTGCACAACCTTGAACTTGCTGCAACAAAAATAAGCGCATAAGGCATAAGTGAGTTTGTATGTCTGTTGCACGTTGCACGTTGAGCTAACAATGCTAATTTCGTTGCTACTGCTGATGCTGCTACTGGCCTGCACTCATTTGTGTCAGCTTGCTCTAAAATGACAATTACAATTTGCCAGCCAAAGTAATAAAGGGTACAAACTTTTAATTGCGCATACGCCAGGTGTGAGGCCGACAGTTTGTGGCTTGGTGGACAGCACTTTATTTTATTTCCAAATTTATGCTTGTGGTATGCCAATTAGCACATTTTTGTAACAAAATTGTATAACTTGGCCATTTGGCATTGACAAGCCCTCAAATTACTTTGGTAATTATAAATATTTATGCCTCTCAGCCTCTCAGCAGTGTAACCTAGTACTAGTGGCCCTGTTTCAGTTGTCAGTTTGTAAAATTGAATTCAAGCCTGTGCTGTTTGACTTTTTTGAAAGATTTATAACATGCCCCGCAGTGGCAGTGGCTGTGGCTGTGGCAGTGGCATTGGCCCAAGCCCAAGCCAATGGCCGCGTGTCGATAAGCACAATGGCCATTGGTCCTCGTCGTCGTCGGCGCTGCTCGCTGTATGTCTGTGACATTTACCAATACACAAACAGTTGCACACATACATACACATATATACGTGAAACACAACGCTGGCGACAAACTTTTTAATCAAATTTTTTTTGAAAGCTATTTCTTTGAATACTTTTTGCTTGCTCACACATTGAGACGTCGCTGTTGCATATGCATGCTCAATTGTGTTTGTATTGGCAAAGGACATGCTTTGTGATTTATATACACATCACACACACAAACACAGCTACAGTGGGTGCGCCTGTAAGCCAACAACAATTTTTTGTTGTATTTGTTTGTTTTTTTTTTTTTTTTGATTTATGAGCGCTTTGGGTGACGCCAGCAACAATAGCAGACAACACCACAGTCAACTCCAGGGAATGTTATATATGCATATATATCGCAAAAAATCGAAGCAGCATAAGCACAACAACAATAACAACAAAAGCAATTTATTGAACAGACAACTTTTGTGCAAGTTCAAACGCGCAAGTTATTAATAAAATTCAATATGAAATTAAAGCAACAAAACTATAAATAAATTGATGCATTTTTTAAATTTTACTACAATAGCGCAGAGTTTATTATGTGCCAACAATAGATATTATTTTATAAATATAATTTTATTAGCAGGCCAGCGCTGCTGTGTCTGGGCCAAGTTTGATGTTGACCAATGGTCAACAGCAGCGCTGGCCATGTAGTTGGATATATGAAATTTTGATTGATGGCCAAGCCAGCAGTGTGGCTCAGTGTCTGGGCTATCGATTGTCGCTGTCATAAAAAAACAATAAAAAAGAGCAAAACGAGAGGCTACAACAAATAGTAGTAGAGAAGGCATATGCAAAGCCAGGGCGGGCTTATGCAAATCAAGACATGCCGCACATATCACTTTGTTACCCGGACGCCCAGCAATGCGCACTACGAACTTGTCAAAACTTGTTGTGCGCTCTCGCTAGCTTTTTATACTTTTTAAGAAAGCAGCAGCAGCAGCAGCAGCTGTAATGGGGTGGGGTGGGGTTGCGTGTGTAAAAAATTGCCAGTGCATATTGCTTTCCGTTGTTTGGCAGGCGAGCACTTGCGGCACTTGCCACACTTGCTAAAGCCGAGTTGATTTTTGCATATTTCTGATAGCGACGGCATTAGTCTCCAGTGAACTGGCACATAAAAGCGCAGTTATGGACTGATTGTCGGCGCGCTATATACGACACACCAAAAAAAATAAGAGAGAGCGAAAAAAAACATTTTCAAACTTTTGCTCTATAAGATTTATTTGACTGGCAGCTGGGGGATTTAGAACAACAAGCAATATGGTTTGATTTCTAGTTTGAGTGTGTGTGTGTGTAGCTTAAATCAACTTTAAGCGCCAGCAGTTCACTTGACTGCGCACATAATTGCAGTTTATCAAGCAATTGCATTGTTTAGAGCAACAAGCTGATTTCTTAGCAAAGCGCTCGCGAGCCAAGTTATCCTATTTATGAGTGCATACTTAGCCAGAGCGCTAATACGCAAAAACTCTTCAGTCAACGTGCGGCTTACACAAACAATGCCAGAGATAGGAGCGAGCGCATTAAGGGAATTGGGGGCGGTTCACAATTGAAGCCACTCGAACTCGCTGCTTTGAGTGCCGACAGTGCAGCAAGCACATTGCACACCTTTTGCATAGGTATAGTTCAACAATAATTGCCCGTACTTTAAGTGCGCCATTAGTACTAAATTACAGACAACAAACCCCCAGCCCAAGCCTAGCCCAAGCCAATCCAATTCCACCAGCAAGCAGGCAGCACTAGCTAACGGTGCGGTCTAATTACGCGCCAATGCTGAAAATGGTAAAACTGGAAGCTCTCAACATTCACATTTTAGCAAAAAGTAACCCAACCACCCACCCACACACACACACAGCGCACGGTGTGCCTCGTCGTGTGGCAGCTGCAGTGGCTGGAAAAGTTAAGTGCGCTAATGGCAATTAGAAGTTTACCGAGTGCAGTCAAAAATTGTAACGGCTGCCTGAGCTGAGCGTAGCCTGCAATATTGAACATTTTGCTAATTGCCGTATAATTATTGCAGTTAAAAAATTTAGCACAATTGCCCAGCCAGCCAGCCAGCCAGCCAGCTGAGCCTTGACCAGAAACCAGAGACACTACACCATGCTGGTGGCCACTGTGCCCCTGCCCCCAATTTGCATCAACAACAGACACATCAGCAATGCGTTTTCAACGATCTCAAAGCACAAGCCACAAACATTTTCGGTGCAGACGTCAAGTGTTTGGATAGTATATGATACAGTTCGTGTGGCAAGGCTGCTGCTGCTGCTGCTGCTGCTGCATACGCAGTGGCTGCAACAAATGTAAATATTATTGCAAAATCTTCTAATTAAGATAAGCAAATCGGTTGAGTGGTTTTAATGAAAATCAAACAATGCCTCTGTCCAAGAGAGAGAACCGACCGCTCAGCTCTGCGTCTGGTCAAGTTGATATTGATTGATATTCAACTTTGTTCACTTGCCTGGGCAGCCTCTGTAAGCAGCTCACTGAACCAAATGTTCAAATTACCATTGCCACTAGTCTCTGCACCAAACATCGTTTGCCTATTTTAATATTTAATTAATTTGGTTTATAGCAGTAACAGGCCAAGCTACAAAGCATGCAACATGCTCATTCTAATTGTGCATGGCCAATGGAATGCTATTGGCATTAATCGGCAAACTTCAAATCATTTAACAATTAAATTGCTAATAATTCAGAAACAAAGCTGAGCAATGCGCAGAGTCGAGCTACGATTTGCATAGAGTCTATATTCTATATTCAAGTATTGTATAGCAGTTTTAATTAGTGGGTCTTAATTTCATAGAAAAACTTTATTAAATGTGCTTGACTCTAGTGACAATTGTGGCCAAATTACAATCGATTTAATTATTTCATTTAAATGGCTTTGAAATAGAAAGCTAGAGGATTTTTTTTGAAGAAGTATCACTTAACATAAAAAATTCTAATTAATGGAAATTAATGTATATTTTATAAACATTGAGCACGCAAATTTGGCAATCAAATATATTATAATTAAATTGCTTATAAATGTAAGTAAGTATTTTTTTACATATGTATTAAATAGAAATACTTTTAATAAACAACATGACAATGTTTAATATTAATATGGGCTCAAAATGAATCCAGAAGAACTGAAGCTAGTTGTTAGTCCTTGAACTGAGCTGTGCTACATATTAACAACGATAAATAACTTTATCTTTAACAACTGTATCTTAGAGCTACTGACATTAAAGATGCAGGCGAAATTAGAAGCATTTAAATTGTTTATAATGTTTGTTAATATGGCAAGACTTAAAGTATTAAATGCTTCTAATTTAAGTCTTGCCATATTAACAAACACATTAAACAATTTACATATTTTCTTGGCATTATTCACAAATACTCGACGCTAAATTAATTAAATGAAAAGTGATTGCTTCAATCTGCTGCAACTGTTTGCTGTTCAGCGACTGTTTCGCAACTCTAAGCGACTCTATTAACGGGCTTTACTTTAATACTATTGACTTACCATTTTTCAGTTAGGAAACTTTAAATCTATAAACAATAAAATGTTTTGCAGCTTTTAACAGCAATAGCAGCATTCTCTTCACACTCTTTCTATTGAGGTTAATCTGCGAACTGGCGGCAGCCGACACAGCTCATTTATCAAAGGTCATTTGAATAGCAGCTGTCTACATTTCACTTGCGCTTTGCTTAATATTTAGCAAACGTATGTAGCTTTATTAATATGCGCACTAATGTTATGCGTAACATGGAACATATAAGTGGCGCTTGAGTTGGCCGCGATGCGATAAATGAATGAGGCTGAGGCGGCCCTTGCCAAGTGTGTCACGCCAAAAAGTATGCAACGTTGTTGACGCTACGCCGCGCTTATAATTAAGCCTTAATTGAACGTTGCCAGCGTCTTCGTCGCAGTTCCACGTAAGCAAGTTAATGATGAAATCGTTTACATGGCTTTGACACGACATGCGCCATTGCCCCCCAAACCTAAACTCAAATTGGAATCGGTTGAAGTTTTGAGCTCATTTTCGAGCGGCTAGAAGCACCGTCGCCGCCGACACCAACACCGCCAGATTATGTGCATGTGCATAATCTGGCACAAGTTCATTAAAACATTTGCATAGCGCAGTTTTAAGTGGCGAGTGCCGCAGCAGCTTATGAGGCTAACAGGCTGCAGTTCGCTCGCTCGTAATTTAGGACTACCGACCACGCCCACAAATTGTTTTAGTCTGAAATGTTTTATTTCCAGTCGAAAAGTTGAATATGCAATTTGGGACTGCATATTAACCTGTGCAGCTCCCAACTATTTAGCATAACGATGGCCGCTCATTATGAACCCCCCCCCCCCCCCCCCCAAAGCAGCTTGCACCTGCCACGTGCTGCAGCAACTGCCAACTATTCAATGCGCACTACAGCAGCAGCAGCAGCAGCAGCAGCAGCAGCAACATGCCTGTGACAGCAGGCAACTTTATTTGCGCTGGGTATTTGAACGGGGCTGCTGGCTCGCTGGCCTGGGCAGCGCATCTGAAGTTGGGCAAAGACCGAACGCCAGGCACGTAAAATATGCGCAGTTGTACACGGGTAGTATATGCCAGAGATCACTTGACTATAAACGAGATTAAAAATTCAATTACGCTGGAGTTGGCAAGCTGAACCTGAAGCTGCAGCAAACGAAAAAAAAAAGCGAATGACCAGCAAAAGTTGGAAGAACAACAAAAAGACAAACGCGCGCCCGAACCTCGAGTGCGAGCTGCTCGCAAGTCAAAGCGCGCCATATGGGAGTGAAGAGCGAACACACACACACACACACAGGTGCTGGCAAAGAGCAGCGAGGGGCTGGGGAAGCAACCGAAGTGGTCAGTGCCGGCGACGTTGTCGCAGCCAACGGAAGTTGACAACAATTTATGTGCCTGAAACGGATACAATTTACAAGCCGGCTCACACACACGTGCATGTGTGTGTGTTGGCAGCTAGAAAAGTGGCAGCAGGCATGGTCTAGGGGCCATTAAGAGCGAGAGCGCACAGTATGTGTGGGATGCACTGGCAGCAGCAGCTGCAGGTGTGACCAGCGCCAACTTCAAACGGAATTTTGTGTGTGAGTACTTAGTGCAAAGTGGCCCGGGACGAATTTTAGTTGCTGCTGCTGCTATGCAAAGTGGGTTGGCCACCCACACACACACATAGAAAATAAAAAATAGCACAACGAGCGACACATTTGAATTTCGTTTCAAGTTAAAGTTGATAAAAAGCAAGTGATTTAGAGCAGCGTTTCAACTTTTTTTTTGCCGCCGCCGCTTTGTTATTTATTTACGTTTTTGCTTTGTTTTGCTTGCTCAGGTAACGAAACACAAAAGCAAATCAGTGGAAAAAAACACAGCCCGCAATTAAGCTTGAGTTTTTAGTTGTTAATTTTTGTTTGCAAGCCGAGCTACGCACACTTTGACTTGCTTGCGTTGAATTGTCAATCAAGCGCTCACATATATTACGTATACGCAATGAGTAGTTGCGCTTGTATGCAAATTTTAATGCTTAACTTGTTGATTAGCGTAAGCAAGCAATTTGTTTAATAATACTAGTTAACAATTAATCAATTTACTTTTCATTTTATAAGCAAACAAATAAGTGCAAAAATATTCTGCTGCTTTAGTTAATACGCTTATAAGCTCAAAACGCTTTTTACATTTAATTAATGTCTAATATTATTTATTTGTATGCACTTATACATATTTCAATTGTTATTCATTCATTAATTTGCTCGACCTTTCAAATCTAATCGCATTCTAATGTTTCTTGCGCTTATCAGCGCGCTGCTTGCTGCCGCCGCGTCTAAGCACAAGGCGAAGCAGCCCAGCGCTTAATCTAATCAGCGCATAGAGCAGCAGCAGCGGTGCTGCCAATAGCACAGCAAGCGTATCCAAGCTATGTAGCTGCAGCCAGTTAAGATTACGCGACTCTGCGCGCAAATGTGGCGCGCCCTTGTGCCGCATAACATGCTCCGTCCACCAAATGGCGCGTTCCAAGGCAGTTTCAGGTTGATCGCGATATCGCTCGCTCATTTGTGCAGCAGTCTGCGCATAACTGCGCGTGTGCAACAAAGTTTCGATAGTCTGCTGTAGTTGCTGCGGCTGCAGCTGCTGCAAATCCAAGCCCAAGCCGTAGCCTAAGCGACTGGCGCGCTTGATATTCATAAATTGATCGTAGAACACAGGCAGCCCCAGCACGGGCTTGCCATAGTAAATGCTCTCCATGGTGCTGAGCAGTCCGCCGTGTGTAATAAACAGTTTTACATTGGGATGAGCTAGTACGTCGGCCTGTGGAAACCAAGCGGCAATGTAGACATTTGGCGGCTTAGCTGGCAGCTGCTCGTCCTCGAATTTCCACAGCACGCGCTGCTTGAGACGACCAAACACCTGCAGCAGCGTTGCACGTGTGTGCGCTGGCAAATCCTTGCTCTTCACATTGCTGCCCAGCGAGAAGTAAATGACGCCCGCTGCACCAGCGCCTTCAATAAATTGCTGCATTGCCGCAGGCAGCGGCTGCGACTTGTTCGCAATATGCACGCCGCCCACTTCAATCATATTGGGCAAATAAGGACGCACATGACTGACGCTAAAGTGTTGGCCAAGCAGCACTAGCGCGAAGCTATCAATTGCCTGCTCCAGCGGCATTTTATGCGTGGGATAGTAGCGCTCATACTGTCGCCGCATTTGGGGCTTGACGACAAACCAATGCATAGCTCTGGCTAGCCAGTTGTCAAAATGATTAGCCAAACGCTCAGCATAGTTCATGCGACTGGTGCGTGGTGAAGTCAACATAGGATTGTAGCTAACTGGCGATATATTGCCCATAAGCTGATCGATGTGTGGCTCATTGCCTTGCGATGAGAAGCCCACGAGCGTTGCATTGAAGTGTGCGCCAAAAGCAAAAAGCGCCTCTGTCTGCACCAATTCGGCTAAAACCAAATCAAATGTTTCACCTGAATGCAGCAGCTGCTGCACATTTGCATCCTCCAGTACGCACTCGGAAACAGTAGAAACTGTCTTGGCATACAGCATAGGCAGTTGCCAAGCACTAGCCGCACTTATTTCATCGATTATATCTGCAAAGCGCATATGTAACTATATCTTATTTTAATATATTGTGTACTTACCATCGAATATTGTTTTTATTTTAGGCGCTGCTATAAATCGCATATTTGGCACTGGCTGCATATTCTCAAATGGACTAATGACAGTCACTTCATGTCCACGTTGCGCTAACGTTTTGATATATTGCTCCATGAATATATATTGCGAACGCCCTGGGAATGGAAATGTTATTAGTATCTTAGCAGACTGCGCCAACGGCGACAGCAGCGCGATCAACAGCAGCCCAATTAGTTTCATTTTGACTTGACTTTACATCACAGACTGAAAGCTAGCGCCGACTTTTGTTTAGTTATATAGTTTATCAATTAGTCGCTTTAGCTGCTGCGTCATGCTCAATCGCCGAACAACATCAATGAAAGCAATATTGATAACGTTCTTGAGTGAGTCTTGACTGCTGAGTGAGTTAGTTTTAATAGTAATTGTATATTTAATCAAATCAAATTTGTAATTGCCTCAAAGGCCTTTGACCCGAAAGTTGGCATTTAAACAATTGGGCGGCTTGCTTAAAGTTTCTAAATTATTTAGAAACAAATGTCAACAGCAACAATTATTCTTATATATATGAAAATTTAATGCGCGTTTAAAATTATTTTTAAGTGCATGTCCGGCGGTTAAATTGGCTGCTGTTTATTTTTAAATAAGGTCTAAACTGGGACTGTAGCCCACGCCCCCAACACCGTAAGCAAACTTGGGACTGCTCTACTTATTTATTTTCACTTGAATTTCTTTTTACTTTTTTGGTTTTTCTTTTGCGCACTCCTTTTTTTGTAGGAGTTCGTTTTCCGTTTGTGGTTTTGCTGCTTTTGTCGCTTACACTTGCCCAGTTACTTAATTGAATTAGGTTGCCTGATTATTTTCCACAACAGCAAATTAAAATTATGTTTATATGTTTTCTTGCTTTCTTTCATTTCGATCAACAGCTGCGGCATTCAAGCAATTGTCGCCTGTTTTAGCTGCTTAACAACTCGATAATCAGCAAAGAGCAGAAGCAGAGCATTTAATTTAAATTCTTTGCGCACAGCCCTAAGCAGCTGCTTAAAAATATTTAAAATTTCTCAGAATTATGCAAAGTTTGCAGCTTAAGCTTTAAGCAAAGTTATGTTGGCAACAGCTGCAGAGCTGCAAATGCAATTTAAAGCCTTTGCCCGGGGAGGGGGGGGACATTGTAACAATTTGTGCATAACTAAAAATCATTTTTCATTTGTTTTCATTTCCGTTTTGATTTTTGCATAGTTGCCATAATATGAACGCCTTGGCTTGCACCTGCAGAGCAAAGTGTCCAGTCTCACTATGTGTGTGTGTGTGTGTGTGTGTTTATGCCTGGCAAATGTTAGTTGACAGCTGCTTGCATGCTGATCCTAGAGTCCAGGTGCAGCTGAAGTTGCTGCCCTTGCTTGACTAAAAAAAAAAGTAGCAGATATGCAACTACGAAATGGAATGTCAGACAGCGCTGACAATTGACTTTTATTGCTGTTGACAGGCTGGCAGGCAAAAAGTCAGCTTGCGAGAAATGCATTGCTTGGGTTTGAGATTCCCAGCAGCGACTTTGTCAATTCCCAGCCATTACGTTTGACTTAACATTTCAGCAAATTACGCAGCATTGTCTCGAAGCAGGAGCAGGACTTTTAGTTGCAATTTTTGACATTACGATTTCTATTTGTGTTTTGCTTTACAGAGCTGTCAATGGCCGGATATGGCGCACACCCCCATGCACTTATGTGCATGGCACAATTTCCGGTCTCTAGAAGCAATGAAAAATTCATTACAGCAGCGCTGTAAGCAAATTGTTTAAATTTAAGGCGTTAAACAAAACTAAGCCAAAGTATATTTGCACCTCAGGGAGTTATACACTTTGCATGCTTTTAAGTTCACGCTATAATCCATCCGGGATATAATTATTGTGTACATATTATGATAGTGGCATAAAACCAAGAGTTTATCGCTGAGTTGATGTAGATGGCGCTGCTGCTCAACGAGCTGCAAATGTTAAGGGCTAACACTGTAGATGGGCAATAAATTTGCGTATGCTTAAAAGCAGCACAGCAAAAGGTTATTTACGTAAGTAAGTAAGCTGTTAAAATGGACTCCAAGCTCAATAAAATGCAAAAAACTTGGCTATACTAAAAAGTACTTAAATCTAGCGCTTTAAGTTGATGAAACTTTTTAATTTCTTTGCAGCAGCAGCAACAGCAACAGCAACATAATTTATAAATGAAATGAGCTCAACTCGGCGCATGCAAATTAAATCTAATTATGTGCGGCGAGGCAATTGCAGTCACAACAACAATGAACAGCGACTCAGCCTAGTCGACTTGGCTTTCATTTTGCCCAACTGACCCGCACAAATGCGTCTATTGACGTTAACAATGCGCACAAAAGCGACGACTGCAGCAGCAGCAGCAGCGACTGGTAGCTCGCCCAGGTCCAGGTGTGCGCGCTCGCCAGTTGGTCAACAGTTAGCCCCTAATGCAGCGTCAGCGAGAAACAAAAGAGTTTATACTCGCATAGGGAGCCAAAGTTATGGCTTATGGTTAGACGCACTCTACAAAAGAAAAATCCATATTTATATACATTATGCTCATGCGGGCGGCGGCATTTTGTGGGTGGTGCATACGCCGTGTGCCGCAATTGCGGTAAAATATGTTTGCACAAAAAGGAAATCGCCAAAGCCACGTGAGCAGGAAATGCTGAATTTGTCTGCCCAGCGGCTAAAAAATAAACTCAACTAAACTACTAAGCGGTTTGTAATGTTCCCACAAACAAAAGCAGTGGCCATAGCAAACTGCTTAATTATTTGCTTTGTATTAAAAGCTAGTTAACTATACGTTATTTGTCTTATTAATTAAATTCTAAACTTTATAGGCACGAAATTGATTTCTGGAACACACACGTTGCCGCAATTTTTAGTTGTTTCCATTTGCTTGGTTACGCTTTGTTGCAATATGGCTCAGGCCCTAGCACATCCGTTGAAATTGCAACTGCCGCTCGTTGTCGTTGTCGTCGTCGTCCTGCTTAGCCGCTGTCCTTGTCGTTGTCTGGGCTGGACTTTTGGGAATATTATTGAAAACTTTTACCGCAAGCTGTGCAGCAGCAGCAAAAACAAACGTATTGTTCGTTGGCTGCTGCTGCTACAAAAATGAGGATTAAAACAAAAAAAAATTATTAGAGTTTGTGTTTTATTTTTTTTTTGCAGTTTGCTGCTGCAAAGTTTCAGTTTTGTTGCAACTTTGGCCACAGACACCGCAGCGCACCCACAGCCCACATGGCCACGCCCACACTCAGCGCAGACAGTACATAAATTCTCTGAGCAATTTTCAGGCATTTGCCCAACTGCTAACCAAGCCGACAACAAGTTGTCCAAGTAGCAAGCCAAGCTCTACATGTCCAGGCTACGGCTCCATCTCCGGCTCAACTACACGCATGCCCACGCACAGGTATTTTTTCTAGCTGTCCCTAGTATTTGTTAGTTCAATCGCTGGCAATAAGTTATCATTATTTATGGCCAAAGTTTGCACTCGCTATAACTCAGGCGAGCGCGCGCACTCGCTTGAGCTCTTGGCCAGGCAAACAGTCAGCTGCAAATATATTTAAGCTAATTGCATATTTTTCATTTCGCCAGCAAGGCCATTTGTAACCAGTGTGCTAATCAAACAACGTACGCTGCAATTTGCTGCAGCCTTGACATATACGATGTTGACCCACTGTATAACAACTATTCAATTTGAGGCATGGGGACACCCTTCAATTATACAAAATCATAGCCAAATTGGCAGCTCACACACACGAATGTAAACGCCAAGCAGTTGACAATCAATTTTCGGCATTGTGCTGCACAGTGGGGCTATCAATAGCAACTAAATGCAAAATATGTATCATCAAATAAGGAATAATTCTTATTTTGAAAATAAAACTAGAATTCTTAAATAGCAAGTCAAATTGACAAGAATATAAGCAGTTTGATAATAATATAAATGACTTTAGAACTTCGAGATAAAACAAATTGAATTACTTTTAAATTTGTTAAAACTTAAATGAACACAAATGATAAAAGTATAAATATTTTATTTATTCAGATTAACTATACATTATGAAGGTGTTAGAATAAAAGCATTATATGCTATATCTGTTGCTCTTTTAATTTATTGCTTTGATAGATAAATAATAAGATTCTTGTTCACAAGTTTTTATTTGCTTGGAGATTATAAATAGATGGGACAAAAATAGTTTGATAGGAATAAAAGTACCACATATATTTACACATTATTGTTTGGGAAATCTGAAAAATCATACATAGAGCTTATTTTAATTCAAATTTTGATGGGCTTATACAAAAAATTAAAGTAAAACATCATAATTTTCTAATATTTTAACCGACTATTGAAGACAAAACTTAAATGCAGAATTTGAGTTTAAGCTTTAAGCTAAATAAACAAAATTATAACATTATTAAAAATAAGCCTATATGTGCCATTATGTTACTTAATGTTAACTTAATACTTTGAAGCTTTCATATTTTTTGATTAGCTACAGCCAACTTACAATACTTAGCAGATAGGCTAACATTTCTCTTGCAGACATTCTGATGCTGACTTCTTTAGCTTTTTTATGTATATGACGCCCCACTGTGCAAGTTCTTGCATACAGTTTGGATTATGAACAATCACTAAACGAATTGCAGTTGCCATCTAGCAGGCCTTGGAAATTCAGTCAACAACTTTGAGGCATCAAGTTAATTAGACAAACATTTGAAATTCGTAGCAGTTTCACAATATTTGTGTTCGATTCTTCAAAACGCATTTTATTAAATTTTAATAAGTAACTAGTAAAGAAAGTAATGCACACACACACAATGACCAAACAGCTTTGGAATCATAACACTGAACGGCTGTTGAAATCGGCCATTGATGCGTATTTCAGGAATTGGCAGGCTCACATGGCTTCCAAAGCCTCTAAGGTGGCCATGTCGAAATTTGAGAAGAGCAGTTACTTGCCCTACAGCCTGCTGAACGAGAAGTTGGACTGTGTGCGCAAGCGGCTCAATCAGCCGCTGACACTGGCGGAGAAGGTGCTCTACTCCCATCTGGATGATCCGTCGAATCAGAAGATTGAGCGCGGCACTTCCTATTTGCTGCTGCGTCCCGATCGCGTGGCCATGCAGGATGCCACAGCGCAGATGGCGCTGCTGCAGTTTATTTCATCGGGACTCAAGAAGGTAGCGGTGCCGTCAACAGTGCACTGCGATCATTTGATTGAGGCACAAATATCTGGCGACAAGGATCTGGCACGTGCGAAGGATCAGAATAAAGAGGTTTACGATTTCTTGGCTTCGACCTGCGCCAAGTATGGCTTGGGCTTCTGGAAGCCTGGCAGTGGCATTATACATCAGATTATCTTGGAGAATTACGCGTTTCCGGGGCTGCTGATGATTGGCACAGACTCGCATACGCCCAATGGCGGTGGCTTGGGTGGTCTATGCATTGGTGTGGGCGGTGCGGATGCTGTTGATGTCATGGCCAACATGCCCTGGGAGCTCAAGTGTCCCAAGGTCATTGGCGTTAATCTCACAGGCAAAATAAGCGGCTGGACCTCACCCAAGGATGTTATACTCAAAGTAGCTGAGATACTCACAGTCAAGGGCGGCACTGGCGCCATAATTGAGTATCACGGTCCAGGCGTTGACTCCATCTCCTGCACAGGCATGGCCACCATTTGCAATATGGGCGCGGAGATTGGCGCCACCACTTCTGTCTTTCCATACAACAAGCGCATGATCGATTATCTATGCGCCACCGATCGTGGCGGCATTGCAGCTGAGGCGCAAAAGTTTCAGAAGTCGCTGCTGTCGCCGGACAAGGGCTGCAAGTATGATCAGGTAATCAACATAGATCTGGACAAGCTGGAGCCGCTGGTCAATGGTCCCTACACACCTGATCTGGCGCATCCCATTAGCAAGCTGGGCGCCAATGCCAAGGAGAAAGGCTATCCCATGGACATCAAGGTGGGCCTCATTGGCTCCTGCACCAACTCGTCGTATGAGGATATGGGCCGTTGCGTCACCATAGCCAAGGACGCCATTGAGCATGGACTCAAAGCCAAAATACCCTTCAATGTCACTCCCGGCTCGGAGCAAGTGCGCGCCACCATTGAACGCGACGGCATGATCAAGACATTCAACGAGTTTGGCGGCACTGTGCTGGCCAACGCTTGTGGCCCCTGCATTGGCCAGTGGGACCGCAAGGATGTAAAGAAGGGTGAGAAGAACACCATTGTCACCTCCTATAATCGCAACTTTACTGGACGCAATGATGCCAATCCGGCTACACATTGTTTTGTCACCAGTCCCGAAATGGTCACAGCTTTGTCTATTGTTGGCCGCTTGGACTTTAATCCCTTGAAGGACGAGCTAACTGACTGCAATGGCAAAAAGTTTAAGCTCAAGCCGCCTACAGGCGATGAGCTGCCTGCGCAGGGCTTTGATCCTGGCCAGGACACATACACGGCGCCGCCTGCGAATGGTGAAAGCGTCAAAGTTGCCGTTGATCCCAAGTCGGAGCGTTTGCAAATCTTGGAGCCATTTAACAAATGGGATGGCAAGGACTACATCGACTTGACGGTGCTTATCAAAATCAAGGGCAAGTGCACCACCGATCACATCTCAGCCGCTGGTCCCTGGCTAAAGTATCGCGGCCATTTGGATAACATATCCAACAATATGTTCATTGGTGCCGTCAATGCGGAGAACAACGAGATGAACAAGATCGAGAATCAGAAATCCAAATCCTTTGACACTGTGCCCAAGGTGGCGCGCGATTACAAAGCCGCCAACATTAAGTGGGTGGCTGTGGGTGAAGACAACTATGGCGAGGGCTCCTCACGCGAGCACGCTGCCCTGGAGCCGCGTCATCTCGGTGGCGTCGCCATCATTGTCAAGTCCTTTGCGCGCATTCACGAAACCAATCTGAAGAAGCAGGGACTGCTCGCTTTAACTTTTGCCAATCCCGGCGACTTTGACAAGATCAAGGCAAGCAGCAAACTGTCCCTGCTCAATCTGGCGCAGATGGCGCCCGGCAAGCCCATCGACTGCGAGATCAAGAACAATGGCAGCTCGGACAAAATTCAGCTGAATCACTCGTTCAATGTGGAGCAAATCGAATGGTTCAAGGCTGGCAGCGCTCTAAATCGCATGAAGGAGGTGCTGGCCAAGGGCAAATAGACTGACTCACATTAATCTGTTTATTATATTGTTAACTGACAGTGCTTCATAAGCTAATAAATAAATAATTTAATGCAATGAGTTTACTTATTGCTTTGGCATTTGACCCAATTTAAGAAAATATAAAAGTATTAAAAGCATAATTTGTATATAATCAGCAAACTGCTAAATCACTGCAGTCCAAATATTTTATTTTATTGCAGCCAGGGAGCTCAGTAAATCATTATTGTCATTTTACAATATAAACTTAAGATGTATGCATATTATTTATTATTATACTAGCAACTAGTTCATTGCTTGCTAAGTCGCCAACAGTCCAAACACAACTGACCTGGCAGTGGCCTCGCTTGCTGCCTAAGCTGTCAGCCAGTCTCTCATAAACTGATCTCAGAGTTGAGAGCGCAAGTCGCTCAGAGAACGTGAGCGGCAGCAATTGCTTAGCTTGTAATCAGTCCATGTCGCATTGGGCGTAAGTCTCTTTGCTATCGAGAGCGCCGCTCATGGCTCTCGCTCCTATCGCTTTGCGCTGTTCGCTGCTCTGACTGAGCGAAAGCGACGCGTCGCTGCTTTGTGGGTTGAGTGGCTTCTAGCTCAACCATTTGTTACCTGTATTAAAGGCAATCACTGTCCAATATGCTTGTACTTAAATAATTAAATAACATTTTCTTATGGAGAGAAAAGGCTAATTGTAGATTTATAAAAAAGTTTAATAAACCTTTAATAAAAAAAATCTAATAAATGAGTTTTTTAGTAAAAAAAATAATAAAATACAATATTTTTAATTGAAAATCGTTTGATTTTCGACAAAGTTGTATGAAAAGAACTTTCAAATTTTAATTATAACACAAGCTCTAACCTAAAAGAGAAAGAGCATTGAGCAACATCGAGTTTTTAGTGGTGGTGGGAAGAACCTTTTGGCACTGCAGAGCGTCTTCCTCAGCTGGAAGGTGCAGCCTTTAAGATCAAGTGCTTGGCATGCACTTAAGAAGCAACACTAAGAGCTGCCTGGCATTAACCTTTGGAAGAGCCAACGACTATGCTAAGCAGAATATCACTGAGCAATTTAAATCAGCTGGCGTCCTGGCCACAAGTCTTTAATAATTCGCTTGAGTAGCAAATGAGTTTAAATCAAAGAGTGTTTGTTAAATGTTTTGCACAACTTAAAATGCATTTTAAATTAACTTGACGCTGCGCCTGCAACATAAACTGATAAACACAAGTTATGTGTGTGTGTGTGTCATTAAGTAAATTTTAAAACTAATTAAAAGCTATAAAAAATAATAATAAATTTGCAGCTTAAGCTTGGCAACTTTTTGGCAAGCAGCTAAAAACTCTGTCACGCCAAAAGACAATAAGCAACGCTTAGCAACGCATACACATATACAGCATATGTATGTGTGTGTGTGTGTGTGTGTGCTAGAGAGAGATAGGCTTACACAAATATGCATTTGTGACACTGTGCATGAGTTGGTAGAGCAAATTATTTGCTACTTTTAATTAGTGCCAAAAAGTCATTCACAAAATGCATAAAAGCTGTTGCCAGGGACCCAATGCCACAGTCAATGCACAAGCTCAACAGCAAATACACACAAAGAGAAAGAGAGAGAGAGAGAGAGAGAGAGAGAGAGCGCTGTGCCTGCAATTGGAAGCTAGTTTTTGTGACTATATTTGCACTGGGTCTGAACTTTAGAGTTGTCACAGCCTAAGCCGAAAATGTTTGGTTATTAACTCATAACAATGCATTGGGCTGTTTTGTTTTTTTGCACCCAGTGCATAAAATATGAGCTAAGAGTCTTTTAAGTTAGTTCAAAAAGTTAACGTGTATATTCTGATTAAGCTAACGTAATGTATCAAGTTTATTTTAAGATGCTGATATATGCGCCTCTTTTCCCAATATAGATTAAATGTTGCTGACCCAACAATTCAATTTGAATTGTGCCCCAATCGCATAACAAAGTTATTAAGATAGCATTAGCTGATTGCAAATTTTGTTTAAAGTTTATTAATAGTTGCTAACATTAACAGCGACTGGCTATTGCTAAAGATTTTGGTGCGATTTAATCAAATTAATATTGGGTTTTTTCTTAAAGCTATAAATAATTTGAAGAATATACAGATTCATTTTATTTATAAGTGGTCTCGTCTCGTCGACTGCGCTCGACTTTGCTGCTTTTTTTTGTACTTTGTGTGTCCAAAATTGATTTGAGTTCTGCAGTCAATTTTATTACAGACTCAATGACCAATGTCACACACACATGCACACATTCGTATCAATTTGGCTTAACAATATTTATGCCATATACGTATGCTCTATGTGTAGTCGCTTGCTTGGCTTCAGACGAGTTTATCATTTGCACTTAACTGAATTTAAGCTGCTTGCCTGTTAACTTGACCAAGCAATTCTTTATATTCAAAATTTTAATTGCTTTTCAAATCGAACATTTTTAGCCATAATCGCATTAAGTTTGTGGCTTTGTGGCTTACGTTTTAGCCAAGGGTCAATGCAACACAAGTCACAGAGACTTGACGTTAGTGATAAGTGTAAATCAGGCAAATGACAAGTTGCAATAAAAGAAAGCAAGCGAAGCAATAGCAAAACAAAAGCGAAGCAAAATGCACATAAATTGCGTTTTGGCCGTAAGGAGCTAAGCAATAACCACAAATATCACAAAATACAAGCAAAGCAGCAGTAAGGGAGCAAAAAAAAAACTCAACAATAATCGAAAAATTATTTTCCACACATGCTGCTGCTGCTGAAACTTGAGCTTAGCTGTGGGTTTGGGGCATGGCCGCTTGCCAAAATAAGAGAAACAAAATAAAATGAAACAAACACACAATCAGCTGCGTATGTGTGTGTGTGTGTGTGTGTGCGCGCATTTTGAACAGTACGAATTAAGTTAAGCACTTTTATTTATTATTAAAAAAGTTTGAGCGCAAAGCCATTGGCCAGAGCTGTGTAGAAATCTGCGCATAATGCCAAAGAAAATCCTAAATTTATCGCATCACTTCTTCGCTGTGTGTGTGTGTGTCAATGTGGGGAACATGGAACTGCTGCTTGGGTAGCAATAAGGGGTTAAATGTGCATTATGAACACATCGCATTCGAGTGCTGTGTATACCCCCAACGTACTTGTCGCTGTGTTTGTGCATTCATAATATAACTGTTGATTATTGCGCCAACACGCACTCATCGTAAGTGAAGCAGCAGCAGCAGCAGCAGCGTCTGCTCACAGCGCATATGCGCAATATTATATGATATTGAAAGCAGCACATTGATGGGATGGCAACATCGACGACAGCAATCGAAAGCAGCAGCAGCAGCACATATGATTTTTCTGCTTTTTGTGTCGCCCTAGACAGCAGCACAGCAGACGATGACGACAGCTTATAACTAAAAGCATTCCCTAATGCAAAAATCTCTGGGGCTATATTAAATCGATGTGCTAAATTGTGAACCAGATTATTTATTAGTGTGATGGCAATGCAGTTTACGCAATTCTTAAAGCTCGCTACGTGGGCAAATAAAGCAAATTTCTGCAGCTATGCTAGCTCTATTTGTTTTTACAGCTCGCTCGTAGTTTTTTTTTTTTTTATCAATCATTTGGACAATTTCAAAATCAAATCTCACAAATTCACAACTGGCAGCAAAGAAAATACGCAAACGTACGTTGAGAAATGAAATACATTTAGTGCAAAATGCCAACGCCGAGCAAAAATCTAATAAAAGAATAGCTCAAAATCGGTGTGTAAAAATCAAATAAACGCTTCAGCAGCAGCAGCAGCAGCAGCAGCAGCAGCAGCAGCAGCAACTGCAACTGGTTTCTGGTTTTTTGCTTTAGCAAAAAGTTTGCCTTGCGCCAACTTTTGTGCGTTTTTAAATGGCTAGAGCAAAAACCCGTAGCTCCATTGGAAACACATGTCCAAGCAAGCAGTTGGAGCTGCTGCTGCTGCTGCTGCTGCTGTTTGCGTTTTCTTTTTGGCCATTACATTAAGTTTGCTGTCGCACTGTTTTCTTGGAGTGGCATAGCAAGCAAAGCTTGCCACATTCATACATATCAGCATTAAGTGGTTGCCCATATCTGTGTGTCTGTATCTGTAACTGTAACTGTAACTGTTGGTGCAAGTGTTTGTGTGCTTCTTCTATTTGTGTATCTCTCAAGCTGTGTTTGCGCACACAACGGCTGGCTCTAATGGCCAGCGATTCGTAATATTTTTAATATTTGCTCAATAAAATGTCTGACGATTTCTGTCGTTTGCCGCTTAAACTCATTACATTTATTTGTTTGTTCGTCCCCCGCTCGATAATCCGATTTGTTTCAGCGCAAATCGAATGTTAGTTTCACATAAAATGCAACTATGAGACACTCTTTAATAATAGAGTTGGAAAACTATCGATAGTATTGATAGCAGCATTACAACATCGATTTTCTATTATTTGAAATAAAATTAAAGTTTGAATTTGCAGAGTAAGTTCTAACTGCAGCGCCATCTAGCGGTGCATCTGAAACGACACTTGCATACAGCACAGAACTATCGATGGTATCGATTGCAGCATTGCAACAACGACTGTATTTTATTTAAAGCATGAAAATTTTTAAAATATAGAAATTATTATAACAATTAAATTGTAACAGTAAGTTCTAACTGTAGCGCCATCTAGCGGTGCGTTTGAAATGACGCTTATAGACAGCTAGTGGCGAACTATCGATGGTATCGATTGCAGCTTTGCACCAACGATTATATTAAATTATTATAAGAAATCATATTAACACATTTGATTTGATAATTTACAGCAATTCTATTTGCAGGTACATTAACTATTATTGCCATTGAGGCTTCACAGTAAGTTCTCCCTGCAGCGCCACCTAGTGGTGTATCTAAAACGACCCTATATTCAATCAAGCTGAAATTTTAATTATTAATAGAGTACAATAAAAAATACAGTCTATACACATAATTAAGTGTTATAACTATAAGTTAAAGAAATATTTGTACTATCGGAAGCCAACGATAATTATCGTTTTGAATCCATCGCTAACTATCTATCTCTAGTTGCCACTAGCAACGCGCTAATACTTTTTTACACATTGTCTTGGCTTTAAAGGCAAAGCGCGCGCTCCCCTATTTGTTGGCATGGTGTTTATTTAGCCTGGTGTTGTCCTTAAACATATGTTGAGCCTGGGTATAACAATAATGTGAATCCACACATTATTCTTCATATGGCATGTAATCCTTTTTGTAGTTGCCGCAAATCCTGTTGCTGTGGCTTTGCTTGCAGCTGTTGCTGCTGCTGCGTTGCAAGTCATAAAGTTTAATTTAGTTTTAAGCTTTTCAGCTGGAAAATTGCATAACCAGCGACGCCACGAGAATCTCCACTGAGTGGCGAACACTTACTTTTTAGCAGCACTGTGACGGCTCTTAAGACCAGCAAAAGCAACAGCAACGGGAGCAGCAGCAGCAGCAACGGGCGATGACCACAAATGTCAGTCGGTGATGTCTCGAAATGACGTTTCATGCGCCATTTGAACACGACGCGTTGACCGCCATAACGTGGAATGAAAATTGACAGCGCCTTTGTGGAAAATGCACAAGTGATAGCCGCACAGCATGGGCTAAAGAGAAAGCGAGAGAAAGACAGAGAAAAAGAGAAAGCGCAGCATTATAGCTGCTGGCTGCTCTAAAATTAACACACGTTTAATATGCAAGTCGTGCATAAATTTTCATGCAAGCGAGCGCGCTCTCTCTCTCTCTTTATCTCTCTCTCGCTTTCGCTTACTCGCTTGCTTGTGTGCAAGAGCTTTATGCTTTTTAATTTACCGTCAGACGTCAAGCCAGCAAGGACGACAAGGACCACAACATTGCGGGCGACATGTCAGCACCACAGCATCGCCCGCTTCACAACCAGCAACCGAGTCAGAGGCAATCAAACCTATCGCTTTTATTGTATTTTGTTTTTTTTTTTTTTTTTTTAACGCGCTGCAGGCTCTTGGAACGCTGCTGACCTCCATTGTTGTTGCTGGCATACGTGCAATGGCCGACGGCGGTTCGTTATCGTCATTATCATGGCCAGGCATTAATGCTGTTGCACTTTAATTGGCAATTGAGTTGATGCAACTTGCCAGCCAGCCAAAGTCCTGTTCGACGGCCAATAACCCTTTATAATTTCATTATAAATGACCGCCTGCCAGACAAGCGTCGCCAGTTGAAAATTATTTCCTTCTGCTTTGTGCCCAAATAAAAATCAGTTGCATTCGTTTTTCAAGTAAACATGGCAATTTATGTGCTTTGCACAATTATGCATTCAAAAGAAGTAAAGTATTAGCCACACACAGCAGAGCAATCCATTTGGCTAAAGCTAATTTTGCACAAATCCAGAATCCACTTGGCTATTTCTAAGGTTTCGGGCCAAAGCATAAGCTGGCAACAATTTCTTTTGGCAGCCATCAGCGGCAACTGCTGCCAAAGCGCGAGTCGACATCATCGTCAGCTCAGCTCGTGGCAGCATCTAATTAGATTGTTCTGGCAGACACACAAATTTGTTTTTGTTGGCTGTTGGCTGTTGGCGCCAACGCAGCCCAAAAAATTGTTAAATAATTTAAAAACAAATTAGCGCCAATTTTTGCTCTTTTTTCGCTTGTTATGCTCACAGCACTGACAATGAAAATAAAAATATATATAATTTTCATAAGACTTGTAAGCAATTTCATGCACAACAGTTAAATAAAATTTAATTTGGCAGAAAATGCGCACTCAACTTTCGACTGTCGACAAAATGTGGCAGCAGCAGCAGCAGCGAATTGCACGTATTAAATTGCTGGCGAGCAGCAATTTCTTGACCATCATGAAGCTAATGCAGCCAATGATTAACAAAGCCCACAGCCATCTGAGTAGCAGCTGTATGTATTATTAATTTTAATATTTTAAAGTAAACAGGCCAAGCGGCCGTTCCTAAGAATTTTTGATTGGCTTTTGCCCCTGACCATGCAATCTTCTTCTTCTTCTTCTGCGTATTTAGCGACATTTCTGATAGCTTGACAGCTCACCTTTGAAGCTCAGTTGGCTCTTAGCATTAATTAATAAATTGTCAAATAACTTTTCATTCTTTATACTAAATTGTTTATTCAAATGCACATTACCTAGAGTAGGTCATAAAATTTAAATACTCGTTCAAGTGCCAAATCAATTAGAAAAGTGTTTCAACGCTTGAACTTAGCAACAAATTAGTCAGAACCTACAATTGTATATAAAAGAAATGCTTATTCAATTTCAAATCAATCGTAGACATGACTTGGAAACTATTTTTACTCTGCATCTGTGCCGCTGCCCCAGGAGTGATTTCATTATGGGCAGCGGCAGATTTGGAAAACTAAAAATTCAGATAAAATCATTGCCAAAATGTATGAAAATATTTATATATTTTGCAAAATAATATTTTTACTTAAATGGAAAAGTGTATAAATTATATTATTACACGGAAGTTTTTTGTGTTTATATAAACGAAATTAGTTAGGCTCTGTTATTCGTTACAGTTCAATACCTGTTACGAAATTGAAGGTCAGCTTATATTCAATACAGTTGTAATATAGAAAAGCTAAAGCTATATAAATGAAATGCTTTTTTAATTAATTTTAAATCAATCTTAAAGATGACTTGGAAACTATTTTTACTCTGCATCTGTGCTGCTGCACCAGGAATAGGTTTTGTGCTGGCTCCGGCAGACTTGGATAGCTAAAAAATGCAGATAAAATCATTGCCAAAATGTAAAAATATATTTATATATATTTATACTGGCAATGGGAATTTATTGAATTCTGCAAATAAAATTATTGCTTAAATGGCAAAGTGTATAAATTATATTATCACAAGGATGTTTTTTGTATTTATATAAGACAGCTCAAATTACTCAGGCTTTATAGCATTCACATCATTGCCTGTCTCGTATTTAAAAGAAAGAATTTTTCAACTTTAACCCTCTAAGACTACTTTTCAGAATAATGGAAAAAATTTATTAAAGTAATTTTTTCTAAAGTGAATTGTTGCTCCTGTACTCAAATGTGTACTCGGAAAGTGTATAAAAGATTTTGTTTACCTGGAAGGTGAGAAAAAGTGAATACGTATCTAGAGACACGATTGGGGCTTTAAGGAAACTCTTGTTGCCTACAAATGTTTTAGAACTGCTTGCAATTTCTTTGATTTTGGTTATTAGTGTGACTGACTGAAACAGCTCCAGTAACTGCTCATCTGACAAAAAGGATAACTTAAAACGAACCCGCTTTACCATTTCTTTTATTATTTAATTAAATAAATTATATTATCACACGGAAGTTTCATGTTCTTAAATAAAAGACAATTAGTTAGGCTCAGTAATTCGATACAGCTCAAATTTGTCTGGCCTCACAATTTAGACATCATTGCCTGCCGCCTCGCATATAAAAGAAATGCTGTTTCAATTTTAAATCAATCGTTAGACATGACTTGGAAACTATTATTACTCTTCATCTGTGCTGCTGCACCAGGAATAGAGTTTGGCATGGCTCCGGCAGACTTGGAAAACTAAAAATAATATAATATAATTATTGCCGAAATGTAATTTATTGAATTCATTCTGCAATAAAAAATACTGCACCAATAAAATTGCTGAATAAACAACAATTACTACTTGATAATTCTTATAAAAGTTTAATTTTTTAAGTAAATAAGCTTTAGTTTATCACTGCTGACTGAAATAATTTATTGGTATTCAGCGACATTTCTGAAAGATAGAGAGCTGTTCTTCATATTTTCCTTCTCATATATGTTAACACAATTATTCGCCTACAATATACACAAATATGACATTATTTGCTTCTAAGTAGGTATTTAATTTTCCGCTCAGGCAGCTGTTACAAATATCAATAACAATTATAAATAAAATATACATATTATTTATACATATATACGCAAAGTGTATTAATTATATTATCACACGTGCTTATATAAAACGAAATTAGTTAGGCTCTGTAAATTCGTTACAGCTTCAATACTTGTAACACAATTAAAGGTCAGCTTATATTCAATACAGTTGTGAATATAGAAAAGCTAAAGCTATATAAAAGAAATACTTTTTTAATTTTGAAGCCATATTAAGATGGACATTTCTTGGAAACTCTTATTACTCTGCATCTGTGCTGCTGCCCCAGGTGTTGCTTTTTTGGTTGCTCCGGTTGACTTGAAAAACTAAAAAAAAATGCAGTTGCCAAAATGTATGAATATATTTATATATATTAAGACTGGCAATCGTTATTTATTGAGTTTATTATGCAAATAAAATGATTGCTTCAATGGCAAAGTGTATTAATTATATTATCACGCTGAAGTTTTTGTGCTTATATAAAAGACAATTAATTTGGCTCTGTAATTCGTTACATATTGTAATATACTCAATACAGTTGTAATATAAAAATGCTAAAGCTAAATAACAGAAATGCTTTTTTAAATTGAAGCTATCTTAAAATGGACTTTAAGTGGAAACTCTTACTAGCCAGCATCTGTGCTGCTGCCCCAGGCCTTATTATGATGCTTGCTCCGGCGGACTTGAAAAACAAATAAAATGCAGATAAATCATGGCCAAAATGTATGAATATATTTAATATTGTAGCGCAAATTATCTGTTGGCGGGCCCACAAGATCTTTGCGGTTCAAGTGCTAAGCTACGGTTGGTCAAGCGGAGGCAATCTTTTTGGTTAGCTTGGCGGTAGGCGGTTGAGCGAGAGAGCGGGTTATGTTGAGCCGGGCTCAAGATTTCTTCCAACGACGGATACGGTTGATTATTAAAATGTAGAACACGAAGCAGTTTTGTAGTTTTAATGGCATTTGTTATGAAGGTACTAGAACCTCCGTAGATTTCAGTTGGTATCGTAATAAGTAAGTTAAAAAAAATAACTGTCCGCATTTGGACTAAAAACACGTCGGGTCTACACGATGCCCGGAAGGAAGGAGAAAGAGCCAGGGCTAGATACTAAAAGCGCCCAGGGACGAAGGAAAACCAGGCGTAGGTCCTCTAGGTGTCCGATCGATAACAGAGCTTTCGGTGGTCGTAGGCTGATCCCACCGAAGCTCAGCTTATGGCCTAAGCTGATCTTTTGTTCCAGCGGATTTCGTTACAATATTTTAAGACTGGCCATTGTAATTTATTGTATTCTGCAAATAAAATTCTTGCTTCAATTGCAAAGTGCATAAATTATAGTTGGGGTCCTTAAATTTTAAAACTAACTTAAGCCCAAATATGGTTTGGAAACTATTATTACTGTCCATGTGTGCCGAAGTATTTATCCCAGTAAAAATTGAAAGAGAATGTCCACGTCAAATGGAATTAGAAAAATAACATACAATTCATATATAATCATTGCCAAAGTGTAGGACTATATTTATATATATTAAGACTGGCAATCATAATTTATTGAATTCATTACGCAAATAAAATTATTGCTTAAATGGCAAAGTGTATAAATTATATTATCACACGGAAGTTTTTTGTGCTTATATAAAACGAAATTAGTTAGGCTCTGTTATTCGTTACAGTTCAATACCAGTTACGAAATTGAAGGTCAGCTTATATTCAATACAGTTGTAATATAGGAAAGCTAAAGCTATATAAATGAAATGCTTTTTTAATTTTAAATCAATCTTAAACATGACTTGGAAACTATTTTTACTCTGCATCTGTGCTGCTGCACCAGGAATAGGTTTTGTGCTGGCTCCGGCAGACTTGGCATAGTAAAAAATGCAGAATAAAAATTCATTGCCAAACTAAAAATATATTTATATATATTTATACTGGCAATGGGAATTTATTGAATTCTGCAAATAAAATTATTGCTTAAATGGCAAAGTGTATAAATTATATTATCACAAGGATGTTTTTTGTGTTTATATAAGACCCAAGGGTCTGCAATTCGTTACAGCTCAAATTACTCAGGCTTTATAACATGCACATCATTTCCTGTCTCGTTAATAAAAAAAAGGATTTTTCAACTTTAACCCTCTAAGACTACTTTCTAAAATAATGGAAAAAATTTATTAAAATAATTTTTTCTAAAGTGAATTGTTGCTCCTGAACTCAAATGTGTACTCGGAAAGTGTATAAAAGATTTTGTTTACCTGGAAGGTGAGAAAAAGTGAATACGTATCTAGAGACACGATTGGGGCTTTAAGGAAACTCTTGTTGCCTACAAATATTTTAGAACTGCTGTCAATTTGTATGCAGATTTATATTATCCACACTAGGACTCTACCGTCCAGTAACTGCTCATCTGACAAATAGGATAACTTAAAACGAACCCGCTTTGCCACTTCTTTTATTAATTAAATTTGTATAAACAAAATTCGCACATCTATTAAAGTGATTTCAATAGTAAATAAAAATACCTCAAAGCTAAGAAAATATGAAACGATTTGGTTAAATATGTTAACTTTTACAAACGGAACATATAAAAGACATTTAGTTGTGGTCTGTAATTCGTTACAGCTCAAGTTAGTCAGGCTATACAACTTACACATCATTGCCTGTCTCATATATAAAAGAAGGCGTACAAATTATATTATCACACGGAAGTTTCATGTTCTTAAATAAAAGACAATTAGTTAGGCTCAGTAATTCGATACAGCTCAAATTTTACTTACGAGCGCTTGCAGTATACCAATCTTAAGTCTTTAATATTAAGATACTTTCTAACTTAAAGTGCACACACACGCACACACACACACACATTTTATTTAATGTTGACTTTACTATTTACTCAACTGTATATTTACTGTCTGTTGTAATTTCTTTTGTGCTGCGTCCTATGCTACCAGGAAATTTTACGGGTTGGAATGTGGATGTCCCGAGGCCCAACGACTTGAAAACTAAAAATAACAGCAAAGGAATCGTAAAGACCCACCTCAATTGACTATTGAGAAATTCATTCTGCAAATTAAAAATTCAATTATAAAAAAATAAAAAAAAAAAAAAAAAAAAAAATACTGCATCTCAATAAAGATTTGCTGAAATAACTAACAACAAATAATACTTGATATTCTTATAAAGTTTAATTTTTAAGTACAACAAGCCTTTTTAGTTTGTTCACTGCTGACCTGAAATAATTTATGGGTATTCAGGCGACATTTCTGAGGACTGAGAGCTGTATTCTCATATTTCGCTGTCTCATATATGTTACACCAATTATCGGCCTATATTAAAAGTTTTTGGACATTTGAACTTCATGGAGGTATTTAATTTTCCTCCAGGCTATTGTAAATATCCAATAACTTATTAAAATTAAAATATACATTATATTTTATCATTATTCACACGTGAGTATATATATAAAACGAAATTAGTTAGGCTCTGTAAATCGTTACAGTTCAATACCTGTTACGAAATTGAAGGTCAATTTCAATACAGTTGTAATATAGAAAAGCTAAAGCTATATAAATGAAATGCTTTTTTAATTTTAAATCAATCTTAAAGATGACTTGGAAACTATTTTTACTCTGCATCTGTGCTGCTGCACCAGGAATAGGTTTTGTGTTGGCTCCGGCAGACTTGGATAACTAAAAAAATGCAGATAAAATCATTGCCAAAACGTAAAAATATATTTATATATATTTATACTGGCAATGGGAATTTATTGAATTCTGCAAATAAAATTATTGCTTAAATGGCAAAGTGTATAAATTATATTATCACAAGGATGTTTTTTGTGTTTATATAAGACCCAAGGGTCTGCAATTCGTTACAGCTCAAATTACTCAGGCCTTCCTATAACATTAAACTCACTGCCTGTCTCGGAATATAAAAGAAAGGATTTTTTCCAACTTAACCCCCAAGACTACTTTCTAGAATAATAGAACGAATTTATTTAAAAGTAAATTTTTTCTAAAGTGAATTGTTGCTCCTGAACTCAAATGTGTACTCGAAAAGTGCATAAAAGATTTCGTTTACCTGGAAGGTGAGAAAAAGTGAATACGTATCTAGAGACACGATTGGGGCTTTAAGGAAACTCTTGTTGCCTACAAATATTTTAGAACTGCTTGCAATTTGTTTGATTTTGGTTATTAGTGTGACTGAGTGAAACAGCTCCAGTAACTGCTCATCTGACAAATAGGATAACTTAAAACGAACCCGCTTTGCCACTTCTTTTATTAATTAAATTTGTATAAACAAAATTCGCACATCTATTACATATTTGCAAATATTTAAAGTGATTTCAATAGTAAATAAAAATACCTCAAAGCTAAGAAAATATGAAACGATTTGGTTAAATATGTTAACTTTTACAAACGGAACATATAAAAGACATTTAGTTGTGGTCTGTAATTCGTTACAGCTCAAGTTAGTCAGGCTATACAACTTACACATCATTGCCTGTCTCATATATAAAAGAAGGCGTACAAATTATATTATCACACGGAAGTTTCATGTTCTTAAATAAAAGACAATTAGTTAGGCTCAGTAATTCGATACAGCTCAAATTTGTCTGGCCTCACAATTTAGACATCATTGCCTGCCGCCTCGCATCGCAAATGCTGTTTTAATTTTAAAATCAATCTTAGGACCAGAGTTGGAAAAAAACTAATTATGACTCTTACATCTGTTGCTGCTGCACCAGGATAAGAGTTGGGATGGCTCGGCCAGACTGTGCGTTAAACTAAAAAAAATAATATAATATAATTATTGCCGAAATGTAATTTATTGAATTCATTCTGCAATAAAAAATACTGCACCAATAAAATTGCTGAATAAACAACAATTACTACTTGATAATTCTTATAAAGTTTTAATTTTTTAAGTAAATAAGCTTTAGTTTATCACTGCTGACTGAAATAATTTATTGGTATTCAGCGACATTTCTGAAAGATAGAGAGCTGTTCTCATATTTTCCTTCTCATATATGTTACACAATTATTCGCCTATATAAAGTTGACTTATTTGCTTCTAAGTAGGTATTTAATTTTCCGCTCAGGCAGCTGTTACAAATATCAATAACTATAAATAAAATATACATTTATTAATTATATTATCACACATGCTTATATAAAACGAAATTAGTTAGGCTCTGTAAATCGTTACAGTTCAATACCTGTTACGAAATTGAAGGTCAATTTCAATACAGTTGTAATATAGAAAAGCTAAAGCTATATAAATGAAATGCTTTTTTAATTTTAAATCAATCTTAGACATGACTTGGAAACTATTATTACTCTGCATCTGTGCTGCTGCCCCAGGTGTTGCTTTTTTGGTTGCTCCGGTTGACTTGAAAAACTAAAAAAAAATGCAGTTGCCAAAATGTATGAATATATTTATATATATTAAGACTGGCAATCATAATTTATTGAATTCATTACGCAAATAAAATTATTGCTTAAATGGCAAAGTGTATAAATTATATTATCACACGGAAGTTTTTTGTGCTTATATAAAACGAAATTAGTTAGGCTCTGTTATTCGTTACAGTTCAATACCTGTTACGAAATTGAAGGTCAGCTTATATTCAATACAGTTGTAAATATAGAAAAGCTAAAGCTATATAAATGGAATGCTTTTTGAATTTTAAATCAATCTTAAACATGACTTGGAAACTATTTTTACTCTGCATCTGTGCTGCTGCACCAGGAATAGTTTTTGCTATGGCTCAGGCAAACTTGGAAAACAAATAAAAAATGCATATATAATCATTGTCAAAATGTATGAATATATTTATATATATTTATACTGGCAATGGGAATTTATTGAATTCTGTAAATAAAACTATTGCCTAAAAGGCCAAGTGTATAAATTATATTGTCACATGGAAGTTGCTTGTGCTTATATAAAAGATATGCAATTTGGCTTAGAAACAATTATTACTCTGCGTTTGTGCTGGTTTTGCATTAAACTACATAGCCACGTCAAATGGACTAGGACAATTCTTTCTAATCATGCCCAAAATGTATGAATATATTTATACTGGCAATAGTTTCATTGGCAAGTATGTTCCAGTCTAATATGTCTATTCAGCTATGGAACTATGCTAATAGATGAAGTTGTTGTGAATAGTTGAAGTCAAGTTTTGTTGAATATTCTTGTTAACAAGTAATAATTATTAACTGTTTGTTTATGTGCAGCTGAATGCAAGTATGAAGCAAATGAATTATTCAATCAGAAAACGAAATCATACTAAGCACACACACACACACATATATAAAAGTGCCTTTGTTCTAACCAATGCAGTAAACTATCTGTCATCTTGAAAATTGCGCGTGTTAAAAGCATCTATAGAAAAAAAAGCAAAAGGACTGCAATGAAACGAACTTAATTTAAACGACAAGCCAAAAAATAAATGCTCGTGGAAAAAAATAAAGCTCAACAACGAGCTGCAGCAGCAAGCCAAAAATAACAACAATGCAAACCACAAAGCGAAGTTTTTGTTTGTATGTGTCGCACGCAGACACTGTTGGTAGTATGTGTGTGTGTGTAACTGTGTGTGTGTGTGTCTGTGTCTGTGCATATTTCGCCTGCCAATCAACTCAACAATCGCAATCAATTTACACGCTGCTGCTGCTGCTGCCGCAGTCAATGGGCAGCAACCATGCTGCAGGCAGCTGTGAGGCCCCAGGACATTGTCAGTGTGTGTGTGTGGAGGAAACTGCAACTGCAACTGTCATTTTAAGCGCAATATGGCTATAAACGAGTGCATTTGTGTGTGTGTGTGTGTGTGTGTGTGTGTGTCTGTGTGTGCGTTTTTCATATAATAAAAAGAGTGTTGTAGCCGCAATGCCTTTTTTAATTACGTTACTGCGCCATTAAGGACCGCAGTGTCTGGTCATGAATCAACATGAATAGGGAATGAGCTCAAGATTTGCGGCAAACGCTTACCAAACGCAAAAGTGTCATATGCATGCCACAACAACAAACGCCACGCGTGCTTAAATACGCGCAACTAAAAGTTCCTGGCGATTATGTTTAAATCATAAGCATATTACGCATACGCCACGTACGACAAATTGCAAGCTATTGTTATGCTAAATTTATTTGTGCGCGCCCAGCTATTTGTTATTGTGTGGTAACTTCATCAGGCGCGCGATTGAAATGCTGCAACTTCCACTTCCGTCAACATGGCTGCCAATATGGCGGCATGAGTGCTGTGACTTTGCTTGCAAACAAATCAACTTGAACTTCCGTTTCATTTCGCATTTTTGTCATTTCATATTCTTGCCATGGCACAAAAGTTTCTTTGAGTACTTTCATTTCGTTTCTTGCGTATTTGGTTGAGCGCTGACTTTTGCGTAAATTTACTTTTCACTTTCAGTAAAAGTTTCATTTTGGAAAGCTAACTTTTGGCTCACATATTATGCGCTCACGTGTTTATTCATATTTTTTTTTTTTTTGGCTTTCAATGTCACTGCACACACACACACACACACACACACACATACGTATGAGCGTGTTTACTTGCTGGCAACGGAAACTTTGTCTTTTTGGCATTTCATTTCCTTCATTTCGTAGCCGTTTGCACCTTGAAGCGTTTGCTGTGTGTATGCGAGTCTATTTTGTGTGTGTGTTTAATTTTATGCTCTAATGCCTGTTTGAATTTACCCTACTCGGCATTCAAATTTTGTTTGTTTTCCATTGACATTCTATTTCGAAATCAATCAGTGGGCACGTGGGCATTGTTATATGAGCTAAAAAAACTTTGGCGCCTACATATGTCGCTCGCTGAATTTGCTGTTGATTTGTTTTTTGCTAGACAAACAATGCCAAAGTTGCATATAAATATTTTTTATTAATCAATGCTGCTTACAAGCAAATTTTGCCATTATCTTTTATTTAGTTATCGTTGGTTTTATTATCAGCAGCAATGAGTTTGCTGTGCCTGTTTGTATTCACTTGGCGTTCAAGCAGCTAACAACATGAAGTGCTGTCTGCTTAGCTTGGCCGGCTTGCTGCTGCTTAGTGCTGGCCATGTGCTGAGCTATTCCTATCTAATGGTGCTCACGACGTCTGCCAAGTCGCATTTTTATGTGGGTGAAGCCTTGGCCAAGGGACTGGTAGCTGCTGGACATGAGGTGACGCTAATTTCAGCATTTCCACAGCAGCAACCTATGAAGGGCTTAATAGATATACCTACGCCGAGTATTATTAGCGCTATGGCTGGTAAGTGTCACGTAGAGCTTATCGGCAAATAATTGAACTGATAATAATTTGCAGTTGACAAGGCAAAAATTCTACAAAGAATGAATGTGCCTATGATAAAACGTATGCCACTTTTTCATGCACTGGGCCTGAAGCTCACACGCACTTTGCTGGCAGAGCCTGCAGTGCAGCAGCTGCTGCAAGAGAAGCGCAGCTATGATGCGGTTATCTGTGAGATTTTCTTAAACGAAGCGCAGCTGGGATTTGCTGAGCACTTTAAGGCGCCGCTGATTGCCCTAAGCAGCTTTGGTGCCAGCAGCTGGACAACTGAGCTGGTGGGCACACCCTCCCCGCTCTCGTATGTGCCACATGCGCTGCTCAAGTTTAGCGATCGCATGAGTATGTACGAACGTGCGCAGAACTTGCTATTCACAGCATATGAAAAGTTGCTACGGCAATGGCGCTACTTGCCACAGCAGCAGCAGCTGTATGAGCAGTACTTTCCACACAACAAGCAGCGCTTTGATGAAATGCTTCGCAATACGGCGCTGGTGCTGCTCAAT